>NC_089821.1:37783722-39178097 GCF_035046505.1 Tiliqua scincoides
TAGTGTCCAAAAGGCATAATCCTTAGGGTTGAATAGTCCAAAATCAACTCAACCCCTCGCATCTCTAGAAAGGAATCAGGGTCAAAGTATGGTTAGCCTTGGTATAGATTAAGGGCTTCCCAGATGATAAAAGCAACATTGTCCTCTCAATAATTTATTACTGCATATGTTGATCCAGTGCCAATACCATGTATCTATATAATGTATAGAGGCATGGACATACTTGTTGTAGGGAGCCAGAAATTTCACTTCCATTTAACTAATAGCTCAATCTAGGATGTGATGTACTTAGGACAAGAAACTGCCCTTCTTAAAGGGCAGGAGGTCTGGCTCAGTTGGTAGAGCTGCCGCCTTGTATGCCTGAAGATCTGAGGCTGCCAGTTCGAAACAACCGGAAGTACCCGAGAACTGACTGACACGCTGATATACTGATGAGCTGACCCTCGGTGGCAGAGAAGAGTTGCCGTCAAGTGGAGCATGGGAGGCGAAGGGCCAGAGAGAAGCCAGACCAGGAAGGAATCCAGCTGGAATGAGGAGTTCTATGAAAGACTAGAACTATTCAATTGTCAAAATCCCTACGGGGGTTTAGAACAGCCTGCCTATGTAAACGGACTTGGATTAAAGTCTGAGGAGAAATCTCACGACCAATGAAAGGTGGTATATAAATACCTGTATAAATATTAAAGTAAAATTTAGTGAAGCAATTGCTCCATCTGCTGACAGTTAATCACACAATGTTCTTTTAATGTCCTTAATGATATTGGCTTAACTCTGATGTATTTTGAATGCTGCAGAGCTGCCTCTCAGCTTTGCTTTCCCTTGAGTTCCTCCATTTAAGGTCCCAGACAAAAGCAGGTCACTTGATTGGGTATTTATGTCATTAAAATAATTCTGGAGATGTAAAAATGGCTCCAAACAGGACTTTAAATGGCTGCAGCACAAAGGTTATCATGTAGAATGGAAGTCTTTTAGCCCAAATGGGTTACACAATGCAACTCTATTTTGATCAGCATAACTCCAGGCATACCTTTAAGAGGAATGTTGCATTTTAGGCATTTATTAATTAGAATCCACGCACTGTGTTCACAGAATGTGAGAAATGTAAAAAAAAAACAAACGCTGGCCAAGTATGTGTGCTGCAATGCAGACAAATATGCCAGGACTAATATATAAGAACTGGTGCCAGTGTATCTGAGGACATTTTCTTGAAAAATGACCCTTCATGTTACAGAGGTTCAAGGCCAAGCATTTGCCGTTTAGTTCTCTTTTGTCACTGTGGACATTGTAATTGTCCTTGTTTTGATGTTCCTTGTGTGGATATCATGGTGTGAACCTGGATGAGAACCCTGATCCATTGCAGAACAATGGGCAAAAAGAACAAAGTGTTAGGCTGCGCTAAGGGGGTCACACACGGCACAATAGAAAATCATCAAACATTTCTTCAGTTGAGCACTTCCATTTCTGCTCACCTTAATTCAAAGACAGAAAGACACCAGAAATAGGAAGGTCCAGAGAATGGCAGCGGACTCTGTGAGAATCTAGGAAGAAAATCCACACAAGGAGTGATCAAAAAGAGTAGCACATTATCAGATACAGGAGGACAACTTTTATCTTTGTGCTTTTGAACATAGGTGTCTATATTCACTGACTACACAGACTGAGAAACAGAGAGCAGGTGCAATGATACCTTACTACGATTTATACAATGGTTTTCAAACTGTATTCCAAGAGAACCTGGTGTTCCTTATACCTTAAACAGGGGTTTCTCAATGAGAAAATCAGTTATGGTGGAAAAATTTCCCTAAAAGACTACTTGCTCATAGGGATGCATGAGCTTCCTTCAGCTTGGCCCAAATAGGTTTGATGATGCGTGCACACCATACCAGCAAGGACCTGCAACCAATTCATTGTTCACAAAGTTCCCCAAGTGTTACAATCCTTGCTGTCTCCACTGCCATTCCCCTTCATTTTGACTTCTTGGGGCAGGCAGATCATGGGAATCACCTGGGGCAGGCCAGTGGCTACTCCTTCACATCTCCTTCTCTTAAATGAAGAGAATTGAAGAGAAGGTAACGTGAAGGAGTAACCACTGGCCTGCCCCTAGGTGCTTCCCATGATCTCCTTCTCTCTCTCCCAAGGACTATACAACTTGCAAGAAGAGAAGAAGGTGGAGGCAGATGGTGGAGGCAAAGGCAACAGTGGGTTTACAGGAGCCTGATAGAATGTGCTTTTTCTGATGAGGCTGAAACTATAAACCCCAACAGCCCCAGTGGAGAAATGACACTGTACATCTTTCAAGGGGAGGCTACTAAGAACTTTGCTTCGAAAGACACACAATGCTCTACTTCAGGGGTACCCAAACCCCGGCCCTGGGGCCACTTGCGGCACTCGAGGCCTCTCATTGTGGCCCTCAGTGAACCCCCAATCTCCAATGAGCCTCTGGCCCTCCGGTGATTTGTTGGAGCACACACTGGCCAGATCCAACTGCTCTCAGCGTGAGGGCGACTGTTAGACCTCTAGCATGAGCTGTGGGATGAGGGTTCCCTCCACTGCTTGTTGTTTCACGTCTGTGATGCAGCAGCAAAGGAAAGGCTGGCCTTGCTTTGTGCAAGGCCTTTTATAGGCCTTGAGCTATTGCAAGACCTTCATTCATTCATATAAGTACATCTTTAATATGTAAACTATGTAAAATATGTAAACATTTATGTAAACTTATGTAAATTTATTCAAATTTTAAATGTAAATTAATTCTCCCCCCCCCCCGACACAATGTCAGAGAGACAATATGGCCCTCCTGCCAAAAACTTTGGACACTCCTGGTCTACTTGAATATTCCTGTGGAAAGAGTTCCTGAAGGGCAGAAAGTTTGAAATCCACAGGCTTAACATGCTTTGATTATAGGTCTGCAACCAAAAAGCTGTTTTCATAATTTTATCTGATTCTTATGTTTTTTGGTGCGCTGAATTCGAAAATGACCACCATTTTTTCCTGGGACGTCAGGTTTTTTCACAATCGAAATGTGCCTTGGTCAAACAGGTAGCTGGAAATCGCTAAATTTCAAATTCATCATACTTGGGGGGAAAAACTGAACATGGAAAAACAAATTTATTTTCACTGCCAGTGCTCCCAAAAACATGAAAATACATGTTTATTGGTCCTGATGATGATCACTGCATTGTTGAGTGGGCTTGCTAGGGCACTTTCTGTCTTACTTTTTTCATGAGGGCAATTTGGCGTTTTGCTCTGATTTAGAGGGGTTGATGGTTCAGTTCCACATTCAGTATGATTCTTCTGAATGGAGGCTTTTCATTGACTCTTCCAAAAGAAGCTTAAAAGCAGTTTTACTTCACAATGGTGGCCGTTATACATCCATTCCTGTTGCTCATTCGGTGTACTTGAAGGAGACTTATGAGAACTTGGAGTTGGTACTCAAGAAAGTGGGTTATTAAAACCAAAACTGGTTGGTATGTGGGGATTTAAAAGTATTGTGTATGCTGCTGGGACAACAGGCTGGGTACACCAAATACCCTTGTTTTCTATGTTTATGTTTATGGGACAGTAGAGACCGAAAAAATCACTGGAAGCAAAAAAATTGGCCACCAAGAAGTCTAGTTGTTGGTGAAAAGAATGTTCTCAGAGATACATTGGTACCCCCTGAGAAGGTTTTATTACCACCACTCCATATAAAATTAGGATTAATGAAGCAATTTGTTAAGGCACTTCCCAAAGATAGCAAATGCTTCAAGTACTTGGGATCCAAGTTTCCAGGTTTAACGGAGGCAAAACTGAAAGAGGGGTTTTTTGTTGGCCCGGATATTAGAAAACTCATATCCGACAAAGACTTAATCAGTTCAATGACTCCAACTCAAAAAGAAGCGTGGGTTGCCTTTACTGTGGTCATAAATAACTTTTTGGGAAACCAAAAGGACCCAAATTACAAGGAAATGGTGGAAACAATGTTGAAAGCGTTCCACAAGCTTGGTTGCTCCATGAGCTTAAAAGTCCATTTTCTCAACTCACACCTTGACTATTTTCCTGAAAATTTGGGAGCAGTGAGTGAAGAGCAGGGAGAACGTTTCCATCAAGATATAAAAGAAATGGAAAGAAGGTATCAAGGGAAATGGAGTGTAACGATGATGGCTGACTACTGCTGGATGTTGTATAGGGATCTTCCGGAAGCCACCTACAAGAGGAAAAGCTCAAAAAGAAGTTTAGAGTTTAAAAAAAGACGATTTCACAAGCAATCTACTTGAGTGTGGTGTTAATTTTGTTGTCACCTGTGCAAATGAGTTAATATTTTCATGTAAATAAAATATTTGCGTTTAGAGATTTTTTAAAACGATGACCACCCGTTTGTTCGAAAACCTGACGTCCCAGGACAAAGCTGCTATCGTTTTTGGATTCAGTGCACCAAAAAACTTAAGAATCAGTCAACAAAACCAAAACAGCTGTCCAAAAATTTTTTTTTTGCAGACTTGTGTATAGATAATATTTGTTGACATGCACATTTGCCCAGGCCAAAACCAAAGTAAAAATTGATTTTACAGATCAGGGTTGGCAATGTATATCAGCCTAGAACTGCTAGCCTAAGAAGTCTAGAAAGACGTCTGGAGGCAAGTACATTATCTGAGTCGTTAATTAGAAACTTGGATAACATCATCTGTGGCATTCTTGGTCTACAGTAGGACCCTTAAACTCAGTCTTAGGAGTTGCTATGATTCTGCAGTATAGTTGCTAGAGCAGGGAGCATGTCAGAACCATGGTGATTATAGTTTTGTTTTTTTTCCTGTTAGCCACACATATAGAAAGGCACATGAATACAAAAGTGCTCAGACAATGAAAGAAAATGTGAAGTCTTTGGTAAAAAAAACCAAGAAACAAACAGAAGGGAGACCAAAAGACTCAACATGAGCAAAAACAAATTTGCAAATGAAATCACAGGAATAATGAATGATACACTTAATTTACCCTTAGGATCAGAGATGTAGTCTAGGGCAGTGCTTCTCAAAGTTTGCCCCCCACCATGCCACTTAGAACAGTCCATCTATTGGAAGTACCACCAGAAGTAACTGGCAATTATGTCATTACCAGTTACTTCCAGATTGGGAGGCCTGATGCAACACATCAAACATCAGTAAGAGGATTAGGGTGCATGAAAGGCCTTTTCCAAGCCCACAAAAAGCACACGTTGGAGCTCTGC
The DNA here is from genome assembly GCF_035046505.1 of Tiliqua scincoides. NCBI lineage: Eukaryota > Metazoa > Chordata > Lepidosauria > Squamata > Scincidae > Tiliqua > Tiliqua scincoides. Next base: position 37,788,923 of record NC_089821.1, read on the forward strand.
CCACTGAGCCAAGCCTCATACCACTGTTTGTTGCCTTGCATTGCTAGTCTCACTGCCAGGTGGCAAGGCCCTGGGGGTCCTGCAACTACCACCAGACACCACCTTAAGTACCACTGGTACTGGTTGAGAAATGCTGGTGTAGATATCTTAGGATCTTAGGGGTGTAGTCAAGGGGAAATGTGGGGAACCAGATCTCCAGAACTTCTCTTACAGGAGGAGGAGTGAAGTCATCAGTATGTTAATGTTAAGGCCATTATCTTTCTCAAAGGATGCCTGAGTGTGAGGCCCGTGTTGGAGGTCCAGCTGACCCAAAAACTGCTGCTGACGTCCTTACCAATAGGAAATGCAGCAGTGGCCAGAGGGTCTTGAAACATCAGAGCAGACTCCTGCACAGATACACATTTAGTCAGGACAACCCGATGGAGCCTGGAAAGGGTCAGAGTAAAAATAAGTGTCAGGAGAAGAAAGCACTCTGGCAAAGACATGTAGAATTGATTTTTGTGTGTGTCATTTAGTGGGGTGTGGTGATGGAGGGCAATTATAGCAAGCTTTTATGCTTTAAAATTTACCATTATGGACATCAGGAAGCTCCAGGACTGAGGAAAGTTCATCTAAAAAAATAAAGTTAATATGCAAGTGCTTTAATTGTGTTGCTTAAAATTGTATGTGGTCTTAGAGGCTTTGACTGAAAAGCAATGTATGTAGTTTATTAATAAAATGGCAGTTTTTCAAAATATATTCTATTACTAATATCTGATAAAGAATTGTCCATGAGAATCCAATGTGATGTAGTAGCTAGGATGTTGGGCTTTGGCCCAAGTGATCTTGAAGCTCACTGGGGGACCCTGGACCAATCCCATTCTCTCAGCTCATCCTGCTCTCACAGTGGGGTAAATAAGTAGGTAACCCATATCAGTGAATGCAAGCTTGGGTGCTGTTGAGGAAGGCTGGTGTACAAATCTGATTAATCATTACCATCATTTTTGACCTACCTTTATCGAGATGTGATTATCCACTAATATAGATGTCTATTATACGGTGATCTGGATACTTTCATATGCAAGGACAGATTTTCATATGAGGTTAAATGTATCAGAGTGAATGAATTAAAAATAAATCACTAGGAAATGAACCACTCATAGTTTTGATATAGTTCATCTTCCAGGAAATAGAGCCTGCACTGTATATTAAGAGTAAACACTGAATTCAGGTCAGAACAGTTTAACTAGGGAGAAAAAAAAATTACAGGAAACTTGGGAGGAAAAACTGTCAAATATAGGTATACACACTCCGTCATACACATAGACCTTATCTCTCAAGAGAGTGAGGTCTTGTTTATACAGAAAGAGGCTCAATAGGATGTATTAATAATAAGGGATTGAGGAGCAGCCCCATCTCAGCGGAATCATCCTCCATGGACCCAGTGACCTTTTCCTGTGCAGCTGCCTTGAGTCATTTGTCTGTCTTTTCAAACAAAATCCATCCTACATCCAGTTCAAGTATTCCTCTCTCCTTTTGTGAATAAACAGATGCATGGAAAGCATGTAGTGGAAGTGCACTCCATACTTCGTAATGCGTCCCTACTTCCTGCTCTTTGTGGTCTTGTTCTCAACGAACTGGCAACAAACCAGATTTAGTCTTCAAGGTAATGGTGACTGTTTTGTTGAAAACTGCCCTCCAGCTACTGTTTCCTGTTTCAGGTGACACAGTTTCCTTATTTCATTTATTCTTCACAGTAGTTGGGTGATGTAGATGACCTGGTCAAGATTACGGGCGGACTTCTTGGTTGAGCTGGATTCTGAATAGAGACCTTATGGGTTCAAACCTGTTCTCAATGCCCATTACTATTAGGGCTGCTGAGCGAAAAAAAAAAAACACAACACAAACCAGCACATGGCCTTTAGCTAATGGAGCAGAGCCTCTGCTCTGGAATTTGTCATGACCATGCTGCCAAGCAGCTTGGCTCACGCATGGTCTGTGATGCTCCAGGGCATGATGATGCCCATCTTGGAAACTTCTGGTCTAGAATGATATGTTATCAAAGGGTAAAACCGTCAGCACAGGGTGTGATCAGAAATAAGTATTTTGCACTGTGTGCGTACAAGAAAAGAAGGAAGTTTTGCAGTTTGAATTTTGAGTGATTTGAGTTGGCTGAAGTGCCCTGGAATGTAGGCTCTCTGAAAATCTGCTGCTTCTGTTCAATAGCTTCTACTTGTGTCACTATCAATAAAGTAAATACCTCAAAGGCACTTAAAGTCTCTCATCGTCAAAGGAAATTAAGCTCTATAGTGCTGTCCCTGAAAATTCTCAGTGGCAAATACAAAATAATATTTATAGTTAAGATATTCGTTTCCACCTAGAGATGGGCTTTGTGTGTCAAGGGTATTGAAAACAACATTATGCAACCCTTCATGAAATCACAATCTTTTCTTAAAGACATTTGCATGCATGGCACATACACACACAGGTGTCTTTGATAAAGAGTCTAGCAATCGAAAGGACTGATCAGTAAGCACATCAGCACACTTGAATATAAGCACAGTTTTAAATTAGTGGCCTTCAACCTTTTTAGTGATGTGACTCAAACAAACAAACAAAGGTATGAGACCGGGAACCCATGCCAATCTTGCCCCCCTCCTAAGACTTGATCTGCCCCATAGCCACCCACCCCCTGCCCCACTTGACTCATTTCCCCTACCTCTTGCATATTCACAACAACCCTGTGAGGTAGCAGCCTAAGCAGGGCTGGTCTTAGGAGCTGCAGGGCAAGGCAGCAAGAAGAGGCTGTGCAGGATTATATCAAGAACTCAGTTTTGATACGTTAGTGCTATTATTGGATTGAATTCAAGCCCTCCCTTGCACAGGCTTTGAAAGTTTGCTGAGACCCTCCAAAATGAGGCTTTGCGACCCTGTTGGGGTCCCGACCCAGAGGTTGAAGAACACTGTGGGTTCTTAAATGATACCATAGCCATACCTTTCTCTTCTCTTTCAGGGTGTTTGGTGCAGCCATACTCCTGACCTCCACTCTCAATATGCTAATACCATCAGCTGCTCGAGTGCATTATGGATGCGTTATCTTTGTTAGGATCTTACAAGGTCTTGTTGAGGTATGGAGAAAAGAAATGCAAGGTTTTCAGAATGCATGCCTCTCCATCATCAGGTTGAATAAGGTGGAGGCTTGTTCCTGTATGTATCTTTTGTATCCTTTTGACATTACTAGTTTCTCTGTTCTACCATTCATTTTGGTGCTGACCTGTAATGGCATCCTAGAGGAGTGGCAAATTGGGGGGAAAAATGTTTTGGTGGGAATGCTTTCTGAAGCATGGAAGTGTTGGTCAGGAGATGGCATAATGCAAGAGGGAGCGAGACAGGAATGTTGGCTTCTCTTTCCTAGAAAAGTACAGGATTAGTGTAGTAGCTTCTTTTTATGGAGAAACATCTTTCACAAAATAATAAGCAGCTTCTGAAGTACCTTCCCAGGGCAAACCATACAGTTCGGAGGCTAACAGACCATGTTTGCACCGCAATAAAAAATAATAATAATTTGTATTCTCCCACCTGTACATAACTGTTTGAGAAAGGAAAAGACCATGACCCCCTAAGGTGACCATTGGGGATTTTGGGTTAGGGATAAAATTGCTCCTCTCCCCCATGGTCACTCAGCCTCCATTCACACCATTGGATGGACAATCACTGGAAGAAGGTATCTGCCTCTCCTCGTATTGGCAGAGGAACACTTTAGCCAACATCATTTGAAAAACCTATTCCCAGGCAGGGCTCCCACCTGTGCGCTACGCTGTGCTACTGGGAATATTTCTTAGTGATGGAGGAGTGCATGTGCCATTGGATTCAGGTGCACTGGTGAATGTTGACAGGCATTGCAATGCAACCTGAAAAGTGGAAAAATAATCTAAGGCCGCCAACTGAGGCCTTGCGCTGCCCAAGCACAAGAGAAATTAGTTTGAAGTATTCATAAGTCATCTGGAATTGTCACAGTATTAATGAATGAATGTTACCAAATTATACACAGGTAATGTAACATGCATATATCAATAGATCATGCCTGATGGCACTGTCTGTAAAGCACTCATTAAATCCCACTAGGCACATCTCATAATAATTTGTCACTTTAGTATAACATCCACAAAGTATGTCACACAAAAGATTCCTTCTCTGGATTTGAAATTGCTGAAATGCATAACTCTGCTTACTATATGTAAGTAATGATTTTTCTTGTTGACAAACATGAGGGCTGAGTTGAAACTACTTTTATACAGGTTGTGCCTTGTTATCCATTGGGGTTCTGTTCCAGAACCCTGGTGGATTAAAAAAAAAAAATCAGTGGATACCAAAACTGGAAAAATATCTTTAAAGACCCTCTTCCAGGTTTCTTGCTCCTCCATCGTTGCCCCAGAATGCATAGGTAGAACCACTATACCATGTTCAGCTACTAGATGGGGTGAATAATGGAATCTATAGTGGAATGAAATTATGTTATTTAACAGTGCAAAGGTAGGAAATTGAATTTTTTCCTTGTTACATTTAAGATGGACCTCGGTATCAGTGGTGAGTCAAATCAGTGGATCCCAAATCAGGATACTGAGATCCCACCTGTACTGGTTTACTGAGAGCAGTCATGTTGGAATGACATCATTTAGAACCCAATCCCCTCTCCCACCATGCTATAGCATGAGCCAATGGAGGATGTGCTGCATGCTATGAGACCAGAAGGCCAACAAGGGGTAAGTAAAAATGCATTTTTTTACTTACCCCTCGATAGCCTTTCTGGTGGTCTATGGGTCTTCAGCTACGTAGCTGGTGTAAGTCCAAGGAGAAAAGAGGGGCAGAGTGGGCTGGGAAATTGGAGATAGGCTCCTTGTGCAGGTTGTTGCTGCCAGGATCCACCCCTCCCCTAATCCACCCCCTGTCCACTGCCTCCCTGCCCCGAATCTCCCCGAACCTCCCCTCACTCACAACACATCTCATCTGCTGCGTCACCTGGGTCGGCATGGACCAGGATCCATGGTGGCAGGTGTGCAGAACCAGGTCCGTCAGCAGAACAGATATGTTGCCAGGCAGTGAAACACCAATTGCAAGCAGAGCTACTGCATTTTTTCAGCCGCAGAAGGTAACTTCCACTTTTGTAATCGGAGCATAGGATTGGACCACTCTTCCAACAGCAGCTTCTCCAGCCACTGCAGGAACTCCTTGGTTCCCAGCAGCTCCTGGGCATGCCAGCCACACACCAGTCTCCAGCAGTCTGTCTCTGCAGGCATTTGGTGGGCCACTGTGAGATACAGAAAGCTGGATTAGATGGGCCTATGGCATGATCCAATAGGGCTGTTCTTATGTTCCCTTAGTCTCCGTTCATTCAGTCCATCAGTCAGTCCATTTAGGGCCCAGTCCTATCCAATTTTCCAGTGCCGGTGCAGCTGTGGCAATGGAACGTGGGCTGTATTCTGTGGTGGGGAGGCAGTCACAGAGGCCTCCTCAAGGTAAGGAAATGTTTGTTCCCTCGAAGCTGCATCGTAGCTGCACCAGTGCTGGAAATTTGGATAGGATTGGGCCCCTAGCCAGTCTATCCTCTTTCCTCCAAGCTCCATCCTTCCACTCTCTCTGTCTCTCCAACTTCCTTCCATTCTCTCCAAGCTCCTTCCTTCTACATGCACCAACTCTCACTGCTCCTGGTGCTGCTTTTATCCTTGAAGACCTTGTTGCCTCTAGTGAGAGCGGCTGTGCAGAACACCCACTGCTAAAAGCCAAGTTTTTACTCCCATGCTTTCCAGACCTCTCAGAGCAAGGGGCCACTGTTGACACCACATAACGTCCTATCTCCTTGAGGGATCCTGTGCATTTCCATTACAATCTCTAGAAATTGTTTAGGAAAAAGTTTCCACCCCACCAGTATTGCTGTTTGTGACCCAGATATTGATACTAAGCAATGTTCAGCTCAGCCCTAATAAATGTAGAATGTTCGCTGAAAAATGAGTAATGCATTTCAACCCATTCCTTTTGTCACAAATTTGCCAACTCTTCTCTCCCCCAGGATAATGGGTGACATATTTTATTCCCGGTAATGACCCAAATTCTATGCATCAGCTTCGTGTCACAAAATTGGTTATTCCTGGTATCATTTTATATTAGTTGTAAACAAGTGTAAACCAAGTAATCTACTCCACAGGGTGTGACTTACCCAGCCTGCCATGGAATATGGAGCAAATGGGCACCTCCTTTAGAGAGAAGTAGACTAGCAACTACTTCTTTCTGTGGTAAGTAACATCTCAATCTCCCACTTTTCCTCCTTCCTTTTGATTGGACTGAATTCACTCTAAAGTAAGCTGGTCTTTTTTCGCCTCTCATTTCATCAACCACATTCACACCCACTGACTGCGGCGCACTTTGCTTCTGCGGAAGAGTTTAGAATAGCAATCTCGCACTTCTGAATCTGTGAATTAAAGTTGTGAACTTGAGAACTTATCCTTGATTATTGGAGACCTGAACCACACAAGCACATTTGGAATTGTCAGTCTCAATTAAACACTGAGAGCCCAAACCTACATCTTCTACACCAATGCAGCCGTGCCAGAAAGCCACATGTTGTATTCAGCTGGTGGGAGGATGGGGTGGGGAGGACCTGGGAGGCTTCAGAGAGGAAAAGAAAATTATTTCCCCTTATCCCTCCATAAGCTTCCCTCTGCAATGCATCTCCTTGGACCTCCGCCAGTTCTGGGCTGATGCAAGCCTAAGGGGTGGGGAGGCTTGGAAAAGAGGGAATGCGATTTGACATGTGCCATTGCCACCAGACACACCCCCTCCCTACCCAGTTTCGCTACCTCCCTGCCCCCACCATTGCCTTACCTACTCTGGGAGGTGCAGCAGGAACCAGTGGTGGCCCTGTAGCACTGCTTCCTGATGCAGCAATGTGCACAAAATGGTTGCCACATGAGCACTCTGCAGGCTGTTGGTGGCCATTTTGTAATAACAGCAGTGCCTTCCGCTGTTGCAGTGTGCCCCTGGATAGGATTGGTCTGTGAGCTGGTGTAACAAAAAAAGTAAGCATTCCCCCCTGCCCCCAGTTTACAACTGGGCACATGGTATTTTCAAATTTAGGATCTGGCCATTTCACCACATGCCATCCAGGCTAGAAAGTCAAACAAATTCAAATGGACCTCTAAATATTTGTGTATATTCATTAGTTTCTTTGAGTTTCTTCTTGAACTGAACGATTAAGACATGTGACTCAAAAATATGGTAAAATCAATCAGTTAAAGGCATCCAAATATTCTATTTCATGTTGTCATTTGGTTCAGAAAACATCAAGGAAAACATTTCTTCCAAAGACTGAAAAACCAATAGCATTTCTGTACTTTGAACTGATAAACACTGCACATTGACTTCTTGTCAATATTCTGTTTGGCTCTGTTCCTACCCAAGTAAATATTTCCCTTTTATTAACCCCTCTCTCCTTTTCCAGGTTCTTATGCAGGAGCAGTTATCGCAATGCCATTGGCTGGGATTTTAGTGCAATACACTGGATGGTCTTCTGTGTTCTATGTGTATGGTATGACATTCTCTATTCACCTTGCATCATGGTTTGGTAGTTATTACCTGAACCAATGATTAAGAGAGGTGTTTGTGCAGTGGTTCCCAAACTTTTTAGCACTGGGACCCACTCTTTAAAATAGCACTCTTAGCAGGACTCACCTAGCTTCATGAATCAAAAATGTTTCATTTTATCAGCTGCTCAAGCTTCCATTTTATCCTTTATAACTAGGGTGTGGGGGACTGCCTTCTGGAGGATTTGCTGAGCTCCACATTCATCAGATCAGGACATGCATGGTGGCCTAATGTTCCCCTTTGCCTGGCCTTTGATATGAGCTGAGGCACAGTCACCTACTCATGAGTAAACACTCATGTGTGCTTCAGTTTTACTTTCCATAGGACTCAGTGCATTTTCCTTGACAGTTTCACAACCAACCAAAAATTGGGTCGCGACCCACTGGCGGGTCCAGACCCACAGTTGGGGAGCCACTGTGTTAGTAAATAACATTGCTATTATGTCTATCTATATTGGTATTTATAATCAAACTAACGACATTAAGATGAAAAATTAAAAATGCAGCCAAACAGCCAGTGTGTTTTTGCAGTGTGAATTGAGGTCTCAGATGGGGAAACCTGAATTCAAGTCAACCACAAAGTACTGTTGTGTGGGAGAGGCCCAACTTGCATACCTCAGTCTCCTCTAGGTCCCTTAGAGGAGAGGGGTTTGAATCACCCTCCTTCTATCCATAAGGCAGCTTCACAGAGCTTCTACGTCTTAGGCACCCCCAGGAATTCTCTATTAGACTGCCCTTCCTGCCCTTCCTGTTTTCTAGTTGCCCCAGTGAGGGGCAAAAACAGGAAATCTTGCTCCTCACAATGAAACCAAAATAAATTCTCATGACAAAGCTGGGATCACCTGGAGGAAGGTGTCAGGTAGGCTAGAGAGTGTCTACCATAGGCTAGACCAGGGGTTCCCAAACTGTGAGCCATGGCTCCCTGGGCAGCTGTGGAGACCAGTCAGGGGAGCTGCAGAATCCTTGCAAAATCTCGCTGCCCTATACAATGTACAGGTTTGTAGCCCTAATGGGGAGCAGCGGCCAATGGCCCATTAGATCAAGGGTGCCACCAGTTGAAAACACTTTGGAACCACTGGGCTAGACCGATCTGAAAAATTTTGTAGAAAAATTGCAAACAGTAGAAAATAAGCCAGTTCTCCCACTGAAATCCATGGGGAACTAAAACTGATGAGAATGATGAAAGTGAATGATATAACAGCCAAGCTGAATATGATTTTAACACATAACTATCTAAGCAAATGAATACCTAGAATGGATGAAATAACTAAAAAAAAAAAAAACAAACATCTTGCCCACTGCTACTACACACCTGCACATTTATTTCTATGGCAATGTGATCTTTATCTTGAGCATACTGAGAAGTCTCAGTATTTAAATATGATGACTAGATAATAATCCTGACTCCTGAAGGATTCTGGGCTGCTTACTCTGAATAAAGAGACAGGGAACAGAAGACTTTGAGGGTCCCAGAACATGGCACAGACTATGACAAGACTGTCATATCCTTTAGTCTTGTACTGCATGCAGACATATTGCAAGTAGGAGGGAGAACGTTTGGAGGAGATTTGGAGGCAGAATAGCATAGAAATGGGTTTTAAGCCAAAGAAAAGTAGGTCAAATGAAGAGGTACAGTATTCTAATTTCCAGAACAGCAGAATTGTACAGGCTGCCAAATTAGGCCTAAATGAGGACTGTGACTCAGTCGCATAGCGCTTACCTCAGTGTAAAGCACTGAACTGAAGTCAGCGAACTAGATCCTTAGCTAGAATAAATGCGCAAAGCTTTATTAAAATGAATTTAATTAGACTGGGAAGCACAGAAAGGTCTTGGCGAGATTTGGCTGGGGGCATGAAATTGCTCCTTAGGAATGTATAATTGGTGCCAACCACAAAGAATGAAGCATGAGAAATGCACACTGAAAGGGCATTGGATGAATCTGAAGCAATGAGGCCTATTCTAGGACATCTATAAAGGAAAAAGTCCTCAGTGGAAAACTAATCCTAGATGCAGGGCACTGTATCACAGTGGAGATAGGAGATGGAGGGCCACATCTATTCCTTCCTTTCTGCTTCCCTCCACCGCCTGGCTATACATACACAACCTTCCACCGCAACGAAAAGGCAGTGTGAAGACATAGGTGGGAAGGAGGAATATGAAGTGGGAGTGCACCCAGAGTCCTTTGTGCCAACACAGAGACCTGCCCTGGGTTTGGGTTGGAACAGTCCTGTGTTTTGCTTTCAGCCGTGGTTGGAGCTGCTTCTTTACATAAAGTCAGCAAGTGTACCCTGGAGTCCTCTAAAATAGCAAAGGAGCAGTGGCATTGACAAATTGATAAGATTTGCCTTGTTGTTATGAACTCTGGTATGGATGATGTCCTTGGTGATGTGTTCAAGATGACTAGATTTCAGATACAGTCAATGAAAAGTGGCTGATTCTCAGCAGTTTAAAATGTTTGCTTAGGGAACTGAAGGTCTTTTGTTCCTGAATTTTGGTGGCCTGTCAATAAAGTACCTTGAATGGAAATTATTTCAAAAATTCAAGTATTTCATTTTGATACTTTCATTTTGATACATTGAAATACTTTTACTGGTTTGGAAAAAGAATGACCTAATCCTAGGAGCATGCTGTGCCCCCAGAACTCAATTTCTGGAGATGCAGTGCACTTTCTTGTGGTTGCAAAAGGAAATGAATCACTCAGTGTAGCCAGGTCTTCATGCACCAGTGGCCTGCAAAGGAGCCTCGGGGTGCAGTCCTAACCCACTTTCCAGCACTGAAGTAAGGGCAATGCAGCTCCAAGGTAAGGCAACAAACATTCCCTTAGCTTGAGGAGGCCTCCGTGACTGCCACCCAATTGCAGGATGCAGCACATGCCCCATTGGCACAGCTATGTCAGTGCAGGAAACTTGGTTAGTATTTGGGCCGCCGTGTCAGTAGGTCAGCACAGGGGCAGGTGGGCATGGGCAGAACAGGGTGGGAGGTGGAGGTACAGGGCAGAGACAGGGACAGTGAGGGGAGGGTGTGTGTTGAGACTGGGAAGGGGTGGTATTGGATATCCTATCCCCTTTCCTGGCATCAATCTGCCTTCCTGGGTCCACTTGGCCAACTTACACTTGCTAAATAGTTTGCACAGGTTTTCTTTTCTTTATGTACATTATGAGCATTTTCTTTATAATAATAGAAAAAAACTAAGACAATCACTCTGCACTAATTAACACTATTCATTTTGTATGCCACCTGCGGATAACATAGACATTGTACTCTCCAACATGCTGCCTGGGAGTTGTCACTGAGAAATTATGTTTAGTGCACCTGTTTTTTTTACCTTGCCATGAAGAGAGATGTGGAACCTTTAAATTAGCACGAAAAGGTGTGACATTGTCAGACAGAGTGCCACTGCTCTGGTATAATGAAGAGAATATTCTTAGTACAGTGAAGCTTTCAAAGGTTACAACAAGAGGAAACTTCATTTAGGGCAAAGTTAGACGTGCACCTGAATGCATGCAAATTCAACATGCTTCCCAATGGAAACTTGTTTTTAAAAGTATCAGCTGATGGCAGGGGCAGCCCAACCATGAGGCCAACTGTTGAAATGGAGTAGCACCCTAAGGGGGAGGCGAATGGATGAGCTAGACCAGGGGTGCCCGAACCCCGGCCCTGGGGCCACTTGCAGCCCTCAAGGCCTCTCAGTGCTGCCCTCAGGGAGCCCCTAGTCTCCAATGAGCCTCTGGCCCTCCAGAGATTTGTTGGAGCCCACACTGGCCTGACGCAACTGTTCTCAGCATGAGGGCAACTGTTTGACCTCTTGTGTGAGCTGTGGGATGAGGGCTCCCTCCACTGCTTACTGTTTCATGTCTGTGATGCAGTAGCGGCAGCAAAGGAAAGACCAACCTTGCTTTGTGCAAGGCCTTTTATAGACCTTGAACTATTGCAAGACCTTCATTCATTCATATAAGTTCATCTTTAATATATTCATTTATGTAAACTTATGCAAATTTAATCAAATTTTAAATGTAAATTAATTCTTCCCCCCCCCAGCCCCCGACCCAGTGTCAGAGAGACGATGTGGCCCTCCTGCCAAAAACTTTGGACACCCCTGAGCTAGACCCAGACTGTCTGTGTGGTGCCCTATTCAGCCCACCGCTCCATTGGATGCTCCGATCTTCAAACTTGTTAGAAGCTGATCCTTGTTAGAAGCTTGTTAGAAGCTGATCCTTTAGATATAGTGCATACAGAAAGAAACTTAAAATATCAAATGAAATACAACTGTATTTTTGCTTTGTATGTTATAGTTTGTGTATAAATCTTTCCTTTATGTGTTCAACAGGAAGTTTTGGCATTGTCTGGTACATGTTTTGGCTTTTGGTGTCATATGAGAGCCCTGCAAAGCACCCTACAATTACAGATGAAGAACGCAGATACATAGAAGAGAGTATTGGAGAGAGTGCCAATCTTTTAGGAGCAATGGAAGTAAGGACTCTGCTGCCATGTACTTCTCTCTTCTGATATCTAAAGACAATCTTAATATAAGATGGCAATGGCTGTATTAAAAATGAACACTGATACACCATACACAGATACAGGCATAGGGCTTTGCAATCTCCTTGTCTATCTTTCCCTTTGGTGAAGATATTTAAACAACCAGGTGTTTATAAATCTCAGAATGCAATCCCTCTAGCCACTGACAATCTTGAACCAAAGGGTCCCTTTGCCAGCTCAGAGTGTGAGAACATTTATGGCAAATGTGCCATTAACAGGGTGACCAGATGTCATAACCGTAAAAGAAGACAAGACACCCCAAAATGTAGGACATCCAAGAAAAATGTAGGGCATTTTAAAATAAAAGCTAAAAACACTTGTATACTGATTTCATGTGGCTAATTTAAACACTATTTTACTTATTATTAAATTTAAAACTATATTACATATAATTTATTACATATAATTTATTAATTACAAGAAGGCAATGTGCTGCCTGCAGGTGCTTGCTCACAGAGAAAAGGAGGATAGTAAGTTCTTTTCTAGGACACAAGGCTAAAAAACAGGATGTCTGGTCACCCTGGCCATAAAGCATGTCTACTGGCAGTGCTGGCTCAAAGGTCTGTGTTAGTCTGCCAGCACTGCATCCAGCACTCTGCTGGCCGGAGCTGGTAGGGTTGTGATAACCGGAATAGGGGGGTGAGGAGGGTGGCAAGGGGGACATTTCAGGGTGGAAGGAGGGTGAAAAAGTGGTGGATCAGGCCTGGGAGGGGGCAGGAATGGTGGAGGCCTCCTCCACCATATCCTAACCCTGTTCCTGGCTCCCTTGGTGTTACACAGGACTTCCCACATTTGCACCAGCTATATAGCTGGCATGGATCCAAAAAGTCCCAAAGGGCAGGCTGGGGCATTACTTGGGGTAAGGGGAAATATATCCCCTTACCCTGAAGGGACCTCCAGCTGCCTCTAACGTATGCTGGATAAAGCACAGGCCATGCAACTTGGCTGTGCCAGTGCAGGTTAGGATGCCAAAAGAAACCAGTGCAGGTTAGGATGCCAAAAGAAAGCTCAATGTCATAAGGACAAAGGATAAAAACATGAAGTCCTATAAAAGCAGTTGAACATAATTTTATGAGTATAGTGGTGCCTCAGCATCTGCAGGGGGTTCCCGCGGATGCCAAAACCCATGCATAATCAAATCCATGGGTCTCAGCATGTTCAACCCCCCCGGAGCCAATAAGGCTGTGCTTTATAAGGTCTTCTAAGGCCCAGAGAGGGTTCCCCAGGCCTCAGAAGGCCACATTAAGGCCTAGAACATCACTTCTGATCCCCCCCCCCAAAAAAAAAACAACAACCCAGAAGTAAACTTTTCAGGCTTCTCAAACTCCTCAGAACACCCTCCTGAGGTAACTGGAGTGCAGCTCCAGTTGCCTCTGGAGGGTCCATTTTGGCTTGACCCGGTGAGTTTGGGACCCACAGGCAGTGAATTATGCGAGTCTCGCATCCAGAGATACAGGGGGCTGGCTGTACCACTTTTAAAGATGAACAGGATAAAAAAAAATTATCTGGTCTTCCAAATATGTATGCATTTTCTGCTTGTTTTAATGTGTGCAAGCAGAATATCCCAAGTATGCAAGATTAGTCATGATTAGAACAGGTTAGAACTGTTTGTAGACTACAAAGATGGACATAATCTAAAGTGCATGCATACCAATTAAAAACTGTTTTCTTCATTTCAGAAATTCAAGACTCCATGGAGAAAATTTTTTACCTCTATGCCCGTCTATGCAATAATTGTTGCAAACTTCTGTCGAAGTTGGACTTTTTACCTGCTGCTTATTAGTCAGCCTGCATATTTTGAAGAGGTGTTTGGATTTGAAATAAGCAAGGTATTTAACATTATTTAAAGCAATGACTCTTGCCTGGCTTTATAGTTTTATTCTGTGGTAGTGATGGTGGAAAACAAATACACACATTCTTCCCATATTAATTCCTCTGCTGTACATAACAAAGGAACAGAGTTTCTTTATGCTTCTGGTTATTGGAGAGGTGTCAAATGCAGTAGGTTGAAGGGCCACAGTCCCTTCCCACCAGATTTCCAGGGGCTGCATCATCAAAAAGTAATGGATTGGGTGAGAATCAATAGTAGGACTAGTGGCTAAAAATACCCCTTAGCCCTAACCTTTATGTATTGCTATTCCATGCTTTGCTTGGAAAAATCCATTCACCAGCACTGCTGTTGTTCCCAAAGAGGCAGCTCGTATAGGAACTTAGTGCAAAAATATATCACTTTCAGGTGCCAGTGTGCCACCCATATATTGAAGGTGGGAGTGTATGGAACTCTCTAGGGAACACACTCACACACAAACCAGATGAAACTTGTAGTATGTGTTCCAAAATGGCCTCAGAAAGTGAAAGGAGAAATCCACCAGGAGGCTGTAAAGTGTGGTCTGTGGAAAAAATGTCCCCCAGTGGCTCTGCAATAACCCCAATGTAGATTTTCAAATACAGCACAGGATTCTCAATGCTATTTTGTGCCCTAAATACCAAAATGCTCTGAAATATTATACCACCTCAGCCTGACAGAGCAAAATGTCCCTACCTTTAATCCTGCAAGATAACCAACAAATAACTCAATATTGCTTTCATATGTATAGAAGTTCATTTGATATGCTCCTCATCATGTAACATTCTCAGACATAATTATTTCACATGATTTGACATAGTTTGGCATAACATGGTGGTTACATTTCTCTCAAAAGAAATAAAAATTAAGAATTTTTCGGGCTTCTTTTGAAGCATCTAATTATGCAGCCAACAACAGGGACCCACGTGTTCTGCATGAGAAAGATACACTGAGGGCACAGTTCTATGCATGTCTACTCAGAAGTAAGTCCAATTGTGTTGAATGGGGCTTAGTCTCAGGAAGGTGTGGATAGGATTGCAGCCTTATAATTCCAAGTGAAGATAACATACTACTTCAACATTACTCTTGCTTCTTGAGGAGCTGGGTGTGCAGTTTCTGTTACACATTCTGAAGAATGTTCACACACAAAAAACAGAGATCACCAAATTCGCAAGTGCTTCGTAACTAAAATGTGGTCCCCGTTCAGACTGCAGTTTACTGTTCTGTCGCATTGCCGCATGTCTGTCTTCTCATTCAGGGGACAGGGATGCTCTGGGCAGTTTCATCTGTTGCCCAGCATCCAGGAGGTTGCGTGACAGGACATCTGGGCAGACATGACAGCTTAGACTGTCCCTGCCCCAAACAAGGAGACAGACATGTGGTGCTCTGATGGAACGGTAAGTTCCACTCACCAGGTGATGGTTTAGTACAAACTCTGGATCTGGTCCCCGGTCTGGGATTTGGAAGGCCCTGGTCTAAAATACAGTGGATTCTAATGTTGTTGTATTGATTTGGAATCTCCAGGAATTTCTATCAGCCTCCAGGAAACTACTGAGAGCACTTCTGGAGATTTTAGTATGGCTGCCTTCTGTCATGTGGGGGGACGGGGGACGATGACTCAAAAAATCACTTCAATCAGAGTTAGCAACCCTAGTTTTCATACATTTCAATCTAGAAGAATTTTGAACTGGGAGTGACTTTCCATTCACACCTTCCTCCTGGTATGGCTGGAATGCTCCTCTTCTTCTATGCCACATTTCCAAGCACAGGAAGAACAATTGCATGGAAGACAGGGATACCATTGCGAAGCATCAAATCTGCTTTCCAAGAAAGGTCCAGCATTCCAACAATTCTATCATCAGAACGCCCTGCATTCCCTTCAAGTCAACAAATTTGTATTGTTGATGTATAATCTTTCTCGAGGCAAATGTCTGTAAATGCAGACACATTTTATTTACAAAGAACAGAACCACATTCCTCCAAAATTAGACACATTGTTTCAGCACTCAGCAACAGTTGCTTTGCAATCTAACATCTGGAGGACAGATGAGTTCAACACACACGCACCCTATCTAGACTTGAAACGGGTGTATTCTTTTCCAGCATTTTCAGAGAATTCTTGGAAAAACTTGGGACTTTTCTCAAGAGTTTCCTAGAAGTTCCAAAAGACCCACATTAGTGCTTCCCCACCAGCTTTCCACTATTCCCAACTTTTCTGGTTTTGTTCCACCAAAATGCATCATGCAAAAGAGGGTAGAAGCTGCATGGAAGTCCCCATCTATATTCTTTGCTAAGACCAGAAGTCTCTTAGCCTGCTTGCAAGCTCTTTCTACTCTATCCCTTTCTTCCAAACTTACTTGCAATAGAAGGAAAAGGGGAAGGTTGTTGTTTGGGACTTTATTGGGGCCTACTTTTACCCAAAGAAGTCACCATTGCAAAAATTCCTAGGAATTGTATTTTTCCAGGTTCTAACACAGGCTCCTATAGCCCTGGCAAACTACATTTCCCAGGCATCTTTGGCTTTAGGACTTAATGAAGGTCTGACAAACAGTGCAGTCCTATGCATGTTTACTCAGAAATAAGTCCAACAGTGTTCAATGGGACTTACTCACAGGTTAGTGTGTACAGGATTGCAGCCCAGGACAAAATCAAGATGTGACATGGGAATGTGCTGATTCACAGCTCAGTCTTTTGGGCACAGTGCTTTTCCAGCTCTCCAAATTTTCCTAGTTAGATATAATGGGGCCCTTTTAGAAGTTACCATAAACCTGCAGAGAACCAATAAGTTGTTTTTCTGCTGATGTTTCTAACAAGCGTTGAGTCAATATATTTGATTAGAACTCTGTTTCTTGTTCTAAACTTAGGTGGGCATTTTATCTGCTGTGCCACATTTAGTGATGACTATAATTGTGCCTATTGGGGGTCAAATTGCAGACTTTCTGAGAAGCAAGCAAATTCTTTCAACAACTACTGTCAGGAAGATAATGAACTGTGGAGGTAAGCCATTATGTTTTATTAAAAGGCTTTGAGCATGCTTTGGGCACCAAAGAATGTAAAACACAGAGACCTGCAACACAGTCACAGAGTACTGTGGCCATATAAAAGGTAATCACTTCTGCTGAGACTCTGATAAGGATGTTGCTACCTAGATATGTTTGGGCTGGTTTACAGATTGATCAAGCCATAGACCCTGTCTGGATCGACACGGATCCTGTTTGGAGCCTTACACCAGCCAAAGAGGAGTGACAACTGAACGAGCTTGGCACCTAGGTTGTCCATGATGAGATGTTAAGATCTGCCTCCATGGCGTCATGTGTCCTTGATTGAAATTTAGAAATAGCATGCCCAATGCCATCACTGCTCATTGTCTTCTTGGAGACCCTTCCAGCTTGTTTCCTGGTTATGGAGTAGTGATATAGCCAAAAACACTGCTATATGTGGTGGTATATAAATATTTGACCAAACAAGCAGACAAACAAATCTATAGTTCCAATCTCTCCAAATATAGGAGATCATGTGGGAGGAGTCCATGATGAATTTTCTGTCTGTTCTGTCACCACTCTGTCTCTTAGAGATAGCATTGGTAGAGGAAGGAACTCCACTACTGGCTCATTGTATGTGACCTTATGCTTTTTACAATATTGAAGTGGTGCATAACACAGAGGCACTGGTGTATCTGATGCTACCAGTGGCATTGCTGGTGCATTTTACACCTGGGGCCCCCCCGGCCCCCCCCACACACACTCATGATGATGAGCAGTGGGTGCTGCTGGCAGTGATGGACCCAAAATCAATGACGCCTGGTGCACAGGCTCGAAGCACGGCACCCAGGAGCAGGTTGGGGGTGACATGATGACATTGTCGCATCATCGGGTCAATGCCAGTTGCTTCCAGAGTGCTACAATTTGCAGCCAGTCGGAGGCAAGGGCAGGTGGGAGGGCCTTTCCACCACCAAACACATAATGGAGCTCTGCTCACTGGCACCGAAGTAAGGATGGGAGACTTGGGCGCACACCTGTTACCCCCCCAAGCGCCATACCTGGAATGGCCCACCCCAGTTGTCCACTAGATGCTACTAAGGTAACAGCAGAGGCATATGCTGGTGGCATTTAGATCTTTGCCAAATGTTCTACACAGAATCTTAAAATGTACCCTCTGAAAGTTTTACATTGCACCATTGCCTTTGTTTATGAGGCAGACAATGTGGTTCAAAAGCTGTCAGTCTTGTAATGTTAATAGATGAATGAGTAGACTCAGTACTGTTTTAATTTCCCAAGGCTTTGGAATGGAAGCAACTCTTCTTTTGGTGGTTGGATATTCTCATAGTAGAGGTGTGGCCATTTCCTTCTTAGTGCTTGCTGTGGGTTTCAGTGGATTTGCTATATCTGGTAAGTACCAACACAGTCTTTTCCATCACATAACAAAAAAAATAAGCTTTGGAGTAACCATACCACTGCAGAGTTTCCTGTGAATTCCCTGATGAATTTCTTGCAAGAATGTAAATAATCAGTAAAAGCAGCTGAAATATCATCAGTGTTGTGCCTTCTGATCTGTTTACAAGCATGTCTTTTGTGTTACAGGATTCAATGTTAATCATTTAGATATTGCTCCAAGATACGCCAGTATCTTAATGGGAATTTCAAATGGAGTTGGGACATTGTCTGGGATGGTGTGTCCTATAATTGTTGGAGCGATGACAAAGAACAAGGTACATTTCAGTGCAATATTATTTCTAAAATAGTTCTTATTCAGTGCAACCCTGGCCATGTCTACTTAAAAGTAAGCCCCACTGAGCTAAATGGGGTTTACTCTCATGTATATCTGCATAGCACTGCAGCCATTGACTTAGAACTGAATGAACAACCACCTGTCCAAACTACATTGTCATTGCGTTTCACCAGTAAACTCACATGTTATATTGTCATCAGGCCAAAAGTCAATTCAAAGTGACTTCACTATCTCAAAATGGTAATGTGACTCTATCATGGGAAAAGTGATGGGAGATAAGTGTATGATGAACTATTGCTTGCCAAAAGATAGCTGAATGCAAAAGGTCATCCAAAGTTTGAACTATCTAGAAATGTATGTTATAAAACAGAGTGAGTCTAGTGTTACTCACTCTATAGGCTTTATTTCCTAACTCCATGTTATCTCTTTTTCATGTGGTCTTTTCTGGATTATGAATACTTTCTTCAGAAAGTTCAAGTAATAGAAATACAATTGACAGGTACTCTAAAAGTGCAATTCTATGCATGTCTACTTGGAAGTAAGTCCCACTGATTTCAGTGACACCTACTCCCAGGGAAGTGTGCATAGGACTGCCACTTAAGACCTTATCTGTGCTGAAGGAGGACAATTGTGCACACATTTTTGTTAACTAAACAATGTCAGTGTTCATAGTAATTTAAGCCATTTCTGCCCCAAAATTTAAGCCATTTAGTCCCTGTTGTGTTGCATATATGTAACAGGAACCAAATGTGCACATCTGTGGGCAGGGCAAAAATGGGTTAAATACTATTTTCTTAAACATCTTTACAGGAACAATATTGTGGCAAAAGAAAAAGTCTAGAGATTTACTGCCCTAACCACATGAGACTGTAGCTTGTAGGGTGAATTCATAGAGTCCCAGCGCTGATACAGGAACAAAGCTGTCTTGCCCATGTAAGGCAAACATTCTCCTAGTGCACTGAGCACCTTCTACTGATTTTCACTCAAGCACTCTGGTGCTTCTGTTGCAGGAAGGGCGTGGTGGCACTGATATCCCCTCTAGCCCGGTTATGCAGAATATTATGGAGCCCAAGAACGTTTCACCTAGACTTCCGTTTGACAGCTGTAAGAGAAGCTAAGTGAGGGACCTTCATGCTGTTAAACCACAAGTTATCAGGGTTAAAGACAGCTTTAACCCTGTGGTAGGCCAAATGGTTGATATACAGACAATTTCAGATTTGACTTCTTGTTAAAATTATCTCAGGCAGTTAGGCGTGGAAAAGGTCTCTGCCTAAGATTCTGGAAAGTTCAGAATAAGTGGTAAAGCCTGAATTGGCAGGAGGTTGGACTGAATGATCTTGCAGGTCCCTTCCAACTCCATGAATCTGTGATTCTATTATTCTAGTTGGACCAGTGGTCACGATAAGGCAGGTTCATGAGTTTCAGGCATAGCAGGAGACAATATGTCAGTTTCAAATGTCATGTACTGAAAATTGCTTTGAGTGCTGCAGCGACTTAATCCAATCCCTAGGATCTGAGTTAATCAGTCATAATTCCTATAAAGATCTTTGCAGTTTAAGAGAGCCTCCCATTCTGTGCTGCTGTTCTGATACCATCTTCTTCATCACAGACACGCGAAGAGTGGCAGTATGTCTTCCTCATTGCTGCTTTAGTACACTATGGGGGAGTCATATTCTATGGCATATTTGCTTCAGGAGAGAAACAACCGTGGGCAGACCCAGAGCAGACAAGCGAAGAGAAATGTGGCTTCATTCATGAAGATGAACTTGATGAAGAAACAGGGGACATTACTCAAAATTATGTAAATTATGGTACCACTAAATCTTATGGTGCTGTGACCCAGGTCAACGGTGGCTGGCCAAATGGATGGGAGAAGAAAGAAGAATTTGTACAAGAAGAAGTACAAGACTCATATAGCTATAAGGAAGGAGAGGATTATTCATAACAGACCTATATTGGATATATTTTGTAGTGTTTGTGATTTATTCATTGTGATTGTTTGCACACACACAGACAGACACAGACACACACACACAATGTGGTATAAACTTGTAAACACATATCAGACAAGAAGGTCTTACTGTAAAAATGAACAAAAAAAATACCATTCAAGTGCAATCTGTGTGAGTTTGTGACATCTTATCGCCTCCATTTGGGTGTTCTCATTCTATAGAGTTTTAAGGGTTTACTGGTCAAAAACTACAACGGAAACTAGGAACTTGCAGTATAAATGAGCTGCAGGCTCATTGCTAAGGATTAAAGCACAACTACCAACCAGGTTGAGACATCAACTATTCTGTTTAGAAAGCCAAAATAACTTGATTGTTTTAAAAAATGCACTTATATATTTGTTACACTATTTAAAAGAGGTCATAAAATTGAGTGTGTGAAGCTAATCCACGTGTTTACTTGGTACAATGTCAGAAGTGCACAGTTGGCCTAAGAAGGGTTTCTTATAGAATAAAGCTTCGGTTTCTAATTATTATAAAGTCCCAATCCAGTTCCCTTCCAAGACAGCTGAATTGGGACTTTACTGAACAATCCATTGTTGTGATTATATGCTACTCTGTGATAAAGGAATTAGTCTGTTCTTTTCTACTAAATGTTTAGGCACAACTATTTTATTTACAGACTCATACAGTTATTGTATGTGTCATGTTCTTCCTTACATGTACCAACCAGTATGAAGTCACATGTAGTCTGACCTTCCATGCCGAATGTTTCATAAGGTATGCAGGCTGAGGTATATTTGGTATATTCGTTGTTTGTAGCAAATAACTGGCCATCAATCACCTAAGAGAGGGTCACCCAAACAAACCCAAAGAAAAATGTACTACAGACAAGTAGCCCGAGAACAAACTGGATGTATTTCTTTTGAAGCCTGTTTTGAAGTCAATGCAAGAAAAGAAGAAATTAGCTATTTGTTTAATCCTGGATAGTTTTTCATATTTACAGATGCCGTGCCACAATTATATAAATAAAGTCATAGTTTATTGAAGATGCTGTATAATTATAGAACATAGTACTATTTTAAAGATTTCTGAATTTAAAAAAAATGTATTTGTCTTTCAAATAAATAGAATTATAATGGACACAGAATATGAGCTAAAATCCTCATGGAGAGCCAAACATGGCAGGTAATTTGGGTTGGGTTAGGAAGAGTGTAACTTCTACTTTTACAATGCTCAAGTGCAATTCAGATCCATCTAGATCAATGGAAGGTTGGCCATTGGTTTCAGCAGGCTGTGGACAGCAGCTCTTTGCTTTTGATGTAGAAGGTATTCACACTGAGCTCCTGCATGTGCAGATTCCCATTCACTATAGTGGAAGGAGGACACTCCGAATGTGCCTCCCTTTGCACATTCAGACCTGCCTTCTCTACTGAAGTGAGTAGGGAAGCCTGATACTGTATGTATCCAAGAGTGCTGTATGTGCTCCCATAAAATGGAGCTCTGGATCAAGGGAGTGTGTTTTTTAGGCATTGTTCAATGAGAATTGTGATGTTAGTGTACCAAGCAATAAGTGCAATGCGCTAATCAGTGCATGCTCTTTTAATCTCTTTGTTACTGTCACTACTGAGCTTGTTGTAGATCCTTGAGACTGTTGGGATAATAATTTAAAAAAAAAACTGACCAGATCAATCAACAATGAATTTCATCATAATACCAGACCACTTAATGCTCTAACAAGTATCCATTTCCCAACTCCAATGAAACAACTCTCATTGTATGTTAAGAAGCCCTTCTGGGGTTTTTGGTCTGCTCCTTGTATTGTGCTAGTATTTTAAGGCCCTGCTACTGCAATATACAACTCGAGGATTGTTTTTTTTTTTCCTTTTCCTTTCTTCTTTTTTAATTTCTTAAACAAGAATTAAATAATGACAAAATAAAGTGAACCATACTTTGATCTGAAGGAGAAAAAAAATAATTATATATTTTGCTTTGTGCCTCAAAGTGATGTAAAATGTGACCATAGCTTTTGCTGTGAAAAGATGTGGACTGTGTCACTTTTGTTGCTGCAAAAAAAAAGTGTTAATAAATGCTCTATTTATCCTTTTATATATAAAGAAAGTATCATTGTGAGTTATTTTTGGCATTGTTTGCATGGACCAAATTTTTAATCATCTTGCACTATTGCAGTTTTACATGATAGCCATGATATTGGTGCTCTACATAAGAACATGAGAATAGCCCTACTGGATCAGGCCCCAGGCCCATCTAGTCCAACTTCCTGTATCTCACAGTGGCCCACCAAATGCCTCAGGGAGCACACAAGACATGGCCTCCATCCTGGTGCCCTCCCTTGCATCTGGCATTCCTCTCTCTCCTTGACCCAGAGCTATAATACATTAATGGTCCAATTCTTATAAGGCCCATATGGTGGCAGAACTCCCAGTCCACTGCTGTAATTGCTGTTGCAGTATCCTAAAAGGTGCACTATTGCTGTGCACAAACCACCAGAAGCCCCATGTTCACAGCAGCAGCTCCTGGATGCTGTGCGAGAGCAGGCAAGGTGGTAGAGGGGGTAGTTGATGGGAAGTTTTGGGAAAGGTTCAGGGTGGGGAGCAGGGTACAGGGGGAGAGGATGGATCTCAGCGGTGGTAGTACATGCTAGATCATATCCCCTTTCCTGGCTCATACCCACTTCCAGGAGTCTCCTTGAACCTACACCAGCTAAAAAACTGGTGTAGGTCCAAGGAGACCCATTGATGGCCATGCTGTCTTCAAAGAGGTAAGTAAAAATGATTTTCACTTATCTCTCCCAGGCTATCTGGTCTCCTCTTCCCACTCGCCCCACAGCATGAAGCAAGCACTTAGTTGGTAGAGCTGCATGCTAGAGACTAGCAGGGGACAGAATTGGGCCCTAAGGGTTGTAACATGGGGAAGTATTTTTCTCTCTCAGGGAAGTCCTACATACAGACAACCAACCACAGTGCAGCTATGATGCTATAACAGGATTATGATGGATATAGGATATGCCATCCTAGGAGTCATTAGGAAAGGGATAAGATATCCCCTATATAAATCTGTAGTGTCATCTTGTGGAATACTCTTGTGGTCGCCACATCTCAAGATGGATATTGTAGAACTGGAAATGGTTCCAAAGAGGGCAATCAAAATGATTAGAGGGTTGGACTATTTTCCTTATGAGGTAAACTACAGCTTACAGGTACAGGTACTTTCCTTAAGAGGTAAGCTACATTTGGAGCTTTTTAGCCTGGAAAAAAAGATGCTTAGGGGGAACATGTTGAGAATTATAACATTGTGAATGGAGTAAAGAGAGTGGATAGACAGAAGCATTTCTCCCCCTCTCACAGTTCTGGTTCATTCATTGAAACTGATCGGTGGGAGATTTTGGACAGACAAAAGGAGGTATTTCTTACAGCACATTATTAGTTTGCAGAATTTGCTGTGGTGATGGATTATGTTTAGAAGGCTTAAAAAGGCTGTCAAACAAATCTGTGAAGGGCAGGCCTATTAAAGGTGACTAGTCGTGATGGCTATGTGCTACCTCCAGTTTCCAGTATGCCTCTGAATTAACAGAGTGATACCAGGAGAGAAGAACATCTTTCTATCCCACTTGTGGGCTTCCCAGAGGTAACTGGCTGGCCACTGTAGGAAACAGAATGCTGGACCAGGTGAGCCTTTGGCTTGATCCAGTAGGACTTCTCTTAGGTTCTTATGTTTTTATAATCCCTAACAGGAAGAAAAAGAAATTAAGATATTTTAGTTAGTAATCTGCCTTGTTGAAGATGTTATAGGCAGGCTGAAGCTTGAGCGCTGCTCGAGGTGCCCAATTCTTCCTCCCTTCAATGTTTTTTTCCATGTGCAATAACATGTGCACATGCATGTACCTTTCATTGCTGTGGCCAACTCAACTTTTCTCCTGCTGGTGCATCTTCAGAACTGGTCACCATGGGAATAATCCTCCTCCTCCAACTGCCATGTCTTGAATTGGCAGGAGAGCCGGTAAAGATGGGGTGACCTTTGCAATCATGCTTCTTCCAGGATAGAATTCTAGTGGCTCCTACCATTTTCTCAAGCTCCACAGCCACAATTCTTCATAGGTGCGCTGAATGAAAATGTAAGCCATCCTTTCTGCTGTATCTTCTCACTTGCTTTGGATGGAGACCTGAGTAAAAAGAAGATGAAGCAGCAGCCACTGGGCAAATGACAGGCAACCATGGGGTGCAAGGCGCCCTCTGAATTTGCTACCACCTCCCCAGCCTGTCAGTCAAAGTGTGCGTTTTGATCACTGTTGTAGCTGGCCAGGGAATCAGTAATCCCGCATACAATAATACATTTGAAAAACACTTGAAGAGGGCATTTCAATTTTAGCTTAGAAATTGCACACATTTGTTCCAGACTCTGACAGCCTCCAGTGTTTCCCCACTGTCTGTCAGCTGCCTTCACAAAATTATTTCAATTTACATTTTTTACATAGTTTATGGCCCAATCCTAATTAGGAGCAGGTCCGCATGTGGAGCTATTTACAGGCTTTCTGCTGCTGTTAAATGGCTGAGAGCAGTGAGCATCGCCCGCCGCTTGCAACCATTTTCTGAGCACTGCTGCAAGAGGCAGTAGCACCAGAAGAAAATTGTTGGATACCAGTGCCCCCATGGACACATGGAAGCCACCGCTGGAGGGCAGAGAGTGGGAGGAACAGGGTAGGGAGGGGGTGGAATAGGGCAGGGTGTGGGGGGCAGGTTGAGGCAGATTGTGCTGAGTCTCAGCGGGGAGAGCTCTGTGATATATTAAACCCTTTTTGTCCCTTCACCTTACTCAAACTTGCACCAGATAAACAGGTGGAGCAGGTTCAAGTAGAGCCATTGGGAATCCTGCAGGAGCAGAAGAAGGTATGTAGAACATTGTTGTACTTGCCTCTCCATCCCCACATTGTCTCTGCCTGCCTGCAGGATGCAGAACACCTGTGCTGGGACCACTGTGCCCTGCAGGCAGCAATTAATTAGGACCAGGTTGTGATAAATCACTCTTGTAGGATAGTTGATTTGGTTACAGTACATGATTACACTATTTATATTAGTTTCTGTGAAATGTTTCACTTTTTTGTCCAAAGAAGAGTTCTTGACACTCATCTGTCAGGGTGTTAAGGGAACAGGCAGTTATTTTCTACTATAGAACTGGAATAACTTCATAGTTTCAAAAGCTGCATGCGCTTGACTGCCTTTGGAATATCTTTGTACTGTCTAGACACGATTTTACACACTATGAATTAACAAGCCACGTTTTTTCACATGTTATTGCTCCTCCGGAGCAGATCTGAGAAATGCTAATGTTTTTTCCCACTCTTTTGTCTTCTTTTAAATATTTACTTCGGTCTTAAAGGCATTTTCCTTTTCCTCTGCTGTTGCTTTGTCTACAGCTTCCTCTCATTTTTTTCCCCCTCCATCTAGCATTTCAAACTAGCAAGAAGAAAGGATAGCCCATTTCGACAAAGTGACATCTTTCCTTGTCACTTTGCAATGGTAATCACACAGAAGTAGGTCTTTGGGAGGCTTCAGTTTGTATTTATATGTGAGGAGCTGCCCACTTGAAACTTTGATTTGGCATCAGACAAGAGACAGGCTGAGTTCTATGCTGGGAAATCCATTCATTAGAGACTTGGCACACCTGGGACTGAAGGCATTAGAAGCAATCTGTAGTTTGTTCTCCACTTGGGTCCATTGCTCATTATTAGAACTAGGAGAAAACGACTTTATTTTGACACGGATTTCAGTGTTTTCCTGAATTAGAAGTGCAGAAAGCAGTGTTATGTGTTTTTAATCAAAATGTACATTATAATTATAAATTATAATCACTTTAAAAGTTACTAGGTAAGTGAAATAGCTGGTACAGTGTCAGCAAATGCAGCCCCAGTCATTGCCCATGCACCTCCCCTCTTTAAATAATAGACAAAAACCAAATAAAATGGTTTGTTTTATTTGCAGATTTTTTTTTTTCTAATAAAAATGAGAAGTGAAGAAAGTTGTGTTTTTATTTCGGTATTACCATTTTCTCCCACCTCTCCCAGAGCTGTGGCCACAATAATCCAGCAGCGTTCCATAATTGTGCAGTCACAGAATTGTACAGATTCTTTGACTGTCAGGATACATTTTATCTCAGAGATATTATTAAAAAGATTAAACCAGTGGTTCTCCACTTGTTCCAGTACCTGCAACTCGGATAGTTTATCTCTCAGTAAAATATCAAGCAGTAGGTGAGCCACTCTTTTATATGAACGATGTGTTTAATGCAATGATTTTCAATGTTTTTCTTCTCATGGCACATTGACAAGGTGCTAAGGGCCCAATCCTAAAGCGGTCCAGTACTGGCGCTGAGCCCTAGTGCCGGCACTAGATGCTGTAAATGTGCCGTAAAGCATGTTTAAGGCACCCTCAGAGTAGGGAGCACTGGTGCAGGGCTCATGTCAGTCAGGTGCCAGGGCCAGCACCAGCAGAAGGAAGACGTGCTGCCATTGGGGTTAAGTGTGACCACTGGGTGGCAGTCTCTGGGAGGTGGGGAGGAGGTTGGAACAAGGGCAGAGGGAGGGCAGGGTGGGGGGAAGAACCAGGGGATAGAATTGGCAGAGTTCTGTTCCGCCATATCCTGAATTCTGTGTCAGGCCAGAAGGCTCGAAATTGAGTCTCACAAATCTGTGCTGGCAAAATAGCCAGTGCAGACATGAAAAGCCTCACTGGGGAGCTTAGGGCTTTCCATGGGGGAAGGGGACAAAAGTCCCCTTCTGGCTTCTTCCAGTGCCTATTGGATACAGCGGTAGTCACTTTGGCGCCACTGCTCCAGCGGGCTCTGGGAAGCTCAGAATTGAACTGTAAAATTGTCAAGGCACAGCATCAGTTATTTGACAAGGCACACCACACTGCTGGTGGGAGGTTCACATTCTCCAATAGCCCTACTAGTAGATGACTCTTCCACAAACTCCCACAGACCACACCTGTGGACTATTTGTGACACACCAATGTGCTCTAGCACACTGGTTGAAAATGGTTAATCTAATGAATCAGCCACTCCATATATCAACCACTTACCAGCTTCTCCTGTCTTTTATCTTGGCAGAGAAGATATACTTGAGCATGGAACAGAGATTTAATTGAACCCTTAGATGAAAAAGATTCGCTCATTCCCACTCTGAAGTTATCACTGGATATTGTAATTATCCAGTAATGAGCATCCATGTGTAAACCAGGCCAAAGCTCAAAGCTACAATAGTGTGGTGATCAAGCTGCAAAAATGAGAGCTGAGGTGAAGAGAGGAAAGTCAGAGAGAGAGAGAGAGAGAGAGAGAGAGAGGTTCACTTACCTTTGCAATTAGAGTATTAGAGAAAAAGAGCTTTCGGTTTGGCTCTGTGGAGATTTGTCACTAGAACTGTCATTAGTGTCAAGCGCACTTCTTGCTAATGAACCCAGGAGTCTAAATACCCTTCTATGGATTTCTGCTGCTGTTTTCACAGAACAGAAATTATCTGCAAGGTTTATGTGGCCATGAAGCACAATACAGTCAATTCCAAGGGGAAAATTGTTCTCATGTGGGGAAAGAAATCCGCTCCCAGGTAACACTTGAAAAACAGTCACAAAAGAATATCTGTGCATCAGAATGATATTCACCTTCAGTGGAAAATAAAAAATGGGAGCAAATGCTAGTTGTGGAAGAAATGTCACTGTTGAGAGCTGCAGTCTTTGAAAGACCACATCACCATCTCCACAGAGATAAAGAAGGAAAGAGATAAAAGGTTTTGTTCTGGGTTATCGCTGCTCCATTCTGGAGCAATCTGTGAAACACACACATATATATTTTCTCAAAATATTTAATAGCAGGAGTGTTGCGGCTTAGTATTGTTTACTTCACATCAGGGAAAGAAATTATAATGACATATTCACAGTCCACCAGTATACCCTGCACTGCAGTTTGAGCATGTCAGTTAAGGAGTGGTCCTTGAAGGAGCATTTCACAATTTTTAGACTACAGCTATAGTGTGACCAGGAACTACAGTGGTTCATAGAGAAGTGAGAGAGATAGAGAGCCCAATCCTGTGGGCTCTGAGCATTGGCACTGAGTTCCAGTGCCAGATGTTCTAAATGTACTATAAAGCACATTTACGGCACCTGTAGTGTAAGGAGCACAGGCCCAGCACCAGTCGGTGCTGAACCCAGCACTGGACGGATGCCACCCAGAGCAAGGAAAGAGCTCCAGGCAGCTAATCAGCAGCAGCTCACCTTTGAAAAAGCCATTGTTCATCTCAAACTGAACGACACACTAGAAAGTCATCTCGTTATGCTGAGATGCTGCTTATTGGCAGCGATATGCAATTTATTTTCAGAGCTCATTTCACCCATTTTAAAACACAACTGTGAAAATGGTGAGGAAGTTTTATCCTGGGATAAGAAAAAAAAAGTGCTATCAAGAAGCATTTTGACCTATTCAAAGTGTACATACTGTATCTATATAAACCAATCACAGTCCTCACCAAACACTAAATGCCACAATTCCTATGAGCATTCTGGGCAGCTTGAGCTGTTCTAGCTGCCCAAAATGGTTCCGAAAGGTAGGGGGAGAAGCTGCTAACATGTAGTGTTCAGGTGCCTGCAAAACCTAATGCAGTGACGCTCCTCTAGCTCTGCTACTGCTCAAAGCTGTGTTTTCTCATCTCTGATAGTGATTATATGTTACTCATAAACAATGCATACACTGTGAAAATAACAAAAAAAAATTAGCTATTGGTACAGTTTGTCACAGGCTCCACTGCCATCATTTTGCATGTGGCTCCAGCCCTCCTTCAGCATCTGTTTTGCACCTAGCTCTAGTTGGCGGACCTCAGGATTAGATTACAAACTAAAGTAGAGCCTACAATCCTGAAATCTAAGGGTCCCATTCAACTTTCCAGCATCAATGCGGCCATGCCAATGGGGCAGTGCTGCATCTTGTATTAGGGGAGCAGTCACAGGGGCCTACTCAAGGTAAGGAAAGGCTTGTTCCCTTACCTTGGGGCTGCTTTGAGGTTGCTTCAGTGCTGGAAAGTTGGAAAGGATTGGGCTCTAAATACCCTGGTCTACACAGCCAAGAGCCAAGCAACAGACCTTTGCAGGTCATGGTCGGCCACCAACTTTATGTACTAGGTAAGCAACAGAAAACCTCTGAACTGTTATGCCATCTGGAAGTGCCAAGGTCCAATGAGCCAATGAGCAATATTTCAAAAATAAAGGACACTGAAGTCAAGGCTCCTTGGGTGCGATTTAATTAGCAGCTGTCATGTTGATGAGTTTTTGGACTGTGGATAAACTGTGACCTGACCTGACACTTAATCAATTCTGTAAATTGCCACAGTCAGGACATAAGCTACATAAATTTGGCATGATGGTCTTTCCTAATATAAAACCAGGACAAGAAACAACACTTTCCATTTTAAATAATAACCTCAGAAGGAGATAGGTCCATAGCTCAGTGGTAGAGCACCTGCAGGTTCAATCCCTAGTATTTCAAGGTAGACTGAGAAAGAATCCCAGCCTGAAAACAAAAGGCTATTCACTCTTCAGGTCTCTGCAGACAACACTGAACTAGACAGATCAACAGCACTGAGCTAGAAATGTTGCAAGGTTGAAAGGCAACTCAAGAATTACTCGGTACTCAGGAGTGAAGGTTCACAAGCTTTTATTTGAATTGCGTACAATTGGTCCACGGGACTCATGTCACAAAGCATGGACCCGGTTTGATGGTGTCCAGAACTCTTATACAATTCTCAGCTCTTTGTTTGAAAATCTAGACTTCCCATTGGCTGATATTTAACATCAGAAATGGGGCTAACTTCTAATAGGATACAGATAAGATACCATTTACATAAAAGATAGAAAATAGGTGGGCAATAACTGGGTAAAACCATTGATTGGCTCTGATTTACATACAGGTGGGGTTTCACCTTAAGACTTAGCCAAAATTACACAATTCCCAAAAGTTTTCAAAGACCAATAGGGTTTGCTATAGTACCATTTATCCAGTGTTGGGTCTTATTCACATCCATCAACCCAATTAAAATTAATTGACAGGTCTTCTTGCTAACATCATTAAAAGAACAGGTGTGAAAACTTCATCTTGGCAGAACTTCAGACCCGTCCTATCTTTTCCTTTTCTGTGTGTTAGTAAAGCACTGTGTGGCCCTCTACCAACTCCTGCAAAGCAAAGGTTTTTATACTTCTAAACTTCTTTATTAAGTGTCTCTTAAGACTTTTCTAAAATCAAGTATTTTGGTTTCTATGGCTTAATTCTATATAACTATTGTGACCCTTTTACCTTGGGTACAGTTTGGCATCAAGGGATCACTTATTTATTTATTTATTTATTTATTTATTTATTTATTTATCGGATTTGTATTCCGCCTTTCTCCCCGAAGGGCACCCAAGGCAGCTAACCATCAAGTTAAAAAATACAAGGCAGATAAACACTAAAAATACAAAACACTTAAAAACAATTAAAACAAGATAAAATACATAGCAGCAGACTGAAAGCACGCAGTAAAAAACATAAGTTATAAATTTATAAAAACAGCCCTTATAGTGCCTCGAAGGCTTTCCTGAATAAAAAAGTCTTCAGGCCCTGCCGGAATGTTAATAATGAGATAGCTGCTCTCAATTCAAAGGAGAGGGAATTCCATAGTGCAGGTACCACCACCGAAAAGGCCCTGTTTCTGGCCACCATTCCCTTCACCACTCTCAATGACGGCACAACCAACAGGGCCCCTTCTGATGACCTTAGAGAACAGACCGGATTATACGGAAGAAGGCGGTCTCTCAAATATGCTGGTCCCAAGCCATTTAGGGCTTTAAAGGTCATAACCAGCATCTTGAATTCGGCCCGGAAACGAATGGGCAGCCAGTGCAGCCGCCAGAGTGGTGGCGTGACGGAGTCAAACCACTGACCCCCGCCAACTACCTGAGCCGCCGCATTCTGCACTAGTTGTAGCTTCCGGACCATCTTCAGGGGCAGTCCCACGTAGAGCATGTTACAATAATCTAATCTTGATGTCACTATGGCATGGACCACCGTGGCCAGATCCGCCTGAGACAGGTACGGCCGCAGCTGGCGCACCAGCCGAAGCTGGGCAAAGACACCCCTGGCCACAGCTGACACCTGGACATCCAGGAGGAGCTGTGAGTCCAGGAGAACCCCCAAGCTGTGAACCTGCTCTTTCAGGGGGAGTGCAACCCCATTCAGAGCAGGGTGATAGTCCAGCACCTGCATCGTGGATTTCTGCACCAGGGGGACCTCTGTCTTGTCCAGATTTAATCTCAGCTTGTTCGCCCTCATCCAGATCCCAACTGCCTCCAGGCAACGCTCCAGGACAGAGACAGCCACCCTGGAGTCGGGTGGAAAGGAATGATAGAGCTGAGTGTCACTTGGTTTCCATATGTATGCTTTTGCTCTTACAGCATGAAAGTATGAAATATAAAAGTTACAGAGCTTTCCTGGTGAACACAGGTGTGCGTACATCTCCAGCCTGATGACACTCTTATCTAAGCTAAATTCCAAAGAGTATAACACAGCCTTTGAGGCCCCAAAATCAGTCAGACTAATCTTACTGCTTTTAATAAAATCAAGCAGCTCTTTACCATTGTGTGTATGCTAGTGTATGCTATAGCATTACTGGGCTATCCAGTAGCTTTACAGTCTAGGGTCAAAGGTCACCTTGCCTCAGAAGGATCGACACTTGCTCCCGATACAAGACAGGTGTTCAAGTGCTTGTGCTATTCAGAACTGGCTCGTAAGACTTCAGTCATAGTTCGGTTGTTGTACCATTGCATAACAGAATGAAATCCATATTGAACAATCATTCAGGCACTTCATTCTGTATTTCATTTCCATCTTCAAGTCTGTCCCTTACAGCCCATTCATATCCATGCAGTACACCAGTGGACTTTATGGTCCACTGGCATACTTCACAATACACTATTGTGGTAGCCTTTCAGCAGTTCTGTGGAGTGCTGTTGTCAGTGCAAGGCCTGGAAGGCTGCAGACCACGACCAGTGTCAAGCAGACTAGCCACTGGCAGGTTTCTGCTAGCAGTAGGAGAAGATCAGGGTGGGGATTGGGCTGAGATGGGGCAAATCGGGGCAGGACAGAGTAGATGGCAGCAGCAGCAGTATGCACCAAATCCTATATCCTTGTACCAGGCCTGACATGCTCCCTTCCATAAAGAGCTGGCATAGATATAAGTAGGCCCATAGGGGACCATGGAGCAGTTGGCATGGTAAGTACACTGTCTTTATATCTCCTGGTCTGCTTGGTCCCTTGTTGGTGTGTAAGATGCAACAGATGCTGCATTGGCAGCCCTAGGTCCTGCATGCCAGCATGGGATAGGATTGGGCCGCTAATGATTGATTTACTGTTGCAATATAGTTTGGCCTTAACACTTGGAGCCCAGTCCTATGCATCTCTACTCTGGCAAACTATGATGCAAAAAACATGCCTATTTTTTCAGGCAAACCCTGAGAAAGGATCTGAGTACTTAACATTACTTAACGTTACTAATGTCAGTAGCTTAGTTAGAGGGGGAGTCACAGTGTGAAGTTTTGCAGGCACCTGAACATGCCATGCAAGCAACCCCTTCCCCCTTGGAGCCATTGTGGGCGACTAGAGCAAAATGGAGATGCCTCTAGCTGCTCTAGCTGCCCGGATTAGCTCGGGGGGCGGGGCGGAGAAGGGATGCTTGCATGGTGCTACTGAATCCTGTCTTGTTTACAACTGTGAGCTCACTGGTAAGCTTCAAATCTGACTTGTAATGAATCAATAACCATACACTGAGTAATCATTTTCAACCAAGTAATCATTTTCAGAGACTGATCTTATCCTACAGAAGTGGAAATGAAAATTTAGGAAGAGTTACCTCTTTTCAATCAATAAATGTAACAAGGCAAGGTTTTACACATTTTCAGCGTTCTGTCCTTTATAGAAATGGAAAAAAAGTTGGAAGCCAAAAATAAAACTGCAGATTCTGTTTGTTTGTCAACAATTGTCCAGGCAATAAGAACATAAGAACATAAGAACATAAGAACAGCCCCACTGGATCAGGCCATAGGCCCATCTAGTCCAGCTTCCTGTATCTCACAGCGGCCCACCAAATGCCCCAGGGAGCACACCAGATAACAAGAGACCTCATCCTGGTGCCCTCCCTTGCATCTGGCATTCTGACATAACCCATTTCTAAAATCAGGAGGTTGCGCATACACATCATGGCTTGTACCCCATAATGGATTTTTCCTCCAGAAACTTGTCCAGTCCCCTTTTAAAGGCGTCCAGGCTAGACGCCATCACCACATCCTGTGGCAAGGAGTTCCACAGACCAACCACACGCTGAGTAAAGAAATATTTTCTTTTGTCTGTTCTAACTCTCTCAACACTCAATCTGAGTGGATGTCCCCTGGTTCTGGTGTTATGTGAGAGTGTAAAGAGTATCTCTCTATCCACTCTGTTCATCCCCTGCATAATTTTGTATGTCTCAATCATGTCCCCCCTCAGGCATCTCTTTTCTAGGCTGAAGAGGCCCAAACGCCGTAGCCTTTCCTCATAAGGAAGGTGCCCCAGCCCCATAATCATCTTAGTCACTCTCTTTTGCATCTTTTCCATTTCCACTATGTCTTTTTTGAGATGCGGCGACCAGAACTGGACACAATACTCCAGGTGTGGCCTTACCATAGATTTGTACAATTTGTACAATGAGTTGACTCATACAAATGATCCTAGATATAGCTTTCTTGTGCCAGTCAGATCTTGTATATACCACCTAATTTAATTATGCTCTTCTTTATTTAGAACAAAATCCTTTGGGCCATGTATGATTCATTTATTCTTCAAAGAATATTTGAAGCAATGAAAAAATGCTGTTGAAGTGCAGATTTGTGTCTTTTTTAAGTGTAAGAATATGACTCAGTGAGTAGTGGAGATGCAGGATAGGCATAAAACAAAACATGTACATTTGCACAAATTGAGTTGTATACTAATTTACTGAGAGGGGCAGTTTTGTCATTAAAAGCTCCTTCCACAGAATTTTATGCAAGGGGTCCTTTTATATGTGGAAGACAAACCCAAATTTCTCATGAGCAAAAGAAATGCCCTCTGTGAATTTGCATTCCACAGTAATTTAGGTTACAACCCAATTATACAGAAGTCTGGTCTACAATTGTCAAGGTCCAGTGTGCTAAAGATCAGTATGAGATTACCAGTGGGTGAGATTCATCAATTGGTTCAAATATGATTATTGCTCAAGATGTAAGCACTAAGGTCAGCTTTCAGGAGGCGTCTTCATTCAAATAAAATCTTAAGGGCAAGGGATATTTGGGGGGGGGAATCTAAGAGCATCTTTGATTCTCTTTCCATTGTTAAGCATGAATTTACTTCTGTTCTGTCAACCTGCAGCATATGAACCACTGGGACCTTCTGCCATATGTAGAGCATTGCAGCCACTCTCCTAGGGGACAGTGGTGAAGTCATTCTGTTATGTGCGGCCATTAATTTAGCCAGGAATTGCCAGCAAAGTGCAAGAAGCTGCAGATAAATGAATTATTGATTTGCTCTTGGGACAGTGATTGGAATACATTTGCAGCTCATCTTTACGGGGGGGGGGGAACCCAACCCTCCCCCTTAGAAAAAATCTCACAGGCAATAAAACAGAGAAGAAATTTTAATTTATTGTTTACATAGTCTTCATTTTTTGTGATTCATTGGGCACATAAAAAAAAATCTGCTTAGCGTCCATAATAATTCATGTACAAATGAGCTTGCCGTTTGCAAACCCCCCCCCCGCACCAAATCAGAAGCAGTATGACTAGAAGAAGATTAATAAAGATAATCAAATGTGGCAGATGTTGCAAGTATAATTTTATTCTTGCAATGATGTGGATAGATGGAGATTCTTTATGGAAATTCACATGCAACACAGAATCTTATGGCACCTTAAAGTCTCAAATGACAACAACAACAACATACAATTATTTTAGTTCAGTATAGTAGTATATTAATGGTAAGGAATATGTTCATGTTATTTTTCCTTCATCTGTAAATGCCACATTCCCTGGCATATAGTTACACAGTTACAACAATGAAGACTGCTTAGAGCAGTGATTTTCAACCTTTTTCAGCTCATGGCACATTGGGAAGGCACTAAAATGGTCAGGGCACACCATCAGATTTTTGACAATTGGCAAGGCACACCACACTGCTGGTGGGGGGGGGCTCATATCCCCCAATGACTCTACTAATTAATAACCCTGTCCCAAATTTGCATGGCACACCTGGAGACCATTCACGGCACACCAATGTGTCACGGCACAGTGGCTGAAAATGGCTGGCTTAGAGGCTGTGCTATTAGTTCATTCTTGGGAATGTTGGAATATGCCTTTTTTACTGTTGCTTGAGAGACAAAGAACAACCTTTGAAAATGATAGGTTAAAATAATGCATCTTGTCACATGTTCTTCAGTTCTGAATCTCATTCTAGCATTAGGATTTGAATTAACATATTGATGAAATACTCTTTCAGAACTGAAATTAGACTCTATATAATATTATTCCCTTTGGATCATGGTGTCTACAATGCCTTGGTTTTGCTTTCCCCTTTGGTTTCCCCTGGCCCTGGGGCCACTTGCAGCCCTCAAGGACTCCCAATCCGGCCCTCAGGGAGCCCCCAGTCTCCAATGAGCCTCTGGCTCTCTGGAGACTTGCTGGAGCCCACACTGGCCTGATGCAACTGCTCTCAGTGTGACAGCCAACTGTTCAACCTCTCACGTGAGCTGTGGAACAAGGGCACCCTCCAATGCTTGCTGTGTCACATCTGTGATGCAGCAGCGGCAGCAAAAGAAAGGCTGGCCTTACTTTGTGTAAGGCCATTTATAGGCCTTGAGCTATTGCAAGACCTTTATTCATTCATACAAGTTCCATCTCTAATATATTCATTTATGTAAATTTATTCAAATTTGAAATGTAAATTAATTCTTTTTTCCCGGCCCCCAACACAGTGTCAGAGAGATGATGTGGCCCTCCTGCCAAAAACTTTGGACACCCCTGGTATATGCAAATAGTTAGTTAGGGAATGGAAGGGATGCACATACCTCTCTTATTTTCATTTAGGCCTTTCCCCATACTCATAATTCTTGATCAAGAGGATTGTGGTGGGTTGATGAGATATGGAAGGTATTCACTCTCCTCCCATTCTTTGGGCATGAGTTTTTACAATTGTTGAGTGTCAAAACAATCAAGAGATGAAGCATTCAAAGATCAAATGTTGAGATAGTTTTTCATTCAAGAAATCGATTCAAGGTTTGAATCCTTGCTCATTGAAGCTTATTGGATGATCCTGGGCCACAATCACAATCTCTTAGCCTGACCTACTTCACAAAGCTGTTGTGAGGCTAAAACAAGAGGGAGGGGTTATGTACAAATTGGTGCCTGACATGTATGTGCTTGTGCTGGGTGCATGCCAAGTAAGCTTGATCCCAGCCAGTCTTGTGTTGTGCTGTTATTGGGTCAGGCTGATAGCAACAGTTAAAAAAGCCTGTAGATTAAAAAGCCAACTTGGATTCTCTGGAGCAACATCCCCCCAACACTGGCTCGTGAGGAGCCTTGCTCTTGGAAGATTCCACAACCAGCTGTCCTTTGCTTGCTTATCCTATTCAGATCTACAATGCCACTTTGTTGGAGTTTTCTCCACAACTTTGGAGATAAATCGTTTGTGATAACAAAAAATGCTTTTAGCCCAACTTCCCTCACCAACTTCATTGATAATTCAATCAATAATCTTATGCTAGTCAAGGCACAGACCTCCTAAGCCAGCAGTTCTCAAACTGTGGGTTCAGGACCCACCAGTAGGTCATGACAAAAGTTTTGGTGGTTCCTGTAACTGACAAGGCAGATTAGGCTATGTACAATCAAGGGTTTCACAAACTGCAAGTTGGAGAGCACTGCTGCCCAATCACCATTATAGCCACACCCCTTGGCATTTATAAATCAGTCTGTAGCCTTTAGGGCCTCTAAAAAGTTTGAGAAAGCAATTGGAAAGAATCCAGCTGCCTTCCCAGGATGTGATGTACTAGGAGATAGCCTTCTCCACCTTTGGTGGCAATAGGAAACACATCAAGGGCCATCTCAGAACAAAAGAAATGACTGGAACAAGCTTATCACTCAATTATGGAAACATTCTTTATAAAAGTTTGCCCCTCCCATTCAATGTCAAAGTATTGAGATGTGTCATGACCCCTTGCACATAGAACCAAATTCCCTGTGTGCACATGTTAACATGTGTCTCTAAACATGCCAGTAACAGCTGCCCTGAACGATTTGAGTCAAAGGCAATATATACATGCAAAATATAAATATGAATGTGAAATTTAAGTTTCAAATTTCACATGAAAAATTCGAATGATGAAATGGAAATTGTCTGTGAATTTTGATTCCATGAAGGAGTACTGCGCCATAACACCTAAACTATGGACTGGTGCACACCTGTCGTGGCAGTTGGTGAGGACTAAGCAAGGTGAACCAGAAAATAAGTCACTGGATCATGTCTGCTGAATATATAGCAGTAGCACACATCTGTGGAATCTGGCAGCCTCGTCTCTTGAAGGGCGATGATGTCCATCTGCAGTCTGCTCAGCTCCATGTCGATGACAGCTGTTTTGCGTGCATCGTCTATTTCTTGCAGGTCATCAGAGAAGCCAGGTGTCATTGTCCTAACGTTCCAGGTGCCCAGCTTTAGGGCAGGAGTTTTCTGTTTTCTGTTGCATGGTGCAGAGTTGTCGATCCGCTTGTCGGTTTTCACCCTAAACCCCACGCACCCCGTGAGGTTAATGGACCATGGCAAGGCAACACCTTACTGACTGGGGACTGCCCAGCTTAAGGCGGGTGGTAGCTGCCCAATGAAATGCAGATGCCCAATGAGACTCTCTGCTCACAACATTGCAGATGCCAATGTGACTCTCCACTCACAACAGGAGAGGAAACTGAACACTTTCCATATGCGCTACCTCCGATGCATTCTCGGCATCACCTGGCAGGACAAAGTTCCTAACAACACAGTCCTGGAACGTGCTGGAATCCCTAGCATGTATGCACTGCTGAAACAGAGGCGCCTGCATTGGCTCGGTCATGTCGTGAGAATGGATGATGGCCAGATCCCAAAGGATCTCCTCTATGGAGAACTCGTGCAAGGAAAGCGCCCTACAGGTAGACCACAGCTGCGATACAAGGACATTTGCAAGAGGGATCTGAAGGCCTTAGGGATGGACCTCAACAAGTGGGAAACCCTGGCCTCTGAGCAGCCTGCTTGGAGGCAGGCTGTGCAGCATGGCCTTTCCCAGTTTGAAGAGACACTTTGCCAATGGTCTGAGGCAAAGAGGCAAAGAAGGAAGGCCCATAGCCAGGGAGACAGACCAGGAACAGACTGCACTTGCTCCTGGTGTGGAAGGGATTGTCACTCCCAGATTGGCCTTTTCAGCCACACTAGACGCTGTGCCAGAACCACCTTTCAGAGCGCGATACCATAGTCTTTCGAGACTGAAGGTTGCCAATACAATACAATA
Organism: Tiliqua scincoides; assembly: GCF_035046505.1. Classification (NCBI taxonomy): domain Eukaryota; kingdom Metazoa; phylum Chordata; class Lepidosauria; order Squamata; family Scincidae; genus Tiliqua; species Tiliqua scincoides. Next base: position 37,828,226 of record NC_089821.1, read on the forward strand.
GCACACATCTGTGGATGTTTCCACTCTTTCCTCAAACCATTCTCCCTGAACGTTGTATCTTCAGGCTGAGGATGAAAAATAGTTCCCTCTCCTGTCTTCTGAAAATCCCACATGCAACCAATTGAAATATTTAGCAAAGGCACATGGAAGTCTTTATGGAACTGCACCATCTAAGAATCCACAATGGGAACTTTATATTGAAATGAACCTCTTTGTTAAATCTCCTTACACACCAGGTACTTACACGCCAGGCACAGGTACTTCTCATCAGAGATTGCTGTGATGTAAAATATGTCTACCCATGGACTTTCTTACTGGAAACGGGAGATCAATCTTTGCCTCTTTGTCCATTTTGCTTCCAGAGCTTTTTACTACTGCTCTTTCGGGACAAAGCTCTTGGGTGTTGCGTTTCTTTAGGTAGATTGTCTTTGCTGGATCAGGGCAATTGACTACAATTTCCCATTACATCATTCCCTTCCTGTGAGGTTCTCTTTATGTATTTCGTGACCCGATGTTTGCATCTTTGCCCCTTAAGAAGGTAGGTCACATGTTAATTGTCCATTTTAAGTGTCATGTGGGATATTGGTACATTTAAAAATTGAAAGCGAAGCACACACACACTCATGTCAAACCAAAGACCACAATGTCGCTGATGAAAAAATTTGGCTTCATTGTAGTAAATTTTAGAAGTGGAGAATAAGCAACTGAAATAAAAGTTATATAAAATATTATTTCTTTTATTTGCAATATATTTGGAATTATTTAGAATTTAACAGATTTTTTCCACCAAAAAAATTAAAAATACAGAGATTTGTAAGAATGTGAAGATACTAACAGTTGCCTCTCTTCCCATCAATCTTCCTCTTTTATGTCTTTTAAAAGAACGTGAAAAATTCCTGTTAACATAATTTGATGCTGCTATTAAACATGCACGCATACACACACACACACACACAGAGAGAGAGAGAGAGAGAGAGAGAGAGAGAGAGAGAGAGAGAGAGAGAGAGAGAGAGCCCTATCAAGGAAGGAAAGAGGGTGATAACTGCATGGTTTGGATTTCAGTGAATATGAGCATCACATGGCATGTATCAACATCACACATGGAACTGCACCTAATTCCTTTCCTGTGAAGACTAAGAACAGTCTTCATCTCAGGTCAGTATTTTAACTGTATCTATGCAGGCCTGAGATACTAAACTGCTAAGCATTTCATATTCACAAATGAAATGCACATCTATGTACCTTGTGTGTACTATGAGCTATACATGGACCATATGTATATACAAGCAACCCCATTGCTTCCATATAGCAGTGTCTCTGTGCACACGTATTCCTTTAAGTCAGCCATGTTCAACCACTGTGCCGTGCCACATTGGTGTGCCGTGAATGGTCTCCAGGTGTGCCATGCAAATTTGGGACAGGGTTATTAATTAGTAGAGTCATTGGGGGATGTGAGCCCCCCCCAGCAGTGTGGTGTGCCTTGCCAATTGTCAAAAATCTGTTGGTGTACCCTGACCGTTTTAGTGCTTTCCCAATGTGCCGTGAGCTGAAAAAGGTTGAAAATCACTGCTTTAAGTGGACAGATCTGCCCCTTCATTGCAACAGGAGCTGTTGCCCTACATGGATTGGCTAAGGGTGCCTGCCTCCTCTCACCCACCTAACCTCCCTACACCCTTCTTCCTCTTCCTGGATAGCAAAAGGAAAATGAGAACAAAGAGGAAGAGGAAGCATAGAGGAAAGGAGAGTGCTGGACTACTACGGTGTCTGTTCCAATACTATAACCAAAATTCCTTGCCTCCACCTTTTCGCTTCCAATCCATTCCCCTCTACCTTTTAAAAAGTGAGAGAAAGATTGGCAGTGGAAGCTGGGACCAGAAGTGCGTGGCATTTGGCATGCCCCTTTAAGTACTGGGAGGTTTTGAACCAGTCCTGCTCCATTGAAGAGAAAGAAGAATCCATGTGTCCACAAGGAATTCCTCAAGTAAACTTTATATACCAGGCTATGTTTAAACGTCTTGTCGCCCAATCCTATCCAACCTTCCCAGTACTGACGCAGCCATGCCAATGGGATGTGCACTGCATTCTGCAATGGGGGAGGCAGTCACGGAGGCCTCAAGGCAAGGGAACATTTGTTCACTACCACAGGGCTGCATTGTGGCTGCATCAGCACTGGACAGTTGGATAGGATTGAGCCCTTGATAAGGTTTTTTCCTCCAGACTTGCAAACAGAATTATTTGCCCAGTCACTTATTTTTATGGTTTCCATTAGGCCCTTAATACAGAGAAAGAAATCAGTATTCCAGGCAGATGAATTCTGTCTTAATTCTTTATTCTAGTTCCACAGGCATTATGTGCCACGTAGTGAATGATAAACACAGTTCTCATTCATGCTGGCCTAACCAAAAGGTCAGTACCCTATCTACTAAATACAGGTGGGACTCCATATCCACGAGGGATCCATTCTTGTACCCCACCCCTCGCGGATACCAAGGACTGTGGATAATGAAATCAGCACTTTCTGCCCCTTTAGACCCTCTGAAGGCAACCACAGCTTTCTGAAGCTTTCTGTGTGCATCTGCCCATGGCCTCTGTGGGCTTCAGAATGGCCATTTTGGGGGAGGAGGGGAAACACACACACACACACACACACACACACACACACACACACACACACAAACTTGAAACTGGAGATGACCTTTGATGAGGCATTCTGAGGCCCAGGTTAGCCCCTGGTGGGCTGAGCTGAGCTCCAGTTGCCTCCAGAGGGATCAGGTTGGGCCAAGTCTGGCTCAATGTGGGTTTGGGATATCCATGGATATGGAGGTCCCACATGTATTTCAGAATCTGAACTATGGCCATCTGAAGCGATGGAGATTAGTATGGGTACAAGTAGCAAAGTTTGCTATAGCTGCAAAGAAGATCCATGCAAAACTCCAGAAACCTTAAGGAAGATATCTAGGAAGCATGTTACTACTGGTTGTATGGGTACAAATGTGTATCAGTCACCTATTTCTACCTCATTGAAATGCACTGAGTAAGGTAGGGTAAACGTTACATATATTATGATACAAAACATCTGAGGCAAATCCTGCTTAATAGTACCAGAATGGAGATGCATTATGTGCCCAATCCTCTTCCCCCTCCAACCAATACAGTTGTGCCAAAAATGGGCTTGTTGTATCCAGTGGGGGTGGGGGTAGGAGATCAAGAGTCTTCAGAGGGGAAAGAAGAATTCCTCTTACCCTTCTATAAGCCTACAGCCCCACAATGGGTCTCCTCAGACATGTGCTAGCTCTGTAGCTGCGGCAAGCCTGAGGAGAAGGGGCAAGGAGGCTACAAAAAGAGGTGATAGGATCCACCATGTGCCATCCAACCTGGATCCATCCCCTCCTGCAGCCTCCCTGCCCGCCCTGCCCCCCAATTCTTCACAGAATTGGGCTATAAAAGCCATCAGTTATAAATTTCATGAACAGAATGTTATTTTCCTAGTCCCTTTGAAAATTCTCTAGAAAAGGCATCAATAGCATTTTACCTTCAGCTGAACTGAAGTTCTATTGTTCTCTGAATCACGAGAAATAAAATGTTTCACTTCACTGTGCCACTTGGTGCTTTCATTTAGCCTTCTCGGAATAAATAATACATTTTCTTGGAACTACCAATTAATCAGCCATAAATGAGATAGTATCCACCCTTCTAATGCAACATGCTCTAGGGCAGTGATGGCTAACCTTTTAGAGACCGAGTGCCCAAACTGCAACCCAAAACCCACTTTTTTATCACAAAGTGCCAACACGGCAATTTAACCTGAATATTGAGGTTTTAGTTTAGAAAAAACAACTCATACATTAACATCTTTTACCCACTATTACTTGTAACCCTTAATGAACTTTTCCTCTAGAAATTTGTCCAATCCCTTCTTCAAGGCATCTAGGCAAGCTGTCATCACTGCTTCCTGTGGCAAAGAGTTCCACAGACTAATTACATGCTGGGTAAAGAACTATTGTCAGGGAGGGGGTGGCTGCAAGACCATGCCACTGCTCATTTTCTCAAATAAGAAAATATATTTTTTTAAAAAGCCCCACCCACAGAAGTGGGCTCTAAGGCTGCAATCCCAGCCACTCTTTCCTAGGAGTAAGCCTCATTGACTCTAATGGGGCTTACTTCTGAGTAGACACAGAGCAGGCTCCAATCCCAGGCACTCTTTCCTGGGAGTAAGCCTCATCCACTGTAATGGGGCTTACTTCTGAGTAGACATGCACAGGTGTGGGCTCCAAGTCTGCAATCCCAGCCACTCTTTCCTGGGAGTAAGCCTCATCAGCTCTACTGGGGCTTACTTCTGAGTAGACACGCACAGGAGCAGACTCCAATCCAAGCTTGCAGAACGGGCAAAATTGAAAACGGAAGCAAATGTGGGGCAGGTGGGGGTGAAGGGAGAGGAGGGCAGTGAGCCCAGGGGGAGGAGGGAAGCAGCCCACCCTCCCAACGCATGGGGCTCGGAAAAAGTCTCCATTTCCTTTAAAGGGACACGCAGCTTCAGCGCCCCTCCCCAGGCTGCCTGGCTCAGCGCTGCGTGCCGACAGAGACAGCACTGCGTGCCCTGTCTGGCATGCGTGCCATAGGTTCGCCACCACTGCTCTAGGGGTATCAGACTCATCTAGCGCAAGGGTTCTCAAACTGGTGGATTGCTACCCACCAGTTCGTTTAAAGATTCCCCCATCCCTTCAAGGTGTGGAGGAAGGGAAGAGGCAGGGAAGTGATCCCCAGGATCGTGTCCCTATGGGGGGGGTGAAGAGGTGTGTGCTTTTATTAACTTTTATGTGGGTAGGTCTGCAGCAGGTTGCAGGCGGTGCGGGGAGCCCTGCGCTGCCCCCCACAGTGCTCGCCGAGGCTTGGAACGTTCAGTCAAAGCGGGCACAAAGCACTTCTGTTTTGCAGGAGGTGCTTTGCGTCCGCTTTTACTGAAGATTTCAAACCTCAGGGAGCGCTGCTCAGGGCTCCCTGCACCTCCTGCAACCTTCCTACCTACATAAAAGTAAATGGAAAGCACACCCTGTTCCCCCCCCCTTAGCGACGCAATCCTGGGGATCGCACTGCTGCCCTAGCCCCTCCCCCAGGGAGTAACACTCTCTCAAAGTTTGACGAACACTGATCTAGTGGACTTCTTAAGGCAGTGGTTCCCAATCTGTGCGCCATAATGTCCTGAGCCTGACACCGCAGCATGAACCTCCAGACAGCTTCAGGAGTCTCAGCATGGTGGGTAGAGCTGCAGCAAGCAAAAACCTCACACTGTGAAAAGCCTTCCTACTGCCCTGACCCACTTACCACTGTTCGAAGGCTCATGTTAGGACTCCAAACCCAGAAGTGAATGGTGGTGATGTCACCTTGTGACACTTTTCACGTCACTGCCACTCACTTCTGGGTTCTGCAGGCGTCACCACAGAGGCAAGTTTGGGAATCTCTGTCGTAAGGGTTACTTTTTGACCCTGAACATGATGTTAATATGAAATCCAGATCTTATTAAAGTCTTTAGCAATTCTGAGATGGATTTCAGTGGGATCAAAGTTCACTGCTGATCCCTGGATATTCTACTGTAGTTCCAATTTTTTTTTTCATTCTTTTGCTGTACCATATAATTAGAAAGAAGCATGAATGAGGAGAACAGCTGAATCCTCAGGGAAAGGTTTAATTTCCCTTTCCCAAGTTTACTGAGGTATTTCTGAATGAGGTATAATTTCATTATTTTAAACCCCCCACAGAGATAGTCAATTTCCCCTCCAATAATATATTGTTTCAACAGCCATTGTGGAAACACTGCAAAAGCATTTAGTATGAACAAGAAATGCTCTGCATCTGAAAGTTAACTTTGAAGCAGTGGGGCATGAAGAAAAGGGAGAGCCCCTTTAGAGCAGAAATAAATGGAATCATTTCTATAGAACGGTCTCCTTTCCAAAGTTCACGTGTTATTGAAGTACAAGAATAATTGTGAGATTCCTTTTCATTGTGATTTTGTCCTTGAATGATGGAGACAGAAGAGGTCCCAATGGAGAACCAAGCTAGTTGGAAATTATATGGGGCTATTTAAAGCTTAAAAAAAAAAAAAAAAAAAAGAGCATGTGATTTTAAAAGCAGAGATTTTTATTTAGGATAGCAGCAATAAGCTCTGAGCCTGAGGAGCAGCTGTAACTTGTGTAGGTGGTTCTTGTTATTGGCCTTTTCACTGTGAGGGCTGATAAAAAATGCATACAGGTAGTTGCCATGGTAATTCCTTCATCACAGGGCAGTCATGAACTATGGAGTGAGAGGGCAATATGCACTCTGTAGAAACTCTTCTCCTCTGAGGAAACACTAGGATTGAAATTCAAATACCTTCGGAGGGAGATCTTGGAGGCAATGGATACAAAGGAAAAGGCAGGGACAAAAGCATGACCACTTGTTCTAGTTCAACATGTCCTAGAAACCAAACTCTGGTTTGGAATCTTTGCCCATGTACTGAAGACATGCACATGTTCATAATTGCTTCTGTTTGCTATTAATTTTTTTTAACACACTTTATATTCTACCCTGTTCAAGTAAGGCGCCTATTAAAACATTTTGGAAGACACACACCATAAGCCAGTGTTATTCAAACTGTGAAGCCTGCCTCCTTAGGGAGGCACCAGGAACTCAAAGAGGAGGCGCAGGATGTCCTCTCGCAGCGATACAGTCACACCCCTGAGCAGAATATGAGCCCATCCGTCTTCTGCGCTTTATTTTAAAGCAGAAGAAATGGGAGTTGCTCAGCTGTGAGAGTGGCTGCTGCCGCCCCGCCCTCTTCCCTGGCGTTATGCCTGCTATATAGCTTGTGTAGGTCCAAGGAGACCAGGAGGCCTACATAGGGGAAAATATTTTTCTTTGCTTCTCCCAGGCCCCCTGATTCCCCCCCCCCCCACCATTGCATGTAGCACACACCCCTTATTGCAACTGCATTGCCACCAGTGGTGGACTGTAAGGGCTACGTTCTTCCCTTTATCTGGAATGCTGGACTAAGGCTTCTCCTCTCTTCAGACAAATGCTGTGTCCCTGAGGTCAGTGTTTCAGGAATAAATTGACTGGAGAGGCAGGGCATACCAGCATGTTTTCATGCCCCCATACCATGAGGACAACCATCTATGCAAGATTAACTTCTGAACTGAACAGTTGCCTCTATTCAGCTGTAACTATTCAGAATATTCTGGAGGTTGTTTCTTTGAAAGTAGAGCTTTGTGCCCAAAAATTCTCCTCTAAGTTATCATTTTGCAGTTTTGGTGCTGAATATTCTCTGAATTTTCAAACATTTGTTGACTATACACTAACAATTTCATGGCTGTATTTGAAACCCAATCATAATACCCGACGGTAGTGGTTCCCAAATGTTTTAGAACTGGGAACCACTTTTAAAAACATTATATTTCTAAAAGTGGGTCGCAATCTTAGGCCAGGTGAGTCACAATTTGGGCCCACCTGCCCGCCCTTGCCTCCATCAGGCTCCATCCAAATTGGAGCCAAATGGACACAACTGGTGGTCACTTCTGGATTGCAACCCACTTCTGGAACCTGCTCCTGCATAAGGCCAGGTCTCTGCAGGCCTTGGAACACCTCTGGAAGTGACTTCTGGGTCACTTACTGTTTGCAAATGCAACTTCCACTTGCTTCCAGAGGCGTTTCTGAGGCCAGTTTTGGGTTGCAATGGCAGAGCCAGAGGCCAAGGTGGGTTGTGGCTCTGGTAAATCTGAGAACCACTGCTCTATCGGGACCCATCTAGCTTTATGAGACTAAAAGAAAAGTTTCACATTACCAGCAGCTCAAGCTTCTGTTTTCATCCTTTTTATGATGGTGGAGCATTTGTTGAGCACCATGTACATCATATTAGGACCATTCCCCTTTGCCTGGCCTTCAACAAGAGCCAAGGCACTTTTACCTACTTGTGAGTAAACGCGCACGCACAGCTCAATTTCACTTTCCTTAGGGCTCAATGCGTACATTTTTCATCTGCTTGGAGAGAGGGGACTTTCTTCTCGAGTGTTTTTGGAGGCCTGCATTCATTGGATTGGGACCATTCTGGTGGCGTTGTATTCCTCTTGGCCTGCCCTTCAAAGTTGACTGAGACACTCATGGAGAAATGTGCACATGCAGTTCAGTACATCTTCCTTGTCAGCTATCAGCTCGTCACCTTCAGTTTCACAACCCACCAACAATCAGGTCCTGACCCACAGTTTGGGAAACACTGCTTTACAGTATTAAAAAGTTGATATGTAATGGTGCTCACCATTTCTAAGTACTGATAATGGATATACAATAACAGTGATTTTCAAACTTTTTACTTCTAGGGACATTCTCAATGATGACTTATGAAGAAAAAGAGAGGTACTAGTGGTCTCTCATGTTGCCATTTGAAGTTTGGAACAGAGTCCTGAGTATAGAATGCATATACATTATGTCCATTCTGAAGGGCACCTGTGAATATTTGTCACTGGTTTCTAGAATACATAAAAACAGTGACTTGGAAAGGTTTGGACTGTACAAAGCAAGAAGCAATTTAATTTAACAGAGCCATGGAATATTTTCTCCCAGTTTATGATGGAACAGGAAAGGAAAAATGAGGGATATAACCTTCAGTATCTTTCTTTGGTTCTGAATATCATCACTGAGTTTGTCTAGCTCTCTTGACTCTTGGTTTTCTCTGCAACACAACTAATTGTAATGGGTAGCCCATTAGGAATCAGGTAGCCTCATTTGCATTCTCTGCACATTATAGAAAACCTACTGATTTTTTATTCCTTCCACTACCGTTAAGAAGGCGCTGCAGTGATCACTTCTTTCTACATTTTTTTTCATTCTACAAATTCAATGCAGCCAGCAATAGGGGGGAAAAAATAATCAAAACCAAAACACAGATGGGCTGCCTTGTGTCAATTTCAGTGAAGAAATTAAAGTGTGCATTCCACTGCAGTACTATGAAAATGCAGAAAGCCATCAGGTAGTGTCACAATATGAAGCAGAGTTGCTCTTTTTTTTTTTTCCTAGCAAAGTGTATGCCACACAGATATATAATTGATGGTTGCCTCATTCCTGAAGCTTGGTGTTGCACATATGGAATTTTGGTATCTCACATAGTGGTCAGTGTCTGAGAAGTCTTCCTACAGTCAGTGGCATAGCTAATGATTGTGTAGCCTGGTGCCAAGCTCAGAATGTTGCCCTGGAAGTGACATCACACCCAGGCTTTTAAAAAAGTGAAAATTGGGAGGAACCCATGTCCTCCCCCCAGCAGCTCACCACCCACTTGCTCTGCTGTCTCCCCCCAGTCAGTGGCATAGCTAAGGCATCTATCTACAACCTGGGGTCAAAGAACATTTTGTAGCCCCCTGCATGACAAAATTGAATTTAATTAAGTAAATAAATAAGAAGTTATTGGTTCCATGCTGTATCATAATAACATCTCATTGGCACTTAGAACAAACAGTCTCATAGGTCAGTTTGAAGTTAAGCAAATCCACTTTTTGTTCCTCAAGGCAGTTGCATTTTCATTTTCTGGTTAATTGGCCATAACTTTTGGTAGAAAACTGATATTCCAGTGCAGTTTGTTTCATTGCATCCTGCATTAAATTACCCTTCCAATGATATATAACATGATGGTATTATTCATACATACCAAGATTTTCACAATTTTGGTCACTAGTGTCAAGCTCAGCTTGTTGCCCCCCCTAAAGCCTGATGCCCAGTGCAACTGCTACCCCCTGCACCCTCTTAGCTACACCACTGCCTACAGTATGAAATAGAAACTATCAGCTAAGAAAACATTGATGACTGATTCTCTGCAATGAACAGGCAAATGTTTAGTTCTCATTTTTAAAGCAAGAACCTATCCTAGTCTGGAATATGTGAACTCTGAACAAGGTAGCTGGTCCCGACACCATGGAAATAGTGGACACCCATTGGAACATATACAAAAAAGAAACCCAAACAAACCATATTTTGACCAGTAGGACTGACAGTGCAATCCTATGCAGCCACCAGTCTAGTGCGTACTGCCATGGTGATAGCTGTTGTGAGAGTGCAGAAAAGTACTTCACAACAGCTGAGCAGAGGCATGCACTGGGGCCAAGGCCTGCACATACCACGTGCACACCAGAAAAGATATATACTGCGGAGGGCAAAATTCATGCTTAGCAGCTTTTGCAAACAAAAAAGCACCCTCAACTTCCACAAGGGCTAGTAGACAACAAAGTCTTTCAGCCCAATCTTATCCCTTTGCCCCCCCCCCACCGATACAGCTGCACCAAGGAGGATTGAGCTGTATCCTGTGCATGGGGGGGGCAGGGGGGGTTAACCATGACACAACAGGAGACAGAAATAGGGCAAAGTTCTACTTACCCTACTTCACTGCACTATGGTCTCCATGGGTCTCCTCAGACCTGTGCCAGCTCTTTAGTTGGCACAGGTTTGAGGAGACAAAGGGGGCACGTGGACTACTATAGGAGGGGAGAGCATCTGGAGCATGTTGCCTGCAGTAAGTGCCATCCCTCCTGTATCCATCATACCTCCACCCTCCCCCATTCCACCCTGTTCCACCTCCCCTGCTGACCTATCTGAATCGGTGGTCAACCTGCTGCTGCGCACAGGGCTGCTCCACCCTCTTTGCCAGCACTCCCACAGCACGTGGCTTCACACGCTTTTAAAGTGTGTTTTGAGACTACTGTAAGGCAGGAACCACTGCTGGAATGCTGGTTGCAGCAGAGGTGAAGCCCAGTAGGATTGGGCTGCTTAACTACTTCACAGTTTTGACCTGAATTCACTAGTGAATTACCCTCTTTTGGAACACCATTTTTAACATAGTTCATTCTGTAGTATACTGAAACCTTTCTTCCCCATCTTGTTACCATAAGTTCCTTGCAACTGGAAGAAAAGAAAAAAAAACACCCCAACAACTTCTGTCTCAAGAAAAAATGTCAAGCATGATCAAAAAGAGGAGAAAGCTATAAAGAAAAAATTGGCAAGAACTTCTCCTCTGGGCTCTATTCTCACAGGTCTAGCAAGTCATTCTGTTTCTTCTGCTGTAATTTCTGCTACCATCACAGCAACTGCTGCTGCCTGCCAGGGTGCCCCTACCTAAGCCTCACAATGATACCATTCATAAGAACAATGCCTTCTGAAGAACTATCTAATATCAAGCCAGAGGAACTACTATGAAATACTGCTCCTTGAGCTATATTGAATTAGCAACCATTGTAGCCTAGTGCACCCAGAAGTTGAGTGGCATCCCCTTCCTTTACACTGGCCCCTCTTATTCTAATTGACCTGTGGGCTCTCTCACCACGAATGAGCCTTGACACAGCCGTGGGGAGACTTAAGGGCTAGCCACTGCTTGATGGGTGGTGGTGTGATGCTGTCATTGCTCAGTACCACCTGCTGGGATAACATCAATGGCTGAGCAGCTGCCAGTGATTGAGGGAGGGAGGAGTCAGGGAAGACAAAAGGAAGGAATGGCAGGGCCCAGAGAAGGAGGTGACAAGGACTTTGAGTGGAGAGCAAAGAGGGAGAAACAAAAAGGAAGGTGGAAAGACAGAGCAGGAAAGCCTGGAAGAAGGAGGAGAAATGGTCTGCAAAGAGGTGAGGGGAAAGGAGTGGAAGGAGGAATAGCCCCAGAGAAGAGCAAGAAGAAGAGATAAAAGGACAAGGGGCTGTGGGAAAAATGGAGAAGAGCCAGCTTACCCCAATGGAAGGGAAGACTCTATGAAGGGAACCCCTTAGCCCTTGATGACCTGAGGCTTTGGGACTGATCCTCACAGGCAGAAGCCTTAGGAAAACCCCATAACTACCTGTCCCTAGGTGTTTGATGCAGATCCTTGTCAGTGAATATCCAAAACAGGCAGGGGAATTGGACAAATAGAAGTCTCCTTACCTGTCAATCTATAAAAATGTTTAAACAATTTTGAAAAGTCTGACAGCAAACTAGTAACCTTAAAGGTGTCCTAATGGATGTAGACCAGTGGTTCTCAAACTTTTAGCACCAGGACCCACTTTTTTAGAATGAGACTCTGTCAGGACCCACCAGAAGCGATGTCATCAAGCAGGAAAAGTTATAGCAATCCTAGGCTGCAATCCTACCCACACTTACCCAGGTGTAAGTCCCATTGACTATCACTGTTAAAAGCATATACATAGTAGCCTGTTCAAAGTACAGATGTGTTGCATTTCCCCAAATGCAGTCACACATCATTGTAGCATCAAGTTTAATATCTTGAAAACAAAATATTGAAATGAATGGGGACCCACCTGAAATTGGCTCGTGACCCACCTAGTGGGTCCTGACCCACAGTTTGAGAAACATTGATGTAGACTATTTCCTGTTGTGGGTAACTGTAACTTCCCTGTGCAATCCCATGGTAAACACACCAATCAAGCAGGATGTAATTTGATTCCCTGGCATTTCCCACCCTGGATGATCAATGAGCTATTCCTCTCCTACATTATATGATTTGGACCTGCCCCCTTGGGATGATCCTATGGAAGCATTGGAGTCAAAGGCAGTCACTGACAGTAGCAAGGAGCAGGGTGCTATTGACCCCTGTCTTTGTCCTCAAGAAAACAAGTGGCAAGGGCAGTGAGGGGCAGCAGCTATGATCCAAGGACCAGTGGCGACCCTTCCAGGGCATTGGAGTCTCAGCATTGGCTGTGATGCCAATCCCCAACACTGGTCCTTCTGATATAACTGTGACCTTTCTCTTTTCTTAAATACTGGATGGATTTTCTAAATAGTAAGGACCAGTTTCTCAACAAGGTGACAAGCTCCAGAGTTAATTTCTAGAATGTCCAGTGGTAAGGCCCAGACACACTCAAAAAAACTTGCTGCCTTGGGCTGTACACTTACCTATATTTAGATCCATTGATTCAATGATATTACTTTGTTGCCCGGCCCACCAATCTCTTCGAGATACACACTTGAAACCCTTGCTGTCTTCTCTTTCTGGTACTTCCACTGACCCCTTATTTGTCCTCTTGAGTGACAACTCTGTGGTCATTCCCAATGCAGTAGCAGACTTTCTTTCCGCAGTTTCCAAGCTAAAACCCCCACCCTGATTCTATACCCCCTTGTTTTCCCCCCTTCTTCCTTTACCAGTCCCTTGTTGTGACTTTTTTTCCAGCAACATAGCCACTGTGCTGGCCATTGTTATTGCTATTTATTTATTGTTTAATGCCAATAAAAGTTTATGGTAAGATTCAATGTTATTTACTTATAATTAACTGTGCAGAAAAGCGAATTGCAAGAAATCTTTTTCTCTAATCCCAAATTTGGGGCATAAATGATCCCTAACTTGCATTTGTTCTAAAAGGAAATTTAAAATATAATTCAAACAAGAGTTTGGTAAGGGCTCAGATATACACATTTTATTGGGTTTGTGTAAAATATACCACTTATTACTAACAATATCATTTATCGAGGGACAGTCATGAATTAAAATTAGAAATAGCTTTAATTACAGTGCACACATTCTCCAAGGGGCTAAAATAATTATCAGCTGTATTGCTAGTTTTCTCAGTGTTCAAATGCGTTTCAGAAACTTGTCATGTTACAAAGAAGCATGTTGACAAAGCACCTCTGAATTATTATTCTTTTTTCCCCCCTCCAGCTTCAAGTACTTATCATGTTGGGTCAGACCAGACAGGTCCATCTACCTCCATGTTATCAGTTGGATGCAAAGGGCCTGCTCACTTTCCCTGTCAGTGCAAGGATCAGACTCCTGGGACAGCATAAGTAACTACAGTAGGTCAGAATTCAGTGTCAGAAAGCTTGTTGTATTTGCTGCTTGCATTATAATCTCCTCACCAACTTTTGCCAACAATTCCCACTTTTCAATTCAATTCTTTTATGCTTTCGCTTTTATGGAACATGACTTTTCATCCTTTGCATTCTCCTCTTTACTTTGTTCCTTCAACCTGTTAATAATTTTTTTTTTTTTACTGACCCAATCCTGAGCTGCCCAGAGCGCCCAGAGGAGCTCCTGAGCTCCTCTGAGCTCCTCTGAGCACCCAGAGGAGCAATGGCACCAAAATTGGGGCTGCTTGATCCCATGCAAGCCGGGTAGCTGCTGGAGTCTCCTTGGGGGAAGGGGACGTCATCCTCTTCCCCTTAGGAAAGGTTCAAGCCCTGCAATGGGGCTACTCAAGTCTGCATTGGCTATTTTGCCAGCACAGAATTGAAAAGCTCGGTGTCTGGCCAGGAGGGTCCAGATATGTCTTTTTGGGTCCAGATATGGTCAAAAGATACATATCTAGTGCCAAATAAGGGCGTTCTGTAACAACATCTTTTTTTACCTTCAGCTCAACTAAGCACAGGGCACTCAATTCCATGGCTTTTATCCAGTTACTTGTATGTATGTAGGTAGAACAGTAGCTAAGTGACTACGAACTCTCCATTGCTCTAAATCAGTGTTTCTCAAACTGTGGGTCAGGACCCACTAGGTGGGTTGCAAGCCAATTTCAGGTGGGTCCCCATTCATTTCAATATTTTATTTTTAATATGTCAGATTTGATGCTACCATGGTGGGTGACTGCATTTGGGGAAATGTTACAAACCTGTACTTTTAACAAGCTGCTATGTATATTCTTTAAACAACAATAATAAATGGGACTTACTCCTGGGTAAGTGTGAGTAGGATTGCAGCTTTGGATTGTTCAAAATTTTTCTGCTTGATGATGTCACTTCTGGTCATGACATCACTTCTGGTGGGTCCTGACAGATTCTCATTCTAAAAAGTGGGTCCAGGTGCTAAATGTGTGAGAATCGTTGCTCTAGATCAAAATCAATGGGTTCATCTCAGAAGTCCAACAAGAAAAATATCCAGTTGTATAACATGATTTCCTGTACAGATGAGGAGGCTGAAAATTGTCTTTTCTCATCCAGACACTGCCATTTCCTTAGCCCTGAAGCTTGCTTTCAGATTTCATAAAAATTCTTGCTTCCCCTGCTTTCCACCAGTAGTCCCTGGAGTTTGCCCTGAATTGAATTGCCTGGCAGGTTTTATGCTGGCAGACGGGTTTTAAATAATTTATATCTTAATTACAGTTCATCAATTTTTTTCCAAAGAGAGGGGGTGGAAAAACCCTGGAAATCTCAATTCCATTTGTGCACATACATACTAATAGGATTTACTGTGAGAAATTGCTTGCTAAGGAACAATACTTTAAAAAACGCATTGAGTTGTTCACATTTTTTTAAATAGAAAATAATTCTTTCCCCAAGTAAAATTGCCTGAACTATATAAATCAGTCCTTGGTTGTATGGACTGCAGGTCATTTTACTCCATTCAGTATGACCTCCATTCATAGTTTACACAAAAAAATGTAACACATTGGATTTATCTGAGGGCATCCTTATCGACCAATCTTTCCAACAGTATCACTTGATCTAATTTATATTCTGTTCTTGTGAGCAACGTGACTGAGCCCAGCTGATGTTTCAATCAATCTCAAGCAACACAGCTGCAGGCCAATCAAAGGCATTGGCAATATAACCCTGTTATGGCTTTAGCCCACAGTTCAAAATCAAATCTTATTTTAGCTTTTTTTTTAAAAGTAGGTAGCAAGATATTTCAGAAGCTTTATATTATTTTCAGGATGCTAAGGATTAGTGTGTTTAACCACACCTGATATCTAAGGCATTTTATGGAATCAGACCATTGATCCACCTAGTGGCTTTCAGAGAGGGGTCAGTCCTTCTTCTACCCATGGATGCCAAGGATTGAACCTTAGACCTCAAAAATCTCAGATCTTTGGTTTTATCCTATCTGGCAACTCTAGTCCTATAAAGTATCATGACCTGATGCTTTGATTTTGTATAGTGAAGCTATCTGGGACATTATGTTGTCAAAACTTGGTGGTTCACCAGAAAGCTATCACCTCCAGCTGAATTATTAGCAGTGTCACAAAGTTGTTAAATGTTTAAATATGTGGTTTTATTTTGAAAGCCAATCCACAAATACAAAAAGTACTGGTGGGATGTGGCATAGCAGAACTGGTCATGGGTCACCTCTCACAGTCTTCAAGATCTTTTGGCCCTCATGGTATAATCAAAGTTCCTGCAGATTTGTGCTTGACATGATAAGAACATAAGAAGAGCCCTGCTGGATCAGGCCAAAGGCCCATCTAGTCCAGCTTCCTGTATCTCACAGTGGCCCACCAAATGATCATAGACCATACAGTGATCTCTCAGCTGGCACATAACATGACATGATGGACTTATACCCAGTAGCAGAACCAGAGGGGAGGGTGGAGCTATAAGTATGGCATGGCTTCAAAACTCATCCTGTAAGCTGTCCCGCCCCCTCACTCTTAGAGCCTGTCCAGGGGTGAAAACAATTTGGAGGTGTTGTTCATTCCTTGGAATGGCCCTGAGAGCGAGGAGGAGGGGCAGCTTACATGGCTAGTTTTGGAGCTGTGTCACATTTGCAGCTCTGCTCCCCTGGCTCTGCAACTGCTTACCCATGTCCCCTGAACACAATTCTACTGTGCTAAAGTTGGAAAATGCATTGCTGTACAATATTGTATAAGTTTGCATCTATGCATGTTTACATAGCTTCAGTGCAGTGGCATAGCTAAGGGTGTGCGGGGGGGGTAGCAATTGTACCAGGCAACAAACTTTAGGGGTGCAACAAGCTGAGCTTGACACTAGTGGCCAAAATTGTCAAAATCTTGGTATGTATGAATAATACCATCATGTTATATATATCATTGGAAAGGTACATTAATGCAGATTGCAATGAAACAAACCACACTGGAATATCTGTATTCTATCAAAAGTTATGGCTAATTAATCAGGAACAAAAAGTGGATTTCCTTAACTCAAAACTGACCTATGCAACTAATTGTTCTGAGAGCCAATGAGATGTTATGAAGATGCAGTATGGAACCAATAAGTTTTTAATATCAGTCAGCTCTCATTTTCATGTATTATAATACAGTTACTCCTGCTAACTGGTTAAAGAGGCAATTTTTCAAGTGAGGCTTCTGTTATAGTTAGCAGGGGAAGAATAACGATCCTTCTTCACCACAGCACAATGACTCTAACCAATAAGGGCACGCTTTTTATTTATTTACTTAATTAAATTTGATTTTGTCATGGGGGGCTACAGATAGATGCCTTTGCTATGCCACTGGCTGGGGGAGGTGGCAGAACAAGTGGGTGGTGAGCTGCTGGGGGGGGAGACAGGTTTTCCCCCAATTTTAACATTTTAGTTGTGACATCACTTCAGGGTATTTTTTTGAGCACCGCACTGCGCTACATGATCATTAGCTACGCCACTGCATCAGAGTGTTTCAGGACCAAACTGGAGGGGACTTTAAACATATTGTTTGGTCCTGAAAGTTATTTTTGCTAAATAGTTGTTGTAGCTACCCCCATCCAGATCAAAATTATGGCACAGGGCAGTGGTACTCAAACTTTTCCGGCCAGTGGCTCCCTTGACCGCCGTGGCTGTTGGCCATGACTCTCCATCATGTTCCTGAGGACTGGAAGTGACATCATTAAACAAGAAGTGGCCAGAAATACTAACTGTATTAATATTAATTATATTAATCATATCATGAATTAAATGCAGATCTTAAAAATATATTATTGATACCCAGCAATATACATGCTTTATAAATGATCAGCTGCTGATCACTGTTGGAGACAGGATGCTGGAGTAGGTAGTTTTTATCTGGTCCAGGAGGACTCATTTTTTTAAACTTTGTAAGCATACCAATAGAATTGTTTTATCAAATGAACTTTGTGAACAACCAGACTAACCAACATTACACACACACACACACACACACACACACACACACACACACACACACACACCTACCTACCTACCTCTGTGGACCCCAATCCAACTAATCATTTCTCCCATTCTCCTTGGATAGGATTGAACCCTTTATTAATTTAATGAAATTAAATTTTTCCAGCAGCTGGTGGGGAAAACCAAAATAGACCATGAAAATATAACAGAGCTGATAAGGGTTTGGTTAGGAAGCTGATTTGTCTCCTATAGTAGGAGATGCACAGCTCAAGCCTATGCATGTCTACTCAGAAGTAAGTCCCATTAAAGTCAATGGGGCTTACTCCCAGGAAAGTGTGGATAGGATTGGGCTGGCAATCACTTCATCAATGGCTGATAAGTATTCCCTTCAAATAGCAAGATTCATCACTTTAAAAATACAGCCTTTCCTCTTCAGTCAAACAACAAGATTAATAAATCACTTTAAAAACAGTACCCGTTTTCTGCTCCTGGCCAAGTAAAGTGTGTGCTTGTCTCTCCCTTCCCCCTTTGCCAACTGCATGGAAGCAGCTTTAAGAGTCCTGATGACTGGTAAAATAGGAAGCGTTTTATTTGGGGAGGGGGAGGAAATCGGGAAGGTTTGGAGATCAAAGGGGGGGAGTGGAAGAGGGAGGGGGTTGAAAAGAGAGATTTCACTTTGATGAGAAGCAATCCCAGGCTGGGAACTAGGAACCAACCAGACAAGGATCAAGAAGGGTTAAGGACTGCAAACCAAGCATGCTCGGAAGAGTGCAGGGCGGCAGCAGCCACTCTTGCAGCTGAGCAGCTCCCGTTTCTTCTGCTTTGAAAAAAGCGCAGAGGATGGGCTCGTATTCTGCCCAGGGGCGTGAGTGTATTGCTGCAAGAAGTCATTCCGCACCTCCCCTTTGAGTTCCTGGCGCTGCCCTAAAGAGCTCCGCCTCACAGTTTTAATAACACTGGCATAGGGGAATATAGCCCCCTGAATCTGTTACTGTTCCATTTTGAATTAGGGGTCCCTATAGCCATTATATGCTCTGGAAGGGAAATTTTTCTTTCTTGGTCCAAATAGCAGATACAAGAGGGCCCTAATCTGAATTAGAACAGTGACTGGGTTACAGCTGAGAAAGAGGGCATCACAGCAGGTATGTTGTACAGGTTGAGTCTCATTATTCGCAAGGGTTCTGTCCCCGGAACTCAGGTGGATGGCAAAAATCGCAGTAAAGAAAATCCATTTTAAAAACAATGTCTCTTTGCTCAGCAATTTAAAAACAGCCTTATTGACCTTTGTGATGTAAGACAGAGTCATTAGGCAGACAATCCATTGATCAGTCTCCAGGTGCTTAGAAAGGCTTCACTCCAAACCAGCGACTCCTTCCTTCACCCAGAGCAAAGTTATTATCTTTCTTTCACATGCTCAGGGGGAAGGGAGGGGTCATTTGCCTTGGAGTGAAACTTCTAAGTGCCTGGAGAGAGAATGATTGATGGATTGTCAGCTGGCTGGTCTCTCTCACATTAACAAGCATATTGTTAATTGACTTTTTCCCTTTAATTTAAAAGGCCCTTCTCATCACTTTGAGATAAAACCACAGGTAAAAAAACCCATGGATAATTAGGTTGTACCTGTACTGCCAAAACAAATGAGAAAAAGAATGAATTGGAAGGGGAGTCACTTCTGCCCTTATAATTCTACCAGATGTTTGAGAGCCAGGAGGGTGTAGTGATTTGGGAGTTGGACTTGGAAAATCTGGGTTCAAATCCCTGCTCAGCCATGAAGCTTCCTTGATGACCTTGTGCCAGTCACTCTCAGTTTTACCTACCTCTTAAGGTTAGTTAGTTAGTTAGTTAGTTAAGAGATTTGTACCCCACCTTTCCACTCAGCTTAAGGGCCCTCAAGGCAGCTTGAGGACCAAAGGTTGTGAGGAAAAAAGGAAGGGAGGAACCTGAGATTCTTGGAGAAAGGAAGGTATAAAAATGTAAGAAAGAAAGAAAGAAATGTTTGTTTTTTTTTGTAAATTGTTAAAACCCTATCTGCATCACAGTACTATTTAGCAAGAAAAAACAACTAACACCACACAGGGCCAAATTACACACCTAATATTACAGTTAATTTGGTCCTTAGTTCTAATCTTTTATATGTGAGTAAATGAAGGATTATTGGGATAATAGAGATTTCTTTATTTAAACATTTGCATCTCCATTTAAGAAACCTGGTGAACCATAAACAATTTATTTATTATAGTAAAAGTCTAGAATTAGGAAAAAAATAGAATATTATTAGAATAATAAAGTCATTTGACCCTTTGAAAAAAGGTTCTTAATTAGAGCTCGGCTTCATTAAACCAGAGATCTACTTTAGAACCAAGACTTTGCCTTGGAACTCACGAAAAATTACAGGAGAATAGTTGTTAGGACATGGAGGTTGTCTTTCCCTTACAACTCATATCCATAACAACCAGATCTCTCACTTCTAGTGTTAGGGGAAAGGATTTCTGTGACTTCCAAAGAGGCCTGAGACATAGAATCTGTTTTAGAGCAAAAACACAGTGATTTTCAAGGGAAAAACATTGATCCTAACATCAGATTTGATACTACTGCATAATGCAGCTACAGGCAATGTAGCCTCTCCTTTAAACTCCTGAACATACTGTGAGCCCTTGACATGGATCGATACATATTTTAAAAATCAGGTGGAAAAAACACCCAGCTAGAAATTATCATGATTTTGGTGCTCATAATTTCTCTAGCCTTAAGATTTATGCTTCAAAAGATCAATTTCAAAAGATGTTCCAGTCATAAAGTGCCTGGCTTTAGAGAGATTAGAGTTGGCTGATGATGGCATCTCTTATACCTTAAAAACTTTGGGTACGGATCATTTCACCCCAACCGCCTACCCTCTTATTTGATTTATTGCTTTGCTAACAGTCTACAAGAGGTATATTTGCCAAAATACATCCTGCACAGAGTTCAGTACTGATAGCATCGAAAATGTCAGAGGAGTGCAAATTACTAATAGGCCAAAAGAAGGACCCAATAGCAGGTCTCATTAGCAAGATATCAGTCAAAAGATCCTAGCTCTGACAGACGGTTTCCAAGGGGGATACATGCCTTCCAGCTTAAAAAAAAAAAATTGCAGATCTCTGTGTGAAACCTTGTATAGTACTGTCACAGCTGTGTCCTTCCCCATCCCGACAGAGTGCAGGCTTTTTTTGGTTTGTTTTCTTACTAGCTGACTTGCAGAAATTCAACTGGTGAAGCTTTTACAGGCAAAAATCAGCACACCATGCGAGCAAATTTTTGCTTCTAGCATACAATCTGTCCTGGAGCTTCATTTGTCTTAAATGTTGGAATAGATCAAAAGTTATCACTTCTGGTACTTTAGTTATGGTCCACTGGGCTCAAAAGATCCCCTCCTCCCAATTGTGAATTTCCTTTCTTCCTCTGGGGCCTTCAGGACATCCACAAGAATGGTCAGCATGTTGGGTGGTGTTCCTCCCTACTCTTCTTGGAAGGCTTAGTGGTTGTTCATGAGTTTCACCTTTGGGTGAAGGCATGTGAGGATGAATGAATTTTTTTTTTCTTAATATCTATGATTCTATTCTGTTAGTCTAGTTGTGACCAAGAAATGGGACCCCGAACAGAGTTGGGCTGATGAAGGGGCGAAAGCTATGTAGACAAGAAAATATTGGATGTTCATTTCCTTGCAATACAAAGACTGTCTCTCTACACATGTTCCACTCATCACGACGGACATTTCATATTTTTTATGAATATGAATATGTTTATATAAGCTCTGTTAACTCATTTCTGCCCAGCTCACAGGTGCACACGTGTGATCACTGTTGCATATATGCAAAGTTGGGCAGAA
Organism: Tiliqua scincoides; assembly: GCF_035046505.1. Taxonomy (NCBI): domain Eukaryota; kingdom Metazoa; phylum Chordata; class Lepidosauria; order Squamata; family Scincidae; genus Tiliqua; species Tiliqua scincoides. The sequence goes on from NC_089821.1 coordinate 37,849,889, forward strand.
ATGGTTAATGAACTTAGTGCCATCTGTGAATGAAGCATACAAACAGGAGATTTGGATGGCCTCCTGTAGGCATTTATGGTCACCCCTTTCCCTTTTTGCTCCACATCTATACAAAGAAAACAATATTCTGTCTGAAGCATATGGGAAAAGCAGGAAAATAATTAGAAGAATATATCATGTGGCACCACATACAGGTGCAAGCAGAGCAAGAATGAGCAGAGGAAATGAAATCTTTAAAGAAAAACTCCTGTTGATATTTCAAAGGAGACATTAGCTGATCAGTGAAACACTGTTGAAAGATATGTCTTTGTTGATCTTTTTTGCACTTTGTCTTTTATGTCTATCACTCTTTCTATTCCATGCTATATTACATTTTGTCCCTTATATGCTACTAGTTGTTGCTATTAAAAACAGGAATTTGTTAAGACTTTTTAAAGAAGCACAAAACTAGATCTAATCTTCTCAGTATTTTATTAAAATCCTTGAAATGCCCTATGAGGCAATGGCTACAAACCACAGCCCAGTTACTCCAGAGTAATCATACAGAGTGGTGCTTAGCCCAACAGGAACACCTAGCCATCCCAGATCAGCATCTAGCATCAAAGTGTAAGTAAAAGATATTCTATAACGCACAAGGGTTTGCACATTTTGTGTGGATCCTGCTATTTCACTGGTCATGTTATTCTGGATTTGGACTAGATTTACATTTAGTAATGTACATGTGACAATTACACTTACCATGTGATATGCAGTTCAGCTCTTTATTTTAAGGTCTGCATAGTAACCACAGGGGGAAATTTTTTTTTGGGGGGGGGGGGCAGTTTGGATCATCACATGGCATGATGGGAGAGAGTATTCAACCTTTTACCTCTATGCAATTTTCCTACCAAAAATCACACCCCTGAAATGGTTATTCACCTCTTAAAGTGCGTACACCCCTATATGCTTTATACATGATTTAAGGCAGCGGTGGGCAAACATTTTGGCAGGAGAACCAGATCATCTCTCTGTGCAGAGGGCAGGGAAAAAAGAATTAATTTACATTTCAAATTTGAATAAATTTACATAACTGAATACATTAGAGACAGAACTTATATGAATGAATGAATTTTACTGAGCTTATTAATAATACACATAAGAACTATAATACAGGCATGTGGAACCACATGAGAACTATTAACTGTTTGCCTCACACCTCTTGCACAATGAAAATGTACAGACCATGCCAAAAATATAAGGAGTCATAAGCTGTTCAGAGGCAATGGGGGAGGGTGGTAAAATATTGCTCAGGAAAAAACAGGAAACACATGGAGACTATAAAAGGTCTTGCTCTAACTTCGCCCACAACTTGTGTTTGGTGGTCGCGAGCAGCAGTCTCCAACAGTCTCCAATGAGCCAGAGGTTCATTGGACACTGGGGGTTCCCTGCTGACCAGACTGGGGGTCCAAGAAGGCCACAAATGTCTCCCAGACCAGGGTTTGCCCACCCCTGAATTAAGGATTAAATAAAGGCTTCATGGGCACTATTTCTGTTGGGAAACCAGCGCAGAGGCAAAGGATTAAACATCTTTCATTTTAACAAACGGTCCCATCCTAAGCTAAGGCTCCATGCAGCTTCTATATGACGGCTGAAAAAAATCCAGATTTGTGGTAAACACATGTTGTCTGGGTCTTACTGTGTTGATTTGGGGAAGCTGGTACACAGTGAGCAGTAATGCCACGTGCCTTGCAGGGATCAGACACAGTGAATTGGCAAAACACACATTGAATATCTTGGGTAAAATATTTATAGGATTATTCTGCAGTAGGATTGCCAGGTCAGACACAGCCAAAAATCTGAGATTTGTGAGGTGCAGCCTGGTGATGTCACAAGGCATGGCATTATGATGTCACAAGACTGCCAACCCTTGAAAAATGTTAGGGAGTGGGGTGGAGCTCAGCAATAACTGGGCAGGCTCTAGCTGTAAAGAATCAGAATCCCACAACAGCCCCCAAATGGCCTGAGATTAACTTTTGCTGCCTGCTTGAGAGAGAGAGAAAAAAGCAAAATACTGGAGAACAGCAGATCATTTTTGGCAAATGGACAACAGTAAATCAGTTTTGAATGGAAAATGATGCATGCTGTCCATCATTCCTAGCGCTGATTGCGATGTAAGGTGGACTTTCAGTAGTTGTTACCTCCCACATTACATTTGGCAACAACATTTGACCCAGTATGAAACAGTGATGTGCAATGAGGTCCAAGGCTGGGAAGGCATAGCACACGGAGGTTGGTGACATGATGTCACACCGCAAGGCATTCAGGGGGCTACCTGGAAGCCACAGCGCAGAGCCTGCGCAAATGCAGCAGAGGTTGAACTCTTGCTGCTGCAAGCTCTAGTCTCTTGTGCCACCCCAGGGCTGACCTGCCGCCCCTTTTGCCTCACCCCCTCTGACCTGGAGAGAATTGTGGTGATGTCACCACAGTTACGCCTGGAATGCTCGGGGTGAGGCTGTCCACTTCAGAACAAGCAGTTGGCCTCACTCCAGGCGACCGTGCGGAAAATGGCTGTGGCCATAGCTATTCTCGGCACAGTTGCTGAGATGCAGGTGGCCCCACTCTGAGTGACCATGCCAATAATGTGAGGGAGGCAGGTTCTCTTGCCCGCCCCCACAGTCATTCTTGGCATGGTTACATGCCGTTCAGAGCAAGGCTGGATGCTTCTTCTGAAGTGCAACACGGAAAAGCAGAAGAAGCGGGCTCCATGCAGTTGGTTGAGAGCAAGGGGGCAGGACCACAGTGACTGGATCGTCATGACAGGGGCTGCACTGCCGCACCACCATGGAGTATTTGCTGGGGTCGCATTATCCCTGTAGACCCCCCCACCACCACCATCAGCTATGCAGCTCAAGTCTCTTGAAGAGACTTGTGAGTCTAGAGCTTGTGCCACAAGACTTGTGCCACTAGAGCTTGTGGCAGTGAAAGTTCAGCCTCCCCTATGATTGTACAATCACTCAGAAACTGGGTGGAGCATGTGTGCAATCACAAGGGAGGCTGAGCTGTCACTGCCACAAGGTCTAGTGTCTTCCTGTATGTGCGGTTGTTTTAATTGGAGGCATGTGAGACTCCAATAGACACAGGACACTATTTCCATTGCAGCAGGACAGGATGCTTCCTCTACCTGCACATTCCTGGTATTAAACTCGGCTATGCCTAGTTTATACCATGGGGAGACCTGGTTGCATCACATCTACCTGAACACATGAAGTTGCCTTATCCTGAATTAGACCACTGGTCCATTCACATAGCTGTTATCTATACTGGCTGGCAGCAACTTTGTAAGGTTTCAGCCAGGGATCTTTCCTTGCCATACCCTAAAATGGTAGGGGTGGAATTCAGGGCCTTGGGCATGTAAAGCAGGTGTTGAACAATCTCCTCCCCTTAACTTGAACATGGTATTCTTCCTGAATTGAAACCCACATCCTTTCCAAGGCTGAATTATGTGGGGAAAGAAAGAAAGAAAGAAAGAAAGAAAGAAAGAAAGAAAGAAAGAAAGAAAGAAAGAAAGAAAGAAAGAAAGAAAGAAAGAAAATGATGGAAACATAATTCTACTGGAAAAAGGAGGGGAGAACCCCAAAGAAAAGATGCTATTATTGTGAAATAATTGCATTCACTGTATTACTACAAGGTAATAACAAATGTGATGCATGTTGACTGCATTCTATCAATATGAAAAAGGACTGAACCTATGCAGCCAGGGGTCTTTTCAGTTTCATCAAGGTATGTTTTTCTCAGGTTTTGACAAAACCATTTACTTGTGGCCTCAAAAGAAAATCTTATTTGCTCAAAATGCATCCAGCTTTTGATTGCATTGGAGCATTTGACAATAACAACAACATCTTGTCAGTACTTGGGGTTTTACTTCGTCTTTTCCCCCCCAAATGGATCAGGTGACCAGAGAGATACCACAGAGAGAGAACCTATATGTAAACCTGTTAATGTACTATTTTCTCCTTGCAGCAAGGAGGTAGGAGACATTAGGCCAGAGGTTTCCAGGGCACTGTACAAGGCAGTGCAGTGCAGCCTCTTCTTCCCAGCTTGCTGGGCCGACGTAGCCAAAATCTTGCAAGAATAGCATGAGGTTTCATGAGAGTAGCACGAGATCTTGAGATTTAGTGTGAGGTTGGCCCGGTAAGCAGGGACAAAGAAGGCATATGGTACTGCACAATGCCCCTGTGATTACGAAGGGCGCCACAGCCCCGGTAAGTTTGGGAACCACTGCATTAGGCATTAAGACTCAGACCAAGTTGAGAATTTTCCTCAAAACAAATACCTGCAAAGGCCCACAGTCACACATGCCGTATGCTGTCAGGATTTGTCAGCATTTTAACATGCTGGGGCAATAGCTTCAGTAACAACATCCAATCCTTTCCTCTGCACCAGTATATTTCTTTATGCCTGCAATGTGGCAATAGGGAGTCAAGGGAGGCGATGGTGCACCTCTAACAAAGTTCACAGTTACTGTGATTCAGCTCCATGCCAAACTTTGTCAGCTTTTGCATGGAGAATAGAGTTCTGCAGTAAAAATACAATGATCCAATGTTGTTGTTGTTGGCAACCTTCAGTCTCGAAAGACTATGGTATCGCGCTCTGGATGGTGGTTCTCGCACAGCGTCTAGTGTGGCTGAAAAGGCCGATTCGGGAGCGACAATCCCTTCCACACTGGGAGCAATGATCCAATAATGATCCAATAATGACAGAGACTCTATTTGATCACCAATTTTCACTATGAGCAAGGAAAGACCAAGACTAGCACCAGGTTTTCAAGGGCTCCTAGACAAAAGCCTTCCATGGCTCCCTTGGGAGGCTTCTGGCCCACCTCCCCAATGGCTCTCAGTTCAGCAAAAGTACTGGGCATCAGCAACTCATTCCTCTACCACTGCAGGCCATGTTCTTTGCCAGTTTTGGTTTTCCATCAGTTTGAGTATTTTGGTTCTGTTGGCACCACTACTGCCACCACTGTGGGTGACAGGTAGGTGGCCCTCAAGGGTTGGCTGTGGTACCTCCAATCAAGTGTCTAGCAAGTGTCTTTGTTGGCTAACCCCTGATACTGGCCCCAGCAAGGACAATTTTATCCCAAGTGCCCTCAGATCTCCTGATTAATTTCCTGGCACTGCTGCTGCAATGGTATGCATGTACAGCTTCTACACAGGAACCACAGTTCTCAGTTTCCATTCCCACATGAGCAGCTGCTCTGGAATTTGTTCAAAAGACAGGGAGAGATTTGGAAGCTGGGCAAAAATCAAGACAAAGGGAGTTCGCTTTGGTGTCTGTGTGAATTAATTTGAATCATAGCTTACAAGGCCTCGGCCCAAGGATCTGTTTTTAATTCCAAGGTCAGTGCAAGGTTATACTGGCCTTCCTGGAACATGTGGGCCTGAGAAGAAAGCAGAGAATCAGCAGAAATTGTGGTTTTACAGTTCAATAACATTAAATGAGCAAAATGTGAAAAAATAATAAAGCACGAACAAAAGTCATTTGTGTGTTTTTGAATTTGTTCTAATTCAGTCAGATGTTATTCTCTGTGCTGGTAATTCTCTGCTCAACTTTGACTTAATTGGGTTAAGAAAGATGAGTCAAAGATGGGATGCTTGAGCAAGCTTCTATTTCTATGGTGCATTTAAATCAAGCCAACTTGTTTATAACTACTTGAGATGTGATAAATAAAACTAGAGTCGTTTCAAACAACTTCAGATGGATACTGAAGAAGTCATAAAATATGCCTACAAGCAAAGACCTATGTGGACAATGGACAGGATCCAAGCAATACCTTAGGCACATCATGCAGTGGTTTGGACAAATATTTCTTGAATTCTCAGGTATAAATGAAGTGTAAATGGCATTCTTAAAACCAGGAGAAGGGGCCCTAAGCACACTGTTGTCAGGAGTCGTCTCTTTCATGAGCTGAAGCACCTTGGAAGCAGGTGCATAGAAGTGGCAGATGCTGCCACCATCTCCATTCTCTGCTGTGAGGGTGCCCTGCTAGCACCCAGCCTGCCCACCACTACCACCAATCTATCTCTTTTTTAGCTAGCTTACCTTCATACTCTTTTGAGGTGTCACCAGTGCTGCCACGGTGGTTCCCACATCTCCTCTGACCTACCAGAAGAGGAATAAAAAAGCGTGGAGTGTCTCCCTATCCACTAGAGCAGCCCTTTTCAACCACTGTGCCATGGCACACTGGTGTGCTGCGAATGGTCTGCTGGTGTGCCGTGGGAGTTTGGGGGAGAGTTCTTTATTAATAGGGCCATTGGGGAATGTGAGCCCCCAATCAACAGCATGGTGTGCCTTGTTCATTGTCAAAAAACCGATGGTGTGCCTTGACAATTTTAATACCTTGTCAGTGTGCCATGAGACAAAAAAGGTTGAAAATCACTGCACTAGAGTGTCTCCCTATTCACTCCTTTTCATGAAGGAAGAGAAAAGAGGAACTGGATGATTCAATGCTGGTGGGATTATGGAGAGCATCACACACTTCTCCTTGACTGCCATTGCTTTCCAAGCCTCTGAGAGTTGGATCCAAACCTTTCAGGTTTTTAAAGAGATACAGGACAAGGAGGTGAATCTTTCCCTTTAAATTCTGCAGAGACAAAACAAGGTCTCACTGTGCACTTCATTGGGCACGCAAAGATCTTGGAAGGCCCTTTAGTGTTGACAGGCAGGAATATGTATGCTGGAATAAGCCTATGGAATGTATGTTATGTACCAATATGTCTCAAACTGTGGGTTGGGAACCCACTTCCAGTGTGTCCTGACAGTTTGTCATTCTAAAAAGTGGGTCCCAGTGCTGAAAAGTTTGAGAATGCCTGCTATGTACCAAATGGGCTTCTGGACTTTTTAAATGTGCCCCTTGAAGATCTTTGCTGCCCCATACTGACTCAAAGCCTGTGTTGTGGGGCTTTTAATGAAAATTTGCAGGAATCCTTTGCAAGTTTGGCTGTAAGCAAGTTTCATATACTGTGCACACATAATGGGCTGACATCACTGTGTGCTAATGATAATCCATGTGGCTCTGACTTGGCCTGGCAAACATCTGGACACCTGGTTCAATGGCCAGAATCGAAGGCTCACCTCTCCTGTTGATTATATTCAGCTCATTGTAGAAACAAGTGAAAGAAGTTCGAAGAAGGTAAGCAAAAACTTGGATTGCAATTTAATTTCTGCCAGGCCTTGCTAGGTAATTTCGGGAAGCTGAAACACTGGAGGAGAATTACTTTCACCATCTGTAATGGGAGTTAACTAATGCTCCATTTCCTATGTAAAATGGTTGGGTGACTATGACTGATGGCTGCTGACTAAAATTCCAGACATGTTCCCAACAGAAAAGGGCCCTTCTATCAGGAAATACATGCCTCCTAAGGTAATTTCCTACTGGGAAATGTCCTGCTTGTTAGGGCCATTGTGAGAACTGTGGTCCACAAGAAGTTAACATGCAAACTTTCCTGGACAGTTACTGATCAGTCTCTGTAAAAACTGAATGGGGCAATTTGCAAGAGAGAGCACACGGCTTTGTCTGGGCACAGTCCAATGAACACTCGAGACCACACACGTGGGAGAAAGGGCCACTTTATTAGCATTTTAATCCAGAGAAGGAGGCTGAGACCTGCAGTTGCAGGGGCAGTGAAACCCCTGTGGGGTGCGGAGGCAGGACCACCGGGTGGCCCCAGAACCAACTCTGTCCCCCAGGCAGGATGTGCACCCGACCCCAAGCTGCGCCTCGTTCTTGGGCGATGCAGCTCATCCAGGTCTGTCCCATAAGGGGAAGGCAGTCGGACCGCGGGCTGTGCCACCTCGAGCCGCTGAGCCACTGGGTCCCTGCTAGGGCCCCAGTCAATGTCCTCATGCCGCTGAGCCACTGAGGACTGCTATTAGGCTCTGCCCTGCCTATGCTGTCTGAAGCACCAAGCTTCAGCTTGTACCAAGCAACCGCACCACCTGCCACAAGGAGGGGTCAGCCTAGCACTTGACCCCCCCCCGCTCCCAACCAGGGGGAGAAGCGCCTTAAGGCCATCCTGCAGGTCTCTCAGAAAGATGTCCGCCCCCTGCTCAGACTAGTGCCCCCCTCTCCTCTGTAGAGAGCAGGCATCAAGAAGGCAATGGATGGATGCACAATGACCGTCCACCAGTCCGTGCCACAAACTGGCCAATCTCTTTGGCAACCTTCCTCATCCTCTCTACCTTAGCACAGCGGCTGGAACCATGCCACACCCACTGCTGTAGGAAGTCCAACCAGACCACCATGATGCCGGGCAGCCAACCCAAAGGGTGGTGAGCTCCTTGCCTGCTCTGGGCCTGAGCGGCAGCCAGACATCCAACACAGATCATTTTCATGCCAGTGGATCACCAATACGTCAGGCGACAAGTTCGCCTTCATTTATTCTGCTATTGCAGGCAGCAGCTGGCCCCACCGCATCCCCCGCTTGGCCAGCCAGCCAACTTGCATGGCGGGGCCGAGCCCGAGCTGCGTTCCAGACTGCCTCACAGCAGCCCACTTGAGAGCCCAAACTACCATGGAATGGCTGCAGAACAGTTCACAAACCGGCTTCTCACTGCATCCTGCAGAAGGGGAAAGAGAAGTTATTGCCACAACTCCTGCCCTTTCTAAGCAGGTTGTCATCAGACCATCGCTCCTCCCTCACCAGAGCAGGGACCGCTCACCTGTTAAGTGAGTTGGTGGCATTGCCAATCTCTGCAACGGAATAGGGGCTGCGTACGTGTTAGCAGGTTGTTGACAGCACATCCCACCTCTCCCACTGGAGCAGGGACAGCACGCCCATTAAATCAGTTGGTAACACTGCCTGTTAAGTAGGTTGGTAGCAACATTGCTGACTTAACCTCACACCTCCCCCGCTGGAGGAGGGACTGGTCATCCATTAGGCGGGTTGGTAACCTCACCCCTCTCTCAAGGAACAGGGGCAGCATACCTGCTGGCGGGGTGTTGACCGAATGTCACCCCTCTCCGAGTAGCACACTCGTTAAGCAGGTTGGTAATAACATTGCCCCTAAAGCAGTGGGGGCCAAGCACCCGTTAAGCATGCTGTTAACAGAAAAATCCTCCCTCTCAAGGAGAAGGGCCACAATCCTGTCAAGCGGGCTGGTAACTGAACATCACCCCTTTCCCAGGAGGAGGGGCAGAGATATATACAGTACCTATATATATCACGATTGTATTATTCGAAAATACCAAGATTTAAAAAATGTTGACCAATAGTGGTATCACTCAGTGCAGCCCACACTCCCACATCCACTAGTAACGCCACAGATTCTAATTATTTTTACTCAGAAGCAAGGTCTATTGCGTACAATGATAAATTGGCACCAAAATGCAGCTGCAATAAACAAGCAATACCATGTTCTTCTTCAGAACAGTCACTGATTATGTGCATATCATCAGTTGCAAATAATATGCACATTCCTGGCACTTGAAGAAACCTTTGCAGTGCAATTCTATGCGTGGGCACTGCCCCGCCAACTGCATAGGAGGAGGTCCATTATAGAAGTGATGCATTTGCCACCCGCACCGGGTGACATTAACCCTAGTGATGCCATTGCTTAGGATTGTGGTTCACATGCACAGAGTCCATGTGTGCTTCCAGACTTCTTTAAGTTTTGGGGCAGTTCTGCCCAATGTAAAATAAAGTCACCCACCCTATTGTGTACAAAAAATGCTTGCTTTTAAAACAACAATTATATTCCCAGCATTTCATTTATATTATGTATATCCTGCAAGAATGTGAACATTCCCACCCATTGTCTTGTGATCAGTCAGACACAGAACCTACACTAAATAACTGTCCAACTTTGCTTGCAAAGCATTGTGCTGTCAAATTGGGATTTGATGATGTGAGTGTATGGCACTAGAGTCAAGCCCTAAGACAATGCTTAGCCCAGTGTCTCCCAAACTGTGGGTCAGGACCCACCAGTTGGTTGTGACCTGATTATTGGTGGGTCATGAAGCTGACAAGCTGATAGCTGACAAGGAAAATGTATTGAGCCCAATGGAAATTGGTGAGCCGCACATGTGCGTTTACTCGCAAGGAGGTGAACTGTGTCCTACTCCACTTCAAAGGGCAGGCCGAGAGGAATGTAACGCCACCAGAATGGCCCCCCAAAACACTTGAAATGTAGCCCCCCCAGCTGGCAAGGAAAATGTATTGAGCCCTATGGAAAGGGAAAATGAGCTGCATGTGCACATTTACTCATGGATATGCAAATATGCCTTGGCTGCTTTTGAAGGCTAGCAAAGGCCACCAGAATGGTCCTGATTCGATCAACGTGGAGCTCAAACAATCGATCCAGAAGGCGGTCCGTCCGTCCCCCACCATAGTCACAAGGATAAAAAACAGAGGCTTGAGCAGCTGGTAAAGGGAAACTTTCTTCTAATGTCATAAAGTTAGGTGGGTCCCAATAGACTGTCATTTTAAAAAGTGCTGAAAGGTGGGAACTGGCTTATCCAGTTGCCTGGAATAGACAAAGCAAATGCTAATGGTCCAAGAGGTTCCTTGAAAGGGAGCCTCCATTAGGGATCCTCAAGACCCCTAAGTACATCTGCCTGAATGGAGGAGACATGACACAATGTTATTCATCCCCTCCTCCCTCTCTGGGCTAGTAAGTAAGACACAGATGCAGTATAAACTAAAGATCCTAGAAAAGAGAGAGAGAGATAGGCAGCTAGCGTGGGGCACGCTAGCGCTGATTGCCAGGCTAAACCCCCTATCAGCCGGCAGCAGGGCTTTGCTGCCAGCTGATTGGCTGGCTGGCCTTGAGGGGCGGGACAACTGAGCCTGATCTAGCGCGCAGGCGCTAGACCCGGCTCAGTTCCGTTCCTGGAAGCGACCGAGCAGGTCGCTTATCCAGGAGCGGAGAGAGGCTGCCCCACGACGGGGCTTGAGGCGCGGAGATCCGCGCTTGCAGGCTCCCGTCACTTCGGGCAGTGGGTAGCCTCTCTTGAGCTGCGCGCTCTGCGACTTTAGCTCTGGGGCTCAGCGTCGGAGCGGCCCCGTGAGAGCTTGAGGGGGCATCCCGCTGCGCGCTCTGCAGACGGCGTCAGGGGGGGTGACCCGCTGCACGCTCTGCAGGGTGCTATCGAAGGGGGCGGCCCGCTGTGCGCTCTGTCCGAGCGGCAGCGGTAGGGGGCGGCCCGCTGCGCGCTCTGCCGGCCGCGGGGCTGCAGCGCTTCGCAGATCTGCGCACCCCGCGGCTGCGGGTGCAATTTGGGGGGTCCGGTGGGGCGGCAGGCGCCCGTGGTGGGCAGCCGCCCCACGTTCCTCCTGGGGCGGGCCTGCCTGTTGGGGCGCATTTTGGCAGCCATTGGGGGGGTGCCTCGTGTCTGGGCGCCATTTTGGGCCCTGCCTCATGGTGCTCCGCCATTTTGATTATTTAAATACAGCCTGTCGGCCATTTTGTGGGCCCCAACTGCCAAAAGGGTCTCTTATTTTCAGAGTTGGGCAACTTCCAGTCACAGCGGTCTGCTGACACAGCGCGGAAGGCCAAGATTCCGGACTGCTGAGGCGTATTGTATCCAGTTAAAACTTAGAGCACAGGGGGCGGGGGGCCCCACTGGGGATATTCCTTCACTTGGGGGGTGGACATGGGGAAGAAAGCCCAGAAGTCGGGTGGCAAGGCCACCAAAAAGACAGCTCTAGCATGGCCCCCCCCTCCCCTCCCTTCCTCCTTATCGTATGATGAGGAGTAAATGCCACAGTTGCAGGCCTTGGCTTGCTACGACGTGAGACAAAAAGAAAAGGCCCGTCGAAAGGCGAGGCAGGGGGAGGCTGAGGCTCGCCCGCATAGTCGCACACCCGGCAAGGAGGCCGCGGGCTCCGCACGCCTTATGGGCAGTGGAGGCATTTTAGGGTGGCCGCATGGCACGGGGGGGCCCATAAGGGCCCAGGGCCATTTTGTTACTAGGCAAGGGCCAGGCCTGGTTACTGCTGGACAGGGAGAACACCTGGGAATTCTGGGTGTTGTAGGCTTATACCAGGGGGAACGCCCGGGAGTTCTGGGTGTTGTAGGCTTATAACATGGAGAACGCCTGGGAATTCTGGGTGTTGTAGGCTTATACCATGGAGAGTGCCCGGGAGTTCTGGGTGTTGTAGGCTTATACCATTGAGAATGCCTGGGAATTCTGGGTGTTGTAGGCTTATTCCCCAGACTTTGAGATTACAGTTGCCAAGCATTTTAGGGTGATTAGTGGGAAACCCAGGCGCTTATTCCCAATGCCCAGATTCAATACTTCCGATCTATTTCACCTCCTGCGTAGTCAAATGCTCATGCCCACCTGACTTGTGCAGGATGTCAGATTTACATTTCCTCAGGAAATGCCCTTGTTTTGAAGCCAGAAATGTCATTTTATTGCATTCGGAGGGAAATCTGTTAGGCCCTTTCCCTCTTTGCATTCTTGGTGTTAAAATAGGTTATGATAAAACTAGCTCAAAGATATAATAGCACAAATCCATAAACCCTCTGTCTATGTTCACAGTGCAGAGTCTGTGTGGGAAGACAAGGAAGGCATTCCTTGGGCACCTAGCCGGGCTGCACCAGATCAGCCCTGGTCTCCTTGGGGGCCTCCTTCCTTCTGGCAGGGGCCCAATTACCCCCAGTACCCCTGGGCCCTGGGTCGGACGTATCCCTGTCCCAAATCTGGTCCCAGGGCAAGCAGGGCACCCCCCCCCCCAGTGTGATCATTATCCTGCCACGGCCGACACAGAGTTGGACCAGCAGGATGTGGACTGGGGGGAAGAGTCATTGGGATTGGTGGTGGAGAGGGAGAAGCCTACGGTTTCGTATGGCATCATCGCCATCCCTCTGGGCTCTCACCTCGCCATGTCGGTCAAGGAGAAGATATGGCGGGGTGACTTTGTGGACATGTTCAGTCTCCTTCACATTGAGCCTGAGCCTACCCCCAAAGTGGGAGACCCTGTGCGTGACGAGGAAACCGTCAGGCAGAGGAAGATAGACAAGAATTGGACCAATTGGCCGAATGGGTTCATTGTCTATGCTGGGGTCACTGTCCAGTTGCACCCCAAAAAGGTGGGGAAACTGTTCAAATACCTGGACATTATTCATCGTGCTTTGCGTGATCATGCTGGTGCGGCTTGGATGGCTTATGACCGTCAATTTCGCATCAGAGCCGCGCAGGACCCATCTTTGGACTGGACTATACCCCAGTGGGAACTCTGGGTGCAATTAGTCCTGCCGGCTAGGGCAACGTTGGGGGATAGGGTGGATAGCGGGCATTTGATTGGTCGTTCCAGACCCGAGCAGCCTGCGTCACCTGAGGGTGCGCAGTGGGTTCAATCCCCTCGCGCTTGCTTCCAATTTAATGCCACTGGCAAATGCAACAGGCCAGGATGTTCGTTTTCCCATGGCTGCCCCATGTGTGGGGCTGGGCATCCCGTGGCAAAATGTCCACGGATCAGTGGACCACGGCAAGGTTTCCGCCCCTTCCGTGGTAAAAAGCCGGGTGGTGGACCCTCAACTGGTGTTGGCAAAGGGCCCGACGCCAATTGAGATTCCCTCCTTGGTTTACTGGCTGCAATTTTATACAGATTGTTCTGCAGCCAGAGTATTTGAGGGTTTTCAGCTTGGTTTTGAGATCCTAGCCCCGCCTCCAGTTAGCCCCACGTTCACTTGCAACCTCCGGTCAGTGACTGACATGGAGGAGGTGGTGCGAGGTAAAAATAGCCAAGGAGTTAGAAGCGGGTAGAGTAGCTGGACCGTTTGCGGTTCCTCCACGGAGGAATTGCAGGTATCCCCCCTGGGTGTGGTGCCTAAAAAAGCCCAGGGCCAATTTAGACTGATTCACCACCTGTCCTTTCCAAAGGGTTCCTCCATAAATGACGGGATACCGACCCACCGGTGTTCAGTCAGATACACTTCTTTAGACAAGGTGGTTGCCTGCCTCAAGAAGTGTGGCCCTGGGGCCTTGATGGCCAAGGCAGATATTCAGTCTGCCTTTTGATCGCTTCTAGTGCACCCCCAGGATTTCTGCCAGACAATAGGGCATTGCCAATGGGGTGTTCAATTTCCTGTTCGGAATTTGAGGCGTCCAGTACATTTTGGAATGACTGTGCGTTTCAGAACCGTGTTACGATCCACTGCCCACTACTTTTTATGGGACCATCTGGGTCTGGCGTCTGTGCTCGGCTCCTGGGTGACTTTACAGTGCTGTGTGAGCAGCTGGAGGTCCCCCTGGCACACGAGAAGACAGAGGGCCTTGGCAAGCTCACCTTTTAGGTATCGATTTGGACTCGGTTACACAGACCAACCGCCTGCCAGAGGACAAATTAGATAAGCTGATAGGGATGTTGACTAGCGCCCTAGGGTCCCGGGTTATGAATCTGGTTAGAGTCTTTGTCAAACAGTGTCTTGCTGTCACCACTGTTTTATCAGCCAGACATGAGCCGGGGCTTGAAGATAGCATGGCCGACGCTCTCTCTCGATTTCAGGGGGAACGCTTTTGGCTGCTGGCCTTGCGGCCAGGCTGTGTCCAGATCCCAGGCCCCCACGGCTGCTTTGGTTAGGTCACGGTTTGCCCCCCCCTGACAGAGTCCTTCAGTGGGGGGACTGTGTGTCACGGTCTGGGAGTTTATCCATAATATACCAGTTAGGGCGTGGGCAGTGGATTCAGTTGTAACAGGCTCCGAGCCGGTGTCTTTGTCCAGTATCTGTCAGGGAACAGTGCTGCTTAATGGCTCCTGCAGGAGTGGGCCCGCTATTCCGCCACGAGGATCGCCCCACCCCTTCCCCTTTACCAGTTTCGGGCCATTTATTAAACGAGCGCAGTCTCAATTAGGCCTGCGGCCTGAATTGTTTGGGCTGCATTCATTTGGATTGGGGCAGTATCCATTTAGGATTGGGGCAGCATTCATTTAGGATTGGGGCAGCATCCATTGCGGCCAGCATTGGTTTTTTCCCCCCAGGGCATCAGGCGCATCGGTAGATGGCGCTCTGGTGCCTTTAAATCCTAAGTGCGGAAAGGTGCCGCCAGGGCTCTGTGTGCAACGCCAGCAGGCACAATGTGTGCACTGCCAGGTTGGCACGATGTGTCAGAGCCATGTAGGCCCTGTTGGCAGCGCTCAGTGAGCGTGTGCCACGCCAGTGTTGGCGAGATGTGTCAGAGCCGAGTAGGCTCTGTTGGCAGCGCTCAGCGGGCGTGTGCCGCGCCAGTGTTGGCGAGATGTGTCAGAGCCGGGTAGGCTCTGTTGGCAGCGCTCAGAGGGCGTGTGCCGCGCCAGTGTTGGCGAGATGTGTCAGAGCCGAGTAGGCTCTGTTGGCAGCGCTCGGAGGGCGTGTGCCGCGCCAGTGTTGGCAAGATGTGTCAGAGCCGCGTAGGCTCTGTTGGCAGCGCTTGGAGGGCGTTTGCCGCGCCAGTGTCGGCGCAGGGGGTAGGTGGGGTCCTGTAAGTTAGCTAAGGTGGACCAGGTCACTGTCCGTGACTGGCCATGGGAGTGAGTATTAGAGCGGAGGAAGGATTCCTCCTTTCTCTTGGCCTGTCCAGTGAGCTTATCTCTCGATGTGCTTCTTTTTCCCACAGGTCCGCGAAGGAGCTGCCCCGCCAGGGTCTTGATCTGCGGACACTCCATAGTTTTTTGGGCCTGGAAGCATGCCATGTCATCCAGTTTCAGCTCTCAGCTGGCGCTGGGTGATGTTGCACACATTGATTGGTTGGCCAAGAGGGGTATGTGTTGGGGCCAATTTTGCCCAGCCATTTTGGAGTACATTGCTGGTAACCCCCTGCCGCAGGTAATCATGGTGCACTTGGGCGAAAACGACTTGGGTCAGAGGACGTCCATGTCCTTGAGGCTCCAGGCCCGCAAGGATTTTGACTCATTAGTCCGTCAGTTTCCCGGGATTACTATCCTGTGGTCTGACATGCTGCCTAGGAGAATTTGGCACTGGGCGAGTTGTGTAAAAAGAATTGAGGTAGCACGAAAAAGGGGTCAACGCTTACCTGGGCAGGGTCGTCACGGAGCTTGGTGGAGCGGCTATCCATCATCCCAGCATTGCTTTTGAGGAGCCTGCTCTTTACCGTGGCGATGGGGTTCACCTTTCTCCTATGGGTTATGGGCGCTTTCTTTCAGAGTTGCAACAAGGCTTGGCCCTCTTTTTGGGTGTAGGGAAGGCCAAGCGCGAGGCTGACCTTCCCTTGTGGCGGTAGAAGTGCGGGGTGGGTAGACAGAAGACCTTCTCCGGCGTCCAATCTAAGCCAGCAAGGGCAGGGGTGAGCCAGAACCGCTCTTTGGATGCTTGTCCGGCTCGAGGAGGCAGGCTGGCTAGCCCCTGGTCTGAACTTTGGGGCCTTGCAGGGGTGACCTGAAGGCAGAGTAGTTTGGCTGGCTTACCCTCTTTGGGTGACAGTGAAAGGCGGGCTTAATAACAATTGAGCTGCGCCTGGAGTTGGGTGGACGCCCCATGAGACTGGGGGACGTAGACGGCTAGGCCGTTTCCCCCATTTAGAACCCCGCACTTAGTTTGGGTATTGTTTCCTATTTTGCCTTGTTGCGCTTGTTGTAAGTTAATAAAGTGGCCCATTTAATCCCATACCTGTTGTCGGCTGTATTTATTGGGGAATGCATGGTAATGGATTTGATCTAGGAGACACTGCAGTGGAAACCACGAGGAAGAGCTGGTAGCTGCAAACATGCTTAGAAGACCCATGTGGCTGGTATTGCTGTAATGGAAGATCAGAAGATCATCAGGTGGATGATGTGGTGTTGACAGCGATTCCATGTTTTGACAGCTGGTTGACAGCTCTGGGAAGGACAGGGCTGGCTCCACAGCTGTAATCAATCAAGGCCAATGGGACTCTGATGGACACCTGAGCTTCATTTGACCTTGATGGGACATTGAATGGACATGGACTGAAGAGATGGCTCAGCTGAGCCTAATTTGGACTTAACAAGGTAGCTCACAGCTGAGCTGCATTTTGGATTATGAGACATCCAAGGATAAAAGGCAGCTTCAGAAGGACCAAAGGCTACCCTGACCCAGAGGAGACCTGACCTGGCTTACCAGGACTTTGACCTTGGACTGTAACCCAGCATATTGACTTTGGACTGTGAGTTGGCAATCTGCATTTATTGGACTGGGACCTGACTCTGACTTTTGCTTGCTGCACTTGTGAGTTTAACAAGGGAAACTAATCAGCCTTAAGCGGGCACAAGGCCCAGTGGGGAGGAGCTGTGGCACAACAATTGCTTGCAGGACTGTGCTCCCTAACTCCATCCAGTGCTCAAACTTGTATAAATAAAAACTAATAATTATAAAGATTCTGAAAATCTGCAGTGATTTTTCCTCCAGCCTGAACACCGGTTGTGCTGAAGCTCCTGGAATTTCTCACGGCTAGGAGAAGCGGGGTACATCACACTATCACATTTCTCTGATGAGCCTTTTGTTTTGGCGACATTCTGCTGAAATATAGTAATGTAAATATTTATAGTGGAAAACGGTAATGGCTATTTTGAGACTCTTTTTCCAAGTAAGATGTTCTCATCTACAAATGTGCAGCTGCATAAATGTTGAGAGCTTTTCTGGATGAGCTTATGGCCTTATGGCATGACAACTACAATTCTAACACCACCCAGAATTGTAGCACATGCAACAAAAGCTGTAATTTAAGTCTTTAAGTACTTCAATAGTTCCTCTGACTGTCTTTTTACTGACATGTGCGTATAATATCTGTGTATACCTTAGCAATGATCTTCTGTCCTGATGTTTTTGTTTTAACAGGAATCCTGGTGTTCTGTTTTTTTTCCCTTGATGATGATATTTACAGCTCAGCAACATCAGAAGGTGAGGCACTGCTTATTTTAAATTCATAGCACTGCCTGTGTCTCCCTTGTGGCTAATTCCGCATTCAGTTAGGTTCCTCCTTCTCACCCTCAGCAGAGCATTCATGAATCCTTAATTCCATTGTAGTCCTGGGATGCCAAAGTCACTTTTCATCAAGAACACCCACACATAAATCTTTGGAGACTCCCCACTGAAAAATATCAAGCTACATTTCTGATTGACTACATACTGGGAGGTAAACTAGAAGGAGGTCAAAGATTGTTAAATTATTATTTGATTTCACAAGTCATCTTTTTTTTGGCCAATATAAAGAGCATTAAAGGACAAAGTGGGTCAAACAAGCATTGAAAGAATTTTCTAGTTTAAAATCCCCCCCCCTTTTTATAACGAGTGCTTGAGTGCTATCCAAGCAAAGTTCAGTTCTTCTAAACAAATTCCAGTGAAATAATTGCATCTTAGAAGTCTTCAGTTTTGGTTGGATCGTGTCCAGTGTTTCAAGGATCTCTAGGAGGGGATCTCCCTAGGGCTGTGCAGCCCAATCCTATCCCCGGCACCGCTACTGGGTGCAGCAGCACCAAAATGGCTACTGCAGCACTGCTAGGGCCACCAGAGGTCTCCTTGGGGACCAGGAGCTCAGCAATGGGATGTCTCAAGTCTGCGGCAGCTACCTTGAGAGCCTCCATTTTGGGCTTTGCAGCCCAACACGGAGGCCAGGATACAGCAGAGCACTGCCCAGCTGCTGTCATGATCCAGTCATGAGTAGCTTCTCTAAGGCTGCAATTCTGTACACACTTTCCTGGGAGCAAGTCCCATTGAACACAATGGGGCTTACTTCTGAGTAGGCATGCCTAGGATTGCCCTGCAAGTAAGCAAAAAAACCCAAAATTGCTCTATAGGAGGCATACGTGTATAGCCTCAGGCCAGTTATGGTGATCTTCAACACATATGCAGTAGCTACCAGCCATGTGGAGAAGGATGGGAAACCAGTAAGGGGACCAGGTGAGTCTCCTTAGGCTTTTTCTTTTTTCACATATCTTCAAAGTTCTTCAGTTTGCCTATGAGAATCCCCCTCCCCAAGCATGTAAAATGATCTATAGCAGTGTTTCTCACACATTTAGCACCAGGACCCACTTTTTAAAATGAGAATCTGTCAGGACTCTCCAGAAATGATGTCATGATCAAAAGTGACATTAACAAGCAGGAAAATTTTTTAACTATTTAAGGGCCCAATCCTATCCAACTTTCCAGCACCTGTGCAGCACCTGTGCAGCCCCAAGGTAAGGGAACAAATGTTCCCATACCTTGAGGTGGCCTCTGAGACTGCCTCTCCACCACAGCATGCAGTGAATGCCACATTGGCATACCTGCACCAGTACTGGAAAATTGGATAGGATTTGGCTCTTAGGCTGCAATCCTACCCACATTTACCCAGGAGTAAGTCCCATTTACTATCATTGTTAAAAGAATATACATAGCAGCATGCTAAAAGTACAGGTCTGTAACATTTTCCCAAATGCAGTCGTATACCATGGTAGCATCAAGTCTAATATATTAAAAATAAAATATTGAAATGAAATGGGAACCCACCTGAAATTGGCTTGCGACTCACCTAGTGAGTCCCGACGCACAGTTTGAGAAATACTGATCTACAGGTTTGGGAATCATAGATGCAAGAATTGTCTTGCTGAATGAGACCAAAGGTTTCCAGAAGTGACCAGCCAAATGGCTGCCTTTGAGTGTCAAAATAAAAGTGACTCCGAACATTGTTGGAAGAGCGACAGCATATAAGCAGAACCACCCCATATATAACCAGAAGGAGTATAAATGTTAGCCTACACCAGTAGTGGGGCTGAAGCCTTTCTTACTGTGCTTGGTTTAAGGGTTTAGGGTTGCTCTCTCTCTCCCTTTGTTACACATCTGTCTGTCTTCTTTTCCTGTCTTGTTGCTTTTTTGTCTTTGTAACAATGACTGCAGTTCTGTCTGTGTTCTAGTACGGCTCTTAACTAAAGTCAATGTTGCTGCGTGTGAGACTGCTTGATTCCTTCAGCTCTCCAACAAATATGTCCCTGGAGCACCTCTGTTCTGTTTTTATTTGGTAAACATGGCCAGGAGGCTACAAAATGGCCTGAAACCACAGCAGGGAATATTTGTACATTGCTCTTGCAATGTAGGATCTGAGAGACAGCATTGGCTAGGGTTCCTGGTTGCTTACAGATTCTGTAGCAAACCTAACTAGAAACCCTTCTTTCTGTAATGTGTGAAATGCCCCTAAAGGGTATGGCATGTTGAAATTGGTATTAATTGCATCTGGTTGAAGTGGTGTGCATTGGTTATTTACAGCAATGATCTGTATTCAGTGTAACAGCTTGGGTGTTCTGGACTCGCAGCTGCTCCTGGATGTCCAGGTGTTGGTTGTGGCCAGGAGTGCCTTTGCCCAGCTTCGGCTGGTGCGCCAGCTGCTGCCATACCTGTCTCAGCAGATCTAGCCACAGTGGTCCATGCCATGGTGACATCGAGACTAGATTATTGTAACATGCTCGACGCAGGGCTGCCCCTGAAGACGGTCTGGAAACCACAACTAGTGCAGAATGCGGTGGCACATGCAGCTGCTGGAGGTCAGTGGTTTGACTGTCACTCTGCTGCTCCGGCGGCTACACTGACTGCCAGTTCATTTCCGGGCTGAATTCAAGGTGCTGGTTTTGATCTTTAAAGCCTTAAATGGCTTGGGACCAGCATATTTGAGAGACCGCCTTCTTCCGAATAGTCCGGTCTGTTCTCTGAGGTCATCAGAGGGGCCCTGATGGTTGTGCCACCATTGAGAGAGGTGAGAGGGATAGTGGCCAGAAACAGGGCCTTCTCGGTGGTTGCACCTGCATTATGGAACTCCCTCCCCTTTGAATTGAGGAGAGTTTCCTCACTGTTAACTTTCCAGCGGGGCCTGAAGACTTTTTTATTTAGGAAAGCCTTCGAGGCCTTATAAGGGCTGCTTTTACAAATTAATTTTTAACTGTGCATTTTGTTGCTGACTGCTCTGTATTTTATCCTGCTCTGTATTTTATCTTGTTTTTAATTGTTTTTATTTTGAATGCTTGAATGTTTACTTGTATTTATTCTATTTTAATAAGTAAAAGAAAATATTTCTTTACTCAGCATGTGGTTGGTCTGTGGAACTCCTTGCCACAGGATGTGGTGATGGCGTCTATCCTGGACGCCTTTAAAAGGGGATTGGACAGGTTTCTGGAGGAAAAATCCATTACGGGGTACAAGCCATGATGTGTATGCGCAAACTCCTGATTTTAGAAATGGGATATGTCATAATGCCAGATGCAAGGGAGGGCACCAGGATGAGGTCTCTTGTTATCTGGTGTGCTCTCTGGGGCATTTGGTGGGCCGCTGTGAGATACAGGAAGCTGGACTAGATGGGCCTATGGCCTGATCCAGCAGGACTGTTCTTATGTTCTTATGTAATGTTTTTATGAAAATAGCCTTGGGGAGAAAGGCAGAATACAAATTGAATTAATGCCCGTTGCTGGGAAGCAACAGTGGGAGCGAGCTGTTGCTTTCATCACCTTCTTGTGGACTTCCAGAAGCATGTGGCTGACCAGTGATCCAGAAGCCTTCTTATTTCTTATATATATATTTTTATATGTATCAATACAGTATAAAGTTCCATGAGGTTTTCATGATGGTCTACTAGAGAATCCATTGGAGAATCCATTCTCCAACAGTGGAGATTCCAGACCATTCAGACCACACTCCTTATTTCCACTTTCAAAAACACATTTTCTTTCCTATACAAATCTATTCCTATTGCCAGCTGGTTCTCACCTACCCCTCTCAGATTAACGTGAGAAATGTACCTCTCATACATTCTAATAGGTTGATTAAAGCTTCCTTTGGGGACCATGCTAGCAATCACTTTGAAATTTTATTACAGCTGCCGATTGTAAGCTGTTTATTGGATCTGTAGGGCAGTGAACCTTTGCAAGCTTTGTCTGGCCAGATGGGTGCATGAATATTTGCCATAAATAAATAATTCAGGATAAATGAGGCTCCCGTACCCCTTCGGAGAATGAGTGACAGCTCCAGTGCTCCGAGCATGAACATGACAGGTAGTCAAATGGCTGGAGATTGATAGGCAACATCCAGTCTGCACACATGTGCAGAAAACACATGCCCATTTCTTAATCAGCCTTGATTCTGCTTTCATAGACCACCCCTGGGTCGGGAAGGGTGAATGATTCCAATCAATATCCAGTTGTTAGAGTAACAGCCATGTCCGTTCTGGATGGCTGAGTGGGTGAAAACATGTTTGTTCTACTTAATGTGACACAGTACTGTCAAATTAACACCTACCATGGCAGGAGCCGGCTTGCTTAATAGGTTAAAGTCAATTCCACAGAGAATTTATTATCAGCACTCAACCAATAGATCTAAAAACTTCATTACTAAGGTTTATTTGCAGATAATAACTAAAGGTACACTTTGTATTAGACCAGGGCTTGTCCAATTCTCAACATAACACCATATACTCTATCACCTGGTAAACACCAGAGTAACTTGTAGATACAGAAGTGCAGTTATTTAATCGAGCCCCTGTTGGTTGAGTAACTGGAAGTTCTGTTCTCATCTTAAATGAACAAGTATATACAACATAAAACATGTTACCTTCTGACTCTCAGATTAACTAGCCTTCACCAAGGACATTTACAGCATTCCTTGGTTTGTAATGTGGATTCTCGCTAGAGTTTTTAATTCCGTAATATCACCACCTGGAATTTGAATCAATTGCGAATGTCCACTCAGATGGTCCTTTGGTGACTCAAGCTCAAAGGGGAGCACTGACACAAACCACAAACATTGAGCAAATACAGTCATGCACAGAACATAAAGGACAACTATATTAAGACATCTACAAGAGACTTGGGGCATGAGCCAGTCCTTTCCCTTGATGACTCATGAAAGTTATGATTCACCAATAATCAAACATCACTCTCTATCCAGGACAGCTGGATAGAATTTGACAGTAGATGCCTCTCTTCCAACCCACACTGCATGCTATATATTGGATGAATGATGGGAGTCAACACTCAGCAGCTGACATGTTACATCCTGCTATGTCACAGTGGGGAAAAGGCAGAAATCAGAAGCTCTAGTCTAGAGCTAAACTCTAATAAACAAATATTTATATTTTGGATTGTTTGGACCACATCCACTGTGGATGGGCTTGGTACTGAGAAAGGGAATGATAGCAGCCACCAGGCATGGAATTTCAAATATGTGTTTGATTCCTAATGCAATTCTAACTGATACAAAAGTTACTGTGGGGGAAGTGTGCTGTTTCCTCTCCCTACAACTCTCAGGCTGTGATCCTATAATACTTACCCACTAAACTCAATGGGACATATTCTGAGTAGACATGCATAGGATTGTGCTGTGATGAACACAGAAGTAGACTAGGGAGTGCAGTATCTATATCTATAGTGCTATAGAGTCTTTAAGTTGATGGGGAGAGTCTCCATAAGAGCTAGAGGACAGAATCAATAACGGTTAAAGAGCGTAGCGTTCTGTATTTTTTAACTGCCCTTTTCCCAATGCAGTTTGAAAGACGATTGAAGGATTATTTTTTTTAAAATCTGAGGGTTGATTTGAAGAAAAACCACTAACGCTTGTCTAAAACTGTAGGTATCAGCAGCTATGTTTTAAAGGAAGTCAGTTGTCAACTGCATTTCACTTGCATTCATAACATGAGAAGCCTTCAACCCTGACCTTGGATTTCATCTCAGCAATGAATCATGTTGTCTGCTTATTTGTTCATTAGGAATAAGTTTTCAGAGGCTCTTATTTGCTACTGTTCACATTCTTACCATAAGCCTGATCAGTGAAAGGTGCCAATAATTCTGGACACTATTGTACTCTATACAGTGTGGATGCATCAAATAAGAAAGGGCAAAATAAGGTGTAGGTTTTGGCTATGCCTAATTCACTAGGCATACTGGCATGTACTGCACTATACATGCATTATACTGTACTGGTATGTATAATGCCTTAGCACAGTAGTTCTTAAATTGTGGGTTGGGCCCACTGGTGGGTCTCGACCAGATTTTTGAAGAGTTGCCAAAGGGTGATGAGTTGCCAAAGGGTGATGGAATAAATTATTTATTTATCAGATAAATAATTGCATCAGGCCCTGAGGCTATTGAAAAATCAGGTACTGTAGCTGCTAATTATTCTGCAAAAAGCTCAGCTCCTCAGTTTGCAGGATAGCAACTAACTGCCTTACAAGGAGCTGAGCTCCTGCAATTTGCAAGCATGTGTAAATAGAGAAAGTTTGAGGGACTTTTTCCAGGTTATTATTATTCATAAATAAATAAATAAAATATTATTTCTTTCTGAAGTCTGGTAAACCTTGGTGGGTCTGGAGAGAGTGTTTTAGAAAGCAGGTCCGGGTGCTGAAAAGTTTGGGAACCACTACCTGAGCAGAATGAACTTCCAGAGATGTTCTACAACTTCTGGCTGTGTTTTGTTTCCATTTTAATGGTACTATCAAGGTACTTCGAACTCCCATGCCCTGTGGTACATGGTCGTATTTTCAAACAACAAAAAGAAGGTATTTCTTTTGCTAACAAAAGAAGGCTCTGAGGAAGTTTGGACAGAAATATTGTATAGTAACACATTTTCTAGTTCCCAGACAACCCATCATCCACTGGTACTTTCTTTTCCAGATCCCAACTCTGACAAGCACTACTGGCCAGGGTACCTTCTTCAGGGCCCAATCCAATCCAATCCAACTTTCCAGCACTGACGCAGCCATTTCAATGGGGCATGCATTGCCTCTTGAGGTAGGGGGGCAGTCATGGAGGCCTCTTCAAGGTAAGCTGCATTGCAGCTGCATCAGTGTTGGAAAGTTGGTTAGGATTGGGCCCTCATTCAGATAGCTAGGATACTTGAGATAATGGTCCTGAGGAAGGAATCCTTCAGCCTTCCCATCCTATTATGGCTTGTGCTGCAAAATGTTTTCACTAGCTCCCATCAGCCTGTTCTGCCTGAGTAGCATCCAAAATGTATGTTCCGTAATCCTTGCTCATTGCTATTTAGGAGGACATGCCTTGACCATAGCCTTGAATATTTAGCACCGAGTACTGTCATTTGCCTTGTTCTGCAGTCAATGGCACTTGAAGCCTTAGAGAATCTCTTTGTAATTTGCCAAGTATTTGCTAGGTCTAACAAAAAAGAATGGGTACTGGTTGGGCAAGGCTGAAAACAAGAAGTCCATGGAGAATTGTGCGTTTTGTAATTATGAAAGAGGTGAGAGATAGGGATTTGGGAGAAATTTTTTGGTTTTGTTTTGTTATAAAGGAAGAACCTTCTCCAGAGAAACAGCCTGTCTGTCTATTGGGAGTAACTGGAGATGAGAATATGATTAATAGCCGAGCTCCAAATTCATTTCACCAAAGCTGTAAAATTTGTTCATGTTAGGAATGCAGCTTCACTGAGGTCACATCCTGCCCACAAGTCATCTCACATCATCTCTGCAAAGATGACTCTCGTGAAATATCTCTTTGCCTTCAGCAATAACAGAAATTTATGACTAACAGCCACAGCTCTATTTTTACCCCAGAGGTAGCCACGTACACTACCTGTTAGATTCCCTGAATGCAGGAGGAACTGCTGAGGAGGGGAGTGGAAAGTTCCATTTTTCTTCAGTCTGACACTGTCTTCCCTCAGACTTGTAGTTGCCACTAACAAAATTCCTTTTCTTTGTATATGTCTTGCTGTTTACAGAAAGAATTGGGGTTAAAAAAAAACAATTTTCAAAGAATACATGCAGTAGATTAAGATGCTAAGATAGCTGCTGAATGCAACATTTCCTATCTCTATATTATGCAGATGATTCAAACAGGTGACCTAAATCCTGCCAGGACTTGTGAAAAATTGTGGGGCCTGAAGTTTTACAACACTGATACTTGCCTGAATGAAAATGGCATAAAGACAGTGTGGTGGAATGGATAGGGTATTGGGCATGGATAGGCCTTCACTCTAAATCAGGGGTGTCCAAACCTTTGGACAGGAGGGCCACATCATATCTCTGTGTTAGGACGGGGGGGGGGGTTAATTTACATTTCAAATTTGAATAAATTTACATAAATGAATATATTAGAGATGGTACTTATATGAATGAATGAAGGTCTTGCAATAGCTCAAGGCCTATAAAAGGCCTTGCACAAAGCAAGACTGGCCCTTTCTTTGCTGCCACTGCTGCATCACAGATGTGAAACAGCAAGCAGTGGAGGGAGCCCCCATCCCACAGCTCATGCAAGAGGTTGAACGGTCGTCCTCACGCTGAGAGCAGTTGTGTCAGACCAGCACAGGCTCCAGCAATGCAATGTTTTTCCTAGTGCAAATATTTTTTCCCAGTTGCATAGTACTGGATTTTCTATCCTTGGTTTGAAAATCCTCTTGCAGACCCAGTAATCAAAGGGATTTTTTTTCCCTCCAAGGGTTCAGCATATGTGTGTGAAATCCCTGCAGGATTAATTAGCTGTCTGTGATTCAGAGGAGGAACTGCCTGCTTCCCTTTCCAGCACATTCTGTGGCTATATAGGCACCCATGCAACTGCCGAGATTATTCAGTTTGTTAGCATTTTTCTGCCTCATTTATGGAGTATTATTTGAAGGTGTAAAGATTACTAATCCACATCCGTTCAGGGGATGGAACAGATGGTGCTGCATCACCATCAGATAAACAATTAAAAAGATGCCAGGAATAGGATCATTAGCTGTACCGTAACTCAGAGAGTCACCCTCCCCCCACATACCTGAAGCACAAAATCATGTTTATATCCACCAAATAGGCCCTGTTGTTAATTGTACTTTTTAAACATGTCTTTCTTTTATTGACTAAAAGAGGAGCTAGTATGGCTTTATCATTACAAACACGCAGCAAGAACACCCTAGCATGGGCCAGCTTATTTTATTATTACTATTATTAAAGTATTTATATACTATTGTGAAACCAGAAAAAGGGTCACTGTGGTTTACATAGCAAAGCAGATAAAACAATTATTTGTTGTTCTAAAAGGGCACACAATAATAATAATAATAATTAATAATAGAACACTTGGGGTATGTTGGCTGCATATAAGAGCTCACACAGTTAAGGTAAAGCTAAGCAGTGTTCCTTCTAATCTTCACCCCTAGTTCACAGAGCCCTAACAGAGCTGCACAAGGGCCTCTCTGGAGCACTAGGTGATGATGTCATCACCGCCAAACTCCAGATCATGAAAAAGAAACTCAGAGGGACTTTTGTTAGCATTATGCAACATAGAGGGAATGCTGGGTGGGGCTAAGTAGTGGGTTAGGGATTGGATAGTTTGGAGGAAGTTTCTGGAAGCAGTGAGGGGAATTGGTTGGCTTGCCTGAAAGTGTGAGAGGCAGGAGTTGGGGCTCTATAAAGGGGTGAAGATATTGAAGATGTAGCAGTTATCCTGAGGTTTACCAAGTGTCCTAGCATCCTGCTCCAGGGGTGGCCCATCCACTAGGCGAGGTGATGAAGGTTGCAACAGCAGTGGGTTCTGGGGTGCGCATGAGAGGGAGGCAGATTCTTGATGCCCTTCACCCTGAGTCTGTTGCTGCCATTGCCCCTCTCCAGCCCACCACAGTTGCAAGCCACACTGATCTGAGACTGCTAAAAGCGAGTGGCACCATTTCTACAAATGTGGAAGTGCAGGACTTCTCATATGATTTACAGGGACTGCATGAACAGAGAAGCTCCTCAGCTTGCACTGTCCCTAAATCAAAGTGGAAGGCGTGCACTCTCACAGTTGAATAACCACATGGCTGTTGGCAACCTTCAGTCTCGAAAGACTACGGTATCGCGCTCTGAAAGGTGGTTCTGGAACAGCGTCTAGTGTGGCTGAAAAGGCCAGTTTGGGAGTGACAATCCCTTCCACACTGGGAGCAAGTGCAGTCTGTCCCTGGTCTGTCTCCCTGGCTATGGGCCGTCCTTCTTTGCCTCTTTGCCTCAGACAGTTGGCCAAGTGTCTCATCAAACTGGGAAAGGCCATGCTGCGTGCTGCTCAGAGGCCATCCAAGCAGGCTGCTCAGAGGCCAGGGTTTCCCACTTGTTGAGGTCCACTCCTAAGGCCTTCAGATCCCTCTTGCAGATGTCCTTGTATTGCAGCTGTGGTCTACCTGTAAGGCGCTTTCCTTGCACGAGTTCTCCATAGAGGAGATCCTTTGGATTCCGGCCATCATCCATTCTCACAACATGACCGAGCCAACGCAGGTGTCTCTGTTTCAGTAGTGCATACATGCTAGGGATTCCAGCATGTTCCAGGACTGTGTTGTTTGGAACTTTGTCCTGCCAGGTGATGCCGAGAATGCGTTGGAGGCAGCGCATGTGGAATCATGGGAGCATGGTAAGGGACTGCTTGATTGTTATTTTTTTATTGTGCAGAGGCAGCAACAGACCCAAGGCAGGATCAGGCAGCATTTCAGCTTGTACCACCCAGTCCCATACATTGTTATTTGGTGATTTTGTTCATTTGTCCACTTTTGAGGACCAGGAAGGAATTTGTTGGTTCAGGTAACTGGATTTTTTTTGCCTTTCTGGGATGTTGCTATTTGCACTTATAATTGGCACACTGATTTGCTGTTTTATATTTTAATTAGCAGTTTCTGACCAGTGAGAAGAGAGAGAGAGCCAGGATTGGGGGGTCATCAGTAGGAGTCAAGATAACTAATTGGGGGGGGGGCATCTCAGAGTGACTCTGGAAGAATCAGTGACTATGTGTTTGGGTGGGAGGAAGGGAGCCTGACAGCAGATGAGAGAAGAGGCCATGGGCTGGATAAAATCTAGTCTTGTCATTCGGTGCCACAAGAAAATAGAAAACCTCTCCTATTTCAGGCCTCAAGGACATGGGGAAAGAAGGAAGATATGTGGCTTGGCTGGGATGTCACTCCAGTTCCCCTTTGCTCCCCCTTCTGTTTAGAATATAGGGATTTTAACATAACCCTCCATGCAGATCTTTAGGCTAGTTGTTACTTGGTTAATAAAATTGTGACCAAGTCTTCATTCATATACAGTGGTGCTGTTTCCTACCTGCTTCTGTAAAAGATGCTGTTCTGGGGTCCATTACGGTGCTCTCCAGCTACTTCTTAGTCCACTTAGCAGGAACTAATTCAAATTTGCAAACACAAAAACAGATGAGAGACTGAGAGTGAAGATTGGGCTACTGGCTGCCGATGTCACAATGGCTCTTAATTCTGCCTGGGACAAGGTCTTTTCCACCCTGCTGTTCAAAGTGAATATAACATTTGGGGTGCTGTGTTACTGTTTTTTTTTGTTTTTTTTTCAGTTTCCTGATGATATTGTTCAGACCCATTGTGATGAAGCAGTTCAGGAGAACAAGTCTGGCAGGCAGACGTGCTTGCTTGTAGGTATCTGGAGCAATATCACAGGAGATAATTGCAAACTGAAACAAGAATAGCATCTTACTGAGATTTTGGTTAGGAGGGCAGATTTTCAACCCAACAACTTCCTAAGGGATTATAAGGAAAAACGGAGTGACAGCATGGCCCTCTTAAGCCAACCTTCTGCCCTTCTGAGGCATGGAGAGCTCAGAGATATAACACTTGAAGGTCAGGATAATAGGAATATTCTGAAGTAATGTGTACACAGCATGAAAGCCTTCATTATTAATGTGAATTTGTGCCTTACTAGTCAGTTACTAGCATCAGTCATCATACGGTGAGTCACTACAGACATTTCACCTCCCAGCTAGGTTCAGATTTTGCCATGTGTTTTAAGGTACCAAGTGCTAATGATCTGTGAGAACTTACAACAGCAGTGACTGAGGACATCTTACTCATTTCTGCAGCCTTTAGGAATACAGGAGACTGCCTTAAACAGGTCCTTGGTCCATCTAGTTCTGCATTGTTAATGCTGGCTGGTGGCACACTCCGGTATTTTCTCTGCCCTACCTGGACATGCCAGGGGTAAAATCTGGGACTTCCTGCATGCAAAGCAAGTGCTTTTCCACTGAGCTATGGCCTTTCTGCCACTGTTCATAGTAGCTTCCTAACTGCAACAATTGGGTTGTCTGATGTATTATCTGCAAGCAGAATTTCCACTTTTGCTCAGCATAGCCTGGCATCGTTGGCAGTGACATGCAATGCTATAACTTGTATCTCTAAAGGAATGAGTTGGATAACCCATTTGACACGTGCAGGGAACCCCATGAGGCTAAGGGGCTGCTAGGAGGAGGCTGGTTGGGGGCATTATCCCTGAGGTTAGCCATTTTACAGATGTATACAGTTCACCAAAGTTATCATTACTTTATCTAATTTGTGATCAAGGATGACAGAGAACTAGAACCTTGCATAGATACAATCACTCTACCAGCAGCAGACCTGCCCCAAATGCTGAGCCTCGCTCAACTCCAGGACTGTGCAGGAAGCGTTCTAAGGCTTCCGATGAATTGGAAACAGTACTTTCGGTTTTCTGGAAGTACTGTTTAAGACTGCAGTTTAAGTACTGTTTAAGCCTCAGAATGCTTTCCCAGTTGGTCCTGGAGTCACACTAGGTTTCGTCACACTGGATTAGTAAGGGGGTCAGCATTGTGTGGGGGGAGGGGGGAGAGGGTGGCATCATGGACCTTTGCCTCAGGAACGGCAAGGGGTAAGTCAGTTACTGCATGTTACATGAGCACAGAACTGATGTTTTTGAGGGCAGGCTCATACACAGTAGACTCTACATTTAGCAAGGTGTGCAAAGAAGTAATGCACAATTGATCTGTGTGTGTGCAAGACTGAGTATGCATTACTTACTAGAGGCAGTGCAGAGGGCCCTGGGCAGATCCAAACCTGCTTCTCTCCATGTGATCTATCCATTCTTTTTTGTGAAAGAAAAAGGGGCGGAGGGAAGGCGGGTGGGCAGTCCCAGGGGCGGGTAGGTGGGGATCTGGAGGTGGGGCTGGAACCCAGGTCTTATGCAGGATCCCAACCCCTGTTCCCAAGCAGCACAGAGCAGCTTCAGGCCACTCTGCTCTCCTCAGACTTATGCCATCTCCAGAGATGGCACAAGTCCAAGGAGACCCATTGGGACTACATTGGATTACCTGGGGGTAAGCGGAAGAGTTTCCCATTACTTCTGGCTGAGCCACCTCGGGGCCCTGTGTTGCGCTGGATACAGCTCAGGCCTCCTGGCTTGTC
Source organism: Tiliqua scincoides (assembly GCF_035046505.1). Taxonomy (NCBI): domain Eukaryota; kingdom Metazoa; phylum Chordata; class Lepidosauria; order Squamata; family Scincidae; genus Tiliqua; species Tiliqua scincoides. Next base: position 37,880,939 of record NC_089821.1, read on the forward strand.
TTTTCCAGCGCAAGATAGGATTGCGCTACGTGGTAATAATCTCTCCTGCCCCACAAACCTGATATGGTTGCATATATCAAAATGATCCATGCAACTTATTTTCATCAAATTGAGCTTTTTATTGCAACATTCTGAATGTGTCATGCGAAGCCTAGCTGTGCTGTTTCTTAACTATTGTCATAAAATAAATATGGCAATCTGGAGGTTTTAAAAATGATTAAATGTTTCTCTTGTCTATAAGGAAGAGACTGCCTGTGTTTCATGGCTGCAAATTCTCTCCAGCATGAAAAGCATAATAGGTCCCTGTAAACCAACAATGTTCTGCTCTTGGTCCGTTTCAGAGATTGATTTATTGAGCAAAAGCCCTTGGACATAATTCCGTCTTATCCTTTTGTTCCTATCGTAATAGTCATTTAGTTGTCCTGGATATATTCCTTGGAGATATAAACAAATAGTCACTCTGGGTTTTAGGTTCAGGCACCTCAACTTGCACATTCAAACTTGAGGTTACTGGAAAGGTTATTTCTACAGCACATGGAAAAATCTGTTCACAGATTCTTGTCCCACTCTTGTTTTCTTTCTACACACCATACTGCTTTACACAGAATATGGATTAGAGCTGAAGAATGAGATGATGTGCCAAGAGCTTGACTACAGTATTCAGATATTTTAAAATATGCTTTCATCAGAGTACCGAGAAGTCTTCTCTGTCTTGATCGGATATTAAAGCACTATTTTTAAAAGTATTGACTAGCATTTAATGAGGAGATTAACGCAGCTGGCTTCCTACTCAGCCAACACCAGGAGCCTCTGTACAGGATGACTGGGCCATCTCCCCTGCTGGTTGTCTGCAACAGGATCCTTTCTGCTGTTAGACATTCTCATTTACCACTGAAAAGATTGTGTGAGGAGGGGGAATTGGGCTCTGAGGATACATGTGTTCTGGCCTCTGAGTCAAATTTTCTTCCATAACATTTTGGGTGAAGACTTGGACCTGAGCATATACTTGCTTCTCTAGGATGCTGTTAGATGGAAGAACCAATGCTAGTTGTGCTTTCAACAAAAAGAAGTTCACAAAGCAGAGTACAGAGCATACATCAGGGGTGTCAAAAATAAGGCCCAGGGGCTGGATGCAGCCCACAGAAACTTTTTATCCAGTCCTCAAACTCTCAGCTGCTGGGCCAGGCTGAGGTGCTACTGCTGAAAGGGCAGCCCACTTGAAAATTGGGCTCTCCCATATCTTGAATATGATCAAGATATGTATATTTTCTCTTCTGTCATTTGCAGCTAATGAGTTCCCCAGTGAGAAAAAGTGCTTATTTTTGGTCATGACCTGTTTAATGACATCACTTCCTGACTAATGACATCACTTTCGGCCCTCAGCAGACATCATGAATGCTATTCGGCCCTCTGTATGAAATGAGTTTGACACCCCTGGCATAGATAGTAATATAAATAAATTGTTCCCTGCCTGGCAGGGCTCACTATATAAAAGAAACTGAAGAAACACATGCAAACAGCCACTCGAAGAGACACTGCATTAGAGTCCCTCTTCCCCTACATAAGAGATCCACCATTTAAAAGTGCCTCTTTGCCTTTATTCTCCTGTTTTTATGTTTCTACTTTATTGTGTTTTGAGGATCTTATTACAAGTTTATATTGTTTTTGTGACCTGCCCTCGCAAAACTTATTAAAACGCAGTTCACAAATTCACAGGAGTGGGCACTCAGCTTGGGTTGACTTGACTAGAGTTTCGCTAAGTAGCTGTTTTTGATTATTCAAGTTGACTTGAGTCGAGGATGATACTGACCCCAACTTGACTCGCAACTGGCCCTTGACTCGCAACAACTGACTCAAGAAAGAGCCTGGACTTGAAATGACTCAAGTTCCTATCTCATTAGTGTGTTTTTGTTCTTGCTTACTTACACACACCCCTACATCACCATCCTTTTTTCTGTGCCTTTCTTTCTTTTTTCTTTTTCTCAAGGACACATGACTCAAAATGATTCAGACTCACAATTCGAAGGATTTGAAATTTTAAGTCAAGTCGCAATGGCATGTGGTATGACTTGCGAGTCGAGTTGTGGGTTTGTCATCTTGCAACACGACTCACAACTCAAGCTTAGTGACTTGGATACATCCCTGAAAATTCATAAAATGCAATAATTAAATAGCCAATGACAGTGGATCTTACTATGTTGATGAGTTGCAAGGTTGAAGAAAGCAACTCAGAACGACTCGGTACTCAAGGGTGAAGGTTTGCATACTTTTAATTCACTGCAAGCAATGGGCCCATGGGACTCTTGTCTCAAAGCATGGAGCAGGCTTTCAATGCTGTCAAGACCATTTGTACAATTTTTGTCCCTTTGTCCTAAAATCTAGACTTCTCATTGGCTGAAATTTTACATCAGAGATGTACATCAGAGCTTGTAAAACTAAAGTGTTTGTCCTTTTATTAAAGAGGGTTGGTGACTACGATGTCCCCTATATTTGGGTTACAATCTGGGGCAAGGACTGCTTTGTCTTAATTCTATGTGTGCTTTTTACTCTAAAAGCATAAGAGTATAGTTACAAAGTTTTCCTGATAGATACAGGTGTGTTTTTAAGTCTCCAGCTGTTGCCTGGTACTGTTATCTTTTGGCCTTCCACACCTGTTGCTTTAACATAAACACTGTGGAGCCCAGTTTGCCAAGCCAAGGTTTTCTGTAACACAGCAAAGCAGCTTTTGGTTCCTTGTAGAGCAGCCTATAATTCTTTGCTTTTGTGACCACTGTGGCCTTTACATATGGGTTACAGTTTGGGGGCAAGGGCTACTGTGTGTTATCTGAAAGCATTTTATTTGGCTAGAAGGCTTTCCCTGAACTGAAGGAAGCACCAGTTGGTGTTGGTGCAATTGATAAGAGTTGTTAACTTTTCAACAGCCTTCACTCATGTCTTGGTCATGTCATGTTAAGAGAAGCATGAGAAGAAAATCAAGCACCTGCCCACGGCTGCACACAGACTACAAAAAAGTCAACTGTTGTGCTGCAGAACTGAAAACAGCTGCTCCACATTGCTGGAGGCAATTGTGAAGAGACGTACTAGACTCCCAACTAAACGCCCAATCTTATCCAACTTTCTAGCACCAGTCCAGCTGCAATGCAGGCCTGAGGCAAGGGAACAAACATTCTCTTACCTTGTGGAGCCTCCATAACAACCCTCCCACCACAGGATGCAGCACACTCCCTATTGGTGTATAGCTACACCAGGGCTGGAAGGTTGGATAGGACTTGGCCCTAAGTGTCTAGAGCAGCCATTTTCAACCACTCAGGTGACAAACGCACCTGAAGACACTTTCACAAGTCATGCTAAGAGTGGTGTTTCACTCAACCCTCTTCCCAGATTGGATAACTCTCAATTCTGAGAAACCTTTTTGTTGTTTCAGAACCTCAATTCTGAGAAACCTTGTTGTGCAACCTCATGTTGCACTGACTTTTACTTATGATACTTTAATATAATTTGTACAGAAGACAACATAGATATTTTTTTTCTCCTTCCTGTAACTTCCACAATACCCATAAAATACAAAATGAGAAAAACAGGATGGAGAAGGTTGTGGTTTCCCTATGTAATTAAACCCATACTTGAGGTCAAAGTTGATCTTATTAAGCTGAAAAAAGGGTGGGCTGAATGTGACCTAAGGCATAATATTGCACTTTTCGAAATGAAGTCATTACTTGAGTTGAAGAGAACCATTGCATTTCCATGATAATTACTTCATTTATTCTGCTCTTTCTACAAGTTGGTCTGTTTTGGTTATGCTAATTACTATTTGACTAGAATGCCTGTGCTTCTGTAGTCAATGTGAATGGTCTAAAATTTATGAAAAGTATAACAGAAGCAGACTTTTTACCTGAATCCTAGTTATTAAAAATCTAATCATCATAAAAATGTACCATAGATTATAGTACTAGTCTTATGTAAGTAGCAAAACTAGCAGCCAGACTCTGCACTTTTTTTTTCTGGGTCTGCCAAAAAAGGGGAGGGACGGTTCAGTTCTCTAATTGGCTTGGCCATCATAAAGTAGATTCACTGAGAATAAGATTGTCAAATGAAGGGCGCAATCTTCACCCACTTTCCAGCACTGGCATAGCTGTGCCCCTGGGGCATGTGCTGCATCCTGCAGTTGGGGGGCAGTCATGGAGGTCTCCTCAAGGCAAGGCAATAGTTGTTCCCTTAGCTTGGAGTTGCATTGCCTTTATGTCAGTGCTGGAAAGTGGGTTAGGATTGCGACCGAAATCTGATAGATATTGTAGTCATCAGTATTATAACATTGGAAGCAGGGAAGGAGGCAACACGATTTGTAGACAATGCAAAGAGAGGGCAGCTTGAAACAATACAGGCATCCATTCTCTTGATCACTAAAGCTCTCAGTCAGTGTACTCGTTGCCTCTGAAGTTCAGTACAGTACTCATTTTTGTCTTTTTGTCCTCCCCAATTAAACAGAAAAGAAATCAATGAATGTTCAGATTCTTAGAATGTTTTTAATAAGGCTACTAGCATCAATGCCTTGGGAAATGCATATTAATTCATGGGGATTTCACTCTATGGAAGTTTTGGACCTCTAAGAGATTCCTGGGGTTAAAGCAGAAGTCTCATTATCTAAGGCTTTGACCACACTTTGGGAGCTTCTAAGGACTGTGTGTGCTCCAGCCTGAAAGTGCTCTTGGTGTTGAGCCATAGAAGGGAATAACACAGTGCAATTCTGCCAATTGGTGGGCAGTATGAAGCCTCTGGGTTGGTCAGATAAACACTTGACTCTCTCACCTGGTCAACCGAAAAGCACCTTCTGTCTACTGCATCTAGAACAGTGTTTCTGAACCAGTGGTACGGGCACCACCAGTGGTACTTGAGGTGGTGTCCAGTGGTACACGTGGGACCCCCAGAACCTCCGCTGCCTGCTAGTGAGACTAGCAATGCAACGCAACAAGGAGCAGTGGGAGGCTTGGCTTGCTGGGTAGAGCCAACATGCCCTTTTCACATGCTCATGAAAGCTCTCCTGTCTGCCATGAGCCTTTTACTGTTGTTTGTCATGTTGCGTCTGGTCTCCCAATCCAGAAGCAACTGGTGATGAGTTCATCGCCAGTTACTTCCGGTGCTACTTCCAATAGGTTGGACCATGCAAAGTGGTTCAGCAGGAGACAAATGTTGAGAAATGCTGATCTAAAACTTAGGCTCAGCGCTAACTGACATTAGGATTCTGCAGAAGTAGTTGGCCAGGTAAGACACCAGCCAAAGAAGGGCCTATTATGTCTATTAAAAGGTCCACTCAGCTGATTCCTGAAGCCCTCTATCTCAGTATCCAAGCAGTGGTGGCACAGATGGGCCAACAGACTTGCACTGCTGTTGAGCACCAAGCACACCCATTGAATAATGGGAGTGTCACTCAGAGGCCCTAGCATCATTGTGGGGTTCTAGAGGTTGCTTCCACTGGCTTAAAAGAAGTAGTTAAAAGAAGTAGTTCCACTGGCTTAAAAGAAGAATCAATATCCTGGTCAAGACACTGGCATGATTTTTCCCACTCTAGGTAGGCAACTCTTCTTCCACCTGCCCTTGAATCTAATAAACAGAGAGAGAGAGAGAGAGAGAGAGAGAGAGAGAGAGAGAGAGAGAGAGAGAGAGAGAGAGAGAGAGCGCCTGTGGTCATCACTGGCAGAGGGTAGGGTTAGCATGGGTTGCTAAGTGAATGAATTCACTTTCAGGTATGTGGGTGGGTGGGGAGAGTACAGTTCCTCATATGGACACCATTCTTGTGATTTCTTCCATGCAGCCCCACTGGAAGCCATTCTCCGGGATGCCAGAGGGTGGATACACTTCTGTGTGCAAAATGTGTGCAAATCCACCCATAGGGACAGTCATAGAGAGTAGCACCCTTCCCCTCTTACTGAAGTCTGCCATGGTGTAACAAACCACAACTGTTACAGCATAAGGTCTTTCTCATTCTCTGCTCTGTCCATCATCATGATTGGCATTTTGCTAGTAAAATGTAATGTTGTAGAAAAGGGGCCAGCCTGATTCTGTACATTTTCCTCTTAAGGTAGAAAAAAGTATAATGTTTTTTCAGAGCCTTGTATTTGCTGAAGAACAAAGCCTTGTATTTGCTGAAGAACCATTTTGGGTAAGATTTGAGCGAAAATACAATAGCCATGAGAGTGTAGCTACAAGCTGTTAGCCAAAATGATGTCACCTCATTCATATCCTTTTTGCGTGACTAGCAAAATACAAAACAAAAAACAGGTTTCACTTTTGTTTTACGAATGAAAGTTCTCCTGCATTTGAAATGTGCACAGATGTATAATTTCATGCATCTTGGATTGGTTGTATTGGAAAAATGCCTTTTGGGGGAGGGAGGAAAGTCAAACTCAATTCATCCCCGCTCACCTAAGATTTTATAAACAGCTTATGACTGCATTTAAAATAATAAAGAAATTGGATGTAAAATTAAAAAAAATAAAACAAATGGTGTAAGTCTAGCCTTAGGCTGAATAGCCTTGTCATATTTCATCCTTTCATTTTAATTCCATGCTAACCAAAGCACAGAACTGTTTACCTTTGTCTGATCTTTAATTCCCTAAATTTATGGGGAATCATGTACAGATGCTCTGGAAGCTGGCCTGGAAAAGCATGGCATTTTAATTGATCCCAGAGCCTCTTTCCTCCCAGGCCCCTGCTGTTCTGAAGTCTGCCACTTGTTCCAAAGATTCTCAGCTTGATTGCTTACCACCGGCAAAGGGCCAATCAAGGTGAAGAAAGGAAGTAACCAATCATTGGCTTATAAATTTTTTTTTTTTAAAAAACCTTGGTAAACATCAGCCAATCAGAATACCTTATGACATCTCTTTAGAGAAAAGCATTATACAGAGCCTACATTTTAACATATGAATTAACTGTGTGTAGTGGCTTGGAGCCAGATATTATGAACCACTGGGCACATCATATAAGGAAGCAATTTAGAGGTCTCATTGAAAACTCCCTCTGATCTGAGAATAACATTTGTCTCATTTGTACTCATTTATTTCTTATCAACTATTAATATGTTCTGTGTTCTTTTAAGATCTAAATACTCATTCATGGACCACCCAAAGTAATAAAGGGGGAGGGGGAGAGAATGCATGCAAGAAGAAGAGTTCAGGGCTGGCTTGATGATCAGTTTATAGCACATATTTTCACAAATGCAGATTTGTTACAGAGCCTTCAGGTTTGTTTTGTGTGACCACTGGCGTAGCTAGAGGGGGGCGGAGCACTAAGTTTTGCAGGGAGCCTCCCCCTCCCCTTGGGAGCCATTCACCTCCTTCCCCCCCACCTACATGGCTCCAAAGGGAAGGGGAGGAGCCGCTTGCATGCTGCGGTGAGGCTCCCTGCAAAACTTAGTGCGTCACCCCCCTCTAGCTATGCCAGTGTGTGTGACAATATATTTTCCAAGTGGTATAGTATAGTTTGGATGAGAGGAACAATGGGCATGTAAATGCTTGCTTTCAGAAGGGGTCTCTGCCCAGTTTCTAGGGATTCCTCCCTCCCATCCTTGTCCCCATGCCAAATCTCATGCCATTCTCAAAGGTCTTCTGGTATTGGTATTGGTAAAGGTATTGGTATCTGGTATTGGGGGAGGCCTACAATGCAATCCTATGCATGTCTAGTCAGAAGTCTCATTTAGTTCAGTGGAACTTATTTTCTATTTATTACAGTATTTTATATATGGGGGCTGTATCTGCAGATCCCATATCTGCTGTTTCACTTATTTGCAGATCAGGTCCACAGAGGCCCCCCCCCCACACAGGCATCCCCTCTGGAGACGAGGAGAGATCTGCTCCCCTTGCCTCCTGAGGATTCGCTGAGCCCAGCAGAGGCCATGCCACGAAGGGGGTGTTTTCCAGTTCTGCTTCCAGTGGAGGAAGTCTGAAGCCATCATGCCAACTTGTGCCAGAGTGAGTCTGGCTGCCCTACCTATCCCCCTCCCCCAATCACGGATTGCACATCTGTGCATCCTTGCACTAGAGCAAGGGTGCCCAAATCCCAGCCCTGGGGCCACATGCGGCCCTCGAGGCCTCTCAATGCGGCCCTCAGGGAACCCCCAGTCTCCAATGAGCCTCTGGCCCTCTAGAGATTTGTCCCCAGAACCAGGGGACATCCACTAAAATTGAGTGTTGGGCGGGTTAGGACAGACAAAAGAAAATATTTCTTTACTCAGCATGTGGGTGGTCTGTGGAACTCCTTGCCGCAGGATGTGGTGCTGGCGTCTAGCCTAGACGCCTTTAAAAGGGGATTGGACAAGTTTCTGGAGGAAAAATCCATTATGGGGTACAAGCCATGATGTGTATGCGCAACCTCCTGATTTTAGAAATGGGTTATGTCAGAATGCCAGATGCAAGGGAGGGCACCAGGATGAGGTCTCTTGTTATCTGGTGTGCTCCCTGGGGCATTTGGTGGGCCGCTGTGAAATACAGGAAGCTGGACTAGATGGGCCTATGGCCTGATCCAGTGGGGCTGTTCTTATGGAGCCCGCACTGGAACAACACAACTGCTGTCAGCGTGAGGGCAACTGTTTGACCTCTCATGTGAGCTGTGGGATGAGGGCTTCCTCCACTGCTTGCTGTTTCACATCTGTGATGCAGTAGCGGCAGCAAAGGAAAGGCCAGTCTTGCTTTGTGCAAGGCCTTTTATAGGCCTTGAGCTATTGCAAGACCATTCATTCATATAAGTTTATTTCCCCGGTCCCTGACACAGTGTCAGAGAGATGATGTGGCCCTCCTGCCAAAAACTTTGAACACCCCTGCACTAGAAGAGAACTTGGTCTGTGGGCTTCATCATTTCTTTTTTTTTCCTCTGTTTATTTATTTAACTATAATAAACATAAAATAGAAAAACAAATACATACATAAACAAAATTCTAATAAAGCAGCACGAGCGAAGCCAAAACATTCCCATACTTATAATCCAAATACATACAGTCCAAACATTAGCAAATATTAATCTATACCACTAATACTTCAAAATCAATCTTCAAATCCAAAATACCTCAAATCCCCATCCTCTCTCTGATTCAAAAAATCAATAACTGGACTCCAATTCTTCAAAAAGTTTTCTGTTGAATTCTCCCTAAGCAAAACTGTTAATTTATCCATTTCCACATAATCCATAAGTCTTATCCACCATTCCTCCACCAAAGGTATATTCATAGTCTTCCAATTTTGAGCATAAAGTATTCTGGCAGCGCTTATCATATACAAAAATAAAACTTCATTTTTTCTTTCCACATACTCATCTGTCATACCTAATAAAAATACTTCTGGCTTCAATTGTATATTTGTTTTTAAGATCAACTGTATCTGTGCGTGAATTTGTGACCAATATTTTTTAACTTTTGAACACGTCCACCACATGTGGTAAAATGTTCCCTCTTGTTTCTTACATTTCCAACAACTATTGGACATAGTTTCATACATTTTGGCTAATTTACTTGGTGTCACATACCAACGATAAATCATCTTATATATATTTTCCTTAATGTTAACATTCAAAGTAAATTTTGTCTGTTTTATCCATAATTTATCCCATCTGTCCATTGAAAGTTCATAGCCCACATTTTTTGCCCACTGGATCATGCATTCCTTAACCTGTTCATCTTCTGTTTCAAACTTCAAAAGCAATTTATATATTTTAGATATTACCTGCTCATCTGATCTTAATTGTTTCTCCAATATTGTCTCTCCCTCTTCAAAACCATATAATTTTTTATCAATTTTAAATCTTTCTAATAATTGTAAATACATAAACCATTGGCAGTCAAAACCCTCTACAATCAATTCCTCTCTAGACTTCAAAATACATTGACCTTGATTACATTTCAATAAGTTCTTATACAATAACCATTTATCTCCTGGTACAGTTCCCAAACCAAAATGTGCTTCTTGTGGTGAAGCTAAGAGTGGAATTTTGTTGTAAAACCTTTTCTTATAACGATTCCATATCTTCCACAGTGCATGTCTAACATAATGATTCTTGAATTCCATATTCACTTTCAACTTATCATACCAAAGATATCCATGCCAACCAAATCTTAAATCATATCCTTCTAACTTCAACAATTTTTTGTTTTGCAACAATATCCATTCTTTAAGCCACAGAAAACAACATGATGCATAATAAGTCTTCAGATCAGGCAGTCCTAAACCTCCTCTTTCTTTTGCATCTTGCAAAATCTTAAATTTCACTCTTGGATTTTTCCCTTGCCATATAAAACCTGTCACATCTTTCTGCCACTCTTTAAAAGGTTTATCAGAAAATAATATTGGTATATTCTGGAAAAGAAAAAGCATTTTTGGTAGTACATTCATTTTAATTACAGATATTCTTCCCAAAAAAGATAATTTCAACCTTTCCCATCTTGCAAAATCTTTTTTGATTTCACCCCAAACTTTAACATAATTATTTTGAAATAACATACAATTCGTGTTTATCAAAATAATACCTAAATACTTAATCTTCTTCTCCACTTTGAACCCAGTCTTATTCATCAACTTCGATTGGTCTTGTTCGTTCATATTTTTAGATAAAATTTTAGTTTTCTGTTTATCTTAAATCCTGCTAATGATTCAAACTTCTTCAACTTAACCATCAACAACTCTATGTCTTTTAAAGTTTTTCTAAGATCAAAACCATATCATCTGCAAATGCTCTTAATTAAACATTCATTTTTAATCTTTGCACCATGTAGTCTTTCATCTTGTCTAATATCTCTACATAACACTTCTAAGGCAAGTATAAATAAAAGTGGCGACAATGGACATCCTTGTCATGTTCCCTTTTGAATCTCAAACACTGTTGATAATTCTCCATTTACCAGTACCTGCACAGTTTGTGATGTATAAATTGACTTTATCCATTGAATAAAGTTCTCTCCAAAGTTCATCTTCTCTAAGACAGCAATCAAGAAAGTCCAACTCAAATTGTCAAACGCCTTCTCAAAGTCCAAAAAAATCAATGCTAATTGTTTCTCTATCCTTTTATCATAATATTCCAGCAAATCCAATACTATTCTAATATTATCACTCGTGTCTTTTTGGTAAAAAACCACATTGATCTTCATGTATAAGATTTTGTAATATCTTCTTCATTCTGTTTGCTAAAATTGCTGTAAATATTTTACAATCATTATTCAACAAGGAAATAGGTCTGTAATTTTTTATATCCATCAAATCCTGTCCTTCTTTAGGAATCAAAGTTATATTTGCTGCCTTCCATGAATCTGGCATTTTCCCAGTCTGCAAAATATCATTCATCGTGTTAAGCAATGGTAAACTTACTTCTTCTTCTAAACATTTATAGAATCTACCTGTTAAACCATCTGGACCCGGAGCTTTATCTATATTAATCTTCTTTATTGCCTCTACAACTTCACACAGAGTTATTCTATTATTTAAAATTTCCCTTTGCTCTTCAGACACTTTTGGTAAATTTTGTTTATCCAAGTAGTTCTTTACTTCTACTTGATCTATTTTTTGACTTTTGTATAAATTAGCATAATAATTTGTAATTATTTTTTTTATATCCTCCTGATCAGTATACATTTTTCCCGCCTCCTGCAATTTTAAAATTACTCTCTTCTCTCTCTGCTTCCTCAATTTGTAGGCCAACCATTTCCCTGGTTTATTGGCATGCTCAAAATATCTTTGCTTCACAAACTTTAATTTAATTTCCATTTGATTCACCATCATCAAAGATAATTGATGCTGTAAATCTTTTATTTGTTGTACTATTTTTTTTTTCCTCCTGGGACTTCTATTAACTCATATTCCTTCTTTTTAATTTCCTCCTCAATTTTCTGAAACTTAATTTGTCTCTCTTTTTTCCATTCTATACTTTTCTGAATAAAGTATCCTCTCATAAAGGCTTTACTAACGTCCCAAACTATCCTCATTTCTGTTCCCTTATTTAAATTCAAATTAAAAAATTCCCTTAATTTCTGCTTAGCATCCTTTATTATAATCTCTTTTTGTAACAACAATTCATTCAATCTCCACCTATATGTTGTAGGTTTCTTCTTAATAGTCATAGTTATTGGATTATGATCTGAAAGAGTCTTTGATAGAATTTCTGTTTTAGAAGTTTTTATTGCAATATCCTTCGTCACCCAGAACATATCTATTCTTGAAAATGATCTGTGTCTTTCTGAATAATAGGTAAACTCTTTTATATTTCCATTCATTTGTCGCCAAATATCTACAACCCCTAAAGCTTCTACCAAATCAAAAAAAGTTTTTGGTAATTTCCCTTGAGAAATCTTAATCTCCTTCTCAGATTTTTTATCCCTTTGTGGTGACACAACTGCATTCCAATCTCCCATCAAACAATAACTTGAATATGAGTAATTTAAGAGTACATCCAATAATTGCCTAAAAAAAACTCCTCTTTCTTGATTTGGAGCATACAAACCCAAAAGTAAAGTTCTTACTCCCGAAATTATAACTTCCACAGCCAACCACCTGCCTTTTTCATCTGCAAACACAAGTTTTGGTTTTAAATAATCTTTAACATACATAACCACTCCATTTTTCTTCTTTGAATTTGTTGAAAAAAATTCTTGTCCTAACTTTCTCTGTATTAAGTAGTTTGTATGACCTTTTTAATATACGTCTCTAAAAGGCAAATCACATCTTTTTTAAGTTTCTTCAAATAATAAAATATTTTTTTCCTCTTATTTGGAGCATTAGCTCCATTAATGTTCCAAGATAAAAACTTATACTCCATAGCTAATCTTCTGAACTAATTATTTGAAAGACTATTTGGGTTTGTTGCATATCCTTTAGATTTTCCTGTTCTCTTCTTTCTCCTCCTTCTTCGAATTCCTTCATAAAATCTTTAGCTTTCTGAACTGTATCTATTCTATACATTCTACTCTGAAATCTAAAGATAACTCCTTCCAATTCACACCATCTAAAGATAATTTTCTTCTGTTTCAAAACATCTACCAGAAAGCCATATTCTTTCCTTTTCTTTAGAATTCTAAGTGGAACCTCCTTCATCACAATAATCTGTACTCCTTCTACTGTAAGCTTCATCTTTGCCTGTTGCTGTAAAACCCTATCTCTTGTCCTTTTTCTTATGAAATGCACTAATATATCTCTTGGAAGCTTTCTCAACCTTGCAATCCTTGTATTTACTCTGTAGACTCTATCTTCAACTCCATCTCATTAGGATCACTTTTCAAGCAAATTGCCAAGATTTCTCTCATCCTGGCTCTTATCTCCTCTCCTTCCTGTTCTGGTATAGCTCTGAATCTTAAAATATTTTCTTTTTGCACCTGTTCCATCAATGCCAACATATCCTGATTCCTATCATCTCTGACTTCTAAATCCTCAAATTTTGTCTCATGAACTTTCATTGTATCATTTATCCCTTTTATCTTTATCTCTGTTTCTTCCCACATTTTATCCCAATGTGACATGTTTGTTTGCATCTGTAAATTCATCTCCTGCATTTTTTGATGTAATGTTTCCAATCTCCCATCCATCCCTTCTATTTTTTTCTGCAAACGATTTTCCATCTTCATTAGTAAGTCTTGAATAGCTTCCAGATTCAACTCTTTCCCTGATGATCTTGGTGGGGATTTCTCTTTATGTATCTGTTCCAACGTATTACGTCTCCTGGTGGACATTTTCCCTTTAAAAATCTCAGTCTTTCACAATCCTCAGGTAATGATCTTAAATTTCCACAGGTGCTCCAATCTGTAACACTTCACAAGTAGTTATCTTAATTTGCCACCAGATATCTGTATACTCCTTTATGCAAAAAGCTCAACAAGCATCATTTCTGATTATCCAAATAGTGACTTATCTTTTGGAAAATCATGGCCTATTATTTAAAAAGTGGATGATGTATTTTGCATCTATTTTTTTTTTGGATGTTTATCAACAACCAGTTAAAGAATTTTACATGTATGCAATCATGTATTTCAACACATTGGTGTCTACAAATCTAATAGTTGGTGCAACTGAATTAACCAAGGAGAAGATAAGCATATGGAGTTGTTTCAAAGTAATGCAAGTATAATTGATTTTTTTTGTTGTTAGCTTAGTTTTTGAAATAGTTGTTTAGAATTTAAGACATAGTTAAGAAAATTTGGCAAGCGTGAGTATATCTTGGTAGATATCCCAAAATGCCTGCATAACACACTTGTAGATTTATGTACAGTTTTATTTGTTACTGGGCAGACACCAGCACTTGCTACGAAGGGGAGTTAAGCTAATGGTTTGATCCCATTCATGTACCCAATTCATGTACCCAAACAGTGTCCAAGCACTAGAGAAGGAGTCTCAAGAATGGCATTTCTTTCTTTTCAAAGTTTAAGAGTTTTGACAAGTGGAAGCAGTCAAATAAATAAGGCTAGAGCATCGGCAGCCCAGAATCTTCTGAGCTGCTGGCTGCTTCTCAGTGTCTCTTTGGGGTATTAAAAATACCTCTTATATGAATGCATGCTCTGGTAAAGCTGTAAGGCTGCTCATAAGGATTAACTATTAGGCCAGTAAATTTTTCTCCAACGTGTAACAGTTCTCACAGTCAGATGACTTTTAGAGCCGCTTTTTAAGATATATTTGCATTCAGCTACACAGGTATCCAAAGACAAACCATGCTGCAATGCAGCTAACTAGCAAGCCTTGCTCAACTCTTGGAAAACAACAGTAGAATTGGTATGAGAAGATGGGTACTTGCAGCAAAGCCAAGCCAAGAGGTGAAATACCTCGCACAGTTCCGTTTGCCTTCAGTGTGTCTGATACTGGATAAGAATAGATGGGAAGTGAGGTATGGTACTGTAAGTGGTTGGCAGTCAGGAATGCTGGCCTGCAGGGATGGTGTTAGAGTGAGGACTGGTCCAACTTCTGCTTTTCTTTTTTAGGGGTGTATGTGTTAAGGGGTCATTCAGAGGAGGGGAATCACATGTACAAGCACATGCATTCATATACACATTGACTTGGGTCTCACATTACTTTCTGCCTATGGTGGGAGGCATGCCACCCTTATCCACCTGCAGTGGTGAAGCTACAGGGGGGTGGTGCAGTAAGTACTGCAGGCACTGCAACGTGTAGTGTAAGAGGCCCTTCCCACTCACCATCAAAGCCATTCAGGGCAGTGATGGCAACATGCAGGAGCTCTCCTGTATATTACCTTTGCAGTCCTGAATGGCTCAGACAGCAATGGGAGGGGCCACTTTTATGGCACTTTGCAGCACCTACCGTGCTGCCCTCTGTAGCTATGCCACTGTCCAGCTGTACACCAGTGTGTGAGAAGAGCTGCTGCCATCACTCTTCTTTGTTCTATTGCACTCCTGGATTTAAAAAGAGAGGAACTGAGCAGAAGAGAAAGGATGGAGGATAGGGAGTAGTGACATATAGTTTCTCCCAGGATCCTATTCCACCACTCCTTCTCTCCACACATTTGCTTTCTCTCCATTCATTTCTTCTTTTTCAAAACAAGAAAGTACAGAGCAGGGAGACACAGAGGCAGGTGGTGGGTGTCTGTGGTGGTCCCCATCTCCTGCTAATGCTCCACCTGAGACAGCACCTGGTGGGGTCTAGCATAGTGCCATGCCTTGCTACCTGTTTGCTGGGCATTCAAACCAGGCCTACACTTGCAGTCCTCTGCTTGCAGACTAGATGCACAATCCTACTCACACTTAATTCCCATGGGAACTTATGTCTGGCTTTTCCGTCTGCAGAACTATGCATCTGATAGGACTGCAAGCCTCAGTTGATTTCAGTGGAGGTTGCTCCCTAACAAATGTGCTTGGCATCACAGCCACTATCTGTGCAGTTATTAAACAGCCAGTATTTTAAAACAGTTCTTTTTTTAATTTTTTAAAAAATTTCATTGGAAAATTCCAAAAAACTTTTGGAATTTAAGGTAAGATGAACAGAAGAACACATGAACAGCATTGCTGGATCAGGCCAAGGTCCTATCTATTCCAGCTTTCATACCATAAGAATATCTCACAGTAGCCAACCAGATGCTTCTGGGAGCACACAACATAACAAGATGCCTGCATTCTGTTGTTGTCCCTGGCACCTGGCTTTAGAGATAATTACCTCTAAAACCTGAAGTTTGCAAATGGTCATCATGGCTTGTAACCTGTAAGGGACTTTTCCTCCATAAATCTGTCCGATCCTCTTTTAAGGACATCTAGGCCAGGAGCCATTACCACATTATGTGTCAGGGAGTTCCACAGATTAATTACTCGCAGGGTACAGAAATATTTTATTTTGTCTGTTCTGACTCTCCCGACTCACTTTTAGTGAGTGCCTATCCTCTCTGTCCATCCCATGCACAGTGTTACCTGTCTCAATAATGTTCCCCCTCAGGTGCCTTCTTTCTTTCTGAAGAGCCCCCAAACACTATAACCTTTCCTTGTAAGGTGGGGTTTGAGGTGTTTGGCGCTTCTTTTGAAAAGTGGTACAAATATGAATACCACTGTGACTCTGGGCTTGAGGTTCAGCTTGACTTTGGAAAATGGAGACCACCACATCAGACCTCTAGCCATTTAAACATCAATGGGAGATCCCCTGGAAGCAAGGATGTCCATTCTTGCATTTTAATTGTTTCCTTTTTCAAGTGGTCTCTAAATGCCTGTTTCCTTGGTTAATTAAAAAAAAAGAAAAGAAGCTTTCCTGAACAGATTTCAATCAAGCACTAATGAGAGTCTTACAGTGGTGGACCATTTCATTTAACAAACCCTATATATCTAATATACTAAACTAATCAGGTCTGACATATTACAATTCAGAACGCTCCCAGGAACGGCAATTTTGGGGGCAATCTGCTGGGTTTCACTTTACATTTCCTTTCCTTTCCATAATAGTTAGAGAGCCATGCAAGTTTTCTCTCCATCCTCTGCCTCATGCCCGTATCCCCACAGGGGTGCCCACTTGTTTTCTTCTTTGTCTCTATTAAATGGTATTTCTGTTCTGGTTTCATTGTGAACAGGCAGAGAGGTGAAATAATGGTGGATAACCCGATCTTTCCTTTGTGGTTAAAAAAAGGAGAAAAAAAGAAAAATGGGGAGAGTGCTTTTTTCATGCTGACACAGTGCTCTCCAAGGATGGACTTTTACTTGTTTTACCAGACATGTTCTTTCAGAAATCCTCCAAGGGCCCTGGACCATATGTTCATTTGCATTTATACTGCTTGGTTAGTTTAACCCATTAGAATCTCATAAGGTCCTTGAGCAAACAATTCATATATATACCTGGTGAGCAAATCCGATTCTATAAAAGCATTAATAAATTATTATAGCCAGCACACTGCTGTTATATTTTTAATGGCACCTACTTCAAAGAAAAAAAAACTTGAAAGAAAAACAAGTCTCGCCTCTATCACTCCTTTGCAGTGCTGAGAAGCGCTGGGCTCAGCTGGCTGGAGTATCTCAGAGCCTGTTTGGAATTATAAGGCCTGCTTTTGGAGCATAAATTAATGAGAAAGGAGGGACCAGGGACAGAATTAAAGGCTACTCCTTGGCCAAAGATGGGCCTGCTTTGTTTGTCTCAAGTGGACACGTGCAAAGGTTAATCTTATGCCAATTTTAGGTTGCCACAGATTCCACCTCTTTCCTGCTGGGCCACACTCCTTGGGCTCTGCCCTGATACCCAATTTTCCCCCCATTTTTCAAAGGCTGGCTCTTTTGTGACATCACTTTGGAAATCTTAAGTCTTTGGATGCATTTGACCTTGAAACCTAGATAGGATGCTTTATCCTATCCAGAGCTGACCCAAGACCTTCTGATGTCTTAGACAGCATGCCAAATAGTGCCCCCTTACCTAATCATGTGGCAACCTCAGCCCCTCCTCCTCCTCTTCCATGCTGTAGCTCAGCACTTTCCCTTTGACATTTCCAGTTTGTTTTTGCCCCTCTCTTCCTTTCCCGATCCAGGAAATGGAAGAAGAGGAGTAATGGATGCAAGTAGGAGGACAGAGATGGACATCCTCACCCAAACTGTTGCCTAAGGCAACCACTTGAGTTGGCCTCATAGATGGGCCAACCATCAACCTATCCAATGAGTAACCACAACTTTGATACATGAGCAATCGGGACTGCACTTCCTGTCATGATTCACTCACAGCATGTCTTTCTATGCTCCAGTTCAGCAAAGACTACATGTGCATGAAAACGGATAGTCTTTGCTGTTTACCAAAGGGTATACACAAATAAACGTATACCAAAGGGTATCCTTGCTGCCAAAGGGTACTGTGGCAAAGGACCACAGCATCCTAGGACAGGGCCTAGGAGAGGGGGGTAAAGGGGGTAATTTGTACCCAGGCCCAGGGTCAGAAAGGGGGTCCAGGAGCCCCAGAAATTTCCGGGGATCTTCCATTCTCTGATGTCACCCAGACTCACTGCCCACGTGGGATGCTGGGGGCACTAGTGTAGGCACATGGCTGCGACTAGTACCACAAACCATACACACCAGGCCCAGGAATGCATACATTCCTTGTCACATCTGGGAGGAAACTGACCTGCTACAGTAGCTTTTTGACTTGTGAATCCACTTACAATGAAGGAGTGTACAGGAGCTCAAAGACATAGCTATGGAACTGCAGCTGATGCAGAAGTCACTTGGTGTGACTCACGTTGGTGTACACAGGACACTTTCCATTCTAGTGTGAACCTAAATACAATGATACAATCTCCTGCAATGATTTTCTATATTTGAAAGGTTTTAGAGAGACTTAGGAGTGTGTTTTCAGTATTACTGTATCTAGCTGCCAGTACCGGGCAGGCAGGTAGACCTGAGCTCTGCATTGGGAAGCTTCGTAGACCTAGACTCCAAAGACTATTCCAGCTTTTCCCATGTTTCTTCTGCCTGTTTTGCCCCCATTCTGCCCACCCCCATTGCCACCCCCCCACTCTGTTTCACCCCCTCTCTTTGGGAAGGGGCCCAAAAGAAACTTTGTACCCCATGATAAAATTTCTTTCAGAGGCCTTGTCCTAGGATATACACATGATGTTTCCCTAGTGTAGGCCAAGACCTTTATGTACCCACCCATGCCAAATAGCACCCATCTTTCAGTCAAGCACCTGCCAGGTGTTCGACATCTTATTTGTACAGTCTGAGGCAGTAAGCAGAAAGCAGGATATCAGACCTCTGATGAGCTGCCATACATGGTTAGTGACCTGTGTTTGGCTTGATGGGTCATAAGTTCTGCAGAGCTATAACTAATATAGTTAATATAGTTAATATTATATATTAACTATATAATCATTAGTTATATAGTTTCCCCAATCATTAGTTTCCCCAATCATTAGATTAGTTTCCCCAGTCATTAGTTGGGGAAAAAAACTGAATTCTTCAAGAACGTGCCTGTTTATTTCTGGTATTGCACTGAACAGATGTTCATCATTGTCAGTCCTAATTTGTGGTAGGGGGAGATGGGGCTGATCTAAGACACACTCTTTTCCCTCTCACTTAACAATTAGTCAGCACTGACCATCTGTTGGTTGCTGAAGAGGAGATTTTAACATGGAGCAGCAGCCATAGCCAGGAACTGTAGATCAGAGTCATAGAAATTAGATAGTAGAGTGTTTTTGATAGTCTCATAAAAATTATAAATTCCTCTATGGGTAAGATAGAAAAAATTTGAAAGCAGATAATACCTTTATTAGGACCAACTAAAATTATCACCAAGTCCTGGGTATGCTTTTGCATTCTCTACAACTCTTCTGCAGATATAATAATACATAATATATAATTATAAAAATACTACTTCTCTTATGTTTCCTTACTACCGCGTCCAACTTCACCATTCTGAAACAGGGTGTTGTGAAGTACTTGTATATCCTTTCATTTCATAGGTGTACGTTTTGGATGCTTAGGTTTAGGAGTGTTTTACAGAACAAAAGTCTTGCTGATGATCAAGCAGTAGTTCAGTGTCCTGTTTCTTCTGGTGACCCACCAGCAGCCTCTGAGAAGCCTGCAAGAGGGAGAGAAAGCTCTTGGCTATAGAACAGTGTAGTTCTGCACTGTTCTACAGCAGTGTGGTTCTTGGATTTCTACAATAAAGAGACAAAGGACAATTTTGAGTTCCTATCACCAAGATCCTACACAGGTAATTGGTGGCCACTGAGTATTCCAATGTAGTCTGGAAAAGTCTAAAGCCTGTAGGAAAAAAACCTAGTATTTGGAAATACTGTGAGTTTTATTTTTTCCCCATGTAAGCAACTCAGTACATTCTATCATATGTTCCTATTCTATGTCTCATGTTGTAGGACCATCTTAGCAGTAACAACAGGATCTCCAGTCTTTCTACAGGATTGATGTGGCATTTGTCACAACTTGGAAAGATCAATCTTTCTGTCCACTGCACTGAGGTCAAGTTATAGCAACATTAACATAGTGTAATGCCTAATCACAGGCCGACTCTTCATGGAAAAGGACTCAGCAGAAATAATTACTTGGCAATCGCATGCACTTTATCACTTCCAAATTAGATTTCAGTAATCCAGCGCTTTATTTCCAGAATAATCTCATTACCACAATGGAGTTTCTTTCACCATTTCTCTCCATGCATTTGATATTTATTGCCGCAGATGTGAGGCATTAAGACACAACCAAGGGACATATTGGATTTTGGTAGGAGGGCTTGGGTAATATGTTTCAGGGTACAGAAAGCAGTAGACCTCTTTCTTGATTTCTCTCTCTCATATTATGTGTATGACATGGGGAAAAAAAAACATAAAAGTCATTGACCTTGAACTGAAAGAATAAAAATGAAGCAGCTTTTAATGGACTAGTGATATTAATATGACATATTGATTCTGCTTTCCACATTAATAGTGCTTTCCTCTGTTTCTATTAATCCTCCTTGAACTCTGCAGGTCCATGAAGTTGTTCTTTGGCATACAGATCTAGCCAGGAGGATCCCAGCCACGTGGATGTGGCTATCAGTATATATCTCAGTGTACATCTATATCTGCGCCGTAGCACTCAGCAAAAGTGGACCCCACTAAACTAGCTGGATACATTTTTTTGGTGCTGATGGGCATGTGGATTGAGATAGGCTATGACTCTATGAAAAGACAGCTCCCTTCTTCAAAGGGCTCACAATCTGCCGATCACACAATGCAAGCAGCAAGATCTGGGTTTGTTTGGCCCGGCCTGGGAGACAAGAGTCTCCTCCCTGCAGTGGGGCATTGGAGAAAGGAAGGTAGCCAGGCTGTCTTAAAGGGGTTCTTAAGGCACTGACACCCATCTCACTTCCTCCTTTGCACGTGGGCACAGTACTGACCCACCTTCACCATCTGGTAGCACCACGTGCTAGTACTAGAAGTAAACACAATAGGGATGACAGATGAAGGGGAGGATGGCAGTGATAGAATAAATGGGGAAGCATGTATGATTATTTTATGTACGCATACAGCAAGTCCTCACTTAAAATTGTTCCATTTAACATTGTTTCATTTTAAAGTTGGTCAGCACAGTTCTCAATCTTCTGACTTCTGCATCCACGACAGTTGCACATTGTAAGGATACTGGAAGCCACTTCCAGGTTGCGCCCAGTCTGCAACCCACTTTCTTGGCCTTTCTATCTCCCAGAATGCCTTGCTGTAGCTTCCACAAGGCATTCTGGGGTGTGACAGTGCTTTGCGATGCAATAGTAAAGCCAGCCTGACATTTGAGAGGGTGTTATTGAGCTCGCCTGTGGTCAAATTGATTTTGTTATAACTTGTTTCACTTAAAGTTGCAGAGTCCAAGAACCTATTGACAACTTTAAGTGAGGACTTGCTGTAATCCAAATAGGTTTAGTTGTCATAGAGTCAAGGGACTAGGAAGTTGTGACAAAGCCGTCACGGAAAACGTGAGTTTTGAGAAGGGATTTAAGAAAGCTGTTCGTTTGGATTGGACTGGTCCTTGAGTTCATTTCCTGATCTTCCCATTTTTGATTCACACGTTTCTCCTCTTGGAATGGTCAGTGGTTCATTCTCTGTTGCTGTAATGCTCACACACAGGCACACATATTCATGGTGTGGCTGGAGTGCAAAAGGCAAGGGGGCTCGATCACAGTGAGATTTGAAAGTAGCTGAGGCTGGGTAAGGTAAGAAAAAAAATTAAAAAACTAAATGGGGAGGGTAAGTGAATGCATGTAAAGATTCTTTTTGTCTCTCTCTCACTCTCTCTTTTTTTTTTTTACTAATGCTTCATTGTGTCACAATCAAGCTGTGCATGACATGATGTGCTGTCTGCTGAATTGCAAATGAAAACAAGGGCCTTCAGTGTGGAAAATGCAGACAAGGAAGGAAAACTCCAGGTTTTGTCTGATTCAGACAGGTATTTTTGTATGAGAACAAGGACTTCCAGAAGAATCCTAATGATATGTTTCAGATTTCAGAGTTATATTTTCAATAATGGAATAAGAAATGTTCCTTTTAGCTAAAGATGCTTTTAATATTATGGTGCTCTCTAGTGGTAGAATACACGAGCTGTTTCCTGGTCACATTAAACCAAAAGATTTTGCAATATTAAAAAATAAATAAAAGAGGAGAATTTAGAAGGATATATTGAAACGCTAATTGAAAATGTGTGATGCTGTCTCAGTCCATGTGAAGAAAACAGAAATGGTCTGTAAGCATATGGAAATACACCATGTACACTGTCATCCAATAACATAGGCCAACACACATTTTGCTTCCTTAAACGTTACACCAATTCCTGGGTGTATTTGGGGTGCTAATTCCAAAAATGGCATCCGTTTTGCCCTATCACGTCTAGTTTTGGAGACACGGCATAGCCTCTTTAGTGAATGGTTCAAGCAGCATCCTCATGAGGAAGCCATGGTGCAGGCTTCCTCCTGAGGAGGCTGCTTGAACCATTCACTAATGAGGCTATACTATATCTCCAAAACTAGATAGGGCAAAAGGGATGCCATTTTTTGAATTGGCACCCCAAATTCATATCAAACCACCATAAAGTTTGGGAAAAACTTTTCTGACCCTCAATTTTGTAGGCCTGTGTAATCACTAGTATCACTATGATGTAAAATTAGGACCCAGATTTTCTACCCCTTCATTCTTAAGGTTGTTGCAGTTGGATGGTTTGGGTTAAATTCCAAAATCAAACTGATTTTGATTTTCTCCATACTTGAGGCAGTTTCCATTCAAAGAGGAAATTCCTTAAAAGCCATTTCTTGGGTGCAGAAATGCATTTATATACACACTGAAGCTAAAGCAGCAACTATGGACATGAAACTATGCATGTAAAAAGCAAGGTAAATTTGTGTGTGTGTGTACACGCGTGTGTACCAATATTCTTAACAGAATGACAGTTTAAAAGGGGGAAAGAGGACAAATGCACAAGACTGGCTATGACCTACTCTTAAGAGTCTCAAAACATTCCAAGATTTTAAAAAGACAAAGACTCGGAAAAGGTATAGAGGAAACCAGAAGAGACATTTGTTACAAACCTGGCTGCATCTCTTCAAAGAACAACAAAGAGTTGGCTGCAAAAACAATTGTGACAGGAAAAGGCACAGAGAAATTAGTACTAAAATAACATGTGTGCTTTTGCATTGTTACTCTTGGAAATAAATAGCATCCGAAAGGTCAGGCTGAATGCTTGGCTGTGGGATATTCTACTAGGGAGACATGGTCATGACGAATTTATATTTAGTTCTTTATAAGAACTCCATCAGTATAGATCAGTATTTGAGTTGGGACCCACTAGGTGGGTTGCGAGCCAATTTCAGGTGGGTCCCCATTCATTTTAATAGGTTGGCAACCTTCAGTCTCGAAAGACTATGGTATAAGCCTACAGCACCCGGTATTCCCAAGTGGTCTCCCATCCAAGTACTAATCAGCCCTGACCCTGCTTAGCTTCCGAGATCAGATGAGATCGGGTATGTGCAGGGTAACAGTTGCTGCTAATTTTAATTTAAGTTGCTGCTTCATTTTAATATTTTATTTTTAATATATTAGACTTGATGCTCCCATGGTATGTGATTGAATTTGTGGAAAGTTACAGACCTGTACTTTTAACAAGCTACTATGTATATTCTTTTAACAATGACAGTAAACAGGACTTACTCCTGGGTAAGTGTGGGTAGGATTGCAGCCTAGAATTGTAAAAATTTCCTGCTTGTTGTCACTTCTGGTCATGACATCACTTCCAGTAGGTCCTGGACAGATTCTCATTCTAAAAAGTGGGTCCGGTGCTAAATGTGTGAGAACCACTGGTATAGATCATCTAACATAAAAACCTAAATTTGTGTTGGTTTTTCCTTTGCTTATTGTAGAATAGAATGCACAGAAAGCATGTGTTAGAAATGAGATTCTCTGATCTGTAGTAAGCAATACATAAACCCAAGGCCCAATCCTATCCAATTTTCCAGTGCTGGTGCAGCTATGCCAGTGGGGCGTGCACTGCATCCTGTGGTGGGGTGGCAGTCACAGAGGCTTCCTTAAGGTATGGGGACATTTGTTCTCTTACCCCGGGGCTGCACTGCAGCTGCACCAGCGGTGGAAAGTTGGGTAGGATTGGGGGCTCCAGTCACCCTTGAAATGGATGCATGTTGGGATAGGGATGGAACCAATGTTATACAGTATCTCCTCAACAGAAGTGTACTGGTGAAAGGGGCTTGTTTGTGATGTGACAACCAAGTAGCTGCAACAACTGTTGCCCAAATAAGCGTCATCTGAAAAGGCTCTGAGTTTTGGGCCACCTCTTATTGTTTAAGACAGGGGTGTCCAAAGTTTTTGGCAGGAGGGCCACATCAGCTGTCTGACACTGTGTCGGGGGCCGGGGGAAAAAAAGAATTACTTTACATTTAAAGTTTGAATAAATTTACATAAGTTTACATAAATGAATATATTAAAGATGAACTTATATGAATGAAGGACGGTCTTGCAATAGCTCAATGCCTATAAAAGGCCTTGCACAAAGCAAGGCTGGCCTTTCCTTTGCTGCCACATCACAGATGTGAAACAACAAGCAGTGGAGGGAGCTCTCATCCCACAGCTCACACAAGAGGTGAAACAGTCGCCCTCACACTGAGAGAAGTTGCATTGGGCCAGTGTGGGCTTCAACAAATCTCCGGAAGGTCAGAGGCTCATTGGAGACTGAGGGCTCCCTGAGGGCCGCATTGAGAGGCCTTGAGGGACAGAAGTGGCCCCCGGGCCGGGGTTTGGGCACCCCTGGTTTAGGATGTTGAAGTGCAGCACTTCTGTCTCACTATGTCTATGCCGGTATAGTGAGACATTGGCTACCCTTGTTGGAAGAAGCAGAAGCAACCATCAGTGGACCACTGCTGCTGATGCCTGTTTCAGTGCTGAGTGTGAGTCCAAGCTCCAATTCGAGATCTGAAGGTGAACATTGTAACCCCAGAGCACAAAGGATGGCCTGTACGTCTGCTTTTACTGATGAACTACAAAAGTAAGACTCACAGCCAAACTGTATTCCCCCAGCACCATCTTCAGCCATGCCGCATGCCAATGGAGCCAGCATTGCATGCAGTGGTGTGGGGGCAATCTGATGGCCAGTGAGAGGTAGGCCGTAGGCTTCCTGATCACCAGTGGTTCCCCTTGGACTCATGCCAGCTATTTTGCTGGCACAAATCTAAGGAGAGGGAGTGGATTTGGACAGGGAAAGGAAAGATAGGATCCAGTGTGCGCGACTGCCAATCAATGCTGCTATGGGGTCAGTTGGGGCTTGTGTTACATTGCCTTGTGTTGTTTGATTTTAATTATCGTTTGTTTAAATTCATTTCCTTGTATTTTTATTGCATGCTTATGATTTTAGTGCTTGCACTGTATAGTATGCATTTTGGTACCTTGAGCCATCAGAAAGCCAGGATAAACATTTTTTTAAATCAAGTGGCACATTTCCTAGCACATCTCCACAAAAGTTCATGAGCTTTTAAAATGCATTAAAAAAAAAAGTTCTTTAGAGGCTGAAGTGGTGAGGTGTCCATCCCTATATCCAATCATTTTGCTAAGTGTCCACCACACAACTTCGTGACATCTATTCCTGTTAATTCAACACCCCAATGCAAGCAGCTAGGCAACTGCAGAAGGAAAATCCATAAGGAGGAAAAGATCCTAGGAAAGATGGAAGGAATGCACAAGACTTAGCAATGGCAATAAAGGCAGCAAAGCAGAAACATGTTTTCATTCCAAATTAATGAAAACCTTGAGACAATGAAATTATAAGAACCCAATCCTATCCCCAGCTCTACAGCAGCATTGAAATGGTCACCGCTGTATCCAGCGTGGCTGGGGAAGCAGCCGGAGGTCTCCTTAGGGTAAGGGAATTTTGGTCCCCTTACCCCATGTAGAGTTCTGGTAGCCACTACAGGTCTTCTTGGAGCTGCACCATCTATTTACCTGGCACAGAACTGAGAAGACCCATGTCAGACTCCAAAGCCCTGGAGGATTCGGCAGAAGTCCCTGCTGCCACTCTCCCAGGCCTGAACCGCCTGGGTCACCCTTCCCTTCCCAGTTTAACCCCTGCCCACCTTCCCCCTGCCCTAGAATGCTTCCCTGTTGCTTGATGGCCAACTCATTGTCACGGGCATCCACTGGCTCTCCGAGCAGCACAGAAACCTTGTGCCAATTGGTGCTGGTCTCTCTGTTGGCGCCATTTGTCTTTCAGCTACCCCAGTGTGCCTTACAGCAGATTTGCAATGGTTGTTGCCAGGGCAGCATGTGGGCCACTGGCTCAGCCTGGCCATAAGATCAGGCTGTAACTCTTTTAAGGCCAAACAAGACAATCCACCTATTTCATGACTGAGGTCTGCACATTTGATTTCTAAAATATAAATATTATTATTAAGAATAATAATAATTCAACTTTTTGAATTATTGAATAATAATTCAACTTTTTTGTTGAAAAGTACACACACACACACACACACACACACACACACACACACACACTTTTCAACAAAAAAGTTCATTTACGGTACAATCCATGCCATTTTACATTAGCATTACCCTGTCTAAATGAGTCTGATGGTGATTTTTACTGTGAGCTGTTTTGAGGACTTCTAGTAGAATGAAAGATGAAATATGTTGGAGTTGGTGCAACTCCGTCTGCTGTCCAGAGGGGGCAGGATGCTTTCAAAAAAGGGGTCAAACTATGGTACAGTGACCCTGACCTTTCTATCTGTTCTCTCTGTGATCCTTGTGGAGTATGGCCCTAAACCTTTATCTTTCCCTTCTCCTCTGAGCACCTCCTCTTTGTCCTCTGACCACCGACCTGTTAAGATGTGCACACCAGGGCTCTGACGCCCAGGCCATCTTGAGCACAAGGCATGCAGGGTGAGGCAGCTCTTGCTATCCCTAAGTATTAGCTGAACCTCTGATCCTAATCAGATGCTGTAAATATACACTCAATGAAACTGTAAGTAAACAACTTCTTTTCAACTTTAACAAGCCATTGCCTCTTTGTTTTTTTATTGATTAGTAGTCAGCTGGGTGAGGGAGATTCCCTGGGGTGATACCCAAAAGGGAGGGGGTCGCTGCTTAAGCTACTTTGCTTCCCCCATCTCCAAAGAGGAAGCTATTTTAATTTCCTCCAACAAAATATACATGTACTAATAAACAAACACACACATTAAAGAGCATTGAGGGTGATTGACAGCCCAATCCGATGCCTGGTATGTCTTCTCTATTGCATTCTATGGCTCCTACTCCCAGCTAAGTGTGAATAAGATTGCACCCTTAAAATGTATCATATTCATATAAATGCTCATTAAAATAAAAATGTGTAGTGAAAATTTCAACAGTAAGCACACAGAGAAAAATTTGCCTGTGAATGGCAAAGGGTGACACAGTCTTCTGTGTTTTTTAAAAATTGTTTTTCCTTATTTAAATGTATTTTTTTTAAAACTCATTTTTAATGGGTGAATAAGCCAAAGACACTAGACTGAACCATTAAGTGAGAACGTAACAGATGGGATCTCCTTCTTAGCTATAGGCAAAGTGCCAAATGACATGACTAAATAGGGAAAAAAACAGATCTCCGCAGTATTGCATTGTTGGTCCTAGCAAGCCCTGCTACTGAGAGGCAGAAACATTTTGAATAACCTTTCTTTCTTTGACAAGCTGAAAGCTGGCGAAGGCTTTCTGCACAGAAAGCCTACTGCACAGAAAGCTTGGAGAGCTGGCTGCCAGGAAGAACAACTGCTGCACAGCTTCCATTCTTCATGCAACATGATACTGTAAAACTGTGTAATATCTTCCAATTAAACGGGGGAGATGATCCATCATTGCCTATTACAGCAGTGGCCACCAGTCCAGGTCACCACCATTGCTCTCTCTCTCTCTCTCATGCACACGTACTGAGAGAGAGAGAGAGAATTATGTTAGTTTTGCATTTCAGATAATGTAACAAAAAAAAAGTGTCTCAAGGTTATGTTCCAAATGTTTGTGGTTAACCTTATTGCAAGGGATTTATAAGTCATGACTAAGATCAGGAAATCAATGGGTCTAATGAACAGTGCCAGCACCAGCTTGCATTGCTCCCCATGGTTACCCTCTGGTGGCACTTTAGGTACTACTACTACCAACAGTACTAGGTCTTAGGGGTTCAGTGCAGCATTTATCAACCAGTGCTCGCACCACTCGTGGTACTGAAGGTGGTGTCTGGTGGAACACATGGGACCCCCAGACCTTGAATGCCTGGCAGCAAGGCCAGCAATGCAGCACAAGCAACAGCAGGAGGCTCGGTTTGGTGGGTAGAGCTCCAGCATGTGCTTTTTCACATGCTCAAAAAAGCCCTCCTCTCCATCCTGAGCCCCTTACTGGTGCTTGCTGCATTGCGTCTGGTTTTCCAATCCAGAAGTAACTGGCATTGACTACATTGCCAGTTACTTCTGGTGGTACTTTCACTAGGTGAACCATGCAAAGTGGTACAACAGGGGACAAATGTTGAGAAACACTGGTTTAGTGGCTCTTCTCAGGCTTTCCCACCTTGCTACCTGAGATCCTTTAACTGAAGGTGTGAAAAAACTCAAGACTTATCATACAAAAAGTATGCTCTGCCACTGACTTGATCTGATTTTTCCCAGCCAATTATAGATTGCCACCCTGTAAGAACTGTGTGTGTGTATAAGAATCCTATGTGTGTATGGCAGTGGTTTTCAAACTCACATGGAGTGTTTGAGCCACTGTAAGTGCTTGCGGGGGTGGAGGGGAGATAGCAGGGGTAGCAGCGGTGCAATCCCCAGGATTGCGCCGCTTAGGGGGCTGTAGGAGCTTGGGTGCACTTACCCAAGCCTCCTGTAGCCTCCCCAGGGTGCAGGGAGCCCGGTGTGAACCTTTGGCAGGGCTCCCCGCAGCAGTGAATGTAAAAGCGGAGCGATCACACCCCGGCTCTGCTAAAGCCTCCGCTGCCTCCTCCCTGCCTCCAGGCTGCCCCCGCCCCTTAAAGGGGCAGAGGCCAGGGCCCACAGGCTGGGGCATTGCGACCAGTTTGAAAAGCCCTGGTGTATGGAATTAAACCCTTAAAGTGTATCATATTCATAGAAATGCTAATTCAAATAAGCATCTTGCCTAACATTTTTTCACAGACACTGCTTAAGACTGACCTGGGATAGAACTCTTTGAACTTCATAGACTTGTATTTTTCTTTTTTTTGCGTGCTACTGTCCTTCGCCTGTTAGCGCAGGCACTTCAAAATATAGTCTGGAAAACAGAAATGTATCATATAAAAATGACAATAAAATCAAAATTATAACAAAACATAAGCAACATGAAATCGTAAGAATTGAAAGTTGAAAAGCACTTTAAAAACATAAGTTAAAAGGCCTACAGAAATAAAAAAGCACCCACATTCTTTTTTTTTTTTTTTTTTTTTTACTTTTGTGAAAGTATCATCACTACAGCTCTTAGTTTTGTCTTATTCTATTCGAAGATCATTCATTGTGCACCTGGAATTAAAATAAGGAAACTTTAAGAAAGAGTGATGTGGCTATAAAATCTTCCATCAGCTCTGTCTTCACTCTTCAAACACATCACATATAGTTAGAAAGGAAACATGCCATGAGACAGTACTTTGCAACTAAGCACAAAAGCATCAAAGAGAAGTCTTGTTTGAAACATGGAGATCTTTAAAAGCATGTCTCTCCTGCAGCATCATTTGTAAGAGCCTTTTATGGTTTCCATTAATTAAAAAAAAAACAACCCAATATTTGTGAAGTACCCTCTAGACCTCAATCTCACAACTGCATTTTCCTGGGGATCACTGCATTGAATGGGATTTTGTGAAATCCTTCTGGTTTAATAGTATAGCATGCTTCCTTGCATGATAGAGATAGCTTGTGTTCTGTTCTGGTTCTGAACTCCACTTGAGACAACCAGGAGTGAACTGCAAACCATTCCAGATCTTTATATGTAAGCACATCCAAATCCATTTTACAATGTTAATCCAAACCTTATTAAACTGCTTGGACACATCTCTTGATGAGGGTGGGGTTGTATAACTATGTTGGGGGCCAACTATTGTTATGTAGGACAATTAGTTGACTGTAAGCACAGTTGGTTCAGATTCATAGATTTATAATCTAGAAATACAGTCAAAGGAAAATAAAGCAGGCAGAGTTTTCAATTACGTTTCTACATTTTGTCTTTAAATATTTAAATTATAAGGAAGCACATTTAAGTTCAGTAGAATCTAGTTTTAAGCAATGATATAGACTTGGGTACCAAGACTTGGTCCCAAGTCAGGCCTGAGTTCCATCAATCACTGATTCAGACTTGACTTGGGACTGAGAGGCAGTGACTTAGGACTCAAAGCCATTTTTGCATCCGAGTCACTATGTGTGTGTGTTCTCACTAACTTACTTTACTGGTACTTCTGCATAACATCGCAAGACCTCCTGGGTGATCTGGAAGCGAGCACGATCACCTGGGCAAAGTGGGAAGGGCCTGCCCACCTTGCTGAGGTGATGGTGCTCCAGGCTGCCTGTAGCACTTTGATCACCGCCAGTGGCAGAGCACAGACACCTGGAAGTTCCTTCCATCAGGGGGGTGTTTAAGACTCCCACACACACCCCGCCACCACCTCCCTTTTTTCTTTAAATTTGGTTCAAGAGACTTGAGTCGTGACTTGAGACTCGAGACTTGACTTGAGAGTTTGAGCAAGGACTTGAGACTTGACTTGAGGGTAGAAACTTGACTTGAAGCTTGAGGTTAGGGACTTGAATACATCACTGGTTTTAAGCAAAGGTGCTTTGGAGAACAATCATAGACTCCTGATTTCTAGTCAAGTTTTCAGACCACTGGACATGCAGAGAATACGGAGGGAATTCTACCCCAAACTATACATGCTCCTCTGAACAACTGGAAGGAGTGCTAGTCATAGAGTTGTACGCATAGAGGCTGTCCTTGCCGGGTTTCCAGCTGCATGTGTAGAGAACTCTGCAAGCCTATCCTGTCCATGGCTGAAACATCTGTCTCAGATGGCAGGTTTGTGCAGAATGTCCTCCTCTGCTCGTCCCCCTTGTCTAGCTCCTTGGATTTGTGAAAAAGAGAGGGGAACAGAGTAAAGTAAGTTCAGAGGAGAGGAAACAAGAGCATTGGGGATGATCTCACTCACCACTGAGCTCCCTTCTCCATCTCTGTACCCCTCTTCCTTTGGAATCTAAGGAGGGGGTACAGTGAGGCTGCTGTACTGCCACGATAAGGTTGGTGCTGGCATTAGACACAGTGTCTCAGGCACTGGGAGGTCTTAGGTTGGCCCTGTTCCTCTGCACATACAGCTGTTACTGTGGGGATATCTCTCAGGCATTTAGATGTCAGACTGAGAGGCTGAGCTTTCTCCCCCAGTCCAGGTATGTCCAGTGTTCACGTCTTCTGGATGTCTGAAAAAGGCTTCAGTTTTGCTGAACTCATTCCACTACAGTGTCTGGTCAAAAGCAAGTCACAATGTGATCTATGGATGTACTCCTATTCACAGGATGGGCAGCCAAATCCTAACTTAATTCCCCCATGCTGATGCAGCAGCACTGGTGCAGGCTACGCTGCATCCCATGAGGAATTCTGGCTGCTGGATATCTGTCTATATATATTTGTCCATTTCCCTGGGATAAGCCACAGCAGCAGCAATAGCTCTGGTGCAAATCCATGACAGCAGATAAGACCTAGGAAAGGGGATAAAGTGCATGTCGGTGCTACTGATCCCACACTCTCCTGGGCACAATGTGCCCACTCTGCCTCACCTCCCCCCACCCCGTTCCACACCCACTCCACTCTCCTCCTGCCTCTGTGCCATTCTTACCTGCTTTGGCGGGTGCCCTCCCCATCAGTGCATGGGGGAAGGCTTTGACCTTCCTGCTGGTGGTATGTGCAGCTTTTGCATCATCACAAAACGCAAAGCAGCTAGCCTACACTTTCTCAAATGCAAAATAAAATTATCAAAGGAAAACAGGGCTCTGAGCAAAGGATGAAAGCCTGATTTAGATATTAAGCACAATCTGGACGCAAAGGTTATAAATGTCAGTAGAACTGCCAAACGTCAAATCTTTCAGCGTGTTCTGATAATAAGAAATTCCACATCCAAGCATTTGCTTTAAGTCTATATCTACCAAAGGGCGTTTTAATTTCCACATGTTTGCCCTTTGTAGGATCAACAAGAGATAGATAGAACGCTTGCATCAAAGAACCACGTAATTAGCTCCACCCATGTGGAGATGCTTAAAGCACTGGCATCCAATCTCACCACAGGGAAAGGGCTCCTTATGCCACTGAAGTTGGGTGAAGGAGGGACACATAATTCTAAACACAAGCAAACTAAGAAAGGACTGGATAACATATGCGAGAATGCAACGCACACTTGCTATAACATCCTTATGATTTACAATCGTGACCTGATCAATTTTTGTTCATTAAAATTGCTAGAGATCCTTTACAAGAATTTTTCATAAGACATCTCTTTTGAAAAATAAAATGTTAAACTGTTTTTAGGCCTAAGGTAATATATTCTTCCCAGTAGTTTGAAATCTGTTGATATCCCTTTCATAGTTCCCTAAGGATAAAAAGAGCTCTCCACTTTTTTTGCTAACATTCTTTTCTTTATCTGAGCAGTAATAAAATAACCCACACTATCAAAGTGCTAGCTTGTAGCACCTGTTTTGCTTTAGGGGCATATTTTATTAGGGAATGATATCGTAAATATGAAATCTATGCCATAAGCATAAAGAAAAGACATCAGGAGCACTAAATAGGTACGATTTCCAAAATGCTTTCCAAAAAAAGGACAAAAAATGTATTTATGCAGCATACAAAGACTGTAATGGGTTTTCTCAAATACCCTTTTCCATAAGAATTTTCCCAAGACCAGCTGGGGGTCTTGCTTTTGCTATAGTTATGTGACACTTGGAGTACGCCTCCCTTGAAAGTGATATCACAGCTGAAAGTAGCATCCATAAGAAGGCCCACCAAGCAGTAGCATACCAAGGTCATTTGGCACCCAGAGCCCATAAATTTTTGGCACCCCCATGACAAAATAATTTTCAGTAATAGGGTTAGGGTTAATATAATAATAATTATTATTATTATTCAGAAAGGACAGAACCTGTAAAATCCAGATGTTCTTATTAAAAAGTTTGAGAACTCAGAAGGCTTGTTTGAAAATTAATGAGGAAGCAGTTTGTAGATTGAAAGGTAAGGCATTCCACAAGTTTTGTGCCACCACTGATACATAACTAAAGTGCCTCTAGCCAGTCTTCGTAGATCATCTCCTCTTGAGATATCACCTCTCTGTAAAGCAGTAGTTATCAAACTGTGAGCCATGGCTCCCTAGGGAGCCATAGAAACCAGCCGGTGGAGCCATGGAATTCTTGCGAAAACTCTAAAACAATGTATAGCATTGTAGCCCTAGTGGGGACCCACAGCCAATGACCCAGTAGGGCAAGGGAACTACCAGTCAAAAAAGTTTGGGAACCACTGAAGTGATCTGCTGCAGGGTTCAGCATGTGGTATACTTTCATTCTGCTCATACCGTCTGTATGTTAGGTGTAGATAGTGCCCTAAATTTACTATATCCTCGCAATGAGCTCGAAGCAGTACACAAGGTTTTTTCCCCCCATAGTCTACAGTACAGGCACTGGCAGTGTCCACGCTAAGACTTGTGTGCCTTATGTAAACTGCATCACATTCCTTCAGACTATTCCAGTACCTTATGAAGCATGTGTAAGTCTTTTGGAAGATACAAAGGTAGCACTTTGCACATCTAATACAAGCAGGATTGACCTTTGCATGAAGTGAAGTGAAAGCATCCTGTTCAATGGCAAAGTTGGACAGTGAGTCTGAAGAGAATCATGACAGTGGCATCCCCTTATCCCACCAAGTTAGCAGAAAGAAGTGACCTGGAGCCCACTCGCCTTCTCTTCTCTCCTCTTACCCTAAGCTACTCTCAGCATGTAGCCTCCAACCTCTATGCCACTCCAGTGTCACATGACCCACTCCCCCGTTCATTAAACCAAGGATGGCATTGAGGATAGAGGCTGCATGTGATGAGCAGCTTGGAAGAAGAAATAGGGTCCCGGCGCATCTCCCTTCTCTCTCTTTGTCCACTGGGGGTTGCATGGGTTTGCAGGGGCAGCAAACTTTACCTGAACTCCTTCCTAGAAAGGCAGAACATGAGAAGTCCTGTTAATAGAGGTATCCTGTGTGATGTCCCTTAAGTTCTCACAAGCAATGACATTTCTTTCTGTTCAGGCTCCAGGCATTATGAATAACGTAAGTCTGAGCGGTTGAAATCCAAAATCATCCATTTTATGAAATGTCTTTATAACACACTGAAGACCAGTCTTTTAATTAGAAAGTGATCAACTCTGTGAGACATGTTGAAACAATCACAAAAGGAATCTCAGTTAGAGAGCCTGCAAATGAAATATCTGTGACTTTTTGTCTTGCTTTTTTAAAAAAAGAAAGAAAAGACAAATTACGTATCTTAACACGAGCACAGAACTAAGAAAATATGACTGCAAGTTGACAGTAAATACTAAAAGACTATATACCAAATACTAAAATGATTTTATTGTACAGATTATTGTGATGGGTGGTAGTGATTGTATTAGGAAGGAACCACTGAATAGTACACTGGGTTTTTGAATCTTTAGCCTCTGAAGATTTTTTTTTAACTCATAGAAAATGCAACTTTTAAAGAGTACAGTTCAGAAACTTCCACGTGTGGGTTTTGAAAGTATGGTTTGAAAA
Organism: Tiliqua scincoides; assembly: GCF_035046505.1. Taxonomy (NCBI): domain Eukaryota; kingdom Metazoa; phylum Chordata; class Lepidosauria; order Squamata; family Scincidae; genus Tiliqua; species Tiliqua scincoides. The sequence goes on from NC_089821.1 coordinate 37,916,171, forward strand.
CGCTAGTGGTTGTCCAATATCTGTGAGTTTTGAGTTCCCAGAGGAGGCAAGATGGTGTTCAAGACCGTCTCTGGGAAATATAGATTTATTTTTTTCGGGGTGTGGGGGGGGGGAAATATAGATTTTTATTTAAAAAGTTTCATACTACAATAAATAATATAAAGGAAAGAAATCACATTTTACATTTACAACTACAGTCACATTACATCAACTGTTTAACTAGAACACAGATACATCACGTTATAGGTGGATTCACCCCATCTAACCACTCCCACCATTTTTTCCTCCTGTCTCTACCAGTTCTCATCCTTTCGTAAGCTGCGACACCATATACTTTGGAGACCACAAAGTGGACCCATCCCTGCGTGTTGGTGGACTTTTTCTCCTTTATTTCTTTTCCCCTTTGGATACCCAGCACAAAAAGGACATACAGATTTATCAATCTTACCGTAGACCACGGCACCTCCCACCTCTCGTCTCTTCCCCTCTGTTGTCCTCTTGGGTCCCCTCATACCACCTGCCGGCTCCTTCCCAGAGACAATAGTCTCCCAGGTCTGTTGGGCCAGTTCAGGCCACTTAAAGGCCCTCGCTATGCCCCTCCACAACTCCTTCGCCGGCATACACTCTTGGACGAAATGGGCTACCATTTCTATCAGTGGCGGGGCGCCTACCGATCTAGAGGGTCCCGACCCTGAACAGGTCAGCCTCTTGCACCTCTTCTGATCTTCTGGCAACCATGGGTTTGCTGCTCCCACCCTGAGGACCTGATGGAAAGCCCTCCACCTTAATTCCCATAAACTAAAGGGGATTCTCTTCTCGCTAAAGGCACTGTGCACCACCTTCTCCTGCAAGAGGTACACGGAAAGGTGCGTCTTACTTTGCTGTTTCTCTTGGTGAGGCCTCATGATAAACTCCTGTACCATCATTTCATATACATAACGCTTGAGTTGTTTCCCTTCCAGTCCGCTGGTTTTGTACGGCTTGGCCAAGAGCCCCATCTCCTTCATCAGAGTCACTGCCTCCCTCATGTACTCCAGCAAAGATCATTTTATCGCATGAGTGAGTACGTATTCCGTCTCTTCTTTTGCCCACCATTTCTGTCCCCAGGTCGTCTTTTCCCAAGTGTCTCTGAATTGGGCCCATACAGATGCAAAAGCTCCCCCTTCCTGCAGCCTCTGCCTCCATTTCACCCAGTTGCCAAAGTTATAGGAGACAAAGGTTGCCAAGAACAAAGGTCCCAGGGCCCAAACCTCTAGTCCTCCTTCTTTCACTTTCTTATATGCCATCGCTCAGGCAAGAGGGAAGAAGGCAGTGCCCCACAAGAAAACAAAAGCCTGATGGGTAACCTTGTCCATCACCTGTTTCGGCGTCCAATTTCCATGGCCAAATTGGATGCCATCAAAACATAATACATGTTGACATAACGCGCCCTTTGCTACAGGTTCAAGTTCCATTTTTTCCACCTCTTCAGTTTTTCCTCCACCTTAGGGGCCCAGTTTCCAGTTCTCTTCCCACTCTCTTTGTTTCAATCCAAAAATTATACCTAGACTGTCTCTGGGGGTATGGGCCCTTTGCCAGAGCTCATCCTCACTTGTTGTCTTGGGCTTTTCCCCTTCCTTGTGGTGAGTAGGAGAGACTAGAGCAAAAGCGGATTTTGCTTGATCTTTTGCTCTGTGAATCTGGTTGGAATGGGGGGGAGGAGGAGGGGAGGGGGAAGCCCCATCCCATTCCCTTGGAGTAGCAGCATAATAGGCATGTATAGGATGGTGTCATTTAAAGCATCATGTGGAATGGGGCTTTGGATGGGGTGGTGAACTGATGGGAATCCCTCCTTCTCCAATCTGCCACTGATAGAGCCCCTCTCATCAGCTCTTGGGTCCTCTTTCTGCTCTCTAAGAATAAGAAAGAAGATCAGCGCAATGGCAATCCCCTTCCCATGGTGCGGGAGGAAGAAGGGGGAACAGGTGCTGTGGGGGCCACTGTTTCCTCCCCCTTGTCCACTCAGCTGCAGCTCAGTGGGCAGAGAGAGTGAAGAACAGGCTATGATGACACCGGCAGCACCTTTCTCTCCTTCTTCCTCCAGCTCCGCTATTAGTGAGTGGGAAGAGGATCAAAGCGCTGATAAGAGGAACTCTTTCCTGACTAGAGAATGAAACAACCTGCAAGCTAGAAAGTATAAAGCATGCCAGGGGTAAGTCTTGACACTCAGCACTGATTACATCCCAAAACAGACCCACAAGGTGCCAGTGACATTCACATCATCACATTCCAGATTGCAAGCATAAGAGCAATCAACGCACTATCTAAGGGAAGTATCGCATTTGCAAATGTAAAAATGTTGCATTTTTGGGTGTCTGTTAAATGAAGTACGATATCGCAGAATCTTGAAGGAAGGCATCTGGACTGCGAATGACTAATTGGGAATAAATGCACAGTGGTGGAGAAACCACATATGTGGAAAGTCTTGACATGTCATATTCAGCCTCTCTAACACTAGAAAGGATCATCTATTTAGGTACACTACCTGATGCTGCACTTTCAGCAATGTTAAGCATGTGGAGATCTGTTCTGGACCTGGATAGGCCAAAATGGATGTTACATGAAAGTTCCATGATTTAACTCTAGGCATTGTTTTATTTTGCAAAGAGCAGTGGGGAAAGTTTGGATCAGAGCTTTGGCATGGAAAGGAGAATTTAACCTTTTGTCCTCACACTGACTTCTCAACTTAAATTGCCCCCCAAGGAAAAAGCCAGTATCTGCAGAGAGAAAAATGTATGGACACAATTTGTACCTGTAATTTAGCCAAGAGCAGCATCAGGGAAGCAATTTGGATATGGCTCTGCCATTACTACGATATTTGCATCCTGGGCAACTGTGTCCTGGTCATTGGCATCCTTGGATATTCACATCTGGTTTTTTGGGGGGAGGGGAAATCCCAGTCACACTGTTATTTTTCTATTATTTTACTGTTACTACCCCTTGCCATACCAACTTAAAAAGGTTTTAGTTGAAACAGCCAGTCTGGCCTCAGTTGCCATGTAAGGCCAGAGACAGGCAATAGCACAGGGGGAAAAGCCAGCCAGGCCTAAGTAATAGGAAGGATTTTATAATTCACCCCCAAATTTAGATTTGCCCCTTTAGGGGTTATTAGGGCAAAATCCTTAATTATGTTTTTAAGTATTTGTATGGGTAGCCTTTGTAAGCAAAAAACCAAGTCAATATCTCATTGGGTCTAAGAGATATGCGTGAAAACATATTTTACCCCTTTTCATCCCTTTCGGGGTTGAATTTCTAAAAACCCCTTCTTAGTTGGTCCTTACATAATAGAAGGAATATACTCCCTGAATTTCATGATTCTAGGTCCAGAGGTTTGGGCTGGACGTTGATGAATCAGTCAGGACATTTGATTTTTTATACATAGATTGGGACACAAATGTTCGGGATGCAAAAAGAATGGACACAAATGTCCATAAACTGGGACGCATTCAACCGGGACCAGTTGTCCAGGATGCAATGATCCTATCACTGGCTGTGCTACAGGCGGAAGAGTAATGCACCCCCTGTTCCATGGATGTGAACTAAATCACACCCCCAGCTGCTTTTTGAAAAATATAGTAATTAGCCAGTAGAGAAGAAAGAATGACTTGGTTCAGAATAATTATGCTCTCTTTCTCTCTCTCATACAAATATATTATATATAATGCTAGGTATTTCTAATCCCTTGAAAATCCCAAGAATGGAGATCGCCCTTGGGTAAAAAGAAATGCCTGCTACGCTTCTCTGACAGATGAGAGCTGAACATTATTACTTCTCTCTCTTCCTTCAGGGCAGGTCACCCTTTCAGTTCAACACCATAATGTGCCACTAATTCCCAGGGCCTCATAACTCTTTCAGATTTAAGCATTTCATTGTAGTTGAAAAGCATCTATTTTCTGTGACCATGATGCAAAGTTAGTTACTTTTCATCAAAATAGAACCAGCAGAAGAAGGGCTTGGCTTAGATAAGATTTACAGGTCCGTGCACGATTCCCCCCAGTTTTAATAAGGTATACATGTTAGGTGTCTAATATTTTTTCCACTTAATAGTTCTAGCCTGCCCTAACTTCATATCCAACGATGAATGAAATTCTTGGGCTCAAGGCAGTAAACAGGCCTGGAGATTTGGGCGCAGTTTCCAATGTTGTAAAACATGCTACTATACAGTACTTTTAGAAACATAGAATTTCTGGTAGAAACTTGCAGATGTCATGGGAGAGCTTCTAAGGGCCTGGCTCCATGCTGTCAGCGCTGGCCCAGCACTGGTGCCAAGTATAACAAACATGGTGTAAAGAACATCAGTGATGCTTACCACTGGCCCAGCGCCCATCCGTGCTGGGCCAGCACCAGCTGGGCGCACCTCGCATGCCATCTGGAGTTCATCCCTTGCTCCAGGTGGCAAAAAGCTGAGTGGGGGCAGAGGGAGGCATTCCAGGACAGAGGGAGGGTAGGGGCAAGGCAGGGACCGTGGAGCTCTACTCCACTGGATCTAGAGCCCTACGTTGGCCCTCCTGGCCTGACACAGGACTGCTTTACTCTGCGCTATCTAAAGAGCCGGTGCACTCAAGTAGCCCCATTGCGGAGCCTCTTCCCTTATCTGCAGGAAGGATATGAATGTCCCCTTTCCCTGAAAAGCCACTGGCAGCTGCCTGACAACCACAGAATATAGCTGGAGCCATTTCAGCACTGCTGCTCCTCTGGGCGCTGGGCAGCTCAGGATTGGGCTATAAAAAGGTACGCCTTTGGAGACCTTCCTACCATGGATGAAACCTGTGAGACTGATTGTACAAATAGGTGTTACAATAGTATCATCACCACCTAATGATTTGCAGTATGCAATACTGCTGAAAGATCCAATGGATAAAAAGGTATAATTTCCCCAGTCAACTTCTGGGTGTAGCTTGTCAACCAGTCTCCAGAGCTAAATGGCTTATGATATCAACATGAGCGCTTGAGGGATTGATATAAAGGTAGCCCCTAATGTAAGAACATCCAACTTGTCCTAACTTAAGGATAGCCATGCTGTGCATTTGTACAAGCACTGTTTGTCCGCTCTGACTTTTTTTGCAAACGCAATAGTTCTTATTTTGAATCAAAGAGAGATGTTGCATTTTGGAGATACAGGAGTGGTAGGCAAAGGAGACCCAGGGCCCATCCTATCCAACTTTCCAGCTCCAGTGCAGCTGCAATGCAGCCCTGAGGTAAAGGAACAAATGTTCCCATACTTTGAGGAGGCCTCTGAGACTGCCTCCCCACCACAGGTTGCTGTGCATGCCCCATTGGCACAACTGCACGGACATTGGAAAATTGGATAGGATAGGGCCCCCAGTAAAGTAATTAACAGAACTACACTTGTGTTCCTTTCCAACTACTACAAATGCAAATTGTAACTTACTGTAAAATGCAAGTTGTAAAATGCAACTACTACAAATGCAACCCCTGCAATCTAAACTGCACTAAGGCTCATTTTGTACCAAAAAAAGTGGGTTTACATTATGTACATTCATAAGGGAGTGAATTATTACACAGACCTAAACAAAAAAAACACTTTAAAAGTTGCCAAGAACATTTGAACAAATTTATGATATTTTCGGAGTGCTGAATCAAAAAATGGTATTGATTTTGCCCGATTGCCTCTAGTTGTGGGAAAATGGCATAGCCACCTTATATGTCGCTTCAGGCAGCTGCCTTGTGAGGAAGCCAACGCCATGGCTTGTACATAAGTAGGGGATTACCTGTACCTTTAAAATTAGATCAGGATTGTAGCATCTTCAATCCCCAGATCATTGGTTTTCACATTTGCAAAGAACAAAACAATCTTCCCTGTCTTGTCTGTTGCATGGCCAGTGAGAGCTTTTCTTCTGTAAGATGTAACTAACTCATGAAGACAATGTTCTTCCTACTTGTGTTATACACATTGGTCACAACACTGTTGTGAGGAAAGAGTTGGATAATATAAAATATAAAAAATGCCTATCTGAGCTCCATGGATGAAGGGTGAGACAGAAATATAATAGATGGACAATAAACACATGTACCATCTTAAGACATTAACAATTACTGTGCAAACTGCTGTGCAGGAGGTCATGCCACAAAGATTCCCACATCATCATTTGGGCACCAGTTAATGATTTTAACCCATTTCTGCCCAGCCCACAGGCGTACATATTATATTATTATTATTATTATTATTATTATTAAAAGTATTTATATACTGCTTTCCAATGGAAAGTTCATAAAGCGGTTTAAAGAGAAAATCAAATATTTGATCCCTGTTGCATATATGCAACGTTGGGCAAAAAGTGGGTTCCCATATTAACAGACGGTGTTTGATAAAAGGCAACAGGATTACTTTAATGAGAAAGGCGACACAAGTGAGGCACTAACAACGATACGTTATTGGAGTGTCTCTTTGGAAAACTGTTCTGGAACTATTACTTCACAGCCTGTATCAACGTCATCAGCATGACCTAGCATCATTTTGTATGGTCAATTCCATTTAGTAAAAGATGGTTTAGGACTTAAGCATTGTTCAAATGTATCCATGATTGGAGTTGTAACAATGGCATACATCAGGGTGCACAGACTTCAGATGTGTGAGATCTAGTTTGAATTGTACTAGAATCCAGAGGTCCACCAACCAAAACTAGGTTCAGAATAGTGGCTGAGGCAAAGCCAGATACAGAATTGGGGGACAGACGGACGATAACTAATTACCTATTATTCTCCATGAGCCACATAGTGGGATAACCTGCATATACCCATACAAAAGTACATCTGAGTCAGTACCGGTGAGAGATTCTAACACAAAGCAGAGCTGCACCGTACCTTGTCAAAGGCAACTAATTAATATTTTACAGGCGGGAAAACTGTAACTATGTGGTCAGCTACTGCAGATATTTTCTTACAATTTTTAATTGTTATCATTATAGTACAATCATATATGTGTTTACTCAGAAGTATGTCCCAATGTTTCCAGTGGAGCTTATTCCCAGGTAAATGTGCATAGAATTACAGCCTTAAACTGCTGATCTGCTGGAAGCCATCCGAAATTCTACTAGTAGATGCCAATCTACCTTCTTCCTGGTCCTTGTGTACATCATAAAGCGAACATTTGCTTATTCCATATAGAGCATAGTTCACTTACAGTGCAACCGGATACATAATCAGCAGGAGTTTACCTGAAGTAAATTCCACTGCATTCAGCTCTTTACTCAGGAGGTCTGGGGACACCAGCTCGAAACAAGTGGAAGGATCCAAGAACCGTCAACGCACAGATACACTGATGAGCTGACCCTCAGAGGGAGAGAGGAGTTGCTGTCAAGACAAGTGTGGGAGGCAGTCAGAGGGAGGCCAGACCGGGAAAGAATCCAGCTGGAATGCAGCGTTCTATGAAAGAATAGAAATTGTAAAAATCCCTATGGGGGTTTAGAAAGTTTGCCTATGTAAACTGCCTTGAATTAAAGTCTGAGGAGAAATCTGACAAGCTAGAAAGGCGGTATATAAATACCAGAATTAGTATTACTCCCAAGTATGTGTCCATAGCCGCAAATAGCGAAGTAAAACATTTCAAGGAAAGGAATTCCAGTTTCGTAATCATTTTAGTCACCCTCTTTTGCACCTTTTCCATTTCTACTACATCCTTTTTGAGATGTGGTAACCAGAACTGGATGCAATACTCCAGGTGTGGCTTTACCATCGATTTGTAGAATGGTATTATAATATTCGCCACCTTATTCTCAATACCTTTTTTAATGATCCCAAGCATAGAATTAATCTTCACCGCTGCCGCACATTGGGTCGACACTCATCAAGCTGTCCACCACTACTCCCAAGATCTCTCTCCTGATCCATCACAGACAGATCAGAACCTATTAACCTATGTGTAAAGTTTTGATTCTTTCCCCCAGTGTGCATGACTTTATATTTACTTGCATTGAAACACATCTGCCATTTTGCTGCTCATTCTACATTTGGAGAGATCCTTCTGGAGCTCTTCATAACCTATTCTGGTCTTCAGCACTCGGAAAAGTTTGGTGTCATTCACAAACTTGGCCACCTTACTGCTCAGCCCTGTCTCCAGGTCATTTATGAACATGTTAAAAAGCACCAGTCCCAGGACAGATCCTTGGGGCACACTGCTTTTCACCTCTCTCCACTGTGAAAATTGTCCATTGACACCCGCTCTCTGTTTCCTGGTCCTCAAACAGTTCTTAATCCAGGAGAGGACCTGCCCTCTAATTCCCTGACTGTGAAGTTTCCTCAGCAGCCTTTGGTGAGGGACCATATCAAATGCCTTCTGAAAATCCAGATATATAATATCCACAGGTTCTCCCGCATCCACATGCCTGTTGACCTTTTCAAAGAATTCTATAAGGTTCATGAGGCAAGACTTACCCTTACAGAAGCCATGCTGATTCTCCCTCAGCAAGACTTGTTCGTCTATGTATTTTGAGATTCTATCTTTGATGAGGCATTCCTCCATCTTACCTGGAACAGACATTAGGCTGACCAGCCTATAGTTTCCCAGGTCCCCTTTTTAAAGATTGGAAATATTTTAATTCATCAGGCTAAAGAAGAACTCAGATGAACCACCCTTAAAGATTTAAACTGCACCGCAGTGAGGTCAGACCTCACATAAATAGGTTTCATACTAGACTTCATTGCCATTAAAGTCAAGATTCTTAAAACCATCACACACAGTCTTAAATATATGTGCAAGCATTAAGAGATTATGCCCTGCACATATAATAGATTACACATTACAAATCTATGCGCAATTCCTTTTGGTGATGAAAGAGCAAGGAGTATAGGATGAACTGAAAGGTTAATGTAAAAAACATTTAAATCATGCCCCCCCCTTCCACCAATAACAGCTGGCTCATAAACCAAAAGTAATTGCACTTAAAAATTCAATGTTCCAAAGTTTCTGCAGTTAAATGATCTTCTGCTGGAGAAGTCTATTCATGGAACTAAACTATAAAATACAGGAACAGCATCTTTAATAGGTTGCAGATACCACGTTCTGGCTCAAATATAGCGACTTTGCTGGAGGCTATAATGACAAAGTAATGTAACTTGGATACTACTGGGACCAATTTGCTGGTGTGGTGTGCAGGGTGCAGTGTTTTCCTCTTGTAATTAGTGCAAGGGGGATGCTTGCCATTCACTTTGGTTATTATAGTAAATCCAGATGCAGTTCTATCTCTGTTGACTTGCAAGGTATTTCGTGTATTTTCCACAAATTGGCCATTGCTAAAAATAAATCTGTTTCATAATTCTAACAGCAAAATGGTCAGCATCAGTTACTGTATATATACATATATATGTGTGCATGCTGGTGTGGGTAGGCATGGGTATCTTTGGGTGTTTTTTTCTTCTCCATGGTGAAGCTACACACTTTCCATAGAAAGGAGAGCCACCAAGTTCCTGAAATCCAGCAACCAGATTATGGTTAAATTTGAAAATAAAAAGATTCCTCTGCAGCACTGCATCCACTTTTTGTTATTCATACTTCATACTTGTGTTATCCTTGAATACATTTACAACATATTTCCTTGTTTATCCTTCCATCAGGCAGTTCATAAATAAGTTCTTTGTTTAGCCTTACTGTACAACCCTGTGAATTAAGCCTTGCCAAATCACAATCTCCCAGACTAAAACCAAGCAGTGATTCTGGGTTTCCCTATACCAAATGAAATGGTCCAGCCACTCCCCTGCAGGGAGTGGAATATTGCTTGCAACAATGTGATGTCATTTTTTGTCATGCTTATACCATTTATTTTAAAGTTGCTGAACTATCAGCAACCTTTATTTAGTCTGCACACCCACTGGCATGGATTGCATTTCATTTTCTTTTAGTGCTGTGCATCATAGATTTTAGGCAGTTAGAAACAAATAACAGGAACTATGCCACATGGGAAAGTGCTTGTGTGTACATTGTGTACAGAAGTAGTTTTCTTGGTGATGGTTTCCCCAAACTGATTCTAGTCTGGCAGAGAGAACTATAAGGAACGTGAGCACAACCAGGAGGGGGTGTGATGCAGGCAGGTTAGGTAAGGAGACTTTCAGATGTCTTCTTTGTACCTTAAGGAGGCAAATGATCTGATGAAGAGCAACTTTGCTTGCAACTGAAATAATTCATGCTTGTATCTCTTGAGCCAAAGGAGGAGCTTCCTTGATTCAGAGGGCTTTCTGTCTTCTTACCAGGAGCCAGCCATACCCTCAACTTCAACAGGAGTGAATTTTTTTTATCTATCATGCAGTTATGATCCATACCTCCAGCTGCCATGGGATATCACTTCTCTATTGCTGTGGAGACACACACACAGGCTACAATCCTATTTATACTTTCCTGAGAGTAAGCCCCATTGAACAAAATGGGACTTCTGAGTAGACATGCATGGGATTGCACTGACAGAGTTCGAGCTAGATATGATTCTACAGAGCAGTGGGCCAGCTCCAGCCATCAATAATTTCTGTTGTTTTTATACAGGACAAACTTGCTTTTCATCTTTCTTCTCTTTCGGTTACATCATAAACATTGGGGATACTCGGGTTCTAAAGGCCCAGAAGATAAAAATTACAAAACAGTTGTAGCACACTATAGACCCCTTCTGAACTCAGCAGCTTTCACGCCAGTATTAAGAATAATGAGGCTGTAAGAGACAGCAGTACACACATTTAATTGTCAGCAGCACAAATCTCATTCCCTTAGGGCACTCCATCTTTTCTCAGCTGAAAGGGCAAGCATAGCCCATTACAACATTAAGCAGCTGATGAATGACCTTGTTGTTTCACTTGCAATTCACAATTGATCATGTCCAATTAAAGCCTAAGAAAAATCAATTGTTCCTACCCTAGACTATTTACATTAATAAGTAATTAATGAATTTACTAACATATGTAAAAGGTATGCATGTGTGTTTGTATTACATACAACCCACATTTTCCTCCTTTTACTGGAATTGTGAAGTAATGGAATTATCCCTCAGTTTGGTGCTAATACCTATTTCTAAAAGGGGAATGTTTAAATTTCTATCAAACTAGGACATCCTACCATGTCCTTTTTAGTGTGCAGCAAGCAAGAATAAAAAGGTTATCATTTTCAATATAAGATCATCATAATTAGTGCTTTTCTGCAATTATTGGTTTGTTCTAATTCAAGTTCTAATGTTTAGTACATTAAACAAATTGGTACTTTCCTTTCACTTAGGGTTAGGTAGTGCACAAGCCATCTTCCTTGCACCCCCCCCCCCCAAGATGAGTCCTAGAGATTCCCCAACTACTTTTGAGAATCCCCTGGGGACTGGGGATAAGAATAGGCCCTCAGTTTGGCTGTACTTGTCATAAGAGGCGACTAAACAGCCACCAGGTAGATGGGACTGGTTAGCCTGGGAGGGCAGCTCATCTGAGAGAAGGAAAACTCTGATCCCAAACCTCCACTGCCTTGTGGCTACATCCAGTTATGGAAAAGGCTTCAGGAGTCAACCTCGAGGCAAAATCCGGAGCTGGAGGCCCTGAGGCAGTTCATGGCTGAACACAGTCACGTTCTGGCAACTCCTGCGACGCCGCTGGAACCAACCGTATTGGCCTCTGGCTTTTCACTGGACCATTTCAGCAACGTGGAGAGGGGGGATTTGCTGCATGGGAAACAGGCTATCCTCCATACCTACTTTACTCAGGCTTCACGCACTGGAGAGGACACTCTGTTCCAGAACCACCATTCAGAGTGTGATACCATAGTCTTCTGAGACTGAAGGATGCCAACAGCTTTTGAGAATCTGGGACCCTTGGGAAAAGTGTGAGGTGTGGCATGGGGTGTGGTTGGGGGGAAATGCAGGCAAATCATGCAGAGGCAGCTTCCATGAGTGAAGCTCTGAGCAAAGAAGAAGAAAGAGCAAAGAATCGCATAGTGCAAAGAATCGCACAGACCAGTGGTTCTCAACTCCCAGGGAGTTTGAGACCCACAGTAAGTCGTTGCAGGAGAGAGGAGGCAGTGACGCAATTGCGTCACTTTGGAGGGGCACAGGGGCTTGGCTGGACTTACCAGAGCCTCCTGCAGCCTCCTGGGGGGCAGGGGGCGGAGAGCCCTGTGCGATCCCGCTCTGCCTCAGCAAAACCAGAAGTGGGGCATGATCACTCTGCTTTCACTTTTTAAGCTTCAGGGAGCCCTGCAGAGGGTTGCGCAGTTTGAGTTGCCCCAGTCTGATAAGCCCTGGCATAGATTCTTTGGGAATCTATAGTATGCAAGGCATCTATAGTAAGCTAGGAATCCCTTCCCATAGAATCACACATCATTACCAAGGATCTCCCAATACCCAGGACTGGTTTTTTGGTGGATTTGAAAGATGTCAGCCTAAGCTATTTTGGATACAACCCTTAGCTTTGAGTATGAGAGTTATGCAATTCTGCCATAGTAACGTACGGTTGTATAATCAGGTTTCTTTACAAGCTCATAATACACTATGTGCAGGACAAAAAACAATTATTTAACTAACTGAAAAATTTAAGCTACTCCTTTTTGCATTGGGATCACTGCCAAAGAAAGTAAACTGCATCTTTGAAATGGATTTTAAAATTGCCACAAATGTTTTTTATTTATGAGTGATACCCCATTTTCTGAATAAATGGTCCTTTGGGTAGTTTACAAAGGATTGCAGTAATAAAATATATAAACATATACACACAACCCACTAGTCTTTAGTCCTCTGGTCAGTTAATTCTGCAGTCTCAGGGAACTGGCAATTGGAGCAGACTGTTCTTTCCTGGCAAGAAGAGAGAAAGCAAAGCACCCTGCAACTCTCTGGCCAATGGCTATGCTTCTTCATACAGTGAGAAAGGGAGGGCTACTAATGTGTGATGGTTCTTAGCCCTGTGGCTGATGACAGAGGCCAGAGTGTACTTGTCCTCTGTTCTGCAGTTCCTGCAGTATATTTATAAGATGCCAGCACAAAAAAGGCAAGACTTAAAAAGACCAAATGCAAAGCAGCAGTTACACTGGAGCATCATTGAAGAGGGTCACACAATTAGATGTATGTGAGAACTAAGTTCAGAATATAATCACTATCATCAGCTTAATACATACGAGATACACTTCCTAGCTGTATACTAAACTGATCAAATGATAGTAGGAATTTATCTAAAATATAACAACATAGAATCTGGTGATAAAGGCAGAGTAGCAAAGCACCATTTTGATCACTTAAATAAATCTCCCAACTTAGATCACGTGATTGTTAGAGGAAATAACACATTACTATGCTAGGAAAATTAGCATCTGAGCATCAACTATGACTTGAACCCACAAAACCTGCAAAGTTATAATGCAGAGTACCAGGTAGGTAGAACTGTTTAAGGAAGGGAGAAATCTATGACTGCAAGTCAGTTATAGCATTTTCTAGCTAAATCATGGCCAGTTTGAAACTTACATGACCACCACATTTGCCATTAGACTCTTAGCACAGAAGGGAAATGATGGAAAACTGGCAAATTTACCATGTGATACAGGCTGCAGTCCTATAACACTTTCCTGGGAGTAGGCCTAATTGAAAGCAATGGGACTTACTTCTGAGTAGACATGCATACGATTGTGCTAAAAATCTGATTCATACAGTCAAGTCCTACATGTTTCCTTAGAAGTTCTGCTGAGCTGAATAGGACTTTCTCTGATGACTGTGCCTAGGATTGTAGCCTTGCACTCACCTCACACTACTGAACAACACTTTAATAGTTTGGAATTAGTATTAGAGTGTTGGTAAGAGAAGCAGCATAAACATGTAATTTTTCTTGCTGTGCCAGAAATTTTCCTATGATATGCATGTGCAGAGCAGAGCAACCACAAAGGGTCATTTAGAGGCAGGGAGGTGGTTTTTCTGGGCAGCAGGAGGATGGAACGGGGAAGGATTGGGCCTAGGAGGGGAAGGAATTGGGGGTCATGGTGCTTGCCATATCCTAACCTCCTGGCCAGCCTGGCATTACACTGGGCTTCTTGAATTTGCACCAGCAAAATAGCTGGTGCAAATCCAACTAGCCCCATAGGCAGACTGGGGCCTTACTTGGGGTAAGGGGAAAAATATCCCCTTACTCTGAGGTGACCTCCACCTGCTCCTAACCTGAGTTGGATACAGCACAGGCTATGAGGCCTGGCTGTAGCAATGCAGGTTAGGACTGCGCTGTAAGATATGCAAATATGCAAACTAGACTGCTTTATCTCTTCACTCTGCTGATTAAAATGAAACATGCTACGATCCACCAGCAGGCACAAAAACATAAGCTCTCCAACTTACAAACATGTTAGGTTCCAGAAGTCTGTAAGTCATTTTGTTCTTAAGTTCAACTTCACCTGGATGGACAATAACATGCAGGAAGTCAGTCACCAATGCTGAAAATACCATCCCATTGCTATTGATAAATATGGGAATTCCCAGGGATAAAAGAGAGAGAGAATGAGGGGAGCACCCCACAATGTTTCTTGAGAAGGAAGCCCCAATCAGCTATGTTCATATCTCAAACATTTGTAATTTAAAGGCATATGGGAAGCTTCTGTACTACAGAAAAAAAGAACAGTGACAGCTCAATTCAGCAGTGTCTTTTCTAGTGGCTGTCTGCTGGCGTTCTTTTGCATCTTTTTAGACTGGGAGCCCTTTTGGGACAGGGAGCCATTAGTTATTTGATTTCTCTCTGTAAACTACTTTGTGAACTTTTTGTTGAAAAACAGTATATAAATACAGTTAATAATAATAATAATAATCCTAACCAGACCGCCCATCCTGTGTTTGTGTATGTGAGAGTGGATGGATCACCCCAGGTAAATATGCTACTAAACATTTCCCTGGAGTAATGCATAAATATCACAGAAAAATATTATAGGACTATAATCTTACTGCAAATATACTTGCGCCTCAGGTTGCCTCGCATGGGAGGGTAAGGGTAGAACAGCTAAAGGATATAGCCTCATTTTGGATTGCCCTTTTCTCTGTTCCTTCAGCACCTTCTATTATCATAAATAATTTTATTTTATTGCATACAGACCTTCTGGAAAGACACAACTGGCTAGGCATTTCCAGCATGTGGTATTGCATAGGAGTATGCATGATAGACTAAATACAGTATTGTCTGCTTGCTTTTCTCCTTATGTTTGGAGGAAATGTGTTGGATGTAGGCCTTTCTGACACACAAATATCAGAAAATATAGTTTTTTAAATAAAAATATTAACTATTGAGATAGAAGAAAGTTCCACACTACTTCAGTATAGTCACAGGAAGAATAACCAGTGTTAGTGAAAACTGAATACAAAAACGTAGGGTGGTTCACAGCTTCTCTCTCTAACTACATCCCAAACATGCACATTTGATAGCCAACATAATCTGAAGTTTTTGCACAAGCTACAATCCCTTTTCCCATGACTGCTCCTGGTGACCCATGTGTCTTTTTTTTTGTAATAGTCTGTAAGCCCTTTGGGAACAGGGGATCATTTATTTATATTATGAAGTCTTTGTTGAAAAGCAATATATAATAAAATAAAAATATATAAAAATAAAAATACCCTAGCAGCAGAGCAGCGGTGGATCTTCCTAGCCCTGCGTCTGGGGCAAAGGTCCATGATGGCAGCCCCCATGGGCTGTCACTGGCCTCACACAAAAATGCACCCCCCCCCACTCACCTGAGGCTCATGGACCCTCACGCGACCTGAGCCCACGTCAGGGAAGCCTCATTGAGGTTCCCCAATGTTATAAACCGCTTCCAGGAAACCAGAAGTATGATTTCCAACTCCCTCGGGAGCCTCAGATAGGCTTCTGCAGGGTCCTAGAGGCTCACATCTGGGGCATTTGCTGCATCAGACCTAATGGTAGTTCTGCAACTGTAGCAGAGCATTTCTGCTCTGTGTGTACAATTTTGTACACGACTAGAAATGAAAGCACACTAGGGCCAAAATTAAGAATTCTTTTCTTTTATTGCATATAGCAAACTTGCCTTCATTAAGAGGGAGGTATTTAAACATTAGCACTTGACAATTGCAGCAATGCAATTTCAAACTTACAAAGTTGGAACATATAGAAAGATGCAACCCATTAGTTCTTTTTAAGCCATTTCTGCCCAACATTGCATATACACAACAGGGACCAAATGTGTACACCTGTGGGCTGGGCAAAAAAGGGGTTAATCTCATAGAATCATTTCTGGCTTTATAAGGGCCCACTGAAGACAATTCAAATTGACTGCTGATAGAGGCAAATCACATGGGAGAAAATCTGCAGATGCAATTCAGTCCAATGCAGCTTTCTGCTTTTCTAATGAAGAGCATTGTCCTGGCTTCACTTTTACAAAGGTGTTTCAGCACAAAGCTACCTATGAATGTAAAGAGCTATAAGTACTATGCAGTTTCATTTGTCAGTGAAAATGGGCTAGATCATCTCCCTGGATATGACAAAGGAATTGGATGTTATTGTTTTCCAATGCAATTATAAATCACATGAGAGAAAACCTGGAGATGTATTTCAGTCCAATGCAGCGCTATGCTTTTCGCTTGACTAATGAAGAACACTGTCCTGGCTTCACTTTCACAGAGGTGTTACAACAGTGTTTCAGTGCAGAGCTACCTACAAATGAGAAAAGCTATAAACTTCAAGCCATTTCTGCCCAATGTTGCATATACGCCACAGGGACCAAATGTGTACACCTGTGGGGCCAAGCAGAAATAGGTTAAATAAGTACCATGCAGTTTCAACTGGCACTGAAAATAGGAGCTAAACCATCTCCCTTTGATAGGACAAGGGAATTGGATGTTATTATTATCCAGGTTTCACTTTCACAGAGATGTTTCAGCACAAAGCCACCTACGCGTGAAAAGAGTGACACATTTTAAATAAGCACCATGCAGTTTCAGTGGTCAGCAGAAATAGGAGCCGAATCACCTCCCCTTGAGATGACAAGGGAATCTGGATGTTATTGTTTTCTTTCTAACGCAATTACAAATTGCATGGGAGAAAACCTACAGATGCAGTTCAGTCCAATGCAGCAGTCTGCTTTTTGCTTGACCAATGGAGCACACTGTCCTGGCTTCACTTTCACAGAGATGTTTTCAGCACAAAGTCACCTATGGGTGAATAGAGCTATATACTTTTAAATAAGCATCATGCTGTTTCAGTGGTCAGCAGAAATGGGAGCCGAATCACATTTCCTTGAGTCGACAAGGGAATCTGGATGCTATAGTTTTCTTTTCATCCCCTTTGCGCAGCCAAAGGAAGGAGGGTCCCTCCAGGGCTTTCTCTGCGGGGCAGAGGCTTCCAGGTCCAGCAGGAGGTCTGTCCAGAGGCTCACACCCCTCGCTTGGAAGTCCCCATCCTGGGCTTTCAGGTGGCTCAGGTGAGTCAGCACAGCGCTTGGAAGAGGCTCAGGCTCCTGGTACAGGCAGATGACCCGCTCCCGCAGCTCCTGCCAGGGCAGGACGGGGTCGACTCCCGCTTCTTCCAGCCCGCTGGCGGCCTTCCACTCCCCGAGCAGCGGGTCGTAGGCCAGGCGGCTTCCCCAGGCGGCTAAGAGGCTCAGGTAGGGGCCGCGCACCTCGGGGTGGCGGCTGCAGAGCGAGGCCGCCCAGGAGGCGGGCTGGAGGCGGCAGAGGGCGGCCAGGCGCTCGGGGTCTCCCCCCTGCAGCAGCCAAGGGAGCAGCGAGGCCTGGGCCTCCGCGCCCGCGCCGGGCTCCAGCAGCGCCGCCGCCACCGCCTGGTATAGCGCGGGGCCGACGGGCAGCTGGTCCAGCAGGGCGGGGGAGGGCGGCGACGGGCCCTCCCGCAGCCGCCCCAGCAGCAGCTGCGCCCGGGCCCTCACCAGCGCCTCGGCAGGGGAGGCCGCGGGCAGGAGCAGCAGCGAGGCGGCCTTACGCCTGGCCAGGAGCGGGGCGAAGGCCTCCCCGCCTGGTGGGAGCAGCAGGCCGCGCAGGAAGCGCTGCCGGGCGGCGGCGGGCAGCGCCCGGTTCTCCAGCAGCGCCAGGGTCAGCAGCTCCGGGCAGCGCCTCAGACGGCCCAGGTCGAGCATGCCCAGGCGGCGCTCCAGGGCGGCCCTGAGGCCGGGCCGCGCGTGGAGGCGGCCGTGGAGCTGCTGGAAGAAGCCACCCCAGCGCAGCGCTCGCTCCAGGGTCTGCGGGTCCCAGCCCCGCACCGCCGGGCCCGAGCGACACGCCGCCAACAGGCCTGGCATCTGCTCGGCCTGAGACAGCAGTGTCTCCATGGCAACCAGGTGTGGAGGCGCAACCGCTGGTCCTCCTCGTAGCTTTAGCGCCGCAGGTTTGAACTCGACGACTCCTACCAATCAGAAGAGCGGTTTCTCCACGAGCGGCTATTGGACGCAGGACATGTCACTCAAACCTCGATACCGCAAATGAGACAAGGCTTTCTATTGGCTGCGTGGCTGCAGAAGTTCCGCCTCCTTAGCACAGGGCAGGGTTCATCCCCCAGCACTGCTTGCTCTGCCAGGCTGCGGTTGGCAGGCAGTGGGGGCAGGCAGGGTTCAGGGAGGCAGTGCCAGGGAAGCCCCCGGGGTGCTGTAGGGGTGAATGTGGGCCTGTAGGAGCTTGTCATGATACATTCCATGAAGACACAACAACAACGTACACAAATCAACTTTCAACTTCTTTATTGGAGTGTTTTCTTAACTTTTTACAGCCCCATCCTATCCACACTTTCCTGGGAGTAAGTCCCATTGACTCTAATGGGACTTACTTTTGAGTAGACATGCCTAGGATTGGGCTGTAATTAATGGGGTGTTTGAAAACTGTTTTGTTTTGAAAATTTGTTGAATTAAGATAGTACAATGTTTTTTAATTGTTTTTATTCTGAGATTTTATAATAAATACTTGTGTTCTGCTTTTGAATGAGTAGAACACGAAGTGGTTACAGAGTAAAATAAATCAGTGGTTTCTTGCTCCCAAAGGGATGATGAAGATAATGAAAAAAATTAGTAAATCTCAGGATTTAAAAATTGAAATCCAAAGATTAAGGCATGAACCAGCAGTGGTTATCCCAGTGGTGGTTTATACACACTGGGTGCAGTCCCAAAAACGCTTGAACTGCATTTAAAACATCTGAATATTGACAGAATTACTGTTGGTCAAATTCAAAAAGTTACCCTTCTAGGTTCAGCACACATTATACGTAAATACATTATGACGTCCTAGGGCCCAGTCCTATCTGACTTTTCAGCACCAGAGCAGCCGAAGTGCAGCCCCAAGGGAACAGTGCAGCCCCAAGCCCCAGTGCAGTTCCCCAAGGGAACAAATTTTCCCTTACCTTAAGGAGGCCTCCAAGACTGCCTCCCCAATAAAAGAAGCAGTGCATATCCCATAGGCACAGCAGCACTGGCACTGGAAGATTGGATAGGATTGGGCCCCTGAGTGGAGCCTGACTAGTAATTAATGCCAAGTCCAGCTAAAGAACCGGCAGCTGTGATATGCAAGAAGTAAGAAATACTTGTGTTAAGGTTTGTGCTGCATCCTGCACAAAGGAATTTTTCAGCCAGGATAAAGTCATGATAATGCACTTTACTTGGTGATAGCTATTTACTATGTACACCTATATGGGAGTGTTTGTACCATGTGACCATAACAAAAAGGGGAAAGTGCGGAGTCGCCATGATTGTACAGCCGCCTTGCTAGTGGGGAGCAAACCCTCATACCCCTAGCATTCCTGACATACTTGTGTACTACTTTTCAATGAGCAGTACACGAAGCGGTTTACATAGTTAAATCAATCAATGGTTCCCTGTCCCAGAAGGCAGAGTGACCAGAGACAGTGGCAGACACAGTGCCTATACCTTTAACTACTGTATAAAAGAGGGAATTTTGGCAGATGCAGCTCAGCATGGAAGGGTTTAAAAAGCTGGACCTGCCAAAATTCCCACTTACACAATAATTGAAGGTAGAAGCACTGTGTCCTCCACTATATCTGGTCACCCTGGGTGGGGT
The DNA here is from genome assembly GCF_035046505.1 of Tiliqua scincoides. NCBI lineage: Eukaryota > Metazoa > Chordata > Lepidosauria > Squamata > Scincidae > Tiliqua > Tiliqua scincoides. The sequence continues at coordinate 37,936,168 of NC_089821.1, forward strand.
ACAAACAAGAGTGAGGTGGTGGAGAGGATGCTAGCAGCTAATCAGTATGTCCCTTCAGTGCCCTGTGGAACCATCTTAAACTCTGTTTAGATTCTTGTTGCAAAGAAAAATTATTTTTGGAACTCAAGGGTGCAATCCTAACCAACTTTCCAGCAATAGCATAGCTGTGCCAGTGGGGCATGTGTTGCATACTGTATTTGGGGGGGGGGGGCAGTCATGGAGGCCTCCTCAAGGTAGGATAATGTTTGTTCCCTTACCTTGGAGTTGCATTGCCTTTCTTTCAGTGCTGGAAAGTTGTTTAGGATTGCAGCCAAGTCTCTCTGCTTTCCTGAGGGTGGGTGTTAAGGAGTGTTGGCTGCTTGGATGACAGTCCCCACGTGCCTGCCTTGGAACGCAATCCTATGCCCACTTGCTCAGAAGGAAGTCCCAAGGAGTGGCAAAGGGTCAAAGGGGGCACCCCTTCATGCATGCTCCATGCAGCTGGGGGGGGGGGGATAGAATCAGAAATAAAGCTAATATCCTGAGCACACGTATAGGCATTAAAGTCCAAGTAATCTCAAGGAGCTTTCATGGTTGTGAGTGTGCTGAGACCTGCAGCCTGAATGCCTGGTGCAAACTGGCACAGGAAATAAGAAATCACTGGAATCCCACTGTGCCACCCTAACCTACTGTGAGACTTGCACAACCAGGATGTTCACTGCCCTCAGAAGGTCAAATCCTCAGAGGGGACACTTCCACTCCTTTTGGCTGGGATGTGCTATTGTGATACATGCAGACACAGGAAGTCTTCCAAAGAATGACTGACAAAGCTGGAGGAGTGACTAAGGGCACAATCCTAACCAGGTCTACTCAGAATTGAGTCCTGTTTTGTTCAGTGGTGCTTACTCTCAGGAAAGTGTGGTTAGGATTGCAGCTTAATGCAGATTTCTGATGTAGAAACTCCCAGATTGGACTGAACGTGATTGTAAGTCCCCCATGGGTTGAAACTCACAGAAGAGTTCCCAGAAGTATTTTCCTACCAAATACTTTCATGTTTGATCTGGGCCCTAGTCACCTAAGGGCCCAATTGTAATGGACCATAGTACCAGAGCTGAGCTCCAGTGTTAGCATTGGCTATTGTAATCATGCTGCAAAGCACATTTTATAGCACCCTCCAAGAAGGAAGTGCCAATGCCAGGCCAGCACGAGTCGGTGCTGGGTCCAATGGTGGACAGATGCCACCCAAAGCAAGAGAGCTCCAGGCGGTTGTAAGGCTTTGGGGGCAGGGGAAGGAACTGGCTCAGGAGAGGCAGAGATAGGGGCAGGCTCTGCTGCTGTATCCTATCCTCCCTCCTGGTCTGGGCAGCCCGATGTGGGACTTCTTAGCTCTGTGCCCACTAAAATGCATTGCCACCAGCTTCTGTCTATCTAGGGTAGGGGAGCAAATGCTCCCTTCCCCCGAAGAGAACTCTGGTGGTATCCTGGCACCCACAGGGCCTGGTGGTTGCCATTTTGGAGCCACTGGAGCAGTGGGCGCCAGGACCCATAAGACCGTCTGTGTATAATTCACAGTTGATGGTTGCCTGCATGTATTTGGCTGTAGCCAGGGCCTCTGAGCCAAATTTTATTAGGGGATACAAAGCTTCTTTTGGGCACTTCCCAAAGGGGGAGGGGAAGAAACAGGGCAGGGGGGAGGTGGCAACAGCTGGAAAAGTCTTTGGACTCTAAGTTTACTGGGCTTCCCAATGCAGAGAGCAGGTCTACCTGTCTGGGCAGCATTGGCAGCAGATACAGTAATATGGAAAACCAAATGCATTCCTAAGGGCCCAATCCTGAGCCACCTTACCGCCGGTGCGCACTGTCGCAAACATGAGATGTCGCAAATGTTTGTGAGCTCTAACGCCGGGCGAGCGCCCGAGCTAGCCCAGCACTGGGCTAGCACTGGGTGGACACCCAGCCTCTGCCACTTGGTGGTTGCACGGACCGCTGAGCAGTGGAGAGGAATACAGAGGCGGGGAGGAGGCTTTCTGGGAAGGGGGAAAGCGGGCAGAGGGTGAAGAGGAGGCATGACAGGGAGGTGGGAGGTGGGGAGAGGAAAGGGGGAGGCATGCTGGGGGAGGGAGCAGGGAGGGAGGGAGCAGGGAAGGAGGGAGTGTTGCTCCACAGGATCCTGAGCCTTTGCATCAGGCTCGGCACCTGACACGAAGGCTCTTACCTTACAGCTGACCTTCTAACCCATTGTGAGGCTACTCCCTTTACCCAGGGGAAGGCAACGAAAGTCCCCTTCTCCTGAGGTGCCGTCCGTGGCTGCTGTGGGTGTGCAAGATGTGGCGGCAGCCATTTTTTGTGCTGCCACAGCTGTGCCCCTGAGGAGCTCAGAATTGGGTTCTCAGGGCTCAATCCTATCCAGTTTTCCAGTGCCGGTGCTGCTGTGCCAGTGGGATATGCACTGCTTCCTGTGTTGGGGAGGCAGTCACAGAGGCCTCCTCAAGGTATGGTAACATTTGTTCCCTTACCTCAGGGCTGTATTGCGACTGCACCGGTGCTGAAAAGTTGGATAGGGTTGGGCCCTCAGTCTCTCTAAAATCTTCTCAATACAGAAAATCATTGCAGAAAATTAGCATCATTGTATTTAGGCTCACACTAGAATGGAAAATGTCCTGTGTGTACCAAAACATACTTCTGTAACAGCTGCAGTTTCTCTGAGCTCCTATACACTCCTTCATGGTTAGTGGATCCACAAGTCAAAGAGCTACTGTAGCAGTCCAGCTTCCTTTGTTAAGGAGTGTCATGTATGCATTCCTTGGCCTGGTGCATATGGCTATGGCAGCTGCTGCACACCCAGTATCTCATGTAGGCAGCAAGCCTGGGTGAGATTGGAAAATATCAGATCCCAGGAAATTTCTGGGACCACATCCTTTGGCTCCTGGACCTCCTTTTTGATCCTGGACCTGGATACAGATTACCTCCTGTACTCCCCTTCTCATGAGCCTTGGCTGTAGCAAAGTTGTGTACCCAAGTTTAAAGAGTGAGCACTCAGTGGCTTTGAAATCTCGCTTTATGGGCCAATTCAGTTCTTTGCTTTCTTCTGGGCTGTTACAAATTGCTTCTATCCTGACAGGACCTGTCACTTGATGAAGAGCCCACGAGACAGACATCCTTCCTTCTTTTAGAAGAAAAAAGGTTAATTCCATGTTCAGTTTTTTAATAAGAAAAATGTGTTGTGCTTATCAGTACTGCCTGAATGCCTGCCTTCATGTGAAATTTGATCTACGGGGAGGGGGGAACCTCCCTTTGTTAGGGCAATAGGTACCCCTCAAGAGAGCCATTGGGAGAGAAGCTGTTGCCAGTTAGAGACTTTGAAAAGCCAGTTCCAGACCTATAAAAATGAAACAACCCAGTCTTCGGTGAACTACGCCAGCAGCAGATTCATTTGCACGACTTCATCGCTTCAGCATTCTGTTCGAGTTCTGCTTCATGTTAACCTTGGGTTTCCAGCAAAAGGTTCACGTGATGGTTTTAAAAAAAAAAAGTGGGTATATTTTATTACTTTTGTTTCAAAGCCAACAGAACTTACCCAGGTTTTAAATGCATCTGAGAGGCCCTTCATGTGCTTTCAGAGTGGCATAGGAGCTGGTCCTGCAGTAGAAACCATAATGAAGTTTGGAAGCTGGAATTATGTGGGTGGGATGAATTACATCATCCTTTCCACCCATTGGTTGTTCTTCTAGTCTTCTAGTGTTCTTCTAGTCAAGTGATAATTGGGTGGGATGGACTCATGTGATTGACCCCTGGTATGTTTCAGCTTCTAAACACTATCCAGGTGCTAAGGAGATAAACCATAGGAAAGCAGCTGCTTCAGTAATCTGCAAAAAAAGCCCCAGTTGTGTACTCCAATTTGTTGTTTCCTGTTTATTTCGTAATGTTTCCTAGCAAATCCACTATAAAATCAGAGTATTTCTTTATCGAAAAATGCCAAGAATAAAGTAATCTTTACATATAGAGTTGTGCGCCATTTTGCAACTTTCTGGCTTACATTGGAATCACATAACTGACAACCATGTGTAGTCACGTGGTCATTGGGGAGGCGCACACCGCAACCCTGCCCTCCCCTCTCCTCCAGAGGGTTGTCTAAGCCTCCCAGAGACAGTGCACAGACTGAGTGAAATCGCATCTCTTCTCCAATTTCCGGTTTCCTCTGTGAAACTGGAAGTCATGTGAGAGACGCAATCTCCCTCAGTCTGAGCTCCGCAGGGGCAGCGAGTGGAAGCTTGCTGCCTCTGAGAAGCTCAGATGACCCTCCGGAGGGGAGGACTGCAGAACATCCCCTTCCCTACTGAGGGTCTGGATTGCGTCGAGCCCGCTTGAAGACAGGGATTGCGTTCCCAATCCCTGTTGTTAAGTGGCACACAACTGTATCTCATACATCTCCTGCTTTGTGTTAGGATTGCAGTATGGCATAGTCATTTATTAAGAAGAATATGTATAGGCCAAACATTTATTAATAAATGTATAATACAGACGCAAGGGAGGGCACCAGGATGAGGTCTCTTGTTATCTAGTGTGCTCCCTGGGGCATTTGGTGGGCCGCTGTGAGATACAGGAAGCTGGACTAGATGGGCCTATGGCCTGATCCAGTGGGGCTGTTCTTATGTTCTTATAATAAATAGATCTATTAAATTTATTAATAAATAGAACACTTGTTAACATCTACTATTTTCTAATTTCAGGGCATTCCAATGCAATTAGTACTCTTCATTTAAACCTGTTGTGCAAGCACACTCTTGATGACAGCTGGGCATATCTTAAAGCTTTCAATCTTGTTGTACTCTCAGTGTGCTGGTACTTTTGGTCTCAATTTTAAAAGGTATTCATATTTCAATGAGAAATTGCATGCATGGCACTGTCATAGACAACCATCTGCTTCTTATATTGCTTATGTAAAGTATTGGTGTATTCTGAAAACCAGAAACTTTTACTTACCATAAATTCCTGATCACAAGTTAGGTAGAAAGTTAGTCATCCTCATGATGACCTCTTCCACTTGACCAGGAAGCAGTGTCAAAAAACACTGATGACTCTAGGAGGCGTTCCAATATACTCTAGATCTGGGCCACCACAGGACATTTGTGCTACACCCTTGATAGGACGCTCTTGGTTTCATGATGGAGAGATGCCTGTTTGTTTCTGTATGCTTTGGCTAAAACATTGTCTGTGTATATCAGAATGTGGGCACCAGCTCTGTACTGAAAGTGAGGAGTGCCAGCTTCAGCACATGAATGTTCAGCTATTTGATGTTTTTCTGAGCTTCTTGGCTATTCCAGGAACCCTGTGCCACTTGGTATCTCATGTGCATTCCCACCTGAAAAGTCTGGCACATTTTGCAACTACGATTCCCTCTGATGTCATGAGTCATACTCCACTTCTCACCCTGCCTGCAATTTTTTGTGAACCCATCTAGTTATTTCTTCCTGGAAGAGAAGCAGGACATGCTGCAGTGGTGTTGTGGAGTCTTTGCTAGTCCATGAAACCCAGTTCCTGCAGACAGGAGTCAAGAAGTTTTGAACATCTTGGAGCCCTCTTTCTCTCAGGATTTTGACTTTATCAAGATGTTGTCCAGGTTGGAGCATAGAAAGATGCTCTGCAGGAAGAGGTGAACTGGAAGAGGTGATACCAGCACTATCAACTTGCTTGCCACAAACAGAAGTGCCTTGTAATGATAGTGAGGGTAGTTATATGCAAATCTCAGTCTCTGCGTTCCAGTATTGGGATATGCACGTAGATCTCAAAGAGGTCTATGGAGGCTAAAGTTTCCTGTTGTTCTGTGGCCACCACTATGAATTTCAAATTCTTCATTTTGAACTTTTTCTTCTTCAGGAATTGTTGACCACTTACAGTCCAGCATGGTCTGCAAGCCCCCATTCTTATTTGAATCCAAGGGGGGGGGGGAATGGTGCAGATCCCATAATAACTTTGGGCCCTTGAGACCAGTTTGATGGCCCCCAAATCCAGCAATTGTTCAATGGCTTTCAAAGTGAGAAGGTGTTTCTCCCTGAACCTTGCTTTTATGGATGCTCTGAACTTGTACTGAGGGCTATAGATGAACTCCAGAGCATATCTCCAAGAAGCTGTCCCCTTTTCTCAAGTATCTGAAGCTCCATTCTTCCACAAAGTGAAAGTTGTAAGACAGGGCTGGTCTGGGGAATGGAAAGGCCCCCTTCTAGAGGAGTCGGTGTGTTTTGGCGCTGCATCTCGATCAAGTGGGAGGGATAATCCTTAAGAATAATGACTGCCTTCCTACCTACTTCAAGGCAAGTCATTTTCACATAAATATCTATAGGAAAATACAGTGCCAGCAATCCTGTTTTGGAAAACCATAAAATAAAGCCACAGAAATGTTTGCCAAATGAGTTAATGGTTTCAAAAGAGGAGTAAAATGGTTGCTAAAGAACTTTAGTGTCAGCTGTATAGTCAATATTCTGGAGAAAAAAACAAGAGGAGTCCTCCCCACAAGGTTCCTGTTACCATGATGAGATTTCCACCATGTCTCTGTTAAAGGAAGAGGTCATTCATCATATCCAGGGAAGGGGTAAAGATTATTACTGCCCTGCACCCCCCACTAATCTTAACATGGCCTTGCTAAAAAGTTACACTTGTATCAATAGTAATAGATATGTATTTCTGGAATTGTAATATGCCTGTCTGTTTTGGACAGAAGAGGTGTTGAATGGTGAAACTGATGTAGCATAGTGGCTATGAGCCAGGGAAATGAATCAGGAATGTCCCACTTTGAATTTTGCTTTAGCTAGGAACTCCCAGATAGCCTTAGGAAAACCACTCTTTATCTCAGCCCTACGCCCATCATTAACGTATAGCTTTATAATAACGCCAACCTACGTTTTGGGTTTGTTGTAAGAAATAGGTAAGATTTGTGAAGTGCTTTGAACACTTCAAATGGCTAAATATAAAGCTCACTGCCCAATCCTATTACTCTGCCATGCTGAAGCATGCATCCACCACATATATAGCTGGCATAAATCTGAGGAGAGAAAGGGGATGGAGTAGGCTGAAAAATGGGGGATAGGATCCAGTGTGCATGTTTCCTGCTGAGATCCACCCCCTCCAGCCTGCTCCCCACCACTGTCCTCCTCTGATCTGCCCCCAAACTCTCCCTGCCCTCGCACAACTTAGCTGCCCTGGCACCGAGATCTGTGGCAGCACAGCTCCAATGTTGTTGCAGCTTGGCGGCAGCACACCACTGTAGGGTCTCGTATGACAGTGAGATGTTGTAGCTTGCTGTCATAATAGGGGGATGGGATTGGGCCACAACAATTACTTTTAAAACTCCAAAAGCAATTCCAGCGTTTGCATGCAAGGTGTTTTTTCAGAACCTTGAAACTACTTCTGCAGTATGTCTTTTGCTATCTTTGCCCCCCCCCCCCCGGCATAGACATGTTTATTAATTCCAGGATTATATTTTCCTGTAATTCTAAACAAGTGTGCTATGTCTAGTGGGTTACTCTGTCCGCCAAACAGTAATTCATTCAGAATGTTCTTGAAATAAGACTTTGATCCAGGAGGAAGGAGAAGTTTTCCCCTGTTTTCTTACAATACATGTGACTAGAAACTTTTAACTATACAAAAGGGTTTAACCTGGGATTCAAATGACTTTTTATCAGTGAATTGGTTATATTTATATGTCTAAAATGCAGCGTATGAATGAACCAAGCTGGGAATTCCACTGCTGGGAGACTATTCTTTGTTGAGTGGGCCTCTTGCCAATAGTCAGGGAAGATAACCTGATGTTCTCACACTGTTGAACACTTCACAGATGAAAATAGTTACACATGACTAGTGTTGCAAGTTTTATATTGCAACTTGCATACAATTAGAGGACAGGTCCTCTCGTGGATTGAGAACTGGTTGGAGGCCAGGAAGCAGAGAGTGGGTGTCAATGGGCAATTTTCACAATGGAGAGAGGTGAAAAGCGGTGTGCCCCAAGGATCTGTCCTGGGACCGGTGCTTTTCAACCTCTTCATAAATGACCTGGAGACAGGGTTGAGCAGTGAAGTGGCTAAGTTTGCAGACGACACCAAACTTTTCCGAGTGGTAAAGACCAGAAGTGATTGTGAGGAGCTCCAGAAGGATCTCTCCAGACTGACAGAATGGGCAGCAAAATGGCAGATGCGCTTCAATGTCGGTAAGTGTAAAGTCATGCACATTGGGGCAAAAAATCAAAACTTTAGATATAGGCTGATGGGTTCTGAGCTGTCTGTGACAGATCAGGAGAGAGATCTTGGGGTGGTGGTGGACAGGTCGATGAAAGTGTCGACCCAATGTGCGGCAGCAGTGAAGAAGGCCAATTCTATGCTTGGGATCATTAGGAAGGGTATTGAGAACAAAACGGTTAGTATTATAATGCCGTTGTACAAATCTATGGTAAGGCCACACCTGGAGTATTGTGTCCAGTTCTGGTCGCCGCATCTCAAAAAAGACATAGTGGAAATGGAAAAGGTGCAAAAGAGAGCAACTAAGATGATTACGGGGCTGGGGCACCTTCCTTATGAGGAAAGGCTACGGCGTTTGGGCCTTTTCAGCCTAGAAAAGAGACGCTTGAGGGGGGACATGATTGAGACATACAAAATTATGCAGGGGATGGACAGAGTGGATAGGGAGATGCTCTTTACACTCTCACATAATACCAGAACCAGGGGACATCCACTAAAATTGAGTGTTGGGCGGGTTAGGACAGACAAAAGAAAATATTTCTTTACTCAGCGCGTGGTCGGTCTGTGGAACTCCTTGCCACAGGATGTGGTGCTGGCGTCTAGCCTAGACGCCTTTAAAAGGGGATTGGACGAGTTTCTGGAGGAAAAATCCATTATGGGGTACAAGCCATGATGTGTATGCGCAACCTCCTGATTTTAGGAATGGGTTAAGTATGCCAGATGTGGGGGAGAGCACCAGGATGAGGTCTCTTGTTATCTGGTGTGCTCCCTGGGGCATTTGGTGGGCCGCTGTGAGATACAGGAAGCTGGACTAGATGGGCCTATGGCCTGATCCAGTGGGGCTGTTCTTATGTTCTTATGTTCTTATATTGAGAATCTCTGCTTGAAGCCCTTCCCCTACAATATTACCTTCTGCAGAGGGTTCTAGATCAGCAATTCTTTGGTAGAGGAAGGTGGCATTTCAAGACCCTTCAGGATTAGCCTTCCCACTACCAGGAGGCTGGGCCAACCTTTTTCATCTCATGGCATACTGAGAAGGCACTAAATTATCAAGGTAAACTATCAGTTTTTTTTACAATTGACACCACATTGCTAGCCAGGGCTCACATCTCCCAATGGCTCTACTAACATATGACTCTCCTGCAAACTCCCACAGCACACCAGTGTACCATGGTACAGTGGTTGAAAACTGATGCTCTAGATCCTTTTGCATGAGTATTTATTTACTCTGCAACCACCAGTTCTTCCATTGATTTCAAAGACAGGAGAATGTGTGTTATTTTGTTTGGAGATATTTTAGATTTTACCTAATTGTAGTGTAGTAGGTTCAGAATCTCCTTCAGTAGCTGCAACTTGTGAAGTGTCAGACTGCACATGGTGTGTGTCTAATGCATCCTACACCATGGCCCCATTCCAACATTTAATGTCTAGAGATCCTGAGGATGGAGCCAAATCCTGCAAAATAACAATACCAGCAGCCTGCACTATTTTTTTTTTTAATAAGGTTAAAAAAAATTACCTAAAAGGTAATGATAAAGACTGTGATATACCAAAAATGGGGAAAGAAAATAGGGACTCTCCATGATAAATAAGAACAGGTGATATATATCTGTTCCTTCAGTAGTCACTAATTGATTAGGAAACAGAATCCTGAATGGGAAATTTGCATGCAGGGGTGGAGACAGGGGTAGAAAATACAGGGGGGCTGTAATTTCCAATGGGGACTGTAGGGTGGAGAAGAGGCATCAGTTGGAAGTTTGAATTTGTAAGAATTAGGAAGCTGATAGTTTACATCTGAGTTTAAATGGATTAGAATCATCTTGGTCAGAATCTTGGGATCCACAATGTTACTTGGGAATCTGATGCGGGATCAATGTTTATACTGTTTATACTCCTTTAAGAGTGTGCTTTCTTCCACTGTGCTCAGCAGTGTTGCCCCTGGATGTCTCACTACTTGGGGGTCTGGGGAAGCTCATGGCACTGTAAGAGTGTCTGGAGATTCTTATGGCACAGACTACTTGGACTTGATTCTGACTTTGAATATCTCATAGGAAAAATATCCTGACACCTCACAGCTACCAGTAGCATCTATACTATGTGCCTATTTATGTGGTCTCACACCCCACCCACAGAAGACACAAGACAGATTTTTTTATTAACGTTCAATAAGTTTCTAAGTGTCTGTTGTTTCCATTTTCATTTCTCAAAAGCTTTTAATGTGCATTCTTCCAGCACATTTCTCATTATTCTCTCAGTCTTTCCTCTGTTGGATAGCTAAGCTTTCCAGACATATAACCTGAAATGTCCTGGGAGAATTAACATAAAAACAATAAAGCCAAGGAAATGGAAACCACAGAATATATACATCAGCTTTTCAGTTCTTGCTCTGGATCTCATTGGATCTTATTTGCTGGGGAATTCAAGTTTCCATATTAACATCCATTCATGATGGGGCAAATGTGCAGAGCGAAGCATGGTAGAAATCATTTGAGTTGGCGAGTGTTTCAAGACTTAAGTGAATTTTCTGAATTTGGTGGCAAGACTTGTATGTTAATCTCATTAACCATAAAAAGGGTATTATGTGCACAAATCCTCACACATCAGACAAGTGCTTTGTGCAAAATCATCCAAATGGTTGGATCAAGATAACGGCACAATCTCTCTCTGAGTTCGTGTGTGTGTATACACACAGGTTGTATACTTATCTTGATATTTACAATCTGTATCTATATATTCAAGAACATCTGAAGGTGCTTTTTATGTCACTTGCAAAAACTAATGGTGTATTTGATCTCTCTAAATCCCAGATTCTTGGAAACAAAACAGATTGTTTGAAACAATATAACAATACAAGGATTGGCAACTGCAGAGAGAGCCTATAAGTGCTCAGATTATTGGGAAAACATAGGCCTACCAAGATTGTGACCCCACTGTAACCCTCTAAAATCAGAAGCTACAGAGAATCCATTTCGACATGCACATCGGGGGGAAGAATACCAGGCAAATCTGTCACAAAACCCTTGACTTCCGACGAATGGACTACCCTCAAATGAGGAGGCTGGTTAGAAGGAGGTTGAAAGGGAAAGTAAAAAGAGTCCAATTTCTCCAGAGTGCATGGAGGCTGCTTAAAACAACAGTAACTGCGAAAGTGTATACTGCAAAGGAAGAAGGGCTCGACTAAGTCCAGGAGGGTGCCCGCATAGCTAACTAGCCAAGTTAGAGAGGCCGTAAAAGGCAAGGAAGCTTCCTTCCGTAAATGGAAGCCTTGCCCTAATGAGGAGAATAAAAAGGAACATAAACTGTGGCAAAAGAAATGTAAGAAGGTGATATGGGAGGCCAAGAAAGTCTATGAGGAACACATGGCTAGCAACATATGTTAGAAGCAGGAAACCCACCAGAGAAGTGGTTGGCCCTCTAGATGGTGAGGAAGGGAAATGGGAGATAAAAGGAGACTTAGAGATGGCAGAGAAATTAAATGAGTTCTTTGTATCTGTCTTCACGGCAGAAGACCTCGGGCAGATACGGTTGCCTGAACGGCCCGTCCTGACTGCAAAGGAATTAAGTCAAATAAAGGTTAAAAGAGAAGATATTTTAGACCTAATTGATAAATTAAAGATCAATAAGTCACCTGGCCCTGGTGGCATCCACCCAAGAGTTACTAAGGAATTGAAGAATGAAGTTGCTGATCTCTTGACTAAAATATGCAACTTGTCCCTCAAAATGGCCACAGTGCCAGAGGATTGGAGGATAGCAAATGTCACACTGATTTTTTAAAAAGGAAGTAGGGGGGACCCGGGAAACTATAGGCCTGTCAGCCTAACATCTATACTAGGTAAGATGGTGAAATGCTTCATCAAAGATAGAATCTCAAAACACATAGATGAACAAGCCTTGCTGAGGGAGAACCAGCATGGCTTCTGTAAGAGTAAGTCTTGCCTCACAAACCTTATAGAATTCTTTGAAAAGGTCAACAGGCATGTGGATGCGGGAGAACCTGTGAACATTATATATCTGGACTTTCAGAAGGCGTTTGACACGGTCCCTCACCAAAGGCTACTGAAAAATTCCACAGTCAGGGAATTAGAGGGCAGGTCCTCTCATGGATTGAGAACTGGTTGAAGACCAGGAAACAGAGAGTGGGTGTCAATGGGCAATTTTCACAATGGAGAGAGGTGAAAAGCAGTGTGCCCCGAGGATCTGTCCTGGGACCGGTGCTCTTCAACCTCTTCATAAATGACCTGGAGACAGGGTTAAGCAGTGAGGTGGCTAAGTTTGCAGACGACACCAAACTTTTCCGAGTGGTGAAGACCAGAAGTAATTATGAGGAACTCTAGAAGGATCTCTCCAAACTGGCAGAATGGGCAGCAAAATGGCAGATGCGTTTCAATGTAAGTGTAAAGTCATGCACATTGGGGCAAAAAATAAAAACTTCACATATAGGCTAATGGGTTCTGAGCTATCTGTGACAGATGAGGAGAGAGATCTTGGGGTGGTGGTTGACTGCTTGATGAAAGTGTAGACCCAATGTGTGGCAGCAGTGAAGAAGGCCAATTCTATGCTTAGGATCATTAGAAAAGGTATTGAGAACAAAATGGCTAATATTATAATGCCATTGTACAAATCTATGGTAAGGCCACACCTGGAGTATTGTGTCCAGTTCTGGTCATCACATCTCAAAAAGGACATAGTGGAAATGGAAAAGGTGCAAAAGAGAGTGACTAAGATGATTACTGGGCTGGAGCACCTTCCTTATGAGGAAAGGCTATGGCATTTGGGCCTCTTCAGCCTAGAAAAGAGGCGCCTGAGGGGGGACATGATTGAGACACACAAAATTATGCATGGGAAGGATAAAAGTAGATAGAGAGATGCTCTTTACAGTCTCACATAACACCAGAACCAGGGGACATCCACTAAAATTGAGTGTTGGGAGAATTAGGGCAGACAAAAAAAAAAATTTCTTTACTCAGCGTGTGGTTGGTCTGTGGAACTCCTTGACACAGCATGTGGTGACGGCATCTGGCCTAGATGCCTTTAAAAGGGGATTGGACAAGTTTCTGGAGGAAAAATCCATTACGGGTTACAAGCCATGATGTGTATGTGCGACCTCCTGATATTAGAAATGGGCTATGTCAGGTGTAAGCGAGTGTACCAGGATGCAGGTCTCTTGTTATCTGGTGTGCTCCCTGGGGCATTTGGTGGGATGCTGTGAGATACAGGAAGCTGGACTAGATGGGCCTATGGCCTGATCCAGTGGGGCTGTTCTTATGTTCTTAAAACTTCACGAAAGGTAAGGTGGCAGTGAGGAAAAAATGAAAAGAAAACCATGACGAAAAAAATCTTTCTTATGGTAAATGCCAGATTTGTAAGAAGCCAATCTTAAGCCCTTTCTCTGACATAACAGTTTTAGGAATGTTAAGATAGGAAGGAACCGAATCTGCTAATTATCCTACCTGCAGCTTCAAGTGTGATAGACCTGGAAAAGTTATACCACTTGTTTTTACAGAATGTGTAAATCTTGATCCTCAGCCAGTCAGTGGGGGACCTCCCATCATATTTGATGGGGCAAATACCCCAAGGGTAAGCCTTTAGGACTCTGCGGAAGTCTCTCTGATGCCCCCGATGGGGTTGGAAACTGTGCTTCTGGAAAAGCAGAAGCACAACTGAAGCCTCGGGGAAGCCTCAGGAAGCTTTCCCGAGGTAGCCTGTGGTTGTGCAAGGTTCCGTGGGCCTCACATGGGGGGGTGGATTAGCCTCACGTAAGTGGGGGGTGGGTGGATTAGCCTCATGTAAGTGGGGGGGTGGATTAGCGCAGGGGGGTGGCAACAGCCTGCCGGGGGCACCATCATGAACCTTTGCCCTGGGGTGCAGGGCTGGGGAGGTTCACCACTGCAGCCAATACTTGAGATTCAGTTTGGTGTAGAGCAGGGGTGCCTAGGCCTATGATCCACACATGCCATTAATAGATGTGGGTTCCCAAATATCTATCTTCACTTAGGATTCAGTAGCAGACTCAAACCAGTGCAGTACAATAGCCATAGAATGGCTTCATCCTGATCAAACAGAAAATGCTGTGGGTGTAGCGCTATAATCACTCTTGGGCAGACAGCACATAGTGAGGCAAGGCACAACAATCAAGCATGATGCACAGATTGACATACATGTGACGTCATTGCTCCATGGCTCCTGTAAGTAGCAAAGTACTTTATGCAAGAGAGATTGATGGCAGTGATGCTGAATTTTAATTGAACTTTGTGTTCATGTTCACATGAATATTGTAGCATTTGAACTGGAAATGTAGACACATTTGTACATTATTTATTTACTATATTCGGATGCCATCCTTCCTCCACAGAGCCAAGGATGGTAGACATGTAGCTACTCTATTTTATCCTCACAACAATCTCATGGAGCAGCTATAGTAAAAATGCTCAGTGCTGCCCAATGGGCTGTGGAAGGACATAAATCTGCTCTTTGTTCTAAATCAAGGGTGCCCAAACCCCAGCCCGGGGGCCACTTGCAGCCCTCAAGGACTCCCAATCCAGCCCCTGGGGAGCCCCCAGTCTCCAATGAGCCTCTGGCCCTCCAGAGACTTGCTGGAGCCCTTGCTGACCTGATGCAATTGCTCTGAGTGTGAGGGTGACTGTTTGACCTCTTGCATGAGCTGTGGGACAAGGGCTCCCTCCACTGTTTGCTGTTTTTTGTCTGTGATGCAGCAGCAAAGGAAAGGCCGGCTTTGCTTTGTACAAGGCCTTTTATAGGCATTGAGCTATTTGAAAACCTTCATTCTTTCATTTAAGTTCCATCTCTAATATACATTTATGTAAATATGTGTAAATTTATTCAAATTTGAAATGTAAATTAGTTCTTTTTTATTCCCGGCCCCCAACACAGTGTCAGAGAGATGATGTGGCCCTCATGCCTAAAAGTTTGGACACCCCTGGTGTAGAGGTTTAAGTGCTGAACTAGCAAACACTCACATCCCCGCTTATCTACAAAGTATACTGGGTGTTTTGGTGTCCAGTTGCCATCCCTTAACAGTTAAGGATTTGTTAACCGTCTTAGGGCCCAATCCTATCCAACAAACTGTCAGAAAAGTGTGGTTAGGATTGCAACCTAAGTCTAAAGCTGTGACAGATGTTCTGTTTGTTTTAAGGTTGCCTGTCCAATAATAGCACTATATGAACTGTTACTAGGATCTCTATCACCTTTATTTTTTCACATATACCTGATCTGTAACTACCTCTTACTCTTTTTGTCTGATGCCCATTTCAATAAACTTCCCCCATATTTTGATCTTTAATCTGTGTTATCCAGTTGACTCAGTGCAGAAAATGTTGCCCCACTCCTGTGACCACTAACCCTATGTTACTGCATCTACTTTTTGGGAAATCCCAGGGAAATATGGCACTCCTGTGATACATCTGGGAGAGAGCATCTCCAAAGCAGGCCTGCTTTTTCTGGATGTAGCCTTGATGGTGGCTGCAATTACTGCAATTTTTTTTTCAGAATAAGGGAGAGTTGCAGGGGAGGGTGGAGTGTTGGCAGCAGGACATCACCCCCATCATCACTTAGTTCAGTGTTTCTCAAAATGTGGGTTGGGACCCACTAGATCAGTGGTTCTCACACATTTAGCACCAGGACCCACTTTTTAGAATGAGAATCTGTCAGGACCCACCAGAAGTGATGTCATGACCATTGTTGGCATCCTTCAGTCTCGGAAGACTATGGCGTCGCGCTCTGAATGGTGGTTCTGGAACAGAGTGTCCTCTCCAGTGCGCGAAGCCTGGGTAAAGTAGGTATGGAGGATAGGCTGTTACCCATGCAGCAAATCCCCCCTCTCCACGTCGCTGGAATGGTCCAATGGAAAGGCAGAGGCCAATACGGTTGGTTCCAGCGGCGTCGCAGGAGTTGCCAGAACGTGACCGTGTTCAACTATGAACTGCCTCAGGGACTCCAGCTCCTGATTTTGCCTCGAGGTTGACTCCTGAAGCCTTTTCCATAACTGGATGTAGCCACAAGGCAGTGGAGGTTTGGGGTCAGAGTTTTCCTTCTCTCAGATGAGCTGTCTTCCCAGGCTGACGAGTCCCATTGACCCGGTGGCTGTTTAGTCGCCTCTTACGACAAGTACAGCCAAACTGAGGGTCTATTCTTATCCCCAGCCCCCAGGGGAATGGGGATGTCATGACCAGAAGTGACATTATCAAGCAGGAACATTTTTAACAATCCTAGGCTGTACTCCTACCCACACTTACCCAGGAGTAAGTCCCATTGATTATCATTGTCAAAAGAATATGCATACAGGTGGAGCCTATTTATACACGTGAGTTCCATTCCATGACCAGTAGAGATTAAGAAAAAAGGAGTTGTGCTAAATTCCATAGAGTTAAGCAAATACACTGCAGCCTGATACTTGGGGCTGGAAGGAAACTAAGGCAGCTGTTATCAATCCCATCTGCTCTCCACCCCTCCTTCGCCTCCCCCTCCATACTCAGCCTTCCCTATTGCCAGCTGTCCTACTTCTTTCACAGGTGGGATGCTGAGCTTTTAAGAGTCCAGTCCTATGCATTTCTACTCAAAAGTAAGCCCCATTATGGTCAATGGGGCTTACACCCAGGAAAGTGTGGATCAGATTGTAGGCTGAGATCCCAGGCCTAGGCTTGCCTACTCAGAAGTAAGTCCTATTCTAGTCAATGGGGCTTACTCCCAGGAAAGTGTGGATCGGATTGTAGCCTAAATCTCAGGCTTTGCTTGCTGGGAAGACTTGCTTGCTGGGCTGTTTTGTTTCCGTAGGCTGGAGCTTGGAGAGCCTGCAACATCTCAGTCTGAAGGTGGGGGGGATTGGGAAACACTCCCTGGGTTTTTTAAAGCAATTCCCTCTGCTGCTACTAAACCTGCCCCTGTGTGTGTGTGAGTGAGAGCAGTCCACCCTGCTGCACATGCTCTGGCTACAGCGATTTTCTGCCCCCCCCCCTTCAGCCTTGGCTGGCTCAGGGGCTCCAGGAGTCTTACTGTTCCTTTGCAAGGGCTTCTTCCAGTGCTTTTTCAGGACTCCAGGCCTATTCCCTGCCTGTGCCAGGCGGAGCCTTTTTGCAGTGTTTTGGGTTACCTGGAAACTGAGCAGATACCATCACCAGTACAGGGCAAAGGAAGCAAAGGTGCGTTCCCCCCCCCCTTTCACATTGAGACAAATCCAAAGAGAAAAAAATCTGTGGATAAATAGGTTGCACCTGTAGTAGCTTGTTAAAGGTACAGATCTGTAACATTTCCCCAAATGCAGTCACATCCATTAAAAATAAAATATTGAAATGAGTGAATGAAATTGACTCGCGACCCACCTAGTGGGTCCCGACCCACAGTTTGAGAAACATTGCACTAGATGGGTCAAGAGCCAATTTCAGGTGGGTCCCCATTCATTTCAATATTTTAATTTTAATATACTGTATTAAACTTGGTGCTTCCATGGTATGTGACTGCATTTGGGGAAATGTTACAGACCTGTACTTTCAACAAGCTACTATGTATATTCTTTTAACAATGATAGTCAATGGGACTTACTCCTCGGTAAGTGAGTGTAGGATTGTAGCCTAGGATTGTTAAAAATGTTCCTGCTTGATGACGTCACTTCCAGTGGGTCCTGACAGATTCTCATTCTAAAAAGTGGGTCCTGGTGCTAAAGGTGTGAGAACCACTGACTTAGGGCCCAATCCTAGAGCCCAGAGGTAAGGGAACAAATGTTCCCTAACACTGAAGAGGCCTCTGTGACTGCGCCCCCACCAAAGTATGCAGAACACGCCCCATTGGCATGGCTCTAGAAAACTGGATATGTTGGGCCCTTATTTAAATTAAGCCCCAGCTGTTCATACATCAGGTGCTACTATGAAAAGCCAACAATGCAGCTTAAGATATGCATCTTTGTTTAACAGGATATAATTTTGTTTTATAAACTTGCTTTTAAGTAACAATGCTTTTAAGTAACCCCTGCTAATTGGGTAAGAGGCACTTTTTCAAGTGGGTGCTCCTTTTTTTAGCAAGGGGAGAGTAACTGGCCCATCTCACCCCAGCAGTGTCTGTTCTAGTGGCTGTCTGCTGGTATTCTTTTGCATCTTTTTAGATTGTGAGCCCTTTTGGGACAGGGAGCCATTTAGTTATTTGATTTTTCTCTGTAAACTGCTTTGTGAACTTTTAGTTGAAAAGTGGTATATAAATACTGTTGTTAATAATAATAATAATAATAATAATAATAATAATAATGTTTTAAAATGTCAGTTGCATCCTGCCTGTAATTTTGCTCACACCAGCAGAATTATTTCTTCATCTGATATTATAGATGTTGACCACACAATCTGGGCTTCCTGGTAACTTAAAAAGAAAAAGAGTCTCAATTAGATATTTTCTAGGGAGCGCTTCCTAATGTGAGAACATGGTTTTTCTTCTTATTTTCAGATCTGCTGATGACATACGCAACTTGAGCGAGTAGCTTGTTTTCTGTTTTGTCTTCATTATTGGCTTTGGACATCTGCTTTTAGGGTTGGTCTGAAATTTGAGCTTGCTATAGTCAGCAGGGCATGCTGTTAGTGTGCATTGGGAAACCAACACACCCATTGTTTGTCAATCAGCACAGGATTTAAGAGTAACAAGAATCAAAATCTCAGCCACTGGCAAATTAGAAAAATATGCTTAAAGCACAGGTCCTATATGAAGAGGTAGGAAAACATTGCTATTTACTAGAAAAGAAGCGGGGCAGCCCATTTGGCAAAGGATGCTTTGCACTCATTCCAAATAGTGGCACAGCTAGGAAAAAAATTAAACCCTCCTACACAACAGAAACTGAATGTCTTGGGGCCAAATCATGTGGCTGTCAGAATCTTTTTCTCAGGGTTCATGCTAATAGCCAATTTAAATATTTGTAAAAGGCATGTGGTTCAACCTGTAAGTTCAGCCACATAATAAAGCAAAACTAATATACCAAGGTGAGGTCTAGGCTGAAAAGCTAGTTTTCCACATTCTGGGAGATCTTCACATGGGAAGCATTTAAATGTGCAAATCTACGCCTGCATTCTCATAAGAACAGCCCTACTGGATCAGGCCATAGGCCCATCTAGTCCAGCTTCCTGTATCTCACAGCGGCCCACCAAATGCCCACATACCAATTCTCAATTGGTATAGTGCCAAGAGGACAGCCTCATGTACTTTTAGTGAATAGCTGAACTTGCAAGGTTGCCTCGAGTTAGACGTTCCCAAAATTACTGTTTGGGCCATTTTCAGCTGGAGATAAGAGCTGCTCAACAACGTTCCAATGAGGTCGGTCTATTCTTAACTTTCATTGAGGGGATCATTATCTCCATGGTGAAATGTTCAGCCTTTAGCTCAGTGGTTCCCAACCTTTAGAAGCCCGGGGAACATTGAGGCAAAAATTGGAATTGTCATGGACCACTTGTGGTTGTGGAGAGTCTGGTCTCTGCCCTCTTTGGTGGTCCGATTCTCACCCACTCCCCCATGGACAGAGAGATCGGAGAATGGCCTGCCCACAGCCACAGTTGACGCGTCAATGGTTGTGGCTGTGGGCAGTCCATTCTATGTCCTCTTTGGTGGTCCACAGGAGATTGATCACTTCCAGCATCTCACCATGCAAAGAAAGGTGATTTTTTTTTTTCCTGAGACCACTTCTCAGAGTGGACCACTTCTCAGAGTCTCACAGACCACCTGTGGTCCCTGGACCACAGGCTGGGAACCAGTGCTTTAGATGTATCATAAATTGGAACTCACCACCTGAGTGGAAGCCTCATTCAGTGAGTCCATCATAATGATTAGCAATGTGGATGGAAGTAGAGCAGTGGTTCCTAAAGTTGTGGGTCGTGACCCACCAGTCAGGAAGCACTCCTCTCTGGCCCCTTAAGAGGAGAGGTAGGACAATGGCAGAAATGTGATTCCCAGGATCATACCACTGCTGGGGTCAGAAGGGGGGAGGTTTACTTACAAAAGTCATCGTTGTGCTTCTGGGGGCTGTAGGGAGCCCCATGGATGCCTCCGCAGGGCTCACCAGGTCTCCAATTGAGTAAAAATAACCATTGGAAACTACTTTTGATTTCACAATCAAAAACTGGAAGTGGTTGCCAATTGTTATTTTTACTCAGTAGGAGACTTGGGGAACCCTGTGGAGGCATCCATGGGGCTCCCTGCACTCCCAGGAGCCCTGCAATGACTTTTGTAAGTAAACCCTCCCCCCTTCTGACCCCAGCAGTAGTGCACTCCTGAGAATCACATTGTTGCCATTGTTCTGTCATTGCTCCTATTATCCTGCCCCCCCCCCAAACACTTAAATAATTCCCAACTCCTCTGTAGGAGTTTGGGAACCACTGAGGTAGGGAAACTAACTATGCAGTACCCCCAATTCATGTGGTCTACTTCACAATACTTTGTTGTGTGTGGGGAGGAGGGGAACAAACTCCTAGTGAAGTGAATGCAATAAAGAGACCAGCTCAGATATTTTGGAAGTGGAAGATATGGCTACTGATTTGCTGGTGTAGCATAGTGACTAATATGTTACACGGCCCAATCCTATCTATAACTAGTGCTGGTGTAACATGCATTCCACTGGCATAGGCTGCTACAAAGCAGCCATAAAACACTTTGCAAACTCCCAGTGTGCTGGCGGGAAGCTTGGAGCCTACCCGTGTGAACTGACATGTGTCAGGAAGCTCACCAAAGTAGGTAAATCAAGTGCAAGGGGTGGAATGGGGCAGAGGGAAAGCAGGGAGAGGGTGGAACAGGGCAGGCTATGAGCAGGACAGTGGGGAGATGGGGTGGAGGCTGAGCGAATCAGGCCTGGGAAGGGGATGGGTTCAGCAGTGGCAGCACCCACCAAATCCAAACCCCCTTCCCGGGCCTGATCCACCTGCATGGGTCAAAGTGGAATTGCACCAGTGATATCACAAGTTGACCCATAGCAGCAGCTGGGCATACTCCAGGGCAAGGAGACAAATGTCCGCTTACCCTGAAGAGACTCCCCAGGAGCCAAAACTCCTCCATGGGATGTAGCGGAGGCCGCACTGCGCAGCTGCATTGCCACACAGGGAGTTAGGCAGGATTCTGCTGACAATCTTATGTATACTTACTCAGAATTAGCCCCATTGTGTTCAGTGGGCCTCACTGCCAGGGAAGTGCATTACCAAATTGCAGCCTGAGAGTCAAAGCTACATATCAGGACTTCTCCAGTTCAAATTTCACCTCTGCCATGGATTCACTAGGGGAGTTCACTACTCCTTCTCAGCCCCAGCTTGCCAGCTGCAATAGGGGGGTGCTGGTACTTACTCACCTTTCAGGGTTGTTGTTATCTCAGTTCAGTCTTTGCACACTCTTACATCTTTGCCCCACTGAGGACTGGGATAAGAATAGGGCCTCTGTTTGGCTGTACTTGTCGTAAGAGGCGACTAAACAGCCACCGGGTAGATGGGACTCCTTAGCCTGGGAAGGCAGCTCATCTGAGAGAAGGAAAACTCTGATCCCAAACCTCCACTGCCTTGTGGCTACATCCAGTTATGGAAAAGGCTTCAGGAGTCAACCTCAAGGCAAAATCCAGAGCCGGAGTCCTTGAGGCAGTTCATGGCTGAACACAATCACGTTCTGGCAACTCCTGCGTCTGCCTTTCCATTGGACCATTTCAGCGAGGTGGAGAGGGGGGATTTGCTGCATGGGAAACAGTCTATCCTCCATATCTACTTTACCCAGGCTTTGCGCACTGGAGAGGACACTCTGTTCCAGAACACTATTCAGAGCGCTATACCATAGTCTTCCGAGACTGAAGGATGCCAACAACATCTTTGCACACTCAAATACAGTCATACATCCTTGTACACTCAAAAACCACTATGCAAATACTTGATGATGATGATGAATAAAGTTCGGATAAACTGGACAGAACCTTGTGGCTTGTGATGGTGCAAATGAAGGAAATGTGCCTGAATGATAAACAGTATTAGAGGTCATTTTTGGTTATTCAGACAGGACCCTAATTGTCCTGGAATTTCTCAAGGAGATCACAGATGGCTAGACACACTAACCAAAGTCTTCAGTAGGAGTGCCAAGAGAGACTGAGCTGCCAGGACATCTTTTAGCTCTGTAATGTTTAAATGGACAGCCACTCCATCTGGCAATGGAAATGGGATCCATACTTGGAATGGGGTCAAAAAGTTGGCTCACACAAGTGAAAAGCTAAAAAACCAGGAAAGAATCTAAAATTAGAACCTCATGCTATCTCCTAGTGAAATTAATACTTTTTTTTTCATTGACTTCATTAGAAGCAGATTGTTTTAAAGGCTTTAGAATACTGCAAGTACAAGGTCAATTTCACACAAGAGCTAGCAAACATTTGGAATAAGTTACCAGGGAAGGAAACTGAAACAAAAATATTAATGAGTTTACGAGAAACTTAAATTTGTATCCTACAAGGAAGAGACTGAATGGAACACAAAATCCAGATAAATGGGATTATGAAAAAAGAGGTGCAGGCAGGTTGGTGAACAGAGCATTACATTCCTTTCTATGAGTCTTAAAAAATTGTATTCTTCTTACAGGGTAACATTTTCAGGCATTCCTTCCTTTGTATCTTTTATCTTGTTTCTTTAAAGGAGTATTTTATTACTTGTTGGACAACCAGTTGCTTTATATCTTGGACATGCTAACAAGATGATTCTGAAACACAATAACTCCTAGTATTAGGACCAAACAACTATATGTTGTTGCAATTTGTGCTCTCTACAGAAAAAAAATTGTGTAGAAAAATCACATTATTATTGAACTTTTTGATTTTTATATGGTCCATCTACTACTTTCAAACAAAACCTTCTTCAGAACACAGTACCTTCAATAGCTAACCTTATTTCCTGACTCTTAAACACTGCTTAATACCAATGAAATGGGACTAAACAAAGTTGGTATGTTGGTGACTGTCCTTAGGACTTGTTTTTCCTCTTGCAGAGACAAAATCTTAAAGTGAAAAGGTGACTCAAAAGTCACAACTAAATCAAACTCATGTTTTTCATTGTCAAAGCCATTTTTCCTGCTATATCCATGACAATGTTACATAAAGTATGTTATCGGCCTTTCAAAGTATCTTTTCCTAAATAGTAGCATGGGAGGAAAAGAGGGTAAAATGCTTTGCCCCTACCACTATCCAGATCTGGACTCCCCCCCCCCCCCCCCCAGCAGTTGCCAGCCCAAGGAGAGATGGTGCCCTCACTTACTCACTGTTTTATCACATGTTGCAAGCTATCTAAAAATTTAGAAGCAAATTAAAATTAATCCAGACTGGAAACACCCATGGAGGCTTACATCATTTTTTTAAAAGCACAGTGACACCTAGAAATAGTCATTATAGAGACTTAGACTGTAAACTTATCTTACTCACTGGAAACAAACACATCTAGAAAAACCAACTGAGCAGACTAAAATTTCCAACATATACAGAGCCAATAGGTAACTAGTACAAGTGGATTTTTGCCACCTGGGAAAAAGTGAGGGGGGTGGGTGAGCTTTCCCTAGAGGGAGGGGGGTCTTATTAACTCAGGTGGTGTGACTGATGAGGAACTGTCTGAAATGGCTACTCACCACTCTAGATGGCAAGGGGCACACACAGTAAGGTTTCAGGGGTTGATCTAAGCGTGTGGTCAAATTTATATTGGTAGAGGGGGTCTTTCACGTATCCTGGTACCATACCATTTAGTGCTGTCAACACCAGCACTTTTAACTGAGGTTGGAAATTAATAAGCAGCCCATAAAGATGATACAAAATTGTTGCAATGTGCTCCATACAGTGCACACCTGTTATCAATCTGGCTGCTACATTTTGCATCAATTGCAGTTTCCAGGCAGTTTCCAGAGGCAGCTTGACATACAATGCATTACATGAATCTAGTCTGGATGTGACAGGCAGCCCATTGCTGAGCTTCCCAGTGCCCAGGGCTGCAGTAGTGTCAAAATAGCTATGCCTGCATCCAATGGGACTGGGAAGTAGTGCCAGGGATACTTGGGGTAAGGGAGCTTATGCTCCTTTACCCTCTTTAGCGACCAGGCAGCTCTGATGGGTCTCTGTGGATCTGCGCCCGCTTTTGGGTGGGTGCAGATTCAAGGAGACCCATGTTGAGTCTCCCAGGCCAGGAGGGGTGTTAGGATATAGTGGCAGGGCCTGATGCCATCTCTGCCCCCTCTGCTACCCCCTCCCCCTGCTATGCCTTCCCGTGCCCCAGAATGCCTCCCTCCCCACCCTGATGTACCTCTCTACTGCCTGGTGCTTCAACAGAGTGCTGGGCGGCATCCAACTGGCCTCTGACTGGCACTGGCCTAGCATGGGCTTGTGCTGACCCAGCTCCACCGCTGGACTGGTGCTGACTTCCACAGGTGTGCCTTATGGCATGTTTGGGACAGTGTGCACCAGTGATGGGCCAGTGCACGTTGCTTTGGTTTGGGCTCTAATGCATGAATGATCATGGGCAATCCTAACTCTCTTTCCATTGTTCTTCGCTCACAACAGGAGAAGAAGCTGAACGCTTTCCACATGCGCTGCCTCCGATGCATCCTCGGTATCACCTAGCAGGACAAAGTTCTAAACAACACAGTCCTGGAATGAGCTGGAATCCCCAGCGTGTATACACTGCTGAAACAGAGACGCCTGCTTGGCTTGGTCATGTTGTGAGAACGGGCAATGGTCGGATCCCAAAGGATCTCCTCTATGGAGAATTTGTGCAGGGAAAGCGCCCTACGGGTATACCACAGCTGCACTACAAGGATATCTGTAAGAGGGATCTGAAAGCCTTAGGAATGAACCTCAACAGATGGGAAACCTTGGCCTCTGAGCGTTCTGCTTGGAGGCAGGCTGTGCCTTTCCCAGTTTGGAGACACTTGGCCAACAGACTGAGGCAAAGAGGCAAAGAAGGAAGGCCCATAGCCAGGGAGACAGACCAGGGACACACTGTACTCGCTCCCAGTGTGGAAGGGATTGTCACTCCTGAATCGGCCTTTTTAGCCACACTAGACGCTGTGCTAGAACCACCATTCAGAGCACGATACCATAGTCTTTCGAGACTGAAGGTTGCCAACAATATTCCTTTGTTCTAAAGTTCCAGCTCTCTTCTTTCTTCCAAATTGTCTTGGAATCTGTGCATGGAAGTCAAATCCCAATTCCCTCATTGGATTCCTTCAGACCAATGATTTCCAACATTTTTCATCTCATGGCACACCGACAATGTGCTAAAATTGTCAAAGCACAACATCAGTGTTTTTGACAATTGACAAGGCGCACCATGCTGCTGGTGGGGGGCTCATATCCCCCAAAGGCCCTACTAATTAATGACCCTTGTCCAAACTTCTGCGGCACACCTGCAATCCATTCATGGCACACTAGTGCCACACCACGGCAGATTAGTTGAAAATTGTTGCTTCAGAGGAATATGTTTATACATATACTAGCGTTAAAGAAGACTGTCTCCAACCGAGTTTTCTCTGTCTTTAGAGAAAAGGCAGATGACTGGAAGGGATTGAACAAGTCCTGAGTAGTCCTCAATTCTCCCATGGGGTGGGTACTCTGATCCTGGATGAAGCCACTCTGAGACATCGTTATTAACTATAAACAAGCTTTATAGTTCTAGATCTATAAATATCTAAGCAAGGAAATGCAAGAAATAAAAAAATAACAGGCTAGAAAATTGACTAAAAACCAATTAGTGCTGGTGGATAAAAAGCCATTGTACTGATTCACAGCAAGAGGTAGCTTGGTCCTTTAATTCATCCCATTCTCACACAGTCACACCCTTTCTTACCATTCTGGCCAGACAATTATACATTATAGTGCTGAGATGATCACACCTTGTGCTGAAATAACACATGATGGTTGCGTTCTTTCTTCTCTCTCAGTTGGTCAAAAATCCATTGATAGTTTTCATTCACTCCAGACTGGGAAGAAGAACAAAGGTGGATCTTCTGCCACTCCTCCCCTTGCATTCACTTCTTTATTCCCCTGGAGAATAAAGGACCCACCTCCTGAAGAAGGGTCATTTTCTTGGACTGCTCCTTCCTCTATTGGGCTGGAAAATTTTATCTCATCTTTCAGGAGATGTGTACTGAACTCCATCTGTGCTGCATTCCTGTTACCCCCTCCACACAATCTTGAGTTAAATTAGTCCTCTTTGGATCACTGGGCTCCATTTTCCTCCAGATTTTCTCCCTTGCCTTTGGTATCTTTTTGGCTTTGATGCAATGCATCAAGTATCCGAGTAGACCCATAGTGACTGCTGGAGCTCAACAGGGAGTAAGGGAACAAATGGAACAACCTCCAGCTGTCTCTTTGTTTGTGGTGGATAAAGTTTTGGCCATTTTGGCATCACTGTATCATGGCACAGTCAGTTCCGTTTGGACTGAACTGCCCATGTCCTGCTTCATTTGTCCCTTGTCAGTATTTGGTCGAACCAATCTCTCACATTCACGTGCATTTCATATGCTTTGTTGTTCTAATAAGTGGCATTCTAAAGAAGGAAGTAAGGGTGCAGGGAAGGGATCAGGAAGGAGGCTATAACAACCTGGGAGATAGAAGAAATAACCTGGGAGAAGGCATCTACGTCTGGCAAAGGTAGCTTTAACTGAGGGTGCAATCCTAACAGTAAGGTAGGCCAGCACAAGTCACTTGCACCAGCCTCTGGCTGTTGCAAAAGTGCCATGAGGCACTTCTGCACCATTGGGAGACTTGGCAGACCAGCACACCTCTGTGCACTGCCTCCGGAGGCTGAATCTGGCCTCCACTGTGCCAGCCCACAATAAGTTGGCACTGCTGGTGGGCTGCCAGTGTGGGGGTCTGGGGAGGGCGGGGGAGGACATTTCAGGGGTGTTCAGGGACAGGGGAGAGAGGGTGGCAGGTGGGCCAGTGGGCTATTCATTAAATATTATACAGATAACACTGTAAAGAATGTGGAGGGAGCAGAGAAAAGAAATGAGAGGCTTGGTGCTAACATTGAATTTAAAATCCATGTGTATTGATTGCCACAAAGCACCATGACACCCCCAGATTTCTTCTAATCCTCTGACTAATCAACAGAAACAATCAGGTACAGAACAGTCTGGAAGTTGTCTTTCCAAAAATGGTGGCATTTTGGTTTTGGCTGTGACACTAACCTAACATCTTCTTACATGGGGATACGTAGGCTAGCTGCATAAACAGATCTCTTGGCATACAAAGTTTAGAAGTGGGATTTTAAAGACACAGACTTTGCAATCTAGGGCCATTAATGATATTTCCATAGGGCATGGTACACTAATCAGCACACCTAATCATTGCAATACATGTAGGCAAATTGCTTCAGGTTACATTGGCTCATTCCCAGTGTAGATGACTGATGGAGACCAGGTAGAATGTAATCTTCATGGCCATGTGCCCGTCACAAAAATTGTTCAGGAGAAATTGTATCTGCCTTTTTTTTCTGGAATGCATCTTGTCCTTGCTTTTATACACTACAGTGTAGAATGTGCTGTTTGGGAAGTCATAACAAGTGTCTAGGTCATTCTAATTCGGCATTGCGTATACTAAAAAGGGGGGGCAGAATGTCTTTGGTTAAAAAGGAGAGAAAGTCTCTTTGAATGGTTCTGTGGAGCATTTACTCAAAGACATGCTAGACTTATCAATCACTCCCTATGCACAACCCAGCAACAATTCTTATTCCATTTTTAACTTTTAAAAGTTAGGGTTGATCTTGAGGGACCCTGAAAATGTGAAGCAAGCTGTTAGAAAGCATTTTAAATAACATTTTTATGTTTCCTCTGCAAACCATATTAAAGGTAGTTCTTTGAAGAGCATGCCAAACTTGGAGACAAAACTCAGTCATGAGTGTGAAACAGCAAAGGCTCATGTCTTGTTTGAAGTGTAAATCCCTCCATTATTTGTAACTTATAATGTAGATTTCAGCTGTATGTTTGGCAATCAGGCTCAACCAGGCCCTTGTCCATTGGGTTTGCTATGAATTGTGCAGCTTTACTAGCCTTTGATTGTGAAGCTGCATTTTGCAGAGCACATGAACAATTGATGGCTGCTGGGCAAAAGCGAGATTAGAAGCTCAGTAAATGTATCACATGCAAAATGTACAGACTGACTAAATATAGACAAATTGGCATATTCTCCTCCCAGCCATATGTCTTGGACCATTGTTTAAGGCACGCATTATCCACCATTTGAAGGGAGAATGTGCATGTGGCTGCACACCCTTTCCAATACTTTTTTTTTTTTTTTAAACATACTCTGTACAGAAATACACATATTCATAACTGGCTAGCTTACAGCTTGGAATCTGGAATAGGTTCAGAGCTTCATTCCAAATGCAAAATTTCTTTTGAACAAAGTATGAAGTCATTCATTTTTCTGGAAACTTCAGGATTTTCCTGATCCCATGGCTTGGCACTACAGAATCACGAGCATGGAACCAAATTGAAGAGGCTTTCCACCAACACAAGGAGGAGCATGGATGGCGCTAAGGACCAGATCCAGTTCTTATCACCGTTTTGTTCTTTTGGGGTAACACATGTTTCTGTCCCTTTAAGAGAGCTTTCAACATGTTTAGTTTTTTATCCAGAAGTTAAGGGAATGGCTCCAGTCAGTGCAGAAGGATTAGGAAGCAAGGAGATGATGAGGCAATGAGAGAACTTGCTTACATATTACACTTTGCAAAGGGCAAATTTCTTTGTCAGCCCAGCAGCAGGGAGATAAGTCCATAGAAGGGAGGTAGTATCCTGGGTTCCTGTTAATTTGTTTTCATCTGTTGCAGGACCCATGGGACTTTATGTTATAGGAAGGAGGAGGTTTGGTTGCTGATGTCTTAAAAGCAGAATGGCTCACCTTCTTGAGGCAACCAAGTGCATAATTTTTGGCTGAAGAGCACCTGTTTGCTGAAAGCAGGGGGTTCTGTATTTTTGCATTCTGTACCTGACATACCAAATTCACAATCAACTCAACCAAGAGCAGAAGAGACAGCTCCAAAGTAAGAAGGTGGTCTTAAGTGGGAAGGTTGTAATTTTGTAATTAAATGCTGTATAAAGAGTACAATACATGGGCCCCTGCCAGAGTGATTTTCAATCTAATCAGCCCAGTACAAAATGATAAAGGCATGGGGAGAGAAGAGGAAAATAAGCACATTGAGGTGCCACAATTTATCACATTTTACAGCTGGAACTATTAGACAGAGTTCTGGGAGGAGGAGAAACAAAATGGCAATGGATCCCAACCATAGTTGTGGCTTCACCTCCCTCTGATGTAGCCAGATTGGAGTTAAAGGCTTTGTTAAGGTTAATATGTTTGCAGGTCAAACTGCATTGAGTGCAAGATCACACTCCCAGCTCTAGCAGCAGGAGGAGCTACAACTGCTAGAGCTTACCGGAAGGTAAGCCAAGATAAAGGCATCCTCCACAGCTAAAGATTTGTTCCAGGCGTTGCATTGCATCCTAGGTGCCACCCTTGAGTGATGTTCCCTGAACACAGTGCAGCCTTCAGGAATGGGGAAATGTATAGGTACTTCTGCTTTAAGATCTTACACATTCTGTTACACTTACTATTTGCATACTTGCACATTATGTTCTGCACATGGACGTGGGGGCGGCAGGTGAGGCTGGACAGTCTCACCAGAGTCCTTAGAAAAGCTCTGCCTCCACAGCTGTGAGTGCACGTGGAACACTTGGGTTGTGAGTGCTTGTGTGCTTAGAGTTGCGCTGGAGATGGCACTTTTCAAAGGACTCTGGTGGGATGGTTCTGTCTCACCTGCCACTCCCATGCCACAGGTCCCTGGTTCTGAATGTTGTTCCTTTGGGGTCTCTCCCCCCACATGCCTAATAAATTATGTATCAGACATCTTTATATTATTAAAGCACCCTGGGGACTTCCCAGACTGGGGAAGTTTTAGGGTTAAATCGATATACAGGTCCAGCCTATTTATACATGGATTTTTTAATACATGGATTTGACTCAACACAAATGGCCTCTGCAAATGAGAAGGAATGTGCTGACCCCTGGAGAAGGGGAAAAAGCACCCCTTTAAAATCAGTTTTAAAAACTGAACAGTCCTTTAAAAATAGCCTCATTAATGAGAATGAGAGAGAGAGAGCAGCTGGCTGAAGATCCATCAATCCTTCTCTCCCCCTCCCTTCCCCCTGAGCACGTGAAAGAAAGGTGATAGCTTTGCATTGGTGAAGGGAGGGACTGAGTGAAGCACTTGGAGGAGGACTGATTGATGGATTGTGTTCTTAATTACTCTTATCTTAGAGTCAAAAGGTCAGCAAGCTGTTTTTCAATCACAGCTTTCTTTTCAAGCAAAGAAACTTTGTTTTTCAAAGTCGAAAAACTTTGTTTTTAATTTGCTATAGTGCCCAGTGAGTGCTTGGAACAGAACCTACTAGAATAATTAGTCTCAACCTGTATGCTTACCTGGGCATAAGTCCATTTGAACTCACTGGGGGCTACTTTTGACTAGTAAAAATTTCTTCTTAATACATAAAACAAAAGGTGTGTTGAGCTCCCTTAGACACCTCTGGAAGGGAAAGGGCAAAGTGGAATATACCTTAGATACTCACGTGATAGATAGCATGTGAAATTTTTGCCAAGTAATCAAGCTCCAATTCCCACTTCGCCTTATCTCCAGGTCAATCAGAGGGCAAAGCATTTCAACTCTGAAAAGTTTCCAGCAGACAGGCAGGTGCCAGGTTTCTCAAGCAGCAGGCAGGCACCAGGCAGGCAGGGCAGAGATCATTTCTATGGCAAGGGGGAAATTCCAACCAAAGTTAACCTTTTAATCTCATTCCGTCTGCTGCAGCCTGGTTCTGGTTCTGCTTGGCAAATGCTTGCAAAGCAGGTCTGTTTTTTGAAACACCAGGATGGGACCCTCCTTCCCAGGCTACAATTCATGCACCATTACTTAAGAATAACATCCATGGAAAGTAGTGGGTCTACTTCTGAGTAAAAAGGGCTGCAAATATATGCAGCTGCATCTCTCTGCTGCAAATTGAATTGCACACTCCCAGTTATGTGTTATATGCTGTATGTAGAGCTTCTGGCTTAGCACACCAGACACCTTAAAGGTAGATTTGATTCATGGTTCAACCTTTTTCACTTGCATATCACTTGGCAGCCCATTTCCATAAATTGTCCCCATCCTATTAGCAAAATGTTTGTAATTAGTAAGACAAACCCTCATTTCCTCTATATGAAAGTCCAGACTTTATGTATTCATCACATATTTTCTCTTTTCATCTATTTGAAGAACAGAAGACTCTGCCTTTGCGCTGCTTTGCACCAGAAGTGTGCTGAGAAATTCTGGGTGATTAATCACTTTCTATATTATGTTTCAGCGTTTTTACTGTGCTGGTTTTCAATCACTGGTTCATAGATGAATTGATGACCAAAAACTAGCTATTGGTGGGGCTTTCACAGCCAACTAGCTACCCTCCTTCCTGCCTTGCTGGCCCTGCAAAGCATTCTGGAGCACAGCCTGCCTTTTTCTGCCATTATTCCATTCTTTTTCAAGTACCCCTAAAGGTCCTGTTGAATGTCCCTGGGAGTACATGAATACCAGGTTGGGAACCACTGGTATGTAGTTTACAGTGCACTTACTCTGATAGTGTTTACAAAAAGGTGGTGAAGACCAGAATTTTAAAAAGAATAAAAATGTATCTTATGATCTTTTACTGTGTTTTTAATAAATTCGAGACCACAGTTCTTAGGTAACAATTAGTGGTAGGTTATTTTTCAGGATCTGGCCTTGGGTAAAATCAGACAAAAATATAGTCAGACACCCCCCTAAATTTAACCCCTGACTTATCCGAGGGTCATAGAAAATTCCATGATCATTGGCTCAAAACTTGCCTTCCACTTATCTGTCGGGTCGACTTATAGACAAGTGTCTGCGGTGAATATTATAGACAAATTGACTTCCCATTGACAGTACTGATCAATGTTCCCATGGTGCCATAGTTGTTTGGGATTCTTTTCAGCTTGTACAAGCTGAGGATTCTTTGGACCATGAGGTCAACCACTTGCCCGCTGCCCAGCTTGGCTTGTTAGATCTGCTTATGAGGGGGTTGGTTGAGTGGACAGGGAGGGTCGTTAATTCATCTTTGATGCTACCATTAGGTGCTATCATTAGGCCAGCTAGGCAGCTGTCTAGGGTGCAGACCTTAGAGGGTCACAGTACTGACATTTGAGGTGGACAGTTGTATACAAATTAGTTTTTTTTAATTCATGTTAAAAGTGCAACTGACAATTTATATTTTTTATTTTAAGATAAAATGGGAAACACTTCACAAAGATAATATTGTTCAGAATATATGTTAGTTCTCTGTAGACGGATGGAGGTGTTTCCATTTGAAGTCTCTCTTTGTGGGAAGTGACAGGATAACAACAATTAGGAAATGCAACTAGACAATGATCTACATCCATGCAGCAGTTGAAATGCAGCCTCTAACATCTGTTTCCCTCTATTGAATTAATGAAAGGACTTCTTTGCACAATGACAAGATGACTGAAGTAACAAGCAAATGGTTGGATAACTTTACTACTGTTATAGTAATCAGTAAGCGTATGTAATAGAAGATCTGTGGGGATATGGATTTTCTATATTTTTCACATCTATTTAGTTATATGATTTATATCCTGTGCTTTTACATTTAAAAAATATACTCAAAATAGCAGCAGTTTGGGTTATCCAAGCATATCAATAAATGTATTTGTCAAACGCATAATTTCTATAAAATGTGTCTTCAGTACATTTCTGTGGAAGAAAGTTCATTGATTTAAATAACATTTACTTTGAAGTAAATGCTAAGTCACCTGTCCATTTGAAATCAGTCCAATCAGTACTGTGACTCATTCCTGAGAGGAGAGATCCAAACTATGGCTTGTGGGCCACATTCAGCGCACCAACAAATGTGTGGCTCTTGTCATTCCTTCCTTTTCTGCTGGCAACATGCGCTTGCTTCCTTCTCTCAGCTGAAGTGACTGCTGGGCTGACTTGCTTGAACCCAACTCGTGTGTGTGTGTGTGTGTGTGTGTGTGTGTGTGTGTGTATTCAGGGCATCTCAAGATACAAGCACTTTATAGCACTTGCGAACCTAGCCCCTGTTCCACCCAGGGCCAGGATCACAGAATGCCACACTCCCAGAATGTCACTGCCCCCCACTATCGCATCTGGGGCCCCTCCAAAGGCCTTCTGAGGCCTCCGGAAGGCCTAAAACCCTACTTCCGGTTTTCCGGTGGAAACCAGAACTGACGTTTTAGGCCCTTAGAAGACCTTTGGAGGGCTAGTCGGCTTCCTCTGAAGGCCTCAGTAGAGGGTGCCATGGGGGTGGCAGCATGGGGGAGTGGGTAGTGGAGCAGTGCTGCTCCCTCCCCTGTGCTGCCCAAGGCATTGGCAACCCTTGCTACCCAGGTATGCCTGTGCTTTATGGTGTCAAGTTATTACACTACATATACTTTAATACTGTAATTCAGTGGTTCTCACACATTTAGCGTTGGGACCCACTTTTTAGAATGAGAAACTGTCAGGACCCCTGGAAGTGATGTCATGACTGGAAGTGACATCATCAAGCAGGAAAATTTTTAACAATCCAAGGTTGCAATCCTACCCATACTTACCCATTGACTATCATTGTTAAAAGACTATACATAGTAGCTTGTTAAAAGTACAGGTCTGGAACATTTCCCCAAATGCACTCACATACCAGGGTAGCATCAAGTCTAATATATTAAAAATAAAATATTGAAATGAATGCAGACCCACCTGAAATTGGCTCATGACCCACCTAGTGGGTCCCAAACCAAAGTTTGAAAAACACTGCTGTAATTCACTCATATACCACATATGGTGTATACAGAAGTAGTTGCTTGACGCTGCTCATTAATTACCAGAAGTTAGTTAATGAAGATGCTTGAAATGTTCCCCATGGTTATCTAAGCACCACTGACATCGTGACTAAGGAATCTGCAGATATCCAGCAATATGTGATCTGGGAGGGTTCTACGCATCTTTTTAATTGCTTCCCTTAGATCAGGGGTGTCCAAAGTTTTTGGCAGGAGGGCCACATTGTCTCTCTGACACTGTGTCAGGGGCCGGGGGGGGGGGAGGAAGAATTAATTTACATTTCAAATTTGAATAAATTTACATAAGTTTTCATAAATGAATATATTAAAGATGAACTTATGAGTGAATGAAGGTCTCGCAATAGCTCAAGGCCTATAAAAGGCCTTGCACAAAGAAAGGCTGGCCTTTCCTTTGCTGCCGCTACTGCATCACAGATGTGAAACAACAAGCAGTGGAGCGAGCTCTCATCCCACAGCTCACACGAGAGGTCAAACAGTCGCCCTCACACTGACAGCAGTTGGGTTGGGCCAGTGTGAGCTCCAACAAATCTCCGGAGGGCCAGAGGCTCATTGGAGAATGGGGGCTCCCTGAGGGCCGCATTGAGAGATCTCGAGGGCTGCAAGTGGCCCCAGGGCCGGGGTTTGGGCACCCCTGCCTTAGATGTTTGACTGTAAAGGTTCTCTACAATGAAGTCTGTACAAACTGTACATATTAAAATATGTGTTCATTTTTGAGAAATGCTGTGTGTGTGTGTGTGTGTGTGTGTGTGTGTGAGGGGCTCCTTCCTCAGATGAAACAGTGATTTTCAATGGTGAGCAACAGGTTAAGTGAATATGTAATACTTTATTTGTGTGAACAAATACTTTATTTGCTCCCCTGGGGGCTGGGTATAAGAATAGGTCCTCAGTTTGGCTGTACTTGTCCTAAGAGTCCACTAAACAGGTAGATGAGACTCATTAGCCTGGGAAGGCAGCTCATCTGAGAGAAGGAAAACTCTGATCCCAAACCTCC
Organism: Tiliqua scincoides; assembly: GCF_035046505.1. Classification (NCBI taxonomy): domain Eukaryota; kingdom Metazoa; phylum Chordata; class Lepidosauria; order Squamata; family Scincidae; genus Tiliqua; species Tiliqua scincoides. The sequence goes on from NC_089821.1 coordinate 37,971,260, forward strand.
ACTGCCTTGTGGCTACATCCAAGTTATGGAAAAGGCTTCAGGAGTCAACCTCCAGGCAAAATCCGGAGCTGGAGTCCCTGAGGCAGTTCATGGTTGAACACAGTCATGTTCTGGCAACTCCTGCGAAGCCGCTGGAACCAACCGTATTGGCCTCTGGCTTTCCATTGGACCATTTCAGTGACGTGGAGAGGGGGGATTTGCTGCATGGGAAACAGTCTGTCCTCCATATCTACTTTACCCAGGCTTCACGCACTGGAGAGGACACTCTGTTCCAGAACCACCATTCAGAGCGCGACACTATAGTCTTCCGAGACTGAAGGATGCCAACAGTATTTGTGTGAAGTGATCGTGCTTGCTTCACCACACACCAAAGGCACTAGATTGGGTGGAATGTTCGCTTAACAACCTAATCGCATAACAAGGATCAGATAATGTATCTAAGTGGTGCACACCTGTATATACGCCACATAATTGCCCATCCTGAAAAAATAGCCACCCACTCACCTCTAAAATTCTGACTAAGGGCCTGGGTCACCCTACACAGGAAAGAGCCACCATGAATTGTTTTGTATTTCCAAACAAATGGAACCAGCCTCAGCACTGGCTACAATAGGATGTGGTTTGTACCCAATGCTCCTGAAAGTGTAAGGCTGAGAGAAGAGCATTAGAATCCCAGCATCTAACCTCAATTTTACAGCACTGCAATCAGTGGTTCAATCAGGGCCTGAGAGGAATTTTGTCAAGGGGTTACAAAGTTTCTTTTGGGCCCCTTTGCAAAGTGGGAGGGGTGAAACAGAGTGGGGAGTGGCTAGAATGGGGGCAAAATAGGCAGGGGGAAGTAGCAACAGCTGGATGGTCTTCAGAGCCCAAGTCTACCAGTCTTCGCAATGAGAGCTCAGGTCTACCTGCCTGCCTAGCGTTGGCAGGTAGATACAGTAATATGGAAAACCAAACACACTCCTAAGTCTCTCTAAAGTCTTTCAGATATGGAAAATCTTTGCAGGAGATGAGTATCATTGTACTTAGGCTCACATTAGAATGGAAAGTGTCCACCAAAACTTGCTTCTGCAACAGCTGTAGTCCTGCAGCCATGTCGCTGAGCTCCTCTACACTTCTTCATGGTAAGCGGATCCTTAAACCAAAGGGCTACTGTAGCAGGTTGGTTTCCTCCCACAAGCGATACTGTTAAGGAATGAGTGCATGTCTGGGCCTGCAGTGTAAGATCCCTTGGAGCTCCTGGGCCTGGGTACAAATGACCCCCTTTACTCCCCTCTCCTAGGCCCTGGGTTCAATGGTGTCAAAGAAATCCTGGCCAGGATCTCTTGGTTTGCAAGTCCTCATCTTTCCCTTCCATCTCCAAGCAGAATATTGGAAGCAGTGCAGTAGAAAGAGCCTAAGAGCTGGATCCTTCTCAGCCCCGGATCTTTGCCAAGAGGGTGTAATTCAATCTCTCTCTGCATTGCAAGGGTAAACCGGTGTCAATTGTGTTGGCCTGGCCGTCACCCCCCCCCCCAAAAAAAAAAAAATCCCCCTCTACATTTAACTTCCGTTCAGTCTATGTGGACTGATGAAATGTAGGAAATGTGTTTCTGGAGGAAAAAAAAAAAAAAGAAGCGGGTTCCCAAAGAGAGCAGCAAGTACAGGGAGATCAGAAGTATGAAGAGTGGCAGCGGGGCTGCTGCTGCTGCTGGGCTGCTCGGGCGGGGAGAAGGGGACGGGCTGCCAGAGGAGAGGAGCGTCCGGGCGCTGCGCGGAGCAAGTGAGTGGGACGTTCTGCTTGCAGGGCGAGGGAGGCGGGCGCGCAGTGCTCAGCAAGAGCAGTCAAGGGGGCACCGGGACTGCGGTGGCCGCGGCTGGGAAAGGCTGGCGGGCATCGAAGTGGCTTCTCTGCTCGCGCGGCCGGTCTAAACAAGAGAAGGGCGGGCGTGGGTGGACTCAGAAGTAAGCCCCAAAGCAGTCAATGGGGCTTACTCTCAGGAAAGTGTGGCTAGGATTGCAGCCTGTGAGCCCAATCCTATGCATGTCTGCTCTGAAGTAAGTCCCATAGTGGTCAATGGGGTTTACTCTCAGGAAAGTGTGGCTAGGATTGCAGCCTGTGAGCCCAATCCTATGCATGTCTACTCTGAAGTAAGTCCCATAGTGGTCAATGGGGCTTACTCTCAGGAAAGTGTGGGTAGGATTGCAGCCTGTGAGCCCAATCCTATCCATGTCTACTGTGAAGTAAGTCCCATAGTGGTCAATGGGGCTTACTCTCAGGAAAGTGTGGGTAGGATTGCAGCCTGCGTGTATCTGCGAGAGCGTTGTTTGTTTCGGCTTCCACGGAGAGGCGTGCGGAGGGGGAACGGAGCAGCCATTCGTCTCCCCTGCAACGAGCTGGCCACGGTCTTCCGCTGCCCCTCTCGCAACGGGCCAGCCAGCCTTCCTCACCTCCCCCCCAAGCAATGCAGGCACGGCTAGAGGTCGGGCTTGCAAGCTTTGTGGACAGGCGCGCGCTGCAGGTCCCGGGTTGGGCTTGCTGGGTGCTGCGCTCGGAGCTGTTGCAGCGTGGCTCGCTGGTTGCAAACCCAAGTGCGGAAGCGAGAGGGACGCGGGGGGGGGGTCAGTGCAGAGAGAGTTGGGGACTTGTGGCTTGCAGGCTCTCGCTCGGGTCCTCCTGCGGTAGCCTTTGGGGCTGCAATCCGATCCACACTTTCCTGGGAGTAAGCCCCATTGAACACAATGGGACTTACTCCTGAGTAGACATGCATAGGGTTGTGCTGTTGCTCCGCAAGCCTTCTTAGCCATCAGACTCGCTTGATACCCTGGCGCGCGCGCATGTCTGCAGGGGGAGCAATAGTCCTATGGAGCACCTGGATCGCTTTGTCTGCAGTGGCCTCCTGTGTGAGAAAGCACGGCTCCGAACTGCAGGTTCACACAACGACGACTGTCCTGGCAGCAGTGGCGTAGCTAGAGGGGGGTGCAAAGCACTAAGTATTGCAGGGAGCCTCACTGCAGCTTGCAAGGGACTCCTACCCTTCAGAGCCATTCCAGTCAGGGGAGCCCCCACCCGGAATGACTCCGAAGGGTGGGGACCCCTTGCACGCTGCGGTGAGGCTCCCTGCAAAACTTAGTGCTTTGCACCCCCTCTAGCTACGCCATTGCCTGGCAGTCACTAGAGGGGATCTGAAGGGGGACTGTGGCGATCCTCCATCCAAGGTCCGGGCTTTGAGCAAATGGGAGAATTGAGAGTTTGGCCCAGTGTGTGCGGGAAGTCACACCGCCCACGGAGCCACTTCACACGACCTCCCTGCCCAGTGGATCCGGACACTCGTGTGTGTGGCTGCCCTTGAGGGGGAAAGACACACACTGCAGGTTCTCTCGTTAGCAGAGGCTTGGATTGGTCTGGGTAAGGGAGCCTTACTCATCGGCACCCGAGAGGATTGCGCAAGGTTGTGGGTTCGCCTCCGCATCGCGTGGGCTGGCCCTTGCCAAGCGCCCTCCCTTATTTACTATGTTATTTAGTTTAACAGCTCAGCAGGCGGGAGGACTTGGAACGAGTAGCCGAAACGAAGGCTACAATCCTATGCACCCTTCCCTGGGAGTAAGCCCCACTGACTCTAATGGAGCTTCTGAGAAGGCACGCATAGCTTGGACTCGAAGGCTGCAATCCTATGCACACTTTCCTGGGAGTAAACCCCATTAAACACATGGCACTGACTTCTGAGTAGGAACGCATAGGCTTGAGCTGTCTGGCTGCTATCCTATGCCCATTTTCCTGGGGCTAGGCCCCACTGAACAGAATGTGACACACGTCTGAGTAGACACGCATAGGCTTGTGCTGCAGCTAACACAACCACCCTAAAATAAGCCACGCCACTCGTACAATGCCACCTTCCTCTGCTTTCTCAATCACGGTTCTACAATAACACGTCGGTGTTTGGCTTGCAGAGGAATATTCGCGCCAGCTTTGTTCGCTTTCAAATACCCCCCCTCCCAAACATTGGGGCGAGTGTTGGGGTGGGGGGGCTGTTCAACAGCTTGTTCCCCTCGCTCAACTGCAGATCTTGCAGGGCAGCCCCCTCACCACCCCGTGGGACAGAATTTAATGCATGATCTTCCTCTCTTTTCCCCCAGACCTCTTCCCTCCCCCCCAACCATGCGGATGCAGACAAACCAGGTGGATGCAGACAAACCAGACCCAGCGAGACAGGCTTTCTGTTATTGGTGTTTGGCAAGGATCAGGTTACCGCTTTGCTTCTTCAGACTGCTGCCCCCCCCCTTTGAATTTTCTGGAGAGAGGGGATCTGGGGAGGGGATAGGAAGAGAGCTCCTCCCCCCAGCTCTTTGCAGCCCTTGATTTCGGAAAGGGACGTGGACAATTCCACACTTCCCCCCCTTGCCCGTCGCATTGCAGGTTTTCCCCACCTCCAGCGCAGCCCCCCCCACCTACTACTGAAAGTGTAGTTCTGAGCTGAAAGGAGGGAGGGGAGGAGGAGGAGGAGATCTTTGCCTTTCAGGCCTTTTCCAAACACATTAAAACTTGGATCGGGTCTCCACTGCCGAGCAGACACTGGGCCAAGTGTAATGGGTTTGTGATGCGGGCTGTGATTTAATGGGAAATTAGCCCACATTGTGCACTGCAAGAGGCCATTGATCAGGCAGGCTTTCAAAGGAGATTCTTGCCAATGCCTCCAGCTGACCCAGGAAATATTGATGGGGGGGGGGGGAGAGAAGCTGTGAGGTGGCATATGGTGGCTTATAGATCAATAGTTCCCAAACTTTTTAGCTTGGGGACCCACTTTTTAAAAAACAACACTCTGTCGGGACCCACCTAGGTTTACCGGACTCTTAAAAAAGAGAGATATAGAAATAAATATTTTATTTATTAGTAACAATACAGTAACCACAAAAAAATACCCTCAAACATTTAGCTCCCTCTATGCTTTGCAAACTGCAGGAGCTGAGCACTTTGCAGGGTGATTAACAGCTACAGTATCTGATTTTTGAATGGCCTGGGGCTTTAGGCAATTGGATATCTGATCTTTCCATCACCCTTTGTTGACCCACCCAAAATCAGGTTGTGACCCACCAGTAGGTCCTGACCAACAGTTTGGGAAGCACTGATATAGGGTGATGGGCCAAATGACCAACTTGCCAGGGATGGTGGATTGGAAACTTTCTGATCTCTGTGGAAAGGGCCAAAGAGCTTCATCTGAGCAAGGGCTTATGGTCAGAATAAATGTTTCTGCCTGTGTTCGCTTCTAGAGCCTTGCTCTAGAACATGCTGCGAACAGACAGAAAATGCTTCAGCGTATGTGAAGAGTGCTTTTCTCATCACTGAGTTACTGTGATCTCATACAGGAGGCAGTTATGATCCTAACTTCCTCTTTGCTGCCACTGTACCTTCTCCTGCAAACCCCCCCCCATGGGCACTTGGAGCAGTTGTGAGTTGCTCTGAATGGCCAACTGCTCTCCCCCCCCCTGCAGAAAATAGTCAGCCACTCACAGCGGCATGCAACTGCTCCGAGTGTCCGTGACCCAGTAGTAATTGGCAGTTACGTCTTGTCACTGCAATTATTTCTGGGTCAGGGACTTCCAGGGAGATGACATCAAGCATCACAGCCACAAGTGCCAGAGGGTCCAGCTATGCCAGTATATCAGAGTGTGACCACACCTACCAGTAACATGGACAGGTATAATGAATACTCATTGTGACAACTTTTCACAAGGTCCTTGGCTAATCACATGATCTGAGCAGCACAGGAGGAAGATGCTTGAAAGGCCATAACTAACATGCTATTGCTTTGTATCATTGCCAGTGCAAGATGTCTTAGCACATGAACTGACATGCTAAATGCTGTCCTCCCCTTTCTGTGAGGGATGAATCGGAAGAGAATGTGTGGAGGAGGAGAGTGGTGGCCTAGAGTGTCTCTGACACTCTTCCTTTTCCACTTTGTTCCCCTCATTTTTTTCCAATCCAAGGAGTGGGGAGGAGGAGCGAAAATGAGTAGGTGAATGGAGGCGGATGCCTCCCATTCACCTCTTGCCTGAGGTGACCACCTCAATCAACCTCATAGATGGATCTGCCCTACAGCACAAGCAGAAGGTCCCCAGTTTTGGCCCCTGCCAATTTTAAGGTTCTCATAGGTCTTTCTCATCTCTGCTCTTTCTCTGCTTGAGTACCTAGTGACCCACTGCCAAAACAGTTGATGTGCTAGAGATGGATCAATTATCAGACTCCGTATAAGGAGGCTTCATTGGTCTGTATGCCTCTGCAGCTCCCACACCACATACCCAACAGGAGAAGGGTCCTCAAAGCACCACAGTCATGTGGGATTGTGATTATTCACCACATCCCTGGCTCCACTAAGTGGATACACCCCAAGCCGTAGCATTATTGCAGGTTTTGTAGGCAAAGTGTCTGAGTCAATGGGCACAACTTCTAGACAGGGTTTATTTATTTATTTATTTTAGATGTTTATATCCCTTCTTTCTATTCAATTAAGAACACTCAAGGTGGCTCACACTTAAGAACAAATTAAAAACATAAGATATACATATATAAAAGACATTAAAAGCAATAAAACACAATAAAAACCTGAATCCCAAATTAAAATCCATTTAAAAAGTGCCATGCCCCCTGGTGTCAGCATAAAAGGCATCCCTAAATAAAAAGGTCTTAAGCCCCCGCCGAAAGGACTCTAAAGAGGGAGCTGTTCTCAGTTCCAGGAGGAGGGAGTTCCACAGATGGGGAGCCACCACCGAGAAGGCCCTCTTTCTTGCTGCCATCCCCCTCACCTCCGCTAGTGGCGGCACAGTCAGAAAGGCCCCCTCTGATGAGTTGAGAAAGAGTGCCTCTATTTACAGTATTTAAAAATTCACCCTTGACTGTGGACCCTCTTTTTAAAAAAAAAATAAAATAAAATAAATGGATCACTCAGCATTTGTACCAGCCCACGTGTGGCTTGAGTGCATTCAGTGAGCAAATAACATGTGTTATCCAACCTGCAGGTTCATGCAGTCTGTTTGCTTTATATCTGTATCAGGGCCATAAGTGTAGGGAAGATATCCTTCAAAGTGTCACTCCTGGATTTCAAGGGGTGGTGTCCTCCCTGGGCCTTCCTTCTACCAAAGTGTAGGTAGAAGGAAGGCCCAGGGAGCCTTCATCACATACTGAAGGGAGCCTTATAGTGAGGGTGAATGGGTTGTACTTGGTTTGGCAGCCAGAACTTAGGACTGAAAGCATGAAAGTGTGGTATGGAAATTTCACCTTTGCATGCTGTTACAATCTTTGGATCAGGGATGGAGGAATTTTTTTATGGCAGCCTTTGAAGACATACCTATGTCTTCAGAATGCAACTTGCATCTTCTGCAATGTCATGATAACCAATAAAAACATCAAGATAACCTTCCCTCCACCTCCCACCAATAGATTTTAATAGTCCATCTATTATAACAAAGATAATAAGAATCTGTGATAAACATGTCTAGAAGAATAGGCACTGAAAAGCCCCCATCCACACCGACTCAAGCTGCAATGCTATCCACACTTACCTGGAAGTAAGCCCCATAGACTATCATGGAACTTGATTCTGAGTGGACCTACCTAGGATTGGGCTCTTAGTTACTCTTGAGCAGGTCTGTGCTGATTGCTGTGGGGCTTCTAATGAAAAATTGATCTGGAGGTTCCTTTTGGCTTCTAATGACCAATGGCAAAAAAACAGATAAATCTATTTGCTAATTTCCTTTTGTGCTGGCTTCCAACCCACAAGACTTACATCAGTACTAAGCATCAGTGTGCAGGCATATGCCAGGTTCCTGTCCCACTGTGATTTAAGCTCACCATGCACTTTGTATCAAATGTATTCATAACACAGAGGACAAAGGCTGCTTGTGAATTAGAGTTTACTTTATCAGTATAGATCACATTTTGATGTAAGCCCTTAAAAATTCTAATTGATTAATGGGTTTCAGATGGTGGTTCCCCTCCTCTCTCCCCAGTCCCCCTTTCTTTTAACATGTACAGTGTGCTCCAAGCCAATCTGGGAGAGTTCCAAGAACTCTGGGCTAAATTGGTTGTGGTATGGTTTATATGGATAATAAAATAACTTGAAAAAAGATTGAATTTCCTTACAAAAATATAATTGCGCTTGCTGCATATGAGTGAGCTTAGGTTTTATCCCATTATTTGTTATTGTTAGAGGGGAAAAAATAACCATTCCGATTACATATATTGTGTACTTATGGTGTAGTTAGGCCTAATAGGTATTCTCTTCTCTTGAAGAGCCTAAGATCTAAGGATAGTGTGAGCATTAGGATCTTAATAAGGAGCACATTACATGAGTTCTTCAGTGTTTACACTGGCTCCCAATTCTCTTCCCAATTCAAGATGCTAGTGATGCCCTGGAAAGCTAAACAGCCTGGCCCTGGTGTTCACCTGAACTTCTGTGTTCCACCACGACTTCTAAGCCCTTGAGCATGAATGCTCTCTTAAACCACCATCTACTCACCAAATCAGATCCACAAGGAGTTCTTTTTGGAGGTGTCCCTCAACCAACTTAGGGCTCAATCCTGAAGCTGGCAGTGCCCAGGGCTCCAGCTATGCCAAAATGGCGACCCCTGGATCCTGTGGATGCTACAGCTACCAACGAGGTCTTGGGGGAAAGGAGTGTTTGCTTCCTTCCCCCGGATAGACAGCAGCCAGCAGCAATGGGTCTCCTCAGCTCTGCACCTGTGTTTTAACAGGCAGAAAGTTGAGGAGGCCCATGTCTAGCCATCTGGCTCATGGGTGGGGGGGGCATTTCAGGATGCAATGGCAGACACTAGCGCTATCTCCACCCCTCCTTGTGGGCTCCTCTCCCCCACCCAACTTCGTCCTCCCCCAACCCAAAAGCCCTGCTGCTGCCCGGCAGTCTCGTTTACTTCCAGCAGTGGTGCGGCATCATCTTTGTGGCACTGAGGCTCAGTGTGTGAGTAATGACTGTGGCTGCATCTGCTGGCACTCTATATACTGCCTATGGCTGCAATCCTATCCATACTTTACTGGGAGCAAGCCCCATTGACTATAATGGGACTTAAGTATTTTTGAGTAGGTGTGTATACGATTGGGCTCTTATATCACCTACCTAGTACACTTTTAAAGTGATTATAATTTATAATTAGAATGTAAATTTTGAATAAAAACATAATATTGCATCACCTCCTCCTTCACTTCTAACTTTGGAAAACATTAAAATCTGCGAAAAAATAAAACAATTTTCTCCCACCTCTACTCTTAGGTCATTGGTAATCTACATGCTAGGCAACTGGAATATATTTGATAGCTGTTTTCTTAGCGTAAGAAGCACCTTCCTCCTTAGAAATACTCCATCTCTCAGATAAGATAATCTTGGGAATCCTACTCTACATACCTTCTTGGAAGGAACAGCAGGTGTTTGTTTTTTTTAAACACTCCTAAGGAAGGTGCATTCTCTTTGAATTTTAGAAAATTACAAAACACATAATGTATCTATTTTATCATATTTTTGGTGATGACCATTTGCACCTGCTGTTTGCCCAAGTTCTGGAACTCCCATCATTTCTTGGTTGGTAACCTTCAGTCTTGAAAGACTATGGTATAAGCCTACAGCACCCGGTTTTCCCAGGCAGTTTCCCATCCAAGTACTAACCAGGAATGACCCTGCTTAGCTTCTGAGATCGGACAAGATCAGGCATGTGCAGGGTACCTAATAGTAATGAAAGTAGATATAGGCCAATATTGCCTACCTGCCATTTTTCAAGGAAGCTGCTTTGCAGACATAAAAATATATATTAATTCAACAATAATATTTTGATAAGCATCACATGACCACTAAGGGACGCAGTCATTTTTAGTGATGGGAGTTGAGTTAAATGTATGTGATTTTGACATTCCTCCCTTGTCTTCTGAATAAATGATGAAGGACCATGGGACTGCTTCACCTTGTGCCAGTATCTTGAGCTTTAAGGGCCAGGGCCTTAAGGGAGTGACACCAACCCCAATGATGCCCCTGCACTTCAGATAGCAGATCTCTATCCACCAGCTTCCTTCTACTGCTTCACCTTCTTTTTCCACTCCCTAGATTGAAAAAAAAGGAAGAGAGGAAGAGGACATGTGGAGGGGAGGGGAGTGCTGAGCTAGAACACTGGAGAGTGGCAGAGGCTGGCACAGTCATCGGTAAGGGGGCAGCATTTAACATGCTGTCGCAGGCATTAGGAGGTGCTGTTGATTAGGTATTAGGAGGTCCTGTTACTACAGGAGCAAATACTTGCATTTTAACTCTGATATTTTTGCGTATATGTGTCAAAGCCCTGTCATGGAGTAGCAGTAGTCATGAGTAATGCCCTTTCTCACAAGGGTATCTTTGAATTGAGCCCAGGATATGTGTAAGGTTTAGAGGCCTGCGTTGCTTTTGAAAGTGAAAGTTTGGTTCCTTGATCATGAGAAGTTGACAATGCTGTCCTACATGAGTAGTAGGTAGCTTAACCTCCATTTGTACGTAGATTCACATCTGTTTACGGTAATTTTGTTATCTAATCTTTATACTTTTTGGGTACAACAGAAGTGCATTTATGAGTATCTGAGGCGTAAGTATCTCTTAATTTCCTTTCAAGCCAGCCCACTTGACAATGACGCTTCAGCATTTATTGCAAAATATGTACTTTTAAATTCCTGTTTGAAAATCAGTGCTCTGAACAAAACCATGAGGGAAGTGAAGAGCCAGAATAGTCCCCCCCCCTTTTAAAATGCCGTTATGTGGTAATCAGAGAGAACTGGGAGCCTGATCCTGTGGTCCGTGGCTCTGCACCGCGGACCACAGTCGCAAGCGTGCCGTAAAGCACGTTTGCAGGGCTTACCGCCAGGCTCCCACTGCAGCTAGCCCAGCGCCGGCCGGAGCTGGGCTGGTGCACGCTGGGTGCCCGGGTTCCGCGGCTTGGCGGTCTCCTGGACCGCCGGGCTGTGGAACGGGAGGTGGGGGCGTGACTGGGGGTGTGGGGGAGGCATTCTGGGAAGGGGGCGTGGCCGAGGGCATGGGGGAGGCATGTTGGGGGAGGGGGAGAGGTGGATCCGCAGAGTCAAGCTCCGCAGGATCCAAGGCATTCAGGCAGGATTGCTTGCTCTACACGAGCACCTTTACTTTAGTGGCAACCAAAAGGTCGCCACTAAAGTGAGTAGCCCCATTGCCGGGCTGCTTCCCTTACTCGGGGGAAGGGGATGAACGTCCCCTTCTCCTGAAGAGCCTCCCGCAGTAGCGTGGGAGGTGCAGGATCTGGCGGGAGCCTGTCATGGACCTGGGCACTATGGGCAGCTCAGGATTGGGCTGTGGAATAGGAGAAAAAAGTCTATGGTAGATTCTACTGAACTCAGCTTAGACTTTTGATCATATGCTACTCATTTTTTCCTAAGATGGCTGGTTTCCAATTTCATGATTGTCTTTTCCATGAAAGCCTGTCCGCACTTACACCTGGTATATTCCCAATTTAACTAGTTTTGTTTACTGATGTTCTGTAGCTATCCCTAATGGGTTCCTATGTTGTAAATTTGGGCCTTTTGTTACAAAAGGGAAAGGCAGGATATAAGTGTTTTGATATAATAACAATAACAATAATAAAAAATAAAATGGCCTCAAATGGGCCATACAGGCACCTGCCGCTTAACAACCTTCCACTTAACAACGGACCACATATATGATGGTGGTCAAAGCACAACAAAGAGGCTGTTAATGAGGCAGTCAGTACTCCCGAAGCCTGCAGCAGAGTGTCTGTTTACACAACACAGAGGCCCTTAATACAAAGAAGAGGTAATCTATCTCCAGTAGCCAGTGCATTATGTCAGTGCTGGAAAGCACTGACATAAAGGGTTAGAATCACACACTTAATTGCATATCAATGGCGATTGGAGTGCCCCATCATGAAGTGGTACACACCTGTATTTACAATTATTAAAATGATTAATACAATTAAATGGTGTAATTAATTAATACAATTAAATGGTGTCATGTTTTCTTTTCAGTCTAGAATGTGTAGAGACATCGTTGGGGAGGTAGATAAAAAATAAGTCTTTGTCTTGCACAGAGGCTGAGGCTGCAGGCAAGACAGTGTGGTCCAAGCAGTGTGGACCAGTGTTCCTCCCAGCGGTTTCATTGTAGAACAACCAGCAGCAGGAACAGAGTATCTGAGAAGTAAGAAAAAGAATTTTTGCCCACAGTACCCTTAAAATACACTTAAGTGCTCTTGTTCCCACTTCTCCTGAGTAAATGGTTAGATAGACATTTATTGTTATGGTCAAAGACTAGCAGAGTAAATGGTTTATCACAAGGAGAATTCTGGCAGGTGCAGTTCTGTTGCACTATGGCAGGCAAAAACAAAGGCAGCAAGTTTTCTTTCAAAAGGAACTTTGCAATTTTAGATACTATGCGTGACCTTCTCAGAGAGATGAATCTGGAAAGGTAGGGAGTCAGTGGAGTAACCCAGAACAGTGCCTCTTGAACTGACCCCAATAGTATTCCATTGCTGGTACTGTGGTACCCCTGTTTATGCACAAATATTCAGAATTAATTACCAATTTATGTTGAAATCCTATTCTAACCTGGATCACATAGTGAATGCCGGCTTGTCCTATATTGACATTAGACATGCTTATAGGTATGGTACTTTGCTGAAGCTGAAGGTATATATAAGCTAGCATAGTGTAGTGGCAATACGTGAACAATGTGCTTGGAAGCCTTAGTTTGAAATCTTCTTTAACTATAAACTATACAGGTAACCAAAGGCAGGGTATCTAAGTTCCATCCTGCTATGGAGGTAACAGTACTCTCCTATCTTACAGCATTGTTGTAGATAATGTCAAGGTTGTCAAGCATTGTCAAGATAATGGATGTGAAGAACCCCAAACAGTCAAAAGAGCTACATAAATGCTAAAAATTACTACCCATTGATCATTGCAGTTCAGGTTAGGTGACCAATGGCAATTTCATACTGTTCTGTAACACTGAGTGTGCATTATGCAGATTTTGCAGAGTTGACCTTCAATACCAACCAACCAAACAACAAAAAAGCAAACAAAAAACAACAACAAAGTAAAGACTGAACAAGAGATTTTTGCATAGCTTGGGGGAGATGCAAACACCAGCACAATGTCCTTCATCATGCCAAAGAAAATTTGGGAATAATTTCATTCCAAACCAATCCACTCATATATGGGTTTTTTTCACAGTTGATTATTCTTTTTCCTAATTAGTGCTAACAAAGAACTCCAACTCGAATTATAGCAAATGTTCATCTGACCTGCCTTGCTTACCTCTGGCAATCGCTGACAAACATCAGCAGGCAGTTTAAATTACAGGCCTGGCAAACTACTAGGCTGTGCTACAATACACAGAAAACTAAATGCGCTACTGTCTACTAGCATAAAAACTTCACTGTTTGGTGGGAGTGAATGGGGAGGAATGTAACCTTCCAACTTGTTGAAACTGTTACATGCCATTAGGTGTACTGTAAACTATCCTGCACTGGATCCTTTAGCTAGACAATCAAGCTAAGAATTAGAGATACTTCGTTAGTATCACGGGGTGAAAAAAACAAAACCCAATGAAATGAGAATGCACTGCATAAATAGGAGTTGCAGTTTAACTGAGAGTAAATAAAGGCTGTCCCCAGTAGAGGTATCTTGGGAGAGGATTGTGGAGAGGGTCTGTTACTGAAGTTGCAAAGGTAAGTGATTCAAGATGCTAGATGCAGGTAGTTTATCACATGTCATAATTTCTCTAGAAATGTTCAATCAATATGGCTTTATAATTGTGGCATTTATGTTAAAGATCCACATTCAGAACCTGACAAAGCTATCTTGAAATCATCAGTACCTTAAGTCAATTTCAGGAGCTGCACCTGATTACATGCTAAGGCTGGACTTTGACCGTCAGACATGAAACATGTAGGTAGAGTAAATGTATTTTAATGGCTATAGGGTGGATTGGTGAGACAGGGATACAGTGTTTTGTTCATGTTCTGGCCAAAAACTAGAATATTTGCTATGGACAAGATTTGTCCAAATTAATTCTACATTTTCCTGTTTCAGTTAGTCCTGCTTTCAGTTCTAACGAAGTTGCATTTGAGGGGAAACCAGTTCCTGTAGGTCAAAAGCATAAACGAGTCACTATGCTTGAGATGATAAAAGGGGAGAAACAAATAAAAAGAAAATGAATGAGGGAAAGATGTTGGTGGAAATGAAATGTAACACATAGTGATTTTATTTGTTGTATCTGGTCAGAAAATTAAAGTGTCTGATAGAATAATAGGTGGTTAGAATGATCACTCAGCACAATGACCTATTTCCCATCTCTGTATTTCATAATTGAAATAATTAAGGGCCCAATCCTACACAGTGCGTGCCGGCTTACTGCAACGGCTTACGTTGCGCACTGTTGCAAACATGCCATAAGGCACATCTGTGGCCCACAGCACTGGTGCAAGCACAGCGCCGTGGTCTGCGCTCTGCGGTCGTGTAGACTGCTGGGCAGCGGAGAGGTAGGTGGGGGCATGGGGAAGGCAGGGAGGAGCCGTTCCAAGGCAGGAGGAGGCAGGGAGAGGGCAGGAAGGAGGGGCAGGAGGGAGGCGGGACTAGTGGAGGTTTGTTCCACTGGATCCTAAGCCTCTGTTTCGGGCTGCTGGCCTGACATGTAGGCTCTTGATTCTACATTGACCGTTGGGTCACCATAGAATTGAGTAGTGCCACTGTAGGGCTACTCGCCTTACCCGGGGGAAGGGGACGAAAGTCCCTTTTTCTCAAGGAGCCACTGGTGCTGCCCAGGTTGTACTTGGGATGCAGCGGCATCCATTTTCGGTGCTGCTGCAGTCCCGCGTGCTGGGCAGCTCAGGATTGAGCTGTAAAACAATGTGACCAAACCCTACATGGTATCTGACTTGTGTTTTCCCACTGATGTGGTGACCGGCCGGCCATAAATTGACAAACAGAATGGTGAAAACCCAAATTCATACCTCCAGTAGGGTTGCATACACAAATAATAATAATAATAATAATAATAATAATAATACAGGTATTTATATACCGCCTTTCTTGGTCTTTATTCAAGACTTTATTCAAGGCGGTTTACACACACACACTTCACACTTCAATACCTTTATTGGGATATTTAAAATTGGAGAGAATAAATAACATAATAAATAGGACAGCTTTAAAGATGTTAACTTCAAACTTTGGCCTTAGAGATTACCGCTAAAAATTCTGCCACCAAATTGGTAATAGGAGGGGAATAATCACTAAGAAGAATTGGGAAAGGATCAACAAGGGAAACAGGAAGAGAAGAAAGAAAAGAATCAAGTAAGTGAAACCTGAGATTGTGATGAGCAATGCACTGAAGAAGGATATGATCCAGAGTGTCTGGTTCAACTGAGCAAAATAAACATAATCTGTTTGAATGAGGAGTTTTAGAAAATCTCCCTCGGTGTAAGGCCGATGGAAAAATATTCAGTCTCACCAACATAAAAGCCCGTCTTTTAACTAGGGTTAGTAAGTTGGGTAAAATAGTTCGCAGGACGGCCAAGAAAAGGGGACAAACCAAAAAAGAGAGGCAAGCAGGTCGGATTTAAGCTAGACAGTAAAATCGTGCACTCCTGCTCCCAAAGTTTGAGTTTAATGAGATGATGTGCTTTTTGAAGGTCCATATGAGGTAAAAGTTCAGGAGAAAGATCTAAGGAAGATAGTTTGGCATCAATGAGATTAAACCAATTGGATGAAAAAGCAGTTTACATAGGCAGGCTATTTAAACCCCAGTAGGGATTTTTACAATTGAAAGAAGGTTCTATCTTACAAGAACCACAACATTCACATGTTTCTTTCTGGTCTGGTTTCACATTCTGGCCTCCATCCTCCCATGCTCAGAGCAGATGGAATAACTCGGCTCAGCTTGTCAGCTGCTTCAAGGTCACACGGTGCCGGTGGCCTCAAACTGGCGACCTTGTGGATGTTATCTTCAGGCAAATGGAGGCTTTACCCTCTAGACCAGACCTCCTGCCCAAACTATTTCTGAATTTAGGACTGATATTTATAAAATGCAACTTAAAAAAATTATAGAGTCGTAGAAGCTCAGCTCTCCACTAGGTTTAAATCTCCCTCCTTCAAACTAGTTCAAAGGAAAAGGTCTCACAACCATGCTAGAAGATATTCAGGCTTGGACTGAGTCTTTGGGAATTCTGTCGTTTGGGGATAACCACTAAGAACAACTCTCCATGTGCTCTGGCTTTTCTTGCCCACTGGCGCCTGAATAGTATTGTTAAGACGTTCTGCTTGATGAATCTTCAGTTGCTAATGAGACATGGTAGGAGGAAGGTAACTGGTTTCTCAGGCACTCTGAGTCCATGTGATTTGAGCTTTTATTCAAGAGCAGTGCTTTGAAGTCAGTGGCGCCCACCACAGCCTGGTGGTGATTTGGTTCACACAAGATAATTATGACTCATGTTCTCCAGTCCCTCCTTTCATGTTTTCAATTCTTCTATATTGTGGTGTGAATATAAATTTCCTGATTCACTTATATAACAGAGATATTTCTGTAGAAAGGCAATGCAAGCTCATACATTATTAATCTGCTTGGCAAAGGATTCCCCTGCCACAGAAAATGCTTTCACATTTTTTCTGCTGGAGTGACTTAAGTGTGGGTGAGCCACTAAATGGTAACATGGACCTACATGGAGAATAGAGAAAACTTTGCAAGGCTAGAAGTGATTCGTGATAGTCTTAGGGATGGTGTACACAATGAATATGTGTTACATTATTCTTTCAATAAAGTCACTGTCATATGTCAGCAAAGTTGCAAAGATGTCATTTCTTCTGGAGAGTTGCCTTGTTACTATCCCTTGTAGTTTATCACACTGAGGGCCCAATCCTATTGAGTGTGTGCAGGCTCACCACCGGCACACACTGTGGCAAATGTGCTGTGAGGCATGTTTGCGGGCATTACCACTGACAGAGCGCTGGAGATGGCCCAGTGCAAGCCCTCACTGGAACAGTGTCAGTCAGAGACTGGTGATCTGCCACCAGGTGCTCTGTATGAAGCGCGTGGTGGTGGAGAGGTAAGACAGGGTATGGGGGAGGTGGGGAAGAGGTGTTCCAGGCTGGGCAGAGAGCAGGGGAAGGAGTATCAGGGGAGTGAGTGGGGTGGGACCAGTGGAGCTTAGCTCTGCCAGATTCAGAGCCCTGGATCAGGCTGTGTGGCTCGACACGAGGCATCCTGATTCTGCTAAAGAGCTGCCACAGAGTCAAGTAGCCTTACTCAGGGGAAGAGGACAAACGTCCCCTTCTCCTGAGAAGCCACCACGGCTGCCCATTATGCACAGGATACAGTGGCAGCCATTTTTGGCACTGCAGCAGCCCCATGTGCCAGGCAGCTCAAGATTGGGCTGTTAGAGCCCAATCCTAAGCATCCCAGCACAAACAGCTCCAGCAGAGCCAAAATGGTGACTGCCGGATCTAATGGGTGCCAGGCTAGCACCAGGAGTCTTCTCAGGGCAAGGGAGTGTTTGCTCTCCTCCATCCTGCTTCACCCACTTCCAACCTCCTCCCACCCAGAAATATTCACCACTGGCTGGTGCTACAGGAGTGCTGTCTGTCAATCCTTGTGGCACTGAGAATCAGCGCCAACCGGCGCTGGCCCAGCACCAGCAGCCCCTCATCTCTGGGTGCTGTGAACGTGCTTTACGGCACATACGTGACACCCAGCACCAGTGCTGAGCAGCAGTGCTGGTGCTCTGAGCCCTCAGGATTGGGCTCTTAAGAAGAGGATAGAATGGACTTGCATGGCTGAAACTGTCTTTCACTGAATCAGACCACTTATCCATCTCCTTCCGTATTGTTGTTGTCACTTGTTATTGAGGGTTTCAGGTAAGGGTCTTTCTCTGTCCTGCCTGGGAATACTAGGGATTGAACCTGTGACCTTCTGAATACAAAGCATGTACTACAACACTGAGCTAGAGCCCTTCTTCTCAAAAAGCAGGCCTAACTCAGATGCTGCTGCTTGCTTCAGATACTCAAGATCCAGTGTCTCTTGTTTTTGAGACCCTTGATCTGGCTACTGTATCTTTTGGCTAAGCATCTGTCTTGCTAGCAAATTAAATCCACAAACACCAAATAGCCTGGCTATTGTAATAATGTGCACATTTGCTTGGCAATATGCATGAATAGGACGTACTTATACCTAATCATGGATAGGTTGGGCTGGACATCCCATGGTAGTGGCTTCAGTGGTGAGTCTGACGAGCTGCTTGCCCCATAGGAATTGTTGTTCATGCTAAGTGAATGGCTTGGTGCAAAACTTTGAAAAAAATTTTTTTCTTTTGCTTCAAAAATAAAAATCCATAACGTAATCCGTCAAAAGCAATAGATGCATAGATCTTATGGGAACAGAACATCAGCATTAATTATTTGGTGTATTAGCAGAACTCTGCAATTTATGTTTCCACTTTTTCCAGGCTGAGAAGAGTCTCATGTGGCTGAGTGGTGCTGCTTGCACCCTGTTGTCACTTGGCAATTGCACAGGCCATGCTGGTGCCTGCAAAGAAACCTAGAAAGGCAGGCAGTGTCATATCTTGCTGGCTCCGTGTGTAATGCCATCTGCGCAGGGCCATGTAACATGTTAGATTATTAGTGTCTGATCCTGATGCAAGCGGACAGATTATGCTGCTTTTGGACCCTGCGCATGGTCTGGGACAACATCCAGGTCCCTGTCTTGGCTGACTCTTTAAGATTAAGCAACATTCTCCTTTAATTTAGAGTGGCATGTGGTCTCTCACGCCCCCTCCATCCTCCACCAAGTACTCCAGGGAGAAGTTGGTTTGCTCATCTGCCATTTACTGGGAGATATACAAGCTCCTTCTGTGATCCTGATTTTAGAATTAGGAGAATACTTGTGGGGTAGACAGTGAAGGCACATCTCTTTATCCCTATAGCAGCAAGGAAGCAGATAAAACTTTCTGTTGTTTACAGTTGTTACGTGCCTGGATTGCTACTCCTGTTTTTTCTGATTCTCTTGAGAAGTTGGACACAAGGCTTTTATCCTCCCTCTTAGCCCTGGGTTCCACATCTGATCCCTTGGCCCACGATCATATCTAGTTCACATTGACTAGCTCACTGAGCCCAGAAGTATTCTAATGCTTCCCCCCATTCCTTTCTCTTCTCCCCCACTCTCGAAGGATGTAGTGCATGATGGTGCATAATGTTGCTAACCATGCAGCTTCCTCCACTTGGTGGCTGAAGTGGCTGGGTCATTGTCACTGAGAGTGTGGCTGAAGGGGGGAGAGAGAGAGAGAGAGAGAGATGGCAAGTAGCCCCATAGCTGCAAATATTGCAGGTATTTTGCAAATAGTTTTCTCTGATTAGAAACATTCTTAGAGTTGTGTACAGAATATATATTGTATATATTGTATGTATGTATTGTTTTCTGTCATTAACCTGCTTTGGGTCACTATAAGAACACGGGCACAATCCTACCCTGTGCTGGAGCAGGCAAGCCAAGAGGCTTACGCTGTATCCAGCGCAGGATAGGGGCCCAAGGGGAAACTTTCCCCCTTATCTCCGGGTAAAGCACCTTTGCCCCAATGGGTCTCCTTGGACATGCGCCACCTCCTGAGGTGGCGCAAGTCTGAGGAAAGCAGACAGACTTCACGCCGCTCCAGACTCCCTGGGAACGAGGGTTAAGATCCAGCATAAGTGCCGTGCCTGCCCGGGCAAATAAATAAATAAATCACCACTGTCCAGAACATGATAGAAATGATAAGGTTCCTTCTCAAACTAAAGCAAAGTAGCAACCGTGGTTTGCCTGTTGTACATCTGGAAATTCTAACCATGGTTTGGGAGTGTAACTATGTCTAGGAAAAACCAAGGTTTCTCATGATGTCTGAACCCAGTCAATGGTCTAGGCCAGCCATTTTCAACCACTGTGCCATGGCACACTGGTGTACAGCAGATGGTCTGCAGGTGTGCTGCAAGAGTTTCGGGAAGGGTCATTTGTTAGAAGGGCCACCTGGGGATGTGAGCCCCTACTGTCAATGGGTGTGACTTGTCAGTTGTCAAAAAACCGATGGTGTGCGCTAATACGTTTAGCGCCTTGTCCATGTGCCGTGAGATGAAAAAGGTTGAAAATCACTGATCTAGGCTGTTATGGTGCATCCGCCTTGGGCCCACCTCAGACGGCCGACCCTTGAAACCGCAGTACTGGTGGCAGCGGTGGCACCTGATGTACAATCAAGGGGGGCACCACGAGGGGCTGAATACAGAGCTTTGCCCCAAGGACCCCAGCAACCTGGCCCTAGCAGTGTGGGTTCACTCAGTAACAGCTCAGTCCTAACTAAATCCCCCCCCCGTGGGTGTAGCCCTGCCAATGGAGTTCATATGTATCTTGTGAGGGGAGAGAGATCTGGAGGTCTCCTTGAGAACAAACCTCTGTGGCCCTAATAGGTCTCCTTGGATTTGCACTAGCTATTTTGTAAGCAAAAGTCCAAAGAGAATAAGGGAGAGGAAAGGGGATAGGGAACAGAGTTAGGATCTGGCACACACTGGTGCCACCAAGATCCACCCCCTCTCTCCAGTTCCTCCTCCTGTCCATCTTCTGCCCTGCCCAGAAACTCCCCTGTTCTTCCCCTGCCCTCTTCTACCCACCCCTTGCCACTTCCCATTACCAGCTTACCTTTGCTGCCTGAGGTGGCTGGTAGCAGCAGTGGTCCTCTGGCATTGCTTGTCATTGGTGGTGGCAAACCCAAAATGACTGCCATCAGTACACTGTGCATGCCACCATATAGCCATTTACAACAGCAGAACTGTTCCACTGTTGTAGAGGGCAGCCCAGTCCTACTTGGATTGGGTGCATGTTTTTATGGTTCACTTTCTCTAATGGTTGGCAACCTTCAGTCTCGAAAGACTGTGGTATAAGCCTACAGCACCTGGTATTCCCAGGCGGTCTCCCATCCAAGTACTGACCAGGCCTGACCCTGCTTAGCTTCCAAGATCAGACAAGATCAGGGATGTGCAGGCTATAGTATGTATATATGTGTCAGATACCCCCACCTGAAGCTGTTGCCTGCCAGTTTCCTTATACAACATTGGCTCCAGACAAAAAAGGGCAGTTCTGTCAGGGTCTTACTGTTGCTACTGGTTGCTAAGAGTTCATTAAGGCCTGATTGCAGGTTGCTATGTAGAAAATTGGTCACTTTTGCAGGACGGTCCCGCCAGAATGTTCCATAAAGTACTGGGAATAGAGCAGGGGCGGACCAAGCGGATCAAAATATCTTTATGCAGTTCAGTTTACCTCTTTGTCTAATCACCTTTTTAATTTGAATTTCTAATCCCTGCTTGCAGAAATGTTTGACAACATGTGTGCAAGGGTGAGTACAAACACATTCATGTACTGTGTGTCCCTAAATCTCATCAGCAAAACACTCCATTTTACAAATAAACACGTGGTTGTCATCATGTATGTTGTTTTTACGGAGTTGATCTCTGTCTGGCATTTTAAAAATACCCTTCAATCATATTAAATCTGAATCAGCATCAGCTAAAACTAATAAGAATGCAAACCTTTGTGCAAACTGCTAAGTTTACTTTTCTTTTACTTCACAAAACAGGTAGCACCAGTGGTTAAAGCATGTGCACCGCCCTGAGCCCAAAGGCCCGAGGCCCTGGGCTCTCTGACATGCACCAGTATAGCCAGTGGCTGGCCAGCAGACATGAGGCAAATTTGTTACCAATGAAAGAGGATTTGGCTCTTTGGCTGACAAACCTGCTGGGTAAGTATTTTTCAACACTCAAATTATTGGTGGATCTGTGTCCAAAAATTAAAAAAAATAAATCTGGTTTTGGTTCTTGAAACGTAAGAGGAAAGTTCTGCTCCAATTATATTGTTAATCATTTTGATTCCTTCTTCTCCCCTCCTATTCAATATGGCCACTTCCTGAGCTCATTGTGGAACATAACAAAAGCCCTGCTGGACCATGCCAACGGCCCATCTAGTCCAGCATTCTTGTTTCCTCCAATAGCCCACTAGCTGATTCTAGGAAACCCAAAACCTGGGAAAAGCAGACTTCTCTCCTACTACTGCTCCCCCTGTAACTGATACTTAGAGGCATACTACTGTTGCACCCAGAGATCGCGTATAGCCATCATGACTAGTATTCATTGGTAGGTCTGCCGTCTGTGAATTTTGACCAGACCTTTGTGAGCTGTGGAACTGCTTGGTAAAATCAGTTTCCCAGTCTGCATACTTACAGAAAAATATACTCCTGCTATACTTCAGGAATGATAGCAAATATGTTTGGTTTTTTTTGCTTTCTGGACCTCATGGAGATAATGCACTTGTGTGGTGGTGACTGTGGAGAGTGCAGTTTGCTGCTCAGCTGTCTTCACAATGCAGCTTCCCATGTACTGCATTGCAGTATTTGCTCTGGGCATACTCAGTTATCATCTTCTGCTGCTGCTGCCACCTGCGGCATACTTACTTTGTAACCTATAGTACTAGAGTTTAAAACCTTATTATACAACCAGCAAGTATAATGCTCCCCTTTTGCTTACACAGATAAAAGTATCTGAATGGATGCTGTGATATAGCCTTCATCGTCCAGACATCTGTAAGATCTTGAAATTGAAGACATTTTAAAACTCAGTGCACTTTATTGAAACTGAAATCTCTTTGATAGGCAGAATTATAAGCAGAGCATGCAAATCCAATCTCTTTCTGTCAGTGTCAAGGTGTAGCTGTGTGTTCTACTGTTTTACAGCCCAGTCCCGAGCTGCCCAGCACCCAGAAGAGCAGCAGCACCAAAATGGTGACTGCTGTATCCTGAGCGCTCCAGGCAGCCACCGGCAGCTCCTCAAAGGAAGGGAACATTCATCCCCCTCCCCTGGGTAAGGGAGCAGGCCTCTCAATGGGGCCGGTACGCAAGTCTGTGCCGGCTGTTCAACTGGTGCAGAGTTGAGAGGCCCTGAGTTGGGCCAGGAGGCCTGATGCAGGGTTCTGGATCTGGCGGAGCAGAGTGTGCCTTATGGTATGTTTGTGACACTCAGCACCGGCAGAGGGTTGGCTCTATTCAGGATCAGGCCCTTAAAATGGCATACAATGTGAAAGTCTATGAAGTGTCCAGCTTGCTAAATATTTTTTCTGCCTTATGGCCAGATGGAACCTGAATGATATGATGACAGAAATGTAGCAAGGCCCTTCCCATGAACTCCTGCTTGTCTGCCACCTGTGGGGAGAATAGAAGATTATCAGGTTTTCATCTGGTCTTTCCTGACACTGGTTCCTTCCCTGGTCAAACCCATTCCCTTTGAGATACCTACTCCCTACATTCTATTCAAGATGCAGTTGTTCTCTGAAGTGGAAAGGATGTGCTTAGACCCTGATACTTCCCACCTTCCCTGGTATCTATTCCACAAGTCACCTTCTACAGATGTCTGCATTTCTCAGAAGCTATAATAACCTGAGAAAAAACATGACATCTGAGACCTCATAAGTCAAAATGCAAGATGAAATCTTGACAGTTATCTTAGTGCAGTGTTTTTCAAATTTTCACCTGCTGCACAGTGACTTATTTGATGAGGAATCTCTGCATGTCTGCTATGGAAACCCTATATGGTGCAGGGCATCTCAGGGCTTTTTTGAGGGTACACTCTGCAAACTAAACTAAATGTGATATGAGAACTATGACTTTAGTGCTCCTGATGTCTTTTTCTTTCTTAAAAAGCAGGTGTAAGCTAATTTTGATCTGGACTGTAATGCCAGCTGATGGGATCTTCCCTGGTATCTATCCCACGACAATCGTTCCCAAACTGTGTGCCATGGTGCCATAGGGCTCCTAAATCTCTCATGTTCCAAGATGGCAGCACTGTGATATACTTCGTCACACTCCCAGGGTTTTGGGGTGCTCAGAGGTGTTGGTTCTGAACCCTAGAGCCCTCAAAGATCCCTGTTCGGTAGTACTGCCACCACCCTGTAAGAGCCAGTGTCTCTGTCCAGGGATACTGAGACCCTCTAGGCTTAACTATATCCCTTGTAGGCACTGAGCACTTTCTTTACTTAAAGTCTCAGTTCTCAAGTTACTAGTCCACAATGAGGATTTTTGGTAGCTTGCTGAACGGCTAGGCAGGATTCTGAACCTTTGTCCCCAACAGACAATGAACCAACATGGTAAAAAGATTTTTTTACTTTATTAAGTACATAGGGTTACAAAAAGTTACAAAAGGCAGCAAATGCTAGAGGTATAAAAACTTCTAGGAAACATATCAGCATAAAGCTAACTGGCTATCTCTATTATTTCCTAACTCACACCTGGGTCAGCGTCTTTTGTCAGCTCCAGTTACCTATGGGCCACATGGTCCTGGCGGGGCAGGATGTGCACCCACCACCTATCTCACCCAGAGACAAAGACCAAAGACGAAGACAAAGACACCCCTTTGGGCTTTGTTCTTATACCTCTCATGCCAAGAGGATGGTGTGACTCTCTACTCATTTCAAACTACCCAATCAGAACTCTTGGGGACAGAATCTTCTCGAAGTGGGGCTGGATGCTAGTCCTCCTAGTTCTCCCCCTCCCCACTGGAGACTCATGGCGCCTCTCTGTCTGCTGAGGTGCTACACCATCACCTTCCATGGAGTTGTAAATTCCTTTCAGCTAGGATTCAAGCCACTTCTATGTTACTGGGTTACTTTGGTTCAGGCTTTGCAATGCTACTAGGCCCAAACTGCACATATTCATGACGAGCACCCAGAAAGTGCTTGCAAGTTTTGGGTGCTGCCATCTTGGTTCTTGCAAGATTTTGCACAATCCAAGATGGCAGCACCCAGCTGTGCCATTACCCTGGGAAGTTTGGGGACCACTGGTATAGGGGTAAATTTTGAAATGTAGGAAATCATCATTATACTCCCATTGCGATGCTCCACCATGAGTATACATACAAACAAAAAAATCAACTTTCTTTATTAGACTATTTTCTTCTCCTGCTTCTCATTTCTACTTTGGAACATATTTAGCAATATTTTAAAATGAAGTATATTTTATCCTAAATCCTTGGAGAATTGAGTTTAAAACAAATGAATAAAAAATGAAAAGTGGGATACAAATATCCCAAAAAACAAAGTAAATTTGAGTGTAATCCTATGCATGTTTTCAGAAATAAGTTTTGCTTATTTACAGTATCTACGACTCTTAGGTCTCTCAACCAATAAAATAAGTAAACAAGCCAAACTTCCCTTTCCTGGGATGCATAACCTTCTCCCCTCCCTCCCTCACCCACTTCTCTCCTTTCTATCCAATCATCTGCCACCTATCATGACCTCCTATCATGACCATCAGCTATCAATATATAGGGAGAAGTAAACTGGTATTTATGTCCTGAGGCAAATTTCTCATTTTGCTTCCTATTATGTCCAATGCTTCTTCTCAACTCAGGTCCTTTTGAAAATCTTTCAAAGGTAGGACCTAAGCACTCTTGCTGATGACTGTCATTGCCACTCCCATACGAAAAGTCCCAGAACTTTGCTTCTTGCTTTTGACTATACCCCCAGTGCAGGGGGAGAGTTTTTCATCATTTCCTGCTGAACTGTTACCCCAATTCAAATTGCCCCTGTGATGCTGGTGTTAGCTGCAGTTAACTGTATTCATAGGTTTTCACCTCCATGACTGAAAGAAGCTTTGGGGAAGGTGATTTAAGCGGAGAATTGGCATGAGGTGGAAAATTTACATCCATATTACAGCCACAATCCAAATTGGGCCCACCTGCAGTTGTTTTTTCATAAAGAAAAAGAGCCCAGGAGGTCCAACCTCAGAGCTCCTACACGGTGATTAGTTTGGCTGTTAGCTCCTTGCTGGATTTCTTCCCCTTGCATCATGCAAAAATGAAACCATGCCCTAGACTAGAGCGCACCCAACACTTCCTGTAGGTGCATTGAAGAAAGATGGCTTGTCCACCATTACTGGTCTGTTGCTGAAGCTCCTTATGGATTTCTGTGAAAGTAGTTTGAGCAAGGTTGGTGGTTTCTGAAACTTCTCCCCAGGGGTGTGTGCCCAACAGCCTCCCTGTATAACCTCTGCTGGGCAATGAAGTCAATTTATATGGAAGATCTTTTGCAGGCATTGTCTGACTCATTCATTAAATGTTGATCATGCTTATGAGAAATTCAAGATTCCCAAGAATACAGCCAAAGACAACCATTATGGGAAATAGAGAGATATTTGTGAGTGACTGTACTCCTATGCAGTAATGACCCATTAAATGTGCATGGTACATTTCCTGCAAGTATTTTTATAAACATCATCTTATTTAATACTTCTCAAACACTCCTTCGTCACACATTCTACAAGGTATTAAAGTACTGCATTATGTGCTGGAAAATGAGACTAAAAGTTAAGCCATTTGATTTATCAAAGCCCCCAAATGATAACCTAATGCAACTGGAACTCCCCTTAAAATTTGGGAGTAGTAGCTTGAGCTTTAATGGTAAGTGCAGATGACGAGATGAGAAGCCAAATATTTTCTCACAGAGAGTTCTCTTCCATGTTATGATTTAAAGACAGAGGATGACTCCCATGAATGACTGTTGTGGGTTGACGAGTGTGCAAACACTTTATTAGAATGTGTTGGCATGGGAAAATTCTAGGAAGAGTTTGGTAAGATTCTGTGGGGTGAAGACTTACTGAAACCCTTGCTTGGCCTTTAGCTTTATGTTCTTTGGTCCCACAATTTGTTTTTGGTTCACATTCATACCCTGCCTTGCTGAGAGTAGATTATTAATCTGCTGGTGCTTCATGATGAATGATTGGCAACCTTCAGTTTCGAAAGACTATGGTATAAGCCTACAGCACCTGGTATTCCCAGGCGGTCTCCTATCCAAGTACTAACCAGGCCTGACCCTGCTTAGCTTCCAAGATCAAACCATTCTGCAATGGTTTGCTCATTCTGCAATGAGCCAAGCAACATCATCCCTATTCCAGCCTCCATTTCAGAACCACTATACCAGCCAGCACCCCGGACACTAACACCCCACAATCCTCTTTCTTTCCTGGTTTTTGTCCCTGAGCAGTACTGATTTGCTGAAGCTGGTGTGGGCTGGTCAACCAACCTTCTCAGGCAACTTCTTTATCACATTTCTCTCTTCTGGGAAGAAAGGTAGCATGATTCCCTTGCCCTGCTCCCTTCAAGGCCACTGCCTCTCATCCATGTTAAGGGCTTGCTTCATAGCCCTTTCAGTCTTTGAAACTCCCTTTTGTCCAGGGAGATTCATGTCCTGGACCTCTTGCCACTACAAGCCCAGCAGTGCATTGCTGTCAAGCTTTGCAGAACAGGAGTGGTAACCTTGGTCTGTAGTGCAACCTTCTCAAGGGCTCACCAAATCCCCACTATCCTTTCTTATTTTCATGTGCAAAGTCAAATTGACTGCATGCTTTGTGATTGTGCCCAGGCCATAATGGCGGGGAAGGGGGGTGTCAGTGGGGCCAGATGGCATGGACCTACGATTTTGAGGAGGCTTACAAGAAAGTTAAGCACTAAATATTAAAATTTGAAAGAAGATTAATACCGATAAATTTCAAACTTGATGTTGTGTCACTGAAATTTCAGATATTGTGTCACTGAAAGTTCAGATATTGAACTTGAGATTGAGCAGTGTTTTTCCAAATATTGTAATTGCATTACTGGTTTTTCTGTCATTACCAGAAACTATGGCCTCTAATGAGAGGAGTGTTCTAGCCGAATCCTGAGCTGCTGAGCTGAGGCACTGTTGGCGGATCCTCGGGAGAAGAGGACTTTCGTCCCCTTCCCCTGGATAAGCCGAGTAGCCCTGCAAAAGCTACTCCCAAAGAAAAGCATGTAAACCATTTCTAAATGTGAAGAAGTGATTTCCGTTTCTGATCTGATATTTTCAATACAGAATGTATTTGGTTCCTCCCGTTACAGTACTGTACTTTTAGTAGCTGGAATCTGCAAACTGATCCCAGGGTTTAAGAGGGTGATATTTAAGCATTTTGGGGCTGGCATTTTGGCAAAATAATTTACTTCCAAGTTAGTCTTTAAATTTTTGACATTGTGTTTGTATTTGGGTTTCTTGGATCATATATTGTAAGAATAAATTGTTTAATTTCTTGTAAGTGGTCATGATTTTGTGCCAAACGAGCAGCTCCTTAGCCATTACAGTTCTATTTTGTTTATTCTGTACTATTACTTGTAAGTATATCATACACCACATGTACATGTATATACCCATACATAAATCCTATGTATATTGCATTTATTACAAAAGTACTTTAAGTACAGTTTGAAATGGGGCCTACATTTGCCATCTGGCCCAGGCCTATGTCTAACTCTGCTTGATTGTGCCTGTCTTTTCTGTGTTTGTGTTGTAGTGACCATGTAAGGACTTTTTGCCTTTTATCAGCCTCCATCCACACATCCCCTTAGCTGATCCCTCAGGTTCTTCAGGAGTAGAGGTTTTGGATCTCTCCCAGAGGACGGTCCATTGGAGCTCTCCCACTGCAAGTGGGTGAAGTGCTTTCATGGCCTGCTCTTAGGTTCACCCCTTGCCTGTACCCTCAATACGGACCACAGAGAGCCTTTCCCATCCCCAGTCTTTGCTGCAGTCTGAACATCTTCACTCACCTCCTCCCTGTTAATCTCTCTTTTTCCCCACTTCTCTCCTGACACCCCAAAACCTTCCCTTTCTTCTCTCAGTGGGAGGTATGAGGGGATGGAGGGAGGGGCAGGACACGATGGACCTGGCTGCGATGGTGCTTGCCAGATCCAATCCCCCATTTTCACTGCTTCTGTCACCCTTTCTCTCCTCAGACTTGCTCTAGCAAAATTGCTAGTGCAGGTCCAAGGAGACCCATTGCTTGTTAGGAGGCTTACACAGGGGTAAGGGGATTTAAATCCCCTTTCCCTGCTGAAGCCTCCCAGCCTGCCTCCCTGGATACAGCACACCACTTTTTGGTGTGTCTGCATCAGCGAGGGGAAAGGATAGGATTGGGCTCTAGGTCTGTGTTTATAGGAACCGATCATGATGATATTCTATTTCTGTACATTTTGCGTCAATAAATGGTGACAAACTACAGGCTAACAGGTGCAAGGCATTCAAATGCATGGCTCCTCAGCAGGACGGTCCAACTTTGGGCAGCTGGAAGACCACAAGACCCTTGTGTGGCCCCTGGTTGTCCTGACCGGGAAGTAAATGCCAGTGACATGATAATATCACTGTCAAGTACTTCCACATTCTGAACCACTGAAGTCATTCAGCAGCCTCAGGAGGCAAGCAGTGGAGGTGGTGGCAGGTGAGGCAGGGCTTTTCAATCTCCCTACTACACCGTTCTCCTTCTCTAGAACAGAGCTGGAATGGTGCAGCAGGGAGACAAAGAAGCCACTGATGCAGAAAGTGGGGAGCTGTTGCTAGGCTTTGCGGGCTGCAAAAAAGGACCTCGTGGGCCACATATGGCTTGCAGACTGCTTGTTGGACCACCATGTTCTACAGGAATCACTGCAAATTGCTCTCAAGTGAATGTGTTTAGTGAATGTGTGTATAACCTGATATATTTCAAGGTGTTTGTTTTTTGGGGGGAAGGGTGTGAAATTAATGCTGCCTTTTGGAGCCACAGCCTAATGAAGGATGACGTCTGCAACATATTTTTCATTAAATACAGATGTCGAATGCAAAACTCATTCATTTTGGATTTAAGTAGTTCATCTTGATCTACAAAATGCAATAATCAAACCATTATTGTGTGTCAGCCTTCAAAATAATATACACAGTCCTTAGATGGTGATATAGATGTATATCTCCCTGCATCAGATTAGCTTGTTTTTTTAAACAGATTGCTCTCTCTAGGTTCATAAAATCAGCCAATAAGGTAAGACAGAAGTATAAATCATGAGACTGGATATTAATTTAGAATTATGACCATTTCACTCATGCTTGAAATTTCTACTAAATGAAATGTCATTTGTGACTATTAGACCATGTTATACCATTGATCTGTTGTAAATGTATTAATGCGAACAGATCTAGATTCTATTGAAATGTTCAATATGGTTGAAAAAAAATGAAACAATTTTTTTAGCAATTATTAGCAATTTTACCCTTGCTAATTGGGTAAGAGGCACTTTTTCAAGTGGGTGCTCCTCTTTTACTTAGCAGGGGGAGAGTAACTGGCCCTCCTCACCCCAGCAGTGTCTTTTCTAGTGGCTGTCTGCTGGTGTTGCATCTTTTTAGACTGTGAGCCCTTTTGGGACAGGGAGCCGTTAGTTGTTTGTTTGATTTTCTCTGTAAACCGCTTTGTGAACTTTTGTTGAAAAGAGGTATATAAATACTGTTAATAATGATAATTACAATAATTATAATAATAATTATAAAACAGACAATTTTTGTAAAGTAAGGAGTGTCATGAAAGTAACTTTTCATGCTTGTGCCGCGTGCATGCTTAACTGGCATGTCTGAGGATTTGGCAAAGTGTTGACCTTCAGAATGCAGTCTTGTAGCTTTTCTTACACAACTCCTCCTATGAAGATTGCCTTCACTTGGGTCCCATGCCCACTATCAAATATGGCTCATATCATATACTCTCTATGCAGGGAATCTGTATGCTTACTGTAGCATCAAGTTTTCATATATCCACTATGTATACATTTATCCTATGTTAGGGGACAGCAGTTCTTAAACTGTGGGTCTTGGACCCACCAGTGGGTCGTGACCCAGTTTTTGGTGGTTCGCAAAACTTACACGGCATATTAGGCTATCTGCATCAAGGGTTAAACAAGCTGCTACTTGGGGGAGAGCGCTGCTACCCAATCACCATTATAGCCATACCCTGTGGCAGCAGCCTCTAGGGCAGTGATTTTCAATCTTTTTCATCTCATGGCACTCTGACAAGGCACTAAAATGGTCAAGGCACACCATCAGGTTTTTGACAATTGACAAGGCACACCATGCTGTCAGTGGGGGGCTCACATCCCCCATTGGCCCTACTAATAAATGACCTTCACCCAAATTCCTGTGTCATACCTGTGGACCGCTCACAGCACACCAGTTTGCCACAGCCATGATTGAAAATGGCTGTTCTAGAGCCTCTAAAACGTTTGAGAACCACTGTATATAGGGTATATGTGTGGACTTCGGAGTGTGCATGCACTTGATCTCTATGATCTTCTCAACTTAAAAAAAGAGGGTAGAAGGATTGCAAGGAATCAGACAAACAATGTGCACACATAAATTGCAACAAACATCTGTTTGTGTATACCCTGTGTATATCGAATATCTCACAAATGCAGCACATTCAACCCTGTAGCAATCATAGTTGGTGACCAGTGCATGATGGCATTGCCAACATTTGCCATGGATACTGTATAGATTCACTTTCAAAACAGCCAGCTGAACCTGAGAATAGGACTTAACTTTCACCACAGACTGTTGTTTTGATCCATTATAAACATATGAAGCTGCCTTATAGCAAGATAGACCCCTGGTCTGTCCAGCTCAGTACTGTGCTGGAGCAGTTGCTCTTCAGAGTTCCAAATGAATATTTTTCAGCCTTTCCCAGCAATGCCTGGGATTGAACCTGGGACTATCTGCACACAGGTCAGGTGCTCTGCCACTGAGCCATGCGTGGCCCAATGCACACCATAACAGAATGAGGTTCAAGGCAGTTTGTGACTGCTTGGTGGAAGAGGGCTGTTGCCATTTCCTGCAATGTTTGGGTAACATCTGCTCACACTGACATTAGATCTGATGTAGAGTATGCTCTCGAAGGTGTACCTGTGATTTGAGAGACAACTTTTCCAGGAAGTAGTTTAGGAGGAAAAAAAGAGAGGAACAATCTGAAAGTGAAACAGTCTCAAACAGTGTTGAAAAATCCATTAGGGAGGATATCTGCAAAAACTTTGGAGAGCCTACTTTTTAAAAAATGATGAATGATTTGTATTCTGTATCAATCCAAATGGTTATTACTATGCAAGAAAGTGTGCATTTCTTCTGTCATGTTTCTTTGCTTATTTGTGATGTCCACCTTTCAACTGGCAAAAAACAAGAAATTGTCGAGCCTAATAAAGAAAAGCTTGGTAAATCTTTTCTTTTTCTAAAAAATTTGTTACATAAACTCACAACTGGGGCAGGAGGAACAGATTAAGAGAACCTGTTTGCATAGTTATGGGATGCATTTTCTTGTTGGGGTTAGGCTTGGGGGAAGTTCCA
Organism: Tiliqua scincoides; assembly: GCF_035046505.1. Lineage (NCBI taxonomy): Eukaryota > Metazoa > Chordata > Lepidosauria > Squamata > Scincidae > Tiliqua > Tiliqua scincoides. Next base: position 38,003,482 of record NC_089821.1, read on the forward strand.
GTATGAAACCACAAAATTACATCACAATCTATCAATGAGAGAATGAAACCCAAGAAAACAGACAGCGGCGTTTCATCGAAAGCAGTATGGAAAGCTGAAGTGTGGCCACCAACACCGAGCCAGAACAAAATGCTCTTAAAAGCATCCCAAAGAGACTTGTGCTGAGGTTTTGGCGCATGTCCAGAGAAAGGGCATTCCATCGCTGTCAGGCACCTGGTAAAGATTCCTGATTAAGGGCCAAATTACATGTGAAGTTAAAGTTTGGTGACTGGAATTTCCAGTGTAATTTTGCTATAGTAGAAGGAGCCATGGGACAGACCGCTATTTAGTTTGGGGCCCTGGCTAGTGGGGAGGGGAGTCCATCTCTTTCTTCTTATTCCATATATGATATACCCCCCCCCCAACCTGCTCTTAGATGGAGTGGGAAAAGGTTATGGACCCAGCTTGGTACACAGAAAGCACAATCCTGTCTCCTCTGCTTATGAACAGGAGAGTGGTGTGGACACACTGCAGAATGTTCTGTAATCCTCTCACCCTTATACAAGGGGCACTGCTGACCCCTGGCTTTTGCTGGCAAATCGAGGTCCTCTTCACCCAGCAGGTTGCTGAGAGTTAGCCTCATAGTTTACTTCCTATGAGGAAGCATTTGCCTCTGTTTTGCTCTCACCTCCTGGAATGGCTCCAAGAGGGAGGGGCTGCTTGCACCCTGCAGTGAGGCTCTTAGTGCTTTGCACCCCCTCTAGCTATGCCACTGATGGTGTGGATGGAAGAGGCATTTTCACACCATCTACCATTGAAACATACTGTGAGAAATTGGGGCATTCTGTGTTGTGTTGCCACAATCAGTTCAGACAAAGTTCATCCTGGCCCATGTCCTGCCCTTCCTATTTCTGGAGAGGTTTTTTGTTTTTTTTACATTTGTATTTTTTACATGTTTTGTGCTTATCCACTCATTTACTGTATCAATGTTAAAACTAAACAAAACATCACCACTATAGACATATTCTTCATTTCTACTGCAACTGGTTTGTGGGAAAGAGAAAAGGGGACTTATTTCTGACTGCTACAACTTTTATTCCATTCCAGGCAAGGAAATAACAGCTGAAACCTTCATGGAGAAGTTGGATAATGGTGCTTTGCTCTGTCGGCTTGCGGAGACTTTACAGGAGAAATTTAAAGAAAACTGCATTGAGACCAACAAGCTCGGAAAGGTATGTGCTGGACAATTCACAAGGCTGCAGTAATGAATGGTTACCAATCTGTTTTTTTTTGAAGGGTGACCTTCAGTTATTTCAGTTTCCATGATTCACTTTTATATTAACTCTCTTTTTCTCTGCTTCTCATTCTCTTTGCCTGCTGCCCCAAATGTACGATCTACCTTAAATCAGGTCTCTGACATTTTCAGGAGTGTTAATTAAAAGCAAAAACAAAAGCCTTTTCCCTTTTGGCAATTGGGTGGCACTTCTGAAAATTTTCATAAAATTCAATAGGTTACATCGCAATATTGCATCATGAATGCATGTGAAGGGACCTTAATAGCAAGTCAAGCTGTTGGCACAATTTACTCAGCGTTGCCTGCCCTGATTGGCAACAGATCTTCAGGGTTTTTTGACCCAATTCTAATGAGGACCAGTGCCAGCAGAACATGCATTCTGTTGGCATGTACTGTTGGAAAAGTGCCAGAGTGCTTTGCGACAGCTCAAGGCCCAGGAGTGCCAACGGGAATGTTGGAGCATTCGCACGAGCACCAGCAGTTGTCAGGATGCCAACCAGAGCAAATAAGTCCAGCGCGGGGGGGGGGGAGAGGAGGAAGGTGGGGAGGAAGTTGACTGGAGTGGGGGGGGCTTGAATGGGGCAGTGATGGGGGCCAGGAGTGAGTGAATTGGGTCTGGGAGGGAGCAGGATTACTGGCAGCAGTGCACACCATATTCAAATCCCCTTCCTGGGCCTGATCTGCCTGCATGGTTCAGTGCGGATTTGCACCAGTGATATTGTTGATGAAGGTCCAAGTTGACCCATTGTGGCTTCTGGGGCTTACCCAGCGGCAAGGGGGCAAATGTTCCCTTACCCTGAGGAGACCTCCAGCAGCCAAAAATCCTCTGTGGGGTGCAGCGTAGCCCACACTGGTGCTGCTGTATTGCTGTGCAAGGATTTACACTGGATTGGACAGAGATCTTTTCAGCTGCACTAACCTAACCCCCATTTAAGAGGAGAAGTTGGGCAATGAACCTATGGAGCATCTCATGAAAAACTCTGATATGGAGTGGTAACACAGGTCTGCCAAAAAAAATTTTTGGACAGCTGTTTTGGTTTTGTTGACTGATTCTTATGTTTTTTGGTGTGCTGAATCCAAAAACGATAGCAGTTTTGTCCTGGGACGTCAGGTTTTCGAACAAACGGGTGGTCATCGTTTTAAAAAACCTCTTAACGCAAATATTTTATTTACATGAAAATATTAACTCATTTGCACAGGTGACACCAAAATGAACACCACACTCAAGTAGATTGCTTGTGAAATCGTCTTTTTTTAAACTCTAAACTTCTTTTTGAGCTTTTCCTTTTGTAGGTGGCTTCCGGAAGATCCCTATACAACATCCAGCAGTAGTCAGCCATCATCGTTACACTCCATTTCCCTTGATACCTTCTTTCCATTTCTTTTATATCTTGATGGAAACGTTCTCCCTACTCTTCACTCACTGCTCCCAGATTTTCAGGAAAATAGTCAAGGTGTGAGTTGAGAAAATGGACTTTTAAGCTCATGGAGCAACCAAGCTTGTGGAACGCTTTCAACATTGTTTCCACCATTTCCTTGTAATTTGGGTCCTTTTGGTTTCCCAAGAAGTTATTTATGACCACAGTAAAGGCAACCCACGCTTCTTTTTGAGTTGGAGTCATTGAACTGATGAAGTCTTTGTCAGATATGAGTTTTCTAATATCTGGGCCAACAAAAACCCCCTCTTTCAGTTTTGCCTCCGTTAAACCTGGAAACTTGGATCCCAAGTACTTGAAGCAGTTGCTGTCTTTGGGAAGTGCCTTAACAAATTGCTTCATTAATCCTAATTTTATATGGAGTGGTGGTAATAAAACCTTCTCAGGGGGTACCAATGTATCTCTGAGAACATTCTTTTCACCAACAACTAGACTTCTTGGTGGCCAATTTTTTTGCTTCCAGTGATTTTGTCGGTCTCTACTGTCCCATAAACATAGAAAACAAGGGTATTTGGTGTACCCAGCCTGTACCCAGTAGCATACACAATACTTTTAAATCCCCACATACCAACCAGTTTTGGTTTTGGTAACCCACTTTCTTGAGTACCAACTCCAAGTTCTCATAAGTCTCCTTCAGGTACACCGAATGAGCAACATTCGGACGCATAACGGACGCATAACGGCTACCATTGTGAAGTAAAACTGCTTTTAAGCTTCTTTTGGAAGAGTCAATGAAAAGCCTCCATTCAGAAGAATCATACTGAATGTGGAACTGAACCATCAACCCCTCTAAATCAGGGCAAAACACCAAATTGCCCTCATGAAAAAAGTAAGACAGAAAGTCTTTTTCCCGATGTCTGTACCATGGAAAAGATGTACCTTCCATCAACAAATTTTTGCTTTTAAGTCTAGAACATGTATTTTCATGTTTTTGGGAGCACTGGCAGTGAAAATAAATTTGTTTTTCCATGTTCAGCTTTTTCCCCCCAAGTATGATGAATTTGAAATTTAGCAATTTCCAGCTACCTGTTTGACCAAGGCACATTTCGATTGTGAAAAAACCTGACGTCCCAGGAAAAAACAGTGATCATTTTCAAATTCAGCGCACCAAAAAACATAAGAATCAGATAAAATTATGAAAACAGCTTTTTGGTTGCAGACCTGTGTAATCATCTCAGTCATGACTAGTTGGCAACCTTCAGTCTCGAAAGACTATGGTATCGCGCTCTGAAAGGTGGTTCTGGAACAGCGTCTAGTGTGGCTGAAAAGGCCGATTCGGGAGTGACAATCCCTGTTCTCAGTCATGAACAGTCCTGAATTTGGTACAATACAGCTAGACCAGGGTGAAGAAGCCTGGTGCTGAGAAAGTGGTGCAGAGGCAGCAGCAATCTGATTAAACCAGGGTTGTAAATGGGCTCAAAACAGCATATATTCATGTAACTGAAATGGGGTAAAATGTCTGCCTTACTGAAGTTGTTGGCTTCAAAACTGAAACTGGACAATATTTGATGCAGCTATAACAATGATAGCATAGCCAGCTTGTTGTGTTAATTCTGATAAACCCTGAGGTCATAGAATATAAATCAGCAAATGGAGTGAGTTGTTGGGTTGTACAGGCAAGCCCTCTGTGGTTAAATGACTTCATCGTGCCCTCTTGGGTCTGGCTATTACGACATGATAATATGACATGTAACGATGATAGGTTTGCATTCTCCCCTTTCCTTTTCTCTCTTTTTACTGGAATTATATGGGTTTCAAGAGGCCATTTCTCTTTCGGAGTTCTGCGTAGGAGTCATGTGAATGAGATTAGGAAAACCTCACTTGAAAGCTATGCAGTGTGTGTGTATATTATTTCACATGCTGCAGCGCAAGAATGCATAGAAATGGCAGCGTGAAGACTTTGTGCCACTGCCAATGGTAAGGGAGGCATTTTTCCTTTCACGTTGTAATTCCCTGTATAGCAGTCTCCGGGAGTGGAGTCCAGAACTGGAAAATGTGAGCCTGGATGCCAAGGAAAGTTAGATGAGAATGCTGGTGCATGAAATCTAGCATAGTAAGGATTCCATAACACTCCTCTGAACCATTACCCTCTGTAGTATTCCGAATGCATACACCACCCTGGAGCGATGAGGCCCTGGAATCAAGGCACAGAGTGTGCCTTTCCCCACCAGCTGCTGCCTTGAAGATGGCTATTGTGGCAGGCACCTGGGCCTCTTCAACACCTCTGCTATTATATGAAGAGAGATAAAGTACTCTGGATTCATATACGTGTGTGTAGGTGCTGGCTGATAAAAAGGCGAAGCAGCTGCCAGAGGAGAACTGCTGGAGACAACAGCCAGGCTGCAGCTGAATGAGGGGGAGGCAGACAGTGTAGGAGGAGGTCAGAGAGAAAGGAGAGAGAGAATGGAAAAACTGGCCAGCCAGGTACTGTCAGAAACCGAAGGCGTATGGATCACTTTTGCATACTTCCACAGGGCAGATTTCTCTCTTGGAATACACATGGTTAGTCACTGGCTGTATTTCATGTCCACAATCAAATTAAAGCATTACCATCATACCGCCTAAATGCATTTCTGAAAGTAATTGGAGCTTTCAGGGTTTGGGTTGGTGCCAAAGTGCACAACTTGGGATGCATATTCAGAATTTATCATGTGCCCAGTGAACCTCTGATGGGAATCCACTCTTTATTGATGACCGAGCGAAGGAACTGACTCCTATGGAGGTAGCTCTTAATTATTTGGGGGCAGGAAATATAGAACAAGTTTTGTTTGAACAACTAGGGTGAATCAAGGTGGCAGCTTGCTGTACTGCTAGTGATGTGACTTTATAATGAACCCAAGGAAGGCTCACATTGGCCCAACAGAGAGAGTGATCAAGCCCCTTCCTAATGGTCCACTGTGAACCATTGGAGTTGGCCATCACTGGAGTTGATCTCAGGTTCCTGGTGTGCTGTTCTTTCAAAAGCAGAAAGGGCAGAGGAGGGGGGGAAGAAGTGGGGAGAGGAGCTGAGACTATTGGCCTAGAGTAGCTTTCCTTCCCACTTGCCCCCCTTCTCTCTTTGCATTTTGAAGGGGTGGTAGATTGGAGAGGAGGCAGAAGGGGAGATATGATTTATGTTATCCTTGCTTTCTCCCTTAGCTCTCAGCCCATGAGGGGAAGGGAGTGGGAAGAGGAGCTGCTTAGACTACTACCCTAGGTTCCACTCCCCACTTCCTCTCTAATCCCCTTCTCTTTCTGCCTTTTGAATGTCACTGAGAACCTTGAGTGTGGTGGTGGCCTCAAGAGAAGGTGGTAGAAAAGGAAGAAGGAGACCAGCAGGTGTGAGGGAGGGGGACTTGGGTGGGCATACACTGAAAGTATGAGAAGCTGAATTTGAAATTTGCAAAAGGAGACACAAGAGAACACTTGGTTGCTGTCTCTCTGATTTGGACTCTGCTCTTCAGTTTGTCGCTTCAACTGCTGGAGATCAGCACAGTCCCCTTGTGGCCAGAGGTATCTGTTACACCAAATCAAGGCACCTGAGGGCAACAGAACAATTCAAATGTGATTTTAGCAGTACAACATGTTCCTCATGTGGATAGTGGCTATCAAATATGATGGCCCATCACTGCACCTGACATCTGAAAAATCCTCCATTTGGAAGCGAGGCAAGGATGATTCAAAGCTTACATCAGTTGTGGAGCTGCTGCCAAGGACAACTTCTGAATGCCTGAGGCTCCATACAGCTGCAGGAATGTTTGCACTGCCCTCTGAGGTAGGTAGGTTGTATCATATGGTAAGTACCTCTGCCAGTGCTATGCTTCCCTGGAGGGTGGCATTGCTGGCAGGGTACTTACTATAGCTGCTTACTTTTTTAAATATTAGAAGCAAGCTACAGAAACCTCTGAAGGGGCAAAGCAGAGAAGAAAATGGGACTATACCTATGGAAGGGAATTATATTACCTTGAAAATGAACAAAAATAATAATTTTTAGCAAAACTTTAGTTGGCACTTTTTAAAAAGAGTGTTAACCTTGCCAGCAAAATAAATTGTGGCAGCCCAAGCAACATCGACAATTAGCTTTATAAGAGTGCGCATTGAGATTTATTTGGTTATTTATTTATAAAACTTTCAGATGGCCTTTCATCTTGGGCAGTGGTTTTCAAACTCTCAGGGAGAGTTTGAGCCGCTCTAAGTTCTTGCGGGGGCGGGGGGAAGGCAGCGGCACGATCCTCAGGATCACACCGCTCAGGGGGGCTGCAGGGGCTTGATTCCACTTACCCGAGCCTCCTGCAGCCTCCCGGGGGTGCAGGGAGCCTTGCATGACCTTCTGCAGGGCTCCCCGCAGCTTTGAAAGCAAAAGCGGAGCGATCGCACCCTGCCTCCGCTAAAGCGGAAGTGGAGCGCAGTTGCTCCACTTTCACTTCTGAAGCTGCAGGGAGCCCTGCAGAAGGTTGCGCAGGGCTTTCCGCACCCCCGGGAGGCTGCAGGAGGCTCGGGTAAGTGGGCTCAAGCCCCCCTGAGCAGTGCGATCCTGGGGATTGCGCCACTGCCTCCTCCCTGCCTCCTGGCTGCCCCCGCCACTTAAGAGGAAACAGCCAGGGCCCACAGGCTGGGGTGTTGCAACGCCCCAGTTTGAAAAGTCCTGATCTTGAGGATCCCCAAGCTGATTTGCCACATAAAAAATGTAATCAAAATTTAACTTTGGAAACAGTGAATAGTGAACAAAAACAGAATGATAAAATACAACCTTCAGCCAATAAGAGGAGGACCACCACTGTGCCCTTCACCCTCCAAAGACCTGCAGAAGAAGGGTGGACTTAAGTAGCCTTTAAAAACCCAGGAGGCTGGGGGCAGAATGGACCTCCCTTGGGAGAGACTTCCACAGTCTGGGTCTACCACCAAAAAGACCCTAATCTGTGTGCATAACAACTGGTGCTTCCTCCGGTGGTGGCAAGGGGAGCAGAGTCTCCCCAGGTGATCTTGTTTGATAGATAAACTTGCATAGATGCAGGAAGTCCTTCAGATACCTCCAACCCAAGCCACTTAGGGCTCTGAAGGTATTGCCCAGGACCTTGAATTGCACTTGGAAGCAAATTGGGAGCCAATGCAGCTCTTTCTAGACCAGGGGGATAAGGTCACTCCAGGCTGCTCCCCATAGCAGTCTGGCACCAGCATTCAGCACCAACTGCAGCATCTGATAATGTTTCAAAGGCAGCTCCGCACAGGGTGCATTGCAGTAGTCCAAATGCAGTGTATCCAAGGCTTGGGTAACAGCAGCTTGCTTGAGAAGGCTTCATGAGGCTTCCTCTTGAAGGTATTGCTTAGGAGGTCAGTGGGCTTGAACAACATGTTCTGTCTCTCAATTTGTAGAGAGGTTTGATGATACTTGTATTCATTTGTGGTCAGCTCATTCAGAATGGCTATGTGGTGTCAGCATCCATAAGATGAGCACCACTTATTGTGATCATGTATAGTTTGTATCTGATCGTATGGGAAAGAAAGAGGTCGGAGCATTAGTCTTCCTTCGAATCTTCCCTCTCTTGCTGACAAACTTCTGGAGGCTGTAGCAGCAGAAGCGTACATCATTAGCCCCTTTTCAAACTGTTGAAATGCAAGCATGTATACTGACCCTGTCAAAATCAATCTGAACACTGCTGTCTCTGTATTATAAAGCACGGTAAGGGTTCCCAAAGAAGCTGGGAAATGCACAGTTCCTGAAAACAAGACTGTATTGTGAACAATCTGAGATAGCAACTGGGGAGTTTGTAAGAGGGGTGTGTGAAATTAGCACAGGTCAGGTGGCGTACATTTCGTTTTGCCTGCAGAACTGCCTGGAGCTGCTTCTCTCGATGACCTTTCTGGAACCCTTTGTGCGGAGAACAAAAGACGAATGCAGGGCAATCCTATGCCTGCTCCTCAGAAGTAAGCTGTATGGAGTTCAGTGGGACTTACTCCCACATAAGTGTGTATAGGATTGCAGCCTTAGAAAGAATCTGAACTGTGCATAGACCTGCCATTAATGGTTTGTCAAGTTTTATACAAGACACATTGATAACTTTTTTTGTCTTAATTGGCAGTTTGCTTCTTGTTTCCATCTCCTCGGTAACTACTTAAATAATGGCTTTACTACTTTAAGTAATGGCTACTTAAAACATTTTCATCACACAGATTTAACATGGTTCTCAGGCTTTGGAAATGCTGGTATGTCCCATTGTTTTATCACAGCCTTATGCCTATGCTGCTGTCTATATAGTTGGTCCAGTTTGCAGATTACAATTGCCATAGACCATCTTGATGATGATGAAGCTGTTTGGGTGCAACTGTTCATTCTGTTAGGGCGTAATCCTTACCAGCTTTCCAGCACTGGCATAGCTGTGCCAGTGGGGCATGTGCTGCATCCTGCAGTTGGGGGGCAATCATTGAGGCCTCCTCAAGGTAAAGCAATGTTTTTTCCCTTACCTTGGAGTTGCATTGCCATTACCTTGGTGTTGGAAAATTGGTTAGGACTGCACATTTACTTACTTAAGGTGCAATCCTGAGCCACCCTTGGGCTGGCACAAGTCCCTTGTGCCGGCCCAGGAGGGTCACAAACTTGCCATAAGGCATGTTTACACCTCCTTGTGAGTCGGCTAGGCCAGGGCGCCTCTGCGGCTTACATGGCGGCTTACAAAAAACCAATGTAAAAATATGAGCATACTGCACTGTATGTTATGTGTTGATAATGGCAGAGCCAACCTTAGGACAATGTGGCCTCTGTCGTGACTTTAGGCCCAGCTCTCTGGGAGGACAGCTCTGGGGCAGCAGGCAAATCTCCCACTGCTGCAGCCAAGATCCGGCAGCCGGGGGGGAGGGCAGCATGGTGAACTGAGTGTGGGTTTGCTTGCCCTCCTTTCAGACCGTTTGGCCTGAAATGGGCTTCCCAGAAGTACCAGAAGTTGAAACCTTAGAGAGATTTCCTACATGCCACCCTTTCTTTTTGAGTAATTTTGCAGTGGCTTTGAAAATTGCTAAACAATGTGGAGAGTTAATCCCTCCCCAAAATGTGAGAACAGTCACCAAATTCGGTGGACAACAGCCATGTCCACAGAGTGGTTGTAATGTGCAGACTGAGCTGTAGGCCCTTGGTGGTTCACTATTTCAAAAAACTATAATACTTAAGGGAGAAATAGATGTTAAAAGACTGCCACAAAAAACGGCAGTGTTATGTCAAGTTTCTCCCTTTCCCGCTGTCTTAATGAACTTACCCCATGCCCTAATATCATTATGCGGTACCTTTCCCTGCCCCCATTCTGCATTGTTGGTTGCTGCTGGTGGGGCAGGAAATTCATAATGTGAAGACATTAAGACATGGGGCAATTTATACTAGTAATTTCAGAGAGGGGAACCAGACAAGGGGCTCTTCTCCTAGCAGGAGCTATGTGTGTTTAGGTGTGCCCTAAGCCCATTCTTTTTGGTAAGCAAGTTCCACTGAAAACAAGGAGACAGTCTTAACTAAAGTGGATTCAGGACTGCAGATGTGTGAATGTGGGCTGTCATATTGGCTTGCTGTTGAAGGTCTGGCTGAGTTAAGGACTGAAGAAAAAGGTGCGAAGTTATCTTTCACTTTCTTTGTTCATTTAATTAAATTTTGATTCACCTGTTCAACCCTTAAAGGGTTCTCAAAACAGCTCATGCAAGTAACTTCAGTACAGCCCACGGAAGCAGTGCATTCTGAGTAGTGCTGAGCCAGGCTGCAATCCTATGCACACTTTCCTGGGAGTAGGCCCCATTGAACACAGTGGGATTTACTTCTGAGTTGACCTGCATAGGATTGGGCTGCTAGTCAGCACCAGTTTTCCTGCCTCATAGGGTACAATCCCTCTGATAGTGCTCTTTTGTGCAGCACTTGACGTTGGGGGGAATGTATCCTCCACGCTATTGGAGGCCAGTATTGTATTGGCAACCTTCAGTCTCGAAAGACTATGGTATCGTGCTCTGAAAGGTGGTTCTGGCACAGCGTCTAGTGTGGCTGAAGAGGCCAATCCGGGAGTGACAAGACTGTACGACTAAGGAGCATCCTCTATCCTGTGACCAGCGCTGCTGCTGCTTATGGATTTGCAGCCATAAATAGCCTCGAGAAAATGCAATGATTAAAACCTGGAGGAGGATTGAACTACCAAATGGATACAGTGATCATTCCTGTAGGGCGTGATTCCATTTCTCTGCCGGAGAACCTACCTGTGGGACACCGTGTGGTATTTGCATTATGAGTAAATTTATATTCCAGCAGATTTAAGAGACAGGGAGAGTCAGTGACAGTTATGTTAATAAATGCTGGGGATTTGTATAGTAGTAAATGGCTGGAACTATCCATGTTACAGCTAATGACCTACTGGCCCCCAAACTGCAGGTTTATTATTATAGCAAGTGTGACTCTGTAAAAAAAAGTGATTCATATTGCAGGAGTCCATTCTGTAATTTTCTCCCAGCGGTTTGGATTTCATCTCCTTGCTCTCCAGGCCATATTTTACTTCTTCTGACAGATAGTTAATTTGAGAATTTCGCAGCTGTACAAACAAATTTAAGGCTCTGAGGCATGTGTGGTATGCGCAGAGCCCACGTTCACTTGGAATTATTAAAGGGACTTTTTTCAGTTGAAAGTAAACTCAAAGAACATGTGTGTTAATAGTTATCAGGATAATATTTAGGGCGTTAGTCCAACTCTACCTGAAGATGGATTCCCTTGGTGCCGTTATTAGGAATGCATTCTACTAAGGCTTGAATAGTAGGCTCCCAAGTGAAGAGGCATACAAAACAGAGGGTGGAATGACTCTCAGAATGGGTGCCTATGACTGGGGCCCTGTGCATATTTTCCTTGGGAGCAAGTCTCTTGAATGCTGTGCAGCAGGTACCATTGCCTTCTGACAGCACAACTTCACAACCTCAAAACCTGGCCAAATAGCTGCATCTGAAACGTCTTCTTAAGAGCTTCTTAAGTACTCTCCAAGGCAGGACATTTTACATCCCAGGGATGGGAGGGGGGTTACCATGAAGAAGGCTCCGTTCATTAGAGAGCAGCTACTGATAGTGTCCCTTTAAAGGCTTTCTCAGAGGCGCAACACACTGTCTGGTGCCCAGGAGAGTGACTTCACAACATCAAGCGACATCATGTGACATAGTGTCACAGTGTGTCACATGATGTCACTCTCGGGTTCCCCTCAGAGGAGGGACCGCTGCAGTTGCTTTGCTGGGCTGTCCCTTGTAGAGGTGCCTCCACAGGAGAAGGAAAAGGGGGCACAAACCCACCAGTGCCTCCTTTGCAACTAGGGCAGAGCCTGAGGGGCAGTCATGTTCCACCCTTGGTGTAGTGCCCAGGGCAGGTGCCCCTCAGACTCTGCCCTAGTTATGGCTCTGGCCCTCCCCAGCCTTCCCGCTGGTGCACCTGGGCCTTGTGCCATCACCAAGCACTTTTATGACAGCATGTGCCAGCAGAACAAGCATTTTGCTGGCACAGGCCCTCAATGGGTAGAATTGGGCTGTTAGCCTTGTTAGATGGTGGTCACAATGGGCAAAACATCTCTTGGCTGCAATCTGTACCTTTTACCAGTTCTCTGTGTTTTCCAGTGTTAATTATTTCCAGGCTCTCGTGACTCTCCTAGAAATGCCTAAGCAATATCACTCTATGAAATACTAGAATGGCTTAGATTTCTCCTTGATTTATCACTGCTTCATCCCAAACCCTTACGGAGTGGAATGACCTGGTCTATATTAAGATGGAAAGGAAGATATATTGTTTTAATTGTTGATAGAAGCAGTTTGTGTTCCCATTTGTGCCGGAGACATGATAATACATCACTGTCATATTATTTCTTAAGTACTTTAAAATCACTCAGATAGCTTTATAACTGCTCAGTGCATTGTAATGTGAAACCACATGTGAGAAGGGTGTCTACATTATTGGATGATGCCTCAGCTTCTGGGCATAAGTGAATGAACATGGTGTGGTGTGTGGAAATTCCTGGGAAATTAAGTTTAAAACTCAACAGTGGATTCATAGGTCTTTGAAATGCATGGAGCCTAAAGACATCTGCTTTAATGAGTTAGTAGGTTTTTGTGCTGTACGTATTTTAATTAGAGCACCAGAGACTGGAGAAGATGGAACTGTATCTCAGTGAAAGATGGAATTTCTGCTTCCCTGTCAAGGGATGAGGCTGTGTAGGTCAATGTAGAATCACATGTTTTGCATACAGAAGGTCTCAGGTTCAATCCCTGGCATCTCTAGGAAGGACTGAGAATGACTCTTGTCTAGAATCTTGGAAACTTCAGCAAGTCAGAGCAGACAATACTGAGCTAGATTTTCAACAGCTTATAATGCAGTTTTCTGAGTTTCTAGAAGTTCTTCACATTTCTTCCTGATGAGTCTCACTGTCCAGTCTTTGGTTGTACTCCCAGAGGTATAGTAAAAGAGGGTGTTACATTGTTGTTTAGATCAGATTGTATGTTGGCTTTGCGATTTCATAATCTTCCTCACTTGCCTGAGTTGATCAGTTAGTCCTTTCCTATAGTACATCACATGCTTTACAAACTGAGCTTTAGTTTACCTTCTCATCAATCCTATGGGGCAGTATTACTTGGCTACTGAACCTGAGGGAACCAGAACCTGAGAGACAGCAAATTGCCCAGGGTCACGCATCAAATTCATAGTGACAGCCATACAAACCCTCTTCTCCCTGATCTAAGCTAACATGTTACCACTGGTCCATATCTTCACTGATTTGGTTTGGCATATTCTCAAACTGGCAGGTTTGTGTATTTTATTCAGTGTTGCTGTTGGCTTATTATAATCTGAAAAAAAAAAGTGTTAGTCTGTTAGTTATTCAGAGGAATTGTAGAGGTGGTCCAAACTAACAGGATATCAGGAGTTATGTGATCAGATTTCTTGTGGTTTTTAATAATAGCGCTCTCTCTCTCTGTGTGTGTGTGTGTGTGTAGGTGAATGGGTAGAAGGGATGATTGAATCTGATCAGGACCACAGTATTTGGGGTGGGGGTGGGGACAGATTCACCCTTCCCTTTTGTGCTATTTGCATTCTTGACCTGAGAGGAGAGCCGTTTTCATTGAAAAACAGAAGAAAAGATACATTCCTCCCCCAGAACCATGGTTCTCCGCTGTCGGTTTCAGGTCTTCCCCTCCCTTATGCCACTGCTGCCTAGACCACAGGTGTACACATGTGGTCCCTGCTGCGTATATGCAACATTGGGAAGAAATGGCTTAAAGTGATGACAAGGGAAATTCAGTTACAGACTTCCCAATGTCATATATAGTTGTGCCATATTCCTCTGTATAGAGAACTGACTAGATGACTACAGGGGTAAATATTTTTTTAATAATTTTTAATATTTTTAAAAATATCTTTAATAATTTTGTGCATGAAAACAAGGTTTATTTAGGCAAAAAAGTAAAAGAGTCATGTTGGTGTTCAAAAATGTTCTGTGTTTTGGCATATTACGTATTTCAGAATTACAGATAAGGGGTGCTCAACCTATGCTTACAAAATAGCAGAAGAGAGGCATTTGTCATGCGAATGAACATTTTGAACAGCACAGATTTTGCATTCTCATTAACAGGGATGGGCACTCGACTCAGGGTGGCTCAGCTTGAGTTGCGCTTTTTCTGATGACTTGAGTTGTGGCTGTCACTGACTCCGATTTGACTTGCAGCTCAAGTGCAATGACTCAAAAAGTGACTATGGACTTGAAATGGCTCTGAGTCCCAATATTTTTAGTGTGTGCGTGTGTGTATTTTCTTGCTTATTTTTTTTCCACTCCATCTAAATATAGACCCAGTAGGTGAATCAGCCAGTATTCAGAAGGATGGTAGAAACAGATGTGGTGGGTGTTGGAGGATTCTTAAAAAATTGGTTTCCTCTTTAGGGGGGAAGCAGAGTAGCTTCAGCAGCAGACCCCCCCTCTTGCTGGGAATCAACCCCAGGGAGCCTCCCACACCCGGCTGACTGCTAATCAAGAAAGACAAACTACAATGGCTGGTTGAAGTTGCAAAAGAAAGTCATTTACTCACGGTTCCATAGAAGCATATGTTACAGCATCTGATTATGATCAGAGGTTATACTAAACTTAAGATAACAAGGCCCTGGAGCTGCCTCGTCCTACATGCCATGTGGTCAAGATGGTGTCACCAGCAGAGCCCTGCTGTGACCCGTCTTGTCAGGTCAGTGTTCAGTGAGGAAGAGAGGAAGAGAGGGCGTGCACGGAGCAGAAGGGAAGGTTATAATGTCTGGGCCATACCCCCACATAGGTCATCCAAAGGGGACAGGTAAAGTGTAGGGTCACTGGGCCATGGCTTAACCCTTTCAGGACAGTATCCTGCCACCTCTGGACAGCAGATGGAGTTGCACCAAACTCCAACAGTGGGTGGGTAGGTTTGGTTCTAGGAGATGGTGGCTGGTGAGGGGTTGAGGGGAGGAAGAAGGCATAAGGTTTTTCGTTTTTTGGCTGCATGAGGCTAGGGGAAAAACCAGAAGGTCCGGGCAGCCAGGACACAGGGGAAGGGGGCTCTTTTACATATAGGAACCAAGGGCTTAATTTTTTTCTGGACGAAGGAGGGAGGAGATGGAAGCATCCAAAGGATGCGGAAAGGGGTTTTTTGCAATAGGAACAAATTGCTTCATTTTTTTCCTGCACAAGCCATGGAGGGGCGAAAGGAGATGGGCAAATGGGGACCAAGGTGGTTCTTTGCACATAGCTGACTGGAAAACAGGTGGGATGAGAACATCAGGGGATGTGCCCACACACCCCACCACCACCTTTTTTCCTATGCATTTTTGCTCAGGGACTTGTGATTTGATACTTACTTGTGACTTGAAGGGCTTGAAACTCTTTCAAGTCAAGTTGCAACTGGAGCATTCTATGACTTGTGAGTCAAGTCGATTCGTGGGGTCAGCAACTCGCAACTCAGCTCACAGCTTAAGCTTAGTGACTTGGGGACATCCCTTCTCATTACAACCTGATTGAAGCAAACAAACACACACATACACTCACTCTCTCGAGTGACTAAGATGATTACTGGGCTGGGGCACTTTCCTTATGAGGAAAGGCTACGGCGTTTGGGCCTCTTCAGCCTAGAAAAGAGACGCCTGAGGGGGACATAATTGAGACATACAAAATTATGCATGGGAAGGATAAAGTGGATAGAGAGATGCTCTTTACACTCTCACATAACACTAGAACCAGGGGACATCCACTAAAATTTAGTGTTGGGAGGGTTAGAACAGACAAAAGAAAATATTTCTTTACTCAGCATGTGGTCGGTCTGTGGAACTCCTTGCTGCAGGATGTGGTGACGGCATCTGGCCTGGATGCCTTTAAAAGGGGATTGGACAAGTTTCTGGAGGAAAAATCCATTATGGGTTACAAGCCATGATGTGCATGTGCAACCTCCTGATTTTAGAAATGGGCTATGTCAGAATGCCAGTGCAAGGGAGGGCATCAGGATGAGGTCTCTTGTTATCTGGTGTGCTCCCTGGGGCATTTGGTGGGCCGCTGTGAGACACAGGAAGCTGGACTAGATGGGCCTATGGCCTGATCCAGTGGGGCTGTTCTTATGTTCTCAGGCTTCATGTGTGAAACTGACCTTAGTTGTGATCAATTTTTGCTGGGCTGTGTCTTCAGACTGCAGATGTAAATGTTTCTCACTGCCATGCGTGGAAGTGAAAAACAAAAACTATGTGGTGCCCTCACTCTAGCACTTTCCTCTAGTTCAGTTTGGACTCAGTGTGTTCCTTTTTTGTTACAAACATATGGAAACCCATACATACAGTCCTCCAGGATTGTGGTTATAGGAATTTGTATCAGAATGGATGTGAACTGCAGGCAAAGGCAGTGATGCCCAAATTGTGTGCCATTGTGCCTCAGGGTGCCATGGTGCACTGACAAGGGTGCCATGCGGCCTCTTCTTCCCGGTTTGCTGGCCAAGATCACATGAGATGTTTTGTGATTCTCACACAATTGCACAAAATTCCACACAACGGCACAACCATGTTGTGGATGTGCAGCAGCGGTAAGTTTCAGATCTGCTGGGCAAGGGGGAGGTGGATAAAGACTGTGTTTGCATCTGTGTGCATGTATTTGTGTCTGTAAGATCACAGTCTGCTAGGCAAATGAGTATAGAAAACCTGAGCTTTAGAATTTCAGGCACTGAGTTAAGGCTGATTTGGAAATTTGGCTCTGTCCATTGACATTCCAACATGTTTTTCAAATCATGGAGTCATTAAACACACGCACACGTGCACACACACACACACACACACACACACACACACACTATCCAGCTCTGAATTCCCCAAATCTCAGCAGCTTCTTTGTGGTTTCTTATTGGAAGAGTCATAGAAAATTAGAAGCTTTATCATGGAAGCAAAAATGAAACATTTTTAGAGGAGCGTCAAACTCAACTTCGGAAAAGTCATGAATGAAATCCCCTGTGAATATTTTGGGTGACAGCATCAACATCTCTGAGCATCTGTCAGTCTGAAAAATGACAGCAAAGGCAACAAGAAGAAGAAAAAAAAGGAAATTCTCCCTTTATATTATCTTAATTGCTGTCCTGGGGTATTTCCTTGACACTTGGCTCATAAAAGGTAAAGCACCATTTGGAATTAATTTTGCAGAAGAGTTGGGGGAAAGTGGTATATTTTGGAGAATTGCATAGCATGAGAGTGTCCATTAAGAAACAGGGAGAAGCAAAAGGAGAGAAGATAAGTTGAAATTGACAATCCACATTCCACGTGGTCCTGGCTGCTCCTTGGAATGTGCACGGATTTTTACCTTTATTACTCATATTGCCAGATGGGGCTGTCTGCAGTTTCAAAAATGAGGGCCAAATGTTGACTCTTCATCATGTCCATCTGAAGTTGCCTTATATTGTCTGTCCATTGGTTTATCTAGGTCAGTATTACCTACACTGTCTGGCATTATAGGGTTTCAGACATGGGTCTTTGCCAACCCTTCTAGGTGATGCCCAGAATTAAATATATGACCTTCTTCATGCAAAACATGCACTTTACTACTGCATTAACATCCCCTTCTCATATGTAGCATCACTGCCAGCTGTCTTCCACCATCAGCATTAGAATAGTCCTTTTCAAGTTAATAAGATCAATCTGTAATGGTTGTCCATCCTTTTGGGGACTTAAGACCCATTAACCCTAGCCTGCAACTTGAGCTCCACTTCTAATTTCTTTTTTATCATTGATCTTTTCTATCTTTCTGATACTCTTTGTTCTTTTCCCTACACTCAAACATTTTAAAACAAAAACAATAAAAAGAAAGTAGTGGTGCTATCTCTGATGCGATCCTCAGTCAAGTAGGAAGTGACCCACTTGTGAGTGACGAGCTACCAGTTGAAGGCCAGTGGACCCCACTAACTGTTTTCAGGATCCTTGAATTTTCAGGATCATAGGCCCTTGAATTTTCAGGATCATTGGCCCTTGTACAGTTTACGTACAAAGGCTGCCCTGATTGATAGAGAGCATGTTGCCTCTGTCTCAATGTGATGAACCTTTTGTGGTAGAAAACCATTTAGTTCTCTTTAAAGGAGCTTGCTCTTTGCCTTGCTGAAGAACTCCAGTGAGGAGGCAGTACTTACCAAATAGTTATTTTGAGTGAGTATCCACTGTGCAGTAGCAACAACTGCTTGCAGTTGCAGACCCTTCTGTGCTAGGGGTTTCCAAGCAGGGGCATCAGCAGCAAGATCAAGCACCTTATCCTGTGTGCCACCATGGCCTGCTTGTTGCTGGATGCCATGCCACCTACTGCAGGGATTCAGTGGATGAGGTTGTAGTTATGTAGGGTGCCCCATTTAGACAAGAGACGGAGTGAGGTGGTAAAGTCCTGGACTCTACTACTTGCAGTCTGAGGTGCTCCAATTAATGATTTCACGACTATAGCTTCCCAGCTATATAATAAGACAGCTTCAATGTCAGTACGTGTAAAGTCATGCACATTGGGGCAAAAAAATCAAAACTTTAGATATAGGCTGATGGGTTCTGAGCTGTCTGTGACAGATCAGGAGAGAGATCTTGGGATGGTGGTGGACAGGTCGATGAAAGTGTCGACCCAATGTGCGGCGGCAGTGAAGAAGGCCAATTCTATGCTTGGGATCATTAGGAAAGGTATTGAGAACAAAACAGCTAATATTATAATGCTGTTGTACAAATCGATGGCAAGGCCACACCTGGAGTATTGTGTCCAGTTCTGGTCGTCGCATCTCAAAAAAGACATAGTGGAAATGGAAAAGGTGCAAAAGAGAGTGACTAAGATGATTACTGGGCTGGGGCACCTTCCTTAGGAGGAAAGGCTACGGCGTTTGGGCCTCTTCAGCCTAGAAAAGAGACGCCTGAGGGGGGACATGATTGAGACATACAAAATTATGCAGGGGATGGACAGAGTGGATAGGGAGATGCTCTTTACACTCTCACATAACACCAGAACCAGGGGACATCCACTAAAATTGAGTGTTGGGAGAGTTAGAATAGACAAAAGAAAATATTTCTTTACTCAGCGTGTGGTTGGTCTGTGGAACTCCTTGCTACAGGATGTGGTGATGGCAACTGGCCAGGGCGCTTTTAAAAGGGGATTGGACAAGTTTCTGGAGGAAAAATCCATTACGGGGTACAAGCCATGATGTGTATGCGCAACCTCCTGATTTTAGAAATGGGTTATGTCAGAATGCCAGATGCAAGGGAGGGCACCAGGATGAGGTCTCTTGTTATCTGGTGTGCTCCCTGGGGCATTTGGTGGGCCGCTGTGAGATACAAGAAGCTGGACTAGATGGGCCTATGGCCTGATCCAGTGGGGCTGTTCTTATGTTCTTACAGGCAGAGCCATCTGATGCAAGGGGCCAATAAGGTTCCCTGTCTTATGAAGATAATGTCCCTGGCTTGATTCCTCAGACTGAGTAGTTTGTAACTTAAGCTGCTGTACTGCTCATCCCTGGTCCATCAGCCCTGGTCCCTTCTGGTTTTGTCTGCATGTGTTCTTTTAATTATCCTGAGACCACCTGTTCCTTCTTTCCTGTACACAAGCATATACCTCTCACTGGATTTAAAAATTGATTTAAAAATCAATTGATAAATAAGCAGCAACTTGCAAATATGGTATAAGCATGAATTATATGAGTTGGTACTGTTATTCTTGTAGTATTATGATTATAGGAATAATTGGATTTGTTTATAGTTGTGATTTTTACTTGTGTTTGTTTTTTTTTACACACTTTCCAGGGTGTTGTAATAACAAAATTAATAAGTAGAATAGGTATGCTGCACCAACACTATTGCTTTTCCTATTTGTGATACAAAGATAGGACATTATTTACCTTATCATCCTTGAAAAGGAACATAATCACTGAAGGTGAATGCAGTTGGGATGTGTCTTGGCAGTTACAAGAAGAATGGCGGGTTCATGAAGAAGATTTAAGCATTTTACAGATAAAGCAGAATTTCAAGAAAAGTCCCAGGAGAAGAGGTACACCATAACTAAGGGCCCAATCCTATCCGACTTTCCAGCTCTGAAGCAGCTGTGCCAATGGGATGTGTGCTGCATTCTGTGGTGGAGGGGAAATCACAGAGGCCTTCTTGGGGGAAGGGAACATTTGTTCCCTGACCTTGGGGCTGCATTGCATCCGCACTGGAAAGAGAATTAGTCCTAAGAAATTGAGCTCTAAGAGAATACAAGAAGATTCCTGCTGGATCAGGCCCAGGGGTCCATCTTGTCACTGCTGGGCCAACTGTGAAGCCACCTGATGTAGCTTGCATCAGGGCAGGTGACTGCAGGAGCAGCAGATTGGAGTGCCTTCCACCTTGAGTCTATTGCTGCCTCCTTCCAGCTTGCCGCAGTCACAAGCCACATTTATTCTTTCCCTGAAGCAGTTCATCCACCTCCTTCCTGTGCTCTGTTGAGTAGATTTTTCAAACTCAGAAATGTGCAATTTCCAGTTTTATTTACAGGGGCTGCAAGAAAGAAGGCGCTTTTAAGGGGCTTCTCTCTCCTGTATCTCCCTCCAGAGTGTTGTGGCAAAAGCAGCAATGGTGGTGGGTGGTGTGGAACATTGTATCACCCCTGCATCTAGTGCAGCATCCTTTTAGCTATTGCAACCTATCAGATGCCTCTGGGAAATACACGAGTGGGAGATGGAGGAAGTATAGAGCCATCTTGATGACTAGTAGCCATTGATAGCCTTGTCTGGTGAATTTGAATAGAAATTAAACTTTTCTGGAATCTTAGAAATAGATTTCCCAGGAAAAAAGCACTGGTAAAAAAAAGGCCGAGATACTGAAGCTGATGTAAATGCTTACTGCAACACCAAAAAGAGATTAACTACCATATTTTAATAACTTAGGTGATTCAGTTCAGAAGAGTACTCTTCCTAAGAGCTCCCACAGTTCTGAGGCTTACTTATTCACAGGAATTTGCAGAGAAATAACGAAAGGATAATTTCACTCTGAAAGATATTTTAAAATATGCTTTGAGTCTCCCCAAAGCAAACATTTTAAAACAAAATAATGGAACGTCTTTTGGAAAAAATTATATCAAGATATTTCTTTTTCCATGTGATTTCATAGGACCAGAGTCCCTGTTGGGGTGCAGAAACGAACCTGACCACATTTTTCCAGGCTGACATCATCTGTTTCACTCACACTTTCACATCCTGCATTAAACCTCCTGCATGCACATCAACAAGACAGGATTGTAAAAGGAGTGTAACTGGGGACCTGTTTTTTTTGTGATATTTGATAGGCGCAATTGTATGCACTGCTGCTTTAGAGTAACTGTAGCTATACTCGACTATGTCAACAAAAGTCACTTTGGCCATATGGAAACCTAATTATGTCAGGATGATCTGTTCCAAAACACTTTGGAGAAATTTGAGTCAATTAAAGAAATCAGGGTTTTTTCTGTGAGTGGGCTTTTTTTTAAAGGCATTTGAGAATCAAACCTTTCTTAAGTAACAGTGTTCATATTTCAGAGTTAGAACTCACAGTTAACAGATTTGAGAATAATAAAACTGACTTTTTCGTTATTTTTAGGTGGTTGGGAATTTATTAGGTGTGAAGAAAATATAGATATTTCCCTGCAGAACTTCAGTATAAGTTTAATCTTACTTTCATTTCAGGGACTGAGTAAAATTCTGGCTCAGCCGAAATGAAGGACAAAATGTCATTTTTTCCTTTCAGTGCAAAGAGATGTTTTTTTGGGGGAAAATTGTATTGCTGTAGTGTTTGGGTCTTGAGCACATTTGGCACCATTAATGGGAACTGTTCTTCTGCAGGCACCACTTTTCCCTTTAGAGAACACTTTCGCATTGAGTTGTGTACCGAGGGACCCTTGCCATCTGTCACAGAAGCTATGAGAACATTCCAGAGAATGCTGGGCCATGTTTTAGTCAGCACTCAGTTTTCTTACAGCACTGGCTGTATCTCAGAGAAGCATGTCCTCCATTGCTCATTGTGGCTGCAATGCTATCTAACTTTTCAGTGCCGATGCAGCTGTGCCAGTGGGGTGTGCACTACACCCTGCAGTGGGAAGTACCCACAGAGGCCTCCTCAGATAAGACAGTGGCTCCCAAACTCTCTGAGAGAGTTTGGGCTGCTGTAAGGTCTTGCAGGTGAGGGGGAGGGTTGGCACTGAAAACCAGAGGTGGGTCACAATTGCATTTTGGACCTGTTCTGAGGCTTAAAAAGAGGCTTACAGTGGGGGTTGCAGGCTCCCCACACCCTCCAGAGGGCCAAAGCAACTGTTTTTCCCCTGGTGGTGGCACAATTGCGGGAGCGCTGTTGCCACCATCACCCTGTTCCTTAAGGGGGCAGCGACAGGGCTTCCCTGGCTGGGGCATTGCAATGCCTTAGTATGGTAACCTCTAAGGTAAGGGAACATTTGTTCCCTTACTTGGGACTGCATAGCAGCTGCATCAGAGCTGGAAAGTTGAACAGAATTGGGCCCAGAGTCAAGTAACGATAAACTAATGAACTTCCAAAGAACTCCAGGGTTCCTTGGACATGGTTTGAAACCCATGTTGCATGTGCTTGGCATACATTGAAAAACACTGGTTCCTATATTAGACCTAAGTCAAAAACACAAGACAAAAAGGAAATGAGAGCTCCCAGCCCCTTCCAGACTACTTCTCACTATATAGTTGTCATGTGGTAGTTAACGTACAACTTCTATAGCACCGTGGCTGCTCCAAGCACTGGGTAATTTATGGTGCTTGGCCCTCACTATGTGGTTTGTCTACAGTCCATTATCTGGAGTGTTTGGTGGTGGTGGAATAAAAACAGAATTTGCGGAGAGAGGGGGCCTGAGTCACTGCAATCTGGCACACACATACACACAATGGCACACTATGTGGTTTGTTAGTAAGGTGGCACGGCAGCAATTTGCTTAGCTTACCTCTTAGCATCCTTCAGTCTCGGAAGACTATGGTATCATGCTCTGAATGGTGGTTCTGGAACAGAGTGTCCTCTCCAGTGCGCAAAGCCTGGGTAAAGTAGATTGATAGCTACATAGAGTCACTTCTAGTCTGCTTCCCAAACAGTTGCATAGCTACAAACTGGATGGTACGTCAGCTGTAATTAGTTTGCCAGTATCTGGGGGTCAGGTGAAACCTGTTCGATTCCATGTTGTTTTGTTCTCTTTTACTCTCTTCAGTGTTTTGTGATGCTTCCAAGAATTATTTGGAGCAGGTTTTTATTTTTTTTATTTTTCACAAGCAGTCTATGTCTGGACATAAAGCTGGAAGCATTTGCAGACATCATTTGTGCTTCCCCAAGTGCTTGGCTTACAAAATCTTGAATTTAATAACCAGCTCCAGAACAGAAGCAGGTACTCCATAAATCACTTTAATGGCCAAACTGCACATTATAGCCATTTATTTTTAGTCTGACTTGCTCAGGGATGAGAAAACTTTGAATCTCTACAGCATCCTTACCCTGATCTGCATATGAATCTGTGCAAGTTCTAGAGGAGTCTATTTCCTGCACCTTAAAAGTTGATGCTGTACAAAATCTGCTGATGTTGGTCATTCATCAAGGAAGGCTAATGATGCATTTTAATATGTATTCCTTTTAAAAACCTTCATTCCTTTCAGGCTAGATTGGGGAAAGGGTAGTTTAAACTCTCAGCTCCCAGCATATATACTTGAAAATTTGAACTGTATTTCGCCATTTTAAGTTGCTTATTTTTTGAGTATATTGTTTGCTTGTTTCCCTGTTACCTTTCCTCTTCATTTTTAAAAAGAATTTTAAACTGTCCTGTTTTAGAAAGTGACCTTTCTCTTTATCTGTAAAGTGCTTCCTGTACTGAACAAATAATCATATCTGTGGCAATCATAGTTCAGTGGAAGAGTGCATATTTTGCTTTTTTGTATAAGGTCCCAGGTATGGTCCTTGTTGTCTTCTGCTGAAGGAACCCCAAGTAAGCAGGGTCAAGACAAACCATGCTAGTGATCTTTGTCACTTTGGGTATGTCGTACAGGGCTCACTAGACCAATGGTAAAAGGCATACGTTCGCTCAATCACAGGCAATGGTATTAATGTCTAATAAATTACTGTGCACTATCCAATTTGCATTTACAATGACAGGGGCTTTTTGTTTGCCTTTTATAGATCATGCCAGTGAGGAAGATTCCATGCAAAGCCAATGCACCATCTGGATCTTTTTTTGCACGGGACAATACAGCAAATTTCTTATCCTGGTGCAGAGATGTGGGAGTGGACGATACTTGTCTATTTGAGTCTGAAGGCTTGGGTATGTATCAGTTCTTACACATTGCAGTTTTCAGTATATTATACTGAAGTCATTTGTTCTTCTAGTAATTTTAATGGATGAAGAATCAAATCGAGAGCAAACCCTCTTTTTTCTAAAAAAGAGCCTGAACATAATTGGTTATGGGATGATTCTTTCACTTTTTGCAGATTGCACTCATTCACAACTGGTTTCCTTTTAGAACAATGTGCACCTGTAAAATGCAGTGTTGTTACTTTTGAGTTTGGAAGAACACAACAGGAAAGGATGTTTCAACAGACATTCATATGAAAAGACTTGACTGCATGGATTTACGTTTGATTTCATTGAGGACCAAACTGATACATGCACAGAAAAAATGCATAACGCAGGGCGCAATCCTAACCAACTTTCTGGCCCTGACATAGCTGTGCCACTGGGGCATGTGCTTCATCCTGCAGTTGGAGGGCAGTCATGGAGGCCTCCTCAAGGTAAGGCAATGTTTATTTCCTTACCTCAAGAGTTGCATTGCTCTTAAGTCAGTGCTGGAAAGTTGGTTAGGATTGCGGCCACAGTTTTCTTCAAAATGCAGGGGTTGAATTGCAGGACTGAATACCTTTTCATTTTATTAAAACCTCTTCCTATGGAAAAGTAATGTGCCAGGGAAAAATGTTCTAACAGGGCCTTGTCATTCACCTGCTAGTTATCTACAAACAGTAGACCTTTTATTAACATGGAAAAGCATACAAACATGTGAGTCGTCTGAGTCGGTGTAACATAGGACTAAATAGTAGGTATATTAGTTAAGAAAATTGAAAAGATCACATAGTTACAGTAGTTAAGAAATTCGAAAAAGATCACAATGATTTTCCCTGACCTACAGTGACCTTTTCCCAACTGATTGATCCACATAAGGAGGCAGAGCAGAGCATGAGAGTGACATTTGCAAAGAACTCAGCACCAAGTAGCAGCTATTTCAGCCAAGTAATGGTTTCCATAATATTATATTTTCCCCTTCATAACTTATAACAGATCGCTTTTGATACAAAATTTAGGACAACTTTTTGCCTCAAGGTTGCATTTCAGCTGAAGATGAAGAGAATCAATTGTTTATTTGGGATTGAATTCAGATAAAAGTGAAAAGCTGTTGTGATGGAAGACAAGACTGTTTGTATAGAGCAATAAATGGAACCACTGTACTGTCATCAAGAGACTTCTGTTTTCCACTGCTCAAAGGGTTTTTGAATGTGTGTAGTTCTTATCTTGGTTGCAATGGATCTGTTCGTCTTCTATTTCAGCATTCTTTTTTGTCTCCCTGCATTTTTTCTTCTGAGAAGACCCTTGAGTCCTTGTTCTAGCCTTTGCTTCTGCCATTACTGATCATTTTCTTTAATAATGATAATGATAATAAATGAATCGCTATAGTTATAGACACAGGAACACTTATCAATGAATGTGTTGAATTGACTTATGCTATGCTCACATGAACTTGTAAAGAAGTTTTTCCATAAATATATTAACTGTACCATAGCATGACTAAGGGCCTGATCCAGAGCAGTGCATGCTGGCTCCCTGCCGGCACACATGTTTACAGGCATTACTGCCGGCCAAGCTCCAGAGCTGGCCCAGTGTGAGTGGACGCCAGCGATCCACCACTGGGCGCTTTGTGCTAAGTGCCTGGTGGTGGAGAGGTAAGTCGGGGTGTGGGGGAAGGCGAGGACGAGGCATTCCTGGGGCAGGCATAGGGCGGGGGAAGGTGTGGCAGGGGTGGTAGGGGGGCAGGACCAGTGGAGCTTAGTTCTACTAGATCCAGAGCTCCATGTTGGGCTGTGTGAACACAAGCCTTCTTGATTCTACACTGGCCAAAGAGCCACAGCAGAGTAGCCCCGTTGTGGGGCTATTTTTCTAACTCGGGGGAAGGGGATGAATCTCTCCTTCTTCCAAGGAGCTGCCAGAGGCTGCCTGGGGCACACAGGATACCGCGTCAGCCATTTTTGGTGCAACCCCACATGCCAGCAGCCTCATGCGCCAGGCAGCTCAGGATTGGGCTGTAAAAGGTTCTTTATGATTCCCCTCTGAGGAAGCAGGAAATAATTTTGTAGAAAGACAGAAAACTTGCAAGCTGCAAAATCCTGAGCATCTTCTAAAAACTAGAGAAATCAATACAAATGGCGGAGATGGCTGAAATAGATATCTATCACTATGAGTGCCATGCAGTGAGACGATGCCATTGAATCACGCATACCATCTGTGATGTTGTCTCTTGATTTGTGTGTGATTGTACTGCCCTTATCTAAGCACTGTATGGAATGCATAAGCAACACAGTCTCAATTCTTAGTTGGCTTGCAAACATAATTAGAAATAAGAAAACTGGTCATTTTCCTTTCTTCTGCTTTTCCCACCACAAAAGGGGCAAGTGCAGAAGCAACACTGATGATTACTGAATTTTGGAACTGTGGTTAAGCAATGAAGAGTGGGCTGGGAGGAATTTGCTTTTAATCTTCCCCTTTTTGACAGGATGCCTAGATTTTCAAAACCAAAAACTGGGACACAGAAAATCATGAGCATGGATGGTCTACTCGGACGCATGCCTCTTTGAGTTCAATAAAAGTTACTGCCAGATAACTGCTTATATTATTGCAGCCTCTATTCAAGATACAACTTGTTAAGTATTGAGTTATTGGTCAGGGGCAGGGAGAAGAGGTAGTCCAAGGGGGAACTCAGGACACTGAGAGAACTCCATAGTAGAGCCAGATGACCAATGCTGCCCAGTCCTTTCCCTTTCCCAGTTTCTGCCAGCTCACTCACTCAGAACAGCTCAAGGTGGAGGATGGAGATGGCACTCTTAGATCTTTTTTTGTACGTTACAGGAAGTGGTGAAAGTGAAAGTACAGTGACTCACAATTCTTTTTCCTGCTCTTCTGCTGTAAATTTCCAGGAGTGAAGTCATAATCTCTCCCCTTGGGTTATTCTTCATGAACTATTTCTACACCTGAAACTCATGTCCAGCACCAAGTCTTATATCCAGCTACCTTTTTTCCCCTGTCCTGCAGTACTTCTTAGTCAGGGAAGAAAAACAGCAATGACTGCTTGGTCCACTACAAAAGGTATCAAAGACTGTTTTCCCTGTGGGAATTTTGTAGCAGAAGCTCAGTTGAATTCCAGTGCAACAATCTGTCTGCAAAAAGTAAATGGCCAGATGGAATTTAGCATTAATATCTTCCATAATTGTCCTGGGTCTTCAGCACCACAAAGATAGGTGAGAACATATCTTAACCTCTAGTACTATAGAAGCATGTACTTGTATTGCAAGTCAGAAAAGCATGGGGCGAGAAACTATTTGACATTGATTTCCTGAAAATAAATGGGAAATCCAATCCTAACCTGCACTGGAGCAGGCAGGCCGGCTGGTCTGTGCTGTATCCAGTGCAGGATTGGAGGTGACTGTGGCACAACTTGGGACAAGGGGATATTTTTCCCTTTACCCCAAGCACTGCTCCAGCCAGTGCAATGGGGCTGCGTAGATCGTGCCAACTAAATTGCTGGTACAGATCTGAGCAGCCCAGAATTCGTCTGGGCTGCTTGGGAGGGGGGTTAGAATCTGGCATAAGTGCCATAGACACTTCCTGGCCTGCCCACCGGTCCGCCTAACACCTACTCCGAAATTTCCACCACCCATCCTCCCAAAACCCCTGTGCCAGCAGCCCATGAGTGGCATGAACTCAATTTCTCCAGTTTGCTCAGGCTGGAGAGGCCGGTATGTGTTCTTGTGCCAGCCTCCCTGACTCAAAAGGAGGCACAGACGTGCCTTACAACATGATTGTGGCACTCCTAGGCCAGTGTAAGGGACTTATGTCAGCCCTGCGCAATCTCAGGGTTGTTCTCTTATTCCCTGACTATATATCTTCAGAAAAGAAGTTTCAAGAGCCTGCAGTTTCCTTCCATTTTTTCCATCCTTGTCTTCAAACAGTTGTCAAAATGAGACCTCTCCCTTTTAGGTGCTAATGCTATTTAAACTAAGATAAACACCAGTAATTGTCATTTGAAAACTTTACATCTCCCTCAGTTTGAAGAAGACGTGTGCTTCCCAACTAAATAACAAATAAAAGCCTGTGAAGGTCAAAAAACATGAAAAGTTTCATTCAGTTGTGCCATGAAATAAAGCTGTGGGCAACATACTGTACTTGAAATACTCATGTTTGCAATGCTTTAAGAAGGACCTCTGTATCTTCGTGACTGCATAGTTCTGACAATATGGCGGTTGCCAAGACAACTTGCCTTTTTCATGAATAGTAAGACAAATAGGTATGAAAAACCTGTGTAAATTGTCGGGAGTACTGTAAATGTTTGTTGTCTTTCCCCCTTCAGCCTCCTGTTTTAGCTCAGCACCTTGACCTACCTGATTTTCAATGCTTGTTTTCTCTAAGTTCTATTTTTCTTACTGTTTTCAACAATATCCTGCCCCTGATGTTTTGGAAACAACTCACTTCGAATATTCCTTTTTTCCCCCTCTCTTGATTTCTGAAAAGAACTTTTAGCCTCCTCCTCTGATCAGTTGTCTGAAGACATAGGCATGAGCTTATGCTTTTCACCACATGGTAGGACAATTTTCAGGACATGCGAGGCTGCTGTGGTGCCAAAATGGCTATCATGGCATCCAATGCATGCTGGGCAGCCCGTGGTGGCTCCACATTCGTCCCCTTCCCCCAGGTAAGGGAAGTAGTCCCACAATGGGGCTACTCAATTCTCAAGCAGCTCTTGAGCTGGCGCAGAATCAATGAGTACTGTTCTCAGTACTCTGATTCGGTGGAGCTGAGTTCCGCTGGTCCAGCCCCCTCCCGCTCCTCCTCTCCCCCACCGGGCCCTTATTAATTTATTTATTATTTATTTCACATTTTTATGCCACTCTTCCTCCAGGGAAGGGAGTGAGGCAGAGAGTTAGTGACTGGTCCAAGGTCACCCAGAAGCTTCATGGCCGAGTGAGGATTTCAACCTGGATCTTCCAGGTCTAAGTCCAACTCCTGAAACAATACACCCTCCTGGCTCTCCGGATGACAGTGACTGTCACTGCAATAGCAGTAACTGGCCTTGCACAAAAAAGCACTCTTGGCATCCATGGGGCTGGTGAGGAAATTTGAACTGAGGGTACATCCAATCTAGTACCGTAAAGTCCTTTCTTACTTAGTGCTTGACATTAGCAATAACAGGCCTATGTGCCAAGCCTCGGACGTCATGAACATGTGAACATAAGAACAGCCCCACTGGATCAGGCCATAGGCCCATCTAGTCCAGCTTCCTGTATCTCACAGTGGCCCACCAAATGCCTCAGGGAGCACACAAGACAACAAGAGACCCGTATCCCAGTGCTAGCCCTTGCATCTGGTATTCTGAGGTAGCTGTGATGAAACAAGCCACAGTTTCTACTACTCTGGTGACACCGAATCCAGTTGCTTGAAGGTTTTATGAATAACTTTTTAAAAAATGATTGTTTGAAATACCTGTTTCTTAAGAAAGAGTAAGCAATTATGTATGAAGATTGGGTCATAATAAAAGTGTTCAAATGATTGGGTCAAAATAAAAGTATGTTTTTTCATTTGCACAGAAAGCAGTCACTATTAATTACTTGATGGTTTTTTCTTTATTAATGTGGATTATCCAAATCCAGCCTATTGCTTTCAGGAAATGCATTCTGCTCTTGTTTAGCAACGTAGCTCCCCATAGCTATTTTTCCTTGAGATCAGCTGTACCAGGAGGTGTAACTGGGGTTCTAGGCTTGTTTACATGATCAGGGATATCAAAATTGCTTTCCACATAGTTCCTTTGGAGATTGTTACTATGTATTTATTTTCACTGGCAGGTGGTATTTTAGATATACTCCTTTGCTCCGTAAATGGGGTTATTGTCAGGTCACACGAGGAAGTCTGGCTATTGTGTGATGAATCAGAGATGAAGCAGGAGTTCCTTTTTTATCCAGGGTGCGTTTTAATTTGACTTGTACCTTGATTTCTTTTACACACTCAAGGTTGAAGCAAGTTCAGGAGGTATCTGGGGAGGAGTGATCATATAAACAAGAGCTGTGAACAGAGCCAATATTCTTGCAGGTGTCGTAAATGTGCTGTTTTCAGGGTTCTGACTTGACCAGGCCCCACTGCACTTGATTCTCATTAATCTAAAAATGCAATTTGGGTTCTTATTATTTTGAGACATTATGACAAACTCCAATGAGGTTTCTGATTGTTTTTCCTTTCAAAGAGCAGCCCTCTCTGCCTTTGAAATTCTACTCTGTTTTAAGGGAGGTTTGCCATTCTTTTTGGGCAGCTGTTTGCGAAATTCCAGTTCCAAGCCACTTTGGACACAGGGATTTTGTTGCACAGCTCTTTGGATCCTACCCCTCATTTTGCCAAAGCTACAGGAAAAACATAGGTTTCTCAGATGAAGGATAGTACTTCAGTTCTGAGTCTTGTGACAATTAGTTTATTGCATACATAAATTATAGCTTTTTATAGTTCTATACTGGGTGTAGGACACATTTGACTTGGCACATGGAATGCCTGTAGACATTTTGTGTAATTTGCCCAGTACAAATTTTAATGTATATTTAACTAGAAATAACCCAGAGTTTAACTAAATGCAATGCCTATTTGAGTTTTTGTCTATAGTGAAACCCACAAAAATGTAGGGGATAGCTAGACCCATGATAACGTGGGATTAAAACACAGCTGTTAAAAAAATCCAAAAAGGAAAGGAAACAGCTGTCTGGGTTGTTCTTTTCTCAGTCTGTTCGCTGCAGCTATGAAGAATTTCTAAGCAGTTTTTTTTCTAGGCAATAAATGCAAAAAAAAGTTTACCTTGAAAGATATTCTGAAACATATTGGGAATAAAGATCAATCTATAAAGCTGGTTTCTTTTTAGTTAGGCTTGCTAATCTCCCTCACCTGTTTGCATTCTCAAAATATATTGCAGGATGATTTTGCAGATTCAACAACAGCAGATTCAACACTAATAGTTGTTTGTACTACACCAAACTCAGTCACAAAATCTGCCCTGTATGTTGGGGCACTTGGTGCTCAAGTTCTTCTAGGCTCATGTTCTGTCAGTTGAGGTATGAGTGGAGTAGGTGGACAAAGTCCACCAAGATTGGTTATTGTCCACCAAAACCAAGCCAAAGGTTATTGTCCAAAGGACTGAGGTAAATGTTGTAACCAACAGCTGAGGCAGGTAAAGAAGGGAGCAGTAGTATGACTGGCAAATATGGCCGCAGAGAAATGGGTAGAGAAGCAGTCTAGTAAGCACAGAGAAGTTATCCAGTGGATTCCCTCAGTTGTCTAAACTGAGGACATGTCTCAGACCATGAAGCAACACCGGAGAAAGTAGAATCTAATTGGCTGGCATCCTTTGTTTCATGGTCTGAACTCCTGAAATTTCCTCTTATGAGTGGTCTTGATGGCACAGAAAATAGGAAAACAGTGCCAGGATTAACGGGCACCCAGCTGAAACAGTGTGATGCATGGTATCATCCCCGTGCAAAAGAGGGTCTGAAACCTTCCGTTATTCACAACCTTTACAATCCCTTATGGAAAACGTGGAAGCAGATTTGAGGAAAATTAGAGCCACATGGGCTACCTGAAGAAATGTATCACCTATTCGTGAAGAATATTTTGGTCTCTGAACCTGTCCTGGGTACCTGCCTAGATGGCAAATTCTATCTTGCATTGGAAAGGCTGGGTTGCAATGGGTGAAAGGCTTCCCACCCTTCGTAGGCCACAAACCAGACAGAGACCAGTTGGTAGGCCAGCTTGGGCATTGGCAGTCCATCTCTGTGTGAGAAACATTACCTCCATTTTCTGTCAGATGACAGAAGGCATACTATGTTGGAAGCCTGGTACATCCAAGCGGCAGAAGATGCGGTGGCTTTTTTGTCTATTCTGATCCAAAATTGGGCCATCTGAGGAGATCGAAAGGTCTTAATGGAGATTCATAATGCATATTTATTGTTAATACATGGATACTGATGCAGCCTATATTTTGAGACATATGCTCCCATCGCTTCTGTTCCCTCTCATTCATTCCCCTAAATGTGAGTGAAGCATTTGAACCAGAGGTTTTTTGTGCCTGTAAATATTAATGCAAAATGGTAATGGCAGTCTGTGTGCTGAAATGAGCCTTATCGTAATACTGTATAGTTCTCAGTGTGCCACTGCATTCAGTCCAAAACGTCAGGGGAAGTTTTGACAAAATAAATGGGTCTTTGGCTAGCTTGCTCTGTATATGTCTCTGAGTGCTTGGAGCTGTTCATTTGCAATGACTATGCTATATTATTGAATGGTTGTAGGATCTGGAGGGAAAGAACACACTTCATCTCTTTCTTCAGTGAATCTACTCAACAAGAAAAGGGTTTGCCATCAGTTATGCCAGCATGCTAAATATGTGTGATTTTAGTTTTTGGAGTGTTTGATAATATATTTTTTTCCCCTTTGGTGCTCGTGACACTGTTTTGCACCTGTGCATTTGTATGGCATATATGTGTGTGGTACAGACTTATTTTGATGCAACACATATAAATCCCTGCTCTGATCCTCCCCCTCTCTGCCCCAATACTTTCTCTTTCCATCTACAGCAAGGCATAAGGGGTATAGGATATCAGTGCTGCTGCTGCCAACAATACAAGCTTCCTGCCCACTCCCTGCATATATCTTGTTGGCCCCAATCCTTGGCTCAATCCTCCCCCCCCTTTGCCCCAATCCTTCCCCTTCCTGTCCATAGCCCACACCCATGCTGACTCACCTCCTTTGGTGGTGGCTGGGTGACCCAGTGGCATATGTGTACAGTCACGCTAGTGGCCCTACTGCATGCATTGTTGGATTGCCTTCCTCTGATGGAATGCTCATTCCATCAGCAAAAGGCACCCATAGAACTGGGTTGTAAATCTCATTATTTTTATGACTCAGTTGAAATGAGGCCAAAACTACATATGAAAGAAGTCAGGAATAGTAGTTTGACTGTGGCCCAAATCCTAACCCACTTTCTAGCACTGGCATAGCCATGCCAATGGGATGTTTGCTGCATCCTGCTGTTGAGGGGCACTCACGGAGGCATCCTCAAAGTAAGGGAATGTTTGTTTCCTTACCTAGGAGCTGCATTGCCCTTTTGTCAGTGCAGGAAAATGGTTTGGGATTGCTCCCTTTATTGCATTGTCACTTCTCTGTTGCATCAGGAAAAGTTTTTTTTAATTGTCTGTCTTTCTCACCGCTTGTTTAAATTACACGCATCTGTGTGTGTGACATGTCACTTTGAGGAACATAGAAGTATCTATATATGTCACTGCACAAATAATTAATTTTTGATAATATAGTTCAGATGACTGATAATTCACCCTATGCTTATTCCTACATCTAGAGAAAACCAAAGATTCCATGTTATTCAGACATCTGTCCTTGGTATATCTCACTAGATCAGCTTCCTCCAACTACAACTCATGTAAAATTTGCCAATGTTAAAGTTAAAAAGTAGTTAAATAGTGCTATAAGAGCCAAAATGATGTAAGATGACGGTTTGTAATTGAGTGGATGTTTGCTGCAGCAATGACAGCAATGAAGGCAGCTGTGAAATGTTACCAAGGATGGAAATTGGAATCCAATACATGGAACCCAGTGCATGGAACCCAGACAAAAGTGTTTACAGTAACTCCAGTAACATAATTTCCATATAAGTAATGTGGGCAATATAAGGGAGGTTCCCACCTATGTCAATGAGGATTTGAAAAATGGGTTTAGGGTAGAAAACTGCATCTCCTTGAAGTCAGATCCCTGTATTCCACTTCCATTTCCTTATATGATGCTTCTTAAACTTGGAACAACCTCTTTACTTCCCATGCTGCCCAATATGCCAGCTCCTTCTCCCATTCCTCCATCCAAACCTGAATCACTCCCATCCAACTTTACCTTCACCTGGACTGCCACCCTGCTGTCTCTGAATGCATCCCAGCCTCTCTTCTCCCATCCTGCTCAACCTCACTTAAAAGCTTTATGGTGTCTAATGAGGGCCAGAAGTGATGACATTAAACAGGAAGTGATGTCATTAAGCAGGTCATGACCAAAAATAAGCACTTTTTTCTCATTAGCTGCTAATGACAGAAGATGACACAAGTCTTGATCATATTTTCAAGATATGGGAGATCCCAATTGTCATGCGGTCTGTCCTTCAGCAGTGACACCTCAGCACGGCTCAGCAGCTGAGAGCAGCTGATGGTGGTGCTGGGAGATCCCAAGAGCCAGATAAAGAGCTTCCTTGGGCCTTATGTTTGGACATCCCTGACCTAGAATGTTGCAATAATACAGATCTAATGCAGTTTGGGCAAGAAATGAATCACATCCATTTTCCATGGTGTATAAATAAAAGGGCAGCAGAAGCAGTTGAAACAGCAGTAAGTAATCATCACCAATATATCTATAGAAAGTACACCTGGATCATATTTACGAGGGACCATATTTGTGATCACGATTGTCCCAGAGGTTCAGTATAAATGCATTTCACATAAGATGCCTAAGAGGTGATTTTAGGAGTAAAAAACCTACATGGATGGAGTTTGTAATGTGCATATGGAGTTCAACTATGTGTAATGTATATTCTGGTGCATGTACTGTATCTGATTGCCGTGCAATCACTGTAAGGAGTGTGATTTGTAGATAAAATACTCAAGCCTATTGATGGTAATGTGTGCTCTATATCTGGAGTGGTCAAACTGAATTGATCTGTGCTGCTGGATTGGGCCTGGGAAAGGGGTTAGGATGTGGCATGCACTGGTGCAGCTGATTCCCCCCCTCTCCTAGACCCAATCCACCCAACCCTAGCCCCCATCTCTTTCCCACCTCCCCCACCCCTGTGTTGGACTTACCTGGTTCAGCAGGTGTCCTGTTGGCCACTGACATGTGTGGGAAGGCTCTGTTCTTTGTGCTGGCTCTCTGCACTGTCAGAAAGCAAATTATGGTGCTTTTGTGACTGTGTGTGCCAGTGGAACACACGTTCCGGTGGTGCAGCACTTGATTAGGATAAGACCATCCGTTGCACCAGCCTGCGTGTCAGGGGACAAACAACCGTTTGTCTGATTCAGGGTGCAATCCTAACCCCTTATGTCAGTGCTTTCCAGCACTGACTTAAGGGCAATGCAGCTCTGAGGTAAGGGAATAAACATTCCCTTACTTTGAGGAGGCCTCCGTGAGTGACACCCAACTGCAGGATGCAGCACATGTCCCATTGGTAATGTATGCCAGTGTCTCATTGGCACCACTATGCTAGTGCTGGAAAGCACTGACATTTGGGGTTAGGATTCCGCCCTCAGACTCCAGGAGCCTTGCAAAGCTATGGCTAAGCATCCTTTATGCCAAGGAGCTAAGAACACTGTCATGCTTTTGTGATAGTTTTGGCAATTCTGTTTACAAAAAAAAATCTTATTATAATGTTCAGCACATCCTGCAGAAAGTTTTTATTTATTGTCTGATATTCACAAGAATGCATGCTAGTGCTGGTATAGTCCTCAGGAACACTGGCAGTTTTGCTTTCGTTGCATAGTCCTATCATATCACCAGATGCTCATTTTTTATGGTTGGCTGGTGCCTGTGCTTTCTGTCATGCTCTAACAAATATTTTTCTGGTTTTCATTGTTCTCTGTGAAATGCATGAAACTTATCTGGTGATGATGAACCAATGGAGAGAAGCATATTTGTTCATCTGAGAAGGAAAATTCTGACAGAAACTTTCTCTTGCTTGTTCAAATTGTCTTCTTATCACTTTATACTCTATCAGCCTTTAAAAGTGTGCATCCTCCTCAAAATTAATGCAGCATGCCTGAACATCCCACAAAAACTGATTTCTCTAGACTACTTTTTAAGAGCATTTCTGTATTTGTTAATTTATATTTTCTATGTAGGAGAATCTCCACCCACACCATTTTTTGATGCTGCGTAGGCCTGATTCTCTGGTGTTATTCCTACCGTAAATCATGTACTTGGGGAACCAAGTATGCAGATTGGCTTCTCCATGGGATCAAGTGACTTTCATCATGTGACTAGAACCACTAAGGAAATGATGTAATAATGGCATGAAAGAGTGTTGTCTGGTGCCACACTATGAGAGTTCTATCTGTAAAAGATAACATGGCTTGTGCAAATTGTGTGGGTCTTTCTCACACCAGTGCTGTCCTTCCCAGGGGCCCAGCAACCTATGAGACTTAACTATAAATTTACAGACAGTTGTATAACAGCCTAATCCTGTGCATATTTTCTCAAAGTAGTTGCTAAGCAGGGTCAGGCCTGGTTAGTACTTGAATGGGAGACCTCCTGGGAATACCGGGTGCTGTAGGCTTATATCATAGTCTTTCGAGACTGAAGGTTGCCAACTACTAAAGTTTGTACTGAATTTGGTTGGGCTTACTATCTGTATGTATACTTACTAAGTATACGAACAGTTGTACCCTAAAATAAAGAACTGGATCTTGCATTCAGGCCAGGTGAGATCACTCACTGACAGCCCAATCCTATGCAGTTTTCCAGCACTGATGCAACCATACCAACAGTTTGTGAACTGCATCCTGTGGTTGGGGGACAGACATGGAGGTCTCCTCAAGGCAAAGGGACATTTGTTCCCTTTCCGTGGGGCTGCATTCCGGCTGCATTGGCACTAGAATGTCGGATAGGATTGGATAGGATAGCCTGAATATTCTACAGCTGGCCCTCGGAATCCTTGGGGGATCAGTTTCAGGATCCCCGGCTGATACAGAATTCTACGGATAATGAAATCCTTGGGGGTGGGGATTTGCTAGCAAACCAGAAGTGCTTTTCAGAAGCATCCGAGAGCCCTTCTGAGGCAGGGGAGGGCTGCGGACCACCTCCCTGTTACTCAGAAGACCTCCCAGATGCGACTGGAAGGCACTCCTGGTCACATTCGGAAGGTCCTCTGAGGTCCTCCAGCCATGAGCTCAACTTCTACTGATATTCAGATCCGCAGATGCTGAGCTTGCGGATAAGAAGGTCCTAGCAGAAACACTGCACTGTAATGTATGGACTTGGCAATTCATGGATTTCATTGCATTGCATTATATTCATTACATCGCAGCCT
The DNA here is from genome assembly GCF_035046505.1 of Tiliqua scincoides. Classification (NCBI taxonomy): domain Eukaryota; kingdom Metazoa; phylum Chordata; class Lepidosauria; order Squamata; family Scincidae; genus Tiliqua; species Tiliqua scincoides. Next base: position 38,041,057 of record NC_089821.1, read on the forward strand.
TATTTAATCAGTCTAATTGATTCTCTATTAAACACAGCAGTCATACTTTGTTTGATAGTGTGTCCATGTCAGGAGTTCAGGGACAGCTTGTCCATGTCTTCAGGTTAAGGACTTGAACTGGGATTGCTACATCACTCAGATACTTCATATGCCATGGTTGTAAATACTTTCTGTCTCTGTTTTTGGTTTGCAGTCCTCCACAAGCAGCCCCGAGAAGTGTGCCTTTGCTTGCTTGAACTTGGAAGGATTGCTGCAAGGTAGGCAAAAATATTTAAGGAACTGAGATATATTTGCACTTCTGACAGCAGCAGCTTTTGAGAGAAGGGCTGGTTCAGTGCATCTTCATGCTAACATTTACACTAGCCAGGGTCAAGGCAAAAGCCCAACTGTGCCTAGACACGAGCATATTGTGGGCAGTTGTTTCAACAAAAACAATCAAGCTTCCCTTAATACAGTGGTGGAGTTTGTCTGCCACCTTCAAACTGAGGCAGAAAAGTCAAACTTAAAATCAGCTTAAAATCAAATGCTTTCTCAATCTGGTTAATGTTTCTCTGCAACTCAAAGACTTTGGGTTAATTACTGAGACCTCTTTTGCTCTTAAACTGTGCTAGACTTCTTTTCTCATTCTGATGGAATCAATGGACCATTGACCTAAGAAGCAAGAAGACCAGCATTTAGCTATCTCTGTGTAATCTACTCTAGTAATGATGATTCTTTCTTTCGTCTGGTCTGTAAAAATGGGAATCTTGATTGTGTTGACTTTTATGTTATTTAGGTCCACTCATGATACTGAAAGACAAAAAGGGAAGTCCGCCACTTCTTGGAGTACACATGTACAACCTAGCAGGAAGATCTACTGTACAACCCTTTTAATATACATGGGAAATGCTCAGCAACAGATCTGCAATTCCATTTCACTCCTAATGACGTTTCCAGTGGCGCATAGACTGGGAATGGTCATACTTGAAGGCCAAACTGTTCATGACATTAAAGCCATCATTTGAAGACTGACTGAGGGTGCAATCCTAACCCCTTATGTCAGTGCTTTCTAGCACTGGCATAGCGGTGCCAATGGGACATGTGCTGCATCCTGCAGTTGGGTGTCACTCGCAGAGGCCTCCTCAAAGTAAGGGAAAGCACTGACATAAGGGGTTAGGATTGCGCCCTGAGTTTGTAAAACATAGCAGTTGGGGGAGGAACCTGGCCTAGAATGGTGGTATGTAGTGAGAGGGAAGTTAACACTTTTCTCTCTGTGCTGTTTTTCATTCTGAAAATCCTGCCTTGAAGTAATGTTCAATCCCAAGGTGGCTGCTTACCATAAGCAGCTGCTTCAGAGAGCAAACCACTGCTTGGGAAGAAGTGATTTTTGGTGCAAAAGCCGTGCAGAGGAAGGTGTTGAATCCTTCCTCACCACGTCACACTCCTGTGCCAGATTGGGGTCCACCATGGCTATTTTTTATAGATTAAAAGGACAACTTTCAGCCAAATTTCACAGTGAGCACATTTTCTTATGATGGCTTTAATGTCATGTATAGTTTAGCCCTAAGTGGCAGAACACAAGCTTTCATGTAGAGGGTCTCAGGTTGAATCCCTGACATCTCTAGGTGGTGCTGGGAAAGCTCTATCTCTGAAACACTGGGAAACTGCTGCCATTGATCTTAGGGCATTGATCTACATCAGTGGTTCTCAACCAGTGGTACATATACCACCAGTGGTACTCTGGGTAGTGTTGGGTGGTACACATAGCGCCTTCTGCCTAGCAGTGAAATGGCATTTCAATGCTGATAGGAAGCTAGAACTGGTGAACAGAGCTCTAGCACGCAGTTTTTGAGCACAAGAAAAAGCATTCTTGCCTGTTTGCCCTGAGCCTCTTACTGACCTTGGAAGCTCCCATCATGCTCTCTGAAACTGGAAGTAACTGACCATCTTAGTGCCTTGTCAGTGTGCCATGGGATGCACACTTTCAAAAGGTTGAAAATCACTTGTAGAGTTTGCATGAGGCACAAAATTCAGTAGTTATAGACTGGGTTTCCTCTGAAACTCTGAGGAGTGGAGGCAGTGGCATAGCCACAGGGGAGGCAGTAAGGGTGAGTACTGCGGGTGCTGCAGCAAGCTGTGTAAGTAGCCCCTCCCACTCACCATCAGAGCCATTCCAGGCAGCGATGGTTACGCGCAGGAGATACTGATGGGTTTGGCAAACCCCTGTGTGTTGCTGTTGCCACCCAGAATGGCTCCGATGACAAGCGAGAGGGGTTATTTACAATGCATGTTATGGCTCCTGCAGTACTTACCACACCCCCTCCTGTAGTTACACCACTGAGGGGAGGGGCTAGCCATGTGTATAAAGCCCAGTGTAAAGTGAAAGACTGATCCCCTGCTTTCCCCAAGTTCTCTGCAGATGTCTGAGAACTTGGGGAAGGAGAACAAAAAAAGAAGCATCTCCATCTTCTGAGTTCTCTGTGATGAACAAGCATTCTTGGCAACATGTGTCCTGGCAATCGATTAGGAGAACTTTACCATACATCAGGCAGATTTGTGGTTGCTGGTCCCTTGGATCTGAATTTACCAACTTGACTGTAGACATATGGACAATTTCAGTATTCTTCTCTGGATATGGGAAGCAATTCTACTCATGACTATATAGTCTAAATATGTATTGTGGAAGAATTACAGAATAGGTTGAAATATATTTTATATTGTACCAATTTACTTATTTTTGTTGGAATATGCATGTGTTTCTGAAAAGCTAGCACAGTGAAAGAGACACCTCACAGCATTCTTATACCAGGGGTTCTGTGACTACCCTGTGGGAAATGAGTAGAAGGATTTTGTGTGCCAACTTCACCTTCTGTCTTACATTTCATTTTAGTTCTGTATCAAGAGGCAGTCATACATGGATTTACTTTCCACTGAATGGCAAGCAGCTAGAAAAGTTTGGCTTTGTTTGTTTGAACCAGGAAGGATTACAGCTAGACAGGAGAAAATAACTAAATCAATTTATCTTGAAGTTAGAGAAATGTGGTAGGTTGGATTATGAAAGGCTGCAGAAAAAAGGAAGCTGCATTCCCGGGAAGATCAAGACAGCTACATCTGATGAGTAAAGTTGCCTGCAGGTGTAGAACCAGAGCCCAGTGGGAACAGAATGATTTAGAGCCTGTCGGCATCTGCAAGACAGACAGGAAGTCAATGGATTATATATGGGTTTGCTCCAGCCTTGGCTAAATTTCATTAAACAGAAGGGACCTGCTAGCAGCTACTACAACCACTGACTTCACTCTTAGATTTTCTACATGTTTATTTCAAGGGTCAAAAAACATATTTAGAGCATTTGATCTGTGGTGATGACACTCCTCTCTGCGCATCTTACACTCCTTATGTGCTCCTTATAGTCTGCATGGTGTGTCTATTTTCACTATCTGAAGAGCTTTTAAAAATCTAAGGGCTTGGAATGCAAAAGAAGATCTATGTTGTGATAGATAGATACAGTGCTAGACTTGGACCAGCGTACAGTGGGGACACTAGGAGGGTGCAGGGGTTGCAGACTGTACCCAGGGACACAATCAGGAAGGTAAAACCAAAAACTCCGGAACTCAGGTCTACCCACCTGATTGGTCTGTTAGTCTTTCAGACTACAGCGATAGTCCTGTGTTTCGAGGTTAAGTTCTCCGTTGACTGTGCAAATGTTCTTATTGGTGTCTTATTGCCCATTCCTATACCCCACGACGTTATAGCAGCTGTGCCAGTGGGGGCAATCGGACAGCCTGTAGGAGGTAAGTAAAAACAAAAATTATTGACATCCTGGTAGATGCTTATGGCTCTCCTCAGGCATACACTAACTGGCATACTGGCATACTGGCATATGCCTGAGGAGACAAAAAGGGTGGGGCAGCTTGGGAAAGGGGATAAGATCTGGCACATGCTGGAGCAACTCAGATCCATCCCCCTTCCTGCTTCTGCCCTCCCTAATCTCCCCCCCCCCAGGCTCTGCCCATGACATACCTCAGCCACCAGCTAAGCAGTGCTGATAGTGGCCTCCGGAACTGGAACTGCACATCACATTGCTGTCTATTTATGGCAGTGGCCTAGCCATAAAGTGCGATAAGCTGCTGGAACACAAGTTGCAGCAGTTCATGTGACCATAGGATTAGGCCCCTATTATCTCATCTTTCTCATTCCAGTCCTATTCATCTTCTTCTCTTATTTCATCATTCTGAGCATGTATCACCTGACTATTTTTCTCTTCACTGTGTACCCTTTTTCAGTCCATGTTCATTATAAATTTCTTTACCTTTTTCAGAGGTTCATTATCTTGCGTCTTCGTATCTCTTCACCTTGATTTCTTGTCATCTTCATAGTCTCTTTCCTTTATGTTCTGTTCAATCTGATCTTCAGGTTGGGTGTCCTCTTAGCTTGGCCCTGCCTCATTTTCACTCATTTGTTCTGACCTCTCCTTGTGTTTGGCTCTTAATAGCCATCTCCTTCTTCTTTTTAAAACAAGTTTGAAGAACCTGTTTGTTCTGTACAATGTTTCTTCCTTTAAACTCAATGTCCATTATCCTATACTTCATTCTGGATATATTTCCCCTTCCCCCATGCTTCCTATTTTATCATTCAGCTATGATCCTGCAGGCCTGTTAAAAATGCCTATTCTTTAAATCTATTAAAAATTATTGTACAACACTTATTAATTTTGGGTGTGATGATGATGAAGTCATAGGTAGAGGTGGGTTTTTCGGTTACAACAAAATAAAAACACATAACATTGCTTTCTTCAATTCTCATTTTTGTAAAAAACACAAAAATTTGAAATCTGTGGAAAAATAAAACTGTTCTCTAATGCCTCTACATGCATGTGGCTGCATCTGCTGACACTATACCACCTACCTAGTGCACTTTTAAAGTGATTATAATTTATCATTATAATTTATAAAAATGCACTCTTGGAATAAAAACACACAACACTGCTTTCTGCACTTCTAACTTTGGAAAACACTGAAAAATAAAACTATTTTCACCTACCTCTAGTCATAGAGAATAATGTTGGCACATACTGCAAGAACCATATTAGATCTGAATACCTGTAGCGTACATGATGTTGGGATCTATACTTAGTTCCAGTACTGGAGGAGGAATACCATGCAGTAAATTGTGATCATTTTTTTTTTCTTTTACCTTCTTTGTTTGGAAATAACTATTATTATTAACTTGTTGTCATGTCTGTATATGAATAAACAAACTGCTTTGTAAGCCTATGTGCCTCCAATAGGTTTGGTGTGGAACCTCCTGGATTAATAAAGTTGGAGAAAGAGATTGAACAAGAAGAAACACTTTCTACCCCTCTTCCATCCCCCTCACCTTCTCCATCCAAGTCACCTGGCAAAAAGAGCACAGGAAAACTCCTGGACGATGCGGTAAGTGTGTCTTGGCAGGCTCAAGTGGTCTCTACTTGATATGTCAACAGACCTCTATTGGGATTAAACTATATGTGTCTGAAAATATGTTTCCACTTCCAGTATCCATGATAAAGAAGTAACCATAATAGAGAAGTATCTACTTCCAAGTGGAAGTGCTTCTTCTTTCACCCATAACAGCTATGGGGAGCACCAGTCTTAACTTGGACTTTAGTGAAAACTGCGCATGAAGGCGATGGCTGTGTAGCTGACACAGATTTCCCAGTGGCCACTAATCTGTGCCAGGGGCCTCCAAACTTTGGCCTGTTGCAGTGCACGGAAGAAATCATCTCGAGCACAGCACAGCAGTAGTGAAGCCTTACCATTTTGCCCTTCCGCCTCCTGTCTTCGCATCAAATCTGTGCAAAAACATGCTTTCGCCAGGAAATCAGGGTACAGATCCTTCTGGGGCAATTGGCAGCAGAAGTGGTTGCCCAGCATGAGTTTCAGCACAGATTGGGTGTGAAGATGGGAGGCAGTGTGGCAGAACAGTAAGGGTTTGCCACCATTGCGCTGCGCCTGAGATGATTTTTTCGGCTCACTGAAGCTGTAGTTTGGTGGCCCTTGATCTAGGCAAGGGCAAAAGAGCACCAAATCCACTTAGCTTCAGTTGCTTCCTCAGGTGCCTCGCTTAAAACATTGGATCTGCCTCCATGTTTTTAACTACAGCTCTCAAACACAGTTTTCACTTTTTATAATAAAAAAAAGAAACCTGGTTTTCAAGCATCTTAAGTCTACATTCACATTTATGCAAATGCAAAATATCAGTAGCCCTGATGATATGAAACGTATATATTTACATTTTTAATGACCCAATCCTATTAGCTACTTATGGCAGCAGAACTCCTGGTCTTCTGCCATAAGTGCAGCTGTAGTGTTTTAAAAGGTGCACCACCGCCATGCACTTGGAGCTACTTGTGCAAATGGCTGGAGGTCCCATGCACATGGCAGCAGCCGGTGGAGGCTGTACTGGTGCAGGTAAGATGGTGGCAAGGGTGGTTAGAAGGTGGGAGGGGGAAGCACGGGGTGGGGAGCAGGGTGTCCAGGGCTGGTTTGAGGGCAGGAGATGCTGGATCCTGGCAGCGTCAGTTCATGCCAGGATGTTCTCCCTGTTTTCCCAACCCAACATGGCTCTTGCCTCTCCTCAAACTTGTAGAGTAGCTGGTGTAGTTCCAAGGAGAGCAATTGGTAACCAGATGGCCTACAGAGAGGTGAAAAATACTTTATCCCCACTACAGTATGCCGTGTTCGTTCCATTGGCAGCATAACATGCTGAGAACTGGTGGGGGATAGGCTTGGGCTGTGAGTATGTGAAACTAATTTATATTTCGATAGCCAAGAACTAGATTTTCAACTGCCTAGACTGGTGCCAGTGTTTAGTGTGGCTTGGCAGTATTGGGGCCCACCACTGAAGAAGCTCCTGAGCAATAGTAGCAGCTTGAACCTCTGAACCCTTCTGTGGAAGCAGAGGAAGAGCCCAGGCAGGCAAGCAACCTCTTGGCCTGAGGCAGGGGCACATGCAGTGTTTGTGTTGGGAGAGGGGCCATGAGCACTACCTTAACTCCAAAGCCCAGGTTCAACAGGCAGGTAGACCTGGGCTCCCAGTTCTACTTTGGCCTTTGTGGTTGAGGTTTGCTGGGCAGGTAGACCTACACTGTCATCCAGACTTGGAGCCCAAATCTACCTGGGCCAGATATACCTGGGCTCCCACTTTGACTGCCCTCTGGAACTGCCAGTTCCAGGTTGGTAGTCCTGGGCTCTGGTCTGGGCATGAACTTACTGCTGGCACCCTACTCAGTGAGCATTCCCCTGGCACCCAACTTCAGTCCTCATCCCAGAGGGCACCCTTACCCTCACCACTGGTGCAACGGTTTGGGAGTGCCATGCACCCATGGCCCCCCCTTGGATACACCCCTGGCCTGAGACCGCTCCCATCAGTCCTGCTCCTTTGCCACCCTGTCCATGCTCTCCCTTTAGCTAAGATACCTTAACTCTTAAAACATGACAGTTTCCTCACCCTGGAAATACTTTGCTTGCATTTTGAATGATGAAACTAAGGCTCCCATTGCGAGACTCAATGCTACAACTTACAGTCAAGTTCATTGGTGCCAACACTGGCAATTAAAAAATGCCTAGACTGGCAAGAAAGCACAAGAATGTCTGCCAAAGAATGATCTACTCTCTTTTTAATTAGGAAGATCAGTGAAAGTACCCTAAGGGTCTGACTGAGGAAATAAATGGATGCCATTTCTATATAAATAAGCAACTGCTGTCAGGTGAACTATTTGTTCTTGTCAGTTGAGTCGGTGCCAGTTCCAAGATGTTATCAGCTTTGGTCATGGTATTATCAATGCTCACCCAAGCAGCATAGACAACAGATTCTCTTCTCCTCACTACCAGAGGGAGAGAACAGGCAACAAAGAAGGAGGAGGTGTAGTTGCTGCCAGCTAACCACCGACTTGCTTGCCTGCCCCCTCTTGCTGGTCTTGTGGCTTGCAGCAAGCAGACTAATAACCCACCAGTTTTTCTTTGTGAACCCTTAAGTGGTGGGAATAATGGCAGGAATTGGCTGGCGGGGCCATGTTCCAAATGGAATCATTTGAATACAGCAGGACCTTGGTATCAATTCCTGGACACCCCCCCCCCCCCCGCAGATACCAAAACCATGGATGGTTTTTGAATCCATGGGTGAGGTCCATCTTCTTTTTCCAGGAGACTTTCTGAGGCCTGGAGAGGCTGTGTACAAAAACTGGAAATGCCTTTCTAAGGCCTCAGAAAGCCTCTCAGATGCAACTGGAAGGCACCGGGAGATCTGTGAGGTCCTCCAGCATGGGTTCAGAACCCACACTGGGTTCAGAACCCATAATACTTGAGTTCCAAACCCTCAGATAAGGAGGGCCCACCTGCATATCTTGTACTACTGGTTCTTAAACTGTGAGAGTGTGGCCCACCAGTGGGTCACAACCCAGTTTTTGGTAGTTCATGAAACTGGCAGGGTAAATTAGGCTATGTGCATCAAGGGTTAAACAACCTGCTGCTTTGGGAGAACAGTGCTGCCCAATCACTGTTATAGGATAAAATGAAACTTTTTTTTTTAGGTGGGTCCTGAGGCCGAAAAGGTTGTACTACAGAAAGTACTGCCTTGTTCTTAGTCCACCCAGCTCTTTCAACCAACTCTTCAAGATCTCGCAAGGCTTTGCTTACTCTTTCTTCTTGTTAATTGCTTTTATACTGAGTCCATGTTGCCTGATATTTTGAACTCTGACTGGCAGTGGCTTTCCAAAGGCCAAAGTGGAAGTCTTCCTACTGCAAGATGCTTTTACTTGTCTGCTCCAAGGATTGAACCTGAGAGCTTCTGTATTAATTCTTTAATCTATCTAGTAATGTTCCCTTTTCAGTTCATATAGAAAAATACAACTAGCCTGAATAACCTGGACAACTAAAGGGTTAAACAGGAAAGTAAAAAATGTATTCTAAAAAAAGACCCTGTTACTATGGCAACTCCTATATGGTAGATGTGCCACCTGGGAGTTACAAAGCACTCCTTGAAAGCCCCTGTAGCCACTCCTGAGCTACAGTGAACAGATGGAATTTGGTGTCTTTCACAGGGCTTGGGAAATATAATTTGCTGAAATGCAAACTTGGTAAGGTTTAGCATTTCTTTTTTCCCTTTCTGTGTCTTTAACTTCTCAAACTCTCTTGCTGAGGCTGTCAGAGGAGGATGGACGAAAAGTATGTGCATTGCAGAGAAAGAAAGAGTGACTGTACTTCCTGGGGGTGTGAAGAGAAGGCAAGAAAAAGAGACTGCAAAGGGATGGCTTTTGTGACCTCCTTTAATTTCTAGAACAACAGACAAAAAACGAAGATTATATTCACTCTGAGAGGTCCCTGACCTTCCCCACTGTAAATTAGCAGTGGTCCAGACACCATCTTACACCAGAGTTTAATCCTGAACTAGAAAACTCTGGTGTGTTTTTTCCAGATTTCAGCCCACTGATATTGTTGTTGCTTGGGAGAAGGAAGAAGGAGAAGATCTTTGTGGAAGGCTCAGATTCTTAAGGGTTTTTATACAAGTGCGATCATTTGCCCCAGTTTGTCAAAGACAAAAGAGAATTGCAGGAGCTGAGGAACAGCCCAATCCTGAAGCCGGTGTCACAAAAGGGGTTGGCCGACACAGCCTCCTTGACTCTGCGCTTGTTAAAGCAGGGGTACAGAGCCAAGGAGACCCATTACCGTAGGCTGCCACAAATGCTCCCTTCCCCTGAGGAGACCATGGTGGTAGTTATGGCTGTGCCAGCTCAGTTACTGGTGCAAGTCCACGTTGCTCTGTTGCGTTGTAGGAGGATCAGGCTCGGGAAGGGGCTTGGGATTTGGCATGCACCACCACTGCCTGGGCCTGATCCCCCTCCTACAGGCAGCTGTGGCCTCCCCACTGGCAGGCCCATGGTGCCTATCAGTGGAGGCTACTTTGTGACAGCCATAAAGCATCCTCCACCAGCAGGGGAGTGGGATAGGATTTTTGCCAGCAGGGGAGTGGGATAGGATTGGGTCATAAGATAATGTAAAAGTTGACCTTCCATCAACAGTTATTCTAACATACTAAGCCGGCTTTCACTCCCTTTCCACGTCTTTAGTTTGTGAACCAGATCTTGAAAGGTCTCTGGAGAATTAACTGAAGTGGATGAAATCTTTAAGAAGTACTTCTTGCATTTTGTTTCTTTTGACATCAGCGCATTAGGTCAACTTCCTTCCTAGAGAACTACATTGTGTGCAAATTATTGTCTTTGTGCTCTTGTCAGTGTTGGTTTTTTGTTTTTTTTAAAACATCAGTAGTACCTGAATGTCAAATTAGAGTTTGCTCAACCAGATCTGCTCTTTGGCAGTGATGCCTGTGCTCCTTTCAGTTCACCGACAAGTTCAAGATAACACTAAATATTAATGCATCTCAACACATAGCAGTGTTCACATAACAATGACTTCCAAAACTGTGTGGCCTCAGCTGGACACTGCATTACAAGGGATGTATGAATGTTACAAGGCTACTGTTAGCAATAAAAATAGAACCAAAAAAAGAACACAATTGGCAGTGTTTGCTGTATCCATAAATTAACATGGATTTTTTGTGTTGATTATCAGATTATTACTGGGAGAGTTATATTTGGGATTATATCAAAAGATTTTTGAGTTATTCCATAGTCAGGCCCAACTTGCCATGCTTTCAATGTAAGCATCACACATGAAATGAAACATGTCTAATGAAAGCATGAATCTGATGGTATGAAAAGAACTTTCTCATTTTGCATCCAACACATCTAACTATCCCATTTAAACAATTGCTGACCCCTACCTGCGTAGCTTTACCATACCAACATCCAGAGATGGGGACGAGTCAGGTGACTTGAGTTTCAAAAATGCACATTTTTTTTCTGACTTGTGTACACTTGAGTCGCACGTGTGGAAGACTCAGCAAAACACTCAAGTCAAGGGCCCCTTGACTAGCACTCATCCCCACGCATGCAAACTTGAGTCTATCTGTGTCTGGGTTTGCTTGCTTACTGTTTTCATGGTGTGAAAATCCTCATGGGGCCATCATTCAGACCAGTTGAGCAGCAGGGAGGTTCTAGCCAGGAGGCAGAGAAGGGTTAGTGTTTGCTTTTGTAACAAAATGGAGGCAGGAGCTGGCTCCCTTGCCCATCTCTGAAAGAACTGATGATCATTGATTAAGGATGGGAAGTCTGATATTTTCTTTGGCTGAGATAGAGCAAACGGAGAAGCCCAAGGGGGTTCTTGCCTTACGATTATCTGGAGAAGCCCATGGGGGAGGGGGAGGGGGCGGTTCATAGCGATCACACTTCCCTACTCATGACTCCATTATTACTTCGGAAGAGGGAGCTTCATTGAACAACTAGTGCAAAGAGCTTCAAAGGATTAGATCATCCTGGTAAACCTTGCAGCTGCAGTCTCCGCTCTCACGCAGTCCCTCTCACCCCTCCTGCCTTGTTTGCAGATGGGCAGGGACAGTAGGGGAGTGTTTAAAGAAAACTCTGACATACACACACACACACACACACACACACCTCGGTAGCAACCCCATTTTTTTTCCACTGCACATTTTTTAAAGGGGACAACTCATGACTCAAGTCTTTTTGAGTCACAAAAAGGTAACTCAACAACTTGGAAAGTGCCCCTGTTATGACTTGTTTTCATGTTGAGTTGTGGGGGGCGGAGACTTGTGACTTGACTCAAGTCAAACTGTACCTGACTTGCCTATCCTTGCCAACATCATGCAGATTAACTTCTTGGCTATTATTATTATTATTATTATTATTAAGAATATTTATATACCACTTTTCAACAGAAGTAGTTCACATAGTGGTTTACATAGTAAAATAAATCAATAAATGGTTTCCTATCCCCCAAAAGCTTAAAATATAAAAAAAAAAGGGGGGGGGAAGAAGAGACACCAGCAACAGCCAGTGGAAAAGATACCCTGCTGGATGAAGAGAGACAGTTACTCTTTCCTTGCTAAATATGAGAGGACACCATTTTGAAAGGTGCCTCTTCGACCTGTTAGGAAAGGTTGCTAATATTGCTAATATTAGCTGTTACTTCACATATAATGACCTGCAACACAATTTAGAGAGGAAGTTAGGTAAATTGCATGAACATGCTGTGGGTGGAAGGCAGGTGAGGCAGAGCCTCCCTACTGGAGTTCTTCAAAAAGCACCTCACGTGACAGCTGCGCTTTTCAAAGGACTCTGGCGAGGAGGCTCTGCCTCACCTGCCTCCCCACCCACCACAAGTCCCAGGTACATAGAATACAACATAAGCAGTTAGTTTCCCATTAAACTTGTGCCCTGGTGAACAAATTAGGAGTGAGTAAAACATAATTAGATGTTGAGGACTTTGTTCATTAACAGCATTAGTAATGCAGAGTACAGTGGCACTAAGGGGGAGTAACTCCCACAGAGTTGTGTGAAATGTAAGTTGGGAGGACACACGCACAAAAAAAATTTTATACAAGTATAGTTAGGTGAACAAATTTGCAGCACAATCCTATACTCACTCTACGCCAGCAGAGCGGATTCTCTGCTGGTGCATGCTGTCACAAATGTGCTGTAAAGCACACTGTGACAGTACAGAAGATAGTTGATCTAGCAGGAAGGCCTGCACCATTCCACCACTGGCATGATTGGCCCCTCTGGCCCCCAGAGCCATGATTTCCAATGTCAACCCCCCTCCTGGGAAGAGCCTGACCTGGAAGTAATTGCAGTAACAATAATGACGTCACCACCAGTTACTTCTGAATTATAGTACCCTGGAGCTCTTTTTCCCTTTTTTTTTTCTTTTTGAGCAAAAAAAGATGAAAAAAGCAGTCGGCCAATCAGAACAGCACACAACTACTGCAAGTGTCCACGAGGGGCCCTGGCTTGACACCCTTTAGGGTGTGGTACCTAGGGCCCAGTGCCCTCCAGCCCTGCCTTAGCTATGCCACTGCATCTCACCAGTGCCAGTTCAGACCTCAATGCCTGACAGCAGATGACTCCACGCCACACAGCAGAGGACTGCAGGAGGGTGGAGAGGTGGCAAGGTGGGCAGATTGAGCCCAGGAGGGCGTGGGGGATGGTGGCACTGGTCCACACTGTATTCTATCCCCTTCCTGGACAAGATTCACACACTGATCTACCTGGATTTTCACCAGTGATTAAGCAGGTGCAAATCTACATAGAACTGTTGCTATAGCCAAGGCTTTTCCTGGGGAAGGGGACAAAGAGCTCCAGCCTGCAAGATTGCCCTACAGGATGCGCAAGCTGGTGCAGGATACCCCAAAGAATAAAGAAGATGGGGTGAAAAAGAAAATAAGCGGTGTAGGGGATAGACTATGGATGGCACACCCAAAGAGGTTCTACATGGGTAATGGGTCAAAGAAGTTTGGATAGGTTTAGAAGGCAGAACTATTTAAGAACATAAGAACAGCCCCACTGTTTCAGGCCATAGGCCCATCTAGTCCAGCTTCCTGTATCTCACAGCGGCCCACCAAATGCCCCAGGGAGCACACCAGATAACAAGAGACCTCATCCTGGTGCCCTCCCTTGCATCTGGCATTCTGATATAACCCATTTCCAAAATCAGGAGGTTGCACATACACATCATGACTTATAACCCGTAATGGATTTTTCCTCTAGAAACTTGTCCAATCCCCTTTTAAAGGCATCCAGGCCAGATGCCGTCACCACATCCTGTGGCAAGGAGTTCCACAGACCAACCACACGCTGAGTAAAGAAATATTTTCTTTTGTCTGTTCTAACTCTCCCAACACTCAATTTGAGTGGATTTCCCCTGGTTCTGGTGTTATGTGAGAGTGTAAAGAGCATCTCCCTATCCACTCTGTCCATCCCCTGCATAATTTTGTATGTCTCAATCATGTCCCCCCTCAGGCGTCTCTTTTCTAGGCTGAAGAGGCCCAAACGCCATAGCCTTTCCTCTTAAGGAAGGTGCCCCAGCCCCGTAATCATCTTAGTCGCTCTCTTTTGCACCTTTTCCATTTCCACTATGTCTTTTTTGAGATGCAGCGACCAGAACTGGACACAATACTCCAGGTGTGGCCTTACCATAGATTTGTACAACGGCATTATAATATTAGCCGTTTTGTTCTCAATACCTTTCCTAATGATCCCAAGCATAGAATTGGGCTTCTTCACTGCTGCCGCTCATTGGGTCAACACTTTCATGTAATCTGTCATAATGGCCTTGTATAAATCAAACATGCTCATACTTCTGATGAAACCCACTATTAATTAAAATGATAATTGAAGGTGGGTTTCTTTTTTGTGTGTGTTTTTTTTTTAGGTGAAACATATTTCTGAAGATCCTCCTTGTAAATGCCCTAGTAAATTTTGTGTGGAGCGTCTTTCACAAGGACGATACAGAGTTGGGGAGAAGATCCTTTTCATCAGGGTAAGAAAGATTTACTATTCATTTTGTAGAGTGTCAGCTGGTAAGCATATTAATACGAGAAAAGCAAAAGAATGAAACTTGCCGTGAGCATCTCACTACGACTGGACAGAGTAATAAGGGGCAGGTTTCACACGTCTGTTTCATAGCAACATCAGGCTGGTAGATAGTTCCTGGAACATACATATGCATTAAATTATAGGTGATTGATAATCACTCTTAATCTATGCGTTTTTGATAGTTGTTTTCTTGCATAATCAGCATGCAGTCATTTGTTGTGGGAGATTCTGATTGATTTTTTTTTTCTAAATTCAGGTACCATTTCTGTTATGGGTACAGTATTATATTTTCACTGCATTCAAACTGCAAAAGATTATCTTCTTTTATCAAATGTATCTGAATAAAACTGAGTGCCGTGCAGAATGTGATTGTGTGATTCTGAGAGGTGCCACTTGAATCATGCCTATGATGTGAATGATGAAGAGTGGCACTGTCCTTCTCATTTTCCCGTTCCATGGTTGGAGATTCTTCCCAGTTTTATATTCTTTATTTTTTCTTTAAACTGATAGTTCCCTGCTGGATTGCACACAACCTAATTTTATGCAAGCTGATTTGGAATTAAGACCCAGTGAGTTCAGTTGGGCACATTCCCAACTCACTGTACATAGAATTGTGCATTAAGTGCAGAAGGGCATTTTGCTCCAAAGGTTGAATTGCATTTTTTGTTTGTTTAAAAAAAAGAAAAACAGAACAGTGAGCCGCTATCTCAGCTTCAGTACAAAACTGCTCACTTCCATATTAGGGGACAGCCCTGGATTTGGACTTTTTGAGATTATCCCACAAAGACTAGAATGTGATTAGAGGGCCATCGATGACTGAGCAGCTGGATAAATCCTTTCTTGAAATCCTTATTAATTAATTATTAATTTACAAAGAGGTGAAATATGAAAGTTTAAAATTGCTGGGAAGCCATACCCTGTGATTTTTGACATGCCGTTCTTCAGCACATGTATTTGAGGACTAACCAGTTACTCATTGGAGAGAAAAGTAATAAAAAATCATTTCCTGAAGCATTCCTTCCTTATTCTCACAAACATGTTCCAGGTTGAGATTTGGTACTGAAATCATGTTCTGGGGGATAAGACCTGGTGAACGCAAGATAAATTGTATCCTATATGCATTTTGGCTGTGTTTGGTATTGATGATGAACCCACTGATTTTACCATGATTAGATGTAATGAATTTGTAAAGTTCACTTGACAGCGCATGACTTGAGATGTCATTTTGGATAAGATGAATTATGGTTTACAAGCGAGTACAGCTAAATAGTGAGGGTAAGCCTAAGCCTTTGATGTATGATGTATCACCTATACACAGATTAGTCTACCTTGAAAAAGTGATTGCGTATAAGTTTGGTCTTGAATAGCTTAAGGGTTTTGTGATATTTCTTTGTTAAGGTTTCTTTGTTAAGTTATGAAGCAAAATCCTATGCAAGTTTGTTCTTGGAAGTACAGTATAGTCAATTGTTTTCTGCACAATCCACTCCCACGGATTAATTTATCTGCAATAACAAAAGTGTAAGAGTCCAATCCTAAACACAGCTACTCAGAATTAGGTCCCATTATAGTCTGTGGCTTATCCTAGGTATGTGGATAGTGTTGTGGCCTAACTCATCTTGCGCCATCCACTGCCTGTCCTCGGCTGTCCGTGGCCATTCTAAATGCATGTGTGGCCATTCTAAAGCTCTCCACAGCCATCTTGAAACTATTGTGACAGCCATTTTGGAGCTATCTGCAACCATTTTAAACACCCACAGCCATTTTCAAGCTATCCTCAGCCATTCTGAAGATGTCTGCATCATTCTGAAACTCTCCGTACCATTCTGAAACTATTTCCTGCTGGTATTCCTGATCAGATTACCTCCCCCTCCCCCTAACCCCATTGTTCCCATAGAATAAATTATTCAGTATTCACGGACTCAGTAGCTACTGGGTTTTCCAAGAACCTAATCCCAGCAAATAATGAGAATTGACTGTATTTCTGAGTTCCATGTAACTGTACATAGGATTGCAGCTTTAACCATTTAACAGCAGTGCTAAAAGTGTAAAATGTATATTTAGTAACTGGATTTTGTTGTTGTTGTTCAGTCGTTAAGTCATGTCCGACTCTTCATGACCCCATGAACCACAGCACGCCAGGCCCCCCTGTCTACCACTAACTTCTAGAGTTTGTCCAAATTCATGTTCATTGCCTCCGTGACACTATCTAACTATCTTGTTCTCTGCCGTCCCCTTCTCCATTCGCCTTTAATTTTTCCCAGCATCAGGGTCTTTTTAAAGAGTCCTCCCATCTCATGAGATGACCAAAGTACTTAAGCTTCAGCTTCAACATTTGTCCTTCCAATGAACAGTCAGGGTTGATTTCCTGAATTTTGGGGGGATTTAACTGGATTTTAGGGGAAAATTTAATAACATTTATCTCTTCTTATTTCTTTTTATTATCCCGAAAGGTAACTTTTGCTTTCTTTGTTGTTGCCTGCACCAATTCACAGTTCCACATGCTCAAATACATGTGTGTATGCATCTGTGTAATTAATTTCATTGTGTCAATGGATATGTGCACAGAACACAATATATGCCTATGAATATGTTTCTACCATTGAAATGAATGAAAAATCACTTCTTGACCACATGTGTGTCAGATCTCCCAACAGGGAAATTGCCTTCCAGTGTCAGGTAGACTATTTAAAAACTTGTTGATAGATCTAATCCCTGTGAGTGATGTAACATAATTTTATCAAGAAGATTAGTTAATTTGCAAAAGGCCTTCTCTAGACACAAATATCAATAGCTTTGGTTTTCTCATAACATCTATTTTAGTAATGAACACCTTTAGTATTTTTCTCCACCAGCAAGGTTACAGCACAAATCCTATGCATGCCTACTCAGAAATAAGTCTCACTATGTTCAATGGGGCTTATTCCTAAGAAAGTATGTATAGCAGTGGTTCTCAGATTGGTGGGTTGTGACTCACCAGCTGGAGAACCACTAGCCCTTTCCCTTTAAATGGCGATCCTGAGGATCGCACCACTGAGGAGAAGAGGGGGCTTTTAAAAAATGTAATCACATCGCTGCCATTCTCCCTGCACCCTCAAAGACTTACTTTCGGGCTCAAACTCCTAGAGAGTTTGAGAAACAGTGGTGTATAGGACTGCAGCCTTAAAGAAGCTATGCTAGATATCAATTCACAGTATAAAGAAAAGTAATGTTGTTGCTACGGTAACACATCCAGGACATTTCTTTTGGAATTTTACAATATGATCAGGGTTGTCAGTCTACTTTTTCTCTGTCTCCACTGAAGGATTTGTACAGTATCATGAAGAGTGACTGCATCAGAATTCAATAAACAAAAATTAAAGTTTCTGCATAAAAAGGCAGTATAGTTGAAGTGTTTCATAACATATGTACACTAAGAATGAAATGTAATAAAAATGCAATGTATTTATCATTAATATTGATATGTTGCATTCAAAGGTTCCCTTCCTCTGCTAGAAGGCATTTTCCTCCAGAGGCTGGCGTCTTTGTTCTGGAGGAAGTTTTTTCTATCAGTGGAAGGAAACTTTTAGATATAATTCTTGTGTGTGTGTGTGTGTGTGTGTGTGTGTGTGTGTGTGTGTGTGTGTGTGTGTGTGTGTGTGTGTGTGTGTGTGAGAGAGAGAGAGAGAGAGAGAGAGAGAGATCAGAGCATATGGCATTTCATAGATGAAATAAAAGAAACAGGTCCCAACCTGAAATTTGAAATTCAGTCTTTGATGGAGAGGGTGACTGTGGGAGAGGAAAAGACTGGGAAGAAAAGGAGATGCAAAGGGAACAGCAGATGAATGTGAATAAGTGCTGTCACCAATGTTTTGTTTCAGAATATTTTGGAAATGGAGGTGAGAAAGATAATAACTTGGAAATTGATTGCTGTTTACAGAGCTGAATGCTCAGTAAAAATTTCCAGTTTTGAAAAATATGCCAGTTTAAATAGTAAAAAGTTTAAAAAACTCTGCTTGTTATTTTGAAGTATAACATTTAGGGTAACATCTTCAATGCCTTCCATTTCATTGGAAATAAAAACTTATACTGAACTTGAATTATAAGATGCTCTGAATATACTGAAACATTGTTTTTAGAGACAGGCAGCCCAATTCTGAGCTCTCCTGTGCATCCAGCGCACTCCAGGCAGCTGCTTACCTCCTCATCCCCGCAATGGGGCTACTTGATTCTATGATGACCTGAAGGTTGGCATAGAGCCTCCCCTTCCCTTAGGGTAGGGGTGCCCAAACCCCTGCCCGGGGGCCACTTGCGGCCCTTGGGGACTCCCAATGCGGCTCGCGGGGAGCCCCCAGATTCAATTGAGACTCTGGCCCTCCAGAGACTTGCTGGAGCCCATGCTTGCCCGACACAAGTGCTCTCAGCATAAGGTGACTGTTCAATCTCTCACATGAGCTGTAGGGTGAGGGCTCCCTCCACCACTTGCTGTTTCACATTTGTGATGCAGCAGTGGCAGGGAAGGAAAGACCGGCCTTGCTTTGTGCAAGGCCTTTTATAGGCCTTGAGCTATTGCAAGACCTTCATTGATTCATAGAAGTTCCATTTCTAATATATTAACTTATGTAAATTTATTCAAATTTGAAATGTAAATTAATTCTTTTTCCCCCAGCCCCTGACACAGTGTCAGAGAGATGATGTGGTCCTCCTGCCAAAGAGTTTGGACACCCCTGCCCTAGGGAAAATGAATAGCTCTGCAGTGGGGCTACTCAATTCTGCAATGACCTGAAGGTCAGCGTAGAATGAAGAGCCTCCGTGTCAGGTGGCCAGCCTGACACAGAGTCTCTGGGTCCAGTGGAGCTAATGTCCACTGTCCCACCTCGCTCCCACCCAGCTCCCTCCCCCAGGCATGCCTTTTCCCCTGCCCTCTCCCTGCCTCCCCCCACCCAGTAACGCCTCCACCTCGCCTCCCCATGCCCTCACCTACCTCTCCGCTGCCCAGCTGTCGCGCAACTGCCTGCTCCACCAGCACTAACCCAGCAGCGGATAGTGCTGGGCTAGCACCGGTGGAGCACTGGCACTAGGGCCCGCAAACGTGCCTTACAGCATGTTTGCAGCAGTGTGCGTCAGTGGTAGGCTGGCGCGCACTGAACAGTATTGGACCCTTAGGGCCCAATCCTAAAGACGCTTAGAGCTGGCGCTGAGCTCCAAGGACTGTAATGGTGGCAGTAAGGGAGATAGACTGGGTTACAATATCAGCACATGCGAGTACTGCCAATTCCCCATGTCTTTCCCCACCCCCATTCCCCACCCCCATTCCCCACCCCCATTCCACCTTAGAGCTGGCGCTGAGCAGGAGAGATGGCGTTTTTGGTGCTGCGCTAGCACCCGTTGGCACTGAGCCTCAGCACTGCATGGAGGGCTGACTGATGCCTCAGTAGCACTGGCCAGGGGTAAGTATGTTCGGGAGGTGGTGGGGAGTGGGCAGAATGGGGTGGGGGAGAAACTGGGGTGGGAGGGGGTGGGACCAGCGGAGCTCTGCTCTGCCAGATCCTGAACTCCATGTGCCAAAAGGCCCAACATGGACTCTCTCAAGTCTACACTGGTAAAATAGCCGGATTGAGGCCCTTTTTTCTGGACAGGGTGGAACAGGGGAGTGGAGGAGGTGGAATAGGGGTAGGAAGGGGAGGCAGACCAGGGGGAACTGCCAGTACTCACATGTGCTGATATTGTAACCCCGTCTATCTCCCTTACTGCCACCATTACACACATTGGATTTAAGCCTGCTGAAGAGTAGGTGTAGATTTGTAGAGGTTTGTGGTGGTATTGGAAGTTTTCCCCAGGGTAAGTGATCAAACTTTCACTGACTCCGAGAAGACCTTTCCAACCCCTCCCTCCAGGAATTCAACAGGTACTCCATTGGCTGCGGGAAGAGTTTTGGATAGGATTGGCCTGTCAGTCACATTGAAAGGAATGAGACTGTAGTTAGTCACCACTGACTTCCCTTCTGTTTGTTGTCAGTGAAATTTTCATGGCAAACATTAGTTGGATTGAGGCCCTTTTTCTGGTTTGATTTATTTCCTTTTATTAATTGGTCACAATATCTCTTCTCTGCCCAATGAATGGAATCTATATTACAACTTATTTTATCAAGGGATGCTTAACACTTCCATTTTAGTAGTCATAATTTAAGTTATGAATGAGGATTAACTGGAAAGAACTTAAAAGGAGAGGACCAAAGTGTTGAATGAAAGTCATTCAAGAATAAAATAGCATGCTGAGTATTTTGCTACGCTGAAACTTCTTATACAAGACTTCCCCAAAGAACAGAGAGTACTGTTCTTCAATACCTTCAAGCAGAGACTGGAAGGAATCAGTCAGAACTTGATAATCCAGTCCTTCTGTTCAAGTTCTGGAATATTACATCATCTGGTACTGGGGTCTTCAGTGTGCTGCTGTTGGCACTCTGAATCCCTTTAATACTCTTCTCTGATTGTAACTCTTCACAGACTATCAACATCCAAAAACTTTTTTCGCAAAAGAGACATCAGCCGTTATGAATTTACAGTGCTGCGCATGAACACATGACCAGAGAATCCATGCAACAACCCAAATGTAGCTCCTGAGTTTGAAACAGCAGTGCACATCAGCACAGTACTGTTATTTGTTTATTCTTATTTTTTTAGCTATTTTTATCCCACCTTGCCATCTTCAAGGAGGCACTCAAGGCAGCTGTCAACATGTAAAGTACACATTCAATTATAAATCATATCAAACCCAAACAAACCAAACTGAGGATGCAATTAAAGAGTAGGGGACCAGCCACTCTCACCAGTGGCCATATTCTTAAACTCTAGTAAACAGAATCTACTTTCCTTTCATCTTTCATAACAGATCTGGTTGTAACAACAGTATGGGGAAACTGCAAGGGGAAACTGGGTGACTAAATCTCAAACTGAGTTCAGAAGATCAAGATTTACTGCCGAATTCGATCAGGGCCTGAAGCTAAAGGATCTTGTGATCTGGTCACCACATTATCTTAAGTCACAGAAAAAAGCTGAGAAATGTGTGTGGGGGGGGGGGGATGACCCCTTATAAGGCATTAAAAATGTCATTTCCAGTTTCTGTGCGAAAATGGAAGTCATGTGTTTTGATCTATACAGCTCAATCTGAGCCTGACAGAGCTCCCCTTGCTTCCAGAAAGGGGGGCAGCGGCCCCTAGACTGCCAGGATGGATGTTCGCCTGTATCTGCAGTTTCAGGTATCCATGGGATGTTCCAGAACGGAAGCCCATGGATAAGGGGGAATGCCTGTATTAGTTCATTGTGTTGATTTAAAGCACCCATA
This sequence comes from Tiliqua scincoides, assembly GCF_035046505.1. Classification (NCBI taxonomy): domain Eukaryota; kingdom Metazoa; phylum Chordata; class Lepidosauria; order Squamata; family Scincidae; genus Tiliqua; species Tiliqua scincoides. The sequence goes on from NC_089821.1 coordinate 38,062,841, forward strand.
CAACAGACTCCTCAGAGCAGCAGCTAGTGCAGTGTCAGTGTGGGCATTTTCATCTGCCTGCCCTGAAAATAATGACTGGCTAGGTCTTTGTAACCCAGGCTGCAACCTACCTTTCTTTTGTGCCCTTCAAGCATGTCGATCTGTTATTCCTTACAGCTGTGACAGCAAGGCAGCAGCTCATTTCTATTCTCTCTAGCTGATCTGAATGCAGTCCAGAGCAGCAACCACCATAAGGAATAACAGAATTATATGCTTGGGGAACACTGTCTAAATGGGTTCCCCTGGGTGCAGCAAGTGCCAGCTCAGCACAAATTGACATGGCTTGAGAAGCGTATCTGAGTTCCCCCAAAGAAGGTGGTGAAGCAGTCTAGGTCTTGGTTGGTCTCTCTTTGTCCTACAGCAAAACTTAAATGGACAGCAGTAAACAGCTGCACTGCAATAACAATACTTTTAGTGCATTTTTAGCTTTCAGGAAGGGTTCACCTGGCATCTATCTTCAATTTCAGAGCAGCCACACGTCGCAGATCAGTCACTTAACTCGGCTTCTGTTACTCCTTTTGATGCTAGTTTTATTACTATATGTAATGGGACTCAGTTCAGAGAATTTTAATAACCTTGAGTGGAAGTGGCAGTAGAAAAGTAAGGACCCAATCCTATCCAATTTTTCAGTGCCGGTGCAGCCATACAAATGGGACATGTACTGCATCTTGTGGTGGGGAGGCATTCCCAGAGGCTTCCTCAAGGTATAGGAACATTTGTTCCCTTATCTTGGGGCCGCATTGCAGTTGCACCAGTGCTGGAAAGTTGGATGGATTGGGCTCTAGAGCAGTGATCATAAAGATCGTTGTTGAAAATGACTCATATTAAGAAAACGGCACATGACAATTTCTTCCCTGATTTTTTTAGTGCATTGTGTGCCTATGCTTCATCTAGCTAAGGTCCATAGGAGCTATGGATGTATATGCTGAGCTACCATTTTATCAATTTATTTATTTATTAGATTGATAACCTGCCTTTCTCCTCAAAGGGCACCCAAGGCAGCTCCATCTCTTCTCCTTACCTCAGTGGAATTAGATTTTCTTAAATATAGGCATGCCCTGGCATCCGTGGAGTTCCATTCCAGAACCTTCCAGGGTTACATGAAACAGCAGATACTGGGGATGCCCCACCCTGGCCCACCAGAGAGCAAGGGGATCTCTCTCTTGCCCTCTGGGGGGTATTCTGAGTCCCGCAGAGGCTGTTTGTGTCTGCCTGCAGCCTCTGCGGGCCTCAGAATTACAGTTTAAAGGGGAAAAATGTGACTTCTGGTTTTTCATCAAAACTGGAAGTTACATTTTTATGCTTTTAAAAGGCATTAGGAGGCCCTCTGAAGGGCTCAGAAGACCCTCTGGAGGCAACGGGAGCTCAGGCAAGGGGCGCAGAGGGGCACGCGAGGGGTTTGCACAGCGGCCACTGATCCGATCCGTGATTACAACTGAAACAGCGGATATGGTATCCACGGATATGGGGGCCCCCTGTACTTCTTATTCACATGGCTGCAAATCAGGTTGCCCATCCCTTCTTTCCATAGCCTTATGCATTTAATTTGGTGGCCGCATCTGAGAAACAACTGTTATGGATTTAAGAAAAGTCCACAATGTGCTGCTATCCTGAACTTTTGTGAGGTTCAGGGCCCAATGCTACCCAACTTTCCAGTGCTGCTGCCGCTGTGCCAACCTAGTGTGTGTGGCATCCTGTGGATGGGTGGGTGGGAGTCACAGAATCCTCCACAAGGTAAGGGAATGTTCGTTCCCTTACCTCAGGACTGCATTGCTGCTACATCAGTACTGGAAAGTTGGGTAGGATTGGGCCCTGTGTGATGCAAATGTTGCCATATTTGAGTGGGCAAAAGTACTCATTACAAAACTTTCCTTGCCAGTCTGGCACACAGGTTTTCATATCTATTTGTAGCCATGGTTCTCTGTTTGCTGCAACTTGGATAACTTTTGATTTATTTATTTTAAAAGTCTTCTTCACTGTGTGATCTCAGCCAGTCAGGGATCCCATACTGAATGTAATGAGATGTTGGCACTATCTCATTGATTGGATTTGGCTAGGTGGCACCACCACTGATAAAAGCCTTCCATTTCCTTCACTCTGAATTGAGAGAAGGAATATGTAATCCATTGCCCAGGTTAATGCTCCTTGTCTTTCTTCACTGTACTGGTCATTTCATTGGAAATGGAAGTACAGGAAGTCCCTCAAACCAATCTAGTCAAACCATTCTATAGATAATTATGCATGAGTAGCTGGAGCAAATTGTGGATGAAGGATGTGCACTTGACTACTTATCTGACTATACGTTCCATTGACAGTAAGGTAGTGTGGAGGAACATTTTGGACTGGTTGTCTTGGCAGTTGAGTCATGTGAACTCTTTTCCCAACACCTTGTGAACAGTTTTGTACCTTGTCACAAAAGGAGTGAAACATTGCTGAGAAGGGAGAGATGTGTTGCAAGAGGCCAGAAATGTTTGTAAACACACCACCTACATATTTTGGCTAAGCATTAGTAAGGAGGAGATAGTTGGCTTTCCACTTGCAGATAAGAATCAGATAAGCAGTAATTATTGCTCTCTCACCTTCTGTCAGACTTAGTCATGAATCATGTCAATGTTAAAATGTTGTTTTGCATTCTGAAAGATCAAAGCTCCAGCTGGTGCAAACTGACAACTGTCTACCAGCAGGTCAAGAATGTTAATTTGCATTCTGTGTGTGCATATTCTGTGTAATCCTGTTCGAAACTAGGGCATCAGTCAAATCCCAGTGATATTATAGAAATGATTCTATAATAGGGGTATCCAATGTTTTTGGCAGAAGTGCCACATAATCTCCCTGACACTGTTTTGGGGGACCGGGGGAAAAAAGAATTCCTTTAAATTTAAAATTTGAATAAATTTACATAAGTTTACATAAATAAATATATTAAAGATGAACTTATATGAATGAATGAAGGTCTTGCAATAGCTCAAGGCCTATAAAAGGCCTTGCACAAAGCAAGGCTGGCCTTTCCTTTGCTGCTGGTGCTGCATCACAGATGTGAAACAGCACGCAGTGGAGGGAGCCCTCATCCCACATGAGAGGTTGAACAGTCACCCTCACACTGAGAGCAGTTTCATTGGGCCAGCACGGGCTCCAGCAAGTCTCCAGAGGGCCAGAGAGTCATTGGAGACTGGGGGCTCCCTGAGGGCCGCATTGGGAGTCCTCAAGGGCCACAAGTGATCCCAGGGCCGGGGTTTGGGCACCCCTGTTCTATAATAATGAGAGTGGTGTGCAGGGTTGCCAATAATTTTATGGGCCCTGATTCTGTGTCCTCAATAGCAGCCTCAGCCAGTCTGCAGTCTTATTCACACTTCCATGGGAATATGTCCCATGGTAATCAGTGGGACTTCCTTCTGAGTAGACATGTATAGCAGTGTTTCTCAAACTGTGGGTTGGGACCCACTAGGTGGGTCGCGAGCCAATTTCAGGAGGGTCCCCATTCATTACAATATTTTATTTTTGCTATATTAGAGTTGATGCTACCATGGTATGTGACGGCAAATGCTCCAGATCTGTACTTTTAACAGGCTACTATATATATCCTTTTAATAATGATAGTAAATGGGACTTATTGCAGCCTAGGATTGTTAAAAATTTTCCTGCTTGATGATGTCACTTCCAGTCATGACATCACTTCTGGTGGGTCCTGACAGATTCACATTCTAAACAGTGGGTCCTGATGCTAAAAGTTTGAGAACCACTGATATATAGGATTGCACACTGATGCAGAAATTAATCATGGGCAGCTTTTTGAAGATGGGAGCCCTTTACACAGTTTCTGCATGCCATAGTTTTGTTAAATGTGCAAGAACATTAAAAAAAAGTCAACCCTAATGTTAATGAAAACTAAATTATGTAAGTGTTCATATATGCTATGTCAGTGTTACATTATGAAGTGACACAACAGACATTTAATATTTTATCCTTGAACAGCAGCCCAATCCTATGGTTTTCCCCACCATAGCATGCAGCCGCTCCAACACGGACTGCGCTGTGTACTATGATGGGAGAGGCTAATCAGGAGGCTTGGAAGGGAAAAGAGAAAATATTTCAGATGCTCTAGCATCACATTATGACGTTTAGCATCCCAAGCTTTAGTTGCAAACTGTGAGCAACTCTTTCATGTGTCACCTGTTTTTCCACTTTTCCCATATGTTTTTTCATCATCTTCTTCTGTTTGTCCACAGTCTCTGGATCCTATGCCAAAAATCTTGGTATGGATAAAGAGGGATGACCTTAATATGGCACTATGAATATGTGAAAATCTGTATAGTGAATGTATGGACAAAGAGAGAAGACTGTATTGTCCTCATTATGTCTGTCACTCTACCTGCAGTCCTATAACACTTTCCTGAGAATAAGCACATTACTTCTGAGCAGACATTCATGGGCTTACGCTGTAGGAGGCTTTTCAAGACTGCTTTTAATTTACAAAATTGGTTGGAAAACACAACCAATACTTTAAAACAGCAATTCTGGTGGCATGTGAATTAACGCAACCACTGGCGTTTGCCCTGCCCCCACACAAGGCACAGGCGGGACCAGCCCCTACAGCCTATTGGCTGGGGGCCAAGTGGATTGGGGTCATGTGCTGCTGCACAGGGAAGCCCGCCCAGTCGGGACCAGGCAGCAATCCCCCACCTGCCCACCCTTTGGCAATCTGAGATTAGCTGGTCACCAACTGGGGCCGGGTAGGAATTTTTTGCCATCAGCCTGATTGGCATAATGGTTGGTGGTTTTTTCACCTACTCCAGACTGTGGAGTTAGGGGCGGAGTGGATGTTAATAGGTCTCACTGGTCGCTTTAGGCAGGTATCATGCGGGTTTTGGGTAGATAAGGGTCATCTTGGTGTACACCACAGGGTGGCAAGGGCCAGGTGGACTCCACACTTGCTCATGCTGACATTCCTGGCTGGGTGAGGCAGGCTGGATGACCCTCGGCCTGGTGGGAAAGGTGCATCACAGGTTTGCTCGGGTGGAATGAGCTAACCTGCCGCCCTGACCCTACGGGGTGACAATGAAGGGGGCGGCAGGCTTGCACTGATACAGCCCAGAGTCGGGTGTGGTCACCCAAATTGCTGTAGGGGGAGGTAGACGCGCAGCTCCATTTCCCCAATATAGAACCAGCATGACCTAGTTTTTAGGCCCTGTTGCAATTTATGGTGTTATTAAATAGTTAATAAAGTGGCCCTTTGTACCATGTGCCCTTGCCTGTGTCTTTATTGGGGGGGGGGGGTGCTGGGTAAATAGAGAAACAGGTAAAACAGTAAAAAAAAAAGCTTGAATAAAATAGCAGATGACAGCAAAGAAAAAAGATCTAAAATACCATTGAAAAGTACTGAAGACATGGGAGAACAGACATCTAATTGAGAATTGGTAGTTGAAATGGGATAAGTGAGTGCTAGAAGAAATACAGAACTATGTGGTCCTGCTTGAGATTTTGCATGGCAAACTTTCAGAACAGACTTGCAGCCCTGAAGCTCTGCTATAGTGCAAGTCAAACCTGTAATGTACTTCTTGCCACTGAATGAATGGAAAAAGTGGCTCAAAAATTTAACAATGTGTGCATTCTGGTATTACTTATGCAAGTGCAGTAGTGTTTTCCTTTCTTCCTTTTTAATGCTTAGAGGTCTCAAAGCAATAATAAAACAGCTCTACATTGCAAGGTGGTGCATTCTCCCATAAATCAAGAATGGATGCCTATCTAAACCACATGTTATAAACTAGCTATGCATTAAGGAAGCAATGAAACCATAGGCAGGGTTATGCAGGTTCTGAAAGGGGGTGATAAACTGTCTAAAATGATGTCATTTCTGGGAGCTCTCTGGTTATACAATTAAATATCAGCTGGACAATGTGACATTTGTCCCATGCCCTTAATGTTTTCACAGCATCAGCTAAACTAGTGAGTGGGAAGTTTCAAGGTCTGAGCACTGTTTTTTTGGGGGCGAGAGGAGGGAAAGCCAGAACTCCTAGAATTTGTACAGATCACTATAAAGTTTTAAACTTACAATACAAGATTGTATGTTCAGAGTCTCTTTAAAGTTTGTCTGGGCACAGTCCAATGAACATTCGAGACAGCACATGTGGGAGAAAAGGCCACTTTATTAGCATTTTAATACAGAAAAGGAGGCTGAGACCTGCAGTTGCAGGGGCAGCAAAACCCCTGTGTGGTGCGGAGGCGGGTCCACTGGGCGGCCCCAGAACCAACTCTGTCCCCCAGGCAGGATGTGCACCTGACTCCAAGCTGCACCCTGTTCTTGAGCGATGCAGCTCATCCAGGTCTGTCCCATAAGGGGAAGGCAGCCGGACCGCAGGCTGTGCCACCTCGAGCCGCTGAGCCTCTGAGGAGGACCCCCGCGGTCCCGGCCAGGGCCCCAGTCAATGTCCTCATGCCACTGAGCCCCTGAGGACTGCTATTGGGTTCTGCCCTGCCTATGCTGTCTGAAGGTGCACTCCACGGTCCCAAGCATGCCTCTACCGCACCACCTGCCAGCATAAAGTGACCGATTATATAATAGGGGTGTAGCCCCGTACCCCCGGCAGTCTGGGTAGGCAAAAAAAACTGCCTGTCACCATCCAATCTTGGCAGGCAGCAAAAAATTCCTACCCGGCCCAAATGGCGACCAGTACAACTCAGAATGCGTAATGGGTGGGTGGATGGGTGGGTGGGTGTCCACTCGGTGCCCATGAGCAAAGAAGGACAGGGGGGCTGTTGCTGTGTCCTTAAATTACCTCTGCTCCCCCCAGCCACAGCCCTCCACCAATCCCCTCAGGGGAAGGGGTTCGTGTGTTCCGGCCAGGCCATACAAACTCCGATCTCCCTGCTGTAATTGGGCGATCGGGATAATGCCAAATTAAGGTCCAATCCTAATGAGCGTGTGCCGCTTACCGCCGGCGTGCACAGTTGCAGACATGCCTTACAGCACGTTTGCAGGCCCTAGCACCAGTGGAGCACCAGAGCAGATTGCTCACGCGGATCGCTGGGCAGCAGAGAGGTAGGTGGGGCCGTGAGGGAAGGCGGGAAAGAGGCAAGGAGGAGGCGTTCTGAGATGGAGGGAAGGCAGGGAGACAGCGGGGAGAAGGCATGCCGGAGGGAGGGAGGGTGGTGGGAGGGACGTGGGACCGGATCCTGAGCTTCCATGTCAGGCCAATTGCCTGATACAGAGGCTCTAAATTCTACGCTCACCCTTGGGTTACCATAGAATTGAGTAGCCCCACTGTGGGGCTATTTGCCCCTCAGGATGAAAGTCCCCTTCTCCCGAGGAGGCATTGGCACTGGATGCAGCTGTAGCAGCCATTTTCACTGAAGCCCCGTGCACCGGGGAGCTCAGGATTGGGCTGTTTTGCTTAAGAATGTAAGAAGTGGTAATGTTGGATCACAACAAGTATTATTTTTCAGGATTCCAGCAACTAGCAGGTGGTTGACTGTTGGCCAGGGGTTCACTAATGGACCAAGAGCTCCCTTTATCCCACCCTGACCTAAGCATTTAAAATGATGCTATCTTAATAGAAGGGCATTCTTAGAATAGTAGCATTGTGTAATATTTTTTGTATTATATTATACAATTAGGGCACAATCCTAACCCCTTATCTCCGTGCTTTCCAGCCCTGACATAAGGGCAATGCAGCTCTGAGGTAAGGGAACAAACATTTCCTTACTTTGAGGAGGCCTCCGTGAGTGACACCCAACTGCAAGATGCAGCACACGTCCCATTGGCACCGCTATGCCAGTGCTGGAAAGCACTGACATAAGGATTGCGCCCTTAGTGTGTTATTAGGTGAAATATTTAAGTCCTTCCTTGGTTTTTGCTCACTCAAACCTTGGGCAAAAGTAGTGGTAAAATAAAGTTTTGTTTGGAAAATACCTTTAGGATTTACGGACAGGTCAATATCTGAATTGTGTAATCATTATAGCCATTGCATAGGTGGTAGAATTATGTGTTACAAATATGAAACATGTAATTAGAGCTTGGGTGGTGAATGTTGAAAGAGGAAGACTTCAAAGAGCCTCGCACAATGTTTTTAACTCACTAGAACGTCTTCCTTTAAACCAATTGCTGCAGAACATTTGCAAAAAAAGCAGAACAAATTCTTGAGTCATGCTGACATCATAAAGCCCTTGGCAATTTGGATTTTCTTAAGTCTTTTTCAGCAGAGATGTCCTAACTTATAATTATATACATCAGAGGCTTAAAACAGTGGAGCATTCATAAGGAGATGGACGTGCTCTTTCCAAAGGCGCTGGGTTTCTTGATTTATAGGACTATTCCTAACAGAAATATTTGAACATATATAAACATGAAGACATTGCACAGAGACTTTGAAAATATATAATTACATGACCATTTTCTGAAATTATTTCCACTGAATCTGACATCCCAAAATGATATACAACTTTTCCTGGAATTCATCAGTAACTTCATTCCTCCAGGTCGTAACCATTTTGTCATTTTATCAGATATGCTGTTCTATCTTCCTCCTAATGACCATTCTATAAAATATTTGCTCAGAGCAAAACTCTAATTTTCAAAGTGATAGCCATGGAACCCAAGCTTCCAATGTCTCAGTACTTTAACAGTGCAATCCTACATGTCTATTCAAAAGTGCATCCCACTGTATTCAGTGGGGCTTACTCCCATGAACATGTACAGGATTGCAGCCTCTGTCTCTTTACTACCTAGTATGAGTTAATTTTTTTTTACTTTCACAACATTTCTCCCTGATTCATTTCATGTGAATGTAGTATGCTTCAAATAAAATGCTGAAACCAATAGGGCTCTAGGGTGCATTTGAGACCTAAAGGAACCTTAGAAAAAGCAGAGAACTTGTTTTGCTGATGCTAAACAACTCTGTATATTCAGGGGAAAAAATATGCATAGAGGACTATCTTGTTCATGGATGGTCACAACAGCCAGTGACAATCAGATAAGAAAACTTTAGGGGCTCAATTTAAGCTTTCCCCATGCAATACAGAGCACCTATAGCTGTCATCTTCCACAATTACTCCAGTGTGCTGGCAGACTAGAAAGTAAAACAGGAAGAAAAGGTGTGGAGGCTTAAAGCTACTAGCTCTGGTTTTGCAGGCCACATTCATCATTGTAGGCCCCATTCACCATTATTGTCACTTGCCTTTTGAGACCAGGCTTCACTTGCATCTATGCCTTTGGAATTATAAGAGATTGATACATGTCAAAGCTCTTTGCATATTAGCTTTTAAACTGTACAGCTGAGGTATTCAATCTCCCTAGGGAGGCATCTGGGGGAGAGAGGTGCCTGTAGCTGCTCAGCTCAGCTGCGGGTGCTACCTCCCTACTTGCTGCTTTTCCTCCCGAGGTGACCGAGGTGGGTGGGGCAGTATGGGAGGACCTGTGAAACATGGTGGGGGAGGTGATGGAGCCTCCCCACCAAACCGAGGGAAGGCTGGCTGTGAGGCTGACTGGGAGGTGCAGAGAAAAGGCTGACTGGGAGAAGCTGGGAGGTGTGCAACGCTTTCTTCCGCTTGGGAAGGAGGGAGTCTAGCCTGCTGTTAGTGGGGGGAGGGTGTCCAAATGCCACAGCATGCATTCCTCTGTCTTGCCTGGGGGAATAGGGGTGGCATCTGCATGTTGGGTGTATGTGTGTGAGCATGTCCCCATCTACTTCAGGGGTGAGTTGTAATCTCGCTCTGTGTGGCTGCAATCCTACCCACACTTTCCTGGGAGTAAGCCCCATTGACTCAAATGGGACTTACTTCTGAGTAGACCTACATAGGCTTGGGGGTCTGTGTCAGCTTAACCAAGGATCCTCACCTTTCTCTTTTTCCTCCCCCTTCAAAAAAGAAAAAAAAGCCACTCTTGATGGCTTTGTCTCCAAAAATTGATTACAAAATAAAAATACCCATTCCTTTTCAGCCATCCCCCTTTTTCCTCCTGCCTCCTTTTTTTGGGGGGGGGAGGGTACTTCCCATGTTGGCTGCGATTGTAAGACAAAAAGCACAATCCTAGCTAGGTCTACTCAGAAGTAAGTCCTATTGTATTCAATGGGACTTACTCCCAGGAAAGTGAAGTTAGGATTGCAGCCAAACAGTCTCTGGGTCTCAGTTTACAATTAGCAGATACACACAAAAATCTTCCCCTCCTGCAGCAAATTCATCACTTCCCCCCTCCCTTTCTACAACCCTCCAGGTGTGCTGCTAACAAACTCAGGGCACAATACTAACCAGGTCTACTCAGAAGTAAGTCCTGTTTTTTCAATGGGCTTACTCTCAGGTAAGTGTGTTTAGGATTACAGCCTCAGAGTGCTGGCAGCTGTTTTTTGTTGTTTTTTTGTTTTTAGTGTATAACACCTTCATCCCCGTTTTGGGTGTAACTGAGGTGAGGTGATGTAATGGGGAGCTGTGGCCAATGGCCACAGGGATCAGGGGAGCCTTGGGCCGGAAAAGTTCGGGAACCACTGCTGTGCAGGCTAATTTGGGAAATGTGAAATGAGTTGATGTTCCATAGGAGCTAAAATGCAGTTTGGAATCAGAACACTGTCTTAGTTAACAGGAGAGTGGAAAATGTCATACAATTTAGCAAGCTTATTTAGGAGTCTTTTGATATATACTACTTCAACATGAGATGGGCAGCCCAGTCTATGGTGCCTTGGAGCCCAGAGGAACAGCAGTGCTTAAATAGTTGCATATGTTCTATGGGCACTGAGGCAGCCGCAGGAGTCTCCTCAGGGTAAGAGAGCATTTGCCACGCGTACCGCTGGTGCTCCGGCCCACAGGATTAGGCCCTCAGTCAGCAGGTCAAAGGTTTCAGGAAGATTCCTAGGAAATATAATTACATGGATAAAAACTGTTTTGAAACCTATATATTCTCCACTATTGTGGAAGGTACAAAAGCTCTCCATGTTACTTTTTGAAACTGTTCAACTGTCCTGGTGCTTGAAGAACCCATCCAAAGTGTGGTTCCAATATGCAGGTTTCATGCTCACGTGTCTTTGCCTGTTGCGTGTCCCATTGTGCTGCAGTCTCCCATTACACATTCTTGCAACCACCATGCATGTTCTGCAGCCCATCACCAGCTGAAGTCCTACTTACTGCTTTGGCCTTCATATCTGAAAAGCTAAAATCAGCATCTGGCTCCAGTTTGACTTGCCAAGGTTGCATTATCAGCCCACTCACTTATCCAACCACTCACTATGGAGATGGGCAGCCCAATCCTGAGCTACCTGGTGCGTGGGGCTGCAGCAGTGCAAAAAAATGGCTGCTGCTGCATCCAGCACGTCCCAGGCAGCAGCTGCTGCCTCCTCGGGAGAAAGGGACTTTTGTCCCCTTCTCTTGGGTAAAGCAAGTAGCCCCGCAATGGGGCTACTCGATTCTACAAAGGCCCAAGGGCCAGCATCGAATTTAGAGTCTCCACGTTGGGTGGATGACCTGACACAGAGGCTCAGGATCTCGCCACTTTACAGGCCCATTCCAATTCCCCCCGGCACCTCTCCTCCCTGCCCTTTCCCAACCCTCCCTCCACTCCCCCACCTCACGTCCCTTCATGCCACCACCTGCCTCTCAGGTGCCCAGCGTTATCTGCGCGACTGCCAAGCAGTGGAGCTCCAGTGCTCCACTGGCACTAGCCCAGTGCCAGCCAGCTATGGTATACGCCTGCAGCACCCGGTATTCCCAAGCGGTCTCCCATCCAAGTACTAACCAGGCCTGACCCTGCTTAGCTTCTGAGATCAGATGAGATTGGGCATGTGCAGGGTAACAGGCCTGCAAACATGCCTTATGGCAAGTTTACAACACTGCATGCCTGCAGTAAGCCAGTGCACACTGTTTAGGATTGGCCTCTCAGGCAGTTCCACAGTCTGCTCTTTTCCCCAGTTTTCCAACCCATTCATCTGATATGCCTGTTTTCAGATTCCCAGGTTGCTCTAGTAGTAGGTTCTTCCTGCCTTTCAACAGACCTGCAAATCCTAAGACTGCTAAAGTTTTAATGATTTATTTCTTTATTTATGATTTCTTTATTAATATCCCAGATTTGTCCTCCATCAACAAGTGCTTAAATTACAAAACTGTGTGGTCATAAATATGACATGCTTCATATGTACTCTGAATCATGAATAACTCACACTTTGCCAGCCTTTCGCTGGCATTGCTGTATTCATAAACCTCTCTTCCAGTCTTATAACCTGATGCTTTTGGGCTCTTCTGCTGGTGGAACAAGTGTTTTGCCAGCAGCGACTGCCTTAAGCAGTTGAAAAGGACCTCCAGGGCAACAGCAGCCTCCCTCATGACATTTGCTTCTGACTGGTAGGTTGGTGTGGGAGGTGAGACGTGGTGGGGAGGAGGACAGTTTGGATCTGAGAAGCAGGCAGGTTTGGTAGCAGCAGTAGTCACCAAACCTGCCTGCTTCTCAGATCCAAACTGTCCTCCTTCCACCCCAAGGAATTCAACTCCCCTTCCTTGCCCTGACTCTGCAACTTGTGTCCACAGGGACCTGCACTGGCAATTTCTCTGTATTGTAGACTGTACTGTAGACTGTACTGCACGATGAATGCTTACCCCTGGGTAAGGGAACAAATGTTCCTTTACCCAGGGATGAGCATTCATTGCGCAGTACCACTGTAAGTTGGTACAAATGTTCCCTTACTCAGTGGGGACCTCCAGGACAGTACAGGATGCAGTGCAAGTCATTTTGGCATGGTTACATCAGCCAGGGGAGAGAAAGCATAGGATTGGGCTATTAGGAACATTAAAAAAACTGCCTTATCAAACCATTGGTCCCCCTCGTTCAGTATTACTTCTAGTAAAGTAGGTCTTTTCCTGCCCTATCTGGAGATGGAACCTGGGACCAGCTGCATGCAAAGCTTGTGCTGGATTATTGAGCTATGACCCCTCCATGTGCATTACACCAAATTGTTACTCTGTAGTCCTTTCAGTATGAAAAACTGTTGCTTTTACAAACCTTCCTATCCTGCTTAAAATATCCCCTCTGAGTAAATGAAGGCTTTTTATCATCTTTGCAAATGGGAAGCTGACTGCAGAATTAATGATGACAGTAAAAGGCTAGTGATGCTTGTGGCCAGGATGAGAAATTAACTGATAAAAATGAATTCAGGAAAACAGGGAAGTCTTCTGGGTCTAAGCACTCTATCACATTTCTTGCATTGGCTCTCATTCAAACGAGCCCACAAACTCTTCTTTATGAACAAATAAGTTCACCGACAAGTGTGTGTGCAATAACATATATGTGCCAATCCACCATGGTAGTAAATACACACTTGTTTAAATTCATTGTTTTGTCAGGATATGGGGATGCTATCGTGAAATCACAAAAATCACTGCAAAGTTGCTACAGCACTATGCCATGCCAGTTCTCTTATTGCCAGCAGCAAGCTTCTAGCAGGCCAGCATTTTTAACATGTTCATTGTTTGGTCTGTCTTTGAGTATCTAATTTGGATCTGCTGTTTCGAATAGAAGAAGAATAAAAAATTTTAAAGGTTGGTAATATTAATGGTTCACATATAATATTAATGGTTCACATAGTATGTCATAGTTTCCAATTGTAAGTAGGTTCATTTTTTTGTTTCCTTACAGTGGTATGTCTTGATTGGTGGGGAATTTTAAGCACAATTAAATGTGCTCTTCCAAGTTGTCACTCATTGAATCAAAGACTTTAGTGGGTGGGGTGTGGAACTGACAAGCAGAGATGTATTCAGATACACAATCAATGTGTGTTTAAAGGTAAAACTTGTGGGGCTTGTGAGCTATTGTTCTATGTGCAGCTTAGGTTTCATCCAAAATCCTTTGCCTTACCTTGGTTGATTTTTAAACCTGTTTTTCAGAAATAACTAGGCTATTTGGAGCTAATTTCATGGTCCATATTTACTGAGTTGCTTGTCATGTCCTGTTGCTCACTGTGGCTTGCTAAGAGAGAGAGAGTCGTATAACATTTTGAGACATGTACAAAGAGCCTTGTTTTTCACTTTCCCCCTCCTCTCTGCCTCCTGCTTCCCCAAGGTATATGACTGTAGCAAGCCAAAAAGTGATGTCATGCCCTTTGCATGCTGAAAGTGTACATTGTTCCCTGATCCCTTTTCTCTCTGGAGCATACTTTGTCATCTTTTAATATTTGCAATGGTTGTTTGGCAAATTTAGAATAAATGAAAAGCGTTCACATACTGAACAATGAAGTCTTCCAAAAGCAGTTATGGACAACCAATTTACAGCCCAATCCTACCTGAATCCCCCTGCGATGCTGGCATCGCTGCTGCTGCATCCTGCGGGTGGATTTTCAGCTGCAGGAGGTCTCCTCCAAGTAAGGGGACATTTGTCCCCTTGTCTCAGGGTAAGCCCTAGCAGCCACTATGGGGCCACTTGAGCCTTTGCCAGCTTAGGGCCCAATCGTATCCAACTTTCCAGTACCGGTGCAGCCACAATGCAACCCCAAAGTAAGGGAACAAATGTTTCCAGATCTTGAGGAAGCCTCCGTGACTGCCTCCTCAACACAGGATGCAGTGCACGCCCCATTGGCACAGCTGCACCGGCTTTGGAAAATTGGATAGAATTGGGCTCTCAAATGCTGTGCATGTCGCTCCATGCAGGTGAATCAGACCCAGTAGGCTTGGAATTCACTATGCACCCCCGCTGCTGATCCCACTTTCTTCCCAGGCCTGATCTGTCCTCTTCTTCCCCACCACCTCCGCCACCCCATTCTGCCCCCCTTCCCCCCACTTGCTGCTCCATTTCAACCCCCTCTCTCCAACCCCTGGCATAGACTTACCTGCTCCAGTGCATGTCCATGGACCTGCCAGAGTGCAGGAGGCTGCTTCGACCTACCCACCAGCAGGCCCACTGTGCTCATTGGCACAGGCTGCTTTATGACAACTGTAGAGCAACCTCTGCCAGCACAGTGCTAATTATGCTGTTGGGAAGGGAGTTAGGATTGGGCCAGTAGTCTCTGAGACGGCAATTCTGTACATACCCACAACAGTGTAAGTCCCACTGAACTCAGTGGACTCTATTGTAGAGTCAGCCTGCATAGAATTGCACTGTCTGTTGCTTAAAAATGTGATCTAAGGCATATTTACATATCTCCAGTGGTTATTCAGTTATGGTGCATGAATATGCATTGGATTCTTATCAGATAAACTCGTTCAGTGGATTCAAATCCTACACACTCTCTTCATCTTCAAGGCTGATGGTTTAGAGTTCGGAAAAATGTAAATTGCCTACTTATACCTACTGCGAAAAGCATTTAAATTGTAGAGGTGATCATAAAATTGAAAATTACGCTGCCAAAATTTTTAGACTCAGGTATACCTGTGGTTGTGCTCTGATGCTGGGAAATGTTTTTTTATGAATTTTGATTGGGAAAGAACACAGAAGACACTGAAGTTTGATGAAAATTGAGTCTTACAGCTCAGTTCTAACAGGGTCTTACGCTGCCGGAACCAGCATAAGCTCCTTTATGGTTGTCGCATAGCACAACATGCCATTCAAGGCGGCCTGGCCACCCCTACAAGTGGTGAGCAATTGGGTCTGTGTGCCAGCGGACAGGGAAGGAGTCCTGGCACTGGAGGGTGAGCATGGGGGGGGGAAGGAAGGAGGAGGGCAAGGAGGGAGAAGGATGGAGAATAGATTGGGGAGGAGGGCAGAGCAAAGTTGGGACGGGGGCTATATCAGTTGTAGTGATGCGGCCAATATCTTATCCCCTGTCCTTACCTCAGTCTGCCTTCCTGGGTCCACTTGGACATGCGCCAGCTATACAGCTGGTGCAGGTTTGAGTAGACCAAAAAGGGCAACAAGTGCTTTCCCCAGGGCAAGGGAACAAATATTCCTTTAAGGAGGCCTGTGCAGCCTGAAACTCCTCTGTGGAATGCATGCAAACATCCCATTAGCGTGGCTACATTGTCGTTCGGGGAATTAGGTAGGATTGGGCTGTTGGGTGGCTAATCTTCCAGGTGGCTGGAAGATTAGCAAGTGCATACATCTTAGCCAGAATTCATTCTGTTGTAACAAACTAACAAGGAATAGTTTTCTGATTTTATATTGAGTCAAACTATTGCTCGTCTACCTTAGTATTGTCTATAGTGGAGCTGCTCTTCTCCTGCCCTACCTGGAGATGCCAGGTATTGCTTGTGCTGTACCATTAGTACTACTGAGCTATTGTACAAGTTGGAAGGTACAAATTTTGTAATTGTTTTGCAAGTATTCATTGAATATGTTTCATTTTGCTTTATTGTACACAATTGAAGATATCTGTGTATAATCTAAGTTAGGTGACAGTCTACAAGTGTAACTTCCACATAGGACATGCAGGGTTCTATGCAAAGTCAGCCATTTACTACCTGTTTAGGGAAAGAAAGAACTTCATGGGTTGCTTCCATGGGTCATGACCCTACCCAGACCCTTATGTCATTGTTATTGTCCCTGATGTCTGGTCACTATTGATGCGAAATGGGTTGGCAGATACCAAAGACAGAGCACTTCTGAAATGATGTGTTCAAGGGGTTCCTTTAGGTTCACATACTGTCTGCCTTTAAGTATTCTCTAAAAATGCAACTGTTCATTCTGACTTTTAATGTATTTTAGTCTGATGTTTTTATTGTGAACATATTAGTCTGGTGTTTTAGACTAGGCTTTTAACAGATGCATTCATTTTAACTGTCATGATGGGTTTATATTGTTTATACATGATGATAGTTTTATACCATTTTTCTATATTTGTTGTGTGCTGATATATTGCTTTGTACTTTTGTTGTATAATCTGAACTATAATCTGTTGCAAAATCTGAACTATTGTTAATTAATAATAGTAAACTAGGTAGTTTACTATTATTAATTAACAATAGTTCAGATTTTAATTTGGAAATGTGGTATATGCATATATTGAATAAATAAATTTAGTCCTTTAACTGAGTCATACTCGGCACCCTAAACTGCCTTTTAAATAGGTACAATGAAATATTTGGATACTATAGCATCTGAGACTACAGCTCAGATGAGCAGACATGCTGCTTGGGGCTGTACCTCTCTGGTTTCTCAAACTTTGGTGATGGAACTATGGTGAAAGGGCACTTGGCGCACAGAGAGAGCACTTTGCACAAACAACCTCTTGTCTCTCACATAGCAGACAGATATTTTGTTAACTGTTATCTTCTCAGAATTCTTGCAGGTATTCATCAAAAGCAGGAAACCTCCCAGGGAGGCAATTGGACACTTTAATAAGGAAATAAAAAGAAAGCATAAAGACGTGGAGACTGCAGAGAAGCAGAATGAATTCTTTGCCTGCCTCTGTTTTCATGGCAGAAGACGTAGGGCAGATATTGTGCTTGAACTGAACATCTCACAGAAGGAGTCAAATATAAGTGACAAGGTCCAAGGTTCTAAAATGTATTAAGAAATTAAGAGTTAACAAGTCACTGGATTGAAATGGCAACCAAAACTCAAATGTGAAATAATAATAATAATAATAATAATAATAATAATAATAATAATAATAAAACTTTATTTTTATCCCGCCCTTCTCCCTAACGGGACCCAGGGCGGCTAACAACATATTAAAAAACAATAGAATTTAAAAAACATTAATACAAACAGATAAAAACATTTAAAAACACACTACAGGGCCATAAAAACAGTAGTCAGATTAAAAGAATAAAAGAGCAGATCACCGAGGAATCAAGCCTGTAAAACTAAAAGATGTATAAAAAGTTAAGAAGGCCAGAAATCAGAAGGCTTGTTTAAACAACAGTGTTTTCAGGCCTCGCCGAAAGCTCTCAAGAGAGGGAGCCATTCTCAAGTCAAGGGGAAGGGAGTTCCATAATGTTGGTGCCACTACCGAGAAGGCCCTATTTCTTGCAGCCACCCCCCGGACCTCCTTGGGTGGCGGCACTTGCAAAAAGGCCTTCTCTGATGACCTGAGATGGCGAGCCGGATTGTACGGGAGTAGGTGGTCTCTAAGATATCCTGGCCCAGAGCAGTATAGGGCTTTAAAGGTCAAAACCAGCACCTTGAATTGGGCCCGGAAACGAATGGGCAGCCAATGCAGCCCCCGGAGAAGTGGGCTGACAGAGTCAAACCGCCTGGCTCCGGTGACCACACGGGCCACCACATTCTGTACTAATTGTAGTTTCCGAACCGTCTTCAGGGGCAGCCCCACATAGAGCGCGTTACAGTAATCTAACCTCGATGTCACCGTGGCATGGATCACCGTGGCCAGGTCTGCACGATCCAAGTACGGTCGCAGCTGGCGCACCAGCCGAAGCTGAGCAAAGGCCCCCCTAGCCACAGCCGCCACCTGGGAATCCAGGAGCAGCTGCGAATCCAGGAGGACCCCCAAGCTGCGAACCTGCTCCTTCAGAGGGAGTGCAACCCCATTCAGAGCAAGTCGATAATCCAGCACCTGCATCGAGGATTTCCGAACCAGGAGAGCCTCTGTCTTATCCAGATTTAATTTCAGCTTGTTAGCCCCCATCCAGATCCTCACTGCTTCCAGACAGCGTTCCAGGCCCTCAACCGCCACCTTGGAGTCTGGAGGAAAGGAGAGATAGAGCTGGGTGTCATCAGCATATTGATGACACCTCACTCCAAACCCCCGGATGACCTCTCCCAGCGGTTTCATGTAGATATTAAATAGCATGGGGGACAGAATTGAACCCTGCGGCACCCCGCACCTCAAGGGCCAGGGTGTCGAACAGGCATCCCCCAGCACCACCATCTGGGACCGACCCTCCAAGTAGGAGCGGAACCACCGCAAAACAGTGCCTCCAACTCCCAACTCGGCCAATCGGCCCAGAAGGATACCATGGTCGATGGTATCGAAAGCCGCCGAGAGGTCCAGCAGGACCAACAGGGACGCACTCCCCCTGTCCAGTCCCCGGCGTAGGTCATCCACCAAGGCGACCAAGGCAGTTTCCGTCCCAAAGCCCGGTCTGAAACCAGATTGAAAAGGATCCAGATAATCCGCTTCATCCAAGACCCTCTGGAGTTGGGCCGCCACCACCCGCTCAATTACCTTGCCCAGAAACGGGATGTTGGAGACTGGCCGATAGTTATTCAACACAGTGGAATCCAGGGAGGGCTTCTTCAGGAGGGGGCGAACCACTGCCTGCTTCAAGGCGAGCGGCAATGTCCCGTCCATCAAAGAAGAGTTGACCACCCTCCCCGTCCACTCAGCCAGTCCCCCCTGGGCCGCTCTAATCAGCCAAGCTCTTGATGACTGATCTTCTTGCAAAAATGTGTAACTTGTACTTTACATCAGACTCCAATTCAGAACACTGGAAGGTAGCCATGCAATACTGATATTTAAGAAGGTTCCTATTTAAGAAGGAAATTACAGGTTGGTTAGCTGAATGTTTTTTTTCTGGGTAAGTTAGTGGAAAGCATAGTTAAAGATAAAAGTGTTAAGCCTATAGAGAACAATGCGCCTTGCTGAAGGAGAATCAGCATTGTTTCTACATAGGTCAGGCCTACTGCACTAAACTTACTGAGTTCTTTGAGAGTGTCAACAGGCATGTGGGTAGAGGCAATCCAGATAACTGGCACACTTGAACTTTTTTGAGAGTCCCTCACCAAGGGGTTTTGTGTACATGTAGCAGTCCATGGAATAAGAATATCAGTCCTTTTATGGGTTGATCATCAGTTCTTTAACAGGCAACAGAGAGTAGGAGTAAATGGGCAATTTTCACAGTGGAGAGAAGTGGGGTTCCCCAAGGTTCTGTCTTGGGACTGGTGCTTTCAACTTCATAAATGATCTTGAGTTAAGGGTAAACAGTGAGATTCAGTATGGTGAAAACCAAAGCTGATTGAAAAGTACTCCAGAAGGACCACTCTAAACTAGGTGAATGGGCAGCCAAGAAGTGGCAGATGTTGTTCATTTATGTAAATAAATGTAAAGGTTCATATAAATAAGTGTAAGGTGATGCACATTGGGGGGTGTTCCCAATTACAGTGGGCCCTCAGTGTCTGTGGGGGGATTCATACAAGACACCCCTTCCATAGATACTGAAAGCCACGGATAATTAAGAGCCCAGTTCTATAGGTTCTGAGCGCTGGTGCTGAGTTAGTGCCAGCGCTAGGTGTCACAAATGTGCCGTAAGGCACGTCCGTGACACCTGGAGAGAAGGGAGGAACTGCAGGGAGAGGCATGGGATCGGTGGAGCCTGCTTAATTTCATCCTACGCTCCATTTCAGGCTGCAAAGCCCAACATGGAGGTTCTCAAGTCTGCACTGGTAAAATAGCCAGCGCAGACTTGAGAAGCCCCATTGTGGGGCTTGGGGCTTTCCTTTGATTGTGGGGCTTTGGGGCTTTGGTGGAAAATTTGGGATGGAGAAGAGGAAGTACTTCTTCACAAAATGCACATTTCGTCTATAGAAGTTGCTGCCACAAGGCACGGTGTTGGCTTGGATGACTATAAAAGGGAATTGGACACATTCATGGAGGTCAGGTCTATCAGTGGCTACTTGTCTTGATGGCTCTGTGCTATGTCCAATTTCAATGGTGGTGTATGCCTCTGAATACCAGTTGCAGAGTGGCAATGGCAGGAGAAAAGTATGCAGTTAGTGGGCTGCTGATGGACACTGGATACTAGACTTGCGCTGTATCCAGCACAAGATAGGGCGCCAAACTGGCTCAACCTGAGGTAAGGGGAACCCCTTACCTCTGGGTAAGCCACCACAGCCCCTATGGGTCTCCTTGGACTTGCGCCATCTCAGGAAGTGGCACAAGTCCGAAGAGAGTACAATGGCTTGAATCCACTCCATGCTGCTCGGGGAACAAGGTTGGGATCCGGCATAACTGCCAGGTCCCAGCCCCGCCTCCTGCTCCCCACCTGCCTGCCCCCGGGACTGCCCTCCCCCACTCTCCCCCCACCCCAGAACACCTCTCTCCTGCCTCCTCCCTGCCTCCTCCCCGCCTACTCCAGAGCCTTGCGTTGGCCTAGCTCAGCTGATGCAACGCTCCTCAGAAGAGTCAGCGTGGAGGCTGCATCCAGCCTCCATGGGCCGGTGCACCTCTACATGCCAGCCCAGCCGACTCAAGGAGGTGCAAGGGACTTGCACCATCCAAAGAGCAAGCTAGTATTGTGCCCTTAGATGGGCTCTTGGCCTGATCTAGCAGGGCTTTTCTTAAGATATTACTGGGGATGAACTGAGTTAACTTCTTGCTGCAACATGCCTTTCCCCCCTGTCATTTTGCTCAACATCTGTCTGATGAAGAGTTCTGTAGAACTCGTAAGCTTAATATTCGATATGTTTGGTTGGTCCTCAATAAAACATCCTCCTACTTTGGATTGTGGACTAAGAGCCTGATCCTATCCAAATTTCCAGCACTGATGCAGTCATGCCAATGGTGCATGCACTGAATCCTGCGGTGCGGTGGAGGGCAGTCATGGAGGCCTCCTTGAAGTAAGGAAATGTTTGTTCCTTTACCTCAGGACTGCAGTGCTATTGCATCAGCACTGGAAAGTTGGATAGGATTGGGCCCTGAACTGGCAGTGACTGCTTCTGTGCCACAGTGCCATTTTTCTAAAATTTTGCTACTGTTATGCTTGCTGTCTAATATAGGGCACAATCCTAACCAGGTCTACTGAGAAGTAAGTCCTATTTTGTTCAGTGGGGCTTACTCTCAGGAAAGTGTGGTTAGGATTGCAGCCATAGCCACTAAATTTTTCTCCTCAATACCAGAGAGCTGGGGGAGGGAGGAGAAGAGAGAATACCAGCTGTAGCTCTCAAGAGCAGATACACTTGCCTTTATACAATACAATACACTCTCCTTCAGAAGTGTCCCTGCCTCCATAGTTCTAAGGCACAGCTCCTTCAAAATTCTAGGACTTACATGCATTTGAACTGATTTTCGGTGAATGCTAGTCCACAGGGACCAGTGAGGCATTTGTATACAGAGACTAGAAGGCTGGCCAGTAAGAAAGCAACTCACACAAGTTATTTGCGAGGAAACACCTTCCTGTCACAAGGCCAAGTTCTACACCAAAATCCAGTTGTTCCTGCTGAAAGGAAATAGGAAGATAAAAGCTCCCGGATACTCTGTTACAGTAATCAGGACTTTCTTGGCATTTCAAGTATATCCCTAGTCCAAGACCTTTGCCAGAGTCTGTAAGGGTTTTTATTTTTTATTTTTTTATTTTTATAATTTTTTGGTCTTCTATTAAATAGGGAAAGATATAAAACTGATGAATGCAAAGACATCCAACATTCTCAAATTTCTCTCATGAGGGGATTTCAGTGGGGCTCTGCCTGAATGTTTCCATGTTGCATTTGGCAGTGAACGTCACTTTGGATGGCTAACGCTAAACTCAGATCATTTATCTTCATAACAGAAAAAAAATATCAGAGTTACAAGGCTATCAAGTACCTCCATAGTTAGGAAATGCGGCGTTTAGGGAATACAATGGATCTCCCTTGGAACCCAGGGATTCAATACATTTTAAAATTCTGTTCATGAAAAGCGACCTCTCTGTAGCTATCTCATTAATTGGATGGATTTCAGGACTAAGTGCCTTGCTGCTTGCTCATCAAATGCCACTAGGATGAAACAGAATAAGGCCCTTTCTCCTAATTGCCATTGCACCATTATCCTGAGGCAAAAATCAAAATTCCAGATTAAAAAAGGGAAATGATTATATCTGTGATTTTTTTTTTCCTCCTCCCTGGGCTGTGCTTACCACAGGGAGCAGGTTAGTCACACAGTTCTATCTTCCATATAGAAAAACCAGACAGATTTTTGGCAAGCTGTACACTACTTTCTTCTCCTTTTGTCATCTCTGGTATAATGTTTTGCTCAGTTGCTTCATTCCACCTGGATTTGCATTCTCAGCTCTCCTTTCAGTTTCTTTTCAGCTTAATCTTAGGGTTTGAAATCAGACACACATTTGCACGGCAGGGCAGCTCACTGCTTGTTCTGCCTTGGGTGTTACCGTCACATACTTGGCCTTTTAAACGCTGTCTATCTTGCCCCTTTGTCTTCTGCTTTTCCTCAACCTTCTGTTCAAGTTAAGGGCCAGGACTCCATACGTTACACTTCAAACTGAAACACAATAAGCATGTGCTTCTCCTTGATTCTGAAAGGGTATAGTGGAAATTTGTCATCTCGCTCTTTAAAATGCACAGGGCGTAAGAATCTGCTTCTGACTTATTCAAGGAAGCCTGCTCAAGAATTTTATGTGAGTTGACCTGCAGTGCAAATATATGTTCAATTTTGAATCTTAAAATTAAGCTAAGAGAAGTCTTTGGGTGTAGTATAAACCGTGATCTGTGGAATCCAGAGAAGGTGGAGGTGTTTGTTTCAAATAGATTATGAGGGCAAAACTTGGAAGTCCAATTTCCCTCACATATATTTGCGCGTGCATTGAGATCACCATCAGAGTGATCACCTTTCTTGGGTGTTCTTACCTTCTGAGGTGAAGCAGGTGGAGTGCATATTCTATGAGACTGCCCTGTTTTTGGAGCACTCTTCTCAGGGAGGATCACTATGCAGTGGACCTTCCTTATCCACAGACTTGGCATGCCTGGATTTGAGCATCCACTGATGCTGAGCTTAAGCCTCAAAGGCCCCTCAGAAACCACTTCTGGTTTGTGTCATCAACTTCCAGTTGCACGTGACCTCCCCACATCTCAGAACACCTTATGGGTGTGACCAGAACTCACCAATGTGAACTAGAAGTGACTTCCAGTCATGTACGGGAGGCCTTCTAAGGAGGCTGGCATGACTTCCAGAGGGCCCTGCATGGCCTCCAGGTAAGTTTTTGCTACTGCTGCACTCTACCCCCCCTGTGGATTTCAGCATCTGTGGGGGGGGGGGAGGATGGAGCCAGTCCCCCATGATACTGAGGGCCCACTGTATAAACCAGTGATTTTCAACCTTTTTCATCTCATGGCAGAGTGACAAGGCACTAAAATTGTCAAGGCACACCACCTTTTTGACAATTGACAAGGCATACCATGCTGCCAGTGGGGGCTCACATCCCCCCATTGGACCTTCTCCCAAATTCCTGTGGCACACTTGTGGCGCACCAATGTGCCACAGCACAGTGGTTGAAAATGACTGGTATAGACTATCTTCAAAAGACCATTTGATTGTTCCATGCCTTTCCAAAAGGGGGGAAAAAACCATTTTCATTGTGGACAGGTCTTCTTTCAACAAGGGCTTTTATATCTATTCTTTTAGAAAAGTTGTTTTTTATAATCATTTTTTAAATTATTAAGGCACCCTGATAGCATTTTACTGACTACAGAATAAAGCTTTGGGCAGGATATAATTTTTTAAAAATTAAATATGCACGCATTTAGCATTAATTCACACATTCAATTAGTCAATGCCCCCACTTTTTGAGAATGGTGGGAACCTTGTTTTCTACTGAAGGTAGACAAGTGTGAGACTGGAGTGAAATGCTGCAGTGTATAATTCTCTACAGTGTGTGTGTTTTGAACAGTTGCCTTCTGGACAGACCTGATGTGTTATCAAGTGCTCCCTCCTTTATTTCTCTGTCTCTTTTCCCCAGCACTTTATTGTTCTTAACAGTTTAACTTCCCTCACCCCCTCCTATCTCTCTGTTCTGCCCTTTATCTTTTTTCCCCTCTTGGGGTGCCTTCACCTTTTCTTCCCATTTTTACCTGAAAGGTGAGAGCAGGAAAGGCGAAAGCAACTGAAAGGCAGAGACACCACGAGGCAGAGGCCGTCTCCATCAGAGCTTCCTTCCTTCCAGAGGAAGGTCAGCGACTGCAGTAGCATCCTGGTACCTGGTCAAAGGAAGGGGTTCTTTTCCATCTGTGCTTGTCTTTAGGGAAGGGGAGCAAACAACATCACGAAAGTCCACCAGATAAGTAACTTGTAGGCAGAGCATCCTTTGAAGGAATTCCTCCCCTTTTTGTATAAAAGTGGTGGGGGGAGGAGTCACCTTCTAAACAGAGACACTTCAGTTTAATTTGTCTGTGGCCCTGTTTTGGCTATGTTTGTCCCAGTGTACAAGCCCTGAGGTCTCCTAAGACAAATAGATTCTAAACTGGATGGATACGGAACAAAGAAAATGAGGGAATGACCTTTAATATTTGCCTGTACTGTATTACTTTTCATTGAGGCCATTGGCATCCCTGCACATAACCTAGATTATGTTATTTTGCTGATTTCATAGAACCATAGAGTTGGCATAGACCTACAAGGGCATCTATTTCAACCCTCTACCTGTAGCAGGAAATCGTCCTAGAGCATCTCCAGCAGGTGTTTGTCGAACCTTTGCTTGTATATCTCCAGTGAGGTAGAAAACGCCCCTTGCTGTCATTTCATGTCACTTATCACAGAAAGTTGTGTCCAGTAGCTAATAGGTAGTGTCTTGCAATTTGGTTCAATTGCATTTATGATTAAGTGCAATTAGATTGCATTGAGTAGTCTATGGATCTGCATAAGGCATAATCTCCTTCTAGGTAATGTTTCCTTATGTGATTGGAAGGGAATCCAAAGACAATATTATGAAAAAAAAAATGCTACAGGCAACCTAACAAAAAGTCCTCTCTTTTTCCTGAAAGAATGGGAAGAGCAACACTGTTTTTCTCATTAACGATTTACGCTTTCAGGGATTTTTATATGGGGAGCTTTAGTGATTTACCAAAACACTAAAGACAAGCACAGCATAACCTTCAGCAAGAGAAGGGAGCACAAAGGCCCAATGGGCTCCTTCTTTCATTATTCTAACATTGCTAAGCAACCAAGGACATATTGGTTTGCATTCTATGCAGTATATTATGCTTTTTTTTTTTTTTTTTAAGCCACTCTCCTCTTCCTCCACCACCACCACCCCATTTTGAAAGCAATGTGATTATTTGGGACAAAATGAATGGATTGCAAGGATATTGTGACTTACTCCAATCATTTCTGTTTTCTGGCATGTCTCCTCTACTGGGTCAGAGCAGCCCCACAGCTGAGACTCGGCTAGCTTCAGACTTCGCACTTACAGGTTTAATTAAAATTTCTAGCCAGTTCAATCTGTCATTCCTGTTTTCAAAGCTGCTGTTGCTGCAGAGAGGGAGTTTCAGCCCACATTTGCAATTCTGAATTTCATCTCCTTCATTGTCACATATGCACAAGCTTCAGTGACAGCAAACATGTCTGTCTGTGCACTGTTCAAGCCAATGTTAATTGGCAATATCTGATGAAAAGGAAGAATTGCTTTCTTACTGGCCTTTTTCATTTTGCAACCCAGCTTTGAACACTGCACTGGAGCCCTTCACATCTCATAATCATTTGTGAACATGGGCCATAGATGCATTTTCCTGCCCACAAGGCATTCCATTTCCCTTAAACAGAAAGCCACAGTTTTGTGGGTGGAGCTGTCCCTTCCCTTGAATTGAGTGGACAATTTTCACTGCACATGTAATGCTCAATCAAACTTGTGTATATTGGTTGCATAACCTCATCAGCACAGATAATGGCTTTTTGAAGTTTAGTTTTCTATATAGAAAGCTGGCAAGAGACCTGATTAAAGTCTTCCCTATCCATAGTCTCTTGGATGTAGTGGCTGAACTGTAGATTTTGGTAGTTCAAGTCCCTATTCAGCTGTGAAGTGCACTGAGTGGTCTTGGGCATATCACTGTCTCTCAGCCAAAGGGTTCTGAGCTCCTTGGAAGAAGAACAGGATATAAATGTGACATTGACATTGTCTGTAGTTTTCCCCCTTCTTTCCTAAACTTCCTGTTGCATTTGTGACATCAAGGGCATGTATGTACAAATAACTTAGGAACCATCACAGTTAATCAAAGGAATCTGGCCTATCCATTGACAGAGGCTGAAGCTCTTGTATCCCAATTAGATCTGGGTGGCCTGTACTGCTGGCTTGAATGCATCACCCTGTACAAAGTCAGTGATGGTGACACTGCTGAGGCATCAACAGAAAAGTTTTCATTAAAACCCGACCCAAGTCTCCCTCATGCACAAAGCTGCACAACCTATTTCTACTGAATTTGTCTGCTACATGCAGAGAACCTGGAGAAGAAAAGGCTTCTATGTACCACTGTGAGGGTATCTGTGAGATAGAGCGGGGCCGCACTTACTCAGTAATTGCCACACGTGGTAATAGCTGGGTACATTACTATACATAACTCAACTGTAATTCATACTTATGCCAGAAAATACACTCCAGCACTAGATGCTCATCTTCATAGAAAACCAGTCAGAAGTGTAAACAGTTGTTCTTGGGCTGCAGATTCCACAGGCTCAGGGTGGCCATAGAAACAAATATTTTGATGCCTATGCTTCCAAGATCTCTGGGAAGTTCTAATAAAGCTCTACAGACTTCTATCTTATCAGCAAGCTCTCCCCATAGTATGCGGTAAACATATGCTTTATTGGTGCCAAACGGACTGGAATACCATCATGCTTCTAATAGTACCTGCTGCTAGGAAATTGTCATGCATCTCCCCCAATTTATACACAGAGCATATCTGCCATCCAGTGGTAGGTTTCATACTTTCAACTCTTTTGACAGTTTTTCTTAACTCTCCCTTTGAAGCTTGTCCACCGCAAGAAAAAGTAGTCATATTTGGTGGGTTTCCCCCCCCTTTTTCAGGCATGTGAAGGGCTAAATCACTTGACAAGCTCCATCTTGTAAATTTTGTAAAAGTACTGTTGGATTTGCATTGCACCATCACCATACCATCATTTATCTAATCTGCGGAAAGGTGTTGACCGAAAACAGAACAGCTTATGATCCTATTGTTGAATAGCCTTATTATGCTGCAAGTTGCAGGCCCCTCGTAAAACCTAGCAGTGGAATGATCCTTCCCTTCATACTTTGTTCCTGCAAAGATCAATTGCCTGTTTCTAATTGACGTGAATAAGCTTTTTTTTTTATATTGTCCAAGTTATCACAGTGAAGCAATATCTGTTCATGTCTGCACTCAGTGACAACTCTTTTTCTCATCGTGCAGTAGCCAAACACAGGCACACACACAAATGCTTGAGTTTAATTTTTTGCTTTCTGTTAGCTCTAGAAACCTATATGAAGTCATGTTCTCAAAGCACCCACACATGCGCATTTACCATTTGCATGGCTCGTAGTGAGTAAAAAATAAGGACAAAGCAAAACCACTAAATTTACCTAGTAATTATCACTGTTTTAACTGATTGTATGGTGCAATCTCAGGGGTGCCATCACTTCCCCCATAAAGATTTACGAGGTTCCAAACTCTCCCAGAGTCTGGAATAAGGGATAATCTGTTTCCATCAAGAACATGACCACCGTCAGGATCAAGAATAAGAATATAAGGAGAACCATGCAGAATCAGATGACTGAATCAATCAGTCCAGCGTTCTGTTTCCACAGTAGCCATCCAGATATCTCTGGGAAACTGACAAGCAGTATGTGAAAACCACAGCCATCCCCTGCTGTAGGATCCTAGCAACTTGTAGTTGATAGTGTTTCCTCCATTAATTTCTTGGGCACTCCAGTCCACTACAACTCCCTCTGAAGCCTCTCATGAGGCTTAAGGGGGAAAAAAAGCTATACACGTGGGTCGTTGGTATCCACTGATTTGTTATGCACTGATTTGACTTACCACTGATACCAAAATCTACCTTTAAATGCCTTGTAACAAGGAAAAAAAGCACCAAAATCCCATTTCTTGTCTTTGCACTGTTAAATAATTATAATTTCATTCTAGTAGATTCCATTATTCACCCCATCTAGTGACTGAATGCAGTATAATCTATACCAATGCATTCTGGGGTGACAACAGAGGAGCAAGAAACCTGGAAGTGGGTCTTCCCACTAAGCTATAAAAAAAGCTATTTTTCCACTGATTTGGTATCCACTGCTTTTTTTTAATCCATTGGGGGTTCTGGAGCAGAACCCCAGTGGAGAATAAGGCATGACCTGTATTCTTATGAGATGTGCTGGTATTCAGGATTAAAGTAGAACCATTTCTCCATTTACCAATGTTGCTAAACCAGACTATGTCATCAGACACCTGCCATCATTATGCAGCTTCTATATACTGTTTCTAATATTTTGCTTTCCAGTTGACCTATTGAACACCTGTTGTTATATTCATTCAGCAAGAAGAAATTTCAGTTGTTGGTAGCCTTATTTTGTTTGAGGTGTATCTCAGAACAACACTGTATATAAAACAGAACAGATAGAAAGTATGTTAACTCACAAGGGAGGCAGTCTCTGTGTAACCGTTGTCAGAAGATTCAGGGCAAAAGAGCAGAAAGTGTCGCATTTAATGGATAAGTTGCCTGCAAAGAGAACTTGCAAATGGAAAGTATAAGTAGGTGTTTGAAAACACACTGTAGTGTTCCCCCAGGAGACAAAGGTGTTTGAGATCCAAGATCCAAATGCCTTTAAGTTTCTCTTGTTGGAATCTGACTCATTCCTAAATGAAGCTTCATTTGCTAAAACAGTCATTTACTGTTTGCACAATGGCCAGGAATTTGAATCTGGAGGGGAAGAATGAAATAGAGAATATATTAAAAATAAAATCTTGTATTCGATATACCCACTCTTAACTTCCAAGCCTTTGTGTTCTGTTTATAATGCTAGGCACATTTCTGAGTAAAGAGGCCAGAGAATGTATAGCACTTCATCAACATGTTCTATATTATGTTCATTGTACGATGGTTTGTTCTCAAATATAAAATGAGCACGAGAGTGAAATGTATGTCCTGTACTTCACATGCGCTATTTCTTGATGTGTCCCAGCTCATAATTGTAAACTTTTGGCAAAACACAAAGTGATGCTATTCAAACCAAGGGACTTTTGTTGCTGTTGTCTTCCTGTCTCACACATTTCTGCTCGTGATTGTAAGGAACAAGGAAGAGAGACTCCATTTTTCATTATTTGAATCTGGGTAATTTCTTATTTTTGTGGTATTTGATCAGATTCAGTTGAAACAGGTAACTGAGTGTTTCATGCCAAGTTCAGGGAAAGTAAGCTCAGGGCACACAAAAGGAAATTGTTTATATTGTTTCCGTAATTAACATATGATAATCATTGCTCAGGGTGTGGTGGTGCAGCTGAAAACTTGGATGACTTTAAAAAATGTTATACATATTCATAACCATGAAGAAAAGTTCCATAATTGCTTTCGTTTTTATTTATTGTTTTTATTATTGTTGCATATTATAAATTTGCTTATGGAACTTTGTGAGTTCCCTTGGGCATGCGCTTTGGCATGGGAAAAGTAGGATATAAATTTTTTTAAATAAATAAATAAGGTATATTGAAAACAAAATCAACACATCTAATCAAAGATTCTGAAGGGTGGCTTCTCTCTTGCTAGAGGTCTAGCAGAGACTTGACAAGCATCTTTTAGAGATGTCCTTTTTATTGCTTCAAGGGGGAAGATGGACTAGATGGCCTTAAAGGCCTCCATCAACTCTGTGATTCTGTGTATTAGAATACAGTAGTCTGCTCCATCATACCTTGCATGTGAATTTTCTAGGGTCAGCTTGCTGGCCACTGTTGGAGAAAGGATACTGGGTCTGATCCATCATCAGAATCAGCATTGCTGGGCAGCTGCCTAGGCCCCCAGAGTTCACAAGTGGCCATTGCTGATCTCCGAGACCACTTCTCATAGCCTTGCTCATAAGAACATAAGAACAGCCCCACTGGATCAGGCCATAGGCCCATCTAGTCCAGCTTCCTGTATCTCACAGTGGCCCACCAAATGCCCCAGGGAGCACACCAGATAATAAGAGACCTCATCCTGGTGCCCTCCCTTGCATCTGGTTGCTCCTGTTGTGGTGGACCAACTTTCTTGGGGCTCACCCAGGTAGAAGGAACACTGGAGGCCATTTTGTCAAACACCCTGTGAAATTTGAGCTGGGTCTGCTAGTAAGGAAATCCTTGTGGGATCTTGACCTTCTCATGATTTTTATTTCAGTCCTTTTTTTGTTTGGAAGAAGGGGGCCAGGTAATAGTGGAGACATCTGGCAAACGAACATTACTTTCTGTTTGAAAGTAAGGGGGAACCTCATTACTGACTTATAAATGCATCAAACAGAACAACTTTGTTAATTAAGGTTTTTCTGCCTGAGACTAGTAGGGTTGGCTTTCTTATTTCCAGTTTGTGCATAGGTGTAGCATAGGTATTGTGCAGTGGAGGAGGAGAGGCTTCTGATGCAAGATTTCTTTTTCCTCTTCATCAGAAAATCTGTTAAAGGGCTTTCATAGCTATAATAACAACAGCTTGCTTCAGGTAAAGAATTTTTGCATATCCAAACTTAAGCTGCTGATGCTTGACAAATAACCCTAAGACTCTCAATATTATTCAAATCTGCTTGTGCAGCTAAAGTGAGTGACATGATTGGGGGGGGGGGGAATGCCTTCAATACATAGCTATATCACATTTCAAAAGTCCAAGCATTTGTTCCCTGGATAGAAGGGTGACCTCTAAAGGTTTGCATTGATTGATCTACCCCAGAGCTTATGAATCTTTCATTGTCCTAACTTGGCAGGAGAGAAATGGCATTTCCTCCAGGCTATGAGTCTTCTTTGAAGTCAAGGCATCTTCTGCTGTTATGCTTGCAGACAAACCTGATTATTTTTTTTTCTGATTCTGTTTTATTTTATGGTTCTGTTATTTCACAGATTGAAGATGAAAGGCCAAGCAGAAACTAGCAAAGCAAGCTTTAATTCAGCTTCTGAATGATACATGCGTGGTTTCAGTTCTGTACACAGATCGATTAAATTCCATTGACTTTGACTGGATTTTTGCAGGAGGCTCAGTATTGTAGCCTTTGATTATTTGGCTTCATGTTTGCTTTCTTTTCATAAACACAATCATTTAGTAAGGAACAACAGAAGGGTTTCTTAGACCTAGGCCTTTTAATGCATTATAGGCTGAGGAATGATACAACATGCCGTACAGCATGAGATGCACTGGTGTACCAATGGGGAGGGTCAAGGGGGGCAAATGCTTTGGGGCGCCATGCCTGTGGTGGCAGTGGCACCTTACTTGCCCCCTGTCACCTTCCTCTGCCCCATATGGAGCCCTGCCTGGCCCTCTGAAGGCCTTCTAAGGCCTCTGGAGGGCTTTTAAACCCCACTAACAATTTTTGGATGAAAACTGGAAGTGATGTTTTAGGCCTTCTGGAGCCCTCAGAATGCCTTCTAAGGACCAGAGAGAGGGGCCATATGCGGCCTTCTCTGTCCCTCAGAAGAACCCTGGACCAGACATGACAGTGGGAGGCAGCATTCTCTTTGGGTGGTGGCGTTCTGCAGTCCTGGTCCCAGGTAGCACAAGGTCCAGGATCTGCAGTTATGGGATATCTATCTCAGGGCTGGTCCACAGATGATGCCATCTGAAACACTCATGTTGAGTTTGAGAGGGTGACAAAATTAGGAGAGAAGAAGAGCCCCCCCCCCCCACTTCTTGTTAAAGTAAATGGGAAGAGGATGTGAGCCGCAGCAACACCCTTGTTCCTCTAGAAAGGTGGGGAGGGGGGAACATAGCTGCAGCCACCTCTCCATTTTAGCCAAGTGGGATGGAAAATGGAGAGGTTGAAGCTTCCCACCCTTATCTCTTACCTGTAGCTTTGGCTATCCTGGATGTAGCTTCCTTGCAGAAACTTTGCTCTTTTGCATCATTTTAAAGCGGATAGGGACTGAGCAAGGAGGCTGGTTCCAGAGCAGCTTAAATTATAGAGATGAGAAAGGGGTAGGAGGTGGATGAGCTTTCACTCCCCCCCCCCATCTGTGTATGTGTGTGCAAGATTTCTTTAAGAAATAAAAGGAGGGGAGGAGAGGTGGTGGCAGCAGAGATGAGAATTCCTTCAAGGTTCTGCCCTTTGGAGAGAAAAGTGGGATACAGAATGAGTAAATAATTATTTGGGAATTGATAGCAGTGACGGGGGGGTTCATGTGTGGCATTCATGGATGGCATTCTGTGTGGCTGAATCAGGCAGCATTGGAGCTCTGTCTAGGCCTGGTCTGCTAAAATGAGCAGCCACAAAAAATGAGGACCACAAAAATGAATGAGTTCAACATTTTATTCTGTAAGATAGATTTCTTTTTTAATGATATGTTTCATTGCCATTAGGATGATCAAGGGAGGCTTGTGCCAGCATATTAATTAGATAAAGGTTGCAATCCTGTATACATACTTGCCTGAGAGTAAGTTCCACTGAAATAGCGGGGCTTACTTCTGAGTAGATAAGCATAAGATTGTGCTATAAGTGGCCCTGCCAAAAAAATAAAAATAAAATAAAAGCTAGGAAAATTCAGAAAACATCTGTACATTTGTAGTAGTGCAAACAGAAATTCCTCTACGCTGGTCAGCACTTTTTGCATTCTCTTGGTGCTTAATTGATATGGGAGAGTGTTAATATGGAAAAATTGTCCTTTAGTTTTTGAAAAGCAGAAATAGTGCAGTGCATTTAAGGATGGCAATGTTTTCTCAGGGATAGATTTGATTTCCTGTTTCTTTTCCATATAGATGATTTTTTTTTAAGGGATGTGTAGTACAAATCATGACGCACTGGATGATAGGTCTCTGCTTAACATTTTTTAATGATTGGTGCCACTGATATTTTTCTAATTGCCCTTCTACCAGGTTGCAGATGAAAGGAATAGTTTTGCAGTCTCAGATTTGCAAGGGGGAAAAAGACAAAGCCATTTTGAGCTCAGGAGCTGGAGAAAGTTTCTAAGAGGTTTCTGGCTGGCAGAAACAGCTTCCAGCATGTTGGAGAGCTGGGCTGATGTCACCTTTGGGAATAAGTGATGCCTGTACATGTGCTTGCCTCTAATCGCCTCGGTTTTTGTATTTGTAAATATAGTGATTAGAAAAAGACACCATAAGTGTTCAGTTCTTCCTCCATGTAGAGAAATGGATCTTGGAAAGCTGCCCCATGGAACGTCCAACTGCTTAGGAAAGTGGGAATAGTGAAGCAATATTAGGTAGGCTGCTCAAGCTAAAACAAGAAGAAATGGTTACAAAGATGTACTATGCTTCCTCTCCCTTCCCCCAAAACTGAGAAATATCATAGGAAAGGGTTAAAAAGGGAGTGAGATTCTCAGCCAACTACTGAAATGTCACCCATCTAGCTAAGAAAACTTTAGCTGCAGTTCTCTGCTTTTTTGTGTACTTGTTCCTGCCCCTCCACCCCTGTATAGGTTTGAAAGAAATTGGTTACTTTGCAATAATGCAACATCCTGTTTCCTTTGTGTGAATCATTTTCTTTGTTTCTGCATGTCCCCTTGTTAATCCCTTATAAAGAAGTGTATTCCCTAAGGATACAATGATGTATGACAATACATGTTTACTAAGGATGTGTTCCGCTGCACAAACTGCCAGTATATTTATGAAAAAGGTGATTTATATGTTTAATTTCTAACCTTGGGATAACTGAAGGAGATTCTCAATGAACAATGAATAGATAGATGATTATACACCTATTTATTATTATATTATTATTAACAGTATTTACACACCGCTATATACCACAGGCACCCGCCTATAAGTCGATCCCACAGATAAGTCGAGGGCAGGTTTTGAGCCAACAGTCATGGGATTTTCTATGACCCTTGGATAAGTCGGGGGTTAAACTTAGGGTGGGTGTCTGACTATAGTTTTGTCTGATTTTACTCGAGGCCAGATCCTGAAAAATAACACACCACTAATTGTTACCTAAGAACTGTAGTCTCTAATTTATTAAAAACGTAGTAAAAGATCATAAGATACATTTTTATTCTTTTTAAATTCTGGTCTTCACCACCTTTTTGTAAACACTATCAGAGTAAGTGCACTATAAACTACATGCCAATAAAACAGTGATTCCCAACCTGGTATTCATGTACTCCTAGGGACTCAACAGGACCTTTAGGGGTACTTGAAAAAGAATGGCATAATGCAGGTCAAGCTCCAGAATGCCTTGCAAGGCAGGAAGGGAGGTAGCTAGTTGGCTGTGGAAGCCCCACCAATAGCTAGTTTTTGGTCCTCAATTCATCTATGAACCAATGATTGAAAACCAGCACAGTAAAAAAGCTGAAACATAATATGGAAAGTGATCAATCACCCAGAATTTCTCAGCACACTTCTGGGGCAAAACAGTGCAAAGGCAGAGTCTTCTGTTCTTCAAACAGATGAAAAGAGAAAATATGTGATGAATACATGAAGTCTGGGCTTTCATAGAGAGGAGATGAGGGCTTGTATTATTAATTACAAACATTTTGCCAATATGAAGGGTACAATTTATGGAAATAGGCTGCCGAGGGATATGCAGGTGAAAAGGGTTGGGAACCACTGCAGGAGAACCATGAATCAAATCCACCTATAAGGTGTCCAGTGTGTTAAGCCAGAAGCTCTATGTACAACATACAACCATAACACATAACTGGGAGTGTGCAATTCAATTCACAGCAGAGAGATGCAGCTGCATATATTTGCAATCCTTTTTACTCAGAAGTAGACCCACTGCTTTCCATGGGTGTTATTCTTAAGTAATGGCGCACTGAATTGTAGCCTGGGACTTTGCTTCAAATGGAAAGGAGGGTCCCATCCTGGTGTTTCAAAAAACAGACCTGCTTTGAAAGTATTTGCAAAGCAGAACCAGGTTGCAGCAGAAGGAAGGAGAATAAAAGGTTAACTTTGGCTGGAAGGTCCCAGTTGCTGTAGAAACAAATTGCTTCTAAGCCTGTCTGCTGCTTGAGAAAGGAAACTTTTCAGAGTTGAAAGGCTTTGCCCTCTGATTAACCTGGAGATAAGGCAAAGTTTATATGCCAATAAAGGTTGTGATGATGATGATAAGGCGAAGTGATAATTTGAGCTTGATTACTTGGCAAAAATTTCACATACTATAGGCGAGTATCTACAGTATATTTATATACCTATTTACAGCCCAATCCTGAACTCCAGCTTTGGCGGCACTGAAAACAGCTGTGCCAGATTCTGCACGCCATGGGGTACCGCAGGTGGCACCTTAGGAGAAGGGGACTTTTGCCCCGTTCTCCTGGGTAAGGGAAGTAGTTCCACAACGGGGCTACTCAAGTTAGGGTAAAGGCATTTGGGTAGGACACCGAGCCCCACATGAATGTACAGGATCCAGTGGAAGAGAGCTCCACTGGACCCGCCTCCCTTCTTCCCCGCTCCCTCCCCCAGCACACCTCCCACCCACCCTCTCCCCGCCTCCTGCCTTCCCATCATGCCTCCTCCCCGCCCTCTCTCCTCCCTGCTCCCTCCCCCTGGCACACCTCCCACCCACCCTCCGCCTGCCTCGCCCCTCCCTGGAACACCTCCTCCCCACCCCATTCTCCGCCCCTACTTAATGTGGCATGGCTTGGCAGTCCATGTGACCGCCGAGTGGTGGAGGCCGAGCGTCTGGGCTAGCCTGGGTGCTGGCCTGGCGGTAAGGCTCACAAACATGCCTTACGGCACATTTGCAACAGTTTATGACAGCTTACTGCTGGTGCGCACCATTCAGGATTGGGCTCTTAGTTATTTTAGGGCCCAATCCTATCTAATTTTCCAGTGCCAATGCAGCTACAATGCAGCCCAGAGGTAAGGCAACAAATGTTCTCTTACTTTGAGGAGGCCTCTGTGACTGCCATTGAAATAGTTGCATCAGCGGTACAAAATTGGATAGGATTGGTCCCTTAATCTGATAAGAAATAATTATATACACAAACACACATGAGCCGGTTCCATCTCAGAGGTGTGGAGTAAGTGGCACCAACTAATCTACACGAAAGCAAAATAAATGCTATCAGATTGAAATAGATTTTAAAATGCTGATATCTTAAATCTCTCTCTCTCTCTCACACACACACACACACACATACACACCCCAAAAGTGTTGGACTTCTCTAGTTAGAGCAATGGTGCACTTAGCAATCTGTAAGGTGAGAAGGTCTATATCTGTGTCACATCCACTGCAAACCCTTCTCTGAGCATTTTTTCTCATCTGATTTGTGTTGATTTATCAAACAGCACCAAACAGGAACCGAAACAAGATGATATTGGGAGCCATGTCTCACTGGCCAATCTTAAACTTGGGAGACTCTCATGAAGGAACAAGTGATCTCTGTTGCACCAGCCCCCAAACCATTAGGGCTGTAAAGTTCAAAATCAGCAGCTCTCCAGTGGGCTTGGAAACAAAACTGCTTCAATACAGTGATAATATGACAACATTGACTTACATCTGTTGTCATCTGCGAATGGCACTCTGTACTAGCCAAATTTTGCAAGTACTGTATCTTCATGGGCAACTGCACATAGATCACATTACGATATCCACTAAAATTGAGTGTTGGGCGGGTTAGGACAGACAAAAGAAAATATTTCTTTACTCAGCATGTGGTCGGTCTGTGGAACTCCTTGCCACAGGATGTGGTGCTGGCGTCTAGCCTAGACGCCTTTAAAAGGGGATTGGACAAGTTTCTGCAGGAAAAATCCATTACGGGGTACAAGCCATGATGCGTATGCGCAACCTCCTGATTTTAGAAATGGGTTATGTTAGAATGCCAGATGCAAGGGAGGGCACCAGGATGAGGTCTCTTGTTATCTGGTGTGCTCCCTGGGGCATTTGGTGGGCCGCTGTGAGATGCAGGAAGCTGGACTAGATGGGCCTATGGCCTGATCCAGTGGGGCTGTTCTTATGTTCTTATGATAGTCTTTGGTGAGAATTCATCAAAGCATGAAACAATGGCTAACCAGTCTGTCTCTTCCAGCAAAGGGTTGCAATTGTTGCAGTTGTTGGAACTGGTGAAAGGTGCATGCTGCTGGTGTCCAAAATTTTGAATATTTTGCATTGTGTTCTTGCCATTTTTCATAAGGGTATTATTACTTGCAAATGTACAAACACGTACTGCATATGTGGTCATTTGGACAAAATTTATTGACAGGGTCATTAAAGTAAGTCTTCCACAGTGATGGACTCTTGTTAATGCTTTCACTGTTTTTATAGCAAGCCCATAATTTCAAATGTAGTTTGCCAAGCCTACAGTTGTTGCAAGTCTCACCTGCTCCTCAAGTACTCTGATGTTACCTCCCCCAAAATCTGAGGGTAATGGTGGAGTGCCTGGTGTGCCCCAATGGGAGGTACAGAAACTGCTGTTTATTTCAGGTTAACCAAGCAAGGCACAAGGAGAATGTTCTCAGATCATGTGCAAAGTGCAGCTGGATGCAGCCAGCCTTTTATACTTAGTTCAAAGCAATACAATTCAACAGCCAAAAGCTCGGTAAATTTCCACTCCTGCCTCTCCCAAGCTCCCCTCCTTTTGGTAGTGGCATTCTTCCTGTGGACACATTTGTTGCTCTTACAAGATGACCGGCTCTGTCTGGTCCTCAAGGACCAAAGTGCTGGGAAACTGGGCTAAAAGCACTGGGTAACAGCATGAAGCCATCTCACTACTTAGCAGACAAATGGTTTGTAAGCCTCCCCTGCAGGCTGGGGATAAGAATAGGCCCTCAGTTTGGCTGTACTTGTCGTAAGAGGCGACTAAACAGCCACCGGGTAGATGGGGCTCATTAGCCTAGGAAGGCAGCTCATCTGAGAGAAGGAAAACTCTGATCCCAAACCTCCACTGCCTTGTGGCTACATCCAGTTAAGGAAAAGGCTTCAGGAGTCAACCTCGAGGCAAAATCAGGAGCCGGAGTCCCTGAGCCAGTTCATGGCTGAACACAGTCACGTTCTGGCAACTCCTGCGACGCCGCTGGAACCAACCGTATTGGCTTCCGCCTTTCCATTGGACCATTTCAGTGACGTGGAGAGGGGGGATTTGCTGCATGGGTAACAGCCTATCCTCCATACCTACTTTACCCAGGCTTCGCGTACTGGAGAGGACACTGTTCCAGAGCCACCATTCAGAGCACGATACCATAGTCTTCTGAGACAAAAGGATGCCAACATGGTTTGTAAGCGTTTAGCTTTACTCTTGTCTCCAAGCATGAAGTCACTGTTGTTAAAGCATACAGTCCCCCTCCCCCACACTCAGTACATTTCATGTCTTGACCTGGACTGCCAGGGGAGCTTATGGCATCACTGAGGATAAGGTAAGGGCATGCTTACATGAGCTATCTATTCTCCCACTTCATTGTGTGAGCAGTGTGGGGAGATACAAAACTGTTCATGCATCAGAAGTAACATAAGAAAAGCTGTGCTGAATCAGGTCAAAGGCCCATCCAGTTCAGCTTCATGAATCTCCCCTGTGTGTTGAATGTTCAGGTTTCTATCACAAGACTCCAGAAGTACAACCCAGTTGTAAATCTCTTTGCATACCTTTGTGTCAAATGCAAAGCTACCCAGTACGTCCACGCTGGACAGACATCCCACCCTATAACCTCATGTGCTGTCCTGTCCCTGATGTAAATACAGAAAATTAGTGTTGCAGCATTTCTGTTTTCCTCAGCAATTGCTGTCCATTTGGGCTCCATTTTAATCACCCCACAGATTCCCCATACAAATTCAAAGGCAGGCCTTGAAGGATAAAAGCCCTCTTGTGGCAGCCTTCCCTCAGAGTAAAACAGCCAATAAGAAAAGATTTATATGTTTCATAAACATTGCCTGGAATTATTACACAGTTAGACATTTTCTTTTGGTTCTAATGCGCTCAGCAGCAATATCAGATTTGTGCATGTCTGGAATTTCCTTCATAAAGAAACACAACTGCTAAGCTGTAAATTCTCTAGATTTTTCTTCCACCCTTGCTGGCTTTTAAATGTCGCCTTAAGGACCATCAGGGAAGCCAGTCAACAACAGTATTGCAAAAAGCATGTTAATCAGCTCTGATGTAGGAGTGTTTTAAGGAAAATGTGCAGTGTTTTCAGGTTAGATGAGTACAGCAGGCAATTTCTTTTCATATTGTTTTACAAAGGTACCCACCTCTGGACCCACATAAAACGTGTTCAAAGAACCGCAGTGGAACCGGCAATTAATGGATAGAAATAAGAACAATAGAGTGAGATTACCTGAGTAATATCCCATTGCATAGCCATTACAACACAACAGAACTTCTTTTTGTAGAATTTAGTTAAGATTGGACTGCCTGATAGTTAAGAAAAAAGGTTGAGAATTATTTATCAAAATCTTTGTTATTGTTACCAGTGATTTCTATAATATGAAGCAAACCTTTCTGGAGAGTTCCAGACTAGTGCAGGACAGGCTGTGCTTGATGACCTCTCTCCATATGTGTCATCCCCCTCACACTTCAAAAGTGAACTGCTCATCTTTTCTTCCCAGCCCCGGTTTGAGCACTTGCATTCTCTCCGTATCCCTTGACCATGTCACTGTCCATCCTGTTGAAGAGACAATGTTGGCACCAGGGTGGCTCTGGGGCCTGAATATTTTCTGGAGGGCCCCTGAGAGAATCACTTTCCATGTTCATCTAGGAAAAGGTAGAGTCACAGCACAAGTTCACATTTTTATAAGGGAACTTACGTCTGCCATGAGTCTGCCATGCCCCTTTGGTGTGGAATAAAAATCCTATAAAAATAATTAAATAAACTTGGAGGCTGCTACATCTCCTGTTTCTGATGATGGTGCTGTGTGAGCTAAGGCTGAATTTTATCGAGGAGTCACATGAACACTCCTGTCATCTCCACCTGTGCTGAAATATTTTTGGGGGCAGTTGTGAAAGGGCGTACAACATTCAACTGGAGGAAGATGGAATGATGCTACTGTGTTGTGAACTCTAAGTTGGTCTGGCCCTGGTTGGTACCTGGAGGGGAGACTACCTGTGAACCTTAAGCATGCTCCCTTGAGTTTCCCTTGATGGGATTTAATTGAAATACATCATTGTATTGTTTGAGTACAGGATTGCATATTGGTTGCAGTTCCCTGCTTTGAGTGTGCAGTGGCAAATTCCAGGTTGTCTGCCAGGTCATTTGTGAAGTGGCTATTATTTGCTAGCACTGGAAGTTTTAGCATTGGGCCTTAGCCCCAGTGATTTTAATGAGAGTCACTGGGATTAAATCCAAGCACAAGTTGGCATCCCTAATCCAAACTGCTTGGAACCAGAAGCATTTTGGATATCTAATTTTTCTGTATTTTGGAATACTTGCATATATCTAAAGAGATATCTTGGGAACGGGGCCCATGTCTAAACACAAAATTCATTTTTCTTATATATCTTATACATAGAGCCTGAAAGTAATTGTGTATCATATTTTTAGTAATTTTGTGCAACCTGTCATGTGAAGTCAGGTGTGGAATTTTCCACTTGTGGTGTCATGTCAGCGCTAAAAAAAGTTATGGTTTTTGGAATTCTTTGGATTTCAGAATTCCAGATAAGAGATGCCCAGGCTGTATCAGGTATACATTTTAGTTTGCAAACAGGAATGCTGTCCCTTCAGGTCTTTCAGCTTTCCTCCACACCCTCTTTTTCTTTTGCCAATCTAGATGCTCCACAACAAGCATGTGATGGTTCGTGTCGGAGGAGGATGGGAGACATTTGCAGGGTACTTGCTGAAACACGACCCATGCCGAATGCTGCAAATCTCTCGGGTGGATGGAAAAACATCCCCAATCCAGAACAAGTCACCGACCATCAAGGACATGAATCCGGACAGCTACTTGGTTGTCTCTGCCCATTACAAGACCAAAAAGGAGATTAAGTGAAAAGACCTTCCCATATCACTGGGGACTCTGTATATGTAGACCCACACTATCTTCTCGAGTGTAGTCAAATTAGTTGGCGCTTTATCAGGACTTCTGAAAATTACACACAGACTGGAAATGACAACCCATTCGGTGGATTGTTGAACTGTAGAACTATTTATTTCTAGTACTGTACCTTTTAATAGTAAGTTACCCTTGATAGTTTAATTACTACAATCTGATAAAAGACATATTTTTAGCCAAATTATTACTCTATGAATGTATTCTTAGAATGACTTAAACCATATGAATCACATTAAAGTAATAAAGTGTGATATATTTGTATGAAAAACAATGATTATCAATCACTGCCCCTGTCCAGAGTTCTGGATGCCTTCTGATACACCGTAAGCTCCTGTCCTTGCAGGTTGTATCATTCACAGGAGTGATCTGATCTGTATTTTTTTTGGTGCCTGTGTGTTCATTAAGTCCTTACATTGAAATGAATGGGCCTTCTCTTACAGATGGGAGAATTTCATGCCTACAGCCAAAGAGGTTCATGCCTGTAAGTAATTGCTGGATCAGAGTGACAGTGTGTTTGCCAGAAAAAAAGGAAATAGATGAAGATTATGTGCAGACAGGTGGAGAATATCTGCTTTTCTGAACATCTGTATCTTAATGCAAGGATTCTTGATTTATAGGCTGCAACCATTTCTAATCAGAATAAGAAACAAGTCAGCTGGCTTTTAAAATGGCCACCAGAGAATGAATGCTGGCATGACATTGAAATCTACATTAAGTCATTTTAACTACTGGAATCTGTCTTATTTTCAGTAATGGGAGAGCTTAATAGTTTTAAGGAATCATTTATGGTCTCTTTGCACTCATGTGATATGTTTCAACACTACTAGCATAATATCCCTTAGTGGCCAAGTATATGTTATGCCAGGTGATCTGTCATTGCCCTCCTGACTTAACAAAAACAAACAAACAAAACCTAAATGAAACCATAGGGAAGGCAATTAGGAAAGTGGTGTAGGGGATGAGCGCACCCAGCTCTTTCTCTTTGTGCTATTTTCAGATCTAAATCACCCCCTTCAAACTAAGAGGTGGGGAGGTATTTAGACACCAGTATTTCTGGTCTCATAGAAAAAAATAGAGAGGGAGAGATTAGCTTGGCAAAAATGGTTAAAAAAAATGACATTGCTCTGCCCACCACTATCCCCACCCCTAGCCTAGTTACAGTTAGTTACAAAAAGTCCATCATATCACAGACCTCCCAGCATTAACCTTGCTGAGGTTGGCCCTTAGCTCAGCACACAACACATGGGTGCAATTTTTGCCATTGTAGTCACAGGGAATAATTGTTATGAATATAGAAATACAGTATGTATTTGTTAGATAATCAGCTACCTTGGG
Source organism: Tiliqua scincoides (assembly GCF_035046505.1). NCBI lineage: Eukaryota > Metazoa > Chordata > Lepidosauria > Squamata > Scincidae > Tiliqua > Tiliqua scincoides. The sequence goes on from NC_089821.1 coordinate 38,105,846, forward strand.
AAGCCACATTCCTGGGTAACCTCACTATCAAAAACCTGTCTTCGGCTAGCCCCACAATGAATAAATGTGAAACCACAGCTGTGGATAGCAGATTCTGATGCAGTTTGCAAAGGGAAATTTTTTCCTGTCAGGAAAGGACAAGCATCAGTCATAGCATTGAAACTGGTGGCTCAAGATGGCACTGAGTTGCTCTAGGATGGTACCAACTTGGAACTGCCTTTAATTCTACACTTCTATAAGCAACTTTTTGGCAGTCCACATGCTATACCCTGATACCACCCTCACCAGTGACACTTTTGAAAAGCCACCAACATCTGTCAAGAGAAGGTAGATCTAAAAGCAGCATGTTTCAGCATTAGCCATGTTTCGGTATAGTGTCTAAAGTTGTCCTGGACATTGTGGTGAGAAGAATGCCTTAGAATTTATCAGGGGTGTCAACATGGGAGTGATATCTGACAGTCATTCTATGAACCCCCAAATTTGACATGAGAATGCAACCCATCTGTAGTTTCAATTACCCTGCCAAACTTCTTATAACTGAAATTGCAGTCTAGTTCAGGCAGTTCTAGTCATGTATAGAGTGCTTCTCATGCAATTTAAAAGACAGGGTTCTCTTATTACCTGGAGTCCTAGCTCTGACCTTTTTCACCATGTGATGGTGGGATATACTCTGCCTCTGGATTCAGCTACTTTTGAGCATATTGAGTATGAAAATTATGTGTGCATTCTCTGTAGATAAATGTCATGGAGGAGGGATTAGGTTATAGATCTCTCTCCATTATATATAGGAATGCTGGGTTTGGTTTATGAGTTTTGCTAACTTTCTTTGTCTATATTTGATAACTTTTGTGCCTTGCTAGGAAAATCATTGTTCGAGAATTATTTGAATAATGACTGTATAAATTTGAGCAGAAATCACATGATGTGCATTAGTAATAAACAAATACTTTTTAAAAATGCTCTCATTTGTTCTTTCCAACATTATGCTTTCATGAATGAGTAGACTGAGACATTTTCCTATAGGCCTACTCCATTTTTGCAGCCATCTTTATGACTGCAAAATTCTATTCAATGAATTCTAAACCAGTACCCATAGGAATGGTCACTTGCAAGGCATGCTGGTAGCACAAATCTTTAAGAACTATTACCCCAATCCAAAAAAGAGCTCTTTGTATACTTTGTAAGGCAGTGTTACTCTCGCAAATGTTTGAGCATTCTTTGGACACACAAAATGGAAAATCCCAAAATAATTCACTTTGCTCTGAGAAGACAATGGAATACTTACTATTCTAGCACACCGTCATGTACATATCAGAGCCCTATTTATGCTTTCAAGCTGCCGGATCAAGAATCCCCTGTAACTGGTATCCGTTTGTTACTAAATTCAAAATAGAACTTCAAATCCCAAACACGGTACTTGGAAATCCCACACATTTTGATATCATTTACTTCCATGAGCATATACATTTCCCAGAGTCCTTAATGGAAAGAATGTAACCTGTGCACAGCTGGCCCACTGCATTCTTTTTCTCTTTTTACTGGGCAGGATCTGTTTCTAGATCTCTGTGCAAAAGTCTACCTGGTTTGACAGTACTGATAATTTGTAGGGAAGAAGGGTTGAGGGGGAACAGAAATAACTTTTCCTCTTTCCCCATATCATCTGTTTTTTTGGGCTGCACACAGAACAGGAGGGCTATTTATCCCAATTCTGTTTTCGGGTGCAGGATTGCATCAATTACATTCAGAAGCCATTTTATGTATGCAAATATCCCCTTTTTAAAAAATATCAGAGCAGTTATGTTTAACATTAGGATCTAAAGCTATACTATTCTTACTCATGTGTCAATCTTATCAAGAGATACTTCCTTTTTTAAAAAAAAAAAGGTGTTCAAAGGTAACTTAAAGTGTTTTATATTAACTTTACATAAATAAAAACAAGTAACACAAATAGCAAAGATTTATTCTCAGGACTTCCCTACAACACTGTGTCCACAGCATCACGTAATCTGAATTTCATCCCCTGGTCCAGGACAGGATTTTCTCAACATTAAATGGGAATCCATTGATGGCATTGTGGCTAAATCACCACTAAGGAAAGCCTTTCACTTTTTCTCAAACGCATAGATGCTTGTATTACTTTCAGAACCTTTAATAATCAAGCCTTTGAAGTATGACAGCCACATTCTCATGAGAACTATAAAGCTGAGTCACTGAACGCTTGTAGACCACTTCCTGAAAGAACACAGCTAAGTGGTTATGGACCAGTGAACGTAAAAAGTGCTTACGCGTCATTCTCAAGCCAAACCCATTCCCTTTCTAAAAGGTTGACAAAAGAAATGAAAGCTCAGAAACACAAATTCCCAAAATGGCACTTTAATGACATTTCCTCTTAGCACCATCAAACTGAAGATACTGTGAAATTACTAAAAATCTAGATGTCCAGGTGTCGCTCCAGGTTACCAACTGTACAATGGTATTACATTAGCTAAAAGCAGTAAGACAGCATGGTATGAATGCAGCCAGCAACACCAATGCCCACAATCATAAGGTTTGAGGTATCAGTATTTTACAAGGCCACAAACTTTTTGCATTATATTTAACAGCACATGTTTATTACATTTAACAAAGGTTAAAGCAGGCACTGGGCTCTCTCACAAAAGATAGGACGTGTGTAGAAAAATAGTTGCGTTCTGAAGTTAATGTCACGGTGGACACTGACCATGGTCGTAGGGGGCTAGGGACATATTGGCAAGCTCCAAAAAGTCCCAAGACTTTCTCCGTGTGATATGCAATACAGGGTATCCAGCACACTAAATCATGAAGAGGATCTTTCCCTGGACACAGAATAGGCTTCTGCAGGAAAATGTATAAAGCCAGAGGGAATGGGGCTAGAGGACACATCTGTGCCAAGGGCAGGGCTTACTGGCTTATTCTCATCCTCCTGTAACTGTACACTTTTGTAACTGCAGTTACAAAAGCTTCTGAACAGAGCTAGTGTATGAAGGACAGACTTTCATATCTCAGTAACTTTGGAGTAACTTGCAATAAAGGTAAATTCCTACTCCCCCCCCCAATGTGCCTAAACCACTTGGACAGTTTTAATTTGCATACTGTAGCATAGTTCATGAAATTCAAAGCACAGTTTGACCTTTATGGAAACGACTTTGCAGATGTTTCAACATAAAAATATCACTGTGCTTGGCAGTCTAGAAAGCAAGAAACGTGCTTCAGTCGGCAGGTTAACTCAGCAGAATTTTGGGAAGTTTTAAATGGTACTTCAGTTTCAAATGACGTATTTTAACACAATATTTTATCGATAGGATTTTTAATGTTTTTTAAAACTTGTCATTATCCACCACAATGGTCTGGAATGGAGCAGGTTATAACTTTAAGAAAGAGAACATTCATTGGGGCTATAGAGAGAATTTATTGACAAAAATAAAGCAACAATTTGTACACAATGTGGGTCTTTTAAAATATATTTTTCATTGAACTAGTTATTTTCAGAAGCAAAGCACTGCCATCTTGAGGACAAACGGGTATCTATCAATTTTATTATCTACCACCACAAAGTCTTTGGTTCAAATAAAGGCAAATTTTTAACTGTGCCTTCACTTCTTCCCCTAGGAGCCAATTTCATTCTATAGTCATCTTCAAAAGACTAGGTGTATGAAATAGATACTGACCAGGAAAGGACAAGTTAAAACAATGTTTCCCAAATGTTATGTCAGAATACAGATCAGGGACATCAAATATCCACCATGTTCAACACAAACGCACACATATATACACGGGGCTCAACTACAGTTCTTAATCCGAGCTTAAACTGTACTTTTCATGAATAACGATTGTGTATCCCTAATACCATAAATGGGAAAAATCTGAGAATAAACCATTTATCTCAGTGCAAATGCATACAAACCATGTGTCAAATAAATTTTAGAAAGAGAGAAACTCAGTTTTTTTTTTCTTACAAAATATATGCCAACATGTTCAAACGGAAGTATGGCTGTGGCATTTTTTTTTCTATTAAAAAATTTACAAGCCATTTTCTGCGATTCTCTTAGACATGTACATTTTCCACTAGGAGGAGGAGGCAATTGTTAGAATAAATAACCAAGGATAGAGATTTCCCATTTCATGGGCACATTTCTCTTAAGAATGTCAATTCACCCTTAAAGGCACAGAAGCTTCTATCCTGAAAAGACTTGCTCCTTAGTAAGCTGCCAAGTTCAAACACATTTAGCCCAGAGCAAGAGGTTTGAGGATTGTGGCCTGAATCATAAGCAACACAGAAGTACGACATGGTTAAGCATCTAGGGACGTTTTTAAAGCAGAATTGTTCCTCTAACAACCAAGGCCTGAAATTTTATTTACACGAGTTATCTCTTTCCCACAATCTGTCCCTCAAAATGTGTTAAGACATGCGAAGTCATATAATATGGCAGCATGACTAGTAAGTGACTGGCTCCAGCCATCTCTGCTGCAAGTTGTGAGGTGGTGGTTTCGAAAATATTCCTAGGGTGCATCTTTCGTCGGCTCTGCTACAATGGCAAAGTACTATTGCATCTTCAGAGGCAAACAGCAGCAAAAGCCAAACAATGAACAAGTACCACTCTGCTGCAAAAACTGGCAAGTTGTTGGCAGTAGGACATTCACCCTCTCCAGCCCTTCAAGAATTGCAGAAAAATCTTATCCAACTTGCCACTAGGAACAAAAAAAAAAAATTCAGTATGTGAAATATCAAAGAGTTTCATTCAATTCTGCCAAGAGTCTTCATACAAACATGAGCAGGTCCTAAAGGCCACTTTTAGATTAAGCAAGATCTCAAAGATTTCTGGACAAGTGATACTTAACACCAACACCTTGGACAGTATCCCAAGTGCATCTTCTGCAAGCAGAAAAAGCTCCGTTTGCACAAGTAGGCAAGGATGACTTTTGTCAATCTCTTCTCCCCTCTGTAGCCCCAGCAGAATTTGTATCTGAGGGTTGTGGGGCCTGTGTGCTCGCTTCCGGAGGGTCCTCTGAGCCCAGCAGTAAAAAACAAAAACACTACTTCTGGTTCCACAGAAAAACTGGAAGTGACATTTTTAATGCCTTATAAGGTATTAGGAGGCCTGGGGAAGCCCAGACAGATGTCCACAGTCTCCGCTGGGCTCAGAGGACCCTCTGGAGGTGAGGAGAGCAGAGTTCCCCTTGGCTCTGGAGGGTTGGGGAGAGGCATTTGCCTGTATCCTTCATTCCACTTAACCCCAAGAGGTTCTCAACTGGAACCCCCGTGGATACAGGGGCACGTCTGTACGCAAATCCATTTCCAATCCTGACAGCAGACTCTGAGCCTTCAGATTTTAAATGTACAGTAATTGCCAAGCATTAAATAAATTTCCAAAGAGATTCGGATCTTCGGTGGTGAAAGTCTACAACACAATCACTTTACAAGTGACACATTTAAAAAAAGAGAATATCACACAATATACACTCACCACAGGTACAAGAGACTAACAGCTCAATCCTATCCACACTTTCCTGGGAGTAAGCCCCATTTGACTCACCGGAGTCACTCACCTATAAGTCAATCCTACAGAAGTCGAGGGCAGGCTTTGAACAAACGATCATGGAATTTTCTATGACCCTAGGATAAGTCAAGGGTTAAACTTAGGGGGGGGGGTGTCTGACTATAGTTTTGTCTGATTTTACCTGAGGCCAGATCCTGAAAAATAACCTACTACTAACTGTTACCTAAGAACTGTAGTCTCGAATTTATTAAAAACATAGTAAAAGATCATAAGATACATTTTTATTCTTTTTAAATTCTGGTCTTCACCACTGTTTTGTTAACACTATCAGAGTAAGTGCACTGTAAACAACATACCAGCAAAATAGTGATTCCCAACCTGGTATTCATGTACTCCCAGGGACTCAACAGGACCTTTAGGGGTACTTGAAAAATAATGGAATAATGGCAGAAAAAGGCAGGTCATGCTCCAGAATGCCTTGCAAGGACCAGCAAGGCAGGAAAGGAGGTAGCTAGTTGGCTGTGGAAGCCCCACCAATAGCTAGCTAGTTTTTGGTCATCAATTCATGTATGAACCAGTGATTGAAAATCAGCACAGTAAAAAAGCTGAAACATAATATGGAAAGTGATCAATCACCCAGAATTTCTCAGCACACTTCTGGGGCAAAACAGTGCAAAAGCAGAGTCTTCTGTTCTTCAAACAGATGAAAAGAGAAAATATGTGATGAATACATGAAGTCTGGACTTTCATATGGAGGAGATGAGGGCTTGTCTTACTAACTACAAACATTTTGCTAATATGAAGGGTACAATTTATGGAAATGGGCTGCCAAGGGATATGCAAGTGAAAAAGGGTGGGAACCACTGCAGGAGAACCATGAATCAAATTCACCTTTAAGGTGTCCGATGTGTTAAGCCAGAAGCTCTACGTACAACATACAACCATAACACATAACTGGGAGTGTGCAATTCAATTCACAGCAGAGAGATGCAGCTGCATAAATTTGCAACCCTTTTTACTCAGAAGCAGACCCCCTGCTTTCCATGGGTGTTATTCTTAAGTAATGGCACATTGAATTGTAGCCTGGGACTTTGCTTCAAATGGAAAGGAGGATTCCCATCCTGGTGTTTCAAAAAACAGACCTGCTTTGCAAGCATTTGCAAAGCAGAACGAGGCTGCAGCAGAAGGAAGGAGAATAAAAGGTTAACTTTGGCTGGAAGTTCCCAGTTGCTGTAGAAACAAATGATCTCTGCCTGCCTGCTTGAGAAAGGAAACTTTTCAGAGTTGAAAGGCTCTGCCCTCTGATTAACCCGGAGATAAGGCGAAGTGATAATTTGAGCTTGATTACTTGGCAAAAATTTCAGGTACTATAGGCTAGTATCTATGGTGCTTCAGAGGAGACATGCATAGCATTGGGCTGTAAATTGATGCTTCCCAAACTAACTTTACTTGTGATTCCTACTCCCTATGCTGCAGAAGCAGTACACATCTCCCAGAAGTGATTGGCTACATTGCCATCGCCAGTTACTTCTGGGTTCAGTGCGTGGAATGCTATAAATGGTAGTAAGAGGCTCAGTGCAGTAAGGAGGGCCTTTCCAAGTGTGTGAAAACTACGCACAGGAGCTCCGCCCACTGATCTGAGCCTCCTACCACCATTTGCAGTGTCCCACGTGGTCTTGCTGAAGGCTGTTAAGAGGCCTGCGACAGCCCAGGGAGTGCCTTGCAACACCATTGCAATGCACCATTTGGGAACACCTGAGCTTTAAGATGGACAAAAGTTAAAAGTTCTGAATTTATGGTAAATATACATAATTACCCTTAGTCCACCTCCTTCTGTTCCTGGGCTAGCAGATTCAAGGCGCTTTTCAACTTCTTCCTGTTTTCTTTTCTTTTGTTCCACAGAAGCTAGATTCTTAATACCCCGAGAAGCGGCCTTTGGAAAATGGACACAAAAAGCAGATTATAATCCAGTTTTTTTCTCCAGTGACCCAGCCAATACCTTTCCCCAGGCTACTTCTTCTTTTAAATGAATATAGCTACACGCACATACACACAGTGCTATTCTTATTCATAAGTGTCATTTTGTGGTAAGGATGCTCTGATGCAGGTCTCCTCGCTGCTCATCTCCCGAGGCCTCAAGAACATGGTAACAAGATCAAGATCTGGGGAATCAACATACTGTACCATAATACAGATCAACAACATTTTCACCTTCATCTCCCAGAATGATGGAATAGCCCCTGTGGTCTCCCCAAACCTTTACCGCTTAATATTTTAACATGACATTTTGAATTTATGCCAACAAATTATCTTTAGGCTTAACACATTAGAATGTTTACAAAACTGCTCATTAATACACAGGATTGCTGTACCATTTTGTTGTGCATATTTTGTTGTGCAGCCTCTGTAGTCTTAGGAGAGCAGAATAAAACAAAGATTTGTTACACAGCAACTATATAGAGCAGTGTTTCTCAAACTTCGAGGGAGCTTTACTCCCTTAGTAAGTTCTTGCGGAGGAGTGGCTAAGGCAGTGACACAATCCCCAGGATCGCATCGGTAAGGGGGAAGGGGGGGTGCTTTAGGCTTACCTAGAAAGAGGTAGGGCTGCAGCAGGCTGCAGGAGGTGCGGGGAGCCCTGCGCAGCCCTCCGCAGTGCTCCCAACTCTTGGAATCTACAATAGAAGCCTAATACCAGACGGGAGAGCCATAAAGAACCTGGGAAAGAACCTTTCCCTTAAATGCCTCCAGAGCGGCTGGAACATAACCATTGCCGCAGGTAAAAAAGAAACGGGAAATAGCTGAGGACGCTAGTTTGGATGCGTTCTGCACTGCCTTGCGATGAAAAGCCCAAGTGAGCCTGTAATGGAAGTTGATTCCCAGGTACTTGAAATGCTTAACCTGCTCCATTTTATTGCCATTACAAGACCATTTAAAAGCCTTCCATCTGTTGGCAAATATCATTATCTTAGATTTAGCATAATTGATTTGCAATTTGTTGGACAAAAGATACTCTTCAGTGCGACTCAGCAGATGTTTTAGGCCAATCCTAGTACAGGATATCAGTACTGCATCATCCGCATACAGAAGTAGCGGCACTTGACTTGCGCCAAGCTTCGGACAATGGCTATCTACTTCCTTCAGGGATGGGGCAAGATCGTTTAGAAACAGATTGAAAAGCATGGGGGCCAAGACACAGCCCTGTTTGACCCCTTTGTTAGTAGCGATGGAATAAGTTAGATTCCCACTCCAGGAGCGTCTAACCCTGCATGAAGTATTTAGATGGAGGGACCTAATCAGCATCAACAATCTTTTATCAATCCCCATGTTTTCCAACTTGGACCAGAGAAGCTCCCTATCCACAGAATCGAAGGCACCTTTCAGATCAAGGAAGGCTACATAAAGGCGAGCCTTACATATCCTAACCTGCTTATGGGCCAAATGAGATAGGATCAAGCAATTGTCCAAAGTTGATTTGCCCCGACAGAAGCCAGATTGCTCGGGGCCTAAGATGCCTTGCGAAGTAACCCAGAGAGTAAGTTTATTGCACAGATATTTAGCATAAATCTTACCTATCACAGAAAGCAAACTAACGGGCCGAAAATTTCCTGGTGTGGTAGGGTCACCCTTTTTATGGATAGGAATAACTGTCGCTGTAAGCCAGACATTGGGCAATAGGACAGAACTGTCGATCACTGTAAAGACGTGGGCAAGTAACTGGGCCCACCATTCCGGATCGCCTTTTAAAAGCTCAGGTGGTATTTCATCTGGACCTGCAGCCTTCCCTGGCTTCAATTGCATAATTAGTTCTTTAATTTCCTCAGGGGTCACAGGAGGCCAGATAGGCAGATCCACAGAGGTGAAGTCAGGGTAAGTGTCTGGGGATTTGCTCTTATCGTAAAAAATGTCAGTGAAGTGTTGAACCCATGTAGATGATGCAATTATAGCAGGGTCGTATGTTTCTGATCTACACGAACCTGCTACAACTGACCAAAATTGTTTATTATTTTTTTGTTGAATTGTTTGATGCAGCTTGTTCCATTGAGTTAAAACAAACTTTTTCTTTTTCTCTGTCAATAAAACTCTTAGTTGTTTTTTAAGGATAGAGTATTTAACCAAACAATCGGGGTCATTGTACTTTCTAAAATCTAAATAAGAAGCCCTAATACACACCTTAAGATTCCTACATTCACTATCAAACCAATCCTTTTTGTCAAATGCACCACAGGATTTAACCAACTTGGGCTTGGTACTCAAAACTTAAAAACGTGACCAATAAAACCTTCAAAGGATTTGATTTGAACAAGGGGATCTGGATCCTGTAGAATGGCCGATAAAACATCTCTGCTTGCTGGTTCCGTACTTAGACGATGGAAATTTGGGGAAAGGGCGCTGTTAGCCACAATTTCATACCTACACTCTGGATTTGTATCTATCTCAGCTTGTGATGGACGTCAAGGACCAAGTGTTTTGCGCCCACTTCTATTGTAGATTCCAAGAGTCGGGGAGCGCTGTGGAGGGCTGCACAGGGCTCCCCACACCTCTGCAGCCTGCTGCAGCCCTACATCTTTCCAAGTAAGTCTAAAGCACCCCCCTCGCCCCCTTAGCAACGCGATCCTGGGGATTGCGTCGCTGCCTCCCTCCCCTTCCCCCGCCCCTTAAAGGGACGGGGGAAACGTCATAAGAACTGGTGGGTCACGACCCACCAGTTTGAGAACCACTGATATAGAGAACATTCAGAACCATCACTGGCCCAATGAGCAACATGACAGAAAGGTAGAGCACAAGCTACAACATCTTTTCCTGCAATAGGAACCTTTATGTTCCACCCTGGAGAAAAAGCAGCTTCAGGGAGGAGCTGAGAGTTAAAGAAAGAAAACTGTAGAGAGAAACTGCCCCCCACCCCATCCATGATCCTGATCCAAAGTCAGCCTGGTCCTGCACAGCTGCAGTTACCTTAGCAAAAAAAACCATAATTAGAGGCAGCTGTCATTGCATCCAGACAATGTCAGTTTCACCAGAGAGGGACTGGCCTTTGCAATCTTCAAATATATGAAACAGCCACAGCGAAAACTCCCTATTCTAAATCCAAGGCTGCTCAAGAAGTTACTGTGATGACAGGAATGGATGGCTTTTAAGCAGAGACTCTCCTCAACCTCTTGAGTGTCCATGTGGCGAGCAATTTTAAAAGTTAATCATCCCCCCGTGAAGCACTACCCCATATGTACACCGTCCCATCCTGTCTTCCCCACACAGCAGGTTGTTAACATCCGAATGACTCTCCAAGCTGTCTGGAACCTCGTAGACTTCGGGAGTTCTGTCCAATTTTAGCCACAGAAATCCGTGGCTCTCAAACACCAGCACTGCCTTCCCTTCCAGTATTGTTCACACTCACCAAAACAGTGATTTAGCAACACTCAATGAAGACCTTAAAGTAAGCATTCCTGAAGATCCTGCCCTTCCCTCCCCCTGCCATTATCACAGGCTTTTGTATCTTTTGCTCCTCAGCAGAAAAGCACAGTGAAGTTATGACAATACCTAGAAGCTCTTAGTGGACAGTGATGCAAATTGGGTGCCTCACTCCATAAACATTCACTGCAAAGCCCAGCCTTCAACTCAGGAGAAGCAAACTGTAATGGCATAATGAGGTCTACTTCCCAACATGCTTAAGTGATGCGATTTCCAGCAAAGATCCATCCATCTATTGTTCACATTCATTATGCAAGACAGTGTATCTGAGTAAATAGTATCTCCCCGTGCCAAACACCTGATTACCTCCATCTGCCTTTTTTCTGCAGCTTCCGCTAGTTGCCTTCTTTTCATTTCCTATGGAAATATGAAAGAAAACCATTTTAAGAAGTTGTTTTTACACCAAATTTACTGGGGAAAAAGTGATCCTTCACAACATGGTAAGTATTTAAAATGGATGGAAGTCTACTCCAATCTTTCAAATGCAAATTTGAGAAGACTTCAAATTCATAGTGGCCAACATTAGATTTCTAGTTACCCACATGCTTGGTAGTTTTCCACATATGTGGTAGCTCTCAGGATTTGTTGCCTGTGCAGCCAACTCACTTGCTATAAGAAAATGATGATGCTTCTAGGGCTACTAGTGAAATTAGTAAAAACAAAAAATGGATATAATGCTTCAGTCAGTTGTGGGCCTTTGTTCCACAGCTACAAACCTATAGGTAGAGGTGTTTGTTTCCGGTAAAATAGGATTACCGTCGGGCAGCACAATCCTATGCTGCCCGGACCACAGGGTTATCATAGCACCGAAAATGGCTACCGCAGCATCCTGAGCACTAACAGGGCAGAAGACTTTCATCCCTTTCCCCCAAGTAAGGTAAACTGCCCCACAATGGGGCTACTCAATTCTGTGGCAACCTTGGACCCAGGACAGTTCTTCCTATAAGACCATAGTACTGGCAATGTCACAAGCTGCCTACCTACTATCTGACCATATGAAGAATGCTAGCAAGGCAACCATTACTCAATGTAGGCTGTGAAGAAATAAACCAATGCAAGGGTATTTTTTGAAGCAGAAAATACATTTAAGCTGAACAGAAAAAAGCTGCGTTCCAGTAAGTGTTCATTTACAGTCACAAGAAAAACAATGCAAGCAGAGCTAAAGGGGAAGGCTAGTCTCCATTGAAATGTGATTTCTTCATCTCCATTGTTCAACTACACCAGCCATTTTCAACCACTGTGCCGTGGCACACTGGTGTGCCGCAGGAGTTTGGGGGAGGATCAATTGTTAGTAGGGCCACTGGGGGATGCAAGCCCCTGCCATCAGTGCGGTGTGCCTTGCCAATTGTCAAAAAACTGTTGGTGTGCCTTGACAGTTTTAACACCTCCTCAGTGTGCCATGAGATGAAAAAGGTTAAAAAATCACTGAACTAGACCAACAATATCACTGTTTATCATTTTGCTTACCAGAACAAGAATTTTCTAATTTTGCTATTGCTTATTTTAATGAGTAAAGTTACTCCAAAAGTTGACTGACTGTGGGCCCAACCCTATCCCATTTTCCAGTGCTGGTCCTGCTGAGCCTATGGGCTACGCATGGCTTCCTGTGTTGGGGAGGCAGTCACAGAGACCTCCTCAATGTATGGGAACATTTGTTCCCTTACTTCAGGGCTGCATTGAAGCGGCACTGGTGTTGGAGAGTTGGATAGGATTGGGCTCTAAGTGATCTTTTAAAAGGGGGAAAAATCAGTTTAAAACTCTGCTTAGCACAGCAACATTCCCTGGGGAACAAGGATTAAATGACCAAAACAATGGAACTACCACTTTTTTTTTTTTTTTTTTAAAGGAAGTTATCTTTTCTGGTGTTTCTGGGTGTTGCCCCAACATCAATTCTGGGTGTTGGAGTGGGTGAGGGAGGAAAACATTTCAATTCCATCTCATTTCTCCGCCTTTTAAGTTTAAATTACACACAGTTTAAAAATAGGACCTCAATTTGATATCCTTGGTGAAAGCTAGATGAAGCTGCTGCTGTCGTCAGAAGACCAAATAATCAATTGGGCTAGATGCGATCCCAGCAGAATCAGTTGTGCCAGCTAGAAAACTAAGCCTCTCGCCACCAGCTAAGTATAGTGTTAAAGTGTGCTACATGGTGCAAATGAGCATGCATGTGGAAATGCTTGGAATGAATAGACAAGGTAAAAAACAAAACATCTTATCTTAAAGCTCTGTTGTACTTAAACACAGCCCTGCAAGGGAGCTCTTTCTCTGCACCTGTTTGCAAGCAAGTGCCAGGCAGATGCCTTTTAGCTCTGCCTGGCCTGCAGGCCTTTAAAATGGAATTGGACAAATTTCTGGAGGAAAAGTCCATCACAGGTTACAAGCCCTGATGGGTATGTGCAATCTCCCAACTTTAGAAGTAGGCTACCTCAGAATGCCAGATGCAGGGGAGGGCACCAGGATGCAGCCCTCTTGTTGTCTTGTGTGCTCCCTAGGGCAACTGGAGGGCCACTGTGAGATACAGAAAACTGGACTAGATGGGCTTTTGGCCTGATCCAGCAGGGATCGTCTTATGTTCTTATGAATGGGCCTATAAGGATGCAATCCTAGGCACCCTTTCCCAAGAGTAAGCCCCACTGAACACAATGGAACTTACTTCTGAGTAGACATGCATAAGAGTGCATACTTAACCCAAGTTAAACTTAATCTAAGTTAGAACATAGCCTAACCAGTTCAGTAAATTGGGACACAGGATCTAGACAGCAATAAATAATTAAAAACTCAAATAAAAACTAGCTTGAGGTTACAAAACAGTCCAGCCTAAGAGAACAGAACTAGGAGGGAAAGAACCTAGTAAGGGGCAATTCCCATTCAGGAGCCTGCAAGTAGGTTACGCCCATCAGCAGCCTTTTGTCGTCCTGAGCTTTTGTAAACTCACCTGGGAAGACCAGCCCCCCTTTCAATCAGGAAGGAAGGAGGGAGGAGAAGCCAGCCAGGAGCATAAAGCTAGGCCTGCCATTGCGTGAGGCTCTCTCCAGATGCATGTGGCCTCTGGGAACCCTAAGTGCCAGGTAAACTGAGAGTTTAGCATCTGGGCGAGTTCAGCAGCAGGGCGAGGAGGCCAGGGCCCCATACACTGCCCTTCCTCTTCCCTTGAGAAGAGGGCTGCTAACCAGTGTAGGGTTTTTAAAAGTACCCCTAAATAAAACAACAACAACAACAAAAAAGCTATGCAGTCAGACAGCCAGCAGCAGGGTGGGAGCTTTCCAGTGTTCTGCATTGAGTGCCACATGTATGATTATATGCCTCTGGGGCATAAGTCATGGGTGTGTCCTCGGTGCAAGGAGCTCCAGGGTCTCAGGGAACGCGTCCGCTCCCTTGAAGCCTTGGTGGCCGACCTGGAGAAGCGCAGGCAGGCAGAGGAGGACCGTGGGGAGACTTCCGGGGATGATCAGGCTTCGTCCCAACCTCAGGCATGCAGCTCCTCAGCTGCCCGGGTGGGAAGTCTCGGGACTGGAGGATGTCATCCTGGAGAGGAGGGAAATCCCCTAGGGGGGACCCCTTCTCCAGGGGATGGGCCCGTATCCGAACGCACTCGGGATACTCCTCGGCGGGAGGGGGGTCGGTGGCTTCTTGTAGTGGGGGATTCGATTATTAGAAACATAGAGAGGGGGGTTTGCGACGGATGTGAGGACTGCATGGTGACTTGCCTGCCTGGTGCGAAGGTTGCGGACATCACTTCTCATCTAGACAGGCTAGCAGACAGTGCTGGGGGAGAGGTAGCGGCTGTGGTGCATGTCGGCACCAACGACGTGGGCAAGTGTAGCTGGGAGGTCCTGGAGGCCAAATTTAGGCTTTTAGGCAGGAAGCTGAAAGCCAGGACCTCAAAGGTAGCGTTCTCTGAAGTGCTACCTGTTCCACGCGCAGGGCCAGCTAGGCAGGCGGAGATCAGGGGTCTCAATGCGTGGATGAGACGGTGGTGTAGGGAGGAGGGGTTTAGATTCGTTAGGCACTGGGGAACGTTTTGGGACAAGCGGGGCCTGTACAAGAGGGACGGGCTCCACTTGAACCAGAATGGAACCAGACTGCTGGCGCATAACATTAAAAAGGTGGCAGAGCAGCTTTTAAACTGATCCCTGGGGGAAGGCCGACAGGAGCCCAGGGGCATCCGGTTCGGGACTCCTCATCCCTATGGGATGAGGATGGGGAGGTTAGAGAACAACAAGACAAAGGCAGGGTAGGAGAAGAAATTGGGAAAGGTAGGGTGATGGGATGTGATAGATGGTTTGGCACAATGAGAGGATGCGGGGACAAAGGAGCAAATAAGCAGCCCATCCTGGGGCATTCCGTGTATAAATGCTTTTATGCGAATGCCCGAAGTCTACGAGCAAAGGTGGGAGAACTGGAATGTCTGGTGACAAGGGAAAACATTTACATAGTGGGCATAACGGAAACCTGGTGGAATGCGGAGAATCAGTGGGATACCGCAATCCTGGGCTATAAACTCTACAGGAGGGACAGGCAGGGGTGTGTTGGAGGTGGGGTGGCCCTTTATGTTAAGGAAGGGATAGAATCCAGCAAAGTAGAGATTGAAGGTGGGTCCGACTCCACCGTAGAATCTCTGTGGGTTAAATTACCAGGCTTGTGCAGCGATGTAATACTGGGGGCATGCTATCGTCCTCCAGACCAGAAATCAGATGGGGACCTTGAAATGAGGAAACAGATCAGGGAGGTGACAAGGAGGGACAGGGTTGTAATCATGGGGGACTTCAATTATCCTCATATTGACTGGGTCAATTTGTGTTCTGGTCATGATAAGGAAACCGGATTTCTTGCTAAATGACTGTGCCTTAGAGCAGCTAGTCATGGAGCCCAGCAGAGGACAGGTGACTCTGGATTTAATATTGTGCGGTATGCAGGACCTGGTTAGAGATGTAAACGTTACTGAGCCATTGGGGAACAGTGATCATGCTATGATCCGTTTTGACATGCATGTTGGGGGAAAAATACCAGGCAAATCTCTAACAAAAACCCTTGACTTCCGACGGGCGGACTTCCCCCAAATGAGGAGGCTGGTTAGAAGGAGGTTGAAAGGGAGGGTAAAAAGAGTCCAATCTCTCCAGAGTGCATGGAGGCTGCTTAAAACAACAGTAATAGAGGCCCAGCAGAGGTGTATACCGCAAAGAAAGAAGGGTTCCACTAAATCCAGGAGAGTGCCCGCATGGCTAACCAGCCAAGTTAGAGAGGCTGTGAAGGGCAAGGAAGCTTCCTTCCGTAAATGGAAGTCTTGCCCTAATGAGGAGAATAAAAAGGTACATAAACTGTGCCAAAAGAAATGTAAGAAGGTGATACAGGAGGCCAAGCGAGACTATGAGGAATGCATGGCCAGCAACATTAAGGGGAATAATAAAAGCTTCTTCAAATATGTTAGAAGCAGGAAACCCGCCAGAGAAGCGGTTGGCCCTCTGGATGGTGAGGGAGGGAAAGGGGAGATAAAAGGAGACTTAGAGATGGCAGAGAAATTAAATGAGTTCTTTGCATCTGTCTTCACGGCAGAAGACCTCGGGCAGATACCGCTGCCCGAATGGCCCCTCCTGACCGAGTTAAGTCAGATAGAGGTTAAAAGAGAAGATGTTTCAGACCTCACTGATAAATTAAAGATCAGTAAGTCACCGGGCCCTGATGGCATCCACCCAAGAGTTATTAAGGAATTGAAGAATGAAGTTGCAGATCTCTTGACTAAGGTATGCAACTAGTCCCTCAAAACGGCCACGGTGCCAGAAGATTGGAGGATAGCAAATGTGACGCCGATCTTTAAAAAGGGAAAGAGGGGGGACCCGGGAAACTATAGGCCGGTCAGCCTAACATCCATACCGGGTAAGATGGTGGAATGCCTCATCAAAGATAGGATCTCAAAACACATAGATGAACAGGCCTTGCTGAGGGAGAGTCATCATGGCTTCTGTAAGGGTAAGTCTTGCCTCACGAACCTTATAGAATTCTTTGAAAAGGTCAATAGGCATGTGGATTTGGGAGAACAAGTGGACATTATATATCTGGACTTTCAGAAGGCGTTTGACACGGTCCCTCACCAAAGGCTACTGAAAAAACTCCACAGTCAGGGAATTAGAGAACAGGTCCTCTCATGGATTGAGAACTGGTTTGGAGGCCAGGAAGCAGAGAGTGGGTGTCAATGGGCAATTTTCACAATGGAGAGAGGTGAAAAGCGGTGTGCCCCAAGGATCTGTCCTGGGACCGGTGCTTTTCAACCTCTTCATAAATGACCTGGAGACAGGGTTGAGCAGTGAAGTGGCTAAGTTTGCAGACGACACCAAACTTTTCCAAGTGGTGAAGACCAGAAGTGATTGTGAGGAGCTCCAGAAGGATCTCTCCAGACTGGCAGAATGGGCAGCAAAATGGCAGATGCGCTTCAATGTCAGTAAGTGTAAAGTCATGCACATTGGGGCAAAAAATCAAAACTTTAGATACAGGCTGATGGGTTCTGAGCTGTCTGTGACAGATCAGGAGAAAGATCTTGGGGTGGTGGTGGACAGGTCGATGAAAGTGTCGACCCAATGTGCGGCGGCAGTGAAGAAGGCCAATTCTATGCTTGGGATCATTAGGAAGGGTATTGAGAACAAAACGGCTAGTATTATAATGCCGTTGTACAAATCTATGGTAAGGCCACACCTGGAGTATTGTGTCCAGTTCTGGTCGCCGCATCTCAAAAAAGACATAGTGGAAATGGAAAAGGTGCAAAAGAGAGTGACTAAGTTGATTACGGGGCTGGGGCACCTTCCTTATGAGGAAAGGCTAGGCGTTTGGGCCTCTTCAGCCTAGAAAAGAGACGCCTGAGGGGGGACATGATTGAGACATACAAAATTATGCAGGGGATGGACAGAGTGGATAGGGAGATGCTCTTTACACTCTCACATAATACCAGAACCAGGGGACATCCACTAAAATTGAGTGTTGGGCGGGTTAGGACAGACAAAAGAAAATATTTCTTTACTCAGCGTGTGGTCGGTCTGTGGAACTCCTTGCCACAGGATGTGGTGATGGTGTCTAGCCTGGACGCCTTTAAAAGGGGACTGGACAAGTTTCTGGAGGAAAAATCCATTATGGGGTACAAGCCATGATGTGTATGCGCAACCTCCTGATTTTAGAAATGGGTTATGTCAGAATGCCAGATGCAAGGGAGGGCACCAGGATGAGGTCTCTTGTTATCTGGTGTGCTCCCTGGGGCCTTTGGTGGGCCGCTGTGAGATACAGGAAACTGGACTAGATGGGCCTGTGGCCTGAGCCAGTGGGGCTGTTCTTATGTTCTTAGTGGGTTGTAAGGCAGCAACCCAAGGCACCCTTTCCTGAGAGTAAGCCCCACTGAACACAATGGAACTTACTTCTGAGTAGGCATGCATAAGAGTGGGCTGTAAGGCATTCAAGGCACCCTTTCCTGAGAGTAAGCCCCACTGAACACAATGGAACTTACATCTGAGTAGGCATGCCTAGGAATGGGCAGTCGGGCTGCAATCCAAGGCACCCTTTCCCAAGGGTAGGTCCCACTGCAGACGTGGCTGGGAGTGCGCTGTGGGCAGCTTGGAGGAAGGGGGCCAGCCACTTAACAGGAAGCTCTCAGGCCAGCGGAGGGGCTTTGCAGGGGGTGCGCAGAGGGGCGCGGGGTCTGCGCGCACTCACCGGGTCGGGCGTCTCCACCACGTCCTCGGCAGCGCCGCCCATGCAGGGCAGGCAGAGCCCCATGCTGGCCGCGCGCGCTCCGGGTGCCAGGCAGCCCCCCGCCTCCCGGCAGCGGCCCCACCGGCGGCCGTCAGCCCAAGCCGCGCCCCGCGTCCTTTGACTCCCGGCACCGCTCGGCGCCTCGCCCGGCTTCCGCCTGCACCGCGGGGCCGTCACTGCGCCACCTGCCGCTCCGGAGCCGGCCAAGGGCGGTGCGCGTCTTGCCCTGCGGCAGCCCCAGCCTGTGTCAAGCTGGGCTTACTCCCGGGAAAGTGTGGCTGGGATGGCAGCCTTTCAGCCCCAGTCCTGGGCATGTCTACTCAGAAGTAAGCCCCGTTGTGCGCCATGAGGTTTACTCCCAGGAAAGTGTGGCTAGGGTGGCAGCCTTTCAGCCCCAGTCCTAGGCATGTCTACTCAGAAGTATGTCACATTGTGTTCAGTGAGATTTACGCCCAGGAAAGGGAAGAGGAAATTTTGGCAGGTGCAGCTTTTTAATCCTTTCCATGTTGAGCTGCACCTGCCAAAATTCCCTCCTTTATACAATGGTTAAAGGTGTAGGCACTTTGTCCTCCATTGTATCTGGTCACCCAGTACATCGGCCAAATCCTATCCAACTTTCCAGTGCTGATGCAGCCACAATGCAGACCTAAGGTAAGGGAACAAACATTCCCTTTCCTTGAGTAGACCTCTGAGCCCCCCCCCCCCCACAGGATGCACCATGTGCCCCATTGGTATGGCTGCATCAGTACTAGAAGGTTGGATAGGATTGGATCCTTACTTCTGAGTAAACAGGATAGGATTGTATAGTGAGGATTTGTTTGATCTGAGATTGAGAAGAATGAGTTATGAAAAAGGGTACATGGAAGAGGTGGATTTTGAGGAGGGATCCATATCCCAAAACTAACCAACTTTCCAGCACTGATGCCGCTACAATGCAGCCTTGAGGTAAGGGAACAAACATTCCCTTACCTTGAGGAGATCTCCATGACTGCCACCCCCAAGGAAGGATGCAGCACTCTCCCTGTTGGCACAGTTGCATTGGCTCTGGAAAGTTAGTTAGGATGGAGCTGTTAATGATTACACACGTGTACCCCACCTTTTCAATTGAACAAAAACAGGATTGCATTCCAAGATAAGTTGACAGCAGATTTCCTATAAATAGCTTATAGCGTGAATTAGCCCAGATTCTCATCTGGTCTGGTTTACCATACTCTTTTTTCCCCTTTATGTTGAGCAGCATGAGGCTTGCTAGTCTTTCTAATTGTCTTTAGAATTCATAACTGTGTTTATTTGCTGCAGATGGAAACATGAAACTGCAGACCTTAGGTCCTAACTTAAAGTGCTAAGTCTGAGCAAGCAATGAACCAGAATGATGGATCAGGAACCGAGCCTTCTGAAGACAAACCAAAACAATGACTAGCCAAGATTCAGATAGAACCAGTCTGGTGTCTCAGGTGAGGCAGGATGTGATAATAAAACAGAATGAGTGGTAGGAGAGTTTGCTAGGATGCAAACCCACGTTAACTAGGGTTTGCCAGATGGTATACCAAAGCAGGAGCAAACCTCAGTGAGGAGAGTTTTGTGGCTAGAAGAAAGAAACACAGGGAACACAAAAGCAAAGCACAATAAATTAGGGAACAACCTGGAGAAGGCTGGTGATAGTCACCTTCAACCAGTTGGGAGTTCCTTGGTGTGGGGAAAATTGCATAGTGACAAAAAGGCTTGTGAACCTTGGCCATACTGTAGACAAACCTGCACCTTGTTTTTCAGAATACATTCTGAGATAGCCTTGACTCACTGCCTTTTTGTCTATGAAAACAGGATGAGAGACTGTACCTTGAAGATTCGCTTCTTATCAAGTAATGTGCCTTAGTCAGGCTAGAGCTGGCTAATGTTTATCTTTTAACTGAATGCGACTCAGCTTATTCTGTGCTGTTTGAAACCCAATAAAAGAGACTTGTTGGAGGCGGGGTGAGAGACTTCCTCTTGCATTTGTTCCCTTGGAAACCTGTCAGTTGTCTTATCCTTCTGCACCTGTACTATATCCAGCAGCTGGATCTTCTGAGTCCTGCTGCTCCCAGAGTCATACCAACACTTGGTGTGCACGTATAAATTTTATTTTTCAGATTTTTATACCACCCTTCCTCCATGGAGCTCAAGGTGGTGTACATAGTTCTCCTCCTCCTTTTATCCTCACAGCAACCTGTGAGGTAGGGTAGGCTGAGAGATAGTGACTGACGCAAGGTCACCCGGGAAACTTTGTGACTGAATGGGGATTTGAACCTGGATCTTCCAGGTTTAAGTCCAACTCTTGAACCACGACAAAAATGGTTCCAAAATTTTTTAGCTTTGAGACCCACCTAAAAAAGAGTTACACTTTACCTGCCGCTCAAGCCCCTATGGCTATAATGGAGAATGGGCAGCAGTGCTTCCCCTAAGTAGCAGATTGTTTAGGCCTTAATACACATAGCCTAAACTACCCTGTCAGTTTCACAACCCACCAAAAATTGGGTCATGACCCACTGGTAGGCCATGAATCCACAGTTGGGGATCGCTGTACTACACCATCTTGGGAGCTTTTATCATTAGCAAACTGGAGAGCAGTTATTCTCAGGAGTGGCTGTCGTGGTGGTAAGTTCAGCCTATGTTGCCTTCACTGGCTTTTCTGACCCCTGTACTGCCCAGGATTGCAGAATGCACTCCCCCCCACAGAGGAGAATACCACCCCCCCCATCTCATCTGGGGTCCTTCTGAGTCCTTCGGAAGGCTTTTAAACTTTACTTCTGGTTTTCATTCAGAAATCAGAACTGATGTTTTAAAACCCTTAGAAGGCTTTGGCCTCAGAAGACCTTCTAAGGCAGGGGTGCTCACACTTTTTTGGCTCGAGAGCTACTTTGAAACCCAGCAAGGCCCGGAGATCTACCAGAGTTTTTTTTACAATGTTCACGCCATCATAACATATAACATTTATGTGTACAATGCGTGTTGGTGTACCTTGAGCCCCACTGAGTATAACAGGACTTACTCCTGAGTAGACATGCCTAGGATTAGGCTGTGAGGCTGCAATCCTAGCCACACTTACCTGGGAGTAAGCCCCATTGAGTACAATGGGCCTTACTCCCAGCATTTCCTCCCAGAGGCACCTGAAGGGGGGTCGGCACTCCGCGATCTACTCATTTTGCCTCGCAATCTACCGGTAGATCGCGATCCACCTATTGAGCACCCTTGTTCTAAGGGCTTTAAAATATCACTTCTGGTTTTCACCTGCTCCCTTAGAAGGCCTCTGGGAGGCTGTGAATAGGGATGCCGTTGGGGCATTTGACATCTCCAGGTACACCAGCAGGTGTCATGAATACTATTCGGTCCATTGTATGAAAGGAATTTGACACCCCTGTGTTAGAAGAATCCACATCTTCTTGCAGTACATGAAGCAATCACTTGCTGAGTTATACCAATGCTCCTTGTGACACAGAGGAAAGTAAGGAAGCTGTAGTTCTGTCAATGCAGTGGACAGCTCCTATGCCCTTTCCCTGGTAGGCATCTCACTCAATGACCACTGCTGAAAATGCACTTTATCACATGAGACTTACAGCCAGTCCTGCAGTGCTGCTTCCTTTGTTGTGACGGAAACAGCAGCCTTTGGTTTTGGAGAGAGATTTACAGTCATCAAGGACCATGAAACTTCTGATCAACCATCATTTGCCTTCATTATTTGGTGGTAGAAGGCCCATTAATCATAATGAAGTCAATCAAAATTCATGATATCCTCATCATCATTTATTCTTTCTAGAGCACTTAACATGTACTAGACGCATTACAACACATTTCTAAAAACTCACAATTCCTGTGTACCCCGTTTAATGAAGACAGAGATAAAATGAATGGAGAGAGGATGGAATCAGGAGAATGTCAATAATTATCAGTCAGGTCATTATTATTACATTGGAAGTATCAGTTGTGGGCAGCCGGAAATTTTAAGATGATGTATATGAATTCTAAGACAGCTGCTTGGTGCAAAGGGCAGGTGTTATTCCATTTTAACATTCAGTTATTTGTGGAAATGTATTCACTTGGGGCATGTTCTGGGCTTATTTTCCTCTTGAAAAATGCAATGAAATGTTCAGAGACTGCATGAATCCAGCTGGTGGGAACTCTTGCAGTCCTTTCCCTGCACATCACAGATGAAACTATTCATGTGGAATTGTACTAACTGTAAAAATCCAGTGAAAGCATCAAAAGCTGAAATTCTATACACACCGGCTCAGGAATAAGTAATGGAACTTCTTTCCAGGTGTAGCTAAGGGGGTAAAGGGGGTAGCAACTGCACCGGGCAACAAGCTTTAGGGGGGCAACAAGCTGAGCTTGACACTAGTGGCCAAAATTGTGAAAACCCTGGTATGTACGAATAATACTATCATATCATTATAAAGGTAAATTAATGCAGAATGCAATGAAACAAACCACTTTGGAATATCTATATCAAAAGTTATGGTCAATTAACCAGAAAATGAAAACACAATTGCCTTATGGAACAAAAAGTGGATTTTTTTTACTGCAAACTGACCAATGAGACTGATTGTTCTGAGAGCCAATGAGATGTTGTTATGATACAGCATAGAACCAAGGTGTTAGTATGACTCAGCTCTCATTTCCACTAACTAACTAACTGGTATACAATTACACCTGCTAACTGGTAAAGAGACACTTTTTTCAAGGGGTGCTCTTATATTTAGCAGAGGGAGAATAACCACCCCTCTTCACCCCACAGTGTATCTTACCAATAAGGGACACACTTATTTATTTATTTACTTAATTAAATTTGATTTTGTCATGGAGAGGGAGCTACAAAATCGTCTTTGACACCAGGTAGCAGATAGATGCCTTAGCTATGCCACTGGTTGGGGGGAGGAGGCAGAGCAAGTGGGTGGCAAGCTGCTGGGGGGGAGAGGCAGGTTTTTTTCCTTGTTATTCCCTTCTCTAAAAGCCTGGGAATGTCATCATTTTCAGTTGTGACATCACTACTGGGGCATCATTTTGAGCTCAGCACAGGGTTCAAAATCATACGCTACACCACTGCTTCCTTGTAAATAGACATGTCTAGGATTGCAGTGTAAAAACACACAATAATTTTGGCTCTGACTATCCATTCTCTTGTAGCCTTGCCCAGGTAGAACATACTGGAGGATAAATTCTGTTTGAACCCAGTTAGATTTAATTCTGGATAAACATCCTTCTTACTGTTGTAGTAAATGTCTGTGGAATAGTTACTACTGCTGCAGTGATGGTGATGAATTTTCCTCTGTGTACTTCCCTTACTACAGCAATGAGCTTCTGCTGCCACAGAGCAGTACCAGGTAGTCCTTTGTATGTTGTTTTAGTGAAGCAGTTTTCAAGCTGTTAGGGTGATTTCTATTATGTATACAAGCAAAATGACAACAGCAGTAGATGACTGGAACAATACTTGTTGGTAGTGATGTCATAAGGCGAAGCCCATGGAATCCTCTGTACCCTAGTGGCACTGCCACTATATGGAGGGATCAAGAGTTGACCCAACCTGGTGGGCCCTCTGATGTGTGTTGGCTAATGGCCAGTGCCCAACCTGGCTGATTCCTAACACTTGCTGGTGTAAACAGCAAAATTTGATGTGGATTGAACCTTTGGATTACTAGAAAATCATATGGAACATTTCACCCTTTCACCTTTAGAGTTTCCCTGCTCATCAGTTGTTGTTTGTATGGCTATATCGCTGGTGTATTGTATCAATAACACTAATGAGAAAAAGCACCGATAACCCAAAAGCTGTCACAAATCGGTTTAGGGTGAGGGGGGCTCCCTCAGTAAAACGTGCTGTAAAAGAGATTAGTGTTCTGTCTGGAGATTATACCAAAAGGTTATCACCTTCACTGTTTCCAAGGAATTGCACTTGATGAACAGTGCAGCTTCTCTCAGTTCTAGCTTTTTGATTTGAGATAATAACAATTACTTAGAAAGAAAAATGACTGAGTGCCTTAATGTGTCATTCAATTACCGCCATGATGAGTGTAAAAAGATTGCTTTCCCCTTGATGCCATTTCCAAATGGCAATTGGAGTGGCCTGAGTGCAGGCTGGAGTAGAGAGAATGTCTCTGTATAAATAATAGCCAATCAAAGCCGACAGGCTTAAGGATTGATATATGCCTTTAGTATCCTCTTCAGAGTGGTGGTGAGAAGATTTCAATTTGAATTCAAAGTGCTCTTTAATGTATGGTGCTCCGTTTGTCATGCCAAACCAGCACCAGATATGTTGAATTTGGTGAACGTGGAAAATATGTTCAACTGGAGTGAAACATGAGTTTGAAAAACAAGGGAATTAGTTAAATGGGCAGAGGACAGCAAATTAATTCCAGTTCAGTTTGGAAAAGTCAACATCTATGTCTGAATTGCTCATGCAAATTGGTACATCTGTAATTAGCTGTTTGACATGCAGCTTTCCCCCATTTCTCTGGGGTAATGCTTGGAGTCTGCTGCCAAGAAGACAGAAGTGTCTGCATGACTCCCACATACCTTTAAATAGATAGTTGACTCCATTGATGCAAACATGCTCCTCCTTTGTAAGTAATTAGCTGTTAAAGGATCTTTGAGCAAAATAGAAATGTGTTAAGTCAATAAATAGATTGGCCATCTGATCTGAGATGCTGGAGGTAGGAGAGGATGATTTCTAACCTTTTCTTTTGGGAGTCCCACTGAAAAGACATACTTCTTCGTGTAGAACAAGGGTTTCCAAACTTGTTGACCAGAGGGCCACATGAAATATCTGGTGGAGTCCTGAGGGCCGGAAAAAAAAAATTTAAATATAAAATTTAAATAAATAAATTAGAGATGGAACTTAGATGAATGAATGAATGATTGGGCTCCTTCGCTCAGACTCTCCAGCTCTCAGAACACCCTCCAGATGCAATCAGAGCACAGCTCTGGTCACATTCAGTCGAGTGGGCCAGAGGCTTTCAGGGGACAAGAGGCTGGCTGTGGGCCGGATAGAGGCTCGCTGCGGGCCGCATCTGGCCCTTGGGCCAGGGTTTGGAGACCCCTGGTGTAGAAGATTACTTCATTCACACAATGTCTAGATCCAAGATGTAATACACCCCCTGTCAGGGTGGCCAGTGGGTGGGTGGGGGAGCCTGTATTTGATCATTTTGTTCAACCTAATAGTCTGGTGTTATCAGGCATATTCTAAGGCAGTGTTTCTCAACCAGTGGTACACAGTGGCATACCGCAATGGGTATGGGTACACTGACCCATACCGGTGCCTGGGACAGTGATGTCACAATGCCATTTCTGGTATCTCTCCTGAGGAGGGGATGCTGGAGGCTTCCTGCACCCCATTCTCCTGTGGTGACTCCCCTTCACAGAATAAGGAACAGGGGTGGGAAACCACCAGTGCCTCCTCCACTGGGAAGAACCTGGAAGTGACTGCCTTACGCCACTTGTGGTGCAAGGCAATCACTTTCAGGTTCTTCCTGGAGGAGGGGGCGCTGGTGGTTTCACACACCCCCACAGGCAAAGGAACAGGGCATACAAAGCCTCCAGCACACACACACCCTGTGGAGAGGCTGCGAGCTCCCTGGATCACTGGGATGGGGGACAACGGTGCTACTGCACACCACTCAGTAAGTCTGGTACATCATGGGACAAAAGTTGAGAAGCTCTAAGGCAAGTGTAACATGCATACAGGGGGAAATTGATTCCATGTGCAGGGACCAAAGTGTGTTAGCTCAGCGCAGCACTCAATGGACTGGCATGAAATGAAAGAGGTAAGGGTATGGGTGCAACAATATATCATAGATCATGAAATGAAAGGAAAACACACCACCGTTTGAAATTTATTCTCGAGCCATTATTGATACGTAACACAAACACATACATGATGGATGCATCTGGAAAATGTTTGGAAAAATGAGGGATTTGTCAGAGACCTCAGAGAGATGAAACACGGTTTGGTACTAAAGAATCAATCACAGATGTCATTTCAACCTTCTTTGTTTGGAAGTTGGTTTATGGAGGGCTTTGCCATTCAGCAACTGGAAAGTCACAAGAAGCAGCACCTTTGCAGGGACAGCAAATGGACAAGCCCCCAGCCCATCAGGCTGCCACCTTCTCCACGCTGCTACTCCACCAAGGGCTCCAAACTTGCTGAGAACGAGTCAGAAAAAGATCACAGCAGCCCTCGTCTCTTGTTTCCACTGATGCTGCTGGACAAAGGAGGAGAAAGAAAAAGCTTACAAAATGGCTGTTGCGGTGGGCCACCTCCGTGCTCCACACTGCTTCTATCTGTAATGAGCACAGGCAGCAGGATGCTGGATTCCCAGCACCCCCTGCTCCCGCTCTTGCCAAACAGAAGGGGTGTAGAGCAGGTAGACTGCATGCTGTGCTCCGTTGTAAGTAAAGGGAATGGGAAGATGAAGATGCACAAAGTCACTTGCCCGCCACCCTCATTGACACATGCCACCCCTTGGTTATGTTCCTAGAAAAGGTGCTGCACGTTGAAATTATTGGAATGTAGCAGTGTATTGTCTGGTTACCTGTGACCCCTTAAGTGCTCTGTGGTTCCTGTAGGAGGTGCGTCCTTTGAGTAACTTTTTTTCTCTCCCTTACTCCTTCGTCTCTCTGTAGCTGTCCATTGAAGGAGAAGTGCCAATGTTGGGGTGCTCTGTCCTCAATGGCAAGGCGGCCATTCCTGATCAACACCAGCCCCCTTTCTTCTACACAGAGAACAGCTATAGGGCTCTCTGTTAATTATTGATAGCAGCCAATTAGCTGTGTGGTGGAATTCCCAATAGGAAAATGGGCCATCTGTTGATTGCCCTGCTTGCTAGAACCAACTCCCTTCGCCAATAGAAATACCAGTTGAGAGCAGTTTTGCCATAGAAACAAGAAAGAAATGGGTGCAAGGATCTTCTATGCAACTTTTATGGATGTGAATAAAAATACAGGTCCAACCTTGTTATACACAGATTTGACTCAACATGAATGGCCACTGCAAATGAGAAGGAATGTGCTAATCCCTAGAGAAGAGGAAAATGCATCTCTTTAAAATCACAGTTTTAAAAACTGCTTTTTTTTACTGTTGTAGAGAGACAGTCATGCAAGTGATCTTCAGCTGAGACAGGCAAAGGCAGGGGGGGGGTCCTTTGAATTTCTAATTGCTGACTGCCTCTCTACAACAGTAAGAAAGGCTGTTTTTAAAACCACAATTGTAAATTGTAAAAACCAATTTTTATTTTTTTACTGCTTTTATTTAACACATTTTATGGTATCAGCAGGGAATCCCAGAATCAAACTCCTGTGAATGTTGAGACACGACCTTATTAGGAGCAATGCAGGGGCAAGAAACCTGGAAGTGCGTCTTTAAATCTGTTTTTCCACTGTTTCCACTGAAACAATCCCACTGATCCCACTAAAACAATCCCACTGATTTTTTTTATCCACTAGGGGTTCTGGAATGGAATCCTAGCAAATAACAAGACACAACCTGTAATGTGCTTAATCCACTGCAAAGCACATATCAGGAACAGTGACCGTGTTACAAATACTGTAAAGTTTAGAAAGTTATTCTTTCTTGAGAGGATTGCAAAAAATATGAAGGACAAGGAACATCTGTCAGGGTCATTTGAGTCATGGAAAGCTTCTTTGAGCAGACATGGGGAGACTTATGGCCCAGTCCTATTGGGGCCCTGAAGTGCCAGAACTAGTGTTCCCACAGTGCAAGATCCTTTATAGCTGTCACAAATGGCAACACACCATTTAGTGCATCTAAGCCGCCACCACAAGCTTCAATGGACTATACCAGTGGTTCCCAAACTGAGCTATAGATCCCCAGGGAACCACAGAAACCAGCTGAGGAGTCACAGAATCCTCACAAAAACCCACCACCTCATACAGTGTATAGCAGTGGTTTCCCAAACTGGTGGGTCACAACTCACCAGAAAGGGAAGCATTTATCCTTGCCCCTTTAAGGGGCAGGGAGGGGGTAGGCAGCAATGCGATCCCCAGACTTGCGCTGCTACCGGGGACAGGAGAGGGTTTTTTTTACTTACCTCCAGCCAGTGCTGGAGTCCTGGGTGGTCCCGGAGATCTGGGGAGCCCTCCAGAGGGCTCCCCAAGTCGTTCTAATTGTGAAAAAAGCAGGGCATTTCCAGTTTTGCCATGAAAACTGGAAGTGCCCATTTCTTTTTTTTCACAATTACAGAGGCTTGAGGAGTCCTGCAGAGGGCTCTCCAGAACCCCTGGACCTTGCAGGACTCCAGTGCTGTCTGGAGGTAAGTTAAAAAAAAAAAAAACCCATCCCCAGCAGCAGCAGAATCCTGGGGATCACATTGCTGCAATCCCCTGTCCAAGCAAATACTTATGTAGTTTCTTCCTCCTAAGGAGAACTTGGGGAACTACTGATGTATAGTCTGCAGCCTTAATGGGAAGCTGCGGCCAATGGCCCAGTAGGTCAAGGGAACCACCCATTGAAAAAGTTGGGAACAACTGGACTATCCAATTCAAGGTTTCTGTCTTAAAATAACAACAATCCCACAGATAAAATTATATTCCTATTCTAGGAGTCTGGGAACATCATTCATTTCTCCTGCTAGTATGGATTTCAAGTTCTATCAGGCACATCCCCCTGTTAATGATTTTCAGTTGTTCACAATATTTTATTTTTTATTTTTTTTTGGTGGAACTAGGAAGAGTTTGTGAGAAGTGAAGTGTGAAAGAGAGGCCTGACTTTTTTTTTATTTGAAAAAGAAGGAATTTTAAGGCTATCACAAGGGATAATCGCAAATCAGAAGAAGTGTAATGCTTCATAACCTAAAAAATAAATTCAGAAGGACTTCGGGGGATTTTTTTTTTTTGTCTCAGAGTTGTAAATCCTTCCAGGTTTCCCTAATGCAGAAATGCTGCATGGTGCACAGGTGAACAGCACTGAAGAAAATGATTTCGTGCCCACTTATTACTTGAGATATATAGCTAGAAAGCTGGGAAAGTCATAGCATTGGGTATAAAGATGGGAGACGTTGACACAGCTTTATTTCATGCAGTTCACATCCCAGGACTGTGCCCTTCAGTCTATTTTGTGTTTTCCTGTTCAGTGAGTGAGAATGGATGATGGCCGGATCCCAAAGGATCTCCTCTATGGAGAACTCATGCAAGGAAAGCGCCCTACAGGCAGACCACAGCTGCGATATAAGGACATCTGCAAGAGGGATCTGAAGGCCTTAGGAGTGGACCTCAACAGGTGGGAAACCCTGGCCTCTGAGCGGCCCGCTTGGAGGCAGGCGGTGCAGCATGGCCTTTCCCAGTTTGAAGAGACACTTGGCCAACAGTCTGAGGCTAAGAGGCAAAGAAGGAAGGCCCATATCCAGGGAGACAGACCAGGGACAGACCGCACTTGCTCCCAGTGTGGAAGGAATTGTCACTCCCGAATCGGCCTTTTCAGCCACACTAGACGCTGTGCCAGAACCACCATCCAGAGAGTGATACCATAGTCTTCCAAGACTGAAGGTTGCCAACAGACCTTAAAGATGTCCAGATAGGGGCTTCCACTGTTTTTCAAACCGACCGAGCATCTATATCGCAGTTTACACTTTCCAAACCTGCAGCACACACTACGGAGAGTAATTGTGTGCGACATGCCTGGCATTACACTGGCGCGAAGACATCATTTGTTAAGCTGTGGCAGTCTGTGTCATGAACATCAATGTCAAATGGAGTTTGACAATCATGGCAGTCAACAAGAGCCCAACCTCCAGCCTTCTGTATGAATTCCGATGCGCATAGGCTCCATGAAGAGAGCCCTCTGTGGCTTCTGACCGCTGTCCTCCATCAGTACCACCCAATCAGTGGTACATGGCTTTCATAGAGATATGTGCAAAGGAACTCAGTGGCAAACAGCAACTTGTCCTGGAATCCCCCCAGACTAAGCAGCAGCAACCCTGATGGCAGCCAGGCAGGGAGACAGAGATACTACCAGGGGTCAATCCATTTGGGCATTGACTGTCCATACCCATCAGAGGTCTGACCTGGCTATGCTTGCAGTACTGGTGCCAGTGGTGGCATCCAATGTATCATCTGAGGTGCCAGTGGTAGCACATGGTGAACCATCAGGGGGTTTGCCATGGGTTTCCCTCACAGGTTTTCTGTGGGAAACCTGGTGCAGGGACTAAGGGCAGATGTGTAAGAAAAACAGGTAAGGAGGACATTATCTACCACTCCTTGAAAGGGTTTAACATTCTCTTTTCCTACCTTGTCTGCTGTATCTCTCCCAACTGGTTCTTTTGTGCATACAAAGTTGGTAGGAAATTCGCTTTCTTCCCCAATTTTCCAGTGCTGGTGCAGTAGTTGCACCAGTAGTGCACCAGTAGTGCACCAGTAGTGCACCAGTAGTGCAGATAGAATGAAGTGTAAGACTCTGTGATGGTTGAGGGGAGGGACCTTCACCTAGAATTCTACTTTCCCCCACCATTATTTTAATTTAGTATGAGTACATTATAACTGAACTAAAGTTATTGCATATGAGCTTGTGAATACACATTCCATCTTAAGTAATGCGTTCTCCCTCCCATGCTCTATTCTTAAATGCGTTCTTAAGTATAGGCCCTCAGTTTGGCTGTACTTGTCGTAAGAGGCGACTAAACAGCCACCGGGTAGATGGGACTCGTCAGCCTAGGAAGGCAGCTCATCTAAGAGAAGGAAACTCTGACCTCAAACCTCCACTGCCTTGTGGCTACATCCAGTTCTGGAAAAGGCTTCAGGAGTCAACCTCGAGGCAAAATCAGGAGCCGGAGTCCCTTAGACAGTTCATGGCTGAACACAGTCACGTTCTGGCAACTCCTGCGACGCCGCTGGAACCAACCGTATTGGCTTCTGCCTTTCCATTGGACCATTCCAGCGACGTGGAGAGGGGGGATTTGCTGCATGGGTAACAGCCTATCCTCCATACCTTCTTTACCCAGGCTTCGCGCACTGGAGAGGACACTCCAACTTCGCCATACGGCGTCGGCACAACACGGGAAGCAGCAGTTTACCGGTTATAAGTCTTTGCTCGATTGGCGTAGAGCATGACGCCAGGGGCTGCTTCCGACGGTGGGAGAGATCATTGCATCTCATTGGGCAGCTACCGCCCGCCTTAAGCTGGGCAGTCCCCAGCCAGTAAGGTGTTGCCTCGCCACGGTCCGTTAACCTCATGGGGTGCGTGGGGTTTAGGGTGAAAACCGACAAGCGGATCGACAACTCTGCACCATGCAACAGAAAACAGAAAACTACTGCCCTAAAGCTGGGCACCTGGAACGTTAGGACAATGACACCTGGCTTCTCTGATGACCTGCAAGAAATAGACGACGCACGCAAAACAGCTGTCATCGACATGGAGCTGAGCAGACTGCAGATGGACATCGTCGCCCTTCAAGAGACTAGGCTGCCAGATTCCGGATCTGTCAAGGAGAGAAATTTCTCATTTTTCTGGCAGGGAAAACCACCAAACGAAACCAGGGAACATGGCGTTGGCTTTGCGGTCAGAAATACCCTGCTGAAATCCATCATCCCACCTACTGTGGGAAGTGAAAGAATTTTGTCCCTGCAGCTCCAGTCATCAGCAGGACCTATCACTCTCATCAGTGCTTATGCACCGACTCTGTCGTCTCCAGCAGAAGCCAAAGACAAATTCTATGATGACCTGGCCACCACTGTCAAGAAAATCCCTGTAAAAGAGCCATTGTTCATCCTTGGCGATTTCAATGCTAGAGTTGGTGCTGATAACAGTTCATGGCCCACTTGCTTAGGTCAGTTTGGCACTGGGAGGATGAACGAAAATGGCCAACGCCTGCTAGAGTTTTGCTGTCATCACGGTCTCTGTGTCAGCAACACATTCTTCAACACAAAGCCCCAACATAGAGTCTCTTGGAGACATCCAAGATCAAAGCACTGGCACCAGCTCGACCTGATCCTCACCAGACGCTCCAGCCTTCCCAGCATCAAGATCACACGCAGTTATCATGGTGCTGCCTGCGACACTGACCACTCCCTGGTGTGCAGCAGAGTGAAACTGCAAACAAAGCGGCTGTATCACACGAAAAAGGAAGGAAGACCTCGCATTGATACTAGCAAGACCCGGGATCAGAGAAAAGTGGAGGAATTTGCACAAGCGCTTGAGGAATCTCTTCCAGGCCCGGCCGACGCAAACGCATCCAACAGATGGGAACATTTCAAGAATACCGTTTACAACACCGCCTTGTCCATATTCGGCAAGAAGACCAACAAGGCGGCAGACTGGTTTGAAGCCCACTCTGAGGAGTTGACACCAGTCATTGAGGAAAAGAGGAGAGCTCAAGCAGCATACAAGGCCTGTCCCAGTGAGCGCAACCTGCAGGTCCTCCGAACTGCTCGCAGCAAAGTCCAACAGACTGCCAGGAGATGTGCTAACGACTACTGGCTCCAGCTCTGTTCCGAGATACAGATAGCAGCTGACACGGGCAACATCAAGGGGATGTATGATGGTATCAAGCAGGCCCTAGGTCCAACACAGAGGAAAATTGCCCCTCTGAAGTCTGCCACAGGCGAGGTCATCCAGGATCGGGCGCAGCAGATGGAACGCTGGGTGCAGCACTACTCTGAGCTATATTCCAGAGAAAATGTAGTCACCGAAGAAGCACTGAACAACATTGAGTGCCTGCCTGTGCTGGAAGAGCTTGACAGTGAACCAACCCTAGAAGAACTTCACGTGGCCCTGGACTCCCTTGCCTTTGGCAAGGCACCTGGAAAAGACAGCATCCCTGCTGAAGTCCTAAAATGCTGCAAAGAGATCATCGTCACTGAGCTGCATGAAATCCTTTGTCTCTGCTGGAGAGAAGGTGGAGTACCTCAAGACATGAGGGATGCAAACATCATCACGCTGTACAAGAACAAAGGTGACAGGGGTGACTGCAACAACTACCGCGGCATCTCTCTCCTTAGCGTTGTAGGAAAGCTGTTTGCCCGAGTTGCACTAAAGAGGCTCCAGGTACTTGCAGAGAGCGTCTATCCAGAATCGCAGTGTGGATTCCGAGCCAACAGGTCCACCACTGATATGGTATTCTCCCTTAGACAACTGCAGGAGAAATGCAGGGAACAACGACAACCACTCTTTATAGCCTTCATAGATCTCACAAAGGCTTTCGACCTGGTCAGCAGAGACGGCCTCTTCAAGATTCTCCCCAAGATTGGATGTCCACCCAGGCTCCTCAGCATCATCAGATCTTTCCACAAGGACATGAAAGGCACTGTTGTCTTCGATGGCTCCACATCAGACCCTTTTGACATCCGAAGCGGAGTGAAGCAGGGCTGTGTTCTTGCGCCAACCTTGTTTGGGATTTTCTTCGCTGTCCTGCTGAAGCAGGCCTTTGGAACTGCAACAGAAGGCATCTATCTCCGGACCAGATCAGACGGAAAGCTCTTCAACCTCTCCAGACTGAGAGCAAAATCCAAAGTCCAGCTGAAATGTCTGCGTGACTTCCTCTTTGCCGACGATGCAGCTGTCACTACCCACTCTGCCAAAGATCTCCAGCAGCTCATGGATCGTTTTAGCAAGCCCTGCCAAGATTTTGGACTGACAATCAGCCTGAAGAAAACACAGGTCATGGTTCAGGATGTGGACTCACCTTCCTGCATTACAATCTCTGAGCATGAACTGGAGGTTGTCCATGACTTTGTGTACCTTGGCTCAACGATCTCCGACACTCATTCTCTCGATACCGAGCTAAACAAGCGCATCGGTAAAGCAGCTACCACGTTTTCCAGACTCACAAAGAGAGTCTGGTCCAACAAGAAGCTGACGGAACATACCAAGATCCAGGTCTACAGAGCTTGCGTCCTGAGTACACTTCTGTACTGCAGCGAGTCATGGACTCTTCGCTCACAACAGGAGAGGAAACTGAGCGCTTTCCACATGTGCTGCCTCCGACGCATCCTCGGCATCACCTGGCAGGACAAAGTTCCAAACAACACAGTCCTGGAACGTGCTGGAATCCCTAGCATGTATTCACTGCTGAAACAGAGACGCCTGCGTTGGCTCGGTCATGTTGTGAGAATGGATGATGGCCGGATCCCAAAGGATCTCCTCTATGGAGAACTCGTGCAAGGAAAGCGCCCTACAGGTAGACCACAGCTGCGATACAAGGACATCTGCAAGAGGGATCTGAAGGCCTTAGGGATGGACCTCAACAAGTGGGAAACCCTGGCCTCTGAGCGGCCCGCTTGGAGGCAGGCTGTGCAGCATGGCCTTTCCCAGTTTGAAGAGACACTTTGCCAACAGTCTGAGGCTAAGAGGCAAAGAAGGAAGGCCCATAGCCAGGGAGACAGACCAGGGACAGACTGCACTTGCTCCCGGTGTGGAAGGGATTGTCACTCCCGGATTGGCCTTTTCAGCCACACTAGACGCTGTGCCAGAACCACCTTTCAGAGCGCGATACCATAGTCTTTCGAGACTGAAGGTTGCCAATACAATGGTGCAGTAGTTGTGCCAGTGGGGTGTGTGCTGCATCCTGTGGTGGAGGGACAGGCACTGGGGCCTTCTCAAGGTATGGAAACATGTGTTCCCTTCCCATGGGGCTGCGTTGTGGCTACACTGGAGCTCAAAAGTTGGATAGGATTGGGCCCTCAGTTTGTTAAAACCAAACTGAGAATGAACCTTTTTGTCTAGGTCAAGACCTGATCATGAACAAAGAATGATCTCACAGATTTTTCTTTAAAAAAATAAAAAATGAATCTAGCATTGAGTGCGATGTTTGGGCAGATGTTTGGCTAGTGTTGTCCCTTGCTTAACTTAAAACATTGCTACATTTCCAACATCAAGCCATCTGACTTATCTGTTGGAGGTAGTGGGTCCATTTTAGTCCATCATTTTATTTCTTCCATTCAAGGTTAGTACATTGCATTCATACCAAGATGGTAAGCAAGCCCACTCTGGGTCTTGAATAATGTTTTGGGTCTTGAGCTGCTTCCCTCCGTTAAGTAATAATACGACCTCTAGTTATTAATAGCAATAATCATTTCAGCTTATCTGCATAGAATGTATTTTCCTAAATTACTCTGGGTGCTGGTTTTCAGTCATAGCATATGTATACCTTGACACTGAGGTCAAATAAGGTTAATGCTTTTCTGTTCCCGATAATAGCTTCTTCAGTAATCTGGGAACAGGATAATTGCATTAGCCAATTTCATGAAATCTTCCTTTTTAGAGTAGTTTTCATCAAATGGCTTTTCTTTCATTCTTAGACCATAAGAATACTTGCTAAAATGCAAAGCAAATTCAGAATATTTTCCATAAAGTACAGTGTAAATCCCATCCTTCCATATCTAGTGACACTTCAGTGTCATTGACATACTGAAACCAAATAATCCTTTTTAAATGGACGATGTGTATTTCCTTGCAAGAAAGGATCTTCTATTAAGCAGCAAGAACCTTTTTCTACTGCCACCAGATGGGGATATTTCACAAGATTTTGGGCTTTGTGAAAGTTTCCCACCTGAGAATGATCTATCATTATTATTCCTTAAACCTATTAATAAGTGTCAGACTTAACCTCAGTCAAAATGCAGTTTAGAAGATGCTGACAGTGCAGATAGTATCTTTGTAGATAATGAATAGTAGTTTGATAGTGCTGGCAAAATGTTTGTACCTTGGAATGAGATGTTTTGGCTCTGTGAATCTCTGGAAATTTTAGGGTGCAATCCTAACTGCGCCTTATGCTGACCCAAGTCCCTTGGATTGGCCTGGGAGGGTCGCAAACGTGCCATAAAGCACATTTGTGCCTCCTCGGGAGGAAGCCAAGTTGGCGCTCCCAGAAGCGTCAGCCTACGGAGGCTGACAGAAGCCTCTGTGCCAGTTTCCACCCAGCTCACTCGGATGAGCCAACAAAAGGATGAAAGGTAGGCATGGGGGGCAGGGAGGAGGAGGGAGGGAGGTGTTCCTGGGCAGGGGGAGGGAGAGCGGCGGGCAGCCCCGGAGCAGGTGGGCGGGGAGCGGGAGGCGGAGCTGGGATCTGGCAGTTATGCCGGATCCCAACCCCTGTCCCTGGGGAAAACAGAGCGGCTTCAAGCCACTCCACTCTCCTTGGACTTGTGCCACCTCAGGAGGTGGAGCATGTCCGAAGAAACCCATAGGTGCCAGCAGCCCTTACCCAGGGGTAAGGAGAAAAGTTCTCCTTTGCCTCTGGCTAAGCCACTGCTGGCCGCAAACCTGTGCTGGATACAGCGCAAGCCTCCTGACTTGCCTGTTCCAGCACAAGTTAGGATTACGCCCTTATGCATGTTTGCCATGGACTTGGCCATATAGCTTAAATGTAGTTCACATCCCACAAACATCCCAATCCTAACTAAATTCCCACATAGCAATACAGTGGCATGGGTACAGGCTACAATGCATCCTGCAGGGGATTTTTGGCTGCATCAGCCCACCCTTGATTCAACATTGAGGTCTGGTCTAGAGGGTAGAGACTGAAGATAACATCAAAAGGTCGCCAGTTTGAGGCCACCGGCAGCTCCGGGAATGGCGAGACCTTGAAGCAGCTGACAAGCTGAGCTGAGTTATTGCACCTGCTCTTTAGTGTGAGGGAAGAAGCTCCTTGGCTGCCTTTCATGTGAGAGATGAAGGAGCTGCTTGTCAGCCTGTGTGGGAGGAATCTGGAGGCCAGAAAGTGATACCAGACCACAAAAGATCCATCTGAAAACTTGTGTGGTTCTTGCAAGACAGAACCTTTCTGAGATTGTAAAAATCCCCTAAAATGGGATTTAGAAACAGCCTGCTTATGTAAACTGCCTTGA
This sequence comes from Tiliqua scincoides, assembly GCF_035046505.1. NCBI lineage: Eukaryota > Metazoa > Chordata > Lepidosauria > Squamata > Scincidae > Tiliqua > Tiliqua scincoides. The sequence continues at coordinate 38,143,378 of NC_089821.1, forward strand.
ATAAACTCAGAGGAGTAATCTGATGACAAGAAATACCCAGTTATTAATTATTATTATCATCATTGTCTTCCCCCCCATTACAACCCCTTCCTGCCCTCCACCTGCCCCTGCACTGAACTTACTTGTTCCAAAGGGCATCTGGACTGCCACCACATGCATGGGAAGTCTCAAGCCTTCCTGCCAGCATGCTAGTTAGGTGTGTTGTCACAAACCACTTTACGGCACTTATGTGACATCGTGTGTGGTGAAACGAGTGCTCTACTGGTGCGCCACTTACTTAGGATTGGGCCAAAATTCAATGAACAAAATATCACCAAGGTTAGTGGAGCTGGATTTCACTCCTTGTATGAACAAATCTGTGAATCCAAAACATTTTTGCAAATCACATTCTTCTGTGGAGAAGTTTGGCAACTCCCCAAATATCTCAAAGTAGTGTCAGGAAAGGCACTCATTTGTCAACCTCAGTGCCGTAGACTGATTGTTGTGCCTGAGCAAATATTAATTCCAGTTTAATGCATTGACTGGAACCCAAACCAGCACAAGAAGTTGCCCCTTCCACAGCAGCCCCAATCCCTCACCCAAAGTCAGGGAATCTCACGGTATACAATGGGCTGCCATCAGAAGGGATTTTTGCCCTTTCCCCTGTCTGCAGGCAGAAGGGCATTCCATTGACACATAGGTGGGAGTTGGATCTCACTCTTTAATTCCTAATGTTCCATATGGTTGAATTGTCCACTATTCAGATTGTCATTAGCAATCCAGGACAAAACTCCTTATTTTGAGAGTGATGCTTATGGTTGTAGTGGGCTTTTGCTCTTTTGTACTACATCCCTATATTTTGTTTTCCAAGACTTCTGGGCACAATGTTGTTTTTAAATATATTTTTTTCTCCAATGAAAGTCAAGAGGGGTTTGAATTCCATGCTTGATCTTTTTTGTATGCTACAATCACCAGTCAAAGAATATCAGTTTGACAGTATGCTGTGATTGCCATTGCAGCACTCACAAAAAACGCCATCGTTTCTTAGATTAATGTTCTTAGATTAGATTAATGTCCATTGCAGGGCTGTGGCTTTGTTTCTAAAGGATTTAGGCATGTAGGAACAAGGGATAATTTAATAAGTGACTAGTTGCAATGTTCAGCCTGATTGTTCTCCAAAGTGGGCAACAATAGTTTAACATTCTTGTAGAATGCTCAGTTGAAATCTGGTTGAAACCCAGCTGAAAATCACATCTGTCATGGAGCCCCAACTCTTCAGCAACTTAGGCCGCAATCCTAACCAACTTTTCGGCACTGACATAAGGGCAATGCAACTCTGAGGTAAGGGAACAAACACTGCTTTATCTTGAGGAGGCCTCCACAACTGCCCCCCAACTGCAGGGTGCAGCACATGCCCCACTGGCACAGCTATGCCAGTACTGGAAAGTTGGTTAGGATTGCACCCTTAACTTCATCCCCCAGGAGTAAAGATAATAATATATATATAATAATATACAGTATTTATATACCCCCTTTCTTGGTCTTTATTCAAGACTTTATTCAAGGCGGTTTACACAGGCAGGCTTATTAAATCCACGCAGGGATTTTTACAAATTGAAAGAAGGTTCTCTCTTTCAAGAACCACCACATTCAAGCTGTTACACTCCGATCTGGTTTAACATTCTGGCCTCCATCCTCCCACGCTCAGAGCAGATGGAACAGCTCAGCTGCAGCTTGCCAGCTGCTTCAAGGTCGCACGGTGCCGGTGGCCTCCAACTGGCGACCTTGTGGATGTTAATCTTCAGGCAAATGGAGGCTCTACCCTCTAGACCAGACCTCCTGCCCAGACCAGACCTCCTGCCTGGTAAAGATGGTAAAGATGGTAAAACGTCTTATTACCTGAAGGATGCTCACACTTGATCATTGATGAGTTTCCAGGGGGAGAGATTTCAATAGTTGTGAGAGCAACTTCAGGGAAGAAGGAGATGTCCAAGATCTTATTGATGTGTCAATGTCACACTCAGTAAATTGGTTGTTGCTAATTATAGTTTGCCCAATTCAGATTTTGAGGAAAACTTTGGTTATTGTAAAGCAATGGAAAGGAAATTATGTGTGAGAGAGAACAAGCGAGGCACACACAAGTCTTTACAGGTTCCAGATTTCCAAACCATTGAACTACGTCTGAAGGAAAAGGAGGAGGATCTAGGTTTAGGAAGTGTTATTTCTGAGATCCACACTTACAGATCCCCTTCACATCATACATGTATGCGCACACAGAGGTTTGGAACTTTTTCCCTTAGATTCCCATAGCTCTATGTAGAATATGTGAATATTACAACCAACCAGGTTCACCCTACTAGATTTAACATTCATACACACTCCTCAGTGGTGTATGTACATCACACCACAAGTAAGTAGCTCTCATGCCAGCTTGTGTGTATGAGTATGAAAGGGACTACACAGTCGTGATGAACAATATGAACACAGTATTGGCTATAATGGTTTTCACTGCTTTGTATCAGCTGCAGCACTCGAGACAACTGTGCAGATAGTGAAACCAAAAGCATGAGCAAAGGTTCAGATTCTTCTAACCCTCCAATACAACTGTGATCCACACACGAAGGCTGTTACTATGGTGCTGTGATGGTGAAGTACATTTAGCGTGCTGATTGTTGAGCTGACCTTTTCAAATGTTTGCATCTTCGAGGGCAACATTCTGACATTTTCTGCTTGTTTGCAAGTCCTTTTGCGCATGGCTACTCTTCAACATGGCTCAGTGGTGCACATTACTCTATTCCGCCAGCACCAGGTATGCAAAAAGCCAGCTGTACCACAACCAGGTCAAGTTGAAAAACTATATTTTGAAAGTGCTTTTAGAGGTAACATAAGGAAATGCATGTCTTTTTCTCACTAAGAGTGCTGCATTGAAACTAGTAAATATCTTGGCCTTGGGAACTTAAGGATGCTTGTTGTTAATGTGTTACAGATAGTTCTTTCCTTGTAATACAGACTTAATAATATGTATGGTGTGAAAAATGAATAGAAAGTCTATACTGGCTTGGTCATCACCCAGGTCAATGAGGACCATGTCAAGTGCTGGAGTTCCTGGGCTCCCTGGTGATAAGTGGGCTGCGGAACTCATGATCTCCAGCTGAGCAACCAGGACTGAGGAGTGCAGGGCTATTAGATGAAATGTTGCTTAAGTGGAAAAAAATTCGCAAAAAACAAAGAAGTAATAATATGCTACTACAATTCTAGCCTAGCCAGAAGAGGTTATGAGAAAAGAATGTGCCGAATTTGGAAACAGAAACATCCAGATATAGCAATACCAGGGGACAGCAAAAAGAGCTGGAAAAAATAACAAAATTCAAAGATTTACAAATAGAAATTGAAAGGCTGTGGCAGAAGAAGGCCAAAGTGATCCCACTGTTGATTGGCACCTTTGGTGCTATTCTAAAACACCTTGAAGAGCACCTGAATAGCATTGGGGCCACAGAAATGGCCATCCACCAACTACAAAAACCTTTACTGGGAACAGTTTACATCTTGCAATGATATTTAGAACCGCAAAATAGGTCAAAAACCATGTATCCCTGGTCCTTGGGAAGGATTCAATGTCTGGATAAAACAAACCAGTCAATAACATCTACCTGACTGTGCAAAAATCTCATAATAACAACAACAGCAGCAGCAGCATTTTTATACAACCTTTCACACTGACTCTCACAATGGGTGAAAGACTTACAGTTCAAACCTAAGCTGCGCTGGGGGTTGCGGCTGGCTGTGGATCAGTCCCGTGCAAGGAAAATTAATTCCTGGGTAACATGGCAGCCGTCCTAATAGGGCTGCTCAGATCTGCGCCACCTAAAGATTGTGCCAGGTCTCCTGAGAGTGGGGTTAGGATCCGGCCTTTAGGTGGTGCGGATCCTGGCACCACCTCCTCCCAGGCCCAAACTGCCCACAGGCCCGCCTGCTGCCCACCCTCCCCCATCCCCAGAATGTCCCAGTTCCACCCTCCCCAAACCATTGCACTGGCCTGACTCAGCTGGTGCAAACGCATTACTCCTGGGACTTGCTCCAGCGCAGGGAAGCTGGTGCCGGCCTTCCTGGCTTTAAAGGAGGCACAAATGTGCCTTACAGCATGTTTGCGACAGTCGCAGGCTGGTGCAAGGGACTTGTGCTGGCCCAAGTGTGGCACAGGATTGCGCCCTTACAGGCCCAAAGCGGTTCACATAGGCAGGCTATACAATACTTGTTCTACGAGCAATTCACAGAAACCTCCATTTCCAGATGGAACCCTTCATTGCATGCAAATACTGTCTTGCCTCAACCTCAAACTTAGTAAGTGGCTGTAGGCAAACTGCTAACTCTCAACCTCAACCCTTATTTGCAATATGGAGAGAATCCTGCTGGATGATAAAGAGGTATCTGAAGCACTATGTCAATCCTAAACATTGCTAAAGCCTTTTTGGTTGCTTTGTTTAAAGTGAGATCAGTCCTATTTTGAGCTTGAAATACACAGACGTATTATAACAGGTTTGCTTGTTGATGAGGGTCAGCGCCATTGGGAGAAAAAAGAGCAAACTCTCAGCTGGTAGCAGCTTGCTTTGTCAGTGTACTATTGTGTGTCCACTTTTGGTGATTCTTGCTAACAGGCCTCTTGGCAGGAGGGCTTGCCTACTGAAAGCCAACTCTCAGATATTCATGAGAAGTTAATTTTTAATTTTGAAACAAAACTATCTGCTCTGGCAAACAGATTCTGAGGGCTGTGTGGTCTGTTCTGTTGCAAGTACAAGCCTGGCAATTATACATCCATCCCTGTTTCTGGAATAGACTGACAGCCCAATAATAAACAACTTTCTTGCGCTGATGCAGCCATGCCCTTGAGGCATGTACTGTATTCTGCAGGGGCGGACAGTCATGGAGGTCTCCACAAGATAAGGGAATGTTTGTGCCCTTATTTTGGGCGTGTATTGCAACTGCATAGGTGCTGGAGAGTTGGTTAGGAATGGGCTACTAATACTATCAGTATCTGAGACTGAGAGCCCAATCCTAGCCAACTTCCCTGTGCTGGTGCAGCCATACCAACAGGGCATGTGCTGCATCCTGTGGTGAGGGGGTAGTCCCTAAAGCCTCCTTGAGGTAAGAGAACATTTGTACCTTTACCTTGGGGCTGCACTGCAGCTGCAGCTGCATCAGCACTGAAATGTTGAATAAGATTGGGCCCTCAGATGGCTTAGTCCCAAAGGATCCTCTTTCGCTGCAGTTTTTGATTTTTTTCCTCAGGTAGGTGGGTGGCAAATATCAGACCATTTGAGGGCTAGCATTAGGTCCTACCCCTTCACCATTGGGGCTTTCAGATCTCCTCACCCCTTTGTGTAAGGATTGGCAGAACCTTGGCATCACCCTGTTCCACTCTGTGTTATCACTAAACCCCATTTGAGAATGCTTGGGTTTTGGACACATCTGACCTGGCATCCCTTGAGAGAACTGGGTTCTGTTAACTGAGATCAAGGGTAGCATAGGAATGACTGTCATGAACTAGGAAGGGTCCACTCAGATCTCATCTCTGCCATGAGCTCACTTCACCATGTCCTCCCACCCAGGTTGATCACATAGGCTGCTATTCAGAAACCTGGTGCTATAGGTGGGACACTTTGCTGCTGCAAACCCTTTTTTTGGTTTAGGAATCAACACACTCATGACATTATATTATGCACAGGTTCTCTGAATAGCACTGAATTTCAGTGATCACAGCCCTTTACACATTTTCTTATCATAAAAGTTAGACCTTTCTTGAGTACATTTGGGGTGTTGAATCCAAAAGGGGCATCTGCTTTGCCTAATTGGCTCTAGTTTTGGGGATACGGCATACGTAACCACCTTACATGTTGATCGATTGTAGAATACTTTATTGTCATTGTACAAGTACAACAAAATTTCAATGCACTCCAAGACATGGACATAAAACATTTATACAACAATCATAACACAATCACATCCGTCCCACATTCAATAAACTCATTCAAGCAGCTTCCAAGTGAGGAAGCTGATGCCATGGCTTCCTTACTTGGAAGCTGCTTGAATCAGCAGATAAGGTGGCTATGGATGCCATACCCCCCAAAACGAGAGCCAGTCGGGCAAAACCGATGCCATTTTTTGATTCAGTACCCCCAAAATATCTTAAATTTGCTCAAACATTCTTGGCTACAAAAAAAAAAAAAAAAAAGGGTTCTTCTGTAGGCCTGTGCAAGGGATACATAACAGAGCCATCACCACTGACAACACTCTGAAATTCAGTGGGACCAAATAAGGACTTCAAGTGCTTTGCTGGGGGGAAAAAAAAGTGAGTTGTGCTTCATAGAACTCCTCTTTTTGCAGCAAATCTCTTAAGCACCTGCTGAATTTCACTGCATTTTAGAAAGGTGAATGAATACCATGGAGAAAGAAGCACATCAAACTATCCCACTTTTCAGTACTCCTATTCTGCACACGCATATATTTTTCTGCCTGTGTCTGAGCGACATCCTCAGCTTGTTGAGTGTCACACAATGCTGCTTTAATTACCGTGCTTTACAGGGGAAATGGCTCTAGCTGAGAAAGTGAATGTCTGGGCTGCAGGATAAATAAGGCTGAGCCTTTGTAATCTCTGCACCACTCCCAGCATGCTTGCTTTTCCTGCTGGGAACACAGGGGAGCATGCTGGGAGAGTAAGAACAGATTTGCATAACTCAGTGTGGAGTAGTAGCAACTGCTACTTTGGCTGGTCTGTTTATTTATGTTTTATATATTAGAATTGCTCCTTGAGAAAATAGATTCCGAAAGATGTTCATACATACCTGGGTGGCATGTTGCAAATGTGTGTTTTGGAAAACAAGCTCCATACAACAAAGACTGACTCTTTCGGGGAGGTGAAGAGGTGGACAGATATAATGGCTTGACTAGCTGCGGTGCCTTTAGGAAAGGATTTGCTAGATTAAGAGACAAGACGAAGAGACCGAAAAACGTACTGTGCTTCTTCCAAGAGCATGATGGAACATATAGAATTCTCCGCCACTGGACTTAGCGATGGCCGCTGATTATGGTGGCTTTAAAAGGGATTTAGACAAATTCTTGGAGAAAAAGCCTATCAGTGGTTATGAGCTCAGATGTCTAAATAGGACCTCCAGTGGAATATTTTGCCTATGAATATCAGTTGCCAGGAAGCCTGTTCCTGTCAAATGTGGATGTGAACAGGCTTAGGGCAGAGGTTCCTAAACTGGGGAGTTGTGATGTCCCAGCCAGGAAAGCTCTGTTGCAGCCTCCTTCACTCATTTTTGCCCAGCCCACAGGTGTACACATTAGGTCCCTGTTGTGTATATGCAACATTGGGCAGAAATGGCTTAAGGGGCTGGGGAGGGCAAAGACAGCAATGTGATCAGGGCAATTTACCTGAGGGTTGCTATGACTCTCTGGAGGGTCTGGGAAGCCTGTGACCCCCTCTGCAGCCCTCCACAAGCCTCCAAAGTGCTGTTATAAGGGAGAAAAACTACCTTCAGTTTCACAACAAAAACTGGAATGTTTCCCCCCCTTTGAACAGCATTGTGGAGGCTCATAGAGGGGTCGCAGGCTCCTCAGACCCTGAGAGCCAGATAATTTGTCCCAGTAGGGTCCAAGGAACAGCTTAGGTGAGCATTGCCAGTCCAGAGCCTGATAGCCCTTCATTCCGGGGATGATGTTGCAGTTGAGGCAGCCTGCCACAGGGGGCAGCCACTGACAGAACCTAAATTTCTTATTTTTAGCCCAGGCAGCTCCAAGATCCCTAGGTAGGAGAGAGGACTTCTGAAAAATCAATCAGTTATTGCTGCAGGTGCGAACCAGTACTTTTAATGTTTAATTAAAAAGAAAGGCAGCACCCCTCGTATATAGCTAGCTAAAGTAATGTCAATGACGTGATGAATTCAGTCAATAAAGATGTATTTAATTGATAGAAAATAGAGGAAGTGGTAGAACAAAGGAGACAGAGCTTTAATCTGTGAACTCTTCCATTGATAGTCCACGCTGGTGCGTATGTCAAAGGGGTTAAGGTCTGTTGCACAATACTGTAGCACCATGAAAATGACTTCTATGGACAAGACTTCCCACCTGCGGTAAGCACAAATGAAAAGAAAAACAAAGCAAAACAACATTGGGGAATGTATTATAAAATGTATCTAATAAAAATCAGCACTTCACAGTATTGCACACAGAAACATTAAGAGCACAATCCTAACTTGCGCTGGAAACAGGCAGACCAGGAGGCCTACGCTGCATCCAGCACAAGTTTGGGGCTGACTGCAGGCCAGTCTGGGGCAAGGGGAAACATTTCCCCTTACCCAGTGTCGCACTGCAGCAGCCCCAATGAGTCTACTTGGATCCGCGCCACCTGACAAGATGGTAGAAATCCAAGCAGCTTGGGGCTGACCCGGGAATGGGGTCAGGATCTGGCATAACTGGCCTCACATCCCTCTCCCTGCCTACCTGCTCATGGTTCCGCCCACCATCCGCCCTCCCTCACCCCAAAACACCTCCTTCCTGCCTCCTCCCCCCTCCCCACTCGTCCCCCCTCCAGACTCCTGCATCACCGAGCTCTGCCAATGCAACTCACTGTTTCTCTGGGGCCCATGTCAGTGCAGGAAGGCCGGTGCATGTCCGTGCTTTATGGCACTTTTGCAACACTCCCAGGCCAGCTCAAGGAACTTGCGTTGGCCCAAGTGCCAGCTAGGATTGGACGCTCAGTGTTTTATCACTATGTCGTCCTGCTGCCTTTTTCAATCAATATTTTTGTAAATCTTTCTGCAGTATTTACTTCACTTTTCAGGTTGACCCCAAAATAACATTAGTAGATTTTTAAAAATTAAAATAAATTATTAAATAAAAATAAGGGAGTACCGTAGAGGGCTGTGAAAGGAAAAAAAAAAAAAAAACTATTTCCTTTTCCCATTTATTTTAATTACTAAATGCCTTATTTATATTTTAATTTGTCAACATCACATTTCTATTGTCGTGAAATTCACCTGTTTTTGTTTGAACATCTGATCATTTGTTCTGTATGGATTCCAATGTGGATAAAGCTTCACTTCTACCTCTCATTCTGCTGTTTTCCAGATAATCTACAACAATGTTGCAGACAATGTAGGACCCATCAAGGGATTATGTCTGTCAAATTTCAGAAATCATCAAAGGGACCCGTTTTAGATGGCATTGAAAAGGGCTTGTATACTATACACTTCCCATTGATTTCCACGAAAGAACCAGTTCGACTTCTTCTGACCCTAAACAAACTTGGGGGGGGGGGGGAATAATCATTCTGGGTATTCGACTCTGACATGACATGAACATTATTTTAAAGAGCAATATAAAGCACAAGCAGGTAGCCAGAGTATCTGGCTTTGTCCTTTGTCGCAGAGTATCTGATTGTAGAACAAAGAAACTTCATGTGGTCTGTGTGTTTTATATTCCTTCATGTCACTCTGGAGTGGACGTTTCTGTGTGACAAGTCTTATCATAGTATTGGACAGTTTGATGAGAATATGTCTGAGTGCAGCCCTAGAGTTTATATCATCAATTTCCCTGCTTTTTCCATTCTAGCTGCTAGGGCTTTTAAGAGGGGGCCACATTTCAAAACTGAATGAAGGATGAAAGGCTATTATACTTTGGGTCCAGACTGCCTCGTTTCTATATGCATCAGGAAAAACACAAAGAATTTAAAAAGTTCCTTCTTCCAGTGTGATGAGCAGCTGACAGCCCAATCCTTTTTTAAAAAAAATTTTTTTAAATTAATACACACAAACATACACTACAAACACATACTCCACAAATAATAGAGGTTGCAGGACATCATCTACCAAATTATTTAGTACATCATTCTACATTCCTAATCTGCTATTCTTCTACTTTTAACCCTCATTAACCTAAAAAATAAGGGAGAAAATTAAATAAACAAATATATATAATTATCTCTACATACCCTATATTATATACTATATATACTTCTTTTACTTTCTATATCATCATTTCTACCGTTCCTGTTTATATCAACCTTCTAGACTCCTTCCAATACCTACTATTACTATTACTATTATTAATTAACAGTATTTAACTGTTAAAATATGTTGTAACATACAAAATATGTTTTATTAATATATGTTGCTTTATATGATATATAAAATCCTTCTTATCTACCTTTCCCTTTCTAAAAATTAAACTTATTATTTTACCACACTAATAACCATTTTTACTATCTCTAAACTTAACATCCCCAAGTATATTTTCAATTAAATATATATTTTTAACATACAAATTTAACCATTTTTACTATCATATTATCATTCCAAAGCAATCTCAAACACTTTACTTCCAATTCTAATTCTTCTAAATTAACCTATAAAATACTAACATATCTCTTATCTCAAATATAAAAATATCTACCAAATCATTACTCTATTTTGCATATCAATTCTCCTTTTCTCAAATTCTGTCCACTCATCTTAATATCTTACATTTCTTCCATCTCTTTTTCCTAGTAGTAAGTAGTAGTAGGCAACCTTCAGTCTCGAAAGACTATGGTATCGCGCTCTGAATGGTGGTTCTGGAACAGTATCTAGTGTGGCTGAAAAGGCCAATTTGGGAGTGACAATCCCTTCCACACTGGGAGCAAGTGCAGTCTCTCCCTGGTCTGTCTCTCTGGCTATGGGCCTTCCTTCTTTGCCTCTTTGCCTCAGACTGTTGGCCAAGTGTCTCTTCAAACTGGGAAAGGCCATGCTGCACAGCCTGCCTCCAAGCGGGCCGCTCAGAGGCCAGGGTTTCCCACTTGTTGAGGTCCACTCCTAAGGCCTTCAGATCCCTCTTGCAGATGTCCTTGTATTGCAGCTGTGGTCTAGGTGTAGGGCGCTTTCCTTGCACAAGTTCTCCATAGAGGAGATCCTTTGGGATCCAGCCATCATCCATTCTCACAACATGACCGAGCCAACGCAGGCGCCTCTGTTTCAGCAGTGCATACATGCTAGGGATTCCAGCACGTTCCAGGACTGTGTTGTTTGGAACTTTGTCCTGCCAGGTGATGCCGAGAATGTGTCGGAGGCAGCGCATGTGGAAAGCGTTCAGTTTCCTCTCCTGTTGTGAGCAAAGAGTCCATGACTCGCTGCAGTACAGAAGTGTACTCAGGACGCAAGCTCTGTAGACCTGAATCTTGGTATGTTCCGTAAGCTTCTTGTTGGACCAGACTCTCTTTGTGAGTCTGGAAAATGTGGTAGCTGCTTTACCGATGCGTTTGTTTAGCTCAGTATCCAGAGAAAGAGTGCCTGAGATTGTTGAGCCAAGGTACACAAAGTCATGGACAACCTCCAGTTCATGCGCAGAGATTGTAATGCAGGGAACTGAGTCCACATCCTGAACCATGACCTGTGTTTTCTTCAGGCTGATTGTCAGTCCAAAATCTTGGCAGGTCTTGCTAAAACGATCCATGAGCTGCTGGAGATCTTTGGCAGAGTGGGTAGTGACAGCTGCATCGTCGGCAAAGAGGAAGTCACGCAGACATTTCAGCTGGACTTTGGACTTTGCTCTCAGTCTGGAGAGGTTGAAGAGCTTTCCTTCTGATCTGGTCCGGAGATAGATGCCTTCTGTTGCAGTTCCAAAGGCCTGCTTCACCAGGACAGTGAAGAAAATCCCAAACAAGGTTGGTGCAAGAACACAGCCCTGCTTCACGCCGCTTCGGATGTCAAAGGGGTCTGATGTGGAGCCATCGAAGACAACAATGCCCTTCATGTCCTTGTGGAAGGATCTGATGATGCTGAGGAGCCTGGGTGGACATCTGATCTTGGGGAGAATCTTGAAGACGCGGTCCCTGCTGACCAGGTCGAAAGCCTTCGTGATATCTATGAAGGCTATAAAGAGCGGCTGTCGTTGTTCCCTGCATTTCTCCTGCAGTTGTCTAAAGGAGAATACCATATCAGTTTTCCTAGTAAACTTCATATCAGTTTTCATATACATATCAGCTTTCCTAGTACATATCAGTTTTCCTAGTAAACATATCATATCAGTTTTCATATCAAACAAAACATATCAGTTTTCCTAGTAAACTTCACATAAATCTTTCTCCACAATTGTTGCTTTAATAAATGTCCTCTTCTTGTTACTTCCATCAAATCCAAATTCTGGCAGATCCTCTCTTTCTCTTGATCCATTTCTATGCCTGTCAGTCCAATTTTCTTCTCCGCTCTGATCCGATGACATCTGAATACTTGTCTTCTGAGCTGTTCCATCAGTCTGCAACTCTATCAAAGTTCCTCTTCTAGGTTGTTGATCAATAATCTTCTCCTCCATTATGCTTTTTTCTTTCGTGTCACTCAGTTTATTTATCTTTTGACTTAAGATTTCCACACTGATTTGAATTTGTAAAAATCAAATTCCTTGCTGACAACTCAATAGAATTAAAGTTTGTAATTTTTCTTCCATGAGGTTTCCCCGTTCTTCCTCCATTTTTCCTTTTGCAATTCTCTTTTAATCCACTAGATGTCATAAGCAGCTCTTTTTACTGTGGAATGTGGAATGTGAAATACAAGACCTTCAGAGTAAACAAAGTCAATTCACCGCTCAGTATCCTTTCGCATATTTAAGTAGTCCAAAATAGTCCAAGATAAAGTCTAGTAAAATTTGTATCCAATACCAATTTGCAAAATTTGTAAAGTTATATCAATCAGATCATAGTCCATATAATATCAAAATCGCACCGTATCGTCCCAGATTTAAAAAAAAAAACCAGTAAGTCAAGGGAATATCCCCCCTTTTTCCTTTTTCTCCAGAACGTTAACCCAAATTAACACAAATCAATTGTTTGAAGCCGAGATTTGCATGATACATTCAGCACTTACTTTGATCTCCCAATTTCCTTCTTTCGTTGATGGCATCACCGCAGGGGTTTTCACAGCTTAGTGGCAAATTTTGCCATTTCTTCTTATTTGCCTCAATGGCTGTGTCCCGGGAGGAAAGCCCCCAGGACAGGCTCTGACCTTCTCGGGACACTTTATACCGTCAGGATGACAAAACCTCTCCTGGCTTTTTCCTCGGATTTCCTTGAGTCCACAAAAAATAAGGAAAAAAACAGACTAATTCCAAGAGCTCTGGAATCTGCTGCTCATGCACTGCTTGCCCCCCCTGACAGCCCAGTCCTAACTAGTGCTGGCACAGCAGGCCATATTTGTTCCCTTACCCTGTGTGTAAAGTCCCAGCCTGCCCAATGGGCTGAGAAGACTTGTGTAAGGCTGCCAGATCCAGGCAGTGGGGTAGTAAACAGCAGAGGCTTCTTTTGTCAAGCCTACCCCTACCCAGGCCTGTCCACTCCCCATTCCAGTGCTAGCAATGGTTAGGATTGCCCTATGAAACTGGTACAGCCCTTCCTATCTTATCTACTGCAGAAGGCCACTCCCATTTGATTGTTCGTTTGTTCATGTAAGGTGTAAGCAGCTGAGAGGCATCAGAGATCATCATAGTAAGCCCACCCTTAAAGGACACACATGACTACTGTGATCCCGAAACCCTCAGTTCTGGAGGCAGTGATAGTGGTCAATGAAGGGGTAGGCAGGGGACTCCTCAGCAACAGGAGACTTGCACTGGGTGTATGTGGGAGAAAGTGAAATTAACCCTTTGTTTCTCAGCTTTAAAGACAACAACTGTAGTTTGTAAGAAGTCCTTGTGATCCAATGGACATTCTGGCATCCAAAAATGAAGATCATGTAGCCAAATTGAGCCCCTTAGCCATTAGTTGCCAATGCCTAATTTATATGCATGCTGAAAGCTGACATATTTAAATTCTATCGTGGTTTTCCTTCTTCACATGAAAGTCATTTAGAAAAATGCTGTTGGGACTTCTCTTTTGCTCTCCATTCTGTTTGGCAGGAAGGGTGATAAATAAATTGCACCGTGTTGTGCTTCCATTATCTCCGTTTCCATTATCTCACATTTCTATATTTTTGTGCTAGATAAACTGTTGAATGCCTCAGAATATGATTTAATGTATCTCCTTAATTAGATAAGTTGTATTCCATATATAGATGATGTGAATCCAATTCTTTTTTTACTTTATGAAAAAAAGACATTTCCATGTGAATCGAAGTTTCAGCTCCTTCTCCTGTTCTTGCTCAGTCCTATGGTTTACATCATGGGTGTCTAAAGTTTTTGGCAGGAGGGCCACATCGTCTCTCTAACACTGTGTCAGGGGCCAGGGGAAAAAAAGAATTAATTTACATTTAAAATTTGAATAAATTTACATAAGTTTACATAAATGAATTTATTAAAGATGAACTTATATGAATGAATGAAGGTCTTGCAATAGCTCAAGGCCTATAAAAGGCCTTGCACAAAGCAAGGCTTGCCTTTCCGTTGCTGCCACTGCTGCATCACAGATGTGAAACAGCAAGCAATGGAGGGAGCCCTCATACCACAGCTCATGCGAAAGGTCGAACAGTTGGCCGTCATGCGGAGAGCAGTTGCATCGGGACAGTGTGGGTTCCAACAAATCTCTGGAGGGCCAGAGGCTCATTGGAGACTGGGGGCTCCCTGAGGGCCTCATTGAGAGGCCTCGAGGGCCGCAAGTGGCCCCCGGGCCGGGGTTTGGGCACCCCTGTAAAGTTTACATCAAACAAAAATGTAATAATAATTATTCTTAGACTATATCTGCATTTATATGCTGATATTGTTTTGGCAGTGTGACAGAAAGCCATGAACTGGTGTCTGCCAGCCACCTCCATTGACCATCACCATCACGCCACTTGCTTGCTCCTTTGACCAGAATGAGTGGATATCTGAGAGAGGCAGTTGAGTCTCAACTGGATCCCTCTTTTGGCTGTTGTGGCTGCTCACTCCCTTAGCTAAGCTGGCGTGTTCCTCTACTAGTACTTCCTCCCAAAAAGAAACAGATAGTACTTCCTCCCAAAAAGAAACAGATCTACTGTGTGCTCTACAGTAGATAGAACTGTATACCTCGGTGCTTTTCTCCAGTCCCCATCCTGCGCAGCAGGAATGGAGCCAACAAGATGGTGGAGGAAGAGAAAGAGGCAAAGGAAGGTGTGGGGATGGCCAGTTGCAGCCCTTGGGCTTGGTTCTGCCCTCTTCCCATGCCTGATGCAGGTGTTCTTAGGGATGCGTGGGAATATCATGCGGCTGGTCTCTCCCTTCAGTATGCCTGATGCCTGCATACTGGCTGTCATGTTCAGGGCCCATACAGACCCTAGTATGCAAGCGTGTGAATTGCATAAGCAGGGCACCTCCATAGTGCAATGTACAGGTTGTCATCTGTGATTATTTTGCTTCAGGAAATAGAACTGGAAATGTGTGATTATTCTTTTTGTTTCCTAAAATGCAATATTTATTGGGAGCCTGTCCTAAAAATCCTTGCATTGGCATATAAATACTTATATCTAGATCTTTTTCTGTTTTCTATCCTGAAGCATGTGTTCTCCTTTCTGGATTCTCTACCTGTCTCAGTTCTGGGGTTGAATGAAATTCCAGATCTGTACTGATCCCAGGTACAAGGCAGAGGGGTTTCTGATTCATCTTTGTTTACCTAAATGCACCACTTGTATTGTATGGCAATTGGTAGAGGGTTCCTCTTTCTTCCTCTGCTGCTTCGGAACTGGCTCTTGGATCAATGCAACTAATGCCTTGGGTGGAATGATACTTGAAAACTAAGATATAAGAATAAAATTGAGTATGCGTATTTAGGGCATAATTCCATGTTTCACACTCAAAACCAGCTTGATTTCTACAAATGTCTTCAAGTGGCTCCAGAAAGATGTAAAAAGATGGATGTCTCTCTTGAAGATATACATCTTGTAAGGTCACAGTAAGACCTTCTTTAGTCATTAGATAATCTATAGATGTTGTATCTTCATACAGTGCCCATAGGAAAGCTTCACCTTTGAGCCAGTGCACTCAAACTACATACCTTGCTTTCCATGCTTACAGTGTCTGCAACTTCTGGTCAAAGTTCACAGTTGTGAGAAAGATCTCTCCCTGCTTGCAGCATTTGTCTTTGGAGGCAAACGCGATACAAATGAAGAATGGAGGGTGAGGTAGTTTAAGACGGGGGTCTCCAAACTTTTCAGCCAGAGGGCTGCATCAAATATCTGGCACGGAAAAAAAGAAACTTTAAATATAAAATTTAAATAAATACATTAGGGATGGAACTTAGATGAATGAAAAAATGAATGAATAGGCTCAAATTTACAGATTTTGTCCGAGAACCAATACACACCACAGAAATTAGGTACACACTCAAATAGATCCCCATTCCCCCACCTCCCAAGCAGCTTACTTAAATATACAGGAGTCAATATCTCAGAACCAGCACATCACAGGAAACAGCCAGAGCATGTTCTAAAGTTGGGAGAGGTCTCCGGACCCTCAGAAAGCCTTCTAAGGCCTTCAGAGGACACAAAAAGTTACTTCCATTTTTTGGGGAAACCAGGAAGTGATGTTTTTAGGCCCTTAGATCACTCTCCGGACGTGACTGGAGCTGTTGAGTGGGCCAAAAGCTGGCTGTAAACCAGATAGAGGCTTCCCATGGGCTGCATCTGGCCCCTGGGATGGGGTTTAGAGACCCCTGGTAAAGGGGATAAAGCTTTGCAGCATGCTTCTGCAGACCCTATACCTGGGTATGGCATCTGTGGATGATATCTATGGACTGAACAGAGCTTTGCTTAGTAACACCTGTAAACCCAAGATTGACTGCCACATCTGCTTTCAATACAATCATTAACCATAAGCTACTGCCTCAAACATTGTGATTAACTACTTTCAGGAATATTGAGAAATGTCCAAATCTCGAGTTCGGAATTCAGTTGTGTTTTTTTCCTATGGCAGTGGTTCTCAAATCTTTAGTGTAGGGACCCACTTTTAAAAGGAGAATCTGTCAGGACCCACCGGAAGTGATGTCATGACTGGAAGTGACATCATCAAGCAGGAAGAGTTTTAACAATCCTAGGCTGCAATCCTACCCACACTTACCCAGAAGTAAGTTCCATTGACTACAATTGTTAAAAGCATGTACATAGCAGCCTGCTAAAAGTACAGATCTGTAACATTTCCCATAATGCAGTCACATACCATGGTAGTATCAAGTCAAAAATATTAAAAATTAAATATTGAAATGAATGGAAACCCACTGAAAATGGTTTGCGACCCACCTAGTGGGTCCCAACCCACAGTTTGAGAAACACTGTTCTGTGGAATACATGATGTTGCTTGTCCCTTAACTCTTGTAGGGTTTCTTATTCCTAATCATCCCCACCCGTTTTATGCCACACAAATCTTTG
Source organism: Tiliqua scincoides (assembly GCF_035046505.1). NCBI lineage: Eukaryota > Metazoa > Chordata > Lepidosauria > Squamata > Scincidae > Tiliqua > Tiliqua scincoides. The sequence goes on from NC_089821.1 coordinate 38,160,687, forward strand.
TAACCCTACCACATCACACACTAAGAAACTATGAACTTGCCAACTATTAGCATAATCTGGCATCCAGTTTCCATTACCCTGAAAATGCTCCACCTGAACTACATTGTTTGTCTGCTTGTCAGGGTAACAGCTAAAATGGTTTCTATGGAAACATATATCCCTCCCCCTTTATTTGCTTAAAAGGCTGTAAAATCCTCTGAACCACTGCACTAGCTAGTCAAACAGGAACATTAGCAGTGCTGGCATCCCTGCCTTACCATGCTGACATGCCTCCTCTTCCTTCTTTGGAGGGTGTGCCCCCCTTCCCTTTTCAGATTAGTAATCAGCAGTAGCAACCCACCCTCCAGCAATAGGACATAACCTGCATTCAGTTCATGGAGGGTGCAGAATATTAAAGGAACTTGGGTGGAAAAAGGAATTGTTTCAAGTGCCTCCTCTTTTAGTTCTCTCCTCCCAGGGGATTTATTTCACTGCTGAAAGTAAACGGAGGACTCCTGTGTCCGACCCCAAAGCTTCTCTTCTGTTCCCCTTGTGTGCATGCATTTCTTTTCTTGTTCAGGGATGATCACAGTGACTTCAAGAATAACAACACATTTCTTTTCCTCTCTCCTTTTATCAGTGTTGGCTAATTTGCCAGCTATGCCCCTTCTGGGAAATGGAAAATATGAATGTTGCAGGGTATACTTTCAACTGGATTATGTTAGGTTGCCCTTAAGTGCTTTTGGGGGACTGCAATTGATCTGGAAGGCAACAGTCACAGTAATTGTTGTCATTAGCCACAAGGTGAAGACAGGAAGTAGCCTCCTATCAGGTCAAACTATGGGTCTATCTAGATTAGGGGTGCTCACACTTTTTTGGCTCGAGAGCTACTTTGAAACCCAGCAAGGCCTGGAGATTTACCAGAGTTTTTTTACAATGTTCGCGCCATCATAACATATAACATTTATGTGTACAATGTATGTTGGTGTACCTTGCATAACCGCATGAGCCAATATTGCACAACACAACATAATTAACTATAAACATTTTTTTGTAATTACTTGAGTTTACTTTGATGACTTGCACTGAAGTGAATCAGCCAAGGATGCATAGTCTGGACAGTAGCTGCTGACAGCCAGCCTCAAGCACACTTCCAAATGTTCATCAGTCATGGTGGAACGGTACTTGGACTTAATGATCTTCATGTAGGAAAAGGCTGACTCACATAAATAAGTGGAGCCCTTCCTGCCTCAGGTGCTCTTATATCCCTGAGGGCCCTATTGCCTTCAAGTGGCTGCAGCTGTGCAGCACACTCTGCTGGATGCCCAGGCCTTACCCTTAAAGGGGCCACTGCTGACACCACATCTACCTCCTCACCAGATCTTCCTCAATTCCAGTACAAGTGGGGGGGGGGAGCAGATCTCTATACAGACCAGTGCAAAAACAGGGGAAAGGTGTGGGGGAGGGAAGATCTCTATATAGACATCACAGCAAGACCAGTGCAAAACCCCTTGCACACAGAACCAACAGATGGAAGTTGGGGGGGGGGCAGATCTCCATACATACCAGTGCAAAAACAGGGGAAAGGTAAGTCAGCCCCAGTAGAGTCAATGGGGCTCACTCCCAGGGATGCATGGACTGGAGAGAAGCATGCCAGCGGCTCCTCTCCAGGTCTACTCACAAGTCAGCCCCAGTAGAGTCAACGGGGCTCACTCCCAGGGATGCATGGACTGGAGAGAAGCATGCCAGCGGCTCCTCTCCAGGTCTACTCACAAGTCAGCCCCAGTAGAGTCAACGGGGCTCACTCCCAGGGATGTGTGGACAGGAGCTCACTCCCAGGGATGCGTCACTCCCAGGGATGTGTCACTCCCAGGGAGCATCACTCCCAGGACGGGGCTCACTCCCAGGGATGCGTGGACAGGAGAGAAGCCTGCGATCGACTCATTTTGCCTCGAGATCGACCAGTCGATCGCGATCGACATATTGAGCACCCCTGCTCTAGATCACTGCTGTCTGTCCTGACTGGTGGTAGGTCTCCAGGATTTCAGGTAGAGGTCATGCCGGGAATTGAACCTGAGCCATTCTTGCATGCGCATCATGCACTCCACTATTGAACTATGGTTCCAGCCCCTAATAGCACCTATTTTATGTATACCAATTCCAGTGGTTGACAAGTCATTTCTGGACTAAAAAGAAATGTGGGGGCTTACCTTTCAATGACTCACCTGGGGATGTTTGAGACAGCAGCATCTTTTGCATATACCTTCATGCTCCTTTACATTTGATGACATCAACTTTTTGGCAGTACCACCATTTGTTAGGCTGGTGACCACTGCTGAACTGGTGGTTGGGGTTGGTTTAGAACTAGCTTCTAAGAACAGTGTGGCAGAATCCAAGTATTTGCTCCTTTCATGCAGGTGGTTGAGAACTTAAGATAGGGCTTTCATGATTAGTTCTACTCTATTGCCAATGTTTTAGTATTTGTTGGTTTGATCCTGCCTCGGCTATGTTGATGTTTTATTATCATATTTGTGTTATTCTTTTTAATTGTACCACCTACTTTGGAACTGTATTTGATAGAAAAACAGGTGATGATGTGAGCAGAGAAGGGAAGAGAGAGAGCATGAGCAAGAGAAGGGCAGTTGGACTGCCACCTTTCATCTTGCAAATCCCTGATGTTTTAAATGGTAGCATGACAGGTGGAAAACCAGCAGGTGAAGATTGCATAGCCTGGAGCTGCAATTAAGAAAAAGACTTCACCCGTGAATCCTGCTTATTATGCTGGTGTCAACTATACAGTCAGCCTGCTTGAAAAAGAAAGGAAAAAAAAAAAGCTAAGATTGCTTGCTCTCTTCATTGAGACTGCTCTTTTTGTGGTTGTTCAACTGTATGTGTGGTCTCAGTAAGAAGTGCTTTAAAATGGTATTGACAGAGTGACCATTTTGTTGCAATGTCCTTTTATCAGCCTTGGAGAGGAGCTTTTTCCCCATTTTAGGATGGACTTGTACAAATAACTTTGAGAACACCTGCATTTATGATATGAATACCTTTCTATCTCTAGCACTCAATGAACTGACCTGCAAGCCAACAGTGAGGTGAATACGTCTCAGCACAGGGGTGCAGAGAAGTGGCCAGTGACACCTAGAGGGATGATGGGGTGTGAGGTTCAAGATGAATCTAGTTGATGGGGAGAGTGTGGAGCCCCACCAATCAGCCAGGCAGCAGCTCACACAGCTAAACTAATCAGCTGCTCATAAGGCTCATACGTCCTGGCCAATCAGCTGGTCAGCAGAGCAGTAGCTGGTGATGTCACTGACTGTTGCCTGCTCCTAGCCAACCAAGAAATGGCTGGATGAGCAGCAGTTGGCTGCCGGAAGGTGGGGCTGGTCCAGGCACATCAAACCATTGTTGCCCAGTGTTGCATATGCAACAGAGATCAAATGTGTACACCTGCAGACTGGGCAGAAATGGGATAAAGGGCTTCTCTGGGGCAAAAGGGGGAGGTGAAAGGAAGGGGTGACATTAATTCAGGGAAGAGGACCAACCTGTCCCCTTTTTCCAGGACTATTGGGCCATATAAATAGATTGTGAGCTGCATGGAGGGCCGCGGCCTGTTATGTCAGTGAGCTTCACCAGCCCTCATAGGTGAAGCTCCTCCTGGGAGTAGGAGATGGAGGTGACAAGGAGGTATAAATCTCCAGAGAAAGCAGGTGAGTGGGAGAGCCAGCCAAGCACCGAGAGGCTTCAAGACAGAATCTTGAGATAAGGTAGTGAGAGCCCAATCCTGTGGTCAGTGGTACGGAGCTGTGCCTCCGACCACAGTCACAAACGTGCCGTAAGGCATTCGGTGCTGGGCTAGAGCGGAGCAGTTGCCCAGGTTCCATGGCTCTATGGTCTCCTGGACTGCAGGGCTGCAGAACGGGAGGTGGGCGCATGGGCGGGGAGGAGGCGTTCCGGGGAGGGAGGAGGCCGGCAGCGGTGGCGAGAGGGCAGGGAGGAGGTGTGCCGGGGCGCGGGCGGGAGGAGAATCCACAGAGCTGCGCTCCGCGTGATCCAGGGCACTCATGGAGGGCTGTGCATCCTACATGAGTGCCTTTCCCTAATGGGGTAATGTGAGTAACCCCATTGCGGTTCTGCTTACCTTACTCAGGGGAAGGGGACGAATGTCCCCTTCTCCGGAGGAGCCTCCTGGTGGATTTGGTGGCAGCCCTCCGAAGTGCACACCCCGGGCAGCTCAGGATTGGGATGTGAGTGAATGGAACTGCCTGTAGGTCAGGAACTAAGGCAGGAGAAGCTAAAACAGACAAGTTAACCCACTGTAAACAGTATCATTCTGCAATAAGGGAAAACTGTGAATTGCACCGTTGGGGTAGAATTAGTGCCCCAGCAAACTGCTCCTGGCATTGCTTACGTGTATACACATGTAGTTTTTTTCATGTAATTTTATTCAGATTAAGCCCCTTATTCAGATTAAACTTTTTACCTCTTTCCATAACAATAGTGCAAGAAAAAAGGTGAAGTATAGTGGCTAAGAGGCTATGAATTGAAATTCTCAGGTTCCAATCTCATCTCCACCATGACTTAACTAGGCAACTTTAAGCATGCCAATCTCTCTTAGCCTCTGCAGCAATGCAGGGATAATAATACCTTATAGAGCTGTTGTAAGAATTGCATAAACATAATACAAGTGAAGTACTTTGAATGGGTACAGGTGCTGTACAAATGTAAATTATTAGTAAAAAAAAATCCTGCACCTGCACCTAAAAATCTTGAGTATGACACAATGTGTGATATAAGCAATCTATCTCAGTAGTGCAAAAGTTTTTGTAGATCAACCGGCATTTCCAGAATGCACTGAAAGTAAATAGCTTGGTGAGTCCTAGAATTTCCACACTTCCATCCTTGACAGTGACTGTCATATATTTTAATTACTCTGCATGTGGATGTCTGGATCCCCACTGAGATATATTACTAACAATCCAGAGTTTCCTTAAAGAAAGAACGTTGATTCACAACTAAAGTGTTTTATTTTTAAGCCCAGCATGCTTCCCATAAATTATTGCAGCATATGTTCTTGTGAATGTCCTGAGGCATTCCTGAAAATGTCTCCAGTAAATAAATCTGTAGATAGACATTTTTACTAGAGCCCAGCAGTACACCGAATACCTAGCTGGTAGTCTTTTTTGTTCTCCGTCTGTTAGACATCAAAAACCTGTGAAGTATCAAGTGCGAAAAGTCTGGCTTTCTTTCGTCATGTTTTTATGGTGTTTATTCATTGGAAATGAATGAGATTTTGGCTGCAGTTGCATAAACTCTGTCCTGGGAATACGTTCCATTAAACTAAACAAGGCTTACTTCTGAGTAGAAATGCATCAGATTGCAGTGTTTATTTTGTATGGAAGTACAAAATGTATGGAAGTACAAATGTTCTTGTGTTGATCTGTTGGAAGTAGATCTAGTTCAGCTTCTTGTCCTGTGGCAGGACATCCAATAAATGAAACGTATATGCTGAAGCTGGTTAACACCCAATCCGATTGCGCTTTGCTGTCAGATCTTGCTTTACAGCAGTTGTAAGAGGTACTCCAGAGGCAAATGAAGTTGTGCGCTGCCAAAACTCCAGCTGAGAGACTGAAGTGGCCCCATACACTGTGGCAGGTCAGGGAAGGCCCACCAGTTCAGGCAGGTTGGTGGGGGAAGCAGAACAAAGCAGGGGGTTGAACTGGGGAGGGTGGGGGTGTGTCAGAGGTGGGAGGCAGTGGCACCTGGCACAGGTGACTTGTGCCCAATGCTATCCCTTCCAATATCAACCAGTACATCCTCTCTGTTTCCTTGGAGTTGTGCCAACTAAGGAGCTGGCACAGAACCAAGGAGAGCCATAGAGACCATGGCATCAAGGAATAGGGTAAGTAGAACTTTGCCCTTCTTCCCTCTCCTGTCGTGACATGACACCCCCCCTCCCTGATACACCTTGGCATGCCTGCATCAGCTGGAGGCGGGGAGAATAGAATTGGACTGTTGGAAACTTTTTTTATCTCCTTCCACAGCTTCTCTTCCTGTCCTTCAACTGCAGATGATACGCTCTGCAAACAGAAAGGAAAAAGTAGATGATAATTCTGTAATGATAGTATCTGAAAGTAGAAACCAACAGGCTGGCCCAAGAGCTCCTGGGACCTTGTTTGACCTTATCTAGTGATGCATTGCTGCCATTTCTCCTCTTGATTCCCAGATTAGAAAAGGAAGAGAGAGCAGAACTGAAGTGCAAAGGAGAGGTGACCAGGTTATATTGGATACTCTGTTCTATTCCCCTCTTCCTTTTTGAATTCAGGGAACAGGAGAATGAGAAGTGGTGGAGATGGACGAGCAGATGGACAAAGGCAGTCCCTCTACCAGTCTGTTGTCTGGCACCTCACCTTCCCCCAACCCACCATCCAGATGTCTTTATGATAATCTGATTTAAATTATTGCACAGAAGATTTAAATAACTACAAGTGCCAAGACACTACAGACATTTTAATATCAAGAGTCCCATTCTTTGAACTTTTGCAGATATCCTGCTTTTGATGGTTTGGGGGTTTGAGAAACTCAGTGAGCCCATTCATTGCAACAATGAACCATGCAGTGAACCATGATGCTAGTACAGGGGTGCCCAAACCCCGGCCCTGGGGCCACTTGCGGCCCTCGAGGCCTCTCAATGTGGCCCTCAGGGAGCTCCTAGTCTCCAAAGAGCCTCTGGCCCTCCGGAGATTTGTTGGAGCCCACACTGGCCTGACACAACTGCTCTCAGCGTGAGGGCAACTGTTTGACCTCTCATGTGAGCTGTGGGATGAGAGCTTCCTCCACTGCTTGTTGTTTCACGTCTGTGATGCAGCAGCGGCAGCAAAGGAAAGGCCAGCCTTGATTTGTGCAAGGCCCTTTATAGGCCCTGAGCTATTGCAAAACCTTCATTCATTCATATAAGTTCATCTTTAATATCTTCATTTATGTAAACTTATGTAAGTTTATTCAAATTTTAAATGTAAATTAAATGTAACTTTAAATGTAAATTCCTTTTTTCCCCCGGTCCCCGACACAGTGTCAGACAGAAGATGTGGCCCTCCTGCCAAAAACTTTGGAAACCCCTGTCCAAAGATGCTCCTCATCAAGTTTCCCATATCCCAGGTCAAGTCTTGGCAGTTCTCTAGCATAAGGGTCTCCAAACATTTTGGCAGGAGGGCTGAATCATATATCTGGCATGGTGCTGGGGGCTGGAAAAAAATAAAATTTAAATAAATTTAAATAAACTTAAATTGATTATAATAAAATTATTCAAATTTATACTAAATTTGAATAAATTTCAATACTCATGAATTAGGAAGAAATCTCTGAAAGGCAAGAAGCACCACAGACCTGGTACCATGTAGCTCCTGTCAGCTAGCTCTGTCTCTGAAGCAATCATGTGCTGTGGGTTGGACACGCATGGACCCTCCAGAGCTGAAGCGAGCTGTGTTCCCCTCACCTCCAGAGGGTGTTCTGAGGGCCAGGGAGGCAACACTTGGCTTCCTTGGCCCTCAGAATGCCTCCTTATGTCTCTGGGAGACCTTAGAAGGTCACTTCTGGTTTTTCAGAAAAAATGTTTTAAAGCTTTAAAAAGCCTTTGGCGGGCTGGGGAGGGCTTTTAAAGCCTTACATGGGTCATGAGTGTTCAGTGAGAGGGGGTGTTGTATGTAATAATAATTTAACAGTGCAGTGTGAGTGACTGATTACTGAGTGGAGTGTGGGGTCGAGGTTGTGTGGTTTGCGGGTCAACCCTGCCAAAGGGCAATATGTTTGACATCTCGAGGGAGTTGGGGGGTAGGAGTGCAGCCACCATTAATAGAGTGATGGGTTACGGAAGATATGGCAGTGAGGGTCGGGCAGGCCATTCCAGGAGAACAAGGGTCTGTCATAGACAGACTGTCCCTCTTTCTGGCCCTTCCCCCATCCCTCTGTCCCTTGGCACTCTAGGCAATGATCCTCTGAGTCTGAAACTGCTGCTTTTGAATGCTAGGTCAGTGAATAATAAGGCCTGCCTCGTCCAGGATTTAATCCTGGATGAGGGCACTGGCATGTATGAGACCAGGAGACCTGGCTGGATGAGATGGGAGGTGTAGGCCGATCCCTGATCTGTCCCCAGGTTTTTGGGTACTGCAGCAGCCACAACTACAGGGATGAGGAGGTGGGGTTACAACAGTCTATCGTGATACCATCCATCTTACCAGGTACCCTGTCCAGCGGTCCATGGGGTTTGAGTGCTTTCGTGTCATGTTGGAGGGGTGAGACAGAATTGGGATTCTGTTGGTGTACTGTTCACTGTGCTGCCCAACAGTCTCCTTGCCTGAGCTGACTGAAGTTATCTCGAACGTGGTGTTGGAGTGTCCTCGCCTATTAGTGCTGGGGGACTTCAACATCCATGCCGAGGCCCCCAGGATGGTTGCGGCTCAGGACTTCATGGCTGCCATGGCAACCATGGGTCTGTCTCAGAGAATATCTGTCCCAACACATGTTGTGGGACATATGCTGGACCTGGTTTTTACTGCTGGGCAGGTTGATGGTGATCTGGGTGTGGAGGAGAATAAGATCACTCCTTTGTCATGGACAGATCATTTCCTGGTGAAATTTAGGCTTATCGCAGCCTCTTGCCTCCACAGCAGCAGGGGACCAGATTGTATGATCTGCCCCCAGAGGTTGATGGATCCAGATGGTTTCCTGAGGGCTCTGGGGGACTTTCCTGTTGCCAGAGCTGGTGACTCACCTGGAGCCCTGGTTGATCTCTGGAACCAGGAGATGACCAGGGCCCTAGATGAGATCGCTCCTGAGTGGCCTCTGCTCAACTGCAGAGTGAGAGCAGCTCCTTGGTTTTCTGGGGAGCTGCGAACAATGTAGCGGCAGGGCAGACGTCTAGAGCGACGTTAGCAAAGTCCTGTAGTGAGTCTGACCGCAAAGAGGCCAGAGTCCATCTCAGAGCCTATTCTAGGGCAGTGGCGGCAGCGAAAAGATCATATTTTTCTGCCGCCATCATGTCTGCAGAGAACCATCTGGTTGAGTTCTTCTGTGTGGTTCGTGGCTTACTCCATCTCGCCCCCCCCACTGTTGGGGAGGAGCACATGGAGGCTCGCTGTGATGAGTTTGCGAAGCACTTCGCGGACAAAGTCGATCAGATCCGGCATGACTTGGATGCCTCATTCGCAGTACCTAGTGATGTCCCTGGGGCATCTGTCTATCCTATCTTGTGGGATTCTTTGCAGCTTGTGAAACCTGAGGATGTGGACAGGATTCTCTGGAGTGTGAAACCATCTTTTTGCCCCTTCCGCCCTTGCCCAGCATGGCTAATTAGATCCACCCCGGGAGGGGGGGGTGTCTGGCTGAGTGGACAGGGAGGCTGGTGAATTCTTCTCTGAGGGAGGGGGTACTGCTGCCGACCTTGAAGCAGGCTGTGGTTCACCCCCTCCTGAAGAAACCCTCCCTGGATCCTACTAACTTGAACAACTTCTGGCCAATCTCTAATATTCCATTTCTGGGCAAGGTGATTGAACGGGTGGTGGCATCCCAGTTCCAGAGGGTCTCGGACGAAGCTGATTATCTGGATCCTTTTCAGTCTGGCTTCAGGCCGGGGTTTGAGACAGAGACTACCTTGGTTGCACTGGTGGATGACTTGCATCAGGGAATGGACAGGGGGAGTGCATTCCTATTAGTCCTGCTGGACCTCTCAGCGGCCTTCGACACCATTGACCATGATGTCCTTCTGGGTCGGTTGGCTGTATTGGGGCTTGGAGGCACTGTCCTGCAGTGGTTCCACTCCTTCCTGGCTGACAGATCCCAGAAGGTGGTGCTGGGGGATGCTTGTTTGGCATCCTGGCCTCTTAGGTGCAGGGTGCCGCAAGGCTCCATTCTGTCCCCTATGCTGTTCAACATCTACATGAAGCCGCTGGGAGAGGTCATCCGGAGGTTCGGGGTAGGGTACCATCATTATGCTGATGACACCCAGCTCTTTATCTCCTTTCCTCCTGATTCCAAGGAGGCAGTCAAAGTTCTGGACCGCTGTTCTGGAGGCTGTTAGGAGCTGGATGTGGGCAAACAAGCTGAAATTGAATCCTGATAAGATAGAGGTTCTCCTGGTCCAGAAGTCCAAGACTCAGGTATTGAACTATTATCCTGTTCTAAATGGGGTTGCACTCCCCTTGAAGGAGCAGGTTCTCAGCTTGGGGGTGATCCTAGATCCACAGCTACTTCTGGATTCCCAGGTAGCAGCTGTGGCCAGGGGGGCCTTTGCTCAGCTTCGGCTGATTTGCCAGCTGTGACCATATCTGAGTTGCTCAGACCTGGCCACGGTGACCCATGCCCTAGTGACATCCAGATTAGACTACTGCAACATGCTTTACGTGGGGCTGCCTCTGAAGATAGTCCAGAAACTGCAATTAGTGCAGAACGCGGTCGCCTGTGTGGTTGCTGGGGCTCGTCAGTTCGACTCTGTTGGGGCACTGCTTCGGTGGCTGCACTGGCTGCCAGTTCGTTTCCGGGCTGAATTCAAAATGCTAGTTTTGATATTTAAAGCCCTGTGTGGCTCAGGTCCAGGGTATTTGAGGGACCGCCTCCTTCCATACAATCTGACCTGTCCTCTCAGGTCATCAGAGGGGGCCCTTCTGAATGTGCTGTCACCAGTAGAGGTGAAGGGGATGACGGCAAGAAAGAGGGCCTTCTCGGTGGTGGCTCCCTGTTTGTGGAACTCCTTTCCCCTAGAGCTGAGAACAGCGCCCTCTCTAGAGTCCTTTCAGCAGGGGCTTTTTATTTACACAAACCTTTGATGGAAAGATTTTGGATTCTTGTCACTAAGTCAATGCTAAACAGACACAGACCTTTTTAAAAGCATTTAAGAGGCTTTATTTACAGCTATTTACAAAGTTATACAAGCCAGATTAATTCAGTGTGGACACAGGCTTCCTCCTTAGTTTCTCAGAACCACACCCAGAACTTCATATTAATAGGGTGTAACAAACAAGACAACCCATGTGACCCTGTATGTCATTTCCATCTCCTTATTGGGCATATGACAGTTTGGTGCATGGTTCCAGCCCTAATTAGGAAGCCACTTTGCCCTGCATCACAAAACGTTCTTGACCTACAACTTGGTTACACAAGACCCTGGAATTTTCCTTTTGGGAAAGCGATGACGTGCATGTTCTCTTTGTGTAGGTCAACTTGACATAATGACTTTCCCTATCTTGTTTTTAACAGAAACACCAGTCCTTTTCTTGGCTCTTATTTCAGTTATTTTCCTCATCTGAAGAGAAGTTAGGTTAACCCTCCAAAATCTCTATCACCTTTTAAAGCTGACACAAAGGGGCATGGCCTTTTCTTCTTCTTTTTTTCGGGGGGGGGGGGCAACCAATTGTTTTGTTTGTGTTTATTGTTTTTAAATGTTTGCTTTTTATACTTATTTATTTATATGGTTTTCATATTTTATTTGTTAGCTGCCTTGAGTGCTTCTTTCTGGAGTGGAAAGGTGGGATAGAAATTCTACTAACGAATGAATGAATGAATGAATGAATGAATGAATGAACGAAAGGTCACTTCCAGTGTTTCCAAAAAACTGGAAGTGACCTTCTAGGGCCACCCAGGGACATTAGGCCTCCGCAGCCCTTAGAACACCTTCTGGAGGTGAGGGGAGCACAGCTCCCCACACCTCCAGAAGATTACAGCACTTGCCATGGGCCAGATGAAGAGGCTCACTAAGGGCCAGATTTGGCCCACAAGCCAGAGTTTGGAGACTCCCGCTCTAGCAAGTTGCAATAAACACAGACATTTAAAGAACTGTGGGTCATAATTCGGATTATCAGTTAAAAAAAAACAAAAAAACAGAAATTGTGTTCTGCGTTTCCCCATGAGAGCAAAATCAAAGTAAATGGGAAGATCCTGCTTCATATGAAAATACCTCTTTTTTAAATTGTGTATTTAAGGTGGAGATGCAAAGTAAATGTTGATTATTTCATTTGGAGAGCTCTTCAGGAATAGTTAATCTGAAGTGATGTACTTGTGGTTTCATCTTGTTATCTTCCTTGACAAAACAGCAGCTTAGAAGATTCTCTTTAAGCATAGCTTCACTATGTATATTGTCTTGTCAAATGTATTTTTAAATGATTTTTAAAAAATGACAATATGGACTCCTTTAAAGAGTTTAGTTTTCACCTTGAAAATTTTAGACAGGTTTAAATGCTTCAGGCATGGAACCCCTTGACCAACATTCCATGTTTCCAGACTGCCCACCCACATCTCTTTTTGTTTGCTTATTTTACATTAAAGGAGCATTGTCAGCTTACTTCCTGGGTTAAGCACATCAATTAAGAACAGGCTTAACATTATGTGTAGGTAGATGAGGAATGCTGTGCATCCTTCCCTATTTAGTCTGCCCCCCCCCCCCAGACCTTTCTAATCCTCCAGAAGATTCTGTGTTGGTTCAGCAGCTTAATAAACTGCTGGGACATTCTCCCAGAGTAGCCTTTGTCCTTTGTTTGAAAATGCTATTCCTGAACTGCCATGTGGCTGGATGTGTATTGGTCCTTATCTATGCCTAGGCTGGCCACGCTTCAACTGAGATTGGCGTGTGCCCACTGATTAGGCAGCCAAACCTGACAATTTAGGTAAAGGGCTGGCACAGAGTTGCTGGGTGGGCTCCACTCATCAAATCAGGTAATATGATGACATTGTCAAAACCTAGATTCCTTAAATTCAAGTACAGGGATGCTTGAGTGTGTTTTGGCAGGTCTGCTTATTCCAAGTGCATGAGCAATTCAGTGGATTATCAGGTTTGATCACTTTGGTGGGCTGATCACTACTGGAGTTTGATTTTAATCCAGAACCCCTGTGGCTCTGTGTTGTATTTAATGAGGAGTAGTTTCTCCCAGATGCCCTCCCCACCTGACCTGCTTACTTTGGAATGGTGACAACGGATAGATCTACCAGTTTAATCATGAACCATTCAATCATGGACAGATTCATGTCTGTCTTGTGTATAATTTGAAAAAAAAAAATACATGCTTCATTTGAAATCACCATGGAGATACTGAAAAAGACAGAAGTGCTCTCTTGGGTGGCAAACCATAAAACCCAAACAGAGAGTAAGCAGTGGGTATGGGACTTTTCACAATCCATGGTCATTTGTTCTTCTTGCTTGCAAATGAAGATACAAGAGATAAAAGTAACTCTAGAGAAATTGCCCTATTAACTATCTCTGAAAAGGTTTCTCTCGAAAGGTAATGGAAAGAAAGCTAGAGCCTTGGCGACTGACAGCATTATAATGGGGAAGTGGATTTTCGTGACATTCACATTGTCACTGATCAAAACGACCAAGATAGAGGCCTCTCTCACATTCAGTATATTTGGCAGACTTTGCTGCAGTTGTCTGTCCTGGGCACAACTCAGTATCCATATAGAATTCAATCAATATCTAATTCTATGCTATCACAGAGAGTTATTAGACCACTCAGCAGCAGGGAGCATGCTGTATATTCTCTGCTATGCGAAGAAGCCAAGAACAATCCACATAACTAGGTAAACAAGGGCCAATTCAGGCATCACTTTTCATATACAAATTGTCCCGGCCAACTGTGCTCATATGAGGAACACCACACAGCCCAATCCTATCCAACCTCCCACATACTGAAACAGTGGCACCAGCATGGGCTCCACTGAATCCTATGGGGTAGTTGGAATGCTGGCGGGCTCCTTAAGGTAAAGGGACATTCATTCCCTTGCCCTGGAGTCAGTCCCACCTGCCTCAACGGTGCTACTCGGACCTGCACCTGCTAAATCACTGGCACCATGTTGCCTCCTGTCAGTGAATCTGGTTAGGGAAGGGGAATAGGATACAGTGTGAACCATTGCCACCAATCCTGCCCTTTTCCCAGCCCAATCTGCCCACCCTCACCTCTGTTACCACCCTTCCTCCTCCCTGTTCCACCCTCCCCTGCCCTCCCCTTAAATATAAACGAATGAATGAAAGGTCACTTCCAGTGTTTCCAAAAAACTGGAAGTGACCTTCTAGGGCCACCCAGAGACATTAGGCCTCCGCAGCCAAGTTTCTGGAGGAAAAATCCATTACGGGGTACAAGCCATGATGTGTATGCGCAACCTCCTGATTTTAGAAATGGGTTATGTCAGAATGCCAGATGCAAAGGAGGGCACCAGGATGAGGTCTCTTGTTATCTGGTGTGCTCCCTGGGGCATTTGGTGGGCCGCTGTGAGATACAGGAAGCTGGACTAGATGGGCCTATGGCCTGATCCAGTGGGGCTGTTCTTATGTTCTTATGTTCCCCTTGCCCCTCCACTGCTTGGCACAAAGCTTACCTGCTCCAGCATGCATCACAGCCTGTACTGTTGCCAGTGAGATAGTGCAGGCCTTCCTACTGGTGCTACAAACATCTGTTGCAACATGCTTTAAGTCACAGTTGTGACAGCCTTTACCAGTGGAATGCACACTCCATCAGTGCAAGTGGAAGATAGGACTTGGCCACCAGTTGCTATAAGGCAATCCGCTATCCCTAGAAAGAAGGGAGGTCTTATTTTCTCATGTGTTTCTCTTGTATCCTCACAATTTTCTTGTTTATAATGCTATTTTTTTTAAGTTGATTAATTTCTATGCCATGGTAAGAAGTGGGCCTCCTCAAGGCCCGAATCTAGTTCAAGTTCCTATCACAAAGACTGGTTAGAACTTGTGCTGCCCCACTTATTCTATAACCACAGCTATAATCGGCATTTCTTCCAGGTACAGGGAACTGCCCAATCTGTTGCCTCTAATGGACTACTACAAGCCCAAGATGATGCACTGTAGAAGATCAAAGGTTTATTGAGATGGTTTTATTATTCAGTTTGTTGGTTTTATGGGTTATTGTTTTAACAACATGATTTTGTCAACCATTGTGCAATTTGAGGAGTAGTGGCATCAAAGCTTTTGAATAAAGAAATAAAGGTAAGAATGCCATAAGACAAATTTATCAGAAAGTGGGCTTTATTTATCACTTGTCGGCATGTTAATTCGCAACACTGCACTTGATGTTCTCATTTTTGTTAACTGGACAAATTTATAGTATGCTGTGAATCTTATTCCAATACTGTAAATGTATTTTTATAGCAACATTGAAGAAAAAAAGTCTTGTGCTGTCTCATCTGAACCTATATGAATATATTCATCTACCCTGGAACACTGATAAATGTTTGGATGGCCTTAATATAGGCTGCTTGCAGTATAAATTCATGTACAGCTGGTATCTTGCCCTGGTATGGTTGAATAACATCTATAAAATTGGTCTTCAGTCACATTTGGTGACTTTGTCCTAAAATAGTGATGTTCTGGAAAAGGGATTTTATATTGCTTAGAATTGATTCCAGGTTATAAAGTTCCTTATGATTCCCTAATTGTCCTAGTGGTATTTTACATGAATCTGTAAAATCTGAGCATTGATATTCAGTGCTATAGCAAAATGTTAATAGTCCTAAAGCAGCATTCAGTTGATCCACTTACTTCAGATTTATATGGTATATTCTTAATTTATTAAGGTTATTAATAAGGTGTTACCTATATCTATTCCCTAGTTTCTTTACCCTACAGCAATTCAACCTACGTGCCTGCTGTGGTGTAGCTAATGATAGTGTAGCATGAGCTCAAAATGATGTCCCAGAAGTGATGTCACAACCAGAAGTGACGTCATGTCCGGTCATTTAAAAAAGTGAAAATCAAGGGAAAACCTGCCTCTTCCCCCCAGCAGCTCACCACTCACTTGCTCTGCCACCTTCCTCCCCACCAGTGGCATAGCTAAGGTATATGCTACATGGTGTCAAGGCAGATTTTGTAGGCTCCCGTCCACAACAAAAATCAAATTTAATTAATTAAATAAATAAATAGAAAGTGTGCCCCTTGTTAGTTAGAGACACTGTGCTGGGGTGAAGAGGGATGGTTATTCTCCCCTTGCTAAATATAAGAGGAGCACCACTTGAAAAAGTGCCCCTTTACCCAGTTAGCAGGGGTAACTGTATTCTGATACATGGAAATGAGAGCTGACTCATATTAACACCTTACTGATTCCATGCTGTATCGTAATAACATCTCATTAGCTCTCAGAACAATCAGTCTCATAGGTCAGTGTGGAGTTAAAGAAATCCACTTTGTTCCATAAGGCAGTTATATTTTCATTTTCTGGTTAATTGGCCATAACTTTAGATAGAATACAGATATTCCAATGTGGTTTGTTTCACTGCTGTCTGCATTGAATTACCTTTCCAATGATATATGATATGATGGTATTTTTCGTAAATATCAAGATTTTCACAATTTTGGCCACTATTATCAAGCTCCGCTTGTTGCTCCCCCTAAAGCTTGTTGCCCAGTGCAATTGCTACCCCCTGCACTCCCTTAGCTACACTGAGTGCCTGTATATGAAAACACATACTTTTCCCTTTTCCAGCATTCCTCTTCCCTCCCCTGACCCTTCCTTTGTTGTTTGCCTTGTGTCTGTCTCTGGACTTTGAGCCACTGAGGCTCATTGGTTGTAAAGTAATGTTCATTGATGGCCATGTATTAATGGTGATGATAACAGTGACTGAATAATAAAAGCGCTTAGGTAAGAACCTGTTCAATTAGCTTGATTTTTTTTTTTTTAAATTTGTACTAAGATTTTGTTGCTTATTTTGGCTCATTTGCTCTACCAGTTCTTGCGCTTCTTCCTTTTAACTCATGCCTGAAAATTTGAAATTTTTTCCCCAAAATAGATGTAAATTTGTTTCTAATTAAAAAAAAAAAAATTTCCAGGCTTGGAAAAATAACTTTAATCAAGCAGATCTGAACATCTGGCGTTGCCTTTTCAAGCATGCCCCATTTGTTGTGTTTGTTTGTTCCTTGTGACTTTGTGTTAATTTCACAGCTAAGATGGTACTGAATTTTCATCAGCTTTATAGCGTTGTTCTTTAGCTCAGGAGCTTATTCAGCTCATATAATATAGTAAATCTTCACTATGGGAGATTCATCCTAAATGCAAATGACAGGAGTGGAGAATTCTCTTGAATGTCATGTCCCAAATCTTCCTATCCATCAAGAATACAGCATTTCTCAACATATGTGAATTGGCATTTAAAATCATTTGGATGTAAAACACAAAGCGCTTATTGATGAACAACAATCCATTGGCAGCTTAGCTGTCAGAAGAAGTAGCTGCAACTGTGACAGTATAATTGACAGGTAAGGGCTAAATGTCCTAGTCACATGTCATAGAGAAGAAAAAGAACATTTGGAGCAATGAAGGAAGCCTAGGTTTTTACGCTTGGCAATTACTAGTTAACATTGCGTGCTGTCATGCTGAGTCATGCTACTGGTTACACCTAGCACAGTATTGTCTGCTGGGGGTTTCAGATAGGGGCATGTTCCCCCACTGTACTTGGAAATGCTAGGGATTCAACCTGGGGCATACCTGCATTCAAAGCAGGTTCTCTACCATGGTCCTTCTGTATTATAACTATAATAATAGAGATGGGGCAGACATTAAACAAATGCACATAGTATACATTTTAGATAGCAGCTGATAATGCTCCAGTCACTTTGCATGCATTGTCTCAACTTTTCTGGCATTGAATCTATCAGGCAGATACCTGTAATCATTGTAATCCACATTGCAGATGGTAGAGCTGAGGCTGGGAGATCTGTGGCTTGGTCATAGTTCTGTAATGAGCTCATAGAGGAAACAAGATTTGAACCAGGGACTTATAGCCCAATCCTATTTATGGGTCTATGACAAAGAAAAGCTCAGCAAGTCTGTCTAGCCCTGCTTGTTTGCCCCCCCCCCCGAACATCAGTGATCAAGAAGTTTCTCCAGCTATGTAGACTTACAGCCCAATCCTATTTATGGGGCTATGGCAAAGAAAGACTTAGCACGTCTGTCTATCCCTGCTTGTCACTCCCCCTGAACATCAGTGATCAAGTAGCTTCTCCAGCTGTAGCATACTGAACACTAGGTTGGCACTGGGAAGATTTAACACCAGTGCTGGGTGCCAGGTTCCTGGGTGTCCTGGGGTAAAGCCCTGCAATGGGTTCGCATGGCACCCCCATCTGCCCCCTGATGGGGATTTGCACACTACCACTGGTACTGAGGGCTCAGGGTTTGGCCTGACCAGGTAGCCCAGTGATGGACATAACTGCGGTTTTCAAACTGGGGCGTCACAATGCCCCAGCCTGTGGCCTCTGGCCTCTGCTCCCTTAAGGGGCGGGAGCAACAAGGAGGCAGGGAGGAGGCAGTGGCGCGATCCCCAGGATCACGCCACTCAGGGGGCTGCAGGGGCTTGGGTGCACTTACCAGGGCGCGAGGAGCCCTGTGTGACCATCTGCAGGGCTCCCCGATGCTTTAGAAGTGAAAGTGGAGTGATCGCACTCCACTTCTGCTAAACCGGAAGTAGAGCACAATTGATCCACTTTTGCAGCTTTGGGGAGCCCTGCAGACACTCGCACAGGGCTCCCCACACCCCTGGGAGGCTGCAGGAGGCTCTGGTAAGTGCACCCAAGTCCCTGCAGCCCCCTGAGCGGCGCCATCCTGGGGATCACGCAGCTGCCTTCCCCCCCGCCCCCTCTGCCTTCCCCTCAACCCCACAAGGACTTACAGCAGTTTTCAAATGCCCTGAGAGTTTGAAAACCGCTGGTATAAGCCTTTAGCCATTGCTTGACTTGGCCAAACCCTGATGCCCTCTGCATGATATTATTCCACAGAAACCTGGAATTGCAGTTTTCCCTGATGTAGAGCACTAAAAGTAAGTTTCTCTTTTGACATGGAAGTGGCAGCCCTATTTCAAAAATCTCCTGCATTTCTCTTCCCAGAAAACATGGATTCAAAGTCTAGAACCAAAGACTACTTTGGTCAATATAGTCACTCCTCCCTCTGTCTAAAAATCATTAAAACCCATTGTGATAATGCGTTGCATCTCCATGAACCTTCTGGACCGATGTCAGATATCTCTGTGACTTTTTGGAGAGGAACTTGGAGACCTAACTCACATGCAGGAAATGGTGCTGAGAACTGGGAGTGAATCATTCTACAGAAACTCTTAAGGAAATGAGGGAGAAATAAAGACAGATTCTCATCTGATGATGAAAGATGGCAAAGTTGTCTGCATAATGATTCTCCTCCCCCCCCCCCCCAGAAACAAAACACTATTGATTTTCCTTAAAATTGATTTTTCCTTTAAAATGTCACTGCACTGACTTTTCACTAAAATTGGACCAGGCAATCATTAAACCATTAATAATGAAATCTGAAAGCCTTAAATAAAGTGTACCTGTAATTTATTGCACAGTGCCCATGAATTACCCATTTATAATGCACCACAGTGATCAAACAGATGTTGTGCATCTACATAAATAATCTACAGGGAATTCTGCACACCTTGAGTTAAGCAATTCGAACTTACAACCATTTCAGCAGATGGGTCTGTCATTTTGTGTACTAAGCGTGCGTGTCAATGCTCCAGACAGGTTGGCTCAGTATGTGTTTTATGCTCATGAAACCGTAATCGCTGCTGCTTTTCTCATAGATGATCCTTTCTGAATGACACAATGAATAGCAACATATTAAACAACTCATTTAAAAAAAGTTGAAACAACGTCATGAATTAAGTTGTCTTCTCATCTTTGTTTTCATCAGTGCTGTTTACATGTTAATGGTAGAAACCGAACAACCAATCGATACATTTTTTTTTGTTCCATTTAGGCACTTGGGCTGGAACCCAACTCCCCTCTCAAGCAGCCTGGCCTTACGGATCTATGCCACCAATTTAGATAGTGCATGTCTGAGTAGCCCCATAGGGGTGGCTGCCGCGCAACACAGGGTAAGGGGAATGAATGGTGCTGCAGCCTGGCCCAGTCCTTTTCTGGATGCTCCAAGGCAGATTTGGATTGGGCTGCCCAGTTGTAATTTTATATTACCACTGGAAATGAGCATCTCTAGTCATGACATATTGTCATTCTGAGTATGTGTTCATGAGAGCTTCTTTTCTTACTAAATCAATATGTCACAAAGTGTCTCTCTGTCTCCTCACCCTCAGCTATTTCCATAGGTCCATTTATCTGTTTTGCTTATGCTAATAACTCTTGCCTAGTAGTTGAGGAAGATCCAATTCTTTTAATCCAGCCTCTTGTTGCAAGATTCTATACATACATCATACACATATCACCCCCCCCCCCACCACCACCACCAAAATGAAGTGAGAGACAGTTCAGGTTACAGGGTGCCCAAGGCCTGTCATGAAGGCAAAAGCTTTTATCCTCCCTTCTTCTCTGACAAAAGATCCTCTGTTCAAAACGTTGTGAATTATTGACATATTTCAAAATGAAGCACCAACGTATTTGACAGGCAGTCAAAGGGTAGCTACCGAGTTCATAGTTTTCCCCATATATTCTGCATTAGGAAAAGAGAAATTCTATGCAAGAACTAGAGTAGTTCTCAATGTAGCTCATTGCACTTGCAAATAAATAAGGCACAATCCAGACATTACACCAAATCCTGGTTTGTCACTATGAGGATAAGCAGCGCTGAACTTTGGGCTCGCACACTTCCTCCCCCGCTTCTTCCTGCCTTCATTCTTGAGGGGGAGAGGTAAGAAGATTCCAGCTCTAGGGATGGTATTTAGCGCACTGCCTCAGTGCCAGGAGGTCTTCAGCTGGTCCTGAACTCATTTTAAGAAGAGCATAATCCTGAAAAACAAACCTGGATCTCTTTGTAAATGTGAAATGTTAATGATTGCTTCCAGCATCCTGGATGAATCTTTACTGGAGTATTGCATAATGTTCTGGTTGCCACATCTCAAAAAGGTCATAGTGGAACTGGAAAAACTGCAGGAGACAGTGACCAAAATGATTACTGGGCTGGGCACCTCCCTTATGAGGAAAGGCTACAGTGTTTGGGGCTCTTTAGTCTAGAAAAAGGTGCCTAGGGGGGACCTGATTGAGACCTAACAAATTATGCAGGGGGTGGATAGAAAGATTTCCACCCCCCTCACTCAACATCAGAACCAGGGAACATCCACTAAAACTGAAATTCAGGAGAGTTAGAACAAAGAAAAGAAAATATTTCTTTACCCAGCATGTAATTAATCTGTGGAACTCCTTATGTGATGCGGTGATGGTACCTGGTCTAGATGCCTTTAAAAGAGAGTTGGTCAGTTTTATGGAGGAAAATTCCATCACAGGTTACAAGCCGTGATGGGTTTACCTCCTGATTCTAGAAGCAGGTTATATCTGAATACCAGATGCAAAGAAATGGCACCAAGATGCAGGTATTTTGTTGTCTTCTGAGCTTCCTGAGGCATCTGGTGGTCCACTGTGAGATATAGAAAGCTGGACTAGATGGACCTTTGACCTGATCTAGCAGGGTTCTTTGTGTATCCTTGCACTGGTAGGTTCTGCTTGGTGCTTCATAAATGCTAGAAGATATGCTAGGGTTTCTGAGCAGGCAGTCTGTCATGTAACAGAATGCTGCTGACTTAAGGTGAAACTAGATCTGATGGAAGCTGGGAGATCATACTTTGACAGTAAAAGGAACAGACAGAACAGGGGCATTAAGCTTTCCCTTCCCTGACATATAACCTCCCTTCAATCAGTTGCTTCAGGCACTTTTCTCCATTTCTATCTCACCTGTTGTATCAGACCTGGGAAACAAGAAAACGCCTGAAATAACAGAGTTGGTGGCAATCAGATACATGGTGGAATATCTTTCCTGTGCATTCTTTTTAGCATTAAATTAATTAAAACTGCCTCAGCCTTAATGTTGAATGTCAGTGGTTCTCACACCAGGACTCACTTTTTAGAATGAGAATTTGTCAGGACCCACCAGAAGTGATGTCATGACTGGAAGTGGCATCATCAAGCAGGAACATTTTTCACAATCCTAGGCTGCAATCCTACCCACACTTACCCAGGAGTAAGTCCCATTGACTATCATTGTTAAAAGAATATAGTAGCTTGTAAAAAGTACAGATCTGTAACATTTTCCCAAATGCAGTCACATACCATGGTAGCATCAAGTCTAATATATTAAAAATAAAATATTGACATGAATGGAGACTTACCTGAAATTGGTTCGCAACCCACCTAGTGGGTCCCGACCCACAGTTTGAGAAACACTGTTGTATGTGAATGGGATGGATACGTGAATCATCTCATTCCACCCTTGGTTTGCTATTTACCATGAGCCCTTGACTTGCACAAACAAAGTCATGAAAGCTAACCAGATATGAAATGTATAATCTGCAGGAACCTCAAAATTAATGTTATTAAATTTAAAAAATGTTAAAAAATGTTATTCATAAATATTTTGGAAGGTTTTCTTCCTTGATCCTATGCAGATCCATACAGTACAACATAAATATAGACATTAACAAGATAGCGAACACCAATATGTATAAGAATCAGACATAAATAATGAGAAAATCCATGTCAAATTTGCTTTAAAAGCATGTTGCAGAATGAAGATACAGCACAGCAAGCATACTGGATAGTAAAATTAAACTTCATTTTATTCATATATTTATTTCAGTAGTAGCAGTAGTACAGACCTGAATGTGGCATTAAATAGATGCATAGCATTTTGTAGCTTGTGATGCTGGTGTAAGAAGAAGATCGCTGGTACGTTCAAGAATATAAACATCAGGGAAGCTGGCATGCATCTGGTTTATTAAGTTTCCATATGCGATATTATCAGCCATGAGGAAATCCAGAACTATTGACTAGCAGAAGGAATATGGGAGGAATTCTATTTTTTTTTTTAAACACTCGCTAGTTCTGCTGCTATGAGATAGGGGTGGATTGTGACTTGGGTGCTGCGCCATTGATATCATAATACAGTGAAATGTCAGTGGGAACTAAAGCAGGCACAGTGCCTGTTGTATGGGCAATCTGGTCTGATATAGTAAGCCAGGAATTATGAACCAATATGCATTTCCAGAGTTAAGCAGAAGGGGGTCATGTTCCATCTGGGTAAAATTGTGTAATACAATTTTTCTATATTGATTAAAGGACTGGATCATTCTTTCAGGTTTTCTGCCAATTTTCTGCCTCCAGCTCCATTTGCGCATCAATTTTCTTTTCTTTTGTAAAAACCAACTCAAAGACCCTGCTAAAGAGTTCATGGCTGACTCGTGTAAAACAAAACAAAAAAATGCAGATCCTCTCCTTTCTTAACATTCCTTTTTATCGGTCTGTAAAATGCCCTGTGCACCTGTGCTGCTCTAAAAATAATAAATAGTAGCCATAATCTGAGTATGAGACCCTTTAAAAATATAACTACTAGCAGTTGATTTAGAGCCTCCTCAATACTATAAAAAGGGCATGGAGCATAAAAAATAAAATTATTCAGATATCTTCTAGCATCTTTGCCAGTCTTAAGTAAGTTAAGTTGCCAATCTTACTCCCAAAGTCTTTAAAGGTGCCCATGCCTTTACAGTGGGTGTCTTCTGCTGGGCTCCTATCCTATCCCTATCTCTTCTTCTGTTCTGCTTTGCCCCTGGGGAAAGCGACAGTGGATGAGAAAGCCTGGAAGGTGGAGGGAGGGACTGGTGGAAGAGCATGATGGAAGGCACATAAACTTTATTCTCTTTCACTGCTGAAGAATTTTTAAAGATACGGGCCACATCCTCTTCCTTGACTAGTGTCCCTGTCCTCTGTGCATTTCAAGAGTAGGTATTTTTCTGAATCTACTAATAGAAACAGGCAGTAGATGAAAACAGTTATATCTACTGCTCATTTCAGCCATGCTGAGTTTCTGTAGTTGCTATATACAGAAAAACTGTAGTAAACAATGAGAACATGCACGGTGGCATGGTATTGAACTATTCTCACAGCTCCATAAGGACTTCAGTTAGACAGCAGCTCCTACAACTTGGAGCTGGGTCATGCCTACAGATGGCCCTCCTCAGCATTCGTTGTGATTTGTACTAGTTGAGAATGTCGTTTGCAGGAATGCATGAGAGTAGTTAGGGCAGTTACTCATCCGAATCTTTGAGGAGGCTGCTAATAGCTACCATATGTGGAGGCCCATCTGGACTGTACTAGCTACCTCCACTCAAGAGTACCAACCAACAAAGCAAGTACTGGAGTCCAGGCAAGATACAGGACATTTGGCATTCTATGTAGTGCTTGGTCCTGCTAAGGATCAGGTTGTTCTATGAATGTTATGTTGCAGTAAAAAAAAAATTCTGTGTTACAACATCAGGGAAAGAAAGGGGCAGCAAAGCAGAAACAGAATGCTTGAATTGGTGCTCCTGCAAGGGGAAGAGGAGAGAAAAGTTATCAAAACATTACTTGGAATCTTTTTAATCCAACTAAAAATGGGGAACTTTGGGCTGGTTCATACATAGAAGTCATTTACTCATTGACTGTATCCTCTGTCGATGATGGCTTGCATGTGTGAATTGGCTATCTCAGGAGAAATGTTCTTATCTCAAATACTTTGTTTAAAAAATTTAATGAGTTCACACGTTCAACCTCCATTAAGTGTATTGAAACAGAATGAAGAGAAGTCGCATCTGGAGCTTTCAGAAATAATGGGGCTATGCTTGCCAAGTGTGATCAATATGGACGTTTTGAAGCAACAAGATTGGTGTATTGCGTTT
This sequence comes from Tiliqua scincoides, assembly GCF_035046505.1. Classification (NCBI taxonomy): domain Eukaryota; kingdom Metazoa; phylum Chordata; class Lepidosauria; order Squamata; family Scincidae; genus Tiliqua; species Tiliqua scincoides. The sequence goes on from NC_089821.1 coordinate 38,185,317, forward strand.
TATGGTGTTATACAGAGGAAACTTCAAATACAATGACATCTTTTGTCTTCTGGAGTTCCTCCTCATTTCTAACCTCAGTAAACCCCATTATGGGTAGGTAACCTTTCATATGGTGACAGATTACCAGAGGAATCCTATGGGCCATTTACACAGTTGGGATGGGATGGAGGGGCAGAAAGAGGAGGCAACAGGGCAGAGAGGAGTGCAGATCAGTCCTGGGAAGGGAGCAGGTTCAGTGTCAGTGGTGTCCGTCAAATCCTGTCCGCCTTCCTGGGCCTGATTCTCCTTTCCGGGTCAATATGGACTTGTGCCAGCCAACATGAACAGGTCCGAGTAGACCCATGGCAGCAGCAGGGGTTTACACCAAGGGAACATTTGTGCCTCAGCATGTCTACACTCCCACATGAGATACAGCAGACATCACATTGGCACAGCTGCATTGCTACTTAGGGAGTTAGGTAGAATTGGGCTGTACGTATGGCAGCCTCTTTTACTGTGGCACTTGTAGGCTGCCCCACCACTGAAAGTAGAAACCTTGGACTGTTCATACTTGTGAGACTTTCTATAAAGGACAGGGAACTCTGGAAGGTCTTGCATAGCTGAGTTTTGCAGTTTGGCTGTGAACAGGGGGTGGGGGAATAACTACAGAACATTAATGTGCTCAGAGCTCTTAAATAGGCCTACATCCTTTGAACCATGTCCTTTTCCCCATTTTTTACTTCAAACATTTTAGCTCTAAACCTTGTGAGATTCCTCCATTTACTTCTTTTATTTGTTTTGCAGCCCTTTCCAAGAGGAAGTAATGATACCCTGATAGAAAAGATGCTGAAAACTACTCGTCCATTGACAAGCTGGTGGATTAATAATTGTAAAACTCAGAATAATAAGCATCCTGAAACTGATTTCCCTGGTGTAGGAAGAGAAAATAGATTCTCCATTCTGCAACAAATCCTTGCGCTTTAGTTAATCTATGAATATATCTTAAACAACAATGTATATTTACCGTAGGAAATGGACATCTCAGCTGTATCATATCTGGGAAATCTTTCACCCCAAAGTAATGAATGTTAATGCAGACCCGTGAAAAGCAAATAGAGTAGCAGGGAACAGTAACTGATGGCGTGCTTTAAAGTACAAAGAAAAGGTTTTCACAAGCAAATCGGATTCTGCAACCACGGCTTCTTACCTCTGCTTTCACTGAAAGGCATTTGAGTTTAGGAATGAGGCTTTGTTTAACAGACTTTACTATATACTGGAATCAAGAGTTTGCAGTTTATTTAGTAACAGGTTTAATGTGAAGGGCCCACCTTTTAAATTTGCCGGTCATTTTGTGTGCTGCATCACAATCATCACTGTGGACACTCTGCATCTGCGGGACCCATATCCATGGATTTAGCCAACTGTGTACATAGAGGGTCCACATGGGTGCTTCCAGAGACTCACCTGGAGCCTCTTGAGGCCTTTCCTGGGTTGTGCCAGGCTGGCAACCTACTCTATTGGCCTCTGTGGGCCTCAGAATGGCCTCCAGAAGCTATAACCAGTTTTCGGAGACAACTTACACTTTGATTGGAAGTCGCTTTAGGAGGCTTCTGTGGGCCATTCTGAGGTTATTTTGGAGGCCAATAGAATGGGTTGCTGGCTCAGCACAACCCAAGAGAGGCATCCAGAGGCTCCAGAGAAGTAATTGTGTGAGCTTTGGGACCCCAGCATCCAGGGAATTCCTTACCTGTGGGGGAGGGCTTCTGGAACCAAACCCTTGCCCACTGTATTTGCCACTCTTTTAATGAGAGTTGATGTTATAACAGCTCCATCTACTGATACTTCAACACACACAGCCCAAGCCTATCCTCCCCACCAATGAAGCTGCCTCAAAAAGGCATGTATCATATCCAGCATGGAGGGGAACAAATCAGGAGGCTTCAGAGGGGAAAGGGGAAGCCTCTTGATTCACAATGGGTCTCTTCCATCCCTTTGCTGGCACAAGTCTGAAGAGAAGAAAGGGAAGGAGGCTTGAAAAAGAGGGGATAAGATCCTGCACATGCCACCAAAACTTGATCTACCTGTCCCTCCACCTCCCTGCCCCATTCCTTCCTGCCCAGTTTTGCTCCCTCTCCACCCACCCCCACTGCTGCCTTACCTTGTCTCATGAGCACGGTGGGATCTGTTGGCAGGGTTGTGGCACTGCTACCTCTGTCGCCTCTAGCACTGCCGCCTCTGTTCCACTGTTATCAACCCTTAAATGCATAAATCCTGCATAGCATTGGGCTCACAATGCATTACTGTGGCATTCAGTTAATTCCAAAACACTTTGAACAAAGTCAGTAGGTTTGAGCTGGGTGGTGCCGGGAGTGGGAGAGCATGGCAGTAGGGCATTTCATTTTTGGGTAGCGGGAGGGTGGAATGGAAGGTGAATTGGGCCTGGGAGGGAGGTGGGATGTGGAGTAAGGGGAAAAATATCCCCTTACCCGAGTTGACCACCAGCCTGCACCTAATTATTATTAACATTTATTAACAGTATTTATATACCGCTTTTCAACTAAAAGTTCACAAAGCGGTTTACAGAGAAAAATCAAATAACTAAATGGTTATTATACTAAATAACCTAACCTGCACTACATACAGCACAGGCAGGTCACTGTGGCCTGCCTATTCCAGTACAGGTTAGGATTGGTTGGCAACCTTCTGTCTCGAAAGACTATGGTATAAGCCTACAGCACACGGTATTCTCACGCGGTCTCCCATCCAAGTACTAACCAGGCCTGACCCTGCTTAGCTTCCGAGATCAGACGAGATCAGGCATGTGCAGGGTAACATTGGGCTGCCCATTAGTAAGGTGGAAAATGAAATATTTAGTGGAAGACATTTGAACGATAACTTTTAAATGTAATCTTCTATATGCCAAATATATTTATTTCTATATTTCAGTATTTCTGAGAGGGCATTTTTGAGTGAGTGACACCTTTCAGATCTTTTCATGACAGTGTATTGGTCTGTAAGAAAATTTAAACCATATTGATATAACAATTTCAGTTCTAAACAGTTTTTTTCCTCCTCATAAGAAGTCACAGTGTGCCATTCTTGACAAGCATGTAAGGATATATGTTGAATAGCTTGCTATCCTCATTTCATAAAGTGGTCACACCTTGGCTCAAACCGCTGAGACAATAAACACTACACTGGAGCCAAGTAGGTCTCCCCTGTAATATCTGCTCTTTAAAATATTGTTTCATATTATCACAGGACTGTCTGAGCAGTGGCTCTTCCCCAATATATCTCTCAGACTTGGTTGGCACAGGTATTAACATGAACTGCAAAGTATAGGAAAATGAAAAAAAAATACAATATACTTAAGCCGTACCCTGGAGTGCCTGGTGAAAGTTATGGGATATCAGCCAAGAAGGTGGTAGCACTGGACTGCAAACAGTATACAGCAATTTAGACAGCTGATGATGGTCCAGGGATCTCATCATATTGAATGGTGTTTGGCCATATACTGTATATCCAAGATGAGCTGAGCATAATGAAATGAGAATTTAATATGTTATTTTGTGGTTTCATGTGTTCTGCAGTTGGAAAATATTTGAGAACTTTTTGTAAGAGGGATCCAGAATGAAGTAAAAATATTCCTAGTGTATTTCTACCATGAACTCTACACATTATGGTATCTTGATCTAGTAATGCCAATATTCTGTTGATTTCTACTGAAATGCCCAACAATGGTCAAAATGGTTGGCAACCTTCAGTCTCGAAAGACTATGGTATAAGCCTACAGCACCCGGTATTCACAAGCGGTCTCCCATCCAAGTACTAACCAGGCCTGACCCTGCTTAGCTTTGAAAAGTAGGCTTAATTTTTGAGACCCTAAACAGATTTCCAGATTCAAGTGCAGAATCTTGTTATTCTAGCAACAAACCTCTCTATCAGAAGAAAGGCTATGGATAGAGAAATTATAGGAGCCAGAGAAGAGCAAAGAAGTATGGGTAGATCGGAAGTAGACCATGACCATACATTGCCTACTGCAACTCAGTTGTCCACAAGCGTTCCTACAAAGAGTTGCTTTCTCTCTCCAAAATATGAGTTGAAGTGAAATGAAGACACAAAGCATGCTGAGATGGGAACCAAAGGGCAAAAAATGTGGCTATGGCGGTATGTCTAAAAAGTTCTCCTTTGATGTTACATTTTGTTTGTAACTGTCACCCGAGAGACAGTATAACTGGTTCAGAAGAAGTTTAAAGTGATAAAAATAACTTTGGTTCCACAAAGCCATATTGACTTCTTTGTTTCGTTTTAGTAGAAACCACCTGTTCCTGACCTTCAAGAAATTCATCACATCACTAAACCCCACGTATCAGTAAATTATGTGTACTCAGTTCCCCAGTTGCCAATATGAGATTCATTATGAACTTCACAACATAAACACACATGGGAATGATGCCCAATAAAGAAATTCTTGGCCATGAGACAATATTTGTGCCCCAGTCAAGTCAATCAGATCTAAAGGCAACTCATAGAAATATTCTCTTTGATTAAGAAATGGCCCAAGGCTGCTTGCCATCTTTAAAATAGAACCGTCAGGAAACCTTTGTTGTTCTCCTCAGAGTCACTCATGATGATAGAAGGATTTCAAGTTGATGGGGGCAAATATTTTCCCTTTAAACTTTGTCTTTCCAGAATCTCGATTCACTTTTTGATACATAGATTAAAAAAAGAACAACTTCTTGGCTTCCCAGAACTCAGGGGAAATTTTGCATTCATGAAGAAGCTTTTTGTACTGGATGTCTTTACTTTTGGAGATACCTTTACTTTTGGAGATAACTTGAGTTGTCGTAATAATGAGAAGAAGAGAGGGTCCCAGGTGGAAAGACAAGAATGTGCATTAAGGCAGGCTACTCTGCCTCTGAACTTTCCTCCCCACCCTGCCAAGATTGTTTGAGAACTTTTTGAAATGACAGGTAGAATTGAGTGCAAGGAATGAAGAGTGGTTTTTGATTGCTAGAGATAGGACATAATTCCAACATCTGTCCTGATGCTCATCCCTGTTTATTGACTCAAACAAAATCAGTGTAAGTGAAATCATAAGAACATAAGAACATAAGAACAGCCCCACTGGATCAGGCCATAGGCCCATCTAGTCCAGCTTCCTGTATCTCACAGCGGCCCACCAAATGCCCCAGGGAGCACACCAGATAACAAGAGACCTGCATCCTGGTGCCCTCCCCTACATCTGGCATTCTGACTTAACCCATTCCTAAAATCAGGAGGTTGCGCATACTCATCATGGCTTGTACCCCATAATGGATTTTTCCTCCAGAAACTCGTCCAATCCCCTTTTAAAGGCATCTAGGCTAGACACCAGCACCACATCCTGTGGCAAGGAGTTCCACAGACCGACCACGTGCTGAGTAAAGAAATATTTTATTTTGTCTGTCCTAACCCGCCCAACACTCAATTTTAGTGGATGTCCCCTGGTTCTGGTATTATGTGAGAGTGTAAAGAGCATCTCCCTATCCACTCTGTCCATCCCCTGCATAATTTTGTATGTCTCAATCATGTCCCCCCTCAAGCGTCTCTTTTCTAGGCTGAAGAGGCCCAAACGCTGTAGCCTTTCCTCATAAGGAAGGTGCCCCAGCCCCGTAATCATCTTAGTCGCTCTCTTTTGCACCTTTTCCATTTCCACTATGTCTTTTTTGAGATGCGGCGACCAGAACTGGACACAATACTCCAGGTGTGGCCTTACCATCGATTTGTACAACGGCGTTATAATACTAGCCATTTTGTTCTCAATACCCTTCCTAATGATCCCAAGCATAGAATTGGCCTTCTTCACTGCCGCCGCACATTGGGTCGACACTTTCATCGACCTGTCCACCACCACCCCAAGATCTCTCTCCTGATCTGTCACAGACAGCTCAGAACCCATCAACCTATATCTAAAGTTTTGATTTTTTGCCCCAATGTGCATGACTTTACACTTACTGACATTGAAGCGCATCTGCCATTTTGCTGCCCATTCTGCCAGTCTGGAGAGATCCTTCTGGAGCTCCTCACAATCACTTCTGGTCTTTACCACTCGGAAAAGTTTGGTGTCATCTGCAAACTTAGCCACTTCACTGCTCAACCCTGTCTCCAGGTCATTTATGAAGAGGTTGAAAAGCACCGGTCCCAGGACAGATCCTTGGGGCACACCGCTTTTCACCTCTCTCCATTGTGAAAATTGCCCATTGACACCCACTCTCTGCTTCCTGGCCTCCAACCAGTTCTCAATCCACGAGAGGACCTGTCCTCTAATTCCCTGACTGTGGAGTTTTTTCAGTAGCCTTTGGTGAGGGACCATGTCAAACGCCTTCTGAAAGTCCAGATATATAATGTCCACGGGTTCTCCCAAATCCACATGCCTGTTGACCTTTTCAAAGAATTCTATAAGGTTTGTGAGGCAAGACTTACTCTTACAGAAGCCATGCTGACTCTCCCTCAGCAAGGCCTGTTCGTCTATGTGTTTTGAGATCCTATCTTTGATGAGGCATTCCACCATCTTACCCGGTATGGATGTTAGGCTGACCGGCCTATAGTTTCCCGGGTCCCCCCTCTTTCCCTTTTTAAAAATAGGCGTGACATTTGCTATCCTCCAATCTTCTGGCACCGTGGCCGTTTTGAGGGACAAGTTGCATACCTTAGTCAAGAGATCTGCAACTTCATTCTTCAATTCCTTAATAACCCTTGGGTGGATGCCATCAGGGCCCGGTGACTTATTGATCTTTAATTTATCAATGAGGTCTGAAACATCTTCTCTTTTAACCTCTATCTGACTTAATTCCTCGGTCAGGAGGGGCCGTTCGGACAGCGGTATCTGCCCGAGGTCTTCTGCCGTGAAGACAGATGCAAAGAACTCATTTAATTTCTCTGCCATCTCTAAGTCTCCTTTTATCTCCCCTTTCCCTCCCTCACCATCCAGAGGGCCAACTGCTTCTCTGGCGGGTTTCCTGCTTCTAACATATTTGAAGAAGCTTTTATTGTTCCCCTTAATGTTGCCGGCCATGCGTTCCTCATAGTCTCGCTTGGCCTCCCATATCACCTTCTTACATTTCTTTTGCCACAGTTTATGTTCCTTTTTATTCTCCTTATTAGGGCAAGACTTCCATTACAGAAGGAAGCTTCCTTGCCCTTCACAGCCTCTCTAACTTGGCTGGTTAGCCATGCGGGCACCCTCCTGGATATAGTGGAACCCTTCTTTCTTTGCGGTATACACCTCTGCTGGGCCTCTATTACTGTTGTTTTAAGCAGCCTCCATGCACTCTGGAGAGATTGGACTCTTTTTACCCTCCCTTTCAACCTCCTTCTAACCAGCCTCCTCATTTGAGGGAAGTCCGCCCGTCGGAAGTCAAGGGTTTTTGTTAGAGATTTGCCTGGTATTCTTCCCCCAACGTGCACGTCAAAACGGATCGCAGCATGATCACTGTTCCCCAATGGCTCAGTAACGTTTACATCTCTATCTACAAATCCATCTATGTTGTAGGCTCTGCTCACAGTACACAGCTCAATCCTAAACTGAGCTATCCAACCTAAGCTATCCATCACAGCTGAGGCTGGCTGGAGGTCTATTTGGGTACCAGGAAATTTTTCACCTTACACCAAATAATACTATGGCTCTCTAGCGCAGTGATTTTCAACCTTTATCGTTTCATGGCACACCAACAAGGTACTAAAATTGTCAAGGCACACCATCAGTTTTTGGACAATTGACAAGGCACACCTTTCTGTTGGTGGGGGGCTCATACCTCCAATGATCCTATTAATAAATGATCCTCCACCAAACTCCCGTGGCACACCTGGGGACCATTCGCCGCACACCAGTGTTCCATGGCACAGTGGTTGAAAATGGCTGCTCTAGAGGGTCTGGGGATCCTACAACCCCTCTGCAGGCCTTCCCATTCCTTCCAAAGTGCTGTAAACAGAGAAAAAAAGGCTACTTTCAGTTTTCATCATGAAACCGGAAGTGGCCTTTTTCAGTTTACAGTAATTCAGGGGCAAAGGGAGGCCTGCAGAGGGGGTTTCAGGCTCCTCAGACCCTCCAGAGAGCCACAGCAACCCCCAGGCAAGTTTTTTTTTTTAAACCTTTTGTCCCTGGCAATGGTGCAATCATGGCAATCACATTGCTATCTTCTCTGTCACCCCATCCCTTAAGGGGGCAGTGACAGAGATTCCCTGACTGGAGCATTGTAACACCCCACTTTGGGAATCTCTGATTTAGGGGGACTTTTCTCTACTTGGCCAACATAATGAGATTAGAATTATGCAACAGGAACACATACAAACAAGTAGGATTGACCTGATCAAAGATGCTATTATATCTTATCTGTACTGCCCCTGCGCACTACAGCACAATACTTTCTCTCCTGAGGAGTTAAGCTTTTTGTGCTATCCTTGACGTTTACATCTCAGACCGCCATCTGGATCTATTACAGCCCTTTTACACAGACATAGATTTCTTGATACAGCTGGGTCACACCCTGCCACCTTCACTTTGTTCCACTTCACCTCCAGTCCACCTGTCTTAGTCGCTTCAAAGTGTAGTTTGTTCAAGTGAACTAAATCAATTTTTAAGAAGGAGGGAATAAGGTATGGAAGTTGCTGATGTAGCAGGAGAAAAAAGACAAGAACACCCAGAAGGTAACAATAGGTTGCGGAAAAACTAGATGTGGGACATGCACACTTGTGTGTCTCTTTCCCTTTATAGTTCTAGGGACTTGGGTGTTCTGGGAAATAACAGTGGGGATGCTATTGTTTTAGCATTGTAGGCACCAGGAAGGCTACTATGGCCACCAGGTAAATTAAATGAGAAGGAGACAGCAGAGCAGATGGGGTGGCTGCAGCTGATTTGCTACCCAAAATGCTGGTGAATGTGTTGCCTCACTCCCCAAATTCTGCTATCCCCACTACTAGCATGTGTGCACACCAGCAGCCATCTCTGTGCAGCAACACTCACAGCACCAGACAGCACAAGTTGCACTTCATCCCCCTCGCATCCACAGCAACTACCTCCTGGGAGCTGGATGGATCCCTCCTTCCTGGTCAGGAGGAAGGAGTTGGAAAAGGTGCAAAAGGGAGCAACTAAGATGGTTACTGGGCAGGGGCACCTTCCTTATGAGGAAAGACTATGGCGTTTGGGCCTCTTCAGCCTAGAAAAGAGGCGCCTGAGGGGGGACATGATTGAGACATACAAAATTATGCAGGGGGTGGACAGAGTGGATAGGGAGATGCTCTTTACACTCTCACATAACACCAGAACCAGGGGACATCCACTAAAACAGAGTGTTGGGAGAGTTAGGGCAGACAAAAGAAAATATTTCTTTACTCAGCGTGTGGTTGGTCTGTGGAACTCCTTGCCACAGGATATGGTGATGGCATCTGGCCTGGACGCCTTTAAAAGGGGATTGGACAAGTTTCTGGAGGAAAAATTCATTACGGGTTACAAGCCATGATGTGTATGTGCAAGCTCCTGATTTTAGAAATGGGCTATGTCAGAATGCCGGATGCAAGGGAGGGCACCAGGATGAGGTCTCTTGTTATCTGGTGTGCTGCCTGGGGCATTTGGTGGGCCGCTGTGAGATACAGGAAGCTGGATTAGATGGGCCTATGGCCTGATCCAGTGGGGCTGTTCTTATGTTCTTATGAGGCAACAGTGGGGACAGGATGACTGAATCCCTCCCAGTCAGAATGAGAGGATGGGGGTTAGAACACTGGGATGGGAGAGGCAATGCGATTAGAACACTGGAATTATACTAGAATAAAATGGGTGATTCCCCCCTTCCTTTGGGGAGGGAGCTTAGTTAGCCAGTCCAGCTCTGAACTGACCTGATGAAAGTTCCCACATCATTTCAGACCCAATGCTGGTTTTAATTAAAGCCCCAAATGGTTTGGGGCCAGGCTATCTTAATAATCACCTTTTCCTAAAAATAGTTACTTGACCTCTCAGATCAACATCTGAGGCCATACTCATTCCTCCCTTTGTCAAGACATTGTACTGTAAGTATATAGGGCTGCAGTCTTATACACGATTACCTGAGAGTAAACCCCATTAAATACAATGGGACTTAATCCTGAGTAAACATGTATAGGATTGCATTGTAGGAAAGGTGTTTTTTTTTGGGGGGGGGTGTCATTTTTTGATAGAATACTCTCCTAGGTCTTCACCTATCCCTGGATAGTAAACGTTGTTTTTGAGGGTCTTTGGAGAAGTTGCTGACTCACTGCAGTTCAATATAAAACAACCTGTCCTCTAAAGTTATTGGAGGGGGCCCTTTTAACCATACCGCCATTGAAGGAGGTGAGGGAATGGCAGCAAGGGACATGGCCTTCTTGGTGGTGGCACCCCAATTGTGGAACTCTCCCCCCTAGAATTAAGAATGGCTCCCTCCCTGGAGATGTTTTGGCAGGGCTTTAAGACCTTTCTCCTGGCATGCATTCCTGCTCTCCAAGTCATTCATACTGTGGTTCTATAAGTGGATGAATTGCCTCCCACATGATGAGAAGAAAAGAAGGCACACCAGGAGCGGTAGCAGGACATGGGTAATCACATGGTAAGTAGGCTGGTTTGGGCATATAATCCAAACCAGCCCACTGTGACTTGCCCAAAGTCAACCAGGGCTGATATGAGGCTTGAATCCCAGTGTCTAAGTTTGAGCAACACTCTCTCTAATTGGTGGTGCTGGTTTTTGAGTCTGTGTGTGCGTCGGTGGGTGGGATATAATATGAGAAAGGACAGGTTTAGGTAAATTAAATTCCAAATGCTGCTCAGATTTATTAGCATGACTGTCTGTGCTGCCTCTCCTATAGATAATTCTTAAGCATTTTCATGAACGGGTGAGATATTTCCAACTATCTCAAGTGTGACAGGTTAGGGATCAGATTGATAACAACCAACTTTCTAAAAAAAAGAGGTGTAGCTTTCCTATCATTGCTCCTGCAAATTGCTTGCCTGCTTTGAACTAGGCGTTTCAACCCGAAGCAAATGAGAGAAGCGCCCAGCCACAAATGCTGATTCACTGCAGCTTTGAACCAGTCCGGATGGGTTTGGGATCCGATGGCAAGATCTTGTGGCAAAAACCTGGATTATTTCTAGTTTATCATTTACATTTCAGTTGCATTATATAGTATTTTCTTTGGGAGCTAATTTGCTCAGGCTTGCAAATGGGGATAAGAAAAGGTGTAATTTTTTTTTTTAAAGTAACTTGATAGAATTTGAATATATCCGCCTCTTGGAGCATTTGCCGGTTTGTGAACATAGCTGATGATTTGGCAGCAGGTCCGCCGTTTTATTCCCCCAAAGCTTTCTCCTGCATTTATCTTTGCTACAGAGAATGATGTTTTCAGAGAAAATAGTCACTATAAATTAGATACCAAAGTACTATGGCTTTTCTAATAAAAAAAGGCAGTGAATATTTATGAAAATCTCAGACCATTCAGCTTGCTATTTGCAAACAGCTTGCAAATTCAGATAAGGGGGACTAATGCAACTGGTTTATTATTTTATGCAGCAATCTGTTCGGGCAACATAGTGACAAAACTGAATGTTTTCAAGCGTAATTTTTGTTGAATATGACACTCAGGGTGATGCAAAAAATTAAAAAAAAGCAACAACACCCTACCCATAACCCAAGTCCTGCCAGGCAACCAAAGTCTTTACTCCCACTCCAACACCCAGCAAGAATAATAACAAACTTTCTCCAACAAAGTCAGTGTAGCCTCATTATAGAAAACTCTTCTGTTCATTTGGCCTTAATAGGTCATGGTAATGTCTTCTGGCTAGAGTGTTAGTAAAGGGAGCTTTTCCTGTTTTGTTCCCTCCTCATTAATGTATTCAGAATTTAAAAGCAAACTGGTTTTTCTTTTCCTTATTACCCAAAATATCAGTTGTAGCACAGTCTATGTGTATCTACTTACAAATAAGTCCCAATGTGCTCTGTGGGGCTTGTTCTCAAGGTAAGCGTATGCAGGACTTCTGCCTTAATTATTTTCCTCCGCACTGTCACTCACTTGAACCCCATTAAGATCCCCATTAATCTTTAGGGTGAGATCACTCTGCCACTCCAAATTCCAAGCACCTCACAGTGCATCATTAGTCTGTGGAACCCATTGCCACAAGATGTGGTGATGGCCCCAAGTATGGATGGTTTTGAAAGGAGATTTGGACACATTCATTGAGGACAGGTCTATCAGTGGCTATTAGTCATGATACCTATGTGCTCCTCCTAGTTCAGCAGTAGTATGCCTCTGAAGCCAGTTGCAGGGGAGCAACAATGGGAGAGAAATATGGTTTTCTCTCCTACTTGGGGCCTTCCCAGAGTCAGCCGGTGAGCCTCTGTTGGAAACAGGATGCTTGTATCTGTTTTGTGTGGGGTGATGTGTCCTCTGATTGCAGCCTGCAATAGCTTACTCCAATGGACTTGGTTGTGTGCCCTCAGCAATGGGAACTGATTTAAATCAAGGTGATTTAAAATTTAAAACTGATTAAAATCCTTATTTAAATAAGAGGAAAGAACTGAAAACACTGATTTAAATCTTGTGTCCCATTTTGAAATTTGTTTTTTTAACAATCAGGCATCCTACCTACATAACATAAGAAGAGTCCTGCTGGATCAGGCCATAGGCCCATCTAGTCCTATATCTCACTGTGACCCCACTAGATACTTCAGGAAGCACATAACAAGAGTGCTCTCCCTTGAACCTGGCATTCTGAGGTAGCCTACTTCTAAAACCAGAAGGTCACACATATCCATCATGGCTTGTAACTTGTGATGGATGTTGTAACGATCAAAACATGCCTTGCAGTGGAAAGAAAGTCAAAAGGCATATGGATTAAATGGCCCACCATTTTAATAAAGGAACGTAACCATAGCATACTGGCTATTAAGACCAGTGGGGAAGGAATGTTTATAACATGCTCTGTTTCTTAGGGAATGGTATGGGAGCCAGTCAAAATGGCTCCCTGGCACAACTCAGTTCACCCAGGAGTAGTCACCATTGGAAGGAGGTAGCCTCAGTGGTGTAGCCCGGTACCAAGCTCAAAATGTTGCCCCGGAAGTAATGTCACAACCAGAAGTGAACATAAGAACAGCTCCACTGGATCAGGCCATAGGCCCATCTTAGTTCAGCTTCCTGTATCTCACAGTGGCCCACCAAATGCCCCAGGGAGCACACCAGACAACAAGATCACACCCAGGCTTTTTAAAAAGTGAAAATTGAGAGGAACCCACCTCCTCCCCCCAGCAGCTCACCACCCACTTGCTCTGCTGCCTCCCCCGGGTCAGTGGCATAGCTAAGGTATCTATCTACAACCTGGGTCAAAGAACATTTTGTTCCCCCCCCCCGCATGACAAAATCAAATTTAATTAAGTAAATAAATAAAAAGTTATTGGTTCCATGCTGTATCATAACAACATCTCATTGGCACCCACAGAACAAACAGTCTCATAGGTCAGTTTGGAGTCAAGCAAATCCACTTTTTGTTCCACAAGACAGTTGTTTTTATTTTCTGGTTAACTGGCCATAACTTTTGATAGAAAACAGATATTCCAGTGCTGTTTGTTTCATTACATTCTGCATTAAATTACCTTTCCAATGATATATAACATGGTGGTATTATTCATACATACCAAGATTTTCACAATTTTGGTCACTAGTGTCAAGTTCAGCTTGTTGCCCCCCTAAAGCTTGATGCCCAGTGCAACTGCTACCCCCTGCACCCCCTTAGCTACACCACTGGGCAGCCTAAAGCTTGGTTTCCTTCCTCCACATCTCCAAAGCCTTTTACCAAACTCCACAGTCCTAAGTGTCACATTCTGCTCCTAACTGGGTAATTCTGTCTAGTGCTTCATAAAGCTATACCCAGCTCTTTACTTTATGTTACCCTGTAAAGGTCACATAGGAGATTTTAAGGTGCAGGAGGGGTGGATCCAGTGGCAATGATCCAATGGTAATGGGGCGTGCTGGATTCTATTCCCTCATTTTGCAGCCTTCCCACCCCCTTTCTCTCCCCAGACATGTGCCAGCTACAAAACTGGTGCAGGTGCAAGGAGACCCATTGCAGAGCAGGAGATTATGGAGAAGTAAGGGGATTTAAATCTCACTTCCCCTTCATAGCCTCTTAACCCATTGTTTCTGCTAGATATAGCGTGCTCCTTTTCAGTGTGGTTGCACCAGCAAGCGGTGGGGGAAGGATAGGATTGGGCCCTAAGTCATAATCATCAGCCTAAGTACTTATGGACTGCAAATGCAACGTATCTGAAACACAGACTTAATAACTAATGAGAATCAGAAATAATTTGGAACATGGGTTCCTCTGCCCTTTAAGCCATGACATTCTGATATTTAATGCCTTTTTAAATGATGTACTATAATAACATTTCTAAATTAGCAGAAAAGTCATTTAACTTGAAAAAGTCTGAACTATAAAAATCTGGTTTTTAAAAAAATTGCTTTAAACAAGTTTTATCCACCCTTTTTTAAAAAAAAAAATAAAAGAGCTGATAAAATAGACATCAGTGCAGGGAGAGGATGGGGGTGGGAAGGATGGGAGGAGGTGGAACTGCGTGACCATGGTAGGAAGGGGGATTATTGAGGCCAGGAAGGGGAGAGTATTGGCGACAGCAGCTCCACCAATATCCTATCCCCTTTCCCAGCCTCAATCTACCTTCCCAGGTTCACTTGGACTTGTGCCAGCAAAATCATGGAGGGGGTATAGGGAGGGGGGCTTAGATAGGATTGGGCTACCAATCACCTTGATAATGACTTTGGCTTTCCTTTCATGCTTTCACTCCAAGTAAAGTTGAACACCACATTTTGTACTCCCTCTATGAATTGTATTCAGTAGGAAAGTGACTTCCAAGGTCTTGTTAAAGAGAACATATTTCAAAATGATAGGTTTATAAGATTTCAGACTCTCAATCCCAGGCCAATCCTTGTTTTAAAACACTGGGAGTGAAATTAAAATTATATTCACTCCTTCCCATTCAGTTCAACTTCATTAATCTATCACCTGAGGCCAATTTGATGGGATGAAGAGAGGGAGGACTAGGAAAGTTAGTCTGCTAAACTCTCAACATCAAAATCCAATTTATCAGGAGCTTATTATGCTTTTATGATATCCTTGATTCATTCCAGTTTGCAAACATTTGTGCCAAGCAAGTGAGGTTCCAGTGAGGTGAGGCAGTTCTGCAATATTTTAACAAATCAAATACCAAAATCGACCTCTGTGTCCTGATCATTTGATACCAGAATTTTGGGGCTGGACTGTTTTTACAAATTGACAGTTATTCATAAATCTCATAAAATTTATTTGGAGAGTCTTCATGTTTTATAGGATTTGTTGTTTTTCAGCTGACCGCTTTATCAAGAGTAAGAAACTCTATTGATTTGGAGCAATGTTGCTAATGTTGAATTAGCAAGTGGGCCATATCAAAAATATGTACATGTGTAAACATAGCCATATCTTCCCTCTCTGACATTCACAGCAAGCACTGGTCTTATGGGTTGCCCCCACCCAGGGCCTAGGAGAGGGTGGTAAAGGGGGTAATTTGTACCCGGGCCCAGGGTCAAAAAGGGGGTCCAGGAGCCTAAGGAGGAGCCAGAAATTTCCCAGGATCTGACACTTTTCTTCCTACTCATTGATCGCACAGGACGCTGGGGACACTACCACGAGTGTGCGGCTGCAGCTACTAAAAGCTGTATCTGCTGGGCCCAGGAATGCAGACATGGCACTCCTTATCAGAGTGTCAAACCTGGGAGGAAACTGGTCTGCTACAGGAGCTCTTTGGCTTGTGGATCCGCTTAGCAAGAAGGAGTGTCAAAGAGCTCAGGGGCACAGCTGCAAGACTGCAGCTGCTGCAGAAGCCAGTTTTGGTCCGCACAGGACACTTTCCATCCTAGCGGCAGCCTAAATATGATGCTCATTTTCTGCATGATTTTCTATATGTAAAAGATGTTAGAGAGACTGAAGGAGTCTGTTTGGTTTTCCATATTGCAATATCCATCTGCAGATGCTACATGGGTGGGTAGACCTGGGCTCCAAAGACTTTTCCAGCTGTCTCCCCCCCTCCCCCCACCCTATTTCACCCCTGGCCCATTCTGCTCATCCGTCACCACCACCACTGCTCTGTTTCACCCCTCCGCCTCTGGCAAAGGGGCCCAAAAGAAACTTTGTACCCCCTGATAGAATTTGTCTCAGAGGCCCTGAGAAAAGGGAAAAATATTTTCCCTTATTTTCCTTTAAACCTGCCAATTGCTAATGGGTATCCTTGGACCTGCACACCTCTTTAGCTGCTGCAGGTCCAAGGAGTGAAAGGAGGCAAGTTGGAAAGCAAGGAAAGGGTTAGTATCCGATGCAAGTTACCCATGTTGGGTGCCACCACCTCCGAGACGCCTCCTGCTTTCCTCCCATTTTCCCCTCTCCTACCCTTGCCGCTGACTAAACTTCATTGGCAGGCACTCCTCTGTTCACTGTTGTCACCTCTGTCTGTGGTGATGGTCTGGAAGTGCATGGCTACATGTGCTTCCAGACTGCCTTTTATGGCTGATTGATAGCACTGGGCCAAAACATATATAACCACAGATACAAACATATGTGCTTTTTCTGCCTCTCTTTTGCACAAGCCCTGTTCAAACATTCCCTCTTGCATACAGTGAGCACATTATGGGAATTATGATTCACATACCTCCCCTCCCCCCCACCCAAAGCCAAGCATTTGGCCTTTGTCTGCAAGAGACAGGACTGATTATACCTGCCTTGTAATGTAGGGAGTATATAGTAATAACATCTATCTTGTGTTTGCACACTATGGCCTTCATAGTTGCAGATCAAGAAATTGTATCCTAAATTGTTCTTTGGCAAACTGAAGGCACTTCCAATTGCACAAGGGTTGTGCGTGCGTGTGTGATTTTTGCCTATATCCCCTTTTCCCTGAAGCCAGCTCCTGAAACTCAGCGTTGGGGCACCCTAGAGAGCAGGATGGCATGCAGCTCGAAAGATTCCTTAGAGGTGGGGATGTAACTAGCTAGGGGAAGGAAACAAATGGGGAATTTTATGGGGAATAGTAAGAAAGCAGATATGAAGATGAGGTCTGATTGGGCCTCCCTAAAGAAACATGAGATGGAGGTTTATTCTGCTATTACACTGATCTACACTTTAAGCCTCTTACAACTTTCCTTCACACTGGAAGGGCTGTAGCTCAGTGGATAAGAATCTGCATTGCTTTTAAAATGTCTCTGGTTCAATACCTCATACATCCAGGCATGACAAAGGGTAATTTCTGTCTGGAAACTTGGAGATCTGTGGTCAGTCATTTTTTGACGATCTGGAGCATCATGGATAGAAATGAAATTCTTGTACACCAGTGGGTCGTGGCTCAATTCACAGTGATTTGCGAAATTGATAGGGCAGATTAGGTTATGTGCATGAAGGGTTAAACAAGCTGTTACTTGGGGGGGGGGGGAGTACTGCTGCCCAATCACCATTATATTCACATCCCTTGGCATTTACAAATCAGGCAGCAGCCTCTAGGGTCTCTAAAAAGTTTGAAAGCACTGTTGTACACTGTTCTTGGAGTATATTTTGTTAGCTCAAAGGGTAAATCCATGTGACCTTTGAATTAAAGAAGCAGTTTGACAAAGCTTTTCTGCCCCTTTGAGCACAGTATGAAGCAGCCGACGACCACTTCAAGTCGCATTCAGCTGTCAAGGGTTCAGTGTGTTAGCACCCTTCATTTTGCTATCCTCTACCTGCTTTGGAACATTTGGAAACTAGTATTGTAAGTTAGGGTCTGAGTCAGGTTTGAAGCATCACTTTACCTTGTTACATGCAAAAGGAAAGATCTCCACACCATCCAACTTCCAACATTCAGCCAACTTCTTGCCACCTCAAACTGACTACGTGAATCAACTGTAAATCACTATAATTCCTGGATAATGACACCTAATGTAAGATTCATTTCTGAAATCAGAAGTAATCCAAATTGCAGTTACAAAATAAGTAGAAACTAAAAAAGAGTAAAATTTACATAGTTACGTACTTGTACATTACAATGGACTGGGCCATGCCGAACAATTAATTTTTCAGTTCGCCTTAGAGACTGCATAGATTGAATATGGGCCTGCCCACTGCTTTTCATCAGCAGTGTTTCAGTGGTTAAGTTTACAAGACACCTTTATCCGCAGTTGGCTTCTTATTCTCCTTAGGATTGGGTGAATCCTTCTGTACCCTTGGAAGAAGCATGGCATCCCAGAACTGACCATCCCTTCCTCAAACTACTTTATTACTGACCATAGCAAGAGGGCCAATCGCAACAACTTTGAGTGACTGTCCTCATGCTATGTTTTATCCCTTAGGGCAGTGTTTCTCAAACATTTTAGCACTGGGACCCACTTTTTAGAATCTGTTGGAGTCACCGGAAGTGATGGCATTAACCTGGAAGTGATGTCATGTCCAGAAGTGACGTCATTAATTTAGACTTCAGACCTAAGACACAATCAGCCAAAGGTCCCATTACACGGTGCACTCATGCTGTTATTTTGCATAGCTTGGAATTCAAACATTCCAGCTTGGAAGTCAAAGCGGAATGCAGACTTGGATCCTTCTCCAACCACACAGCCCTCCCCCCTTTCCAGCATCCCATCTTTGCACCTATTCAGGGCAAAGTACTGTGCCTCTTTCTCACCAGGAGCCTGCTCTGCCCAGCAGCTCTGCAACCTGTTTTTTCAGCTCTGTATTTTTAATGATGGCGGAGCTAGGTGCTGCAGAACCCACCTGAAATTGGCTTGTGACCCGCCCATGGTTTGAGACCATAAGAACATAAGAACAGCCCCACTGGCTCAGGCCATAGGCCCATCTAGTCCAGCTTCCTGTATCTCACAGCGGCCCACCAAATGCCCCAGGGAGCACACCAGATAACAAGAGACCTGCATCCTGGTGCCCTCCCTTGCATTGGCATTCTGACATAGCCCATTTCTAAAATCAGGAGGTGGCACATACACATCATGGCTTGTAACCCATAATGGATTTTTCCTCCAGAAACTTGTCCAATCCCCTTTTAAAGGTGTCCAGGCCAGACGTCATCACCACATCCTGTGGCAAGGAGTTCCACAGACCAACCACACGCTGAGTAAAGAAATATTTTCTTTTGTCTGTTCTGACTCTCCCAACTCTCTGAAACTCTGCCTTAGGGGATAATGTCCAGAAGAACAATGCTGTCCAGGGAGGAGCCACCACAACTTGTGAGGGGATCTTCTGCTTAGGTAGTAGCTACATGACTTCTCTAAGTAGCACCCAGATGACTGTCAACAGAATAATAACTGAGAAAGAGAAAATTGCTGGCAATAAATAAAGCTAAATTCATGTTCGGTTGTTCCTACCTCTTTTTTCCACAGCAAATGTGCCAAAATCAAGAAATAATGCTTTCTTGAGTAAAACTAAGATAAACATTTGAAGAAATGACAGAAAATAGGGGCATATGACCTGACAAGGTGAGAAAAGAAAGAGTACCGGAATCACTGAAAAGCAAATTGAAAATATTTGTTTTTGCTCCATTTCTTCCCAACACAGCAAACAAAACAAGGGCAGAAACCTCCTAGGGTATGGCCACATACCAGTCATCTGTATTGTACAACTATTTATTCTAGTGATGGGTGAGCTTTTCCATTTTCACTTTGGAATTGGTTCAGTTTTTCAAGCTTTCGCATAAACCTATCAGAAGAATAAGGAATCATTCTCATTCATTTTTTCAGAGAAAACTGATAAAGACAAATCTTGCATGATACTTGGCCCAGCCCTCTCTATCAATTCCTTCATTTCCCAAAAGTTGCCCAAGTGGAGGATACAAAAACCAAGACTTTCAGCAACATCCAGGCCTCATCCACCAGACCAGGCTGCTGGTAGTTCCTTCTGAGCATGTACTGAAATGAAGTTCCCAGTATCTCTCCTAGATCAATCCATTAAGCCAAGATGTATTGGGAATCTATTTTCAGTCTGAACATGTTCAGGGGAAGCCACTATCACCTAGGCCTTAATGATCAGGAGATGTCATTGCAAGCCCTTCTAGTTGGCACCTCTCTACCAGGATTTGTTTGTGCACCAGGTGCTGGTGACTTAAGAAGCCCTCCCCTCCAAGCCTGGTCCATCTACCTGTCCCAGGCCAGGCCAAACTAACTTGGATTTCATTACTTGCATTGCATTATTGGCATAATTTTGGCAGATGTGGTACTGGAGGGAGAGAAGGCTAGCTAGCAATAGTGTCTCTGATGAGCAATGGCAAAATTTGTCAGCATTTGGCCCAATTCATAATTGTTTGCATCTGGAGAGGACAAAGCTCAGTCTTAAGACAAAAGGAATTTTGGCAGAATCTACATCCAATAAAATGGAGCTCTTTCCATCTCTTATGGTGATAGCATAGAGCACCACATAAGGCATGACTGTTAATATCCTGGGGTAGTGTGGGAGAGATCATAAACCATGCATGCATAAAAGCTGTTTACCTTCAAAGAGGATCCTATGAATCTATGTAATGCCCTAGTGTGTAGTGACTGCTTTGTTTATCTGCCAAAATTTGGTTTCCCTCCTTGGCCACTCTTAGTATTCAAATGCCACACTTACTGGCCAATCCTATCCTCTGCCATGCTATACCATGCAGCCATGCTAATGGAGTGGAGAGGAGGCAACTGGATAACCTGTAGGAGGTAAGTAAAAATATTACTTACCTCTTGGTAGGCTGCCCAATTGCCTATGGTCACCTCAGACCCACACCAAACATTTTGCTGATGTAAGTCCAAGGAGAGGGAGGGGGTGTTTTGGAGTGAGGTTTTTAGGATAGAATCCAGACACAAGTAGCTGCCACTGAATCCACCCCCTCCCTCCCCAACACATCCCTGGTTCCTCCCCCAACATGCCCCATTACGTCCATTTCCCACACATGGCCCACCCCACCCTCCCTGCCAACTTACTGGCACCTCCTGAAGCTGATGTCACATGTGCCCCAACTCTCACCATTTGTGGAAGTGGTTTGGCAACATGTGACAGTGGCCCAGCATTCACACTGCTGTAAAGCACATTGCACTGCTGGGGCACTGGTTCCGGCAACACAAGGCCTTGATAGGATTGGGACCTTTTGAGTTTTGTGTGGTTTTAGCTTCGTTCAGCTTAGAAGCCAGCAGGACGTGATCAAGGGCAATTCCACAGCTACTTCCCACAAGCCGCGTCCTCGTGCCCTCAAGTTTTCCATTTGTGTACCGATTCAAGGCTGCAAAACTTCCTCAGTACACTTGGGGCAAAAAGGGTGCCATTTATTTTGCTTGTGCAAAAATAATTTGATGCATTACTCTATTGTAGGCAACAGGAGATAGGTCTGTCAGGAATCTGCTTTGCTTTGCAGAAATATACTCCGACCCAGAGGGATCATAGTCATAAAATGATTTTGAAGCAGGTAATCGTTCTTCTCTCTTTTGTCTAGAGATTGGGATAAGGGCGAGAAACTAGGTATGGATGATAGTTTTTCAAAGCTCTGGTGGCAGCCTTGTAAAACCTTCACTGCCTGCAGAATACAGGTTGTTTTGACCTCTTGGCTTATGGAATCAAGAAAAGAAAAATGGTCATAGTAGGGTTTACTTTTTTCAAAACTCTGCTTAGGTTGTCAGGTTCTCCAAGCCCAGCATGGGAAATATGGGAACACCTTTCACATTTAATTTGTCCCTAAATGCTTGAGCTTCTGTACAAACATTTGCTTAGGTTCAGTCTAAGAAGGGACACAAGCTTCTGCCCAGGGTTGTGCTAAACCATAAAAGTATACCTGCATGGAGAAGACAACACATACAATGGAGTACTGTATGCCTAGCTGCCAGTGTTACCTAACAGGTACCCCATCATGGCCCACACTGTTGGACCAGGCAGTGTTTGTTTACGTCTTTTGCAATACTTATACCCAGCCCTTCTGCTCTCACCTGTGCTTGGGGTGGCTTACATATCAGTTAAAAACATAACAAGACCAAGTAAAATAGTTCAAAAAACTGATACAAATAAGCAGAACAATAAAACCAAAAAAGTTAAAGCAACACTACTTAAAAGCAAGATTGAATAAAGACGTTTTAGGTTTCTGCCAGAAGACCAGCAGGGAGGGGACAGTCCTGAGTTCCAGAGGCCAAGTGCCAGAACAGAAAAAGCCGTGTCACAGGTCATCACCTCCAGAGCATCTGAAGGAGGCAAAGCCCGCAGCAGGACCACCTGAGATGACCTCACTGGATGGGCAAATTCAGGTGGGGAGAGGTAATCTTTCAAGTATCTAGGTCCCAAACCATTGAGGGCTTTATAGGTCAGTATCGGCACTTTGAGTTGTACCCAGAAAAGTAGGGGCAGCCAATGCGGATGGATTAATAGGACCATGACCTCATTATTAATAGGTCATGACCTCTAGCCTTGTAAGAAGCCAGTGGTTGCATTCTCTAGCAACTGAAATTTATGAGCAGTCTTTATAGGCAGACCCAGATATAATGCATTACAAGAGTCCAATCTAGACATTACCAGCCTATGGTAATGGTGGAGAAGTAAGACTTTGCTGCCATTACCTCTATGGAGTTGCCCTTAAAATGAAGCCTAACCTGTATTCAATTGGATTCATCACACTTTAGCTACTTTCACATCTTTAGCTATCTTTAGCCATCTTCCATTTTCCTTAGCACCTTGGAAAATAGGGTGCCATGGTAGTAAATTGGGGGCCATGGGAAGGAAGTTTGTGGTCGGATCGATTGTGTTGATGCCCTGGCCAGTTCCCACTCCAGAGGTCAACCATGGCCTCAAACAGAATTACTGGCAGTAGTTTGGTTTCTTTTTGTCCTGAGGTTTTGGGAATCGGGGCCTTTACCTGCACATTCTTAGTGAAACAGGCATAAGAGTGTATGTTCTGTAGTCATGCATGCTGTGAACTTCAAGGTTTTCCCAGGCACCCCCTGCAGTTCAGGATTCATCTGACATCTCTCCCCCAACATTTTGAGCTAAAGATACAATCTGAAAGGGAATCTGCTGAACAGGTATTATTTCGAGCAATTTAAACTGATTGGCTTTTATTTCCTTGTTTCTATTTTCTTACAACAGCCTAAGCTCTTTTGAATCTCAGCACAGGCTCCAGCGGTGGTGACAAGTGGCTAGGTAATTTTGTGGGAATTGGACACTTGCTTCTTGTTAGTGCTGCTAGGGATATGAATAAGGTGGAAAGCTGTTGTGTCATTTGTTTAAATCAGTGCAGCAGTGAAGGTTTCATAAGGCCTCATAGCTGTGTGATGAATTTTTAAGGTGGATGAACTACCTCAGTCTTCAGAAAAGTAGCCGGAAATTCAGGTGGTTGATTGGAATTTCTGAGCTGGCAGCAAACAGATGAGCACACTGGGCTGTTTTCAGTGAGATCGGAATAATGCATTCTAAGTAAGTCACCTGTTTCATTCACTGAAATGTATCCCAAGATGCATCACTGTTTCAGCCCAGAAACCCTTGAATACCAGGTCTAAGTCCTAAATAGCAATGGTATGGAAATAATAATAAACAGTAATGCATGGGCAACAGTGTCCACTCTCCTGCAGGCTGACTCCATGCATAGGCGTGTAAATGCACTGCAATGAGCCACAAATATTATTAACAGGACTGACCACCCAATCCTATCCTGCGCTGGAACAGGCAGGCCAACTGGCCTGTGCCGTATCCAGTGCAGGATAGAAGGTGGCTGCCACACAACTCAGAGTAAGAGGATTTATTAACCCGTGTAGGGCGGCAGCCACCCCTATGGGGCAACTCGGATCTGCACCAGCAAAATCCCTGTAATGCCAGGCTTGCCGGGAGGGGTGGTAGGAAATAGCCTAGGTTGCCAAGGCTGGACCTACCTCTCTCCTGGGTCCGGTCTGCCCACCAGTCCGTCTCCCCCAGAAACACCCCTGTTCCACCCTCCCCAACCCCCTGTGTTGGCCACCCTTGACTGGCACAAACCTAGCTGTTACCACTCCTGAGCTGGCGCAAGTGACTTATGCTGGCCAATCGAGTGCTCTGGATTGCACTCTGAGTCTGTTTTTCCCTTTAACCACAACTGCTGTCTTTCTTTCTCTTAGAGCCCCAACACTTACATTAGGCAGGGCCCTAGCAATATATCAACTAATGGCTATACAGAGAGTGCACATAGTCCTTCTCTTAAAAGTACTGGCAGGCATGTGTAGCTTTCTGAAGACCCAACTATGGATGGTAAGGGGTGAAAAAGAGCTCCATTTAATTAAGTGCATTTTGCCCCCTACAACTGCACCCATTGATCATGCCAAATAATAATAATACGTCTGAAGTTATAATAAAACTGAAAGAAAAAGTGTTAAAAAAAAACATGAATAAGGTATCCTTTTGGAAAAGGTACAGGAGTTTCACCTTCACATGTTAATTAAGAAACCAAAAAAGGAGCACAATTTATTCACTCTTTCTCTTTCAGAACCTCTTGTTAATGCAATAAAGAACTCCTATTAACACTTTGGTTTTGATCTCCTCCCTAACCTATTTGTTAGGTTCAGTGTTTAGATTTAGAATATAATCGGTGACTAACTTTTGATCACGCACTTTTGATGTCTTTGACCTTATTGAATGCTCCACATACATAAAATAATCCACACCGATTACACACATCGGGCTGGTTCATAAAATCAGCACCTCCTCACAATGAGCTCAGAGCTAATTATGAGCTCTTCTGGAGGCAGTCTGATCTGGTTAGTGGCAGGATTAGATAAAGAGTGGTGGTCTTGCGTTGGGAGATCTAGAATCATGTCTTTGCTGAGTCATGAAGCTCACTGGATGGTCTTGATGGAGTCAATGTCTGTCAGCCTAACTTCACAAAGGATAGTCCTGTGGGCTGGAATATGCATGCATGAGACAGAGCTATGGGTTGGATACAAAGGTGTCTTTCTGTGTGCAGAAAGTGTCTTAAGTCCCAGCCCAGGCCCCTGTAGTATCACCTGTAGGGCCCTTGCAGTAGCCCCTGTAGCGAATGATATGCCCAAAGTAC
Source organism: Tiliqua scincoides (assembly GCF_035046505.1). Lineage (NCBI taxonomy): Eukaryota > Metazoa > Chordata > Lepidosauria > Squamata > Scincidae > Tiliqua > Tiliqua scincoides. The sequence continues at coordinate 38,210,375 of NC_089821.1, forward strand.
TTCTGTTGACTTGAAATACAAGTACATGTTATGATTTCAGGAAAAAATGTTTCAAAACAAACCTCGTTCCTACTCACCTTTTCTCCCAGTCATTCAGAATAAAAGTGCAGATCTCTTCTTCTGTGGCATAAATCTTTCTGGCTTCTTGTCCCCAGGTAATGTAAAACCATGGCTGCTCTCTCTGAAAATAGAGTTCTTTTTTATTTCCCTCTAGAGTTTACAACAGGTATTTATATTAGCTGCTAGAAAGACGGATAAACAGAGTTATAAGCCAGGAATAAATTCTCTCCTTTTTGCTCATTTTGAGTTACCCTGTTTTCAGGGTTTTGACCCTTGTTCGCCAAGCAAAGACGCTGGACAAAATGATACAGATTAGTGTCAGCTAGAAACATTTCATTTCTGTTTCAGAAGGGCATTGGCTCTTGCAATACCTGTGCCCCATCTATGATTGCCTTGTGTAATCATTCAAATTACTTAGATTTATCAGCAAATGTGTGCGTAAAACATCACCCAAAGGCTGGGAAATCTGGAGCCTGGATGATTGGACAAGGCACCCACAGGATTAGCTCTTTGGTTCTATTGCTTCTGTAAAATACTTGATGGCAAAAATGTCTTTTGAGATATATAAACATTTTGAGTCCTGTTCGGCTGGGTATGAAATAGGTTTACTTATCTACATAATAAGCCTCATGAAGAGAAGCAAAATCCCCAAATTCCTAGCAAACCGACTGCAGTAAATCAGATATGCAAATACAGAATTGTCTGGTTGCCTGGGGTTTATGCAGTTGTAGTCCAAGATATTTGTTAGTATCCTGAGAATCAATGCCTTCCTTTAAAAGCCTTGTTGTTGCAGAGAAAAAGCCCACAAATACAATTTCATTATGTCCCATAAGTACCAGGTATAACTGCTTCTGGGGAGTCACTGCATCTGCACCCCCGACTTGACAGCAAGCCAAGGCACTTGATTATCACACACAGAATGTAGTTGCCACAGAAGGACCAAGAAAACATCTGCTCTTCAGGGAGGAGGCAGTTATATAAGAGGCATGAAAATAAAAAGTAGTACTGTATAGATCACATTAAAAGATTAAGCTTCAACTCTTTAGCCGAAATGCTTAGGTTCACATGCCAACGAGTTTAGCTTAGTAATACTTAACTTTTGTATAGTGGTGTCTGAGCATGCAAAACCCATCATATATGTTATCATGACACACCAAGGTTGTATTATTATTCCCCATATTGCAGCTGAGGCTAAGAGGAAGTGGCTTGCCTAAGGCTGCCTAGTTTGTTCAGGGCAGAAGCAAGAATTGAACAAGGGAAATCTTGATTCACAATTCAATCTCTTACAACCCAATCCTATCCAACTCTTCCCCCCCCCAACAATGCTACCGTACCACCAGAGCACCCACTGCATCCTGTGGGGAGGGGGGATCCCAGAGGTCACCTTTGGGAAAGGAACATTTGTTCCATCACCCAGGTGTAAGTCTCTACTGCCTGAAGGGATCCACTTGGACCCGCAGCAGTGATTTTGCTGGCACACATCTGCGTGATTCCAGGAAGGTGAACTGAGGTTGTGAAGGAGGCTAGGGTCTCTGATGCCAATACCACTTCCTTTCTGGTCTCAATCCACCCACCCCTCTGCCCTGGTTTCCAGCCCATTCCTCCCCCTCCCTACCTTGTTACATCTACCTCCTGTCTGCACCCCACCTCCAGTGCTGTTTCTGGCTCTGCTGCCAGAATGGTTTTCTGATAGCCCTGTGTTTTGAATCCTCAGAGGAGATGAGAAGGCGTCCTAGAGTGGGTATGCAGGACCAGGAAGTTTACTGCTCCAGAAAGGCATACCCTGAAGGAGAAACTCCAGCCTCTTTCAGCAAGCAACTGCTTCTGGGATACATGCAGACATAAGAATCTAGCTGCAGGATGATTGATAGTTTTGGAAGAGGAATTAGCATGGTTCCCCCCCCCCCCCACAGATAAACCCCCATGATTGCAAATCCCACATGGTTGGAAGTCAAAGATTTGTGCTCAGACATGTAATTTCCCATAAAATAACTGTGTATATCTTAGAGAGATCTGCAAGGAGTGGGAGCGACATAGTTGTGGATCTGCTAGCCAGAATACCTTTACATTAACACCTATCAAATGGATCTGGTGCATGGATGATGCATGCAAAGATCATTCTAAGTCAAATCCTGTCTAGCCAAGACATGAATATTCAAAGAAATTGGAGAAATGATGAGTTATGGCCTAGTAAGGCTTTCTCTACTTAGGATTTTTTGTGTATATCTATTCCATGTTATAGGAGCAATCAAAAAGAAAAATAGGAATATGTTATGCTAGGAATAATAATTAACAAAACTTTTAATAGTGTAGTCTCAGAAGAGCCAGCCAGCTGGTTCGCATCTCATTCTCCAACCTAAGTTTAGTGACCTGCAAAGTAGACCCTGCTGAGCAGCTGTCAGCACTTCTGCTCCTTATAGATTTTCTATCACACTGTTCTGTCATCAAAACTCATACTGCCAGACAACTGTAATGGTGAATTCCAATAAGCAGGCCGCAGTTGTAGGTTTGGCTGTATTGTTTACCTAGATTCAGAGGCAAGACCCATGTAATTTTATTTTAGCAAGATTTGGATGAAAATGAAATGGATATGAATCTTGGATTGTCCTGTGGGCAGGAGTGGTGTCGTGTCAGCATCATTGATCAGTTACTGAGGGCCCATTATCCTCTGAATGGTCCGCTGCTGATCCCTGGACTGTCTCTATGCCGAGAGTCTTCATGTGGTGGCAACTCTCTTGGGAACCATTTTTGTGGAGGGACAAGGTAGGAGAGGGCCCATAGATGGTAGTTTGCTGAGGACTTTTGGAAACCTGGGGTCAGCTCAAGAACATGAGAATATAAGAAGTGCCCTGCTGGATCATGGCAAAGGCCCAGCAACCATAACTTGTTTTTCACAGTGACCAGCCAAACATTTGTTGTAGAATATTAAGTCAATTCTAATGTCAAGGATGAGATTGCTTCTTTCAGCACTTCTGAAACCCACATTCCAGACTTGGGTTGCACTGGATAAATGGCACATGCTGATAATGCCAAGTTTCCACAGTAACGAGGCCACAGGAGTCTAACCCAAACATTACTATCTATGGATGTGTAGTCATTTCATAACAAATGGGTCCCATCCAGTTCATTTTTATTATGCTATCAAATGAATAGACACTCATCAGAAGGAGCTGTGAGTAGGTACAAAAGGCATTCCTTTTTAGAAAACCCTTTGTCCCGTGCATAATTGCTTTGGAACGGAGAGGGTAGTTACCTCTTTGGCATCAATGGTGGCAGAAACTCTCGCCTTCTGGTGGGTGCCATGTTGAATACTATGTTGAACACCATACTGCCCCAGGACATAGCATCTTCCTGGGATAATGTGGATGAGATGCAGTGCAGCTGAATTTCATTTTCAAAACAAGTTTCAAACCCAGTCTCAGAATATGGCCCTACTGTTTCAATATATTGTATAATTACTGCTATATACTGCAAGCAATGCTATTATTGCTATTGTTTTATATCTATATCTAAATATTGATACATACATGCACATATACAAATCAGGCTTTCCTGTGTTGTTTTTGCTTGGAACTGAGTTTGGTGCAATAGATTGAATAATTGATTTTACACTCTCCTGGGAGTCTTTAGTACTTCTTTTATCATCAGACTTCACAAAACTGAATTGATCTGGTCTCTTCTTATTTGTGTGCTTAGTACTTTGAGGGGAATTGAATCAGTTACTGATAAAATAACGCTTTCAAAAATTACACAGGGATTACCATAATCTTTTCTTGTTTCTGCATTTTTTTTTGTTTCTGCATAAATGTGTAGATTTACCATATTTCCAAACATATTAGAAATTGAATGCTTTAAGTAAAACCGGTAATATGAAAAGAGGTAAAGTTTGCATTTATAAAGACAGAATAAATAATTAAAATGCAACACAATGAAGTCAAACCAGTTATTGATTGTCTTCTTCGTTGGTAAGTAACAGGTAGAGAAGATAATAGCCCCTCTAAAAGAAAACTGCAATTTTCAGCTGCTTGTTAAATTGAAAAGAAAGTTCTTTTTCATTTGCTTTTTGTGAACATGGAATTTAACCTGCATTATTCATTCCATGGAAGCCTGGGGGAAAGATGTGATGGGATGGCACACTTCTGCTTTCTTTATAGCCTGCCACCCATTGGTAAGGAGATAGAAGTGTCAATAATGGGTTACCTCTTTTTCTAATGAGTTACTGGACAATAGGATTAAGGGCATCACTGTAAGACTGTTCAACATACTTTTAGTGGAGAACAAATAAACGGTCATTCTTAGATTTTGGCATTCTCTTGGTTGTTGGCATCCTTCAGTCTCGGAAGACTATGGTATCGTACTCTGAATGGTGGTTCTGGAACAGAGTGTCCTCTCCAGTGCGCGAAGCCTGGGTAAAGTAGGTATGGAGGATAGGCTGTTACCCATGCAGCAAATCCCCCCTCTCCACGTTGCTGAAATGGTCCAATGGAAAGGCAGAGACCAATATGGTTGGTTCCAGCGGTGTCGCAGGAATTGCCAGAACGTGACTGTGTTCAGCCATGAACTGCCTCAGGGACTCTGGCTCCGGATTTTGCCTCGAGGTTGACTCCTGAAGCCTTTTCCATAACTGGATGTAGCCTCACGCATATCTTTTTTAAATGTGATGCAGGATTCCTTGGAGAAACAGCAGCAAACAAGAACTCAAAGGTGTTTTGGGCTAGGATGTACTTTTAAAAGAGTCAGGTGGTAAAAGGATGCTTTATGCTGGGCCCAGAGCTGATGGAGTAGACGAAAGGCAGTGCTTTGAAGTTCTGATGAAAGTGACAACTAGATTGTTCATTACAGACAAAACAAATGGAAAAAAATAGGCTTATTGTGGGGTACGGTACCTGATAGGTTGTCTCCCTAAATTCCTCCTGGCATGGCTAAGCATAGAAATACATTGACATGGGCTGCAAGTTCTCCTTTGATTACTGCCAGTTAAAAAGTGAGAAGAGAGTTATCCCCCAGCTTACTTTTTTTCTGCGACATTTCAGCAGCTATGTTGTTTTTACTGGTAGATGTAAACTTAGGGTTTCCATTTTTCTCCCAGAAGCCTTTGAGAAGGGCAGTACATGATGATGCAACATTGCTCTGTTGGAGACATTCATAAAAAATGGTACCCGTTTCCCAGATCCAGCACTGGGGGCTGCCATTTTGTTTCCACATAAGTTTTTATGGGGCAGTGCTATGCCATTGTGTAGTGTCATTCTCAGGCTGTGTCTTCTGGTGGAAAAAGTGGTGGCTTCCAGTGCTTTCGAATTTCTCTTAGCATGTCTGGGATCCAGAATGCTGCCTGACAACAAGTTTCAAGAAACTTTCATGGTTCTGAAGGAAATCTCTGTCCTGCATCCTTTCCAAGATCTGGGCTGGCATTTGCTGTTTTAAGTAGTCAGATATATTTTGATGGTGCTCTGACTGACAAAACATGTCACACTCTCCATCTTAAGAGGGCATTACTCATCCTTTGTTGAGTTCAAGGGTGCATGGCCCTTTCCCCTAATTCTCTTCTCTTGCTTATCTGCAGGTTTGTCTCCTGCCTCTTACTCTTCTATTTTCTGCTTTTTCTGATCATTTTTTACATGGTGGGCCCAGATAAGAGATCATGTACTCCCCCTGACATTTGAGAATATACCAACTGCAGTTTCCATTAGGCTTTTATTACATATCACCACATTCTGGAAGACGGAAAGCTTTAGCTCACCCCGGCCTAGAATCTAAACTGTTTTCACAGCCAAACCTAAACCAAGGCTGCAATCCTATACACATCTTTACATGGAATGCAATGGGACTTACTTCTGAGTAGACATGCATAGGACTGCACTGCAAGATGCTTCTATCTATACATTTCTAGCAAAAGAAAAAGAAAAAAGGTGAAAGGAAAAAATAGGAGATCGGAGATCGGCAGTGAGGAAGGATAGAAGAGGCATCTTGGGCTGGGAAAGTTACATGTGTGAGAAGAATGGAAGAATTGTATTAGAACAGATAACTGGAAGAAAAGTGAGAGGAAATTAAATGAATGCAATTAAAGACAAAGTGTCCTAGAACATCTAATCTAGTTGCATAGTTCTGCATTGATATTTTATGTTCCACCATAAAATATCTACCGTTTAGAACTCTACTTTCTGAAATATGCAATTATTGTATCATGAAATAAGCAGTTAGCTATTATAAGTAGGTCAAATTCTTCCATTTCTTTCAATAACCATTTCACTCAATAATGACTGTCAATTTTCCCTTTCCAAATGGAGCTGTATTGCTCATTCGAACATTGTGTGCTATTAATGCAGGTGAAGCTTCTGCAATAGCAATCTCTGTGGCATGTTGATCGCTACCCCCCCCCCCCAAAAAAAAAAAAAAAAAATCTCAGAACTAGATATTCCTATCTCTGGTAAGTGTTTCTCGAGAAAGAGAGCAGGGTGAAGAGGGAACAATCCTGTTCCTTCAAGATTGTATTTTAAAACACTCTCATGCATTAAAAGGAAAGAAAGCTTATTCTTTCATATGAGAGTCATGTGGACAAACAACAGGAATAAATGTGGTATTGTTCAATGAAACCAAGGCTATGTGTGAATTACAATGGAAGCCCTTGTGAAAATCAAAAAGGGCATTTGAGAACAGTGACCACCGCCCTCAAGAACAGACAAAGGAGCTGTAACAAACAATCTGAAGTTAACCTCAATTTTCAAGGGAGTTGAAAGTCACACATCTGAAGTTCCTGCTGTTCATTTCAACATCTGAACTGGGGGAGGAGTGATGATTATAAAGACAGTAAACCTTGGGAGAAGGAGGGCACATAAGATTTAAGATCAGTGCCTTGTGTTCTGTGGGAGAGAAAAAAGAAGAGAAAGGAAAGAACACTCCAAAAAAGCATACAATAAAAAGTGTCCCATGGGACAGAGAAGACACAGAAGGACTCTGTGGTCCTTTTCTGACCCTGTCCTTGTGCTCAGAGGGAAATGGGAGAAGAGAAAAATAACAGAAAGGGTCCGAGTGAGAACAAGGATACAAGAAAAAGTATGTGTAGTTGTAAAACCAAAGTGAGTGAAAAAGCCAAAGGGGAAAACTGAAATTAGGGGAATGAAAAAATAATATATCCATGTGTAAAGATCATGAAACAAAGGCAACACACAAGTATATTAACACAGTGTGGGCTATCAACCCTCCACGAATTTTGAAAGATTTTTTAAAAATTACTTTTGAGGTCTTTTGTACAAAAAGAACTAGGAAACTGCAATGTCAAAATATATCCGAATCATTCAGATTGGAGAGGATGTATTGATTTGGAAACTGTGTTTATCCCGATTGCCCAATTACAGCAGGGAGATCTGAGTTTGTATGGCCAGGCCAGAACACGTGAGCCCCTTCCCCTGAGGGGATTGGTGGAGGGCTGTGGCTGGGGGGAGCAGAGGTAATTTAAGGACACAGCAACAGCCCCCCTTCCTTCTTTGCTCGTGGGCATCAAGCGGACCTGACCCCATCCAGCCACCTTGGACTCAGGACCAGTGCAACTTCCGAGGAGGCCTCCATGTGCAGAGTGTTTGATCTGTAAGGTGGGGATGGGGGTTTGGACAGGCTCTGCTCAAGGAAAGGATCAAGCCTCTGCATGCCTACTCATAAGCAAGCCCCCTTAAGGTCCAAGAGGCTTACTCCCCAAAAGTGGGGCGGGACTGCAGCCCCATGATCCAAGCCTCTGCATGCCTACTCAGAAGCAAGCCCTATTATACGCCCACTTTCCAGGGCCTAAGCCCCTTGGGCGATAATGGGGGCTTGCTTCTGATGGGGCATGCAGAGGCTTGGAACATAGGGCCCCAGTCCTCGCCCCACTTGCCAGGGGTAAGCCCCGTGGGGGCTATAATGGGGCTTGCTTCTGAGTCCGCATGCTGAGGTTTGGAACATAGGGCTCAGATCCTTGCTCCACCTTCCAAGGAATAAGTCCCACTGAGGATAAGGGGTCTTGTTTCCAGGTAGACATAGCTGGACTTGAGGCTACAATCCTGTCCACACTTTCCTGGGAGTATGTTCCATCCATTTTAATGGGACTTACTGATGAGTATACAGGCATAAGATGAGCTCCTGCGAGTGCAAGCCAGCACAGATCCAGTAGCTCCTAAAGGGGCACATGGGGATGCAAGGAACTGGGGCTTCCCATCTTGCACTGGCCTGTAGGAGGGCACTACCCCCAGCCCAATTCACCCCCCCCCCGTGGCCTAAAAGGAAGCACCTTATTGGCTTGCGTGGGTGGCTGTGGCTGCTGCCTCCCCCCCACCAAAACCTGGGCAACTTAGACTATGCACCTGATAAGGAGCAGCTCAGGGTCTTGTGGTCGGGATAGTAGAGAAACTCAAAGTATCTTACAGGGATATTCCCCCCCCCCGGGCTGGGGAGGGGAGGGAGTTGCAAGTATCCGGCAATTTCGCTAAAGGAATTTTGATTTATGCTTCAGCCGTAATTTGGATGTGCCCTCTGGGGCCAGCCAATTTAGAATATGGGGACATAAGACACCATGCTGGTCAGGGCTATAATGTATTGTGCTCAGCAGGGCTATGCTTGTGAGCAGCATTTCTAGATTTAGGGCTTTCGCTACCTAGTAAAACCCCACTGGGGGTGGAGGATCCCACAGTGGGACTCAAGACATGGCTGGTTATGCCGCCCAAAGGGACTTGGGGGAGCTGGAAAGGTAGCAGGCACCTGATAGCTAGCGGCAAGGCTTAGTAGTCCTTGGTGCTGGGAGATGTACCATGGGTGCAGATCCCATACACTTTTGAAGGCAGCTCGGCCAGCAACTTCACTAGGAGCAGTTGTTCACAAGCACATGCCTGCAGGCTCTGCAGCATAAAGCAAGCAGTCTCCGCACACCTTAGGGTGGAGTTGGCCCCGGTCTGGACTCTAAGGGTGAGCACGGGACAGCTGCAGAGGAGGCACTGCCTCCGCCAGCAGCCAGAAAGGGGAGCGGCACCAATTAGATCCCCCCCCCCGTTTACTTCATTGGTTGAAGCCTTTGACCCAACCATCGGTCACCAATGAATCACTGTAGCAGTGTAGTTGCTAGTTTCTTGGCCTGGGCCAAAGGTGTTTTGTTAGTTTTGTAAGTTCCAAGTTCCAACCAGCATTGGGACGCTGCAAGCGTCTAGAGAGAGCTGCACTTCTCTAGGCATTTTGAAATGAACATGCAGACACATTTGCCCAGCATGTCTCTTGAATAAATAAGGACAGAGTTGGGACTCTTCCCCCTTTTAGGAAGAGCATCCTGGCAGCTGACTCAGGGGCATGCCTAGACTCTGAGTGCAGTCCTCTGAGACCTTGGCTCAACTTGAACCAGTGTGCCACCTGAGCATGGGTGGCATAACCTTGCAGATCCAGCTGCCAGAGTAAGACATGCAGGTTCAGCAGATTTGGCAGGTCAGCTCTCTTCCCAAAGGAAGGTCCTCCCCCCCCCTTTTTGTCTCTCATGCCTTCACTACTGGTGCTAGATAACGAGGTCTTTCAGTTAGGCCCAGGAGCAGATGGCAGGATTACGCTAGGGACTTGCAAAATAAGGAAGATACCGGCGGGTTTTAGTAGAGCTGCCTTTATAGTTGCTGATGGGCACAAGCCAGCTACTCCCAGCATCATGTGCGAGGATTAACATGAAATTTGCTTACCTTGCCCTTTGGCTTATGAGGCTTCACTGGGCAGCCTAGTATCTGGGTATCTTTAAGGGGGTGCATTTCCCCCCCCCAACGAGCTGCTTGCCAAATCCAGGTTTGCGTCCCCCCTAACAAGCATTGTGGCATGAGGACTGCAGGTTGAGTCTTAATGCAACATACTGGCATCTGCAGATGGATGAGACTGACCAGAAGGGGCATGGACACCACTGCAATGATGCGGTGGTGGCTCCCCTAACTGTCGCATCTGCCCAGCTTACACCAGTCCAACCACCCGCAATGATCTCCTCCCAGGCACCCGACTTCCTCCTTCTTAATACTCCATCAGTTTCAGAGGATATTTAGAGGCACATGGGGAGCCCCGGGCCATCTTGGATTGCTTCCAATATGCACTCCTTCTATGTGGGAGCTGCTTTGAAAGCTGCCTGGCCAGACTTCAGCACCCAAGGAATTGAGCAGAGTGGATGGGGACGCGCTGGCACATTTAATGCTATGTTTTCCCTGGGCATCAGCAGGGCATTTAGCAACTCACTTGGTGGGCATGCTGCCCCTGTTCCTTGAGGGAGGAGATATGTCCCGTAGCACCCTGCTTAATGGGTGCGCCGCCCCCCTTCGCCTTTAAGGGAAGAGTGGTGTTCCATGACCAACCTGCTTAACAGGCCTGCTACCCCTTCTCCTTAGGGGAGGATGGCGATTTGTTACCAGCCTGCCTAACGGGTGAGCTTACCCGACTCCTGTGGGGGTGGTGGTGTTCTGTAACAACGTGCTTACCAGAAGTACTGCCCCTTCAGAGAAGGGGGGTGTTCCAGTGCAGACCCACTTAGTGGGCATAATGCCCCTAGGCCTTTGGAAGAGGGGAGGAGGTTTCTGTTAACAACCCGCGTAGCCGCTTCTCCTTAGAGAGGGGTGATATTTTGTTACCAGCCCACTTAATGGGTACACTGTCCCGGCTCCTGGGGGAGGGGCAATGTTTGGTTACAAACCCACTCACAGATTTGTGGCCCCTTCTTCTTGTTAGAGATAATTGGGCAAAACACAGAGATAGCAGAAGCGCAAACCGGCAGCTGCAGAGTGTGGTGCTCGGAGCACAGGGAAGGACGCCAAAAAAAGGAGGCAAGACCCAGGGAAGTACCAACACCAGAGTCTATTTACAGGCAGTATTTACAGGTAGAAGGCAGTTCCAAAAATCAGCAAGCAGAGGCAGTCCAGCAAACAGTCCAAGTAGTCAGTAAATCAGGTATCCATCCAGCAGAGATTCATTCAGCAACTCACTCCTACAACTCACACAGTGGAGTGTGCTTGTTGGCCATTTATACTCCTGTCAGCCAATGGGAAAGGCCATGACCTCATCCCTGAGGAATGTCATTGCATCATCCTGGGTGGGGATTGCATTAGCTTTTCTCATCTCTCCTTGTTCTGTGCAATGACTCAGCACTTTGCCCTGATTGGTCCTTGCCCCATTGTCTGACAGGTATGCTTACATTTGCTTATACACAGCAGCAGTCTGGTAGGCCTGCCTTATTCAGCCACCAAATTGCCTTGCTGTATGGGGCACATACTGTAACAGGGGCGTTCTATTAGCAACCATTTAATGGGTGCTCTGCCCCTCCTCCTAGGAAAGGGGTGATGCTCAGTTACCAGCCCACTTGACAGGATTGTGGTCCTTCACCTTGAGAGGGAGGATTTTTCTGTTAACAGCACGCTTAACGGGTGCTCGACCCCCACTGCTTTAGGGGCGATGTTATTACCAACCCACTTAACGAGTGTGCTACCCCTGCCCAGTGGGAGAGGGGTGACGTTCTGTCAACACCCTGCCAGCAGGTATGCTGCCCCGGTTCCTTGAGAGAGAGGTGAGGCTACACAGCCCGCTTAATGGGTGAGCGGCCCCTCTCCAGTGGGCAATGGGTGACGTTCTGTTAACAACCCACTGGCAGGTATGCTGCCCCTGTTCCTTGAGAGAGGGATGAGGTTACCAACCCGCTTAATGGATGAGCGGCCCCTCCTCCAGCGGGGGAGCGGTGAGGTTATGTCAGCAATGTTGCTACCAACCTGGTAGTGTTACCAACCGCTTCACAGGGCGTGCTGTCCCTGCTCCAGTGGGAGAGGCAGGATGTGCTGTCAACAACCTGCTAACAGGTATGCAGCCCCTATTCCATTGTAGAGAGGACGATGCCACCAACTCACTTAACCTCCCTGCTCTGGTGAGGGAGGGGCGATGGTCTGATGACAACCTGCTTAGAAAGGGTAGGGGTTGTGGCAATAACTTCTCTTTCCCCTTCTGCAGGATGCAGTGAGAAGCTGGTTCATGAACTGTTCTGCGGCCATTCCATGGTAGTTTGGGCCTGCAAGTGGGCAGCCGTGAGGCAATTTGGAAAGCAACTTGGGCTCGGCCCTGCCATGCAAGTTGGCTGGCTGGCCAAGCAGGGGATGCGGTGGGGCCAGCTGCTGCCCGCAGTGGCAGAGTAATTGAAGGAGAACTTGTCGCCTGACATATTGGTGATTCACCAGCCTGAAAATGATCTGTGTTGGATGTCCGGGCTGCCGCTCAGGCCCAGAGCAGGCAGGGAGCTCGCCACCCTTCGGGTTGGCTACCCAGCATCATGGTGGTCTGGTTGGACTTCCTACAGCAGCGGGTGTGGCGTGGTTCCAGCTGCTGTGCTAAGGTAGAGAGGATGAGGAAGGTTGCCAAAGAGATTGACCAGTTTGTGGCACAGACTGGTGGACAGGTCATTGTGATCCAGCCATTGCCTTCTTGATGCCTGCTCTCTACAGAGGAGAGGGGGGCACTAGTCTGAGCAGGGGGCGGACATCTTTCTGAGAGACCTGCAGGATGGCCTTAAGGTGCTTCTCCCCCTGTTTGGGAGTGGGGGGGTCAAGCGCTAGGCTGACCCCTCCTTGTGGTAGGTGGTGCGGTAGAGGGGTGCTTGGGACAAGCTGAAGCTTGGTGCTTCAGACAGCATAGGCAGGGCAGAACCCAATAGCAGTCCTCAGTGGCTCAGCAGCATGAGGACATTGACTGGGGCCCTGGCCAGGACCGCGGGGGTCCTCCTCAGAGGCTCAGCGGCAGCACAGCCTGCGGTCCGGCTGCCTTCCCCTTATGAGAGAGACCTGGATGAGCTGCGTCACCGAAGAACGGGGCGCAGCTTGGAGTCGGGTGCACATCCAGCCTGGGGGACAGAGTTGGTTCTGGGACCGCCCAGTGGTCCCGCCTCCGCACCCCACAGGGGTTTCGCTGCCCCTGCAACTGCAGGTCTCAGCCTCCTTTTCTGTATTAAAATGCTAATAAAGTGGCCCTTTCTCCCATGTGTGTGGTCTCGAGTGTTCATTGGACTGTGCCCAGACAAACTGTATCTTTGAACAAAGATGATAGTATCGACATAGTGAGGATGCAGTGAGAAGCTGGTTCATGAACTGTTCTGCGGCCATTCCATGGTAGTTTGGGCCTGTAAGTGGGCGGCCATGAGGCAATTTGGAAAGCATTTTGCTATTTTGCTATTTTGATGGTCTGGAAAGACTTACTGATGTCAGTTCCATTGAGGTAATCTTGAGTGTTTCTATCAAAGGTATTAAATTGATTTTTATATGTGTAATGGAGTCAAAGTTAGATTAATCCAGCCACCTTATTTTTAAAAGCTAATGATATAATTATACAGTATTCTCTTCAGACATGCCCATATCCCAACCACTAATTGCCAGAGTGTAACCGACACTATCCTTACCTTTTCTAACACAGGGTGACCAGATGCAACAGAGAACAGAGTTCCTATACCTTCAACCATTGTAGAAAAGAGGGAATTTTGGCAGGTGCTTCTCAAGTCTGCACTGGCTTAGGGCCCAATCCTACTGAAACTTCCAGCACCATTACAGCTGCAATGCAGCTTTGAGTAAGGGAACAAATGTCCCCATATCTTGAGGAGGCCTCTGTGACTGTCCCCCACCACAGGATGCAGTGCACACCCCATTGGCATGGTTGCACCAGCACTGGAAAACTGGATAGAACTGGGCTTTAAGTCTGCACTGTCTATTTCAGCCCAACATGGAGCTCATGTTGGCGATCCCACCAGAGCTCCACCGATCCCCCCTCCCACCCTGGTTCCTCCCCCACCCTGCACTTGTTCCACCCTCTCGGTGCCCCCCAGAGGCTGCACTGCCACCCCGCAGTTTCATACCCCCGGTGGCATCATGTCCTCCTCCTGCCAGCGCTGGGCCCAGTGCCTAACTGGCATGGGCCCAGCACTAGTGCATCCTACTTTCCCAGTGGTGTAAATGTGCTTTATGGCACACTTGCTGCACCCAGCACTGGCTCTAGGGCTCAGCACCGGCACTGGGAGGGTTCGTGACTGGGCCCTTAAATTCTATATTGTACTTCATACATTTCCAGGGAAAATATCACTCCAGGTACACTTCCCTCTCTCTTTGACTGGTGATCTTTGTCGAATAGAAACAGGCAGCCCGATCCTCAGCTGCCCGGCATGTGGCACCACAAATCATCCAGTGCACCCCAGGCAGCTGCCGCCGCCTCCTCAAGAGAAGGGGATTTTCGTTCCCTTCCCCTGGGTAAGGCGAGCAGTCCAGCAATGGGGCTACTTGAGTCTACGGCGACCCAAAGTTTCCACCAGTCCCACCTCCCTCCTGCTCCTGTCCCTCCCCATGGCATGCCTCCTCCCTACCCTGCCTCTGTCCTCCCTCTGCCTCCCCCTGCCCTAGAAAGCCTCCTCTTCGCCTCCCCCTAAGCCTACCTCTCTGCTACCCGGCAGTCTGTGCAAACGCTGAGTGGCACAACTCCAGTGCTCCACCAGTGCTAGTCCAATGCCAGCACTGGGCTAGCACCAGCACTCTACTGGCGCTAGGGCCTGCAAACATGCTGTACTACACCAGTGCTGCCCGGCTTCTAATTCCTCATCTATGATTGCTGTGGCAGCTCAGAGGCCAATAGGATTGGCCTAAAGCAGAGCTCCCCATGTGGTGGGTCATGACCTGGGCCCTCCCACCGTCCCTTGCTCCAGTTTGGCTCAAAATCAGAGCCATTCCAGAAGCTGATTTACTCACTGTGCGGGTAGAGAGGCCTCTTCTGGTTGTGCTGGGCCAGTGACCCACTCAGCTGGCCTCTGTGGGCCTCAGAGTGTTCCACAGAAGCCTTGGAAAGCCACTTTTCGGGAAGCCAATTTACTTCTGAAAAATGGAAGTGCTTTCCATGGTCCAGTGCAACCCAAAAGAAGCCTCCCCACCCTCCTGATAAGTCATTCCTGTGTTGCAACCCACCATGGAGGAAGAGGTGGTTTGCAGTGTTGAGAAGCTTGGGACTGCAGGTCCCAAGAAGAAGGTCCCAGCTGCTTTTACTGTTTGTTTTTGGTGGGTATGTGAATAACTTGATTTCCGTTTGGAACAGAGTTACTGTTACTTTCCATTTACTTTACCTAACAAATGCTGATTATGTAAACAATTGTTCAAGTAAAATCATTCAAGGTAACAGTACATTTGGAAAGCAAATGCAAATTACAGCATGATTAGCTTCATCCACTTTCTTCCTCGAAGGCCACACTTTCAACCTGTGAGCAGTACATTGGATTTCTGCTGAATTAAATGAAATTATCTTATTTCCACCATCATTTCTATAACTGAGAGAGAACAACTGGTTCTAGGAACAGCATGACATTTTCTAATGTACAAGTCAGAAATTCTTCATCTGACTGTGTTCTGTTCCCCTCTTTCATTGTGGCTTTTCCGCCTCTCATTAATTTTTTTCTAAAGTTGTCTAACTTTTATTTTAAAGTCAAAATCAATAGCAGTATTCGTTCTTTTGACGCATCATAAATAAAATATGCTTCTTAAGACATATGCTTGATGCTTACTAAAATAAAGATTACAGGTTGAGTATCATTATTCGCCAGGGTTCTGTTCCAAGAATTCACGTGGATGGCAAAATACGCACGATAGAAAATCAATTTAAAAAACAAAGTGCCTTTGCTCTGGTGATTTAAAAACAGTCTTGCTGACCTTTGTGGTGCACACAGAGGTCATTAGTCTCTCTCCAGGTGCTTAGACTTCACAAGGAGGCAGCAATCTCTCCCTTCACCAGGAGCCCCAGTAAGGAGGAAATAATGGAGAAGGTGAAAATCACTGCCATTTAGCCTTTTTTCACATGCTTAGGGGGAAGGGAGGAGTGAAGCCTGCAGAGAGAATGATTGATGGATTATCAGCCGGCTGACCTCTCTGGCATTATTAAATGACTGTTTTCCTTTAATTTAAAGGGCCCAGATAGAAAAGGGTCACAGATAGAAAAATCTGTGGATGCTTAGGCTATACCTGTAATCATTTGCATGACTGTCTCTCTGCAACAGTAAAAAGCAGTTTTTTAAACTGTGATTTTAAAGGGGTGCATTTTTCCCCTTCTGCAGGGATCAGCACATTCCTTCTCATTTGCAGTGACCAGTGGCATAGCCAAGGGGGTGCAGGGGGTAGCAGTTGCACTGGGCATGAAACTTTAGGGGGGCAACAAACTGAGCTTGACACTAGTGACCAAAATTGTGAAAATCTTGGTATGTATGAATAATACCATCATGTTATATATCATTGGAAAGGTAATTTAATGCAGAATGCAATGAAATAAACTGCACAGGAATATCTGTATTCTATCAAAAGTTACGGCCAATTAAGCAGAAAATGAAAACACAATTGCCTTATGGAACAAAAAGTGGATTTCCTTCACTCAAAACTGACCTATGAGACTGATTGTTCTGGGAGTTAGTGACATATTATCATGTTATTGACATGTGGCAATGACATGTTATTATGATACAGCATGAAACCAATAAGGTGTTAATATGAGTCTCATTTCCATGGAATCTCATTTCCATGTATCATAATATGGTTACCCCTGCTAAAAGGCACTTTTTCAATTGGTGCCCCTCTTATATTTAGCAAGGGGAGAATAACTGTCCCTCTTCACCCCAGCACAGTGTCTTGAACCTATAAGGGGCACACTTTTTATTTATTTACTTAATTAATTTGATTTTGTCGGGGGGGGGGTGCTACAAATCTTCCTTGAACCCAGATAGCAGATAGATGCCTTAGCTATGCCACTGACTGGGGGAAGGCAGCAGAGCAATTAGGTGGCAAGCTGCTGGAAGGAGGAGGTGGGTTCCTCCCAATTTTCACTAAGAAAGCCCAGGCATAACATCACTTCTGGTTTTGACATCACTTTAAGGGCAACATTTTGAGCTTTGCACCGGGCTACATGATCATTAGCTACGCCACTGGCAGTGGCCATTCGTATTGAGTCAAATCCGTGTATAAAAAATCCATGTATAACAAGGCTGGACCTGAACTACAAAAACGCGGTGAGCTACTAAACAGAATCCCAGAGGCTGTTTTGTTTTCAAATATTTATGTGCCATTTTCTGCTTCCTCTGCTCTTGCACTCAGTCTGTGATGCTTACTGATAACTCTGTGCTGCTTACTGATAACTCTGTGCTGAACTATCCAAATAGTTCCTCCTCCACCTGCCTGCCTTTGGAATCTGATTCCAAGATTGTCAACTGACTATTTTTCTACAGATCTTAACAACATTTGGTCACACTGATGCACCTGATATGTGTTTTTGAAAAATCCTTGTTACTTCACTGAAGCAGGGCTACTTCAAATGGTTGAGGGCTACTTCAAATGGTAATATCTAGCTAGTCAGTTAGTTGCTTGAGGAGGTGTGTATATACATGCAAGTCTCCCCTTCCCTTGGCATGCTATTGCATCCCTTCATAGTCCATGGGGGGGGGCAGACTATCCCCCCTTAACATACTATTTTAAACATGCCATTATGGTAATGGTAGCTGCAGCAGTGGGAGGGGACAGCATTTAATGCCTAACAAGGTGCCTAACAAGGGTGCAATCCTAACCCACTGTCCAGCACCAACATAAGGGCAGTGCAGCCCCGAGTTAAATGAATAAACATTTTCTTACTTTGAGGAGGCCTCTGTGACTGCCACCCAACTTCAGGATGCAGCACAGGTCCATTGGCACAGATATGTCAGTGCTGGAAAGTTGGTTAGAATTTGGGCCTGAAGGTCTTAGGTCACCTGTAAGAAAAATGGTGAGAAATGTTTAGGAACCTGTCTTCCTACTTTGCTCCATTCCCAATTTAGTGAGACTTTTGGTTAAAATTTCTTCCATTGTCATCAGTGGGTCTAGAATAAGTGCATAATTTTGACTGAATATTCCTATATCTTGTTCAAGTAGGTGCAGTAGAATTTGGGAATGATGGTGAATTATTCCGACGACCTCCACATTCCATTCTCCTTACAAAAAAGAGTAACTACAGATGGCAAATACATTTAAAACATGATGGTGTGATCTGACTCAACGTTACTGGAAGCTACCATTTGAAAATGGCATCAATATACAAGGAAAAATATTTGCTTTATTTTTTTTTTTATTCTCCCAATTTTCCTACATTTACTGGAGAACTGAGTATTTTCTACTCAGCCCATGTGGAGATAAACAAATTTCCATCTGTTTAAAGGACTGTAATATATTGCAGCACATGTCGTGATTATGCCTGTAAAAATTGGTTTAATTATTCATATAGTTATTGAACAAAAACACTTACAAAAAATATTCCCTTTCAAAGATCCAGTTTGAAATAGATGAAGGGCCATCATTGTCTTCTGAGCATTTTTTTTTTAAAATGTTGAGGAAGTCAAAGGAAGGAGGTTGAAAGTCTAGGTTCCATTATATAGCCGAAAGAGTGTGACTATATGTCATGATGAACATGGGATTGCTATTGAAAAATGGCAACCACATGGTGAAATTCCTCCTCCAATCCCCTATACTTTGTAGTTATGTAAATATGTGGTCTGATGTTATCACACTGCATTTCCCATTTCATATTATTGACTATTGCTGGGTAAGACAAGAAACATGCTAATATGATACTATTATCCAATGCATTGCCATCAATACATGCAAAAGGAGAAAAGAGTGAACTCAGAATTCAATTTGTTTAACCAAACAGAATATTTGGTTCTTTGTCTTGTCTAATACAGTATTAGAACAT
The DNA here is from genome assembly GCF_035046505.1 of Tiliqua scincoides. NCBI lineage: Eukaryota > Metazoa > Chordata > Lepidosauria > Squamata > Scincidae > Tiliqua > Tiliqua scincoides. The sequence continues at coordinate 38,229,167 of NC_089821.1, forward strand.
TAGTACTGGAGCTGTGGTTAGACTTCAAATAAAATGTATACAGGTTGAGCCTCATTATTCGTGTGGGTTCCGTTCCAAGCACTCCAGTGGATGGCAAAAAATGCACTATAGCAAATCAATTTAAAAAACAAAGTTTCTTTGCTTCTTTGTGATTTAAAAATAGCCTTGCTGACCTTTGTGATGTAAGATAAGAGTCATTAAGAAGACAATCCATCAATCAGTCCTCCTCCTAGAGCTTAGAAAGGCGCTTCACTCAGTCCCTCCCTTCTCCAATGCAAAGTGATCACCTTTCTTTCACATGCTCAGGGGGAAGGGAGGGGTCGCCTGGAGAGAGAAGGATTGATGGATTGTCAGCCAGCTGCTCTCTCTCTCTCTCTCTCTCTCTCACACACACACACACACACATTAATGAGGCTGTTGTTAAAAGACTGTTCAGTTTTTTAAACTGATTTTAAAGGGATGCATTTTTCCCTTTCTCCAGGGATCAGCACATTCCTTCTCATTTGCAGTGGCCATTTGTGTTGAGTCAAATCAGTGTATTAAAAAAATCTGTGTATAACAAGGCTGGACCTGTAGTAATGGCCATTCTGTGAACATAGAAAGCTGCCTCACATTGGATTAGAACACTGATCTATCTAGCTCAGTGGTTCCAAACACACCATGGTCACAGTGCTCTTGTTTCACAGCGGTCTCTTCTTTCTGTCTCTCCTGGGTGCTACCATCTTGGATTGCGTGAGATCTTGTGTGACCCAAGATGGTGGCACCCAGGTGGCCACCAGGGACATCCTGCTGCAACCCTGCAAGTTTATCATAGTGTTCTCAGGTGGCATGCCACACAGTTTGGGAACAACTGATCTAGCTTAATATTATCAACACTGACTGACAGTGGTTCTCCAAGGTTCTTCCATTCCCAGTAAGATGAGTTCCAAGTAGGATCTTTCCCAGTCCTACCTGGAGAAGTCATGGATTAAATATGGATCTTCTGTGTGCAAAGCAAACGCTCAGAGTTACAGCCCAACCTCATTGGTAGACTTTAACAAGAATAGTGTGAGAGCACCATCTTTGCTTTGGAGTGGTAGCTAAGTTTAGTGAAGTCCACTGATTGCAAGGGACAATTCAAATTGCGAAGTGAAAGAAACCTTCCAGGCTCTTTAGCTGGTTAGATGTTTAAGTTATATCAAGTTACCTTGAAATCAAGTGCTATTCCAACCAATCACTGGACATGAAGATCTAGAACACACATTGAACTCCTCTACTATCACGTCTCTTTGAATACATGGAGCTGCCCTTCTTCATTAATAAGAATAGGGAAACCTTTTCACATAGGAGTTTCATGAACATGTTGTAGCACATACTGGGCTCTGCAAACAGCAGTGATAGATCTGGGAATAAACTAATAACCACCATCTTATGCATGTCAGAAGTGAGCTGCACTGAATTTAGTGGGATTTACTCCCAGGTAAGTGTGCATAGGATTGCAGCCTTACAGTGTGATCCTAAGCATGTTTACTTAGAAGAAAGTCCCACTCTGTTCAGTGGTGCTTACTCCCAAGTAAATGTGCTTAGGATTACAGTCTTCATAATCTTTGAACTGATTTGCCCTGGTTGTTGGAAGGAGAGCTGTGGTATGTTCTGACATTGAAAGCTGTTCTGACTATATGAAAGCTGTTCTGACAATATGAAAGCTGTTACTCCATTTGGAGAAGAGTTCCTTACTTCCTTAGCAGTGTTTATGCTTCTTTTAACATCACATCATCAAAGATGGACATTTGCATTAAGCTAATTCTGAAAATGATAGTTAGAAGAAAACAGAACGGAATGTTCTCAAACTTAAAAAAAGAAGAGAAATCGCATATGATTTCATATGACCATTCCATAGATTGTGTTATGGATTTAAAAAAATAAAATAAAAAGGCAAGAGAAAAGGGCAGCTTCAGTTTTAACAACAGAACTCCAACCAATAATATATGACCTGCAGCCATAGTTTGACTCTCCACTCTGTGATCTTATCAGGCCTCTGGAGGTAAGCTGGGTCATCTTTTGTGAGTACTTGAATAGATATTTCTATAGAAAATCAAATTCTCATTTGGAAGAGGTGGTTGGGTATCTATGCCCTTGATCTTACTGAATAAAATGACCAAATGCAAAAGGGTTTTTTTTTTTCTCCTCCAGGAAAGGACAGTCCTGCGGGGCCAAAGAAATTTTCTACAGAACTATAGGGCAATTGTCAAAGAGTCTGCAGAAGTGATAAATTTACAGTGCATTCTCTGGGTAAAACCTTTTTTTAAAAAAAATGTATCTGTAACTTTGGGGAGCAAGTTAACATTAAATGGGATTCAGCATTGTGATCAGCAAAGCTCTTAAGTTAAACACATTTTATTATTTTGTTGCATTTGAGGTGGGCAGTTCTTTTTCCCCAAGAGAAGATAGTTTTTGTGTGTGTGTGAGTTGTGTATACATGGTTTGGAGGAGTTATGTTTCTATCTTGTATGCACCTTGTAACAGCCTACACAGGATGCTGATTATTTTGCAAAGAGACAGGTCTCAGCCTGTGAGGGCAGGGGGTGGGAGGAAGGGATCCCAGTGATAGCAGAACATACCAGGGAGGTATCCCTGTTTTCCAGCACACCCCCTGACTTTCCTCAGTAGTTACAACTACTTGGAGGTACTGTGAAATGGTTGCTTGGGGTGGCAGAGCATGTTTCAAAATGGTGGGTTCGTTAAACAGAATCAGTCACAAGATACCACTTTGGGGAAGGCAGAGCTAGTTGCCCAATGGTAGCTTGTACAATAATTTTTTGGTGGTTTATACACAAGCCTACCCTCCCCCAAAATCCTCAGTACTATTTAATATTCCACTCATGACTGGGCTGGAATTTGCACCTGGGTTTCTGGGAGCTCGAGAAGGCACAAGAATTCAAAGGTGGGCGGGCAGAAGATTTGCAAGTGACTTGGAGCTACAGGTCATTCTGGAGTTACTTCTGCCCACTCTTGATCTACATCAGGGGTGTCCAAAGTTTTTGGCTGGAGGGCCACATCATCTCTCTGACACTGTGTCGGGGGCTGGGGAAAAAAAGAATTAATTTACATTTAAAATTTAAATACATTTGCATAAGTTTACATAAATGAATATATTAAAGATGAACTTATATGAATGAATGAAGGTCTTGCAATAGCTCAAGGCCTATAAAAGGCCTTTCACAAAGCAAGTCTGGCCTTTCCTTTGCTGCCTCTGCTGCATCACAGATATGAAACAGCAAGCAGTGGAGGGAGCCGTCATCCCACAGCTCATGCGAGAGGTCAGACAGTCGCTCTCACGCTGAGAGTAGTTGCGTTGGGCCAGTGCAGGCTCCAACAAACCTCTGGAGGTCCAGAGGCTCATTGGAGACTGAGGGCTCCCTGAGGGCTGCATTGAGAAGCCTCGAGGGCCGCATGTGGCCCCAGGGCTGGGGTTTGGGCACCCCTGTTCTACGTGAAGGCTAATAGAAGGGAATAAAATTCAGCTTGTATCCAGAGTCTGAGTCAACACCAGGCTCCCCAAAGCCATTAATCCAATCCTGTTAAAATCCCAATGCCCAAGTCTACATTTTGGGCATGGAATGTTGGTTCTGTAATTCACAGAATCGGCCTGGCATAGAACTTCTTGTAAAGCATAATGGGCAATAATACACTCAGATTAAACACATGGCAAAATGTGTTTCTTTTCTTTTTGGAATTATAAAATAATTAAGATATTGGTGATTTGGCCAGAGACAGAAATTCGGAACAAATGTCTAAGGAAGGACAGATACATAAATGGCTTCAGCAGAGGGTTCACAACCATTTCCTTAAATTACTCATTACAAATAAATGATTCTCAGAAATAGACCCATCTTTCCTGGGGACTTTAAATAACTACTCTAATTACAGACAGACAGAGCCCTAGGTCTGCTCAGTGAAATGTCTGCTGTGTTGATTTCAGAGCTGCCCATTAGTCCAAACTCTCTAACACTGCAGTCCTTGTGCAGGGAACTATCCAAAAGCCCACTTCAGTAGCTACAGAGCAGTTGGATATGTAAGAAAAGCAGCACATGTGAGACTTTTGACACCATCCTAATAGAGCCTAACGTTGCTGAAACTGGTGTTTACCGTACGGTAGCTTTTCCACTTATGTTGGAGTCTTACAGCCCAATTCTATGCATGTCTACTCAAAAGTAAGTCCCATTACAGTCAATGGGGCTTTCTCCCAGGTAGGTGTGGATAGGATTGCAGCCTAAATCAGATGTTTTGTTATATGTTTTTAAAAGAGTGCCCAAAGGACTGAAGGGTGCATGTGATAAAATCATGATTATTATTATTATTTTTAATGCTGATGACAGATTAACATATCAGAACAAGTGCGCCTCAAAGAAAGGAAATCCAGCACATGTATAGAGCAGCAGTTCTCAAACATGACCAGTGGGTCGTGATCCAACTTTTGGTGGTTTGCGAATCTCACAGGGCAGATTACACTCTGTGCATCAAGGGTTAAACAGGGTGGAGCACTGCTGCCCAATCAGTATTATAGACACATTTCATGGCATTTATAAATCGGACAGCAGGCTCTCTAGGGTTTGAGAACCCTAAAAGGTTTGAGAACTGCTAGTATAGTGAAAAGGATTCACATGGAACTCTAATACATATTTATTTATTTATAGAATTTATATCCTGCCTTTCTATCCCAGCAACGGGCACTCAAGGCGGCTCACAAATAAAATCATATTAAAAACATAAAACATATAAATATAAGACAATTGAAAACAATAAAACACAACAACACAACAGGAGAGGAAACTGAACGCTTTCCACATGCGCTGCTTCTGACGCATCCTCGGCATCACCTGGCAGGACAAAGTTCCAAACAACACAGTCCTGAAACATGCTGGAATCCCTAGCATGTATGCACTGCTGAAACAGAGACACCTGCGTTGGCTCGGTCATGTCCTGAGAATGGACGATGGCCGGATCCCAAAGGATCTCCTCTATGGAGAACTCATGCATGGAAAGCGCCCTACAGGTAGACCACAGCTGCGATACAAGGACATCTGCAAGAGGGATCTGAAGGCCTTAGGAGTGGACCTCAACAGGTGGGAAACCCTGGCCTCTGAGCGGCCCGCTTGGAGGCAGGCTGTGCAGCATGGCCTTTCCCAGTTTGAAGAGACACTTTGCCAACAGTCTGAGGCTAAGAGGCAAAGAAGGAAGGCCCATAGCCAGGGAGACAGACCAGGGACAGACTGCACTTGCTCCCGGTGTGGAAGGGATTGTCACTCCCGAATCGGCCTTTTCAGCCACACTAGACGCTATTCCAGAACCACCTTTCAGAGCGCGATACCATAGTCTTTTGAGACTGAAGGTTGCCAACAACAAAACACTACAAAACTTGGATCCCGAAATGCCAGCTCAAGAGTATCCAGGCAGAGATAATTATTTGTCATTCAATCTAATGTGTTGCAATAAGTAAAGTTGAAATCCCTCTTACATATGCTGCTATTATAATTATTCCTTTTAATATTTTTCCCACCTGGCACCTAAACTTATAATAATCCTTCATTACCAACAAGAAGACTGCTCACAGCTGTGTGTCTCCTCTCTAAGAGTGGACTGTGTTGGGTTTTAAATCCAATATATTGCTTTAACGGTCCACCTCTTCATTGTTCAAAACTTGCCTCTTCCTATTCTGCGGCAATAGTGGTAATGGAATATACTCAATGCATGGCCCCAGGAGGCACTATCAGCTTCAGCGAAGCAATGCTACAGCAGTTTACATTTAGCTCAGGTCTTATCCACTACAGCATTCTCCAGGGGGAAAATCACGCTAAACTTTTCTCCTCCCATCAATGCTCTCCCTAAGAAATATCACAGAATCTCTTGCATTTTTTTCCCCCCCTTCAAATCATCTTAACATTTCACATCACAATCCAGCCTGGAATAGAGAAATAGATGCCAGGATTGAGCTGCTGCTGTACAGTCCTGTTTTAACCACTGCATTAGGAAAGCTTCTTCTTCACCTTCCTAGAACTCTTAAGGGTGGAAGCCCTTCTGTGCCACCTCCACACTGGAGCCCTGTTTAAGACAAATTTTCATTCCTGTGGTAAGTTCTTGCTTTTTTTTCCTTACCACTCACACCTGTCACATAATGGGGAAAAGAACAACTCAAGCAGTGGCCTCCTTGTAAGCACTGAGCCAGTGGCTAGCTGTCATCAACATGCCATAAAACACATTTGTGACAACTTGTGAGGAAGCAGCACCAGCGGGAAGGCCTGTGCCGTCCCACTGGCACTGATCCAGCTTAACAGCTGCCAGAGCAGGTAGGTGGTGCCACAGGTGGTGGAGGGGCAGGGGGAGGGAGGGGGGGAAGAACAGAAAAGGGGAGGGGGTGTTTTGGGGTGGAAGAGGGTGGGAAGGGGGTTTTTCAGTGTGGGGAGGGGTGGTTCAAACCCATATCCTAACCCCCATGCTGAGCCTGTGGTGTTTTATAGCAGACCATGTGGCTAGCACCGTTTAGGATTGGGCTGCCCATGTCCAAACGGAGGGAGGGAAGGGAAGGACAAGCACATAAACACACCATACATTCTTGATCCCCGCAAACTTTGATTTGGAGGATCAGAAATGAGGATCTTCACTTTCTTCTCTGGAGGTGTTCACATTCTAGATCCCTTCGTAACCCCAGCATTTCTGGCTCTTTGCAGGGAGCCCAGATAAATAGGGGGAAGTGACTCTTGAAAACAGGTCTCACATGCACCTGTTTGCTGCCTTCGCCACAGCTGAGACTATTGTTCAAAATGTCCCGTGGATTTGCCAGCCCTGCATTTTTGATACACGGAAGGCTGCGTTTGCCATTCCAAACAGCTTTTACTGTGAAAACTCTTCATTTTCTTTAAAGGGTTTTAAAGAGTGTGTCATTATCAAATGTTTCATAACTTCCAGACATTTTTTTCAGTGCACTCTTCAGAAAGGAAAATAATCATAATAAAAGCAAAAAACAAGGTTCTCACTCAGAGTCTCAATTACTACATCTGGTGAGCTGACAATTACAGGTTTATATATCCTAATGAAAGAACTTTCCAGAGTCTGGCAGGGCCCAAAGATGTGACAGTTCGTAGCTCTACATGTTGTCTACAAGCAGATTATTGTTGCTATATTGTCATTTTGCTAGGCTAAGCAAGCATTTAAAGATTCTGTCTTGGGGAAACAACATTCCTCCCCCCCTTTGCACAAACATATGCTACAACTGCAGTGGGCACTCCACTCACTTTTTCTTTCTGTGACTCAAAATCCCCTCGGAAAACATTCTCTGGATTTTCTCTTGTTTGTTTGTTTGACTACAATGGCAGGTTTCAGCCTTGATTTTAATTCTCTGTCATAATAACGGCAATAGAGACTTTCAATAAAATGATGACAGAACCAGAAGTGGTGCTCCATCTGCTAGATTGTCACACAGGATATTATTCTTCAAAGCTGAACATCTCTTGAGAGTCAATAATGCAATCTGGGGAACCAAAAGGGGAATTCAAGTGCGCACTGAGAGATGACATCAAATCTTGAGCGATGCTAGCAATAGCTCAAAAATACTGGTTTTAAAGTCACTGTAAGTGTAGGAAAAGAAATCAGAAAGCTTCCAGAAGGGGTCAATGATATTTATTTACAGCAAAGTGCATCATGATCTTGGTGGAGATGCTATGAAATTGACTCTGAAGCTTACTGAACTGTCACATTACTGTTTTCTGGAAAGGACAGATAAGCCTGCTTGTTTTATTTTCAATTAATTGCCACAGATTCCACAAATCTAGCACCTGGAAATTACTTTCTGCCCTCTTGTGAATCGACTATCGTGAGACTCATGAGAGCAAAGTTCTCTTCTCGGTTTCAGTAAGCCAAACAAAACACATGCATGCTCATAAAGGGAGTGCTGCAGAATCTTCATTAATCTTCCTTCAAATTAATCCAGCACAGAGGCATCAGGACTAGAGATGAAACCCTCTATGCCTCCCTGACAGTAGGTCATATTGAACTCAGTGGGACTTACCTCTCAGTGGCATGTGCTTGTTGCGCACTTGCCTAGCCCTCTCCTGCATGTGACGGTGCAAAAATACAGGCTCCTGATTGGTGCTCTGTTCTTAGGGGGTTGGACTCAGCAGGCTCTCATCATTAATTCTTCTGATCAACTCAGCCTGGTTCTGGCATTTCAACCCCCCCCCCCCCCAATCGCTCCCTTGAGGCAGTCTGAGACTAGCTGGTTGTTCTTTTAAGGAGCTGGGTAGGAATTTTTTGCTGTCAACCTGATTGGTATTTGGTTGGCAGTGTCCCCCCACCTATTCCAGACTGACCTTCTTGTTAGGTACCTTACTGGTACTTTCATCTCACTTTTGTCACATTAGGCAAGTAAGGCATAGGACTTAGAAGTTGGTTGGTCTTCGTACACTCTGAGGTAAGCAAGGTCAGTAGGTAAACCAGTACCTCTCATCAGATATTCTCCAGCTCGGCAAGGATGGCTGGCACATCGGTCACTGCACATACTAGTCTTTTGGACTAAGTAGGACCAGTCCATTAGATCAACTGAGGTGGTTGTCTCAGGCAACAGCAGTTTGATGGGAAGCATGCACTTCCATCTGCTCACTTATCTCCATTGCTCCTCCTCCTTTTCGACCTACTCCTACTCCCTGTACTTGCAAAGAAAGAGGGAGATGATGCAGAAGAGAAGCATGGAGGAGAAGACAGTTGGAGAAGCTCTAGCCTAGATGATGTCAGTCATGTATAGATTCCAATGGGGAACATTTTGAGCAATTGGTCTCAATAATTAACTGGGTGGAGACACTGCTTCTGTGTACACCATATGACAGAGTGTCAAACTTGTTTCATATAGCGGGCTGAACAGCATTCAAGGTGCCTGCAGAGGGCCAAAAATGACATCATTAAGTGATGTCATTAAGCAGAAGATGACCAGAAATAAGCACTTTGTTCTCATCTAGGAGAACAATATCCATAACTGCAAATGACAGAAGAGAAAATATGCAAATCTTGATCATATTTTCAAGATATGGGAGACCCCAATTATCACGTGGGCTGCCCTTTCAGCAGTGCCAATTCTGCTGAGACATCTCTTTGCAGTTTAGCAGCTGAGAAGTGGCCCATGTGGTAATTGGGCTCTCCCAACTCCTCCACAAAATCTCCTTCTCTCACCCCTTTTGGTCTGTGTCTTCCTCCATAGTGTTCTTCGCCTTCTGAGGCCTCCTGGCTCTCCCTCCCAGAGCCTTGGCAGAAGCAGCACTGCTAAGAGTGGTGCTTCAAGGGCCAATTATCACATGGGGTGGCTAAAGAGCTTTCACTGGACATATCCGACCCACAGAGCTTATATTTCACACCCCTGCTATATGCAGTATGTGGGTCATACTATATGTATGAATTATAGCATAATACATTAGACACTATAAAGCATGCAAACATTTTCTTGAGATGCCCTGTATTTACAAATCTTAATTCCAATGATGTCCTCAAGATATCATATGCAGCTATTAGCAAACAAATGGAAAATGCCCAACTCTGTTTGCAGCTGTTTTAAAAGACTGAAAATGTTGGGTTGCTTACAGTGCAGGGTGCCTGATTGGTAATTACAAAATATACATCTTTGTGTCAGACAAATTATGCTTTCTTTATGCCAATCCACAGATAAACACACAAAGCCCATTAGGATTAAACTGCATAATTGTTCCTTAAGTGTTTGAAAGCACCGAAGAAACTGAAGTGCATTCATGTGCATCAAAATGTTGCATTTAATTATACATTGGACTTGCGTAACCATTGGTAAGCATCTCACTGGCCAGTTAAGTGCATCATTAACAGTTTATCACCAGGATTGCGCCGCTCAGGGGGGCTACAGGGGCTTGGTGCACTTGCCCAAGCCCCCTGCAGCCCCCCGGGTGTGCAGGGAGCCCTGCGCGACCTTCGGCAGGGCTCCCCGGGTCAGTGGAGGTGAAAGTGGAGCGATCGCCTCCCGCTCCGCTAAACCGGAAGCGGTGCGCGATTGCTCCACTTCCCCTTTTGACCAGGCTGCAGGGACCGGGTGCACCCTCCAGTCCCTGCAGCAGCCATCTCTGGCTGCGGGGAGCCAGGTGCGAGTGCCTGCAGGGCTCCCCGGGTCAGGGAAAGTAAGAGTGGAGCGATCACGCTCTGCTTCCCGTTTTGCGGAGGCAGAGCGCGATCACCCCACGCTCACTTGATTATATGCTAAGTTTAAAAAGCATGATTACCAGCACCATCTTATGCATATCTACTCAGAAGCATGTCCCATTGAGTTGATTGGGACTTACAGCCCCAAAGGGGGGGCACTATATCCAGTGGTGGGGATGGGGAAAGTTGCAGCAAGAAAAGTGGATTTACTCTGACCCTTGTGTAAGTCTCCCATCCCACAATGGTTCTCCTCAAACTTGCGCTAGCAATTTTGCTAGCGCATGTCAAAGGAGAGAAAGGGGGTGGAATAGCTGCTGCCAGAGGGGATAGCATCCAGTTTGTACCATTGTCACTGGATCCATACCTTCCCACCCCCTCCCTGCCCCATTCCACCCCCTCCCTGCCCAGTTTTGCCCCATTCCCATTCCATTCACCCCACTCCTCACCTCTTGATTGATTTATTGATTGATTGTCACTGCTACAATGGCAAGTGAGGCTATTGCAAAAGGACTTTTTCCTTTTATTAAAGGCCTTTCTCATCACATTGAGATAAAACCACAGGTGAAAAATCCATGGATAATTAGGTTATACCTATTCTCTTCTAACTGCATTTTTTTTTCTCAAGAGAATTTGCCATCAGACAGTGTAGGACTGGGAACTTTCCAATATGTATTTTTCTGTGGAATTTTGCAATTATGTTAATCTGATGGCCACTGATGCTGCTATACGCTCACCATTAAACATATCAGCATGTGTATTTGTGGGGAAAGATACCCACACAAAATCTTAGCATAGATAATAGGAGGCCTTATGGCAGTATTGGTAGCCACAGTACTGTTTTGTGTAATCCTTTTATGCACACAGCTGGATTGTATTAGATGTATGGTACTTCAGACCACTGCTGAGAAGAGATACACATGTATATGGCATACCATATAGCAAAAAAAAAAAGGTACATGAGTTGGACTGCTTATGAACAATGTATCTTTTTCATATGATTTGATCAAACAAAAATGAAGTGGTAAGAACAAGAAACAATAAATCAAAGCTGTGTGCAATATTAGCACATAGGAAGACCATCAGAGCTACGTAAACAAAGCCCTAGTCCAGTGCTTCCCAAAGTACTACAAGGGAGTTGGGAGAACTTTAAGCGTGTGTGGGGAGGGGCTATGGCAGGAACATGATCCCCAGAATTGTGCTGCTGCAGGAGATGGGAGGTTCTTTTATTTTTATTTTTTAACTTACTAGCAGCCAGTCCTGGGAGGCGGGTCCAGGGAGCCCTCCACAGGGCTCTTTGGCACCTCCAAACATGTAAAAATAACCAAAGAATGTGCACTTCTAGTTTTGGGATGAAAATTGGAAGTGCCCATTTTTTCTCTTTTTAAAAAATGTTTGGAGGTGCAGGGAGCCCTGCGGAGGGCTCCCTAGACCTCTCCTGGACTCCGGCACGGAATGTTAGTAAATTTTTTTTTAAACCCTCCCGTCCTTGGCAGCAGCACGATCCTGGGGGTTGTGTCACTGTCTCCCCCCCTCCCCACCGCTTAAAAGGGCAGGGACAAGTGCTTCCCTGGCTGGTGGGTCACAATCAACCAGTTTGGAAACCACTGCCCTAGTCGAATATTGTTTAAAATGCATACATGTACACACATTTGGTGATCAGTATGCATGCAATTTTTCACATACTACTTCCAGTGTGCTTACAGCAGTACATATAAGCTGTATGCTACATTTTTGTAGACTGCTGACTTCTAAGGTAGACATGTATACATTGACTTGAAAACAAAGTATTCAATGCAATGCTGGCAAAAATTGTGGGGATAATATGGCAATGTTAATCTGGGCATTTACCAGCTGAGTTATCACAGGCCAAGCAATTGCTGGGTTGGCCAGATGCTGGTATTGGACTGTAATGCGTCCAAACAACTCGCTATACCCCCAAATCACCAGTTTGTTGCTTTTAAAACTGAAACAAAATGTGCTAAAATTGTCCTTTAAGCAGCCAATGCTGCAGCAGTCTCAGAGTCATTTAGCGATCGGTGAAATTTTTCAGTGGATGTGCATGATGCAATTATAACTGACAACTGGTAGAGTGATGACAATCCTGAAATCTAAATGCCCACTGCTTGTTATTGGTTGGCAACCTTCTGTCTCGAAAGACTATGGTATAAGCCTACAGCACCAAGAATTCCCAGGCAGTCTCCCATCCAAGTACTAACCAGGCCTGCACCTGCTTCCGAAATCAGACAAGATCGGGCATGTGCAGGGTAACAGTTGCTGTCAAAATGGTTGGCAACCTTCAGTCTTGAAAGACTATGGTATAAGCCTACAGCACCCAGTATTCCCAGGTGGTCTCCCATCCAAGTACTAAGCAGGCCTGACCCTGCTTAGCTTCCGAGATCAGACAAGATCGGTCATGTGCAGGGTTTATGTTTCGTGTTCATTGTAAACTAGTAAAGGAATTTTAAAAAAATATTTTACAGTTGAAATTAACATCTGCTTTGTTTATTCATCTCTGAAGTATCTTAAGAACAATGGTATGAACTGTCAGATTTTTTTTTTTTTTGCACTGATAAAAAATCACTGCATTGACTAGAATACTGTGGTTTAATGATGTGGTATTTTCTTTCTTGGCAGATGTACTGAGCTTGTAAAAGTCCCCTTACATATGTTACTGAGCATCAGAAGGTAACACTTTTTGCAGCCTGACAACTGAGTTGTAACTCAGCTTTCTGCAAGTCTCTTTGGCCCATGACCACTTTAATATTTTGGGTCAACTAATCTCCTAAAAAAAAAAAATCCCCACCCACAATGTATGTATATTTGGTAGAGTTAAAGAACTTAGAAACTAAACATGCAAATATAGTAAGGATACAGGGCAAAAGGAACTGCTGAAAGATTTAGAAATGCATGTGTGGTGAAAGATAAAGTCTCTTAAATTCAAGCTTTTGCTATTGCCTTAGGTTTCTGTGATAGAGGTAATCTACAGCTAGATTTCAAAAGCATTAAAAAGGATAAGCCGAGGGCTATACGGAAAGCATGGTCATAACGACCTGTGCTACAGCAACAGATTGTAATAATAATAATTTAATACCAATTTTGAGAAAAAAAAATTTCCTTCCTTACCTTGTTCTTCTGAGCTAAGCCCCCAGTCTTACAGCAGTGAACTTTTCCTTATCTCTGCTATGTAATGGTTGAAGAAGCATGGGGAAGTGAGTCCGAGTGAAGACTCTGGAACTGAGGTCCTGAGTGCAAAGCTAGAGCAGTGTGTGCAGAGTTGGCTACAAAAGCAGGCTGCTCCTGGCCCTCGGGGCTCTTTGGGCAGGAGGTCTGGTCTAGAGGGTAGAGCCTCCTTCTGCCTGAAAATAACATTCACAAGGTCACCAGTTCGAGGCCACCGGCACCGTGCGACCTTGGAGCAGCTGACAAGCTGAAGCCGAGCTATTCCATCTGCTCTGAGCGTGGGAGGATGGAGGCCAGAATGTGAAGCCAGATCGGAATGAAACACCTTGAATGTAGTCGTTCTTGAAAGAAAGAACCTTCTTTGAAATTGTAAAAATCCCTATTTAATAAGGGATTTAAACAAGCCTGCCTATGTAAACCACCTTGAATAAAGTCTTGAATAAAGACCAAGAAAGGCGGTATATAAATACCTGTTATTATTATTATTAATTATTATTATTATTAGTTCTGGGTTGCGTGAGGCTCTGTGCTTTGTGGTTGGTCTGTGGAACTCCTTGCCACAGGATGTGGTGATGGCATCTGGCCTAGATGCCTTTAAAAGGGAATTGGACAAATTTCTGGAGGAAAAATCCATTACGGGTTACAAACCATGATGTGTATATGCAATCTCCTGATTCTAGAAACGGGCTATGTCAGAATGCCAGATTCAGGGGAGGGCACCAGGATGAGGTCTCTTGTTATCTGGTGTGCTCCCTGGGGCATTTGGTGGGCCACTGTGAGATACAGGAAGCTGAACTAGATGGGCCTATGGCCTGATCCAGCGGGGCTGTTCTTATGTTCCTATGTTTGTGAGCTTAGAGCCCTGAAGTTCCAGACTCTCTGCTAACATCTGAGAGAGTCAGTCCATACCATTGACTTTGAACTGGGTTTTGCCACTGGTATTTCATCTGGCTTGGTCTACTAGCAGACATGATTCCAATGGTTCCAAGATCAATCCAGTGCAGCTTGACCCAAGTCTCCACCCCCTTTAATGTCTTGAAAACCATTCCTAAACCATTCCTAATGCCCAGAGCGTTCTGGGGACTCTAAAAGACTCAAGTCACAAGTGTTTTCAGTAGGAAAAAAAAAAAAGAGTTGCTACTGGTGTGTGTGTGTGTGTGTGTGTGTGTGTGTGTGTGTGTCAGAGTTCTCATTTAATACTCCCCTGATATCTCCATCCCATCTGTAAACAAGCTGGGTGGGGATGGGACAAACTGTGTGAGAGCGAGGACAGAAGATGCCAGAAGGAGGAAGATCACAAGCAACAGCTGGGAGGCTTACCAGTATGACCCAATCCTTTGCAGCTCTACTCATAAGTAGTCCCATTGCGGCCAGTCATCCAATGAGCCTGCTGGAGCCATGCCATTTCTCCTGGATGGCTAAAAACCACCTCTTCCCCCTGCCTTCTTCCCTCACTCGTCCAGGGGAAAAACTTGGGTATTGTCTTATGTGATATTTTCCTGCTTAACTTACCTTCTTTCCTGCTATTTTGGGGGCTCTGTTTTAATAAATTATTATTGTATTTTACCTTGGTGTGGTCTTGTTGTCTTGGTCTACCTTGGGTCATCTATGCTAAAATTGTCTGGAGGGGCAATAAATTTTGGCAACACCACACATGATTGGGTGCTCTGATCCAAAATACTCTTATTCACTCCACTTCTCCAAGCAGTGAAATCCCATGGCAGTGCTACAGGATAGGCTCTGTTGCTCTCTACATACGTTCTGCTTAACTGATGAAAGAGCCTATGATCATATAAAGTGTACAGATACAGGTTCACTATGTATGTGTTCTTTATGGACATAATTTTCACAAGTTTTGCTGAATATTTGTGGGGCAGTGTCTCTGTGTGATCACACTCTCCCTGTGTGCTGATTCAATCTTGTCCTGCTGTCATCACAACGAGACCTGTTGCGTTAGGGATGCAAGGCTATGTGACAACATCGCTTCCACCCAGCTCAAGGGCAGAGAAGTTGAAATCAAGGATAAAGCACATTTTTTAAAAAAAGATTTAAATTGGAATGACCTGCACTGGCTCATTACGTCTGACTCCTTTTCAAAACAACATTTTGACCTTTTATTGTGCAACAAATGCCCCCTATTAAAGAAACTGAAATTGAATTATAACATTAGTGAGAAAATGTAGTCTACATGCAAATGATATGGAGAGATTTTCTGCCATCTTGGCTTTCTTATAGATGGTTCTCATTGGTTGTTTGTGTAAATCCATGCCAGGCTTTAATTTTTAATCTTATGTTAGTACTCAAAGAGTCAGTCCATCAGGCACAATAAAATCTGGATGGTGAATTCCTACTAATGTTCCACTGCTTTGGAGAAAACGCAAGAGGTTTTTTTCAATTTGCATTTCTATGTGAAATGCAACCATTCCCAGGGTATATTATCACTAGCATCCCTCTTCATCTTCTCATCTATCTCTTTTCTTCTATGATGGCACCATTTATTTGCTGAGAAACAAACAAATCTTGATTCCCCCCTCCCCATTACTACTAAGTTGGTACGAAGCCAACAAGTTTTGTAGGGTATGTATTGGCAACCTTCAGTCTCGAAAGACTATGGTATCGCGCTCTGAAAGGTGGTTCTGGCACAGCGTCTAGTGTGGCTGAAAAGGCCAATCCGGGAGTGACAATCCCTTCCACACCGGGAGCAAGTGCAGTCTGTCCCTGGTCTGTCTCCCTGGCTATGGGCCTTCCTTCTTTGCCTCTTTGCCTCAGACTGTTGGCAAAGTGTCTCTTCAAACTGGGAAAGGCCATGCTGCACAGCCTGCCTCCAAGCGGGCCGCTCAGAGGCCAGGGTTTCCCACTTGTTGAGGTCCATCCCTAAGGCCTTCAGATCCCTCTTGCAGATGTCCTTGTATCGCAGCTGTGGTCTACCTGTAGGGCGCTTTCCTTGCACGAGTTCTCCATAGAGGAGATCCTTTGGGATCCGGCCATCATTCATTCTCACGACATGACCAAGCCAACGCAGGCGTCTCTGTTTCAGCAGTGAATACATGCTAGGGATTCCAGCACGTTCCAGGACTGTGTTGTTTGGAACTTTGTCCTGCCAGGTGATGCCGAGGATGCGTCGGAGGCAGCGCATGTGGAAAGCGCTCAGTTTCCTCTCCTGTTGTGAGTGAAGAGTCCATGACTCGCTGCAGTACAGAAGTGTACTCAGGACGCAAGCTCTGTAGACCTGGATCTTGGTATGTTCCGTCAGCTTCTTGTTGGACCAGACTCTCTTTGTGAGTCTGGAAAACGTGGTAGCTGCTTTACCGATGCGCCTGTTTAGCTCGGCATCGAGAGAATGAGTGTCGGAGATCGTTGAGCCAAGGTACACAAAGTCATGGACAACCTCCAGTTCATGCTCAGAGATTGTAATGCAGGGAGGTGAGTCCACATCCTGAACCATGACCTGTGTTTTCTTCAGGCTGATTGTCAGTCCAAAATCTTGGCAGGCCTTGCTAAAACGATCCATGAGCTGCTGGAGATCTTTGGCAGAGTGGGTAGTGACAGCTGCATCGTCGGCAAAGAGGAAGTCACGCAGACATTTCAGCTGGACTTTGGATTTTGCTCTCAGTCTGGAGAGGTTGAAGAGCTTTCCGTCTGATCTGGTCCGGAGATAGATGCCTTCTGTTGCAGTTCCAAAGGCCTGCTTCAGCAGGACAGCGAAGAAAATCCCAAACAAGGTTGGTGCAAGAACACAGCCCTGCTTCACTCCGCTTCGGATGTCAAAAGGGTCTGATGTGGAGCCATCGAAGACAACAGTGCCCTTCATGTCCTTGTGGAAGGATCTGATGATGCTGAGGAGCCTGGGTGGACATCCAATCTTGGGGAGAATCTTGAAGAGGCCGTCTCTGCTGACCAGGTCAAAAGCCTTTGTGAGATCTATGAAGGCTATAAAGAGTGGCTGTCGTTGTTCCCTGCATTTCTCCTGCAGTTGTCTAAGGGAGAATACCATATCAGTGGTGGACCTGTTGGCTCGGAATCCACACTGCGATTCTGGATAGACGCTCTCTGCAAGTACCTGGAGCCTCTTTAGTACAACTCGGGCAAACAGCTTTCCTACAACGCTAAGGAGAGAGATGCCGCGGTAGTTGTTGCAGTCACCCCTGTCACCTTTGTTCTTGTACAGCGTGATGATGTTTGCATCCCTCATGTCTTGAGGTACTCCACCTTCTCTCCAGCAGAGACAGAGGATTTCATGCAGCTCAGTGACGATGATCTCTTTGCAGCATTTTAGGACTTCAGCAGGGATGCTGTCTTTTCCAGGTGCCTTGCCAAAGGCAAGGGAGTCCAGGGCCACGTGAAGTTCTTCTAGGGTTGGTTCACTGTCAAGCTCTTCCAGCACAGGCAGGCACTCAATGTTGTTCAGTGCTTCTTCGGTGACTACATTTTCTCTGGAATATAGCTCAGAGTAGTGCTGCACCCAGCGTTCCATCTGCTGCGCCCGATCCTGGATGACCTCGCCTGTGGCAGACTTCAGAGGGGCAATTTTCTTCTGTGTTGGACCTAGGGCCTGCTTGATACCATCATACATCCCCTTGATGTTGCCCGTGTCAGCTGCTATCTGTATCTCGGAACAGAGCTGGAGCCAGTAGTCGTTAGCACATCTCCTGGCAGTCTGTTGGACTTTGCTTCGAGCAGTTCGGAGGACCTGCAGGTTGCGCTCACTGGGACAGACCTTGTATGCTGCTTGAGCTCTCCTCTTTTCCTCAATGACTGGTGTCAACTCCTCAGAGTGGGCTTCAAACCAGTCTGCCGCCTTGTTGGTCTTCTTGCCGAATATGGACAAGGCGGTGTTGTAAACGGTATTCTTGAAATGTTCCCATCTGTTGGATGCGTTTGTGTCGGCCGGGCCTGGAAGAGATTCCTCAAGCGCTTGTGCAAATTCCTCCACTTTTCTCTGATCCCGGGTCTTGCTGGTATCAATGCGAGGTCTTCCTTCCTTTTTCGTGTGATACAGTCGCTTTGTTTGCAGTTTCACTCTGCTGCACACCAGGGAGTGGTCAGTGTCGCAGGCAGCACCATGATAACTGCGTGTGATCTTGATGCTGGGAAGGCTGGAGCGTCTGGTGAGGATCAGGTCGAGCTGGTGCCAGTGCTTTGATCTTGGATGTCTCCAAGAGACTCTATGTTGGGGCTTTGTGTTGAAGAACGTGTTGCTGACACAGAGACCGTGATGACAGCAAAACTCTAGCAGGCGTTGGCCATTTTCGTTCATCCTCCCAGTGCCAAACTGACCTAAGCAAGTGGGCCATGAACTGTTATCAGCACCAACTCTAGCGTTGAAATCGCCGAGGATGAACAATGGCTCTTTTACAGGGATTTTCTTGACAGTGGTGGCCAGGTCATCATAGAATTTGTCTTTGGCTTCTGCTGGAGACGACAGAGTCGGTGCATAAGCACTGATGAGAGTGATAGGTCCTGCTGATGACTGGAGCTGCAGGGACAAAATTCTTTCACTTCCCACAGTAGGTGGGATGATGGATTTCAGCAGGGTATTTCTGACCGCAAAGCCAACGCCATGTTCCCTGGTTTCGTTTGGTGGTTTTCCCTGCCAGAAAAATGAGAAATTTCTCTCCTTGACAGATCCGGAATCTGGCAGCCTAGTCTCTTGAAGGGCGACGATGTCCATCTGCAGTCTGCTCAGCTCCATGTCGATGACAGCTGTTTTGCGTGCGTCGTCTATTTCTTGCAGGTCATCAGAGAAGCCAGGTGTCATTGTCCTAACGTTCCAGGTGCCCAGCTTTAGGGCAGTAGTTTTCTGTTTTCTGTTGCATGGTGCAGAGTTGTCGATCCGCTTGTCGGTTTTCACCCTAAACCCCACGCACCCCATGAGGTTAACAGACCGTGGCGAGGCAACACCTTACTGGCTGGGGACTGCCCAGCTTAAGGCGGGCGGTAGCTGCCCAATGAGATGCAATGATCTCTCCCACCGTCGGAAGCAGCCCCTGGCGTCATGCTCTACGCCAATCGAGCAAAGACTTATAACCGGTAAACTGCTGCTTCCCGTGTTGTGCCGACGCCGTATGGCGAAGTTGGAGTGTCCTCTCCAGTGCGCGAAGCCTGGGTAAAGAAGGTATGGAGGATAGGCTGTTACCCATGCAGCAAATCCCCCCTCTCCACGTCGCTGGAATGGTCCAATGGAAAGGCAGAAGCCAATACGGTTGGTTCCAGCGGCGTCGCAGGAGTTGCCAGAACGTGACTGTGTTCAGCCATGAACTGCCTAAGGGACTCCGGCTCCTGATTTTGCCTCGAGGTTGACTCCTGAAGCCTTTTCCAGAACTGGATGTAGCCACAAGGCAGTGGAGGTTTGAGGTCAGAGTTTCCTTCTCTTAGATGAGCTGCCTTCCTAGGCTGACGAGTCCCATCTACCCGGTGGCTGTTTAGTCGCCTCTTACGACAAGTACAGCCAAACTGAGGGCCTATTCTTAGCCCCAGCCCCCAGGGGGATTTGTAGGGTAATACTTGATAATTTCATGACTGCTCTACTCATTACCTCTGTGTGTATCCACCAGAGGTGCAATTGCTTTTACTGAAAGAATATACTTAGTCACTCATTTCAGGCTGCAGGAGGGCCAACTGAAAAAAAAAAATCACTTCCTTTTTTATGCTTTAAGCTTAATAAAAAAGATGTGTTTTGTTCTTTTTCCAGCAGCAACAATAACAACTATTGATTAAACCAAGTGGCTTGAAATCTTTGGCTCCCTCCAAACAGAGTTAAGATCATTCAAAACCTGTTTAAATGAGACCAAAGAAAGGATATGAAAAAGACCTGCAAAGACGGCATTTACATTCACCAGAGGGAGAAAATTTGCAGTCGAAGCTGCATCTCAGGCATTAACTTTGAGCTGTGTTGTCAGCCCTTTGCAAAGCGGGAGTTCGGCTTGAAGCATTGGAAGTCTTGCGGCTTCTCTTTCAATACAGAAACACAATTCTGGGAGCCATAATTCATCAGAGACTTAAGTGCCCTCAAACTCTCACATCTGAGTCCTCTGGTCTGAGCTGATTATTTCTGGAACAACTATAGTTCCTTTGAAGTGCTAAGATAAGGAACTACCTGATGCCTTACAATCTATGACCACTGCTTGCCATTATGCGCTCCTCACCAGAGAGGTGAGAGGTCCCGGGCAACAAGGCTGCTTTGAGTTTTCCTTAGATGATTGAGAGTGTTAGAGTCTTATGATGTCTTTATAATACACATTATATGTACATATCTAAACAAACAACGCCTCCTGGAATAAAGCAGTCTGAAAGCCTACAGCTCAGCCTCTTCTCCTGCCCAGTTCTCAGAGAGAGTAACTGCAGACCCAAATGCATCATATTCTGCCAACTCACAGCTCTCCAGCACGCTGCTGCATCAATCCAAGGCTTTTTATAGCCCAGCATCTCCTTTTCAACAATGGCCAGCCAGGTGCTTCTGGGAATCTGTTTTTCCAAATTCCCATTCCAAGCTTCACCCACAGAACTTATACCCACTTTAAGCTAATTAGTTCACCTTCTTTCACCAACAATGGCCCTAGTTCTGTGGTGCAGCATTGCTGGAGCCCACCACCAGGGTGGCTTGCCTGTTCAACCTGCAGAGGTCATCCTTCCTTCCTTCCCTCTCCCACCAGCAACTTCTCCAGCCACTGCAGCAAAACCTTGGTTCTCAGCAGCTCTTGGGTGTGGTAGCCACACACTAGTCTCCAGCATCTTCAGCAGTCTTTGTTCCAGCAGTCTCCCACAGTCTCTGTTCAGTCAGTTCATCAGTCAGGCAGACCACCTACCAGTCAGTTCTCTTTCCTCCAAGCCCCTTCCATCTGCAATCTCAGTCCTTCCAAGCTCCTTCCTTCTATACCCACACACTTTCCTTCCTCTAGGGGCCTTGTTTCCTCCAAGTGGCTACAGCTGTGCAGCACATTCACTAAGGTCCTGGTGTTAACCTCATGCTTCCCAGACATGTCAGAGCAATGGACCACTGTTGACACCGAACCCTATCTCCACAAGGGATCTTGCGAATTCCCATTACTGAAACCCATTGTAGGGCAAGAAGAATCATGCCCACCACCAACTGCTATTCATGAAACAATGAAACATGGAACCAGGATGTTCCATTTAAACCATCATTGCTAATAGAGGAAATTGTCTAATCCTTGTTTGTGTTGTTAATGGAAAATTTATTATTTAGATCAAAGCATAGACAAGGAAAGCAATATGATACAGAAATTTCTTAAATCAAAGCTCTGCTTCGGCCATACCAGAGAAGCTAGAGGCTGGGAAGAAAGCAGGATGGAAGGAAAAAACAGAAACTAAATGAGTAAAATCAGAACAGGGCAGCTCTATGTCAATGAGTAGAATCAACAGGAGAATCTCCTTGATGCTGAGACCAGAAATGAAGCCCGACACAAGAAGTTTTAATGGCTTCACCATGCTGGTATCAGAGATGGACATTGTTGGACAGCTGCTGAGGGTGCTCAGAAAGACCCACTGCTGACCCCTCAAACTACTTCCATGACCATAACTTTCATGTGTTGAGGGCAGAATGACACTTCTAAGGCCCACTCCGGTAGGAGGAAGCCCATGAATGGCAATGAAATTCTATTGGCCCCTTGGAACCTGGAAGCAGCTGTGACCTTTCTGTCTTGTGAAAGAGGCTTCTCTACTGGTCTCACTTTTTAAACTGTTATTTCCTCCTTTGTTGAAAACTTGGTTGTAAGGAATACAAGGCCAAATCTTTGAGTTCATAACATATGGTAACTGACCCATTGTGGACTTGAGGTCTAATGGAGACAGGAATGAAGTGTATAAGCTGTACAAACAGAAGCAGATCTAAATATACTCTTTGGCACATATGGATTCCAATGAACTTCATGGAATTGCAGTCTATGCATACAAGATATCTCTAAATCAGATGGTTTTAGCATTGCTTCTGGTCAGGTTAGCAGTGATAACTGGGCAAGCTGGGCAAGCAAGCTCCCTCTTCCTTGTTTCTAGAATCTTAATATGAAAGTGGGGAACTGGTTTAACTTTCACGACAAGATGTCTATGTGCTATGCAGAAGTGCTTACATTTTATATCCATGTTGGGGGGAGGGGACTGCTGCATGAGTTTCTTTTTCATATGACAGTCCAGATGGTTGGAAAGAACAAACATGACAGGATTCCACTTCTTCATAATTGTCCTAAGGAACATGTTTTCATTTATATGAAGTGTGCGACAAAGGAATTGGTGAGTGACAACCAAGTCTCTAGATTTATAATAAGGGGTTATTTTAAGACTCCCATTGGGATATGCAAAAAATGTTTGTGAAAGCATGTTTCTTGACAGGTTGATTTAAAACTACATAGACTTACTCCATCGCTTTTGAGAGCGAACTCAAGTTTTTATATAGATGAGTATTGTGTTTATCACCTTTCTGTAGAGAGAAGGGGAAAATCAAACCTATTCCTTTTTATTTTTCAATAAAAAGAAAGCAGGTCATAAACTAATACTGTGGACTTTCTCATGTGTTCAAGGTCTTTGTATAGCACTCATACTGTTCATTAGGCACCACAAATCCTTACAATAGAGGGGGGAAAATAAACGGAAAAGAAGGTAAAAAAAATTCTGACCTCTTGTGCATGAAATCACTTATTTAGATTTCAGTAACAATTAGACATAATCTCCGCAGCTTTGTAACACTAATTTCTGGTTTTCATCATGTGTTTATGCAATGGTCGGTGAATAGGGGGAGTGTTGCCTCAATTTCATGAAAGCACAACAGAATTGCCATTTTATAAGGGTTCCTCTTTGGCAGCCATCTTCCCCTCCCCAGTACCTGCAAGTGATATCATACATATTTGGTTGGACTATTTTTAAAGATCATGGTGACTTTTAATTCTTTATTTTCTGTAACTGCTTCATCACACTCAGAGCTTCAGATTTCTAGAGCCAGTATGAAATGAGGATTGACAGTAAATTGCAGGGTTTGTGAGTGCAGGACATAAGCATTGGTGAAGTCTTGACAATGTTAAAATGCATCATTAAGCATAATCGTAAGCCACGGATACTGAGGGACTGAGGGCGCAATCCTAACCCCTTATGTCAGTGCTTTCCAGCACTGGCATAGCGGTCCCAATGGGACATGTGCTGCATCCTGCAGTTGGGTATCACTCATGGAGGCCTCCTCAAAATAAGGGAATGTTTGTTCCCTTACCTCAGAGCTGCATTGCCCTTAAGTAAGTGCTGGAAAGCACTGACATAGGGATTGCGCCCTGAGTTGCATATTTAAAATCAAATAATGATTGGGTTTTATTTTTCAATGATAAAAGGAAGAGCCTGTAGGTGAGAAGTCTATAAATAGCTCATGTTGAGCCTTGGGTTAAGGAGTTCACACATACTTCTAAACAGTGTGTTCTTTTTATGTAAGACAATAGAAGTTGGAAATATGACCCTTTTATTCTGGATAAACACAACAAATTGTGCAACAGAATATATGCAAACTCTACGAGTGAAGACAGAGCGCAATACCAACTTGTGCTGGAACAGCCAGGTCGAGTAGCCTTCGCTCAGTGGAGTTGCTGGGGTGTGTGTGTGTGTGTGAGTGTGTGTGTGGGCTGCACCAGGTGACATGCACAGGGGGAATGACACCACTACAGGTCAAAAATTTTTAAAATCTTCTTATTTTTGAATAATACCATCATGTTATACATCAATCGATGCATAATTACATACAGAATGCAGTGAAACAAACCCCCTTGAAATATCCCCATTCTATCAAACATTATAGCCAAAAAACCAGTTAGGTGGGACAATGGTACATCACCACGCCCATTGCTTGGGGCATTGCCCTGCCCACTGCATGGGAAGAGGTCCATCATAGGTGTGATGCGCTGATCTATGACGCCACTACCTGAGTTGTATCCAGCACAGGTTAGGTGCAGGCTGGACGTCACCTTGGGGGTAAGAGGGTATTTTTCCCCTTACTCTGTGTTTTGCCCCAACCATCCCATGGGGCTACATGGATCTGTGCCAGTTATTTTTCTGCAAATCCAAGCAGCCCATGTAATGGTGCTGAGCCCAAGAGTGGGGGTTATGATGTGGCCTGCGATGACATGGCTGATCTAACCCCCTTCCCAGGCCTGATCCACCCCCCCCATTCTGCCCTCCTCCCACCCATAAAACCCCTCACCCCTTCCATTTTGCCCTCCCGCTACGCTCTCCCACTCCCTGCGCTGGCTTGCTCCAGCTGGCACAAACCTACCCAATTTGGGGCCGGATCTGGCTTTCGGGAGCAGGAAGCAGGCCGTCACACCAGCCCAGCTGATTCCTGAGTCAGCACTAACGTGGTTTACGGACAGTTCTGCCTCTGTCTGGATTATGATTGCTATTCCGTAAAATGGGAATAGCCTTGACCTCTCTTAAGTAGTTATGTTCAAAATTATACAGGATTAACTGGTTAAAAGTGCTTTGCAAATGAATAATGATGAACATTACACAGAAACAGACCCTGGAATTCTGCACATTCTTCCAATCTTTCCACTAAGAAAGAAATACAACTGCTGAGAACATATGGAGCTGCCTTAGTATAAATATACTGCAGTTGCATCTAACTTTATGCTCTCTATGCTGAACAGTAGTGGTGTTCCTGAGTTTTAGTCAGAGCTCTTTCCCAGCACTACCAGGAGATAGCAGGGATGTAACCTAGGGTCTTTTGCATGCAAAGCATATGTTCTATCACTAAGCTATAGTCCCCTCTCTGTAGGTTTGTTTTATAGACTTTTATGCTACATGTAGTGGTTCCCAGACTGTGGGTCAAGACCTACTGCTGGATTACAACCTGATTTTTGGTGGGTCACCAAAAGGTGATGGAAGATCAGATAATTAATTGCCTCATACCTTGAGGCTATTGAAAAATCAGATAGGGGAGCTGCTAATTACTCTGCAAAGAGCTTAGCTCCTGCAGTTTGCAAGGTAGCTAACTGTCTTGCAAGGAACTGCGCTCCTGCAATTTACAAGGATGTGTAACTATAGAGAGATAAAGTCCGAAGTTCTTTTTTGTGGTTATTATTACTTACAAATAAATAAATAATTAAATAATTTTTTAATCTATCTCCTTTTTATAAAGTCTGATAAACCTCAATGGGTCCCAATACAGTGACATTTTAAAAAGTGGATCCTGGTGCTAAAAACTTTGGCAACCGCTATACTACAGGTTACACTACTGAGAATGTTCCCATGTATTTTGTGAGTCTCTGAAAAGTGCAGAATCCTGGGGAAAGTGCTGATTTGCACAAGAGTTTGCACACTTAACAGCACAGCCCTATACATGTCTTCTCAGAAGTAAGTTCCAGTGAACACCGTAGAACTTCCTTTGGAGGAGACATGCACAAGACTGTGCTGCAAATCAATGAAAAGCCAGAAGGCACGATGTTTAATTTAGTAAATGCCTGAGCAGTAGCACCACACAACAACAAGCTGGTCAGTGTTTTAAGTGGGGGGACTACATATTAGTATTCCATTGTTCCCGAAGGCCTAGAACCATCCTTTAATATAGCCCTCTTTCATTGTTGCAGATGTGTTCCTAGTAAACAGAGTGCTGTGTGAAATGGTGCTAGAGGATATTCTATTCTATTCCTATTCTATTTATTTTATTTATCTATCTATTTATTTATCTATTTATTCTATTTATTTTATTCATTTATTTAATTATATTCTATTTATTTTATTTATCATATTTTTATCCCACCTTTCTCCCAATAAAGGAACCCAATGCATCACTGTATACTGTGTTAATGTAGATGTGTTCACAGCACTGTACTCATCAGTGCATTAGGTTAGTGCCTAGTGCATAATTTGACCCTCCCCCCACTGCCATCCCTCCTTTTACATGGCAGTGGTTGAGGATGATGAGAGGAACTACTCTCAGGAGGATGAGCCAGGTTGTGATTGATTCTTGGAAATGATAGAAGGATTTCTATGTAGTTCTTGTTAAGGAAGGCATCTAAGGTAGATTGCCCTGTCCACACTTGCCTCTCCGGAAGGACTTCTCTAAATGTACGATATGTATTCCAGTGTATGCTTATTAGGAAGGTGAGAGGCAATCTTTTGTTTTGGACATGTTATTGCCTAGCACTAAACCTTTGTTATATGGAAGCTGAAGGTTTGATTTTTTTTCCCCAGGTTTTGTTCACATTTCAATAGCATATATCTAAATGATTGGCATACTTTTTGAGGACAAAGCCCCGTTTGACCTGATGTGCTCAAGGACTGCACTTCTGCTTGGTTTATGAGTCACTCTTTCTATATGCACTTGCAATAGTGTCAGAACTAAACCTTGCCATTAGGTGTTAACCTTGAGTGGCACAGCCATGTGCTACTGCTCGCTTTTCATGAGCAATTGCCTTCGATATGTGTATTATTCAGCCCACAAAAGCACCTCCTGTCAGGATTCCTGCTACGCCTTTATTTGAAAAGTTTCATTAAGCGGCATATTCCGACAGAAAGTTAAGGCTTTTCAAGGAATCTGCAGTCTGATTCAACAATGTGGGCATGACTCCAGGTTTTTTTTGGGGAGCCTGGGCAATAGTGCACCAGTGGTTTTCGCTGGCAGAAGAAAGATTGAAAATGAGGCAAAGGTTGATAGGGAAGGGAACAGAGAGTGCGAGAAGCAGAACTGGCATCAAGGAATAAAAGGGGCAGAATGGGTGCAAGCAATTCTTGAAAAAAATCAAAGATACCCATGTAGGAAAACTGTGCCTTTAAAATAATGTGGAAGAATATGCATAAAATAATGTGGGACAATGTGGTGCTAGAAGCTAAACAGGCATGTGAGCTAAAAACAAAAATCCTTGCCATACAAAAATTACATATTTGCTTATAAATATTCCTAAAATGAAGGATCATTTTTCAATGATGTAGAAATAACCATGAAAATAAAAATGAGGGGAGAAGTTGCACATCCCATGGATAGCTTAGCATCTGTAAAAATGATGAACTCATGGAGCTGCCCAAGGCACAAGCTATTGGGATAGAACGTGCAGCATGACTTTGGCCCCAATCCTATCCTTGGCTGGCCTGCAGGACGCAGCAGATGTAAGTAATAAAATATTGACTTGCCTACTCAATTGTCCCTGATAGGTTTACTTGGAGCTGCAACAGCTCTTTGGAGTGATGAGACTGGGCACGGAAGAGCATATCGCTGCTGCCCCTTGTCCTCCCTGACGCACTTCCCAGAAGCCCTGATACTGCCCCGATCCTTCCCCTCTCTGCCCACTGCCCACCCCATGCCAATTTCCCACTACTGGGGTATCCAGAGGAGCTAATGCCATGTCTGCGGTGTCATTTGCAGTAATGGCCTGAGTTCTGGCAGTGCAGTCTATGGATTTAATGCTTGACTAGGCTCACTGACAACATAACCCTATGCATGTCTACTCAGAAATAAGAACCATTGTGTGCAGTGGGGCTTACTCTAAGGAAAGTGTGGATAGGATTGCAGCCTTAAGAAGCAGTGTTTCTGAACAGAACCTTGAAAATGTTTCCTTATTATATCAAGAGCCTCTTCCCTCCCCCCCCCCCCAGTCCGAAAAGGAGACAGATGTCAACAATTCCATTTGGGCATACTACACATTGCTTACAATGACCTATAAAGGATCTCAGCCAGGAAAATGAGGAAGTTTAATTAGAATTGAATGAGTGTGAAAGGAAGATCATGTTTAACAGATGTGTTAAATGTTGAAATGGCTGTCAGCAGAAGTACACAGCACTAAGCAAGATATAGGGAAATGAATTGCTTAGAGTTGGAAACCATTACATGTGTATTGCTGGGCAGCCCAATCCTGAGCTGCCCAGGGCGCCCAGGCTTGGTGGCACCAAGAAAGGCTGCCGCTGGATCCTGCGCCTCCCAAGCTACCATGGGAGGCACCTTGGGAGAAGGGGACTTTCGTCCCCTTCCCCCAAGTAAGGTAAGCAGCCCACCATGGGCTACTCACTTTACCATGCCCTACACGAGTGCCTTAGTTCCTGCAGAGCGGAGCTCTGTGGACCCGCCTTCCTCCCTTCCCCCGGCACGCCTCCAGCCTGCCCCGGCATGCCTCCCCCCATCCTCTCTCCACCCCTCTGGCCTCCCCCTCCCCAGAACACCTCCTCCCTGCCCCGTTCCCGCCCCTGCTTACCGTGCTGTGGCTTGGTGGTCCAAGAGACTGCCGAGCCACAGAAGCTGGGCAACCACCCCACACTAGCCCAGCACCACCCGGCGCTCAGCTAGCATGGGTGGGAGCCTGGCGGTGAGCCTTGCAAACGTGCCTTATGGCATGTTTGCGACAGTGCTTGGCAGCACGGAGCCATGCCGCTGAGCACAGGATTGGGTTTTGAGTCAGGAGATAGATGGAATATCAAAATAAGGTTCCCCAAGCTTTTTTTACAGCCACTCTTGCCTTCATAGCTGAGGTGTTAAGTAAGCACATTAGCCCTGTTGTCTTGTCCCATCACGTTTGTTCCCTCTCTACTGCCACTGCTGTCTCCTCCAGTGCCTGGAGAAGGACAAAACAAAATGCAGCACAGCCATGCACTAGAGCTGGAAGAGGCGAGCATCCCTCTCATTTCAGGCACATTTCAGG
This sequence comes from Tiliqua scincoides, assembly GCF_035046505.1. NCBI lineage: Eukaryota > Metazoa > Chordata > Lepidosauria > Squamata > Scincidae > Tiliqua > Tiliqua scincoides. Next base: position 38,258,146 of record NC_089821.1, read on the forward strand.
TTGTAAAGCTTTGTTATGATGTTTTTTTCACTACCTTAACTGGTGAGAAGTTCCAAGGTCATTGATGCCTGGATTTATTCTCCTTGGGATGACAGGGCTTATGGCACCTTTGCAATATCTACCTTACTTACCATTGTAGAAACAGAGCATTAGTGGGGGCAGATAGTAGCCACTCTAGAGAAAAATTGTATGTAAACCCCTTCCCCCAGGTGCTTTTCCTGTTCTTTAGCCAACTTTCAACTTCCATCAGCAGACCTCCAGGTGAATGATTGACCAATCATTATATAGGAGTCCCCTGGGGACTCTCTGTGGAGGAGAGATTCTCTCTGTGGGGGAGAGATTCCTGCTGCTACCATGGATACCCAAAATGTGGATAGTGTGAAACCCCTCCCCAGGTTGCGCTCATGACTCACTTCTTTTCCTTGCAAATGCTTTTCAAAAGGGATATTTGCCTTCCATTTGCTTTGGAGCAGGGAGCAGAAAGCAGACAGTAAGAACCTAGCTGCTAGAGCAGTGGTTCTCCAACTGTCTGGGAGAGTTTGAGAGCCACTAAGTCTTTGCAGGGGAGTGGGGAAGGCAGCGGGGGTGGGGTGGGTGGAAGGCAGCGTCACGACCCCCAGGATCACATCACTAAGGGGGCTACAGGGACTGGCATGCATTTACCAGTCCCTGCAGCAGCCTCCCAGGGGTGCGGGGTGCCCTGCATGACCCTTCGCAGGGCTCTCCACCCCCAGAAAGTGAAAGTGGAGCGATCACACCCCGTCTCGGCAAAACCAGAAGTGGAGCGCGATCACTCCGTCTTCACTTTTTGAAGCCTGGGGAGCCCCGCGGAGGGTTGCTCAGGGCTCCCTGCACCCCCGGGAGGCTGCTGCAGGGACTGGTAAGTGCACGTCAGTCCCCCTTAGCGACACGATCCTGGGGATTGCGTCGCTGCCTCCCCCCGCCCCCGCTCCTTAAGGGGGAAGAGAGACTGGGCCATCGCGATACCCTAGTTTGAGAAGCCCTGTGCTAGAGAATTTCCTGTTAGCCTTCTCACTATCACCTCCTGTAGTTCCCCCAGCAGCAATAATCTAGGTTCTTAATGTTTGCTTCCTGTGTCTTGTTCCAAAGCAAAAGGAAGAAAAAGCTCTTTTTTGCATAGCAGGGCTGCCACACTTAGCCATTTGTTCTTTAGCTGAGGCACAGACGACACTTGCGTTATGAACTCATCAAACCCAGGCACACAAACCGTGCCCTCCCCCTCAACCAGGGGCAAACTCCATTTGCCAAGCTCACAGAGGCTCTTGCAGCTGACTTCAAGGTCACAAACAAAGGCATAGTAAAAGAAGAGAGGTGAGTCATGAGCGCGAGGGGGGGGGATTTGAGAACCAGGGATATGTGAAACCACAGATATGGAACATGTGGATACAGGAGGATGCCTGTAAAACTTAACTTTTCCCACTAGTTGCCATAGCTCAGTGGTAGAGTACACACTCTGCATTCAGAAGATCCTGGGTTCAGGCAGAGTAGACAATACTGAGCAAGAAGGACCAGTGGCCTAATACAACATAAAGAAGCTTCATATGTTCAATCAGAGGAGGAAAATGTGTGTTGCTAAGCAGGAACAGGCACTTGTGACACCCTGCTATCCTCACCCGCCAGTTCCTGTTGGAAAGGTGGAGCCATAATCCCTCTTTTTATCTTCTGCCTCCAGCTTCGTTTTAGAACCTTCATGCAATATTTATGTGCTTTATCTGTGTGCTAGCAAATGAGGCTGTGAGATGCCATTTGCTTTGAGTTCTCTGGTGTGTTTGTGAATGATGTCATTTGGTTAGAAATTTCTGGTGTTTGTGTCAGTCTTCCATGTTGTGGCTTAGCAAGCACTCGCATTAACCGATTGAAATTACTAGCCGGGCTTCTTCTAGGATTTAAAGGAGATTATGGCATTTGGAGGGGTGGCAGAATCAAAGCTGAAAAGATCTATCTGAAATACACATTCCGTATAAAACAGAGAAATCACTATATATCAGTTTAGGTCACACTCCCACAGTTGTCAGAATGGAGGCGATCACATATAGTTAGGGAGATAAAGAGGCATAGGACATGTGTCTTATTCATATGACTCTATGGGATTACCATTCCATCACACAGTCCTGAGTACTTAATATTCACATGCACTCTGGTAGTGTGAATGATTCAAGCTGTGATTCAAAATCCTAGAAGAGCTACCAAGAAGTTCTTACAGGTTTAAAAAATAGGTCATACTGCTTCCAAAATAGTTTATTTTAAAACAACTTTTCAAAAGAAAAAAACCTTCAGCATTTGAAACGGTTGGATGTTTTAGGTTCTAATCCTATGTCCTGGTGACAATGCAAGCATGATTCCCTTATCCCGTGTAGAGCCCCAGTAAACCCAATGGGTCTACTTGGAGCTGCACCAGCTATTTAGCTGGCACAAGAAGATCCACGTTGGGCTCCAAGGGGGGGATAGGATTCACTGGTAGCCTCTGCCATAATCCCTGCCCCCTCTCAGGCCTAAACCACCCTCTGACCTGTCCTCCCCCCACCCAGTTTCACCCCCTCCCCAAAACATCTTCCCACTGCTCAGTAGGTAGCAGCAGCACTCCTTCTGCCATATGTAGGACCAGCGCCAATTGGCACTGGCCCCCACTGGGGCCTCTCTCCACCCAGCCGCCACAATGTGTCTTACAGCTATAATGGAAATGTGCAAGATGCCTCAAGGAGATAGGGTGTGGCTTCAACAGTGGTCCCTTGCTCTGGCAGACAAGCATAGGGTTAACCCCAGGACTCTAACTAGCAGTGGGTAGGCTGCACAGCTGCAGCCACTAGAGGCAACCAGATCATTAAGGGATAAAAGCAGCACCTGAAGAAGGGAGAGTTTGGTGGGTGTAGAAGGAAGAAGCTTGGAGAGATTTAGAAAGTAGAAAGCTTGGAGCTTGGAGGAGAGAGAACTAAACTGATGGATTAATGGACTAAGGAACTAATGAACTGGCTGATGGACTTACTGACTGATGGGTGAATGAACTTCTGAGCTTCAGGAAATTAGTTATCTGATCTTCCGATTCACCCTTTGGGGACCCACCAGCAATCAGGTCATGACCCACCAGTGGGTCCCGACCCACAGTTTGGGAACCACTGATTTAGTTGAAGAGAAATTGTGACATGATTTATAGAGGCGATTGGCAACCTCGTCATCACACCTCTTGTTCCATTTTTTAGCCTTCTGTACAGAACAGACCAAAACATCATGTTCACGAAGTGCTTCAACCACCATCAGAAATTAGTGTGAATGGAAATAGCTTGAGGAAAGCTGGCAGCATGCCTGTGCAGAAATCATATTTAGAGGGCATTTTATTGTGTTCTTTTACCAGACATATGCAGCATTTGCTAAGGCAAATGTGCCAATTCTTGAGGTCATTTGTCTTGACCATTCCTATCTTCCTTCTGTTTTTCTCCCACTGTCTCTGGCATATAAGGGATATATACCTTTTTTTAACCCATGTTTTGATATAACAAATCTTTTTCATTGCAGTTATTATTCAGTCAAATGAATCTAATAGAGACAATTGTGGGCCCTTTCCTTATGAGAGTAAAGATTCCATTAAATGTTGTTAAGCTACAGAAAAAGAAAAGAAAATTGCTATTTTCAATTTACTAACGCACTTTGTTTCAGGAGTCTGCTCAAGAGAAGCAGTTGTAGAGCAAATAAATATGGTAAGAGCTCTTGGTCAATCTCAGACATACTTCTGATATGCATGCATGATATGGATTGGGCTGTAAAGTAAGTGCGTGTGTGTTACAAGCAGTGGTGGACCTCCCCTCCCCGGGATAAAGCTCCATGAAGCTGCCCCCCCCCACTCACATGGACCAATACAGAGCCACATGTGACTTCAGGACCAACAGAAGAAGCCATCTGAGGCTTCCCCATGATCTTAAACTGTGCTTCCAGAAAACCGGAAGCACATTAAGGCTTCCCACGTAGTCCTGGAGTCGTGTGAGTTCTGTGCCAGGGCATTTGCCTTTTCGTCTAATGGGAGGTCTGCTGGTGCTTACAAGGACACTTGTAAAGGTGTGCATGTTACAGGTACAGATAAAATTATTTCTACTTTCATCTATGATATAGTAGATGATATAAAATCTATATATACAATTCAGTACATTAGAGGTGACTGTAGCTCAATGTGGAAGAAGTTTCCTACAAGGGAACCTGTAGGTTCCCAGGGCCTCCCTATAGCAATCTCCTCCCTATAGCAGTCCCAAAAAATCTGCTCCTGAGATCTGGGAAATCCTCTAGAGCAGGATGGTAGGTGGCACTAGGTCTACTGTGGGAAGGGATTGGCAAAAATCTCATTTTTGCACAGACAGAAGTGCCTTCTGTTTTATGTAAAGTCAACTTAGGGGAATACATAATGCTTTGTATGATATCACACATATATTGAGAAAATTATGCAGTCAATGGTGATATTGAAAACCACGCTGCAGTTATATGTGTTTTTCCTGTACCTCCCCCATTCAAAGAACTGCAAACTTCATCTTGGTTTCTAGAATGTATTACCCAATGGTACTCACACCTTTTAAGGTCTCTCCAAATGAAAGAGAAGAAAAGCAATTAATAGGGAAATGACCTACTCAGCAGCCTGTCACAGAAAAGCACTTCATGCTGAGAGAATTGTCCTGACTTCTGCTGGCTGTTGTCAAATCTGTGATGAAAAATTAGCCTTGGCTTTGAAAGTTCTCACTCTTTGTGCAGCTTCTCTGTTGAAGCCCCTTAACATCACTTTGAAAATACTTGTGATCAAGAAAAAATATTTGGAGTGCAACTTTCTTAAAAGACAACGCATATAAAGTTCAGATCAGCAGGTGCAATAGTGTTAACATCTGGACTATGAAACTTTATACATGCAATAATCTGATACATCCATGTATCAAAGTTTTCCATGTATCAAATCAAGGGATTTGGGGGCACAATGCCTGGGAAACAAAACAAAACCAGGTTAAGTCTATGCTTTGTTAACATCACTATATCCAAAGTAAGCAGCTGATAGGTGAGTTATCAAAGAAGTTAAAGAAGGATTCATGTCAAATCATCACATGATTTGACATGAATCACATCACATCATCATCTGATTCTCCTCACCAAAGAATCAGAGGTTACCAGATGAGCAATGAAACTATTGAAAAGTGCAGTAAGGACATAAGAAGTGCCTTGCTGATCAGTTCAAGGACCATCTAGTTCTGTATTTTGGTGGCCCACCATGTGCCTCTAGAAGTATATGAGATACTGACAGTTGCCACTGTCTTGCATATGGAATTCAGAGATAGGCTACCTCTAAAACCAGGAGGTTGCATTTTGTCATCATGACTTGTAACCTGTGATGGATTTTTCTTCCGCGAATCTGTAAAACCCCCTTTTAAAAGCATCTAAGTCAGGTAGCATCACAAAACCTCTACAGAACACTACATGTCGGGCACTATCCTGACTACTGAAGTTGCATAATTAATTAATGCAACATATACATGGTTTTTCAATCGAAGAGTTCAAAAAGTGATTTACACTGTAAAATAAATTTTAAAAAAAGATTCATTGTCTCCAAAAGGCTCATAATAATAAATAAATAAATAAATAAATAAATAAATAATTGTGCACAGAAGACAGCAGCAAACAGCCACATAAATACATTATGTTGGAATGAATAGGAATAGATATTCTCTCCTTACCAAACTCTGTATAAGAGAACCACCAGCTTAGCCCAGCCAGCAGGGACATTTGTAGCATTGAAAGACTCGATAAATGAAAATCACATGCATTAAAAAAAATTTTTTTTAAGGAACTTCTTTCCACCAAGAAATTAGTTAGTGCTATGTTTGCATTATGGTTATAATATTCTCAGCAGAACGACATTTGAAAGAAGAGATCTAATTAAAGATCTGCATCTATCTATTGTGTTTATAAGCCACTTGAATGTTCAGAGTTCCTATCAAGCTCTTGAACTGCAGGGAACACCAGGGATTAAAGACATAACTCCACCACTAAATCTGGTACTTTTGTCTTTCAAATAATCAATAAGGAATGTTTCATTCTCCCATTTTAATTTGCTGTTCCTTTTAAACCATTGTTTAATATCGTCATGGCATCTCTGAGGGACAGATTTCTATTTTGAAAATGTGCTGTCAGGTTGCTTTAAAAACATCTGTTTAGGATGATCAAAAGAAAATAATTAGCAGGTTATTGCATTCAGTTGCAAATATATTGTACCTAGTATAATGGTTCTGAATAATGCATCATCTATGACATCTTGTAGTTTATATGGTGGGTCATTAACTGCTATTAAAACTGCCAAACAAAAGCTTAGTCTTTTGGGTTGGTGTAAGATGCATTAGCTCAAGGAGACGGGTTCTTTGGTTAGCTACTAAAGGTCCCATCTTTGTCCACAAGAAGCTCACAGCAGCATTACACATTACATGAGGTAATCCCATGTTTTTCCTCTCAACCACACTGCAAAATGGATTAGAAAGAAAGTTGCTGGCTCAGCATCATTCAATGAGCATTATAGATGAGCAAGGATTGTACCCTTTGGCAGTTGCATTTGGCCCATGGGCCTTATGTTTGACACCCCTGCTCTAGGCTATTGCTCACCTTTCCTCCAGAATTTACACTTTTTTCTGCTGCAATCCTCCTTCATTTTTGAATACAAATGCATAAAGGAAGGGACGAGAAGGAGAAACTCTTTGTGTGCTGCCACTGCCTACAGAAAAAGCAATGGTGAACAGGAAGGAGGGTGCAACAGTGTTGGCAGAGAGACAGTGGTGGCAACCATAGTCTTTAGGCTGTAGATGGCAATGTTTATGTGGAGAGCCCTGACATGGCAACCTGCCCCCTGCTCAGTGCCTGACTTGCTGTTAATGCCACAATTTTAGGTGATCTCATGGACGAGTTGGCCTTGTTCTCCACCATTACATTGCATGGTTCTGCACAAAACATTGGCTGCTCAACTCCTGTGGGCCTAGAAGGATCATTGCAGATGCATGGCAATGCCTGGTTCCATTTCCTCCTGCAGTAACAGCTGCTGTGTGAGACATTATTATTTGGTGCACATCTGGTAAATGGCTATTTCTTTGTGCCTTCAAATTTCTCTGAATGCATTCTACCACAAATTCTCTGTCATCTTTGTTTAAGGCTTTCCTGGTGGTTCAGGTAAGGATACATAAAGTGGTAAAATGGATGCAATTGCATGCAAACCCACAGTTCAATTTCTTTGTTGAAGTTGTTTTTAGTGCTAGCAAAGTGAATTGCTGGGGGAGGGGACTGGCTGATTATCTTTCACATTTCTCAGCTCTCTGTCTCAAAGCTCAGTTTCCAAGCAGCTTTAGAAATACTACACCTTGCTTCTTTGAATCAACTCCAGATTGGGTGGATTGAATAGGAAATTACTATATTCGGTTGCATTCAACATCTTTTAGAAATAATTGACAACATCGCCAACCCCTTCAGTCATATATGATCTTCATTATGCCTTAGCCCATTCCTTCAAAGCAACTCTTGAGCAGACTGAAGAAATAAATGAAGTGTCATTTACTGCTACAGCTAGAAAGGCAATGTGCCTGTAGCAATACTATTCTGAATGCGGTTCCAAGGACTCTGGCAGTATACACCATTGCTGTCTTTACTTACATCAAAATCTCATTAAACTCAATGGGCTAAATCCATCATTTTCACTCCAATGGTATGCATGGACTGTTCAAAAACAGAACCTCGAAACGGAGGTGCTGGGCGATGGAAGGACTCTGTCATGGAGCAATGAAATTGCGCTGGAGTGTTATAAGGAAACAACATGTGTCATGGGAGATTGAATGCAACTTCTCTGAATGACTCTTACTCTGCCTGGTAGCTGTACACCTTTGAACTACATTAGAGGTGACAGCCTTGTAGAAGGATTCTGTATCAGCCAGTCTCTGTAGGGCAATCCTAAGCACTACCTCTCTTGATGGCCTATTGCACTGAGAAACCAGAGAAATATCACTCACATCCGAACCTATTCTTTTTTTACTTCTTCTTGGCACATTTGATTCTGTATGTTAAGAAATGCTTCCTGCTTTCTTCTCACCTGTTTTGATTTCAGTGGAAATTTGCATCACCTAAAACCAGATTTTCAGCTGGCAGTAAATAAAACCACCAAACATATATGTATCCACCCTACTTCAAAGAACTCCAAGTCTCTCTGCCTTAATTCCAGTTGAAGACTGATCTTGTACAGTAAAAGCACATGAAAGTATAATGATCCCATAAAAAAATCACGTCAATCAAAAACCATAAAGACTATGCAACAACTAATGACCTTATAGTCCACTTAGATCCAGTAATCCATCCAGCTAAGATTATAACAAAATATAGCAATAGTCTATAGTCATGCAAACATGATGATAGGCATATCTGCGATGTCTCTGGAGTCTTCCAGGACAGAGTCCAAGAATGACAAGTCTCTGATAACAGAGACTCTGCTAAGTCCTTACAGATTTCCCTTTCTGGATGATGCCATAGGGAACGCAGCCTCACCAAGTGATCTGAGCCCCGTACGTGTGAAAGTTTACAAGGGAATCACTTTGTAAGATATGATGGGACCCTATGGATAGTTAGTAGGCAACTAGTCATATCTATCAGTTTGTGTTGGTGACACTCTGTTGTGCTGTGAGAAGGTGCTCCCCTTTTTTCTTTGGCACAGTGCCCTCCCTTGAATCTAGGCACTGAATCCAGACAAGAAGCAACAGAGGATGTAACCAAAGCCTCTGTACATAATGTCCTTAGTACCTGTCTTTTTGCATCTATCTTTCTTTGTTCTTAATTTCACTGCTACATCAAAGAAGCATGATTCACGTTGCTTTTGAGCACCCAAAAAAAAAGACACATGGTCTGCTCCACAGTTTCTGCTTTGGACACCCTGAGAGGTCTTGTCACACAGATAATTTTAATTGCTGTTGTCTAATCCTGCGGGTGGGAAGCTGTGTGCCTCTTGTGTAGCTATCCTCAGTCTCCTGAGATTACGGATTGCCAGGACTTCACAGAAGTCCCATGGAGAGTCACAGAATCAGGGAAAGAGCACTAAATTGGCTGAACTAGCACAGTAGCAACTGGAATTGTGTGCAGACCTGGGAGGTTGCTGAATCTTAATTCCCTGCTTTGACACAGAAGCCCAATCTACACATTATCCAGTGGCTGTTGTCTTCTCAATAGTTGCTCTGCTAGTCTAGTAGTGTCCTCAGGAAGGTGACAGAAAATTGTTGGCCTCTTCTAGAATCTGACGTATGTCTTTTTGTATGTCAGCAAGAACAGGCATAACAGAGAGCAAAGACAGGAGAGTTTGTTTTCACCTTAGTGTGAAGAGAATGGCTACGCATTGCTACCAAATCAAAGTCACCTAGATTACTTTAGAGTCCTTCATTTATATTACTTTAATGATAACGAGGTAACTTAGAACCATTTAGTTATTTGATTTGATTCTGTAAACTTTATTGCTGAAAAGCAGTATATAAATATTCATCATCATACTCATTGTCATTGGTATGTCAATTGTCATACACAATTTCAAAAAGTTTTGTGAATTAGTTCCTCCAAGGCTTCCCCGGGCCTCCTTATTCTTTATAAGGCATGAAAAATGTCACTTTTGGTTTCTCTATGAAACCGGAAGTCACATGCTTTGTGCTCTAGAGATCGGTTTGAGCCCGGAAGAGGCTGTGGACAGATGTCTGCGGCCTCTGCTGAGCTCAGAAGCCCACCCAGAGGGGAGGGGAGCTGGGCTCCCCTCGCCTTGGGAGTGTCCAGACCATGGGGATGGGCATTTGCCCATATCCACAGTCTTGGCTATCAGCGGGGGTTCTGGAATGGAGCCTCTGTGGATAAGGGGACACACCTGTAATGCAACTCTGGAAGAAAAAAACCACAAGTGGTTCCTGCCAGTATTTGGAATTGCATGTGCGATCATCAGACCATTGCTTTCTGAGAAAATGTGCAGGAGCCAGAATGTATGGTACAGTTCTGTTTGTGGTTCTATCAGTCAGTGGCAGATCTCCCCAGCCCCAAGCCCTGGCAAAGGTCGGCAATGGAGCCCCCCCCACGGGTTGCTACTGCTCCCCCACGTGCAAATCTCCCCCCCCCACTTACCTGGAGCACACGGAGTCTCACATGACTCCAGGTTACACCAGGGAAGCCTACTGAAGCTTCCCTAGGCTCTTAAACTGTGTTTCTGACAAAACTCAGAGAGGCTTCCATGAGTCCTAGAGCTGTGTGAGGCTCTGCACCTGGGACATTGGCCTCTTTCCATGAATGGCAGGTCCGTCACTGCTATCAGTTGAGTGAACTAAGGACAGACTAGAGATGAGCCTTAGGGCACAATCCTAACCAGGTCTACTGATAAGTAAGTCCTACTTTGTTCAATGGGGCTTACTCTCAGGAAAGTGTGGTTAGGACTCAGCTTTAATTAGCTTTGTGTTGTGGCACTTGGAGAGCATATCCAAGTTATAAAGACACTGCCTGGGCAGTAGCTTGGTTTTGTATGAACAGTCAAATTATTATTCTGGTGCAAACTCTTGCAAAGTCCAGTCCAATTCATCTTAGTGTTTGGATTCAAGGTGAAGTAGTTCAAGGTCAATGGAAATGTCACCCTGATCCCAAATATGTTTACATGGAACTCCATTTTTCAGAACTTGATTGAATTACTTCTGTGTCCTGGCAGAGACATACTAATCTAGATGGTGCTGTGCAACATGTCAGCTTCTCTTCATAGTGAACAAGTCAGATGACCCTATTCATCAAGAGATGCGGGGTTGCTCTGGACAGATTGCCAATGCATGAAGGATAGTTGTGTGGTATCATCCTAAGTCCATAGATTTCATTGTAACATGGTTGTAAGTTGATCAGTAAAGTTCATTTTGTATTATGGATACAAAATGATTGAAAAAATTGACAAGAAATTCCATGCACTTTTTGTGTAAACATCTACATAACTTTAATTAATAGTATTAATGGCTACCTTTTCTTCTAACAGTGACTACTCGCTTTTATTAACTTACAGGTTATCTTGCAGTTCCTTCCAACTCTCAAAAGTGTTGCGGTTCTTGTGATGCAGAGGTTTATTTAAATGTAAACAGATCAATTAAGAGATGAATTGGTTCAAAGACCATTGACCAGTGACTAAAATGTATTGAGTCAATTGACAAACATACCTTCTTATCCTCAACTTCATGACAGGCGTCTTGAACAGATCAAAGATATTGATCTAGTTGAATGGTCTCGGAAAGATTCACTTGAATGATGCCAATCTGATGCTGTGAATGTCAGCCTTGTCCAGCCTTGCAAAACTTTGTTTTGTCTCTGTATAAACCAATTAAAATGAATGTAAATGAAGAACATTTCAGTGTTAGAAAAGAGAAACTAACCTCTCTGTCCAGGATCCATAGAACCATGTAGAATTTTATGGCCAAATCCTACATGGGCTGTTTGTCATAGTGTGCCTCTGTAGCAGTCAATGCCAGTCATAAGATGTGTTCCTGCAGTATTGCATTGCTGGGACTCTGACTGGAAGACCAGAGGCTTCCCATTCACACCATTGGATCCAGAGCTGCCTGCTGAGGAAGGTAAAGTGGCGGGGCAAGTGGAAGAAGTTTGGGAGAGGGTGGAACAGGGTGGGGGAGGGTGAAATGATGAGGCAACAGGGAGTGGACAGAGTGAATCTGGTCCAGGAAGGGGATGGGTTTGGTGGCAGTGGTGATACATAATCCCCCTTCCTGGATCTGATCCTGTCAAGGGCTGATCCCCAGTACCAACATGTAATTTACTGGCTGCATAGTAGCAGGCCTGAAGCCTTGGCCACAGCAAGCCAGCACAGCACCCTGGGAACCTGAAGCTGATGCAACATTGGGTGATGTGCATCAGGTGACATTATGTGAGTGTGTGTGCGTGTGACAGCACCTGCATAGTCAGCATGACTGTGCACTATTTCCTACACTCTGATTGGGTGTCAGAAGTATAAGTTCCTGCAGGGGCATGCAAAAGGGTGGGAGATGCAGAGTAGTGTTGAGCCGGAGGCTACGTCCATTTGAACTGTAAAGCGTGTGCTGTAAGTACTATTTGGACTGTAAATATTTGTACATAGTAGAGGTGGTATGTGGTGGAGAACTTCTGCCTTTGAGTCTTCTTTGTCGCCAGGAGTGAGAGCGCTCCGACCTTGGGAGATAGGCACCATATCAACTGGGCAGCTATCTGCGTGCCACGTCGGCAGCGGAGCTCCAGCAGCAGAGCGGAGCCGTCCCAGCGGCCTGAGCAGCAGCTTGCAACAGATCCAGCATCCAGATTAAACAGCAAGGGATTTTAAAAGTTCACAGGTTGTAATAATCCAAATGGAACATAGCCAAGAAGTGTAACTCTCACCTTTGCCATTTCTACAAATAAATAAAATTCTGCAGTCCGTAATGATCACCAAGGTGACAAGATGTTTTACAAGATGACAAGATGGTGAGGATGATCACCTATATTCAGATATTGTTTTGTTTTTATTGATTTGTTATTTAAGAGAAGAAGAAAGAGTTCCCCAAGTAGAATTAATAGCAAATGTTCACAAATACATTTAAGCCATGAAATGTAAAAAAATATTCAAATCTCTGTATGTCCAAATAATGAAATAGATGTTTAAGGGGCAGAAAGGTGGCTTCCTTCTAAGGTGATACATTTGGCAGAAATATTATTATTAAAAATGAAAGTCTGACCTGATTTTATTTCAGCATCTTTACAACATTTTGAACAAAAGGAAATAGGTTTTCACGAAGTGTCAATATAGCCATACGTGCGTAAGGCACATTTCAGTGCATTGAAATAGCTTTGAATAAACAATGACACATGAGTACAATATACTTTGTATTTAACTTAATATATAGTGTGTGTTTTAAGAACTATAGGTTTGGAGGATGTTTGCGGGGAAGGGTTCAAAAAGCTTTCAGAAGGAAAGCCATGTTAGTTTGTCCCAGCACAAACAACAAGGACTCTGGCAGCATACCAGAGCAACCAATTAATTTCAGTGCAATTCAATACACACGGAGTCTAGTGCCAGCCACATGCTGCCTGGAGCAAAGGAAGAGCTCCGGGTGGTGGGGAAGTTCATCAGGACAGGGGGGGGGAGGTGTTCCAGGGCAGGGGGAGGGCGGAAAGGGGAGAAACTGGGGTGGGGGGCAGGATGGCAGAGCTCTGCTCTGCCAGATCCAGAACACCATGTGGGTCTTCTGGCCCAACAAGGAGTCTCTCAAGTCTGCATCACCAAAATAGCCAGCGCAGACTTGAGAAGCCCCATTGCGGGGCTTGAGGCTTTCCCCACGGGAAGGGGACAAAAGGCCCTGTTCCCCAAGGAGACTTCCAGCAGCTGCCACAGGCGCTGCTGCACCCGATGGTACAGGATTGGACTGTTACTGTTACTGAGTAGACACGCATAGGACTGCATAGTTACGTAGTAGATCAGGGCATGATCCAATGCATCATAATACTAGTTCCACCAAAGAGGCTTTAGATTTGTTTTTCTCAAACAGGATTTCCCCATGCAACATGGCAAATTACATATTAAACCGAGAAGAGTTTGAAAAGCAGTTTGCAATATGGTCCAGGCTCTGTTGTTCAAAGGGGGAAAAATATCAAAAATGCTGCTAAGTTAGTTCAAAAACCTTATATGCTCCTTAGAAGCTCTTTGGATTCTGGCTCAGAGGATTAACCTCCAAGTCAAAACCTGGCAACAACACGAAAGAACACGCCCACCTACATCCTGGTTTGGACTAATAAGAAATCTTTCCAACTTCCTTTTGTTAGCCGTCTCATCTGTCTCAAGTTACAGAGTGAATCTTGTTCTCCTGTGCTCTTGAACTCAAAGAGGAAGTAGGAAATCAAGTACAGTGATCCTGCAATAGCCACAGATCTGGCATCTGTGGATTTTACTCACTGCCAATACCAACAGGTATGGGGGGATTTAAAGGGCTTTTTAAAAATTGGGTTTCCTACCTTCACATAGCAAAACCACACCATTTCCAAATTTCTAGGTTTGTTTGTTTTTTTTAAGTATTTTTAGAGTTGAAAGACACACTTTGGGGTCGTATGGAAGTTCCTGGTTCCTCTCAGCTTTGTCCCAGAATGTATCCATGGATTTCGATAGTTGCGGGAGGTTCCAGAACAGAACCCAGGTGGATACCAAGGTCCCATCTGAACAGATGTGGAAAATAGCAAGACAAAAATAGGGTAGTCTAGATGTCCGAATCAGGAACACAAGATTTCCAACTTGTATGATGTTGTATTATTTAAAAACCATAACTGAATAGCTCTGGTTTTGGATTGGCTGGGCCTAGTCCCAAAGCTGGAGTATGGTATATGTTTATGTACTCTTAGAGGGAACAAAAAAAGAACACCACGCATTAAGGTTTCCCTCCTCTGCCTGAAGCATGTATTTATGGAAATGTATAAAGTGATATCACCATATTGTATGCTTCTGCTCTCACTCCAACAGTAGTCAACAGTGTAATGTAATATCTATTTATTGAGACATATCCCATGTTATCACTAAAGGTCTCAAGGTGGCTCACACATTCATAATTCATAAAAAGGTCAAAAATAATGAGTCTAAGAGCAGAAAGTCAAGCTTTTATGTGGTTACGCATGAAAAATCATTGCATGGGGACAAACAACAAGAAGAACCTCAACGTATCAGCTTTGTGTGTAGAGTTTGTTATATGAGTGCAATGTTGGTGCATTGAGATGTTGCAAGCATCCTACCACAGAAGCTCAAAACACTGAATTCCCCTGCCTGAATTTGTGAGCAGAATCCAACGAGCATAAATGTGTCCACATACTCTTTACACTTTAGTCAGCAATCAACTGTTTGCAAAGGCTTTCTTTTATGAATGGTTGATTCTCACAAAGTTCCGCTCTGGACAGATTTTAGCGGCGTGAGGGATCAAACTGATGGTTTGGGAAAGTTGGGAGCTTTTGTGGATATTCACAGAGAACAAGTGCAAAAGCTCGATTTGATTTCGAGGCAGACACTGGGGTGCTTCTGCAATCCCTGTCAGCGCATTTTGACTGGGGAACAAAATAGATGTGTAGGGCATATTTAAAAAACCAGATTCCTGAAGGTGGATTGTCACCACAAGTTGACTGCAAGGAGCCACTGTGCAATTGCAAGATTGTTCAAATGCACACTGAGACCATACAAATGGGCAGTCAAAACATGAAATTCAGTAAGACCGCTCCTGTTGCTGACAATACATAAAAACAAAAAGGAATAACTCTATCCTGAAATAGACTAACCCCAAGTTTTACAAGCATCAGCCTTCTTTTCCATTTGACTAAGTATTTTGTTCCCAAAAATGTTGACTGACAGCCCAATCCTGAGTTGCCTGGGGCACAGGGCTGTGGCACCACCGAAAATGGCTGCCACCGCATCCTGCGTGATTCAAGCAGCCGTGGGCGGTACCTGGAGAGAAGGGGACTTTCATCCCCTTCCCCTACATAAACACAGTAGCCCCGCAATGGGGCTGCTTGATTCACTGCCAACAAAAATGTTGGCGGTGAATCAAGTGCCTTCATGTCGGGCGGTGAGCACAACATGGAGACTTTGTATCCGGTGGAGCATCGCTCCACCCGTCCCGCCTCTCTCCCTCCCTGCTGCCTCCCCCGGCACACCTCCCCTCACCCTCTCCCCACGTCCTGCCTCCTCCCTGCCCTCCGCCCACCTCCCTCCTCCCCGGAATGCCTCCTCCCCACGCCCCCGCTTATCCCTCTGCTGCTTGGCGCTCCTCACGACCGCTGAGTGGCAGAGGTTGGGTACCCACCTGGCGCTAGCCTGGTGCCAGCCAGTGCTACCACCAGCACTTGCTTGCCTTATGGCACATTTGCAACAGTGTGCGCCAGCGGTGAGCCTGCAGGCCGAGCCCAGGATTGGGCCCTGAGTCAGGTTTGATCTCCTTTTCAAAATACATTCCTTTTGTGATTAGTAGAGAATCAGGTACATATCTAGCCCTTTTAAAGCCTACAGAGGCCGTTTCCTTTGGCTTTCCAATAGAATAGGAGTTACACTGACGTGGCAGATTCTCTTCATGCAACAAAACAATAATAAGAAAAACTGGCAACTGCTTTTTCCCTTCCTTCCTTTCTGTGTTGTGACTATACATTTTAATGACTATTCACCCAGGAAGATTTTTCTTTTTCTGGGAGTTTGGAGAGTCCAGGCTTAATTCCTCTGCACTCTAAATTATCCTGAGCGTTGCAAGAATATTCTTAAAATAGAATGACGTTCTAATCTGATTCACAGTTATTGCAAATATTTGCATAGGGGGAAAAAATGTACTGCCAAGATAATGAAGCTCTCCTGAAAATAATTCCCCACATGCATTTTTAAAATATTTTTGATGTAATGTGATAAAAAGTCAGCTCATGGAGAAATCTTTCGATCTTCCACCACCAGAGCCTGCATTTTAGTGCTGTGCAAAGCATCAGGATAAAGTCCCCTCTGGTAGCGCTGTATTATAAGAGGTGTGTTATCCGCAAATGTTGCCTCTAAACTAGCCCTTTTCACAGGCCTTGTCATAATTAGTTCACTTGCTTTTTATAGAAAATGCATTGTCGCACTGTATTCCAGATGCTTTCTCTGTTGGCCCCTATGGATTTTCAGACTCCATTTGTGATAGGTTTTGTTTTGCACCAGTTGTGTTTGGGATGGAGAAGCAAAGCACTATTGAGATTGTTTTTTGTTTGTCTGTTTTGTTTTGAATGGAGAAGTGTTCCTTTAAATTCAAAGCTTCCTGTTTTCAGATTCTGCCCATATCATTTCTTCCCAAGTTGATGTAGCTGGGGATTAGAGTCGAATTGCAGGAATGGACCTGCCCTCAAGGTACCCCGGGGCAAAGGTCTGCAATGCCACTCCCCATGCTTACCAGCAAAATGGAGCCTTGTGCAACTCCGCAAGCAGCTGGGGAAGCATTCTGAGGCTTCCCCACATTCTTAAATTGTACTTCCAGAAAATGCTGGGAACCTCAGTAAGGCTTCCTGCATGGTCTTAGAGGCATGCGGGCTCAATGCCCGGGACATTTTCCCCAGTTGCCCAGCAGTAGATCTACCACCATGAAATTATTCCTCATATAATCAACTTTTGTGGCCCATGGGGGGGCGGGGCACTAAAGTAATGACATATTTCAATGTCATTGTTGTTTTCCTTTCTTTTGTGGTAAAATGCACAATTGTGGAGAGGAATTTGACAGTGTGAACAATCCCTTTGAGTTTTCACTTACAAAACACATTTTGGTAATTGGGTACCAGACAGGTTTCTTCTTTCTTGACACCCCCCTCCATTTTTAACTTAAATATTACTGGGGTTTTTTTTTTTTTTTGGTTTTTTTAAAACAACATTTGGTGTTATCCATGCAGGTCTGAAGATTAGGCCCCACAAAATAGGTAACAGAACAAGTGCAATTCTGCTTCTGTGCCACCTAAATTCCACCCATGGGGTGGTTAGGGGAAGGAAGTGATGGGGTGAATTCACTGACACTCAAGTGTGTCATCAGAAGTTGTCTTCAGAAGCAATGAGGGATAACTGTGCAGCATGGAGCCCCCACACTTTATATCCTTTTCTTTTAATTTAATATAAAGAAAGTTGTGTTGCGTTGTGTAAAATGAAAAGAAATAAGAAAAGTGCAAGGGGCCAATCTGGGCTTGCCCAGGAGTTGGGGGGATGTTGCAGCATTGCGGGGAATATTTAATATTCTTTAAATATTTCTGTGGTGAATGCAAAGGGTCACAGGGGGAGGCGGAGCTACTACTCAGTGCTGTAGCAAGGAACTTGGAGTTTTTCTTCCGGTGATCTGCTAAATGGATGTGTTTTCCAAAGTTCCTCATTATTGAGGAATACTTCGTTCCCAAGAAGAAGGGACGAAGGCTGAGAGCGTGAACCAGTATTATCTTTTGAAACGGCAGTTTCAAAGATATGCTGATTTTGCTCTGTGCTGGAGCGCATTCCATCTCAGACGCCATTTTCGGTAGTTCTGGAAAACAGAGAAGACTCCCCCCTACGGCCCACCAGATTCAACATGAAAGTGATCAAAGGTTTTAACCGTGAGTAATCAGATCATTAAACTTTAATTGAGAAGCTTGAAGGAGGGAAAGATATTTTTAAGATCGTTAACGTTGGCTGGCAGCCACCCAGAGGGGGGAAGTAGCAAACCTGGAGGTTAAAAAGCCCCGTCTGGAGTATTCCTTTTTTTTAAAAAAAAAAAGGGTGATTGGAAGAAAAGAAGAGAGATAAGAAGAAAAAATAAGGCAAAGGGTCACAGGGGCTCAAAGGTCCTGAGCACCAGGTCCCAGTTTCATTCTCTGGAATTTCCAGGTGGAGTGGGGGAGACTCCTATCTAAAACCTGGTCAGTCAATGTTGCTAGCCCAGCATCTGACTCAGCACAAGGAGGTTTTATATGTTCTGCTAATAATGCATCTTTCCAGGCTCTCAAGTATCAGTGAGAAAAATGGCCCTGCTTGCTGGCATATATGGAAGGTTGTTCATGTGACCCAAGGCAAGAAATCAGGAAAACACACATCATAGGATTTTTGCAGTCCCAACTTGGTATCATTTGTTTTCACTGCCGATCTTCAACCACCAGCCATTTTCGCTGCCGATCTTCAACCACCAGCCATTTTCAACCACTGTGCCACGGTACACTGGTGTGCCGCGAGTGGTCCACAGGTGTGCCACAGGAATTTG
The DNA here is from genome assembly GCF_035046505.1 of Tiliqua scincoides. Classification (NCBI taxonomy): domain Eukaryota; kingdom Metazoa; phylum Chordata; class Lepidosauria; order Squamata; family Scincidae; genus Tiliqua; species Tiliqua scincoides. The sequence goes on from NC_089821.1 coordinate 38,276,913, forward strand.
GGGGAAGGTCATTTATTAATAGGGCCAATGGGAGATGTGAACCCCCCCACCCCCACTGGCAGCATGGTGTGCCTTGTCAATTGTCAAAAACCTGATGGTGTGCCTTGACCATTTTAGTGCCTTGTCAGTGTGCCATGAGATGAAAAAGGTTGAAAATCACTGGCCTATACCAATTTATAACAGATCAAAATGCAATTGGATGTTACTTGGCAGGATTTTACTTGAAGGGACTAGAAATGCATTCAGAAGTGACTAATTTTCAATAAAAGAAAGCATGCATAATGCTATATAGTAAAATTAAAACCTTCTACTCAAAGACGACCAGATTAAGGTACTACAGGCATGTTGCCATAGTAACTACCTTGTCAGACTATGGGTTAGGTCTTGTAAAATGGGGGCCCGGTGCAGCAGTGGACCTCCCCAGCCCTGTGTCTAGGGCAAAGGTCCGCAATGGCACCCCCCATGGGCTGTCGCCGCCCCCCCCACAAAAAGCTGCCCCCACACTCACCTGAGGCTCACGGAGCCTCACGCAATGTCAACCTACGTTGGGGAAGCCTCTCTGAGGTTCCTTAACAATATAAACTGTGCTTCCGGAAAACCAGAAGCACAGTTTCCAACCCCATTGTGAGCCTCAGAGAGGCTTCTGTGGGGTCCAAGTGACTTGCACCCAGGGCTTTGTCCCATCGGACCTTATGGCAGGTCCACAACTGGCCCGGTGGTTTACCAAGGAAGGCAGTTATATGGGAGTGCTCCTGTGACTCCCTCTACACAGAACATCATGGAGTAAAGTAGTATCAACCAAATGAGAGAATAGTTACCTGTTGGGAAACCCCTTTGACCTGACTGTTAATGATAGATTTGATCCCTTCTCTTCTACCTCAGGTTTCCTTTAGAGCAGGGGTGCTCAATAGGTGGATCGCGATCTACCAGTAGATCGCGAGGCAAAATGAGTAGATCGCGGAGCCCTGTCTCTCCAAACTGTTAATATGTCAGTTTCGTCTAGTGACTAGACGAAACTGACATATTTAGCTAAACTGACACTGAAACTGACACTTTAGCTGCTCTTTAGGCATGCAGCAACAAAACTGACGAAACTGACTAGACTCCAGCAGGTGCTCCATACATTAAAGGGGGTGTCTGTCAGACACTTCCTTCCCCCCTGGTAGATCTCCGGGCCTTGCTGGGTTTCAAAGTAGCTCTCGAGCCAAAAAAGTGTGAGCACCCCTGCTTTAGAGACTCCATTAGGCATGGTGTTGCTGGGTTCATGTACTAAAATACGTATCATCTGAACTGATGACATGTTATATTTTTCTGTCCTACTAAAGATGAAAATAAGTATGTTGAATGGCAGAGAATTAACTCTATGTAATACTAATTCTGAGGCTAATCTGTAAAATACTCATTGAAAGGCCCCCCCCCAAAAAGCCCCAGACAGCATTGTTTCTCAGCAATGCCCTGCCTCAGATCAGCAAATTAAAATAAAAATAGAAAACCTCTCTCTCTCTCTCTCTCTCTCTCTCTCTCTCTCCTGGGCTTAAAGTACTGTGAAGATAAACTTCAAAGCTACTTCCTTTTCTCTAAGGGAATTTCTGAATACCATGATAATGTGGAACTATGAGATTAAAAGAAACACTGTTTAGGCTTCACACAGCTATTGTACATGTCTATTTTCCTTTAAAATCAAACTCTTGCATAAATGTACCGACTTAGGTAAAATGTATTCAATTATTGGTGTGTTTAAAGAAGAGACTGAAGCTTCTGAACAGGCACTGCCAAATTTAGAGTTGAAGAGGCAAACTTCTAATTGAAATCTAAGAATGCTCCCCCCCCCCCTTTTTCATATCAGTAGCACAAGCTGCTTTCTGTTGTGTTAATTGCAAAAAAATGCTGTTGGCATTGACAGAGCTACAGCTTTGGAGACAGACGAAATCTTTTGAACTACATGTTCAATCACTTTTATAGCAAGAATGCTGCACTGCTCCGAAAGGCTGTTTGTTGGCATAGAAGAATATCACTCCCCTTTTGGCAAAACATCCACTCTAAATGCCCTCTAGGCCCAGTCCAAAAGAGAATTTACAATGTGGATCTTGCAACCAGCCTCCATAAGTCATCTGACAGTCTTGCAAAAGCTGTGATGCTGTTGTGCTCTTTGCAGGCTTCAGGTTAAATGGCCACAGACCCCATCACTCACCAATGGGTCTCGGATGCCATGCTGTCACAGGTAAGGTGGTGGAGGGGGCTATTCGGGGAGGATTGGGACAGGGAGCAGGTCAAACTGGGGATGGGAGGGATCTTGGAGGCACCAGTGCATACTGGAGGCACCTGGAGGCTCCTTGGACTTCGTTGGACTTACTCCAGCTAAGTAGTTGACATACATCCAAGAAGACCCATTGGCAACCATATGGCCTACTGGGGCCAGATACCTCTCCTGGAGTATCTGGTCACCCCATTGGATGCAATGTGTGCTCCACTGGCACTGCTGCATTGCGTAACCTGGTGGGGAATAGGATTGGGGCTCTAAAGGCAAGGTAGATAGAAATTTAAACAGTAAATAAATAAATATAAGATATAATCCATCCAAAGTTAAGCACAAGCTATACAGGTTTCAATAGATAACGAAGGTCATGCTGTTTTGCCAAATTCCCATTCTAAACTTGGTCTAGAGAACTTATGCCCACATTAAGTTAATTAGTTCCCCTGGCTCAAGCACAGCTAGCTCTAGCAGTGTATAAATCTACTTGTGAACCCCTGTACCAATGGGAAGATAACTAGTGGGTAGCTACTAGTGGGTAGCAGGAGGGGCTGCAAGATCCCTCCTCTCAGTTCTCAAAGCAGCAGTGCCCTGTCAGCTCTCCACCACTCAGCAGTCTCTAGTTCAGCTAGTTTGCCAGGCAGTCAGTTAGTCCATTAGCTAGTCCATGAGTCAGTCCACCAGTTCGTTGTTCGTACACCAGTTTGTCCGTCTACCAGTTTGTTAGTCCGCCCACCAGTCTGTTGGTTCATCAGCCGGTCAATCAATTAGTTTAGTCTGGTCTGTCGTTTTCGTCGTCGTCCCCCCTCCCTCCTTCCTTGAAGCTTTCCTCCTCCTCCTACCCACAAACTCCCCATGCTTCAGGTGCTACTTATATCCTGTTATCACCTTGCTGCCTCTACTGGCTACAACTGTGCAGCACATCCACTGCTAAAAGCCTAGGTTTTAATCCCATACTTTCTGGGCCTATCTGGGTATGTTGGCACCACACCTTAATTCCTTGGGGGGTCTTGCACATTTCCACTACACCTGTTCAATTCTGTCATGAAAGTCAATAGAACTGAACGGGTTCTGGGCTGAATCATCTCTATCTATCTGAATTTCTTGTCCTCATAATCAAAGGCACAAATCAGAGAACAATTGGAAACACAACATCAAGACATTTAGGGCTGGTTTTCACATGTTTATAATCTACAGAATATTCTATTGCAGTGGTTTTCACACATTCATCTCCGGGACCCACTTTTTAGAATGAGAATCTGTCAGGACCCACAGGAAGTAATATCATGACCAGAAGTGACATCATTAACAATCATTTTTAACAATCCTAGGCTGCAAACTTACCCATACTTACCCAGGAGTAAGTCCCATTGACTATCATTGTTAAAATTGTAGCTTGTTAAAAGTACAGGTCTGCAACATTTCCCCAAATGCAGTCACATACCATGGTAGCATCAAGTCTAATATATTAAAAATAAAATATTGAAATGAAGGGGACCCACCTGAAATTGGCTCGCAACCCACCTAGTGGTTCCCGACCCACAGTTTGAAAAACACTGTACTATTGCATTAAGATTTGTCTAATCTTCCTGAATATTTTGACTGTTTGCTTGACTAAAATGTAAGTTGTGTCAAACACGAGCCCTAATGTGGTGACTTTTCTAAAATAGACATTTCTTGGTTGTCTTGATAAAACTAAATTCCAACATTTCTGGGACACTTCATTAGAACTGGCCTTATCTATTGAATTAAAAGCAAGCCTCACTATAGAGGCGCAAACAAATTAACATAATATGTTTCAGCATCTCATGGGAAAAGAAAACTACTTATCTTCACCACACTAATTGCTGGAGTTAGGATTTTGTTCAAAACCAATTGATACTCGCAAAGAGTACAGATGTGCCAGACACAAGAGAAATGTAAACAGAGCAGCATTTAGATCCCCAGAAGAAGCATGCCATTTATATGTAAATGCATTATTATTATTTTAACGAAGCAAAATGACTCATTTAGCACGTTAATCCAACACTGCGAGACTCTTTGTGTACTTATGTCGATTGAATAATCTAGCATAGTACAAATGATCTTAAAACTTTTTCTATCCTAGAGAATTGTTGCAAGATGTGTTAAAGCAGAAAGGATTACCTTGGCTGCATAATGAGGTACAAGACAAGACAAACATTGTTCAAGCATAGGCATGAACAACAGGCTTTCCACAGTGGCAAATGGGGCATGGCCCCTCCAAGAAAAAAAAAATGCATTGAAAGACTTACAGCTCAATTCTTACCAACTTTCCAGTACTTATGAGCCAATGGGGTACATGCTGCATACTGCGGTATGGGCAATCTCGGAGGCATCCTCAAGGAAAGGGAATGTTTATTTCCTTTTCCTGGGACTGAATTGCAGCTGCATGTGCTGGAAAGTTGATTAGGATTGAACTGTCAATTGCATTAAATTACAGCCCAAGCCTTTCCCTGGCGGCGCCGTTGAATGCGGCAGCACCAAAACGACTACTGCTGTATCCAGTGGCATCACCGAGGCTGCCGGAGCTCTCCTCAGGGGAAGGGGACTGTCCCCTTCCTGAGGAAAGCCCCAAGCCCCACAATGGGTCTTCTCAAGTCTGTGTAGGTTATTTTGCCGGCGCAAACTTGAGAACCTCCATGTTGGGCTTTTCAGCCCGACACGGAGGATAGGCTATGGTGGAGCAGAGTTCTACTAGTTCGATCCCCCTCCCTCCTCCTGCCCCGCCTTCCCCCAGCTCTCCCTGCCCTGGAACACCTCCCCCCCCACCCTGAAAGTCCTTACCACCTCCCAGAGTTCTTTCCTTGCTCTGGGCAGTGTCCGTCTGGCATTGGGCTCAGTGCTGACTGCCGCTAGGCCTGCACCAGTGATCCTTATACTCTGGGTGCCGTAAACATGCTTTACAGCACATTTATGACACCTGGAGATTGTCGCTGGCACTCAGAGCCCATAGGATTGGGCTTTTAATCAAGTTAGGATTTTAAGTAAAGATTAATCAAGTAAAGATTTCAAGTGACTAGGCTAAATCACTGACTAATTAATCCTGTTTTCTGCTGTTTGTTCAACTCCACTGCTTCCGCACATCTGAGACTCTAGTTTGAAGCTGGCTTCTCATTCAGACATCTCTAAGTCTGTCAGCACTTGAAGAAGGAGCTGCAGACTCGAGATTCACATGACAAGACTCTGTTTTCTCAGTGCAGAGAGGACCAATTGACTTGTTCCAGTTGCTTCTCAGCAGCATTTAGCAGAAAGTTTTGATAATTCCTTCCCAGAACGTTCAGCCCAGTACCCAGCTTTTCAGCAAAGGACGCCAGCATTTATGAGGCAATTTTTAGCCAATCACATAAATTCAGTGAGCCTTGAGTAGGGCTGGCCCTAATCAAGATACCCCTTGGATACCACTTCCTTCCAACTAGCTGACTCTATAGGAACCAGCTGCCATATTAGGAGGAAGAGGCACAATTCTATCGAGCAGATGTCTCCCCTCCCTTTGCAACAGGCCTAGTTCCTACTCAGACAGACACAGTTTAGCATATTGGTTATCCAGAAGTGTACATATACAGAAGAAAATTGTATACGTGTATTGTGCACATGAATCACTACAATTTTTGTAGTAATGCATGCTATATGTGAGCAAAAGACCTTGGCCCCACCAACTCCAAACTTCACCAGCTGCCATTGACAGAGCGAGACATAAAAGCTACAAAGCCATTTGTTCATATACCACTCATTCATAAGCATAACAAGTCAATTTACCAGCATCACATCCATGACAGTATTCCATGACCAACATATAACATCCTGTCCACATTTTGTTCCCTATGTAAAATGAATGGTGTGCCCTAGAGGCCTTGCACCCCTTCTCTGCACCACTGTATCTTTGTACTAGGTACTCATCAAGTCTCAAATGATTCACAAGTCCACCTCCTCATACTACTGTTTGGCACTGGTAGTGCTCTTCAGACACAATCTTAACCAGGTCTACTCAGAGCCTATTTTGTTCAATGGGGCTTACTCTCAGGAAATGGTTGGCAACCTTCAGTCTCGAAAGACTATGGTATAAGCCTACAGCACTCAGTATTCCCAGGCGGTCTCCCATCCAAGTACTCACCAGGCCTGGCTCTGCTTAGCTTCCGAGATCAGACGAGATCAGGCATGTGCAGGGTAAGTGTGGTTAGGATTGGATTGCAGCCTTCCTTAAGCAACTACTCTTGGAACTGTGCTGACCAGATCAGAAGGGATGTGAGAGAAACCCATGTACCATTTCCAACCAGGAAAATCAACCTGCTTGTCAAACTGGCAGCATATCAAAGGAGGCATCACAGGGTCTCTAAAGGGCTCTTAAAAAGTCACGTAGTATATGCTAATTTTTTTTGTTTCAATGCTGCTGATTCATATTCTATGACATGCAATTTTAATATGGCACAAGGTTTTGGGAATATGCTGTTAGTACACACCCCTTTTTGCTCCACTCTGTGCCATTGCTATGACCTTGTCCTTAAGCTCATGCCAGACATACAGCTCACCAAGCTGAAAAGGTCAGTCAACCCTTTAATACTGAATGACCAGAGCCCTTGGATTCATTTGCTAGTCAGGCAGCTGCTTCAGCTCATCACACCTTTTGACACAGCTGAGGATCAGTTTGAAGCACCCTACAATGCTGTATTGTCAATATAAGAAGTGCTGAAATAATGCACCTGATTTTCTAAATTAGAGCGGCACATATTTGCTCTGAATGAATGCCGATAATCTGAGTAGGAGTAATAGACTGCTTTGTAACTAAGCAGTAGATACAGGACTGAGGCTTTTGATTTAAAGATGCTATCATGCCACCAAACACTTTTCCCATACCTAGAGTTTGGGATCACATAGGTTTCCAAATGTGCACAGTCTCCCCTAACTCCATCCTGGCTCCATTGCAGACATTCCAGAAGGTCAATCAGGACTTTACCTTGGGGGGTTGGGCATGGCTGCTGCTTTTAATCAAGAACATGCTAAGGCCATTGATTGGAACAGAAGACTGAAGCCCCACAGAGCATCTGTGTGTAACCCTTCTATAAGGTCTCCCCTGCTTGGCACAGGGCACAATTCTAACCAACTTTCCAGCACCAAGGTAAGGGCAATGCAGCTCCAAGGTAAGGGAACAAACATTCCCTTACTTTGAGGAGGCCTCCATGATTGCCACTCAACTGCAGGATGCAGCACATGCCACATTGGCACAGATATGTCAGTGCTGGAAAGTTGGTTAGGATTTGGGCCATAATCTCATTGGCAAAGCATGATAACCCAATCCTAACTGAACCCTCCCTGTGCCAATGCACCTATGCCAATGGATCGCAAGTTGCATCCTGTAGGGAAGCAGTCGCAGAAGCTAAGGCTAGGATGCCCATACAAAAAGAGGATGCCTTGTGAACACCTCTCTCCCATATTAATAAAGAGCTCTTAAATCTAAGCCCCCCCCCCCTTTAAAGCCCAACAGTAGCAGAACTTAAGGGCTTTGGTAGGTTTGGCAATCCACACCCTCCCAAGTGATCATGGTCTGGGCAGTTAAAGCAGTAAAATGTTTATTAAACGCCTGATTAAAAAAAACAATGAGCGGGAATAGCAAGGCATGGATCAAACAGCAAATGGGCAAGAAAAGAGGGTGTTGTTGGCACAGAGGTTAAAAGGAAACAGCAAACAAACAAACAAAAACTTCATCAGTGGCATCCCTGGCATTAGAGCCAAGGGGCATGTGGTACCAGTGAGGCATTGTGTGGCATCCCAGAGCGCTCTGAAAGCCTTGACCCTCCAGAGGACTCTTTAAACTGTATTTCTGTTTTTTCGGAAGTTCTGTTTAAGGACCCTTTAAGTTCTGTTTAAGGACCCTTTGGAAGCTCAGAAGCTTTTCTGGGATGCCATGTGAGGCACTGGAGTGCCCAGGTAAGTGAAGGGGGAGCCAGCCTTTGGAGGGATGATAGCCAGCTTGGGGGGAGGCACACTCTGCAGTTGTGGCATCACCCAGGGTTGTTACTGAACTTCCTGTGATTAACTGAGGAAGTATCTTTCTTTTCCTAATTACTAACACTGTCCTAGAATTCTGGCCCTTTCACTCACCTGGAGAGTGGGTGTACCTTTCACAGTGTGGCAGCAATGGACTACAGTGATACACCATCCTTGTGCATGACCATTCACTTGGATTGTTTATGACCACCTGAGTAACCCTACCTGCCATTTAATCTGGCCCAATGGGCATGGATGTCCAAGTGTGCTGTATAGGAGTTACTGTTTTAGCCAGAACCATGATGAAGACAATCAATTCACAAGATGACCTATCAGCTTTGCTAAGTGACGTTTCTGCATGATGCTGAATTCAGAGAGTCTTCAGAAAGCAGCTCAAATGGTGGCTGCTGCTGCAGGATGACTTAGCAGCCATTTAAAGTGGTTGAGGCATCACAGAAGCCTCTGGGGGATTAGAGGGGTCAAAACAGGTTACAAATATGAAAAAGTAGGAGAAAATCTGGGATTTCCACTACAAGTCCTTCAAACCTGACTCAGGAGAATGTCGCTGGCAACTCTAATCCAAATATTCTGCTCTGTTCTGGTAATGTGTGCCCTTTTATTTTGTATTAAGGTGCATATATTTTTTGACATTGGTTTCAAAACTGCCCTTGAGCTAAGCTAAGTCATTTCTATATATTGGTCTAATGTAAGCTGCATTGTCCCATCAGTGCAATGGCTTCCATTTGTTTTAAAATGCTTTAAATCAGTGTCAATATAAGCAGTGGCTGAGGATGTTGACAGCTTAGTTACTCAAAACACAGTGCATTACTGCTATTGCCCTCTGCAGCCTCTTTGACCTCTAAAAAGCCTACAGCATATGTTTTCCCTCTCTTTCAGTAAGCAGGTTAATACTTGTGATTTCCAATCTGCAGCTGCCAAGAGCTGACAAAATACTCCAGTGACTTCACAGGCACTTGCGATGATTAATACTTGACTACTATGATTTCCTTGTAATTTCTGTATTTCTGATGCAGTGATTCTGTGAGTATATATGGACTGGACTAGCAGTGTTGTAATTGTTGCATGAAACATTCATATTATGCAGGTGTTTGTTCAGCAAACGAAGTGTGGTAGTAAATTAAAGTATTCATATACACATATTGTAAAACCTCTGTAACTGCATCTGGGACATCAGGGGCAGTCAAGTTTAAACAAGAAGTATGTTCATCTGGGAACTGGAATTGTTTGGGCTAAATATCTCTAACATGATTCTGACCGCTTTCGGCAAACAGCAGTTTCCAAGACATTTTGGGGGAAGCTACAACAGTTGAACTGATATAAAACTAATATAAATCCGTAGTGTAGGTGTGCCCTCACACACAAGTGGAAGCCATTTGGCTGGTACTACCTGCAGGTGCGGCCTCGGTATCTGCGGGGGATCGGTTCTCAGACACACACCCCCATGGATACAAAAAACTGTGGATAAGGAAATCCACGATTTTCGTCCCCTTAAACCCTCTGGAAACTGGAGCTGCACAACAGTCCCTCTGGAAGGCTGTCTGAAGCTCACAGAGGCCATGTGTGGCCCTAGAGCAAGAACAAATACTGCTTCTAGTTTTCAGGAGAAAACCAGAAGTGACGTTTTTATGCCTTTATAAGGCATTAGGAGGGCTGGGGAACATCACTTCTGATTTTGCCTGAAAACTGAAGTAGCATTTTTTTCACACTATAGGGCCATTCTGAAGCCCACAGAGGCTGTGGGCAGACGTGCACGGCCTTTGCAGGCTTCAGAAAGCCCTCCTGAGGGGACTGGTGTGCAGCTGGCCAAGTCTGACTCAACATGGCAGATCCAGGGGACCCGCATTGAGCCAGATCCACGAATGTAAAATCCACAGCTAAACAGGCTCCACTTGAAAAGCGTTTCAATGTCAAAGAAAGTTCTTACCTTTCCTCCAAGTCATTATTGACTCAAGACCTGGCCATAAATTTGTATACAAATTTACATTCAGAGGAATACAAATTTGTACATCTGGGTACCAGGCATAACTCAATACTGAATGTTCTACTGAGATATGGTTGTCAATTAATGACAGCCATGCGAAGAGGAGAAATTGTTTCAAGTTTTGATGCAAGATAATAAAATACTCCCCTTGTCCATTAGCTTCAGTAAGAATTAGATCAAAGGGATATAGCTACAACAGTCATTCATTTTGTACTTGACCTTACTGTAAACCACTTTGAACAATATTTGGAAAAGCAGCATATATATTAAATGTTAAAGCATATATTCCTATGTGTCTGATATTTGATTAATTGATTATATTGAATGAATAATACACTTTTGATCAATTAAGCAGTTTCCCCAATTAATTCAGCTGGAAATTAATTCAGGGTCTGTTGGGACATGTATGTAGTTCCAGGAAAACAGGCTCCACTGGGTGCGTGGGAGGCCTGATATTGTTGGTAGTGCTGCCATCTACCTTGTCTTCCTTCATTTCTCTGTTTCCAAAAGTGGGGCAGGGAGAAACAGAGGCAGATGGAAACTGAGTTTCAAGTACTTTGTGAGTGATTCCACAGATGGCTTACAAAGCCACTTGGGTGGTGCTATGTATATTCGTGCATCCTGTGTATACTTGCGTAGAAAAGTTATCTAAGCTCAGGCTTCAAACAAATATTGGGGATTTGAATACCCCCCCAAAGAAGCAGCAAGCTTCCGAAACAAGTTTAATAATAATAATAATAATAATAATACAGGTATTTATATACCGCCTTTCTTGGTCTTTATTCAAGACGGTTTACATAGGCAGGCTGATTAAATCCCCATAGGGATTTTTACAATTGAAAGAAGGTTCTATCTTTCAAGAACCACAGCAGTCCAGATGTTTCACTCACATTCTGGCCTCCATCCTCCCAGGCTCAGAGCAGATGGAATAGCTCAGCTTCAGCTTGTCAGCTGCTTCAAGGTCGCACGGTGCCGGTGGCCTCGAACTGTCGACCTTGTGGATGTTATCTTCAGGCAAATGGAGGCTCTACCCTCTAGACCAGACCTCCTGCCTCCAAGTTTTGAAGCTTGGAGAGTTACTTGAAAGATGTTTGTTTTTGCCTGCTATAGTCTTCCTGCCAGCCTTCTAGCTTTCATTAACTCTTTTTTTCCAACCCAAGCAAGAAAAGAAATGGGAGCTCCTGTACCTTTCTTTTCCCCCATACCATTCTTGGATTGCAAGAGGATGTAGCAGGAAAAAAGAAGTAGGAATGGCTGTTGCACAAGTTTCTCTGAATCAAGTTTCTGTCTTCACGGCAGAAGACCTCGGGCAGATACCGCTGCCCGAACGGCCCCTCCTGACCGAGGAGTTAAGTCAGATAGAGGTTAAAAGAGAAGATGTTTCAGACCTCATTGATAAATTAAAGATCAATAAGTCACCGGGCCCTGATGGCATCCACCCAAGGGTTATTAAGAAATTGAAGAATGAAGTTGCAGATCTCTTGACTAAGGTATGCAACTTGTCCCTCAAAACGGCCACGGTGCCAGAAGATTGGAGGATAGCAAATGTCATTCCTTTTTTTAAAAAGGGAAAGAGGGGGGACCCGGGAAACTATAGGCCGGTCAGCCTAACATCCATACCGGGTAAGATGGTGGAATGCCTCATCAAAGATAGGATCTCAAAACACATAGACGAACAGGCCTTGCTGAGGGAGAGTCAGCATGGCTTCTGTAAGGGTAAGTCTTGCCTCACGAACCTTATAGAATTCTTTGAAAAGGTCAACAGGCATGTGGATGCGGGACAACCCGTGGACATTATATATCTGGACTTTCAGAAGGCGTTTGACACGGTCCCTCACCAAAGGCTACTGAAAAAACTCCACAATTAGGGAATTAGAGGACAGGTCCTCTCGTGGATTGAGAACTGGTTGGAGGCCAGGAAGCAGAGAGTGGGTGTCAATGGGCAATTTTCACAATGGAGAGAGGTGAAAAGCGGTGTGCCCCAAGGATCTGTCCTGGGACCGGTGCTTTTCAACCTCTTCATAAATGACCTGGAGACAGGGTTGAGCAGTGAAGTGGCTAAGTTTGCAGACGACACCAAACTTTTCCGAGTGGTAAAGACCAGAAGTGATTGTGAGGAGCTCCAGAAGGATCTCTTCAGACTGGCAGAATGGGCAGCAAAATGGCAGATGTGCTTCAATGTCAGTAAGTGTAAAGTCATGCACATTGGGGCAAAAAATCAAAACTTTAGATATAGGCTGATGGGTTCTGAGCTGTCTGTGACAGATCAGGAGAGAGATCTTGGGGTGGTGGTGGACAGGTCGATGAAAGTGTCGACCCAATGTGCGGAGGCAGTGAAGAAGGCCAATTCTATGCTTGGGATCATTAGGAAGGGTATTGAGAACAAAACGGCTAGTATTATAATGCCGTTGTACAAATCTATGGTAAGGCCACACCTGGAGTATTGTGTCCAGTTCTGGTCGCCGCATCTCAAAAAAGACATAGTGGAAATGGAAAAGGTGCAAAAGAGAGCGACTAATGATTAAGGGGCTGGGGCACCTTCCTTATGAGGAAAGGCTACGGTGTTTGGGCCTCTTCAGCCTAGAAAAGAGACGCTTGAGGGGGGACATGATTGAGACATACAAAATTATGCAGGGAATGGACAGAGTGGATAGGGAGATGCTCTTTACACTCTCACATAATACCAGAACCAGGGGACATCCACTAAAATTGAGTGTTGGGCGGGTTAGGACAGACAAAAGAAAATATTTCTTTACTCAGCGTGTGGTCGGTCTGTGGAACTCCTTGCCACAGGATGTGGTGCTGGCGTCTAGCCTAGACGCCTTCAAAAGGGGATTGGACAAGTTTCTGGAGGAAAAATCCATTATGGGGTACAAGCCATGATGTGTATGCGCAACCTCCTGATTTTAGAAATGGGTTAAGTCAGAATGCCAGATGTAGGGGAGGGCACCAGGATGACGTCTCTTGTTATCTGGTGTGCTCCCTGGGGCATTTGGTGGGCCGCTGTGAGATACAGGAAGCTGGACTAGATGGGCCTATGGCCTGATCCAGTGGGGCTGTTCTTATGTTCTTATGTACTGTTAGAAATAATATTTAAAATAGAGTAGATCAAGAATACTTGTTATTCTTGTTATGTACTGGTCAAACTAAAAATACTTTCAAACATCCTTTCATGTAAGCTTTTACTGTTTCCCCTTTTTTGATCCAGATGCAAGTTTAGAAATTCAGGTGAAAAAATGACAAAAGGAATAAAAAAGGAAAAGATCAAAACTGTTTACAGAAATAACTAAAAGCATACAGTTCTAGAATATATCTGTGTAGGTTGGAGGGTTTTTATACAACAGAATGTTAACAGCACAATCTTATGCATGTCTACTGATTCGTCCCAAGTAAATATGTATAGGATTAAGCCTATGGGCCCAATCCTATCTGGACCTTATGCTGGCAGATCTTGCAGTCTGCCACTGTAAGGCTAGTGCTGCAAATGTCCTGCTGTTTTGCAGACCACTGCCACCAGCGCTGAGCCCTGTATGTAGGTACACTGGCCCACAGAATGATCACAGCTGCCAGTATGTCAGCAGTGAGGAATGGAGCAAAGAAAGGTTTGAGGTGGGGAAAGGGTGGGACAGGTAATTCTTGGTGGCAGCCAGACAGGCCACATTCTATCCCCCCTTCCTAACCTGGACCCACCATCTGGCTCTCCTCAGACATGAAGAGCTGGTATAAGTCTGAGAAGACACATTGGAGACTAGGGGCCCAATCCTAAACATTTAAATCAAAGATTTGGGAAAGCCCAATTTTCATGTGAGCTGCCATTTCAGCTGTAACACCCCAGCAGCTGAGAGCCTGAGGGCTGGATAAAAAGCTTCTGGGGGCCGCATCCGGCCCCTGGGCCTTATGTTTGACACCCCTGTGTTAGACTGTATAACTATGATAGAATGGAAAGCAATCAAAACGTGCACTTAAAAAGTCCATGTGAGTTAATGGATCAAATGTATCTATTTTAATATAAAATCACTTACATGTAAGCCAACAAGTAAAAAAAAACCAAAATGTGTAGATTACCTTCAAAAAGTAAACATTTACAAAAACATTAGAATCACTGTTCTCTATGAAACCCGCAATGTGGTTTTATGTGTCCATTGCAATGTGTTGTTGTGTGTGTTTGATAAGATTAAGGTAGATTACCCTAGTGGAGGGGCTCTTAGGAACAGGGCCCAGTTGGGAGCAATTGGTCCAATTGACTTAAAGTTGACCCTAATTGTACATAGCCATCCAATAGAAAAGAACTATATGAAACAATAAGGTAACACCTGTATTAGAATCAAGTAGAACAGGGGTTCTCAAATTCTCCAGGAGTCTGAGCACCACTGTTAAGTTTTGATGGAGCAGGGACTGGGATGCAGGGTGCTCCGACAGCGCCGCATCTATTGAAGTGCTGCGGGGACCCAGGAACATTTTAATGTATGGGGGGGGATTTTGCAGCCTCCTGGAGGATCCTCCGGCAAGCCTCCCCGCCACAGCAGTGAGCTCCAATATGCAATCGGCGCTCACTTCCAGTTCTGACCAAAACCTGGAAGTGAGCTTTGATTGAAGATCAGCGCTCACTGCTATGGAGGGGAGGCTTGCCAAGAGGACTGCAAGCCTCCAGGACCCTCCAGGAGACTGCACAATCCTCTCCAGGTACATTAAAATGATCCTGGGTCCCTGAGGCATGGCAATCTCTACAGTGCCATAGGGCACTCTTTCCTGGGCCATTCCCCTTAAGGGGAAAGTGCCCCTTTTAAGTTTCAATGGTAGATCTTGACCCACTAGTTTGACTACCACTGAAGCAGAATGTTGCAAAATAGTGAGCAAACTTTTGAGACACTCAGAACTCTTTCAGACTTGAAATTGAGCAAGCTGAACACACACACACACACACACACACACACACACACACACACACACACACAAAGGTGAGGGGGAATGTGACAAAGAAACAGGAAAATCAGATTTCTGAGGAACTCAGAAGCTTGCTCACTACTTAGTGAGACTTTGGTCCTAGCAAAGATACTACACTACTGTTACATTGGATGGCTTCTTTTTAACTAAGCTTCAGGTTATGGTTTTAAACTTTGGTTCCTTTGTTGACTAACCTTTCAGAAAGAGAAGTACTCAGGCAGAGCTTCTGGATCAGGTGAGAAATACCTGCTTTGGACTAATCAGCGACTTTCCAGAGAGCCTGTGGCACAGCAACCTTGTAAACCCAACTGGCCTTCCAAGCTTTCTGACATTTTATTCCCTGCACTTCTTCGGTGTGGAAACCGGGAGTCTGGCTTCAAAGAAGCCTGAAAAAATTTTGATCACTGCAGAAAACCCAAGTCATTTTTCCTCAGGTCACAACCTTCACAGCTGTTGTACAAAAGTGACTGACAGGATACCTGTAGTTTATTTTTTCTAAAAATGTATCTTTAAGGCAAAAAAGCCCCTGGCTGGCCTACCTCACAGCTTCAATAAAAGTTCCTTCCTCATAGCTTCAATAATCCCTTTACAACCATGTTGATGCTGCATAAGGTGCCCAGCTTCGACAAACTCATTCAAATGTTTGGCTTTAAGGTTCCATGTCAGCTAGAAGGATGGAAATCTTTCTTTCTTCCTTTTCTCCATTGCACTGGCTATCCATCTGTTTTCCTTTCCTCCACAACCACAGAACTTTGGGATAGAATTTTGGGCAGTTGAATGGAAAAAGTATGTTAGAAAGTAGGTAAGAACATATGAAGAGCCCTGCTAGATCAGGCCAAAGGCCCATCTAGTCCAGCTTCCTGTATCTCACAGTGGCCCACCAGATGCCTCAGGGAGCACACAAGACCACAAGAGACCTGCATCCTGGTGCCCTCCCTTGCATCTGGCATTCTGATATAACCCATTTCTAAATCAGGAGGTTGCACGTACACATCATGGTTTGTAACCCGTGATGGATTTTTCCTCCAGCACAGGTTACAAGCCATGATGTGTCTGTGCACATTCAGGTAGTTGAATACATAACACTCATTTCTTTGGGTAGTTGAATAGGAAAGGTGAGAGGTTGGCATCACTGTTGAGTCTAGTAGAACCTATTAGAGAGGGTCAATTCAGAAATGATAAATGGCAACAAGCTGCTCCCATCCAATGTTGATGATTTAAGTATAGTCTCTGAAAGGGAACATCAGGGACATTTTTTGGGGGGGGGGGGAGAAGCCAAATTCCTTCCTGGGCTTGCATCTTTCCTTGCTCCTTTTCCCATTTATTTTCTTGCTCCTTTGCTTATAATTCAGTTCTCCTACATGGACCATACGGTCCAACGTTAAAACCTTCTTTTTATCCCCTTTTCTTTGGACCATGTGGAAGAAAAAGCAGAAGACACGGAAAAGAAAAGGAGAGATGTATCTCCTCTACTGGCCAGTATTAGGGAGTCACAGCCCAATCCTGTCCGCACTTTCCTGGGAGTAAGCCCCACTGACTCTAATGGGACTTGCTTCTGAGTAGACATGCATAGGATTGGGCTGTCAGTTCCTGGCTAGTTATAATTACTCATTCTTCATTATACAACAGTACAAATTATTCTAAGCCACTTTGGTTTGGATTCAAACCCCCCCCCCCCCAATTCTGATGGCTAATAAAAATCTCAGAATAAGACTGTAATATTTTATGTGTTGGCAGCTCACTGCTATCTCACTGGCATTCTATTTGATTCCTAGCTTTGAGCAAGATGAAATAAATATATTCCTAAATTTCCCATAGGGAGAGTTTCAAGGAGCTGTAATAGATAACTTCAAAGCAGTCTGGAAAAAGTAATGCAGCGAACCGCATTTGGGGTTGCAGCCATTTTCTTCTCATCATTTTGACTGATGAAAGCCGAGTGAGTATGATCTATCTTAATGTGTAACCCTCTTCTTTACTTAGGAGACTTCAAACACGGAATGGTCTTTAGGAAACAGTGCAGTCTTGACTGATCTACATATCGCCACATAGGGTTCAGCTTTTTGAAGACTATGACATATTACAGATATCGGTTTACAAATATGCTCTGATTTACTGGCAGCAACAGAAAGGCATACAGAGGCCAATATTTTTAACCATAGTCCTTACTTTGCTAAATGCAGCCTTGCATATCCAGAGACTACATTAACTTTTGCCTTGCTTTCTTAGTCGGAATTACACTTGTTAAGGTGAAAATGGTTGTTTGGCAACCTTCAGTCTTGAAAGGCTATGGTATAAGCCTACAGCACCTGGTATTCCCAGCCGGTCTCCCATCCAAGTACTAACCAGGCCTAACTCTGCTTAGCTTCCAAGATCAGAAGAGATCTGGCATGTGCAAGGTAACTGAAACTGAATGTTTGAGAGAGAAACATTCCTGTGGAAAGGCAGATAGGCCAAGCTCTCAGAATAATCAGAGCCATGCTTTAAAAAGTGTGTGCGCATGGAATAATTTTTAACACATATATGCTTCCAAGCCTTGAAAGTGGCCCCTGTCATGATTTGAACTACTCAGCTTTTCAAGGTCAGCTTTGCCCTCTATATTTTTCTTTCATTTGCTGCTTTGCTTTTTCTTATGCAATACAGGGAATGTTGTCTCTGGAGCATCCCTTGGCTTCATAGAAGCACCAATCAACTTTTCCCAAGAAAGTCTCCTTAGCTGTATAAGCATAAATACCAAAATGCTACCAGTGTTTGGGGCATGGAAGCAAACTTGGAAAGAGGTAGGCTATTTTTTTTCAGATGATTTATTGAGTAGGCTGCAAGTTTATTTTTTCTACCACAGAAAACTTACCATAGATACTCTCCTATTGGGTGATAAATTTGTCCCAACAGATCGCTCATGAATCAACCCTTCGCCTTATCTGCAGGGCCACCTGGGGTCAGTGCTGTTTCAGGCGCACTGCAGAGCAGCAGTGGTGTGTAGAGTGTGTAGGATGTGGTGACAGCTATTTTTGGAGCAGCCCCATGCTCTGGGCAGCTCAGGATTGGGCTGAGAGTCATCTAGCAGGAAGCAGCAGCATGCTAAGAGATGGATCAACATGGGAGTCAGATTTGCCTGGGAGTGAGGATAGCATTTGCTGGATGAAAAGATCCACCCATGGGTAACCAGGCTGCACAGTAATGTTCTTGACATTTTTCTTACTTCAGCAAAAACTTTGCAGTTGTGGAATCTGACTTTTCATTTGTCACCACCTTTTTTTCTGTCTCCATGAAATCTGGGGCTGAAAATAGAATGTACTGTATCACATGGAAATTAAAGGAGAAACATGTTTTTTGCATTGCATTAAACTGAGGTGCAGTTATGCTTTTCCTCATCCCTAGTTAAACTTGTTATATAGCTGGCACCATAATCTGTCCCCCTCTTCTTTAGTCACAAATGGTTCTATCCTCACATTGATTTGCTTGAATGGAAATCACTTCCATCCATTGAAGAGTGGAAGGGCAACTTTTGCTGTTTCCTCCTCTCTTGGTCTTCTTCCATACTACATCTTATTCTCCATGCTCTTGAGCAGGAGTGCCCGGCCCGGGGGCCACTTGTGGCCCTTGAGGACTGCCAATCTGGATCCAATGAGACTCTGACCCTCCAGAGACTTGCTGGACCACGTGCTGGCCCAGCGCAACTGCTCTCAGTGTGAGGACGACTGTTCGACCTTTCGCGTGAGCTGTGGGACGAGGGCTCCTTCCACTGCTTGTTGTTTCATGTCTGTGATGCAGCAGCGGCAGTGAAGGAAAGGCTGGCCTTGCTTTGTGCAAGGCCTTTTATAGGCCTTGAGCTATTGCAAGATTTTCATTCATTCCTATAAGTTCCATCTCTAATATATTCATTTATGTAAATTTATGTAAATTTATTCAAATTTGTAATGTAAATTAATTCATTTCTTCCCCGGTCCCTGACACAGTGTCAGGGAGAGATGATGTGGCCCTCCTGCCAAAAAGTTAGGACACCCCTGCTCTAGAGCAACATTTATCAAAGTGTGGTCCTTGGAGCCCTGGAGCTCCCTGATGCCCTTCCAGGGGATCCCCAAGCATACCATAAGACCTGCTCCATTCTCAGGTGTTGCCTGTAAATCCCTGTCACTACCCCCTGCCTCTCTTTGCTCATTTGTCCTGCCACCTCTCCCATGGTGTTCATTCCCTGTATGTCCTTCAGCCCATCAGCTGCTTACAGTGGCTCCTACAGAGCTTGGTGTGGTGCTGTATTGTGCAGGTACCAAAGCTACAGGTGACCCAGCAGTCACTTCCAAAAGGCTGCACCATTTTTCCAGATGCTCCTCTTTAGACTTACCAGGTCCACTGTGGCAGAAAGCAGGGTGGGTGCAGGATCCAGACAGGGAACCCTCTCCTGGGCTGCCACCCAGAGGGGTGAGTCAGTGGCGGATCTGGGGTGGGTGGCAGGGGGAAAAAGCCCCAGGAGTGCACTTGCCATGCCCCCTCCACTGCCACCTCTGCCTACCGCACTGCCCCACCTGCCCATTGGAGCCATTCTGTAGGCTGGCAAAGCCCCACATGGTGCTCTACAGCCTGCATCTGAGGCTACTCCAGATGGGGAGTGTATCCTGCAGGGGGAGCAGTCTGGAGGTCTTCTCCTCTAAACTTTACTTAGTGTAAAATTATTTACACTGCCCTCAAGTAAAGGGCAGGCCTCCACTGCCTCAATGGGTATCTTTGGATCTGAACCAGCTATTTTGCTGGCACAGGTCTCAGGAGAGTAAGGAAGAGGAAAGGAAAGCGGAAACATGTTTAGATTCCTGGTGTATGCCAGTGCCACAGAGATCCACCCCTCCCTCCTCCATTTTGCTTCCCACTTGTCCCTTCCTACAAGGCCAGCATAGCCCTAGTTAGGATCAGCCTGTTATTCTTTCTTTTGCTCATTGTAGAATATTTTGTGTAATGAATACCACCAGGAAAAACTGCTCGCAGCAAAGTCCAACAGACTGCCAGGAGATGTGCTAACGACTACTGGCTCCAGCTCTGTTCCGAGATACAGATAGCAGCTGACACAGGCAACATCAAGGGGATGTATGATGGTATCAAGCAGGCCCTAGGTCCAACACAGAAGAAAATTGCCCCTCTGAAGTCTGCCACAGGCGAGGTCATCCAGGATCGGGCGCAGCAGATGGAACGCTGGGTGCAGCACTACTCTGAGCTATATTCCAGAGAAAATGTAGTCACCGAAGAAGCACTGAACAACATTGAGTGCCTGCCTGTGCTGGAAGAGCTTGACAGTGAACCAACCCTAGAAGAACTTCATGTGGCCCTGGACTCCCTTGCCTTTGGCAAGGCACCTGGAAAAGACAGCATCCCTGCTGAAGTCCTAAAATGCTGCAAAGAGATCATCGTCACTGAGCTGCATGAAATCCTCTGTCTCTGCTGGAGAGAAGGTGGAGTACCTCAAGACATGAGGGATGCAAACATCATCACGCTGTACAAGAACAAAGGTGACAGGGGTGACTGCAACAACTACCGCGGCATCTCTCTCCTTAGCGTTGTAGGAAAGCTGTTTGCCCGAGTTGTACTAAAGAGGCTCCAGGTACTTGCAGAGAGCGTCTATCCAGAATCGCAGTGTGGATTCCGAGCCAACAGGTCCACCACTGATATGGTATTCTCCCTTAGACAACTGCAGGAGAAATGCAGGGAACAACGACAGCCACTCTTTATAGCCTTCATAGATCTCACAAAGGCTTTCGACCTGGTCAGCAGAGACGGCCTCTTCAAGATTCTCCCCAAGATTGGATGTCCACCCAGGCTCCTCAGCATCATCAGATCTTTCCACAAGGACATGAAGGGCACTGTTGTCTTCGATGGCTCCACATCAGACCCTTTTGACATCCGAAGCGGAGTGAAGCAGGGCTGTGTTCTTGCACCAACCTTGTTTGGGATTTTCTTCGCTGTCCTGCTGAATCAGGCCTTTGGAACTGCAACAGAAGGCATCTATCTCCGGACCAGATCAGACGGAAAGCTCTTCAACCTCTCCAGACTGAGAGCAAAATCCAAAGTCCAGCTGAAATGTCTGCGTGACTTCCTCTTTGCCGACGATGCAGCTGTCACTACCCACTCTGCCAAAGATCTCCAGCAGCTCATGGATCGTTTTAGCAAGGCCTGCCAAGATTTTGGACTGACAATCAGCCTGAAGAAAACACAGGTCATGGTTCAGGATGTGGACTCACCTCCCTGCATTACAATCTCTGAGCATGAACTGGAGGTTGTCCATGACTTTGTGTACCTTGGCTCAACGATCTCCGACACTCATTCTCTCGATGCCGAGCTAAACAGGCGCATCGGTAAAGCAGCTACCACGTTTTCCAGACTCACAAAGAGAGTCTGGTCCAACAAGAAGCTGACGGAACATACCAAGATCCAGGTCTACAGAGCTTGCATCCTGAGTACACTTCTGTACTGCAGCGAGTCATGGACTCTTCGCCCACAACAGGAGAGGAAACTGAGCGCTTTCCACATGCGCTGCCTCCGACGCATCCTCGGCATCACCTGGCAGGACAAAGTTCCAAACAACACAGTCCTGGAACGTGCTGGAATCCCTAGCATGTATTCACTGCTGAAACAGAGACGCCTGCGTTGGCTTGGTCATGTCGTGAGAATGGATGATGGCCGGATCCCAAAGGATCTCCTCTATGGAGAACTCGTGCAAGGAAAGCGCCCTACAGGTAGACCACAGCTGCGATACAAGGACATCTGCAAGAGGGATCTGAAGGCCTTAGGGATGGACCTCAACAAGTGGGAAACCCTGGCCTCTGAGCGGCCTGCTTGGAGGCAGGCTGTGCAGCATGGCCTTTCCCAGTTTGAAGAGACACTTTGCCAACAGTCTGAGGCTAAGAGGCAAAGAAGGAAGGCCCATAGCCAGGGAGACAGACCAGGGACAGACTGCACTTGCTCCCGGTGTGGAAGGGATTGTCACTCCCGGATTGGCCTTTTCAGCCACACTAGACGCTGTGCCAGAACCACCTTTCAGAGCGCGATACCATAGTCTTTCGAGACTGAAGGTTGCCAATACAATATGTCCCTTCCTACAAGGCCAGCATAGCCCTAGTTAGGATCAGCCTGTTATTCTTTCTTTTGCTCATTGTAGAATATTTTGTGTAATGAATACCACCAGGAAAAACTACCATAGTAAATTAGTTAACTCATTTAAATACAGGGATAGAACATATGCAAATAAAATATTTCCTGGAGATCATTTTATTGCTTTGTTCAAAATCATTTGAGCCCGAGGGCAGAAAGATTCCAATTCAGGCATTCTGTCAAGGCACCCATAGGTTTTGAATTGCTTGTTGATTCTTGTTATCTGTAAACTAAAGGCAACCTCTCAAAGTTGGCCAGTAACTCACTGTGTTGCTTGAAGTTCTTGTCATGAAATACATCTTGTCACTTATTCTACATTTGTTTCACTTTCTGCTGTTGCTGATTTGTTTTGCTACATGTTTGCATTGCTACCAATGCCTAAAGGAATGTTTTTATATTTCCACAGCGTTTTCTCTGCTTCTGTGCCATCTGGCATTGCCTGTTCCTTGATTTCTTCATTATTCTCATCATTGCAATGCCTACAAGGTAATACTGGCACCATCCTTTGCATTTTTAAAAGCAGGAATGTGCTTTAAATGGCTTTTCAGTATTACATTATCTTCAAATCTGGCCAAAAGCCTAAAATAGTGAGGCATTATGCATTTCCCACTTTTCACCTCCAGATTAAATATTTGGATCATCTTCAAGTATGTAACATGCAGAGAACTTGTGTAGGATTTGTCATCATGCAGTTTCTACTCAAGCATTTTCTGAGAGTTTTTGTGAGTTTTAAGTGGTGTATAGTCCAAAAATGCATAAGGATGAATTGTGATTCTGGGTTCAAAACATTTCTATATATTTCAGTTTTTTCTTGATGCTCCCTGCAATAGGTGTGCTATAGATCTAGTCAAACTGGGTTATATGGTTCTTTTATCCCATGGAGATATGTCCACTAATTAAACTCACCTATTGTTGTTGTTGTTGTTGTGATTTATGCATAGTTAACCATATATTGGTGGCTAGATTTGTCCTGTTGGGTCCTTCTCAAGGACCTGGGATATTCACAGATATTTTTGTAATGTGTGTGCTGTACAGAGTAAAACTGTTTTCTGTTTTTGGTGTCTAGTGATTTCATTTACACCCAGGATGTTCAGATGTTCTTCAAAGATTTTTGGAATTGTGCCTGGAGTGCCAACAATGATTCATACCATTTTAGCCCTTTTCTGCAATAGGTATTTGACTTCAATTTGCATATCTTTATATTTTATCTTTTCCTGTTTTTTTTCCCTCTTCATTTCTCCATCTCCGAGTATTGCCACATCCACTAAGCAGATCAACTTCTTTTCAATTATTGTCAAATCTGGGGTGTGGCCTAGATGTTTGTCTGAATATAAAAATTCCACAAAATGTGCACTTGTTAATTTTCAATCACTTTCAGCTTTGTAGTCCCACCAATTTTTGACACTAGAATATTATGCATTCTAAGAAAATATTTCTTTACTCAGCGTGTGGTTGGTCTGTGGAACTCCTTGCCACAGGATGTGGTGATGGCGTCTGGCCTGGACGCCTCTAAGAGAGAATTGGACAAGTTTCTGGAGGAAAAATCCATTATGGGTTACAAGCCATGATGCGCATGTTCAACCTCCTGATTTTAGAAATGGGCTATGTCAGAATGCCAGATGCAAGGGAGGGCACCAGGATGCAGGTCTCTTGTTATCTGGTGTGCTCCCTGGGGCATTTGGTGGGCCGCTGTGAGATACAGGAAGCTGGACTAGATGGGCCTATGGCCTGATCCAGTGGGGCTGATCTTATGTTCACTTCCTGGTCATGCAATGCATTCTGTGGCAAGCCAGGACCAAGGAAGATTGCTCTGCAGCCTTGCAAATGGCCTGATTTTGCAGCAAAAAGGTAGGGAAGGCGATTTTCTTACTTATTTTTATTTTTAAAAGCATTTTTTAAAAGGCCTCCAGTATCTGCCGATATTGGTCTCAATGGGTGGGGGAACCAACCTCCCACAGATACTGTGGAACTACTCAGTATAATTTTACTCACATAGAACTTTAGTCTCTTCTTTATAATTTCAAAACACTTAAAATGAAAATATGTAAAAATAGACTAGTAAAAAATGAAGAATGTCCCAAAGTTTGATTGGTCTCTTTGTTTTCACTGCAGTTATTTGCTCCTAAAACATAAAGACCATGAGAGTACCTAGGGAAGTACATCAGAAGTGCAACCTTTTATCTTTGGTAGGTGACAAGATAGGTCAACAAGCTCACATGGCTCAGCAGTGAGGCAACAGAAGGTACAGACAGCTGGCTTTCAATTGAAGAAATCCCATTTGTCTGGAAAGGTTAGCGCAATGTCCTTCATAGCATTATCCACCCCGAATCTATGGTTATGACAGTACCCCAGTGCTTCCTTTCTTTTCCACAGAATGAACTACTGATGGGGGACAAAAATCTTGCCTTTCCTGTTGCACCATTAAAACCAATTTATTCTTTATCAGCCTTGCTCTAGCTAGAATCCCATTTAGGAAACGGAATTAGAGTGAACTTTTCATTGAAGTTGAAAGAAGCAGGGGTTTCAAACACACCATGAGAATCCTCACAAAATGATCACACTTTAATTGTGCTGTTGATATAATTCTAAAATAAAGATATTTGATGTGAAGGATTTGAATGAAAAGGAAGGAGTGAACAGTTAAAACCTTTTTACTTGTTTTCTGCAGTCTTTTTATTGAAAGTTTCATCTCATCAGATGATCTCTTGCCATTTAATTTAAACTACCTGAAAAGAGCGTTATGAATCTAGAAAACTCAGAAATGGTTTGATTTTTTTTTCATTCTGTTAAGGTTAAATGTTATTTCTGCTTTGCTTTGTTCCGTTTTTTTTATTAGAGTGTTTCTGTATTTTTTAAAATTGTTTATTTTATCAGTGGTATAAGGAAACTTGCGACACTGACCACTCCCTGGTGTGCAGCAGAGTGAAACTGCAAGCAAAGTGACTGTATCACACGAAAAAGGAAGGAAGACCTCGCATTGATACCAGCAAGATCCAGGATCAGAGGAAAGTGGAGGAATTTGCACAAGCTCTTGAGGAATCTCTTCCAGGCCCGGCCGATGCAAACGCATCCAACAGATGGGAACATTTCAAGAATACCGTTTACAACACCGCCTTGTCCATATTTGGCAAGAGGACCAACAAGACGGCAGACTGGTTTGAAGCCCACTCTGAGGAGTTGACACCAGTCATTGAGGAAAAGAGGATAGCTCAAGCAGCATACAAGCCCTGTCCCAGTGAGCGCAACCTGCAGGTCCTCTGAGCTGCTCGCAGCAAAGTCCAGCAGGCTGCCAGGAGATGTGCTAACAACTACTGGCTCCAGCTCTGTTCCGAGATACAGATAGCAGCTGACACGGGCAACATCATGGGGAAGTATGATGGTATCAAGCAGGCCCTAGGTCCAACACAGAAGAAAATTGCCCCTCTGAAGTCTGCAACAGGCGAGGTCATCCAGGATCGGGCACAGCAGATGGAACGCTGGGTGCAGCACTACTCTGAGCTATATTCCAGAGAAACTGTAGACACCAAAGAAGCGCTGAACAACATTGAGTGCCTGCCTGTGCTGGAAGAGCTTGACAGTGAACCAACCCTAGAAGAACTTCACGTGGCCCTGGACTCCCTTGCCTTTGGCAAGGCACCTGGAAAAGACAGCATCCCTGCTGAAGTCCTAAAGTGCTGCAAAGAGATCATCGTCACTGAGCTGCATGAAATCCTCTGTCTCTGCTGGAGAGAAGGTGGAGTACCTCAAGACATGAGGGATGCAAACATCATCACACTGTACAAGAACAAAGGTGACAGGGGTGACTGCAACAACTACCGTGGCATCTCTCTCCTTAGCGTTGTAGGAAAGTTGTTTGCCCGAGTTGCACTAAAGAGGCTGCAGGTACTTGCAGAGAGCGTCTATCCAGAATCACAGGGCGGATTCCGAGCCAACAGGTCCACCACTGATATGGTATTCTCCCTTAGACAACTGCAGGAGAAATGCAGGGAACAATGACAGCCACTCTTTATAGCCTTCATAGATTTCACGAAGGCTTTCAACCTGGTCAGTAGGGATGGCCTCTTCAAGATTCTCCCCAAGATCGGATGTCCACCCAGGCTCCTCAGCATCATCAGATCCTTCCACAAGGACATGAAGGGCACTGTTGTCTTCGATGGCTCCACATCAGACCCCTTTGACATCTGAAGTGGCGTGAAGCAGGACTGTGTTCTTGCACCAACCTTGTTTGGGATTTTCTTTGCTGTCATGCTGAAGCAGGCCTTTGGAACTGCAACAGAAGGCATCTATCTCCAGACCAGATCTGACGGAAAGCTCTTCAACCTCTCCAGACTGAGAGCAAAGTCCAAAGTCCAGCTGAAATGTCTGCGTGACTTCCTCTTTGCCGACGATGCAGCTGTCACTGCCCACTCTGCCAAAGATCTCCGAGCAGCTCATGGATCGTTTTAGCAAGGCCTGCCAAGATTTTGGACTGACGATCAGCTTAAAGAAAACACAGGTCATGGTTCAGAATGTGGACTCACCTTCCAGCATTACAATCTCTGCGCATGAACTGGAGGTTGTCCATGACTTTGTGTACCTTGGCTCAAAGATCTCCAACACTCTTTCTCTTGATACTGAGCTAAACAAACGCGTCGGTAAAGCAGCTACCACGTTTTCCAGACTCACAAAGAGAGTCTGGTCCAACAAGAAGCTGACGGAACATACCAAGATCCAGGTCTACAGAGATTGCGTCCTGAGTACACTTCTGTACTGCAGCGAGTCATGGACTCTCCGCTCACAACAGGAGAGGAAACTGAACGCTTTCCACATGCGCTGCCTCCGACGCATTCTCGGCATCACCTGGCAGGACAAAGTTCCTAACAACACAGTCCTGGAACGTGCTGGAATCCCTAGCATGTATTCACTGCTGAAACAGAGACGTCTGCGTTGGCTCGGTCATGTCGTGAGAATGGATGATGGGCGGATCCCAAAGGATCTCCTCTATGGAGAACTCGTGCAAGGAAAGCGCCCTACAGGTAGACCACAGCTGCGATACAAGGACATCTGCAAGAGGGATCTGAAGGCCTTAGGAATGGATCTCAACAAGTGGGAAACCCTGGCCTCTGAGCGGCCTGCTTGGAGGCAGGCTGTGCAGCATGGCCTTTCCCAGTTTGAAGAGACACTTTGCCAACAGTCTGAGGCAAAGAGGCAAAGAAGGAAGGCCCATAGCCAGGGAGACAGACCAGGGACAGACTGCACTTGCTCCTGGTGTGGAAGGGATTGTCACTCCCGGATTGGCCTTTTCAGCCACACTAGACGCTGTGCCAGAACCACCTTTCAGAGCGCGATACCATAGTCTTTCGAGACTGAAGGTTGCCAATATATAAGGAACCTTGAAAGAGCTTTCCTTCAAAGTTTAGAAATGTGGGGTAAAAATATTCAATCAATCAATATTACTATTGTGAATGAGTAAGCTTGCACACTTCAAACTATTATGGTTAGGGTACATGGCAACTGCACTCATCTAGAAAAGAGATTATCTTTTATGAAGCATAAACTATTCTTTAAAAACTTTCCAAATAAATTTGACAACAAAATTTGATACAAAAATAACAGTCTTCATTCCTGTGACTGAAAGCCAAGGGAGCTCATACCATCAACATCAGAGGACTGTTGGAGGATCACTTTCTCAGTCTTCCTAGAGCCTCCTTAAGCACTGAAGGAAAGGTAGAAGAATATAGCCATGCTAGCTCCTGAAGGAAACACCATCCTTCAGGTCCTAAAGGGACCACCAGTAGCTTCCCGACAACTCCTTGTATTCTCTGTTGTTCATTTAGTATTTTAAACTAATGTGAATGTCTTGACAGAAGGGCAGTATAGTATATAAATATATGATTACAGGTTGAGTCTTGGGATTTGCGAGGGTTCCATTCCCAGAACTCATGTGGATGGCAAAAATTGCATTAAAGCAAATCCATTTAGAAAACAATGTCCCTTTGCTAGGCAATTTAAAAACAACCTTACTGACCTTAATGATATAAGAGAGTCACTAGGAAGACAATCTATCAATCCATCTCTCTCCAGGTGCTTAGAGAGGCTTCACTTCAAGCCAGTGACCCCTCCCTTCACCAATGCAAAGTGATTATCATTCTTTCACATGCTTAGGGGGAAGGGAGGGGTTGCTTGCCTCAGAAGGAAGCTGTTCTAAGTGCCTGAAGAGAGAATGTTTGATGAATTGACAGCCGGCTGCCCTCTCTATCATTAAAGAGGCTATTGTTAAATAACTTTTTTCTTTTAATTTAAAGGGTCCTTCTCATCGCATTGAGATAAAACCACTGGTGAAAAATCCATGGATAATTAGGTTATACCCTTATTTTTGAATGAGGATGGGTAAAATTACACAGACTATAAAACCCATGGTGCAGTGAAACTGTGAGTGAAAAATATACACAGAAACATCCAAGGCAATTCCTGAAAGTTAAAAGAAAATTCTTTTGCTGTATACCATATTCACTGAACTTTTTTTGTTGAAAAGTGATACATAATTATTATTTTTTAATAAGAATAATAGTGAATGAATTAGCCTGTTGAAATACTGCTAGGTTGGTTTTTAATTATAAGATGATAAAAACTCTTGTTGAGTTCTAGCTGTTAAAAAAAGGTCATAGCTGCACAGCAGTGATAACATCCATAGCCAAAATAGCTCTAAAGTAGTTTATTGGAATTAATATGCAAAGTTTTCTAGAATATAAGATGGATCAGCCGATGTTTGCCCAGATTCCCTATCTAATTTTATATGGCACTAGTGAATTGTTTTGCTTCTGTTCCAAAGCCCTTACTGAGTTTGACACAAGACTATGAAAACTTGGGTTCACATGAACTGTGAAATGTTTGTTCCAAATCAACAGACATTTTGTCATGTACCTTAACAGAGCCAGGACTTCACATAAAAATAATGTGATTCTTTTGGCAGTGCTGTGGCAATTAATAGAGTGGAATAATTTATATAATATTACAATCTGAGCAGGCGTATGTGTCCCAGATGAAATGTCACCTGGCACATGAAACAATCTTCAGATGGAGAAATCCTACTGAGAAGGAATTAAGAAAGTATTGTGAAAGAGAGACCAGGTATGAGTTGGCAAAGTCTCAGTCTCTTGGCAAGCACTCAGCTGAGTTCTCAGTTATTCTCCACTTCAATAAATCTGCCTCCTTAAGGCCTATAGACCACTTAGTATATCCAGTTACTCATCCCTTCTTCCTTCAGTAGAGGCCTCATCACTGGTCTCCAGCCTTCCTTGGGAGGAAGGTGAACCAGGCTGTCTTGGAAGCTCCCTCGCCCATCCACCTCTGGCTTGCTGTATCTTTGCTTTTTTTTGGGGGGGTGGTGGTGGTGCAAAGTTTATTTATTACAGATAAAGGTAAGGAAAATGGGTTAAACTTAGGGCTGGGACTACATAGGTTACGCATGAGGATATTAGCCATAGATTACAACATGTCTAAATCCAAAAAAGAAATCAACAATGACTGAAAAGAAAAATAGTCATTGATACATAATACAGGTATTTATATACCACCTTTCATGGTCATCAGATTTCTCCTCAGACTTTATTTCAAGGCGGTTTACACAGGCAGGCTATACTAAATCCCTATAGGGATTTTTACAATTGAAGAAAGTTCTGTCTTTCAAGAACCACAACATTTCAGATGGATCTTTTATGATCTGGTATCACATTCTGGCCTCCAGTTTCCTCCCACGCAAGCTGACAATCCTTCATATCTCACTTGAAGGGTGGCCAAAGAGCAGATGGAATAGCTCTGCTCAGCTTGTCAGCTGCTTCAAGGTCTCGCCGTTCACGGTGCCGGTGGCCTCGAACTGGCGACCTTCAGCTGTTATCTTCAGGCAAACGGAGGCTCTACCCTCTAGACCAGACCTCCTGCCATTATACTAATTAATGATTTAACTAAACAATCAATATTGTTTAAAATTATTTATCCAGTCATAAAAAGGCTTCAAATTTTGCACATACAATATTCTTGCTGCTATACTGATATGTACATTAAAATGTTTCTTATATTGGTCTTCAATTTCTGATATCACATTTATTTCCGGTTTGAATGGTACTACACAATTCAATATCTCTTGTAAAAATATATATCGTTTTCAATATTTCTTTACTTTCCACATATCCACCACATATAATAAAGAATTCCCTCAATCTCTCTGCATATCTAACAGTTATTTGATGACCCAGGGTACATTTTTGCTACTTCCACGGGAATTAAATATCATCTATAAAACAATTTATATAAATTCTCTTTAGAAAATACCACTTTAATTATCTTAATACCACTTTAATTATCTTAATATTTGTATTCCAACTTTGTTTTCATTTACATATGCTTTGATTTGACATAATTAATGGAATACTCCTCACTTCTGAGGAGAATTCAATCCATTAATATCTACAAAATAATTTCCACTTGTTATTCAGCCATTTTCACTTCTTAGTATTTTCTTTATTCTGTCTTGTTGATATTTTCCTTCTTGCTCCTCCCACTGCTCCTTCCACTCCTTCTTCTTCCTCTTAACTCTCTTATATTTCTTGATCCCTCTCTTTTCTTCTTCCGTTTTCTCCATTTTATTCTTTTTGAATTTAATCCAAAGGTTCTTCTTCTTGAAAGGACGCGCTCTCTTTCTCTGAGTTCCCTCTTTTTTCTTCCTGAAAATTCTGAGTTCTAATAATAAATGCTGCTTTTTCCATCTCCTGTCTCATTACAAAAATCTCCAATTCTTTAGTTTCATCTGACATTTGGTCCATTCTTTTTTTCCATCCCCTCCATACTTTTCTTTGTTTGTCTGTTTGTCAGGGAGGAGTTTATTTGCCTCATTCAGATTGCTTTCCAACCTCTTGCTTCATTTCACTTCTGAATTCTCACAACATATCCATTAATGAGGTCTGGCTTTTGCTAACATCCTTTAAATTTTTTGATGTCATTCTTATCAGTATCAAATCAAGCCAATATAACTCTGGCTATAAAAAAGAAAAACAAAACGGTCCAACAATTAATCAACCAAGTCTCATTATCTTGCTTCACCTTCTTATAAGCCTAATTCCCAAATTTTATATCTAAAAGGAATAAGTCAATAAGTCACTTCAAGTCAATATCAGTGCCCAAACATTCCAAATTAAGTTAGTATACCTTTAGTTGTTGAGGCCCGAGTCAAGCCTTTTGCGGCAAAAACGAAAGTGAAAGTTATTCCATCCTTTAAAGATTAATTGTTAATTTCTTTTCCATGCTTACCATTCCAACAGGGTGATCCTTTATATTCTCTTATTTACTTTTCTTCCAATCATCCTTGTTACAAAAAAGAAAGAAAAAAAACTGCTCCAGCAGGGGCTTCTTTAAATCCACATACGCTCTTTTTCCCCTCTGTGTGGCTGCAAGCCAACATAAATAATCTTAAAGTTGTCTTTCCTTCCTTCCAATCTCTTGATTGCAATTCTTTTTATCACCTTTTAATGAACTGGTTACTCACAGTTAAAGGCTTTGTTTGCTTCATGTTTTATCTAGGCCGTGGGGGGGGGGAGTCTTCAGCTGTCCAAATCATCTCCGAAGATGTCATCCGGGGTACGAAGTGATTCAGCACAGAGCAATCAGGGAAAATATCTCTGAAACTGCCATCTCAAGAGACTGCCCTGTTCAAGCTCTCAGCCTTCGTTCCTTCTTCTTGGCAACGAAGAGTACCTCATTGTTGAGGTCCTTGGAAAACACATCTATTTAACAGTTCCTCTCAGAGCCCTCCAACATTCCCTGCTACTTCACTGAGTGTTAACTCTGCCCCCCGCTTGCTGTATCTTTGCATAGCATACCAAGGCCTTGGTCATTGCTCCCTGGTAATGCACAAGACAAGCAGGTTCAGGTTTAACAGCCCAGTCCTATTGATGGGGTCTGCCACCAGAACTAGCGTTCCAATGGGGGAACACACTTTCCAGTCATCTTAAAAGCTAATCTGAAAGCATGTATAGCTGTAGGCTTCTGGATCGCCACTGGAGAGGCTGCAGATGCCTAGTGGGCCATGGTGAACAGAGGAGCACCCAGCAATGCTGGTGAGTGGATGGTGGGGGCTGAAGAGAGAGAAATGGGGCTAGTGCAAGAGGTGTGTCAGAGGTGTCAGAAGGAGTCAGAGGTGGGAGTAAGTTGCTCAATACAGGTGATTTATGCCAGATACTATCTCCTTCTTTGCCTTCCAACACACCCCCTTCCTCTTCTCAGACTAACTAAAGAGCTAGCACAGGTCCAAAGAGACTCACTGGTGAACAGGAGGTTTGGGGGAGGCAATGGAAAAACTGATGGAGTCACAGCATGTACTGCAGCCCATTTTGGCCTGGCAGCATGCTGTAGCACATAAAACCATAGAATCAGACTGTAAATGGGCCACAATTTTATTGAAACACCTATACACATGTTAATGTATACACAAGACTTGTGCAGCCCTACATATACCACCACTCCATCCCCTTTTGTTGCAGGTGTCCTTCCTTCGGGGAGGCAGTTCTAATCCTAACCAACTCAGAAAATATATAATTTGCACTCCATTTTACTCTCCTGTTTGCCCCCTTGCTGCTTCCATCAGGTATTCTGGGCTGTGCTAAATTATGCTGGCAGGACCAACACTAGCCATACATGATCACAGTTCATGTGCTTGCTTTGCCAGTCACCCCAGCTAATGCAATGACTAAACAGCTGCTTTCCAGGTAAGCTGATGGCCATGGCTCTGTTGAAAGAAACAGTATGTATATTTCTCTGTGTCTTGATAAAACACCAGGCATTCCGAAACCATGACTCAGAACTGGTCTGCAAAATAAATGTCTCTTAATGAGCAGTTGCATTATTAAAAACAACAAGGGAACTCCTGGGACTTTAAAACAAACTTCTCTAATTACTGCAATTTAAATGTGCAGCATTAATACCCAACAAGCCTATTATAAATAAAAGCTTTTAAGCAGGAAAAGAATTAAACTCTTGAATTCCATTAGTGACATCTGATAGCGGAGCACATTAAGAAGCAAAACAACATAACTGGCCGCTTCCTTCAAGTCTTTTCTTCGAAGTGTGTTAATTGCACTCACTGCTGGGCCAAAAAACAAACTGCGTTCCAAGTGCTGACCTCGGAAAACAAGGATGTAATTTTGTTCTTGACCATATTAAAAAGAAACCTCGACTGACATACTGGTGCTTTCTCCTACAGCTCATGAACCCAGAAGAAGAATTAGCTTTGCAGATAGCAAATTAACCTTAACTGAATAGCCCTGCACACATGTTAGTGAGGGGAAAAGACTGATGTTTCTTTAACTATGAAGTTGGTATGTCCACAGTGGCTTAGTGTAATTTTTCCTCCAGGAATTCAATAGCACCTAAGAGGATTGACTGAGAAACAGCAGTCGGCAAATACAGCTCCAAGTAGTTGTGTACAAACATGTCCAACCCAGACCCTGCTGTTGCTAGTAATGTCCCTCAGCACATCACATCAGTCCTAAAATACAGCCTAAGAGCTACCTGGAGAGATATTACCAGCTCACATGAGCTGCTGCACGGAGGCAGTGGCTTGCAGTGTCTGCCTAAAGGCTCCTTGTGGTGCTATCTCTCAGTTCCATGCTCAGCAATTTTTCAGCATGCCTGGGATTCGTCCTCCAAGTTTCTATAGCTGTATTGAATAAAATGGTTTCATTCTTCCTTCTGAAAAAAGGGGCAAAGATCCCTGCTACTGCCACCTTGACTGGTGTCCATCGGGCCTTTTACCCACACAAGCTGTGGAAGCTAGGGCAGTTATGCAGACCTTTCTTTCTGATGTAGTCGCTCTCTCATCTAGGTAATGTATGGGGTCAGGCAGTTAGGAAGTCCTGTATATCAGTGAACTGAATACAAAGGTGACAACATCAGTGGTGAAACTGGGCAGTAACAGAGAGGGATGGGCAGGACCTAAAAGAGTTCTGTGAAAGTATTTGACCACTCAAGTTCTTCACTAGATTTAGAGCGCTGGTATAATATTAACAGTAGATTCACTTTCCTTACTAGGAAAAATACTTTATAGGATGCAGAGACGTGCAGTGTGGGTGTTGTAGGTGAAGCAGAACTGCCCTGTCATTGTCCATGGAAAAGTGCTGCATCCGCCTTACTCACTTACACCCAAGGAGACTCTCCTTAACTTGAAGGGGTCTCCTTACACCAACATTCTCGGGTGTAAGTTAGTGCCTCCTCAGGTGTAAGTGGACAGGGTGGCTACAGCACTTTTCCATGGACAACGGCAGGACGGTTCTCCCTCACCTGCTGCCCCCACACTGCACGTCCCTGAAAGGATGTACTATAAGAGTTGGACATGTGTTTGCCTGTATTCCTGTGGTCCATGCAGTGTGCTCACTGAGAAATTGGAGCAAACCACAAAGCATCAAGGTTGTTGGCATATTGCCCTACCCTTCACAGCACAGACCAGCTCAGATAAGCTCATTGGAGCTTCCAGGGCAACGTAAGTGGGGCTTGATCTTCAGCAACTGCTGCTTCAGCATCTCCCACCCATTTGGTTGGACAGAGGCATTGGCCTTGCAGCCCCTCCCCCCACCAGGACTACAGCCTGTGGTTAGCTGCTCATCTTTTTGAGCCAAGTAGGAATTTTTGACTCCTCTGTCTAATTGGCCTTAACTGGGTAGCTGATGGGGATTTTTTCCCCCTACTTCACTCTGACCAAGTGGTTAGCCAGGTGGTTACAACAAGTGCAAGTTTGGTATTAGGACAGGTTGGTGTGATTCCTAAAGAAATGAAGTGAGCAAAGGGAGAGCCAGAACTGGTCCCTAGAGGCTTCTTGGCTTGGGGATGCTGGCTAAGAACCCCTTGTCGAGGCATTGTAAAGTCAACCTCAAAGGCGTGTTTACTAAAAAAAATCCCATTTTATTCAATGGTGCTTATTCACAAGTTAATGCATTTAGGACAGCAGCCTTAGACTGCAATAGTATATGCCAGTGGCATAGTTAAGAGGGTGCAGGGGGTAGCAGTTGCACCGGGCATCAAGCTTTAGGGGGGCAACAAGCTGAGCTTGACGCTAGTGACCAAAATTGTGAAAATCTTGGTATGTATGAATAATACCATCAAGTTATATATCATTGGAAAGGTAATTTAATGCAGAATGCAATGAAACATACCGCACTGGCATATCTGTTTTCTATCAAAAGTTATGGCCAATTAACCAGAAAATGAAAACACAACTGCCTTGTGGAACAAAAAGTGGATTTGCTTAACTCCAAACTGACCTATGAGACTGTTTGTTCTGAGTGCCAATGAGATGTTATTATGATACAGCATGGAAGCAATAACTTTTTATTTATTTACTTAATTAAATTTGATTTTGTCAAGCGGGGGGGGGCTACAAAATGTTATTTGACCTCAGGTTATAGATAGATGCCTTAGTATGCCACTGACTAGGGGGAGGCAGCAGAGCAAGTGGGTGGTGAGCTGCTGGGGGGAGGAGGTGGGATCCTCCCAACTTTCACTTTTTAACAAGCCTGGGTGTGATGTCACTTCCAGTTGTGACATCACTTCCGGGGCAGCAGACTACACAATCATTAGCTACGCCATTTGTATAATCACTTACATTGAAGTAAATCTCATTAAACTCAACAGTGCTTATTTCTGAGTAGAAGTGCACAGGCTGGTGCTGTTAGGCTGTAATCCTATACATCAGGGCTTTTCAAACTGGGGCGTTGTGTTGCCCCAGCCTATGGGCCCTGGTTACTTTCACCTTAAGGGGCAGGGGCAGCCTGAAGGCAGTGGCACAATCCCCAGAATCGCACTACTCAGGGGGCTGCAGGGACTTGGTTGCATGTACCTGAGCCTCCTGCAGCCTGCGCAACCTTCTGCAGGGCTCCCTGCAGCTTTGAAAGTGAAAGTGGAGCAAGTCCTATTACATTCAGTGAGGCTTACTTCCAAGTAGACATGCATATAATTGGGTTGTTAAATGTCCCATGCAGTACCCAAGCTAGCTCCGGTCTGGCAATCCTACACAATTAGCCTTCTAGCATCCTGGACATGGACATGGATGAAAAAGAAATGAAATGCCAAGAGAACTGTCCTGTCAAAGCACACAAAAAATGGGGATGCTTTGAAAATAAAGAAAGCAGAAAAGGAGAGAATAAGAATGTTTCAGTCCGTCTTTAGTCTGAAATAGTGACACTCGTAAGCCCTCCTGTTCAAGAGACAAAAAGATGTGAATTATCTCACCAGGTAGAGTATGTTGGACAAGAACAAGGGAAATGTATCCACAATTTCATGCAATATATTGGGTCACCTTTTAATAGTTAGTGCCATAGTGCAAGGTTATTCTTTAGAGGAAGTATAGACAAAGGAGGCTATGTCCTTTTCTTCTAGAATCTACTTTTCAGCATCATTAAGCTAAACTTGGGAAAGTGATTCCATGTTCATGGAACTTTCTGCTGGAAGCTGAGACCAAGCAAGGTTGACTTTGCCTTTTGATAAAGCATAATACATCTAAAGAAGCAGAAATCAGAAACATAAAAGTGCTATGTTATTATCGTGTGTTACTGCCAATTAACAAACTCTGGATTTATAGAATTTAGAAAATATTTTTACTGCATGTTTTGTACTCTTAGGGCACAATCCTAACCAGGTCTTCTCAGAAGTAAATCCTATTTTGTTCAATGGGGCTTACTCTCAGGAAAGTGTGGTTAGCATTAAGAACATAAGAACAGTCCCACTGGATCAGGCCATAGGCCCATCTAGTCCAGCTTCCTATATCTCACAGTGGCCCACCAAATGCCCCAGGGAGCACACCAGATAACAAGAGACCTGCATCCTGGTGCCCTCCCCTGCATCTGGCATTCTGACATAGCCCGTTTCTAGAATCAGGAGAATCAGGAGAATTGCAATCTTAATTTGACTCTTAATGGCTTGGCCTAGATTGTATTAGAGAAGACTCTAATTTGTTTCAAAAATGGTTTTGAAATTTCACTAAGCATAGGATATGTAGGGACAGAGGAGGCAACTCTTTGGATATAGGCATTTTTTCTACTTATTTAGGATTGCAAGTGTCGGAGTGGAAATCATTATGCTGTCATTAGCTTCCTGCTTTTTGTTGCGCTTAGAGGTAATTGTGCTTAATGCCTTGATTATTTCAATTATAGTGTGTACACAGTAGAGAAATTGTTTTCCTACATGCTTAGCTTTGTTTATGACTTGACAACTGATGTGTTAAGAGGCTTGGAGTAAAATGCATATGACAAAGGGAGAGACTTTTATTTTATTAACTGGTTCATGTCAAATGTGTCTCTGAAACTTTTGAACTTTTAACTCATACGTGTTGATCCTTTCGAAAACTATGATATTAAATATATTCCTACATGTATCTAATTCTTGTAATAGCTTTCTAAATGTTGCCTTTCAGGGGTCTTTTCTACATTCTGCTACATCTGCATTTAGATATAACTTTTTCCATGAGGGTCAAAAAAGACATTGGACAGCAGGCTTTCACTAGAAAGCCAAAGCCAGGGCTGAATACCTACAAAACAGCAATAGAGAGCACAATATGCAGTGAATAGATGGAAAGTAGGTGCCAGTGTTGGGAACTCGAGTCAGGTGACTCAGTTGCAAAAATGCATGATTTTGGGTAACTCTGCAACTTGTGAGTCACACAGGCGGAAGACTCCGAAAAAGACTCGAGTCAGGCCCCCCCTGACTTGGCACTCATCCCCACGTGTGCTGACTTGAGTCTGCTTGTGTCTGGGGTACTGTTTCTGTGGCATAGAAAACCTCATGGTTTTCTCAAGCACTCAACCTCAAGCACTCTGATCAGTGAGCAGCAGGGAGTTCCAGCCAGGAGGTAGGAAAGGGTTAATGTAAGCAGGAGCGGGGAGGTGGGATTGGGCTCTTTTCCCATCTCTGATAGCAAGGAAGAAATGGATGATCATTGGACAAAGGATGGGCATTCTCATATTTCCATTGACTGAGGGAGGGCAGGAGGTGGGGCAGTGCAACCCTCATTGAATGACCAGCTACAGTGGGACTACTTCTGAGTAGAGCTGCAAGGATCATCCTGGGTCATCCTGGTAAGCCTCCCAGCTGCTGCTTGTGACCCTCCTCCCTCTTGCCGCTTCTGTCCCAGCTCTCTTGCCATCCTTCCCACCCTTCCTGTCCTCTTTACAGATGGGTGCAGACAGCAGGGGAGTGTTTAAAGAGAACTCTGATACACGCATACTCCCTGGCAGTATTTTCCTCAGCTGGCTTTTTAAAGTGGGGGGACAAAATTCAAGTCCATTAGAGTCACTAAAGGGTGACTCAGAGTCTCAGAAAGTGCTCCCATTATGAGACGAGTCACGGGGGGCAGTGACTCAGCAACTCAACTCGAGTCAAACCACGCTGGGTTTTCCCATCCCTGGTAGGTGTTTACCCTTCTTCCTCTTTCCTTTTCCCCTGCAATCTTTTCCCCCAGCCAACTTAGCCAACTTACCCAAAAACATTGCAAATATTTGTCACCATGAAGAGAAAAGCCAGTTAAAGAGGGTTAAAGAGGGAGAGCATTTTGAAAGCATCTTTCACAGTTGCATAGATGATAAAATATGTGCAATAACGTAATTGTTCTCTAGGTTGGAGGACTACTGAAAAGCTCTAGTTAAACTAGTTAAACTAGTAACAGGTAGGTGAAGGGTTAAAAAAAACAAGTTTGCTCTGTGAAAATAATACAAGGAATATAAAAAATAGCATGCAGGCTTAAAACAGGGTTTGCCCAAATGTACAGGTTGTGCC
Source organism: Tiliqua scincoides (assembly GCF_035046505.1). Classification (NCBI taxonomy): domain Eukaryota; kingdom Metazoa; phylum Chordata; class Lepidosauria; order Squamata; family Scincidae; genus Tiliqua; species Tiliqua scincoides. Next base: position 38,316,038 of record NC_089821.1, read on the forward strand.
TCATTAGCCACTGGAGTTCTGTTCCAGAACCCTCAGTGGATTAAGAAAATCAGTGAATATAAAACCAGAGGAAAAATAACTTTAAAGACCCACCTGCAAGTTTCTTGCTCCTCCACTGGCACCCCAGAATGCTTCTCCATTGATGCCCCAGAATGCATTGGTGCAAACACTATACCGCATTCAGTCTGTATAGCTTCTATACCAGTACCTTCTGGGGTATCATTGGAGAAGCAAGAAACCCAGAAGTGGGTCTTTAAAACTATCTTTAACCCCTGAAAAGCTTGCAACTGGTGCAGTTTAACAGTGCAAAGGAAGAAAATGGGATTTTGGCATTTTTTCCCCCTTGTTACAAGGCATTTAAAGTGGACCCCAGTATCAGTGGTGAGTCAAATCAGTGGATGCCAAATCACTGGATAATGAGACACAATCTGTATATCTTGACTAAAGACTAAAGGCTTGCCAGAGGCACGAGCCGAGGTTGGTGTAACATCTTAAGCCCTCTGCCTGCTAGGGGTCCCTTTAAGGCCCAGAGGCTGCAGACTGCAGGCCTGTAGGAGTGGGGTGGAGTTTGGCTGATTGGACACCTGGCCTGTGGCTTAGCCAGCTCCATTTGGCTCTTTCTGCAGGTTGGTGTAACATCTTAAGCCCTCTGGCTTGCCAGAGGCGCAAGCTGAAGGGCAAGAGGCAAAGGGCTCTTTGCCCGTGGCTCTTCGCCTGTGGAGCGGAGCCTGGAGCCCGGAACACCTGCTGCTGCCATTGCCATTCACCCTGCTAATCTCCCCGTGGATCGATAAGTGCCAGCCATGCTCTTACTCCTTATTTTTGGAGCCTCTGAGCCTGTCAACATACCAACACCAGCCTTTTAAATTGAGTGAGTGTTAGTGCGAATGTGATTGCCTGACCTGAGTGAGAGTCGGGCCAGGAGGGTTGAAGGTGTACCTGCCTCTGTGAGAGGGGGGCAGGGAAGGAAGGAGTAGAGAGCACCTCGGCCTCGGTGAGAGAGAGGCAGAGGTTTGCAGCAACCTAAGCCTCGGTGTGGGGGGGGGCAAAGGTTGTTGCATTGGGTGGTTGTTGTTGTTGTTGTGTGTGTGTGTGTGTGTGTGTGTGTGTGTGTGTGTGTGTTTTAGTTTTGTATTTGTGTGGCTGTTGTTGGTTTGTAGGTCAGTCCCGCCGGAACTATGTGCTTGACACCACTGGGGAGCTCAGGGGAGGGGAGGGAGGCCACCATCACTAGAGTTACGGGCCACGGAAGGTATGGCGGTGGGGGTTGGCCTGGATGTTATAGGAGAAGGAGGGTCAGTCGTAGACAGACTGTCCCTCTTTCTGGCCCTCCTCTCATCCCTCTGACCCTTGGTATGCCTGGCTACAGTCCCCTGAGTCTGAAACTGCTGCTTCTGAATGCCAGGTCGGTGAATAATAAGATCTATTTAATCCAGGATTTAATCCTGGAGGAGAAGGCCGACCTAGTATGTATCACGGAGACCTGGTTGGGTGAGCTGGGGGGGGTCATTCTTTCCCAGATTTGTCCACCGGGTTTCCAGGTACTGCAGCAGGCAAGACTACAGGGGCAGGGAGGCGGGGTTGCAATGGTCTACTGGGATTCCATCCGTCTTACCAGAAACCCTGTTCAGCAGTCCACCGAGTTTGAGTGTCTTCGTGTTGTGTTGGAGGGGCGAGACAGAACAGGGATTCTGTTGGTGTACCGCCCGCCTTGCTGCCCAACAGACTCCCTGCCTGAGCTGATGGAGTTGGTCTCGAGCGTGGTGTTGGAATCCCCCCACCTATTGTGTTGGGGGACTTTAATGTCCATGCTGAGGCCCTGGGAACAGCTGCGGCTCAGGATTTCATGGCCTCCATGGCAACCATGGGTCTTTCTCAAAGAATATCTGCCCCAACGCACTATGCGGGACATACGCTGGACCTGGTGTTTACTGCTGGGCAGGCTGATGGTGATCTGGAGGTGGAGGACATTAAGATCACTCCTTTGTCATGGACAGATCACTTTCTGGTGGGATATAGGCTTGTTGCAGTCTCTCACCTCCGCAATGGCGGGGGATCACATTCTATGATCCGCTCTCAGAAGATGATGGATCCAAAAGGATTCCTGAGGACTCTGGGGGATTTTCCTGTTACCAGAGCTGGAGACCCACCCGGCACTCTGGTCGATCTCTGGAATACGGAGATGGCCAGGGCCCTGGAGGAGATCACTCCCAAGCGTCCTCTGCCCAGTCGCAGAGTCAGAGCGGCTCCTTGGTTTTCTGAGGAGCTGCAAATGATGAAGTGGCAGGGCAGACATCTAGAGCATCAGTGGCGAAAGACTCATACTGAATCTGACCGTACATGGGCTAGGGCCCAGTTAAGAGCTTACTCTAAGGCGGTGGTGGCAGCTAAAAGGGCGTACTTCTCTGCCTCCATTGCATCTGCAGAGAACCGTCCAGCTGAGCTCTTTCATGTGGTCCATAGCCTTTTACATCTGGCCCCCCTACTGGTGGGGAGGAGCACTCGGAGGCTTGCTGTGACGAGTTTGCAAAACACTTTGCAGAGAAGGTCGATCAGATTCGGCATGACTTCGACACTGCTGTGGGCATATCTAGTGATGTCCCCGGGGAACCTGTCTATCCTACTATTTGGGATTCTTTTCAGCTTGTAGAGCCTGAGGATGTGGACAGGATTCTCTGGAGTGTGAGACCTGCTGCTTGCCCGCTCAACCCTTGCCCAGCATGGCTAATTAGGGCTGCCCGGGAAGGGCTGGCCGAGTGGACAGGGAGGGTGGTGAACTCATCTCCGAGGGAGGGGGTGCTCCCACCTGCCTTGAAGCAGGCAATGGTTCGCCCCCTCCAGAAGAAGCCCTCCCTGGATCCCACTAACTTAAACAACTTTCGACCAGTCTCGAATATCCCATTCCTGGACAAGGTGACTGAGCGGGTGGTGGCGTCCCAGCTTCAGAGGGTACTGGAGGAAATGGATTATCTGGACCCATTCCAATCTGGCTTCAGGCCGGGGTTCGGGATGGAGACCGCCTTGGTCGCCTTGGTGGATGACCTTCGCCAGGGAATGGACAGGGGGAGTGCGACCCTGTTAGTCCTGCTGGACCTCTCGGCAGCTTTTGACACCATCGACCATGTGTCTGGGTTGGGGCTTGAAGGCACTGTTTTGAAGTGGTTCTGCTCCTTCCTGGCTGACAGATTGCAGAAGGTGGTGCTGGGGGATGCTTGTTCGGCACCCCGACCTCTTAAGTTTGGGGTGCCGCAAGGTTCCATCTTATCCCCCATGCTCTTTAACATCTACCTGAAGCTGCTGGGAGAGGTCATCCGGGGGTTTGGAGTGGGGTGCCATCAATATGCTGATGACACCCAGCTTTATCTCTCCTTTCCCCCTGATTCTGAGGAGGCGGTTGGGGTCCTGGATCGCTGTCTGGAGGTGGTTAGGGGCTGGATGTGGGCGAACAAGCTGAAATTAAATCTGGATAAGACAGAAGTGCTTTTGGTTTGGAAATCCACAGCTCGGGTATTGGACTATCATCCTGCTCTGAATGGGGTTGCACTCCCTCTGAAGGAGCAGGTCTGCAGCTTGGGGGTTCTCCTGGATCCACAGCTGCACCTGGAGGCCCAGGTGGTGGCAGTGGCCAGGGGAGCCTTTGCTCAGCTTCGGCTGATTCGCCAGCTGCGACCGTACCTGAGCTGCGCGGACCTGGCCACAGTAACCCATGCCCTAGCGACATCTAGATTAGTTTATTGCAATGTGCTCTACGTGGGGCTGCCTTTGAAGACGGTCCGTAAATTACAACTAGTATAGAATACGGCTGCTCATGTGGTTGCTGGGGCACGTCAGTTTGACTCTGTAGAGCCGTCGCTTTGGTGGCTACACTGGCTGCCAGTTCTGTTCCGGGCCCAATTCAAGGTGCTAGTTTTGACTTGTAAAGCCCTTTACGGCTTGGGCCCAGGGTATTTGAGGGACCGCCTCCTTCCTTATAATCCTGCCTGTACTCTTAGATCATCTGGGGGGGCCCTTTTGACTGTGCCGCCACCAAGAGATGTGAGAGGGGTGGCGGCCAGGAAGAGGGCCTTCTCGGTGGTGGCCCCCGAACTTTGGAATACCCTCCCCTTAGAATTGAGAACTGCTCTCTCGTTGCTAATATTTCGGCGTGGACTGAAGACCTTTTTATTTCAAAAAGCTTTTAACTGTTGACAGGCTGGCTGGTTTTCTTTCTCCTTTTATATTAGAATCCACGGGGTTTGTTTTAGATTTTTAATTGTTTGAAAACTGTTTTAATTATTGTTTTTAATTGTTAATTTTGTATTTTTAATTGTTTTAGGCCGCCTTGTGTGCCCATGGGGCAAAAAGGCGGGATATAAATCAATAAAATAATAACAATAATAAAGTTTAGCAGGCAATTATAGGACTATCTTAAAACAAAATACTTCCTTAATAAATCTAGCTCACTGATCACTAAATGTACTTATTCTAGGCATTTGGATTGCATTACACCTCTCTAAACCTCTGGGAAGTAGGGAGGAATCTAGCCACACAAAGATACTGTCTAATGGACACGCAGAAGTATCCTTGTGCTTGACCTTAAGTAACCTTTATAATATGTGATCATTGCTCTGCCCAAATAGATATTCTGCCCTCTGACCTAACCTGATAGACTTGGATGCCCAACTGATCACTAATTGTACCGGTGGGAATGTGGTAAGGTTGTTATGTTGTCGCAGTCTAGATGATGAGACCCAGATGATGAAAATGGCCAACTCACAAAATGGCACAAAATTCCCTGGCCACAATGTTCCTTCTGTAAATATGTAGATCTCAAAGTAAAACAGTGAAGCTTTTCCTTTTTTGAAACTTACAATGAGTTTCCTTTATGGAAAACAAAGGCTCCTGCCCACTTGGAAGCACCCTTAGAGGAATATGCATATAGCTGAGGAAAAACAGCACACAGACAACATACAAGCTAATGTCCTGGGATATGCTAGTTAATATTTCACCCTCCATTATCTCCTTTGTTAGTGCTGTCGAAAGGGGGTATTTCTACTTTGCTGTGCTTTAATTTTTGCAAGCTTTAAATAACTTCTCCGTATGCTTCTACAGTTGCAATAACACTATGAACAAGAGAAAGGAAATCTCCAGGGTTTGCCTGTTAAATTAATGCTGCCTCTAAATTTATACATTCCTGTCTTCGTATTTTTCCAAAACAATGAAGATTTTTTCCAGGTATGAAAGCAGACTTTTATATTTAAAATGTCTTGGGAGTGGGGCTAACACATTAAGGGCCCAATCCTCTCTTTTCCCCCTTCCCAATGATGCAGCTGTGCAGAAAATGAATGTGCTGTATCCAGTGGGGGGGAGGGGCTGGGCGTGAATTTGGAAGCTTTGGATGGGAAAGGAGATATAAATCCTCTTACCCCTCCGTAAGCCTCTCAATCTTCATGGGTCTCCTTGGACCTGTGCACCAGCTCTTTAGCTGATTGCAAGTCCAAGGAGAGGAAAAGGGTAGGGAGGCTTCAAAATTAGGGAATAGGATGTGGCACATGCCATTGCTGCAAGATCCACCTACTTTCACAGTCTCCCTGCCCCATTCCTCTTCCCCCCTTACCCAGTTTTGCCCATTCCCTGTCTCCTCCCTACCCCACCACTGTCATACTTGCTGTAGCAGCCATGATGGGATCTGGCAACAAATGGGGACCACTGCCACCAATTGCCTCCTTTCCAAATGGCTGCTGCAATTTGAGAGATCATATTTAAAAATTACAGCAACTAGTTTGGAACATCCTTTTACATTAAAAAAAAAGAACAACAATTGCTATTAAATGGAAACCAGACAAAATTCCATTCCTAATAGGGTGACTTGATAAATTTGGGTATAAGACACAATTAGTAAAAATTTCCATCGTTAGTAAAACAGTAACACATGATGTAAAAATAAGATGGAAAACACCATGAAAAGATAATATTCATGGGATCAGTATGTACAGTTATGATCTGATCAATATAATTTATAAATGTTTCTTGTCAATTATTACATAGCAAAATACTTTTGAATAATCTTTTGAATAACTTTTGAATAATGGGCAGGAGGTCTGGTCTAGAGGGTAGAGCCTCCGTCTGCCTGAAGATAACATCCACAAGGTCGCCAGTTCGAGGCCACCGGCACCGTGCGACCTTGAAGCAGCTGACAAGCTGAAGCCGAGCTATTCCATCTGCTCTGAGCGTGGGAGGATGGAGGCCAGAATGTGAAGCCAGATCGGAATGAAATACCTGAATGTAGTGGTTCTTGAGAGAAAGAACCTTCTTTCAATTGTAAAAATCCCTATTTAATAAGGGATTTAAATAAAGCCTGCCTATGTAAACCGCCTTGAATAAAGTCTTGAATAAAGACCAAGAAAGGCGGTATATAAATACCTGTATTATTGTTATTATTATTAATCCCCTTTGTTGATTCTTTGTTATTCTTCCCCATGGCCTCTGTCATCCTGGGAGAGGGGGGGAGGTGGTAGAAGTCCATCCTCACTGTCACTAAAATGGGTTGGTCACATGAGTGAGGTTATGGTTCCAGGCCTGTGCCGTGAAAAGCCCCAATTGTGCAGGCACCATTGTTGACAACACAGGTGAAGGGAAATTTCCTCTCACAATGTCGCTTGCCTCGTTTCCTCCAACTCTCAGGCACAACACAATAATGGTATGTGTTGCTTAACAACCTTCCGCTTAACAATGGACGGCAGGTGGTCAAAAGACAAAGAGGCTCTTAATGAGGTGGTCAGGTCTCCCAGCCTGCAGCGGAGTGTTTGTTTACACATCAAAGAGGCTTTTAATGCAAAAAAGAGACAATGTATTTCCAGTAGCCTGTGCAGCCAGCTAATGTCTGGCAGGGAGTGTCTGTTTACACAACAAAGGCACTAGCTTGGGCTGAATGTTTGCCTAACAACCTGATCACATAACAACGGGAACTGGAGAACATATCCCTGTCATTAAGTGATGCACACCTGTACACAAAAGAGAATACACTCAAAGTGACTGTAACACACAGCACTGAAACAGGCAGCCCTGAATGCCAATGGTGTTGCAAAGCTTAACCAGCAAACACAGTAATAAAAATTAATTTTTTGAAGATTCCACAAAACACGTTATCGTGGAAACAAAGCAAGGAGAAAACTTGTGGGGGGATATATCAGACTCTATAAATAACACACGATAGGTAACCTCACAATATAAAGTATTTTATTGTACTTCAATGACTATACTATGAAGAAACACTCCAGGTGAAGTTTTGTCTCATAGCTTTGACGGAAGCAAAACTTTATTTTGAAAGCTGTGGCAGGGCACCCTTTAGGGGGATTGTATCACCCACCCTAGCAAACGCTAGAGTTCTATTCTCACAGACAGCAGATGGACGACAATACTGCTACTTGTTTTTGAGCGTTATTTTATTGTTCAAGAGGCATTCATTCTACTACATGGCTGTGTGTTTGTGTCAGTGAACAAGCCAAAGGAAAGAGTTTGAAACCATAATGTCTTGAGTAGTAATGGCAGAAACCAAACTGGTGAAGGAGTGGGTAGTATCTGATACATTTTTAATATAATAGAATTACACGAGGACAATACCAAGGACTCCATGTGGACTAAACATTGCTAGGATCTTCACGCATGGTATTTCTGTCCTGAAAATACTGCTGAAGACAGGATATATTATTTTTTGAATATTTATGTGCAGGTCTTTGATGAAAGGAAGTTGTCAAAGTGGTTTACCAAAGAAAAGTAAAAATGGTTTTCGCTCCCAAAGAGGCTCAAAATTGAAAAGAAGACATAATAGAGACACCAGCAGATAGCGACTCACAGGGATGCTATGCTGCTATGCTGCTCTTTCCCTGGCTACATAGAATAGAGATGACACTTTAAACAGTGCTTCCTTGATGAGTTAGCTCTTAAACTAGAACAGGGGTCTCCAAACCCTGGCCTGGGAGCCAAATGTGGCCCACGGCAAGCCTCTATCTGGCCCGCGGCCAGCCTCTGATCCCCTGAGAGCCTCTGGCCCAGTTGACCAAACACAACCAGAGTTTTGCTTGTGGGGTGGGGGAATGGGGGTCCATTTAAGTGTGTGGTTTATTTCTTGGGCTGTGTTGTGCTTAGAGAAGTCCTGGACATTTGAGCATTTGACATGCCTTTATTCAGTCATCTAAGTTTCATCTCTAAGGTATTTATTTAAATTTATATTTTATATTTAATTTTTTTCCAGCCCTCAACACTGTGCCAGATATTTGATGCTGAAAAGTTTAGAGACCCCTAAACTAGAACAAGGCCTTTTGCAAGTTGCAAGGCCTTTTGCAAGTCAGCACAGGGGTGGGCAGGAAGCTGGGGTGGGTGGAAGTAGAACATGGAAGGGAAGGAGTTGAACCTGGGGCAGGGAAAGGAAAGGATCAAGGCTGGAAGGAGGGCAGTCTCAGTGGCAGCAATGCCTCCAATATCCTATCCCCTTACTAGCTTCGATACACACTCCTGGGTCCACTCAGACTTGCATCAGCAAGTACTGTAGCAGGTCCAAGTAGACCCAGCAGGACAGTTAGGGCTTACCGCTGGGCAAGGGAAATGTTCTTTCACCTGGAGAAGACCTTTGGGACTCCCCCCCGCCCCCGGATGCAGCACACACTCTGTTGACATGGCTGTATCAGCAGGAGGTATTAGGTTTGGGCTGTCACTTCCTTATGGTAGGAATGCTGAGAATGAAGTATCAAAAAGTTCTAGCAACACATGTAGGGTGAAACTATTTGGGCAGGTGCCAAAATCTGCATCTTCTCTCCTGCTACCTTATAGTAAAAAGGTTGAGATGTGACTTCTCCATTTCATTGCTTGTTTCGGATAGCAACTACTTGTCTCCTGTACCTTTTGTTCTGGCCACATGCAGTGTAACTTGGGCTGATGGAGGAACTTGGAATAACTTTGTCGAGGTTCAGTCTAAGACTTCTTTTCCCTCTATTTACATGAACTAAAGCTAACCTCTAAACAAAATTAAGTGCATTTATCAGTTTAATTGGTGGTCTGAGTAAACAAGTCAGTGCTAGACGTTATGACTAGACACTCTATTTGGATTTGTGGCATGGGCTATGATTGCTTCATAAATAAAGGATTGCACAGTAAATAAAGGAGGCAACATGTAAAAGGGGCATTTAACAGCTTGGCTCAGAACTGTGTAGATAACAAGATTTGAGAGGTAATGGTGGGTGAGCAGTTGGCAAGAATGAGTCATCTAATTAGGGTAGCAATTGGAAGGATGGTGAATAGCAAGGGGGAAACAAGCATTTCCTGAACTACAGAGTCTGAAAAGAACAAGGGCAGTTCTAGGTGTCATGCTTTGTAAGAGGAGAATAGGATGAAAGGACAGACAGGGAAATAAAAAGTGTTGTGGAAAAAATATTGCAGTGCACGTAAAGGTTATACATGTCATCTGGCAATAAATACAGCCGTGATAGTGCAAAGGGCAAAGATGAATATAGAAGTGCAAGAAGCAATCTTAAAGCCGGAGGAAATATATAACATTTGGTAGTTGCGCAGAATGGAGAGTTTTATAGTTGCTGAGCAAAATGTAAATACTGTATTACCAATGAAAGCAGCAAATGATCTTAAGATTGCATCCACATTTAAAAAGTCATTGTTGGGCTATGCTGGGACTACATAAATGTTTTGAGAGACAAGGATTTAATTTAGCGACCAAGAAATGAACAGTGTTGGAAAATGTAAATAACATGTATTCCTTGTAGCTCACATAGAAAGCCAGAATGATGTTTAGAAATAGAACACACTTCCATGCTAGGGACAGAATTACCAATAGGATTGAGAATCTGTTCAGAGCACATATGGAAGTAGGCTTTGCATTTCAAACCAGAGAGAATTCACTCCCTTAAGACTCACCCCTATAGTACAGAAAGTGAAAGTAAACAAACACAGTGGGTAATTATAGAACATCCTGGGAGAATACAAGAAGGGATACCGCATGTATAGCAAAACAAAATCTCCATTAGGAGCAGGAAAGCAGCCTGAACATATGGGAAGTTACTTGCTGTGGAATCACTTGTTGTTGATTTCATTGCTGGCTTGCTAAATGGCTGACTCATTAAGAATCTGAGAACCTGAACATGAAAACTCCCAACGCAACAGGCACCAGCTTCACATCTATGGAATCTAAACTAGCAATTATAGTCATGGTTCTAGTCTCTTAAGCTTTACCTTAAGCCAGCAGTTTTCAAACTCTCAAGGAGAGTTTGAGCCACTCCAAGTTCTTGTGGGTGCGGGGGGGCGGCAGCGGGGTGGGGGGAGGTAGTGACACAATCTCCAGGATTGCGCCGCTCAGGAGGGCTGCAGGGGCTTGGGTCCACTTACCTGAGCCTCCTGAAGCCTCCCGGGGGTGCGGAGAGCCCTGCACGGCCTTCTGCAGGGCTCCCCGCGGCTTCAAAAGTGAAAGTAGAGTGATCGCGCTCCACTTCTGCTTTAGCGGAGGCAGGGCATGATTGCTCCACTTTCGCTTTCAAAGCTGCAGGGAGCCCTGCAGAAGGTTGCATAGCAGGAGTCTTGGGTAAGTGGAACCAAGCCCCTGCAGCCCCCTGAGTGTCATGATCCTGGGGATCCTGGAGATTGCCCCGCTGCCTCCTTCCTGCCTCCTGGCTGCCCCCACGCCTTAAGGGGAAACAGGCCAGGGCCCACAGGCTGAGGAGTCATGATGCCTCAGTTTGAAAAGCCCTGCCTTAAGCATTGATCAGGCAGTACCTTCCAGTGTACAAGGAACATGCTGACAGCATGCTGGTGATGGTAGCCACTTCTGGAAGAAATAGGGCAGGAGGTATGGTCCAGAGGTTGAGCTGTATGAAGGCCTGAAGCTAACCAGTCATAGACTGATTTTGTGCCTGGAAGGGAGACAGCCAGAAGTCACTGATAAAGCTGAAAAGACCCTTGGTGGGGAGTCCCTGTTTTGGGCAGTGGTAAGAGGACAGACTGGAATGCTGAGAATGTCAGTGACAAAAGCAATACTATAATGTTTCTGGCTCTTGGCGTGATTTGTGTGGCTGTCGATGGAAGCTTGAGGCATGTCTCATGCAGCTAAGAAAGAAGATTCCACCCTGAAGGAAACATCTGGAGATGGAGGAGTTCTACAGATAGAGAACAACATTGCAAAGACCCTTATAGGGTCTAGTAGAAGTCTGCCTGTGTAAAGTGCCTTGAGTATATCTGAAGAGAAATAAATACACTCTCAAGTCATGCCCTGCCATCCACCACCCATAACGTGTTTGTCTTCAATGACATCTGAGATACATAATGGTTTCCATACCAGGGAAGTTAAGCATAGATGGAAAACTGCCTTTATTGCCCATTTATACCCCACTCACCTCCTTAAGGAAGAGTGGGATACAACTGTATCAAATAATAGCATATTGGATTTCATATCTTAAAAACTGTAACTGGTAATTTAGCATAATCTCAAACTTTGGCTGTTTGGAATTCTACCACAGTCCTCTGGCAGAGATACATTATGATATAATGTCAACCGTTTAACTATAATTACAGGATGTCTTTTTGCCCCTCATAAGAATTAGCTTCATTTTTATTTATTTATTTATTTACACATTTCCCAGGAGTTCTAATTAACCAGTGAAACAAGTTTGCTTGATTTCCCTTTAAAAGTCATCTGCCTTGGGAATAAAGCACAATTTTGTAATTAGAATCATAGGCCAACATTTCCATTTTTGTAGATTTTTTTTTAAGACAGTAGAATAATTGTAGCACCTGCTTAATTTGTTTTTAAGTCAGCCTTGTGCTTTTAATTAGGGAGAAGGGCGGGATAGAAATAAAGTTGTTGTTGTTGTTGTTGTTGTTGTTGTTGTTGTTATTATTTTCAAGCAATTAACTCTCTGGCTTTTGAACTGATTAATCAAATAATGAGTCCATAAGCTTAAGTACATGGATGTATTGCATAAGCAACAATGTATGTTTTGCAGCAACTCAATACACAAAGAATGGAAGAGATATGTTTAATTGTAGAATAATGTACAATTTCATGGTTTAATTTGTGTGTTCAGTCACACTGGCAACAGTGCCTCAGTTGAGACTACTGGGATGTGCCTGAACATTAAGTATAGAAGGTATTATCACCCAAGTTATTACTCCATCTAGATGTCACTACATAAGAACATAATAAGAGCCCTGGTGAACCTGGCCAAAGGCCCATCTAGTCCATCTTCCTGTGTCCCCCAGTGGCCCACCAGATGCCTCAGGGAAGACACAAGACCACAAGAGACCTGCATCCTGATGCCATCCTTTGCATCAGGCATTCTAAGGTAGCCTACTTCTAAAATCAGGATGTTGTTTATACCTATAATGGCTTGTAACCTGTGATGGACTTTTCCTCCAGAAATGTGTCCAATCTCCTTTTAAAGGCACCCAGGCCAGATGCCATCACCACATCCTGTGGCAAGGAGTTCCACAGTCTATTTATGCACTGGGCAATAAATATTTTTCTCCCAAAGCTCAATTTTAATGGATGTCCCCTGGTTCTGGTGTTTTGCAACTAAGGGTGCAATCCTATCTTGCACTGGAACAGACAAGCCAGAAGGCTTGCGTTGTTTCCAGTGCGAGATAGGACTGCAAAGTGGCTCAGCTAGCCTCTGTGTGATGTCCAACCTATGTTAGTGCAGCATTTTTGTGCTGGTGTACATGGTGCATCTGTTGGTGGGCAGATGCACCATGTTGGTGGGCCAATGCAAGGCTCACTGAGGAAACCGGCGTGGAGGCTTGTGTCAGCCTCCGCAGGCTGGTGCACCTTTGAGCACCGGCCCGGCTTCCTCCCAAGGAGGTCAAATGTGCCTTATGGCACATTTGTGACCCTCCTGGGCCAGCCCAAGGGACTTGCACCAGCCCATGGGCATCTCAGGTTTGTGCCCTGTATGCATATTTAACTAGGGATTATCTCTCTTGAACTCAGTAAGACATATTTCTGCGTGAACAAGTACAAGATCAGGCTGCACAATTTATATTACACATTTAAGCTCAAATGATAAAAAATTTGTCAGTTTATGAGTAATACTGTATATACATTTTAGAAGTCTGACAAATCTTGATCTCTGTGATAAATCTTTGAGATTGAGATATGTTGTCAATCCATTTCCTCACATTTCTAGGACTTCCCATGATACAAATTATGTTATTTATAGGGATCAGAAACAATGGAATAACTGATAGATTTGCAAATCAACATTAGTAAGTTCTACTTCATTGCTTTTTAAATCCTATTATTATCAAATCAGTCTGTATAGTCATTCAGTTTTCCTACCCTGAATCAATTTCATTTGAGAACTTTATTTGACGTAAAAACAAACAAAAAGAGTTTAGAGAAATTTTTGATTTATTTTGCCTCACTTGACTTGATTAATTTGCTGGTAAGTTCTCAGGTGACATCACATAACCTAACTACATGAAAGAATCAAACAAACAGATTACTTTTATTGATTGGTCCATCACCTGAGTCATTCATGATGTTGTGTCATTCAACCATTTTATTCAGTTAATTTGGCTATTTTGTTTTCAGTACTTGCTTTTATTTAATCCATTTCTCAGGGATGCTATCACCTGTGGATTCTGGAAGAGAGTGCTGTCTCTGAAGGGGTCAGATGTTTGGCCATAGCAGAAATCGATTCCCTGTCTGTCCTGTCAAGAAGTCATCCCATAAGAACATGACTAGGATTATTGAGTTAAATATTGCTTCCTCTTGCAACTCTGCCATGTTGGCTTGCAGTTCCTTAAAGGTGAATGGATCTTTTGGGCAAGCAATGACAGATCATTTGATTTCAGTGTTTTCTGAGCAAAATACTCGTACATAGGTCAGCAATTAGTACTGCTACTTTGATCTGCTAAGATTGCTTTTTGCTCTCCTCACTTTTCTCCTACAGGTAATGTCATCCAATAGCAGAACAGATGGCAAGAGGTCTCTGACCCACATAGACGAAGAGGCCTCTGATTCATAGGTCAAGAGCAGGGGGTGCCCAAACCCTGGCCCGGGGGCCACTTGTAGCCTTCGGGGGCTCCCAATCTGGCCCTCGGAGTTCCCAGTCTCCAATGAGCCTCTGGCCCTCCAGAGACTTGCTAGAGCCCGTGCTTGCCCTATGCAATTGCTCTCAGCAAGAGAACAACTGTTCAACCTCTCACCTGAGCTGTGGGACAAGGGCTCCCTCCACTACTTGCTATTTCATGTCTGTGATATAGCAGTGGCAGTGAAGGAAAGGATAGCCTTGCTTTGTGCAAGGCCTTTTATAGGCCTTGAGCTACTGCAAGATCTTCATTCATTCAAGTTCCATCTCTAATAAATTAATTTATGTAAATTTATTCAAATTTTAAATGTAAATTAATTCCTTTTTTCCTCGGCCCCCGACACAGTGTCAGAGAGATGATGTGTGCCAAAATGTTTGGACGCTGCTGGTCAAGAGGAAGGCCACACTTTAGATTACACAGGCCAACACACATTTTGCTGCCTTAAAAGTTAGGCCTATTCCTGGGTATATTTGGGGTTTCTATATTTGAAATCTATTCTATATTTGAAATCTATATATACAGATTTCAAAAACTGTATCGGTTTTGCCCAATCACATGTAGATTCAGAGATATGGAGTAGTCTCGTTAGTGAATGGTTCAAATAGCTTCCTTGTGAAGCAAGCCTATGCCATGGCTTCCTTGTGAGGAAGTTGCTGGAACCATTCACTAATGAGGGGATGCCCTATCTCTAAAACTAGATGTGATAGGGCAAAAATGATACTATTTTTGGAATTAGTGCCCCAAATTCATATAAAACAACCATCAATTTTGAAAGAAAAGTTTTTCTGACCCTCAAATTCGAAGGCTGTGTTATCAGAACAGTCATTCCCCTCACAGTTTATGCTTTATGCTAATCAGGACAACGTTTTCCGGACCCCCTTATCATGGATGAGGGGGCAAGAGACCTTGGTCCTGATTAGCATAAAGATTTGAGTGAATTGCCAGTGAAGTTGGTGAGGGAAGCCAAAGATTAACAGCTCATCTTTTGTGACCACAAATGATTCTGTTTATCTCAGAGTTAGGAAGTTCCCAGGGTGTGATGTTGAACGAACGCATATAAATAGGGGTGATGTGAACTAATGCATATAAATAGGCTCCAGTTGTAATCAAGTACATAGATGTCATAGTCAGTGACCACAGTCCTCTTTCAACAATGAAGAACTTGGACTTATAGAATTCTTTGAAAAGGTCAACAGGCATGTGGATGCGGGAGAACCCGTGGACATTATATATCTGGACTTTCAGAAGGCGTTTGACACGGTCCCTCACCAAAGGCTACTGAAAAAACTCCACAGTCAGGGAATTAGAGGACAGGTCCTCTCGTGGATTGAGAACTGGTTGGAGGCCAGGAAGCAGAGAGTGGGTGTCAATGGGCAATTTTCACAATGGAGAGAGGTGAAAAGTGGTGTGCCCCAAGGATCTGTCCTGGGACCGGTGCTTTTCAACCTCTTCATAAATGACCTGGAGACAGGGTTGAGCAGTGAAGTGGCTAAGTTTGCAGACGACACCAAACTTTTCAGAGTGGTAAAGAACAGAAGTGATTGTGAGGAGCTCCAGAAGGATCTCTCCAGACTGGCAGAATGGGCAGCAAAATGGCAGATGCGCTTCAATGTCAGTAAGTGTAAAGTCATGCACATTGGGGCAAAAAATCAAAACTTTAGATATAGGCTGATGGGTTCTGAGCTGTCTGTGACAGATCAGGAGAGAGATCTTGGGGTGGTGGTGGACAGATCGATGAAAGTGTCGACCCAATGTGCGGCGGCAGTGAAGAAGGCCAATTCTATGCTTGGGATCATTAGGAAGGGTATTGAGAACAAAACGGTTAGTATTATAATGCCGTTGTACAAATCGATGGTAAGGCCACACCTGGAGTATTGTGTCCAGTTCTGGTCGCCGCATCTCAAGAAAGACATAGTGGAAATGGAAAAGGTGCAAAAGAGAGCGACTAAGATGATTACGGGGCTGGGGCACCTTCCTTATGAGGAAAGGCTACGGCGTTTGGGCCTCTTCAGCCTAGAAAAGAGACGCTTGAGGGGGGACATGATTGAGACATACAAAATTATGCAGGGGATGGACAGAGTGGATAGGGAGATGCTCTTTACACTCTCACATAATACCAGAACCAGGGGACATCCACTAAAATTGAGTGTTGGGCGGGTTAGGACAGACAAAAGAAAATATTTCTTTACTCAGCGCGTGGTCGGTCTGTGGAACTCCTTGCCACAGGATGTGGTGCTGGCGTCTAGCCTAGATGCCTTTAAAAGGGGATTGGATGAGTTTCTGGAGGAAAAATCCATTATGGGGTACAAGCCATGATGTGTATGCGCAACCTCCTGATTTTAGAAATGGGTTAAGTCAGAATGCCAGATGTAGGGGAGGGCACCAGGATGAGGTCTCTTGTTATCTGGTGTGCTCCCTGGGGCATTTGGTGGGCCGCTGTGGGATGCAGGAAGCTGGACTAGATGGGCCTATGGCCTGATCCAGTGGGGCTGTTCTTATGTTCTTATGTTGACTTTCTTCCCCTGTGAATCACCCTCAAGTCTCTGGTCTTACTTCCTTCACTGAAACCAATGGGAGTTTTGTTGGTTTCACTGATTGAATCCTTCTCTGCCTTTGAGTAGGGGTCTGTGAATCTTGGACTTTTGGGGTCAATGTTCCTACCAGTTAAAGGAAGGCCCAGATATTACCACCAGGCCTCCAAAACATGGTTCCCCTTAATCCAATAAGATGTCTGAGCAACAGATCACTTGACAGATCTTGCCTAAATGGGAGCCAGGTTTACAACACTTCACCAATTCCATTCCATCGCAAAGGAACAAGTATATTGGTTAAGCATAATGATATGCTGGGAGAGACTGGCTCCCCCATCTTGAATCTAGAGGTCATTGTTTCCCTGTAGCTGCCATTCCAGGCTAAAGAGAACTCTGATCCAAGTCACTATGTGGTACAATGGCTGGAATGTCTGATTCTTTCTTTCTCCATTCTCCTTCATTTTTCTCCTCACCTTTCCCAGATACTGCTCAAGCTCTAGTTCTTCATCCCTTGATCCCTCTGGGTCAGGGCCTAGGAGAGGGGGGTAAAGGGGGTAATTTGTATCCTGGCCCAGGGTCAGAAAGGGGGCCCAGGAGCCAAAGGAGGGGACTCAGAAAGTTCCTTGGACCTGACATTTTCCTATCTTACCTGAACTCACTGCCAGAGCATAATGCTGGGGCACAAGCATGTGCATGCAGTGTTAACTGCTGCTACAAGCCATACACACCAGGCCCAGGAAAACATCCATGACCCTCCTTAACACAGTGTCAAATCTGGGAGGAAACTGGCCTGCTACAGTAGCTCTTTGGCTTGTGGATCATGAAGGAGTGTATAGAAGCTCAGGGACCCAGCCGAAGGGCTACGGCTGCTGCAGAAGTTCATTTTGATCCATTATAGTGTGAACCTAAATACGATAATGCTAATATTCTGCAATCCATTTTCTATATTTCAAAAATTTTAGAGAGACTTAGGAGTGTGTTTAGTTTTCCATATTATTTTATCTAGCTGCTAATGCTGCATGGTCAGGTAGACCTGGACCACCAAGAAGCCTAGTAGACCTGAGCTCCAAAGACTATTGTGGCTGTCAGCACCCTCCCCTGCTCTATTTTGCCCCCCCCCCATTCTGCCTACCCCCATTGTCCCCTTCCTCTTTGGGTAGAGGCCCAGAAGAAACTTTGTACCCCCTGCTAAAATTCCTCTCATAGACCCTGCTCTGGGTAATGTCCCTTATTTCCCTAGATGCTACTGTCTCCCTGTAAATCCTCCTATTCTCTGCCTCCTACATTCTGCATGCTCACACATCGCTCCTCCTTCCAAGGATTTATACCTTTTTTCCTCATACAGCCTAGCAACCACCACTGTTTAAGCATGTGCATTCTATTGCATATTTTCTGATTTTCCTCCCTCTTATTCTACGTTTAACCCCTTAATAAATGGTTTTGTGTTGCACTTCTCATCTCTCTCTCATGCTTATTCAATGCCAATCCACTGAAGTGTGGCAAGAGCCATTTCACCTAGGTCCCTGAACAGGCTAGCAAATTATCCCATGTGCCCTTGTCTCAGAGTACACTTGGGAACACAACAAAAGGGCTAGCCATGATAACATCTAGTTTTATTGCTAAGGTATGATCCTTTATCTTTGCAAAGAATTCAGTTTGGTAACATATTTACATTAAACTCTGGAGAAAAGTTTCCAGCAATTAAAAAAAAAGAAATGGACAAAGGAAACTGGAAGATTTGCCTCACTTGGAAGGAACAGCAAAATTAGCTGCAGATACCTGGAGCATTTCCAGGTGTGACTTTGGTACTAAGCTTCTATTAACAAAAGAATCTATAATTACCTAGATGCTTGATTAAAAACAATTCTCACCCAAGAGGCAGAATTTGCACAGTTTGCCACAAAGTGACTTTCCAAAGAAATGTACTGTTCATTCCCAAGCTTGGCACAATGGTAGCTTGTGTTGAGTGTTCCAAAGGGAATGTGCTTCAAAGAGAAAAGCATCAATAATGGTTTCAGATACAGCAGCGAAGACTTGAAAGTTAATCTATAAAGACCTGCCGGCTCTGAATTGGCCCAAGATTACTGTCCTTTGTGTGAAAGAGTATCATAAATCTATAGAGCTTTTTTAAGGTAATCAGAGGGCCTACATTATACTCAGTCTCCATTCTGAAAAATCCTTGGAAATCAGTTAGCATAAGAAGGTAGCTATTTCTTTTCTTTTCTTTTCTTTTTTGCTGGATAAAAAAAATCAGCTGTTGACTTGTATACACTAAGGCACACAATATGCCATCAACTCTTTGAATCAAAGGTTAGATTTATTTAATTGTACAGGTCAGTGAAATTCTATGGCTGCTTTCTGGAAGGGTCCCATCCTTTCACTGATGTTACATTCTTTGTGTATGATAAGAGTCACCTGAAAAGAATTTCAGTAATACTGGCAGTACTGGAGTAGGGGGTGGGACTGGATTTTAGTTTACTAGGGTTTAACTAGTAAGATTCCAAGGCAGTTTGTCAAATTCACTTACTGGAATCTGCCTCATTCTGAATCCTCTCCTTCCTTCTCTGGTGCCTACTAACCCTAACCACAAACCCTAAAACCCTGGCACATGCTATTGTTATAAATCAAAGCATGCTGATAACTCCAGTCCTCCCACATGACAGAAATCATATGTTCCTTACCCAATCCCACAGTACCCATTAGAATCATCTAATGCAGTTCTCAAATTGTGGGTCGAACCCACAAATGGGTCACAACCCTGACTTTTGGTGGATCGTGGGGCTGACACTACCCAGAAGCTGCAAGGCATTCTGGGCCACTTCGCATGCCAGAAAGCCATGTGGTTTCTGTGTAGTGCTGGTGTGTGACCTATTTTGTTGGCCTCATTACACCCAGAATGCCTTGTGGCCTTGCATTCTGCAGTGTGACCCAGAGGCAGCAATGTATTGTGGGGTGTGACACAACCACTGTGCCTGACAAAGTGGGTCGTGGTGGTAAAAAGTTTGAGAACCACTGATCTAATGGATGTGAGGAAGGGAATAGCTTGATCCATATCTCATAGGCATAGAGACTTCAAGGCACTGGTTCAAACTTGTGGTTGGAGTTCTGTTCCTGTTGGATTCTCAGCAAGCATGTTTTAAGTATAGATTGGTCAATAAAACAGTGCTCAGAGGACTGTCTGGAAATATGATATAAATGCCTGATGTGTTTATAAGTTTTTTGCCGAATAGCTAAGGGAGCAATGTTTATGGCGCTGAGACGACAAGCAATAACGGGTTCTGATACTGGCTAAATGCTCAGATAAAGCAGAGCCCCCTTTGATACCAGTCAAATGCTCTTTATTGTGAGGCATGTTGTAATGAAATAACCATTAACATTTGCAAAAGGGAAATATTGTTGGCTCTTTTCTTCTTCCCCCGTGGGGGTTTTGCAAGTGCCGTGCCGCTAAACTCTGGAACAGCATTGTATAAGAATGGGCACTGCATGGGATGGATGGATGAAAGAGCTTGGTCTCTTTGCTCTGAGCCAAACAGGCACAGATTTCCTGCAGGGAAGTCCAGAGGGATAAGCCTGGGTCTGGTTCAAAGCCATTCAAGCACAGAATGGAGACTTAAGGTGCATTTTCAGCCCCTCAGAGGGTCACCTCGATGGATCAGGAATACAAAAACACTGAGGGCAAGCTCAGAGAGAGTGGATGAAACAACAAGCCCATTGGGGAAGGAGGAAGCAGAATAGAAGAAATACAGTTTAGCCAGAGATTACACGAATGCTTTTGTGCAGAGAAAGTGTGTATATGTGTGCATGAAAGATGCAATGGAAAGCTCATGGATAGGAGAAAGAGAGAAACATATAAATAAATATGTGCTCAGCAGTTTGCTTCTCTGAGTAATTTCTTTGTAGAATCATTAAAAACCCCAGCAAAGGTGAATTTGGACTGGGTTTGGGGGGGAAGGAGGATACTTCTTAAGCAACAGCATATCCATCGCATATGGCTCGTCACCTTCCTTATGAGGAAAGTCTGCAGTGTTTGGGCCTCTTCATTCTAGAAAAGAGGCATATGAGGGGGGACATGATTTAGACATACAAAATTATGCAGAGCATGGACAGTATGGATAGAGAGATGCTCTTTTCCCTCTCATATAACACCAGAACCAGGGGACATCCACTAAAATTGAGTGTTGGGAGAGTTAGGACAGACAAAAGAAAATATTTCTCTACTAAGTGTGTGGAACTCCTTGCCACAGGACGTAGTGATGGCATTGGGCCTAGACATCTTTAAAAGGGGATTGGACAAATTTCATGGTTACACGCCATGATGAGTATGTGCAACCTCCTGATTTTAGAAATGGGTTATATCAAAATGCCAGATGCAAGGGAGGGTACCAAGATGCAGGTCTCTTGCTGTCTTGTGCGCTCCTTGAGGCATCTGGTGGGCCACTGTGAGATACAGGAAGCTGTACTAGATGGGCCTATGGTCTGAACCAGCGGGGCTGTTCTTATGTTCTTGAGGTGTGGTTATTTGGTGATAATGAAATAAAAACACATAACACCACTTTCTGCACTTCTCATTTTTGTAAAAAGAAAAAAAATGAAAACTGCAAACAAAAGCATTTAAGAACACCTCTATTCATCATTCATTGACTGGATGCCATCTGCACTGGAGATGAGGGAGCCATGATGTAAACGCAGCCAACAGCTAGTCAGGCACAGCAAGAGTAATGTCAACAAATTTTAAATCCCACGCCAAAGAACAGACGCACGAAATGGCTGCTGCCTCCTGTATCATATGCATTGAGGGATAAGCCCAGGTATTCCCACACAAATATTCCTCAGGTTTTTTGTCATAGGTTGACCTGGTGTAAAAGAGGAATTACGGCAGGTGCCATTTGTCACGTAAGGAGATGAATATGTCAGCAACAGCTGTTGCTTGTTAATATGCTTTGATCTGTTTTTAAATTATATTTTTAATTTGTTTTAACCTTGTTGTAAGCCGCCTTGAGTCGCT
Organism: Tiliqua scincoides; assembly: GCF_035046505.1. Classification (NCBI taxonomy): domain Eukaryota; kingdom Metazoa; phylum Chordata; class Lepidosauria; order Squamata; family Scincidae; genus Tiliqua; species Tiliqua scincoides. The sequence continues at coordinate 38,337,641 of NC_089821.1, forward strand.
CCGGGGAGAAAGGTGGGATAGAAATAAAGTTAATAAATAAATAATAATAATAAATAAATCACTCTATATAGTAAGAGCAAATGAGCTTTGCTTGTTTCTTGTTACCCTACTTGCATGTCCATTGATTAATCTACTACTATCAAACAATGAAATCTCACATTATAGGTCTTTGAAACACAGAGGATAAGGATAAGGTCCCAATCCTAACAATATGCTATGCCTGAGGAATGCATAAATGTGACTCCACCAGAGAATGTGGCCTGGCTGTCGCCAGAAGCAGTGAGCAGCCAAGTCCGCACAGTGATGGACCACAGACACCCTGTCTCAGATAAGGCTGAACACCAAGAAGGAGGCATAGAGGGGGTGGAATGGGGTGGGTGGAACAGGGTGGTGAGGAGGATGTATCCACCCAGGAAGGGTAAGCGTTCAGCAGCAGTAGCACCTGCCAACTACTGACACCCTTCTTGGGCCTACTCTGCCTTCATGGGTCAACACAGACTTGCACCAGTGATATCATTGGTGCAGATCTGAGTAGACCTGTTAGGCTGGCATGGGCCTTCTCCAGAGCAAGGGAACAAATGTTTCCTTACCTGAGGAGGCTTCTCCATGCCAAGCTCCCCTGGAGGATCCAGCAGACGCCACATTAATACCGCTGCATTACTGCATGAAGGGTTCCAGTGGACTGGGCTGCTTGAATGCCTTGGAGTGCTACAAGCAGACAAAAAGAGAGAAAATGAACATAAGGGCTGATTCTACATGGAAGGTTCTGCAACGTACTGAGGACAGGTGCAGGTGTCAGGAAGCCAAACTTCTCTTCCATACAGATTGTTTCCTGCTGTAATAAAAAGTACCGCGTTTAGAAAAGAAGACAGTGTTGTACAGGGAGTTATTTGGTCAATTACACCTGCTTGAAAAGGCATTACAGATTAACTACGGAGCATGCAGATTTAAAAACAGTGTGAGCTACTCACAATGAAATGCTGACTTGGACTCATGCTGAAAGCACTTTATATAGGCTGTTGATTTTGTAAGTTAAACCAGAACTGTTAAGTCTGCTGTTTCAGCCTCAAAGCTGAGGCAGCAGCCATGTCTCAAGCTGACATAAATATCAATGTTACAAATTACTTTTCATACCTCTGTATCAGGAATGGAGCCTGTGCATCAGCACTTCCAAGAAAAAGTGGCTGCAAAACTGTATGCCTGACACTGTTTAGTGGCACACCTCAAACTTCTATGCTCTGCCTTTTTCTTCTGCATTCCTTATTCAATTCAAAGAAGTTCTTTGTGATTTTCCTTTGCCTTATTTCATTCATCCCGCAGTACTCTAAATCCTCCCTTCCCTTGTTCTGCTGCCCCCTGCACTGCTCGGAATTTAGACTGTAAGTTCCAGGGGTATGGGGGAGGGGGGAGTGTAATTGTGAAACATTATCAGGGTCCATAATGTGGCATACATAAATTATAACAGTAGTAGTAGTAGTAGTAGTGGGGAGTTCTGAGTAGTAATAATTCCAATTATCTTTATTTTATGTTTAAGGAACTGCTCAGGAAAGTAATCAGCCAAGCATGAAGTTACTTTACGCTGGTTCATTTCTATTGCTAGGCAGGCCTATATATAGACAACCCTAGCTGCAGTAGTTGTAGCTTACTAGTTCACACCAGTAACTACTATTAGCATTGAAATTTGGCCAGTAGTTCATACAAATACCATCATCAACATCAGTAGTAGTAGTAGTAGTAGTAGTAGTAGTAGTAGTAGTAGTAGTAGTAGTAGTAGGGCTTCAGGACTTTGTCCCAGGACTCCAAGTTATTTAGCACCAGTACTGCTCCTGTTTCTGATCCAGGGGACTAGCATGGAGATGTGCTATACAGGTTGACCATTCCTATATTCTAACCCAGACTGGCCCAACTCATGGTGCACACTCCAGCTGGTCCCTTCCTTCACATCAGGGTAAATTCAGCCCAGTTCCCTGAACTGTGTGAGAGGTGTTTCATTCAAACCTAGGTAGGTTTTATCAACACATGTAGAAGAGCAGTCCAGAGAAACTGCTCCCACCTCTGATTAGAAGTCAGTGACAGTCAGTGACAGAACAACAATTTCCGGACCAAATACATCCCTGGACATTTGCAACCAGATTTTTTTTTTTTTTTTTTTTTTTTTGTGTGTTCTGGACATCTATGTCTAAATCTATATTAGATGTACTCTTCTATTTGAAAAATACCAAAGGTAGGGTTAGGACTGCAATAAGAGGCTTAGCACATATAACATGTGTTATATAGTGGGTCTCACGCATCAGTAGACTTGAATAAAAGTTCCATCATAGTTTATTCCTACTCCAAATGAGTTAAAATCACACACCCACATACACAAATACCCCAGATATATATACAACTCCAACAAGCCTACATCCCTCTTGATTGGACAGCCAATCACATATAACCTGTTGCTTTTCCCACAGGTGATAATACTCACATACATACCAACATGGGATTTGTTGCCCAGTTATAGCGGGATGCAAATAACCAGGATGCCAAAAAAACCAGATGCAAATGTTCAGGGACCCCAATGACAGGGATACATTTGACTGGGACACAACTGTCTAGGATGGAAATACCCTAGTACCAGAGAAATCACCCTAGGGCAAGAGGAGGGGCCAAGACATGCATTTACCATGAGTGCACACACTTTTAAATGCATGGGGCCAGACTGGGTCTGGTAAAGATATATTGCTCAAACCAACCACTGGTAGAACTGGCAAGTACACTTGATTATCATTTGAATTGTATACTAAAGTACATTTTGCTATATTAGCTTGGTTCTTCTTCCATCTGTCTTTTGCAATATTTAACATGGACAGTAAATGCCCTTTTCACTTCAGTTTTTCTTCCCAAGGTGGTTCTGGTATTCTGCAATGAAAATGTTATCGCTCTCTCTCTCTCTCTCTCTTTTGGTCTCTGCACCTACGTGGGGAAAAAGTCCTTAGAATACAAATGGAGTAATTGTAAAATATGATTCAGCTGGCTTTACAGCCATATAATTTCCATACGTTAACAATATTTACTTTATGCATCATCCTACAGCCATTAAAATATTTCATTTATAATCTCAGAGTACCATTCCAGGGCTACAGTAGGTCAATATACACAAATAAACGGGTAGCTAGAAAAAAAAAGAAACAAGGAACACATTTTATGAGGCACTACTAATATCCCTTTCTCAAGGCATCATTTTCTATTAAAAAAAACAAAAACAAATTAACAAAAAACAAATATAAAGCCCTGTGAATGTACAACCATGGAGATAAAATAACTGAAGAAGGCACTTAGTAATTTCAGAGAAAAATAGAAGGTAAACAGCTAGGAGAGGTGAAAAAATAAGACAGCTATAAAATCAGAACTAAATAAAACAGAAACGCCCTTATAAATAGGGCCATAAGCCTTGCCAGCTGTAAACATCAGCAGTTCCTGTGCCCAGCAGCGATGGCATAGTAGTGCTCATAGAAGCAAGTGCTGGAAGATATTTGGAAGTTCCAGATTGTGCTTATCAAAATGAAGTCTCTTCATCACACAAATGTGCCCAGTGACAGATCCAAGTCAGGAATCTGGAATGCAATAGTCCCTTCGGGACTCATGCAGAAGGTTTGGACAACTGTGCTTAGTAATTATTATCTATAACCACAGAAAAGAGCAGGAGAGTTGGCCAAGGGAAACCGTACTCGAGGCAGAGAAGAATGTTGTCAAGGAAGGCTTGTCAGCTAGACAGTGATAGTGGGAAGTCCGGAGCTAAAGACTTGTTCAGAGAATTTGTGTGTTCATACGTTGATGGTAAAGAGTGGTAGCGCTGAGTGTCACCAAAATATAGAAGACTCTCAGCTCTACCTCTCTTTACCATGAAATGTCATGGATGCCTTTGAAATTCTGAAGCACTACCTGGAGGTGGTAAGGGTCTAGATGTGGGTTAACCAGCTGAAACTAAATTGAGACAAAACAGAGGCCCTCTTGATTTCCTTGTTTATTTCTATCCTGACTTTCTCCCATTGGCATGGCTTCCCAAGGCATTTAGAGATCCACAGGTCAGGTGCTAGATCAGGGGTGCTCACACTTTTTTGGCTCAAGAGCTACTTTGAAACCCAGCAAGGCCCGGAGATCTACCAGAGTTTTTTTTTACAATGTTCGTGCCATCATAACATATAACATTTATGTGTACAATGTATGTTGGTGTACCTTGAGCCCCACTGAGTATAACAGGACTTATTCCTGAGTAGACATGCCTAGGATTAGGCTGTGAGGCTGCAATCCTAGCCACACTTACCTGGGAGTAAGCCCCATTGAGTACAATGGGCCTTACTCCCGGCGTTTCCTCCCAGAGGCACCTGAAGGGGGGGGGGTCAGCACTCCGCGATCTACTCATTTTGCCTCGTGATCTACCGGTAGATCACGATCCACCTATTGAGCACCCCTGTGCTAGATCATCGACCTGATCTGAATAGGGTTGCACTCACTCTGCAGGACCAGGTTTGCAGTTGGGGGTCCTTTTGCTTTCTCCACTGCTCTTGGACTGTCAGGTGACAGCAATGACCAGGAGTACCTTTGCCCAGCTTAGGGTGATGTGCCAGCTATGGCCATACTTGAATCAGTTGAACCTAACTACAGAAATCCATGCCTTGATAACAACAAGATTTGATTACTGTACTTGGAGCTGCACTTGGACTGTCTGGAAACTGCAATTAGTGAAGAATGTGATGTCCTATGTAGTCTCGGGACAGTTTGACTATGTCTGACCCCTGTTCCTACAACTATGCTGATTGCTAGTTCAACTCTGTGCACTATTCAAGGTACTGATTTTGTCCTTTAAAGCCCTTTACAGCTTGGATCCAGGGTATCGGAGGAACCACCTTCTTCCATGTGAATTTGATCAACCCTTAAGATCATCTGGAGGTGGTGATGATGATGAGTGCCACCTTTGGCTGAAGTGGTGATAAGCGGCAGCGCCTTCTCTGTAGTGATGCTGAGTTATAAACTGTTCCATCCCTGTTAGCCCCCCAATGGGGGCTTCTTCCATTTAACTTTTCCATCATAGTTCTGTTTCTGCTTTATTACGGTTATTCTTGTTCATGTCTATTGGTTTGCTCTATTGACTGCTGTTTTTGTAGAAATTACAGGGTACAATCCTATGCATATCTCCTCAGAAGTAAGTCCCACTGTGTTCAATGGGGCTTACTCCCAGGAAAGTGCATATAGGATTGCAGTCCCAAGTGCTTTTCTATTGTTAATGCTGCCTACTGCCTCTGGCTGTTGATTTAGTATTGATTGCTGTTGACTTATGCAGTATTGAATTATTGTTTTATTGTAATTTTATAAATGTCATAAGCCACCTTGGGCATCCAGGTAATAAGGGTAAAGGCAAAGTATAAACATTTTAATATGTAATAAATAAATAAATAAAAGTATATGTGCTTAGTCATGCATAATCGAATGCCTCTAAAGAACATGCTCTGAAATTGTCTAGCTTGCATAAGAAAATAAGAACATAAGAACAGCCCCACTGGATCAGGCCATAGGCCCATCTAGTCCAGCTTCCTGTATCTCACAGCGGCATACCAAATGCCCCAGGGAGCACACCAGATAACAAGAGACCTCATCCTGGTGCCTCCTTGCAGCAAAGATCTGCTGTAAGGGATTCACTGATGTGCTCTGTACTTTTACTGACTCCATTGATACCCACAGCTATGTAATCTGCATCCTGGTACCAATAATATTAAGGTGCAATCCGGATGATTATGTTCATGTTTCCACATAAAATTATTATCTGTCATTTCATGGAGACTATTACAGATTTGGCACATGTGGTGGCATTTGAGGAAAGAACATGTTCCTATCCTGCTGAGCAATTAAATAATATCTTTCCAAACTGGATCACAGACACGCTGCAGGAATAATACTTAACAAGCAAGAAGAGTAACTCAAGCAAATTCTTATATAGAGATGATCAAACTCATCAGCCTAAAAAAAAAAATTCAAACATGTATCCCTTAGGCAATCTGATAATTAACAGCATTTTGACCTTAATTTCTTCTTCCATGTTTCAGAAATGCTTTCTTTCTACCAGTATGGTGTGGATGAAAGGGAGTTTTCCCCTTACAGCCCATAGTGGCAATTTAGATTCTCCTCCTAGAATAGGAATCTGTGTTGTTTTTCTCACAGGTAAATTTAAAATCTCATTACATTCTGATTATTTTGCCCAAGCACTGAAGTACTCACAGGGAATTTCAGGCATTTAAGTAAAGCTATAAGCATCTGTTTGCCTAGAACGGGAAGTTTTTAATAAGACTGTTGCTACTACTGATCATTAAAGCCAAGGAACATGAGATGTCAATTCAGATTTATTATCAGAAAAGATGCACACTGAATAATCACTGGTGCATTCTCTTATCCTAGGAAAGAACACAGCAGACTCCTGGAAAACACAAGACAAAGGTCATCTGACAAAAAGCAATCCTTTTGAAGTAAAGGTTCACCTTGAAACTCAGAATGATAGAAAAAATCCAATGACAAGTGAACAGCAGAAAGCAGAATTAAGGAAGAGGATTACACTACATTGATGATTTGCAGAGTGTAGCACAGTGTAATGTAGGAATTCTTTTAGAGAGGATTGGGTCTCTGTTTGTTAGCCCAATCTGATTAGGACTATAATTCTCTTTCAATAGCTTGGAAATTAATTGGATCCAGTATGGACAACCTCTGCTTTGTTGCCCACAGACAATTATACTGATCAAAGTTTGATGTGGATCAGGACAAGAGGGCCACATCATCTCTCTGACACTGCATCGGGGGCCAAGGAAAGAAAGAATTAATTTACATTTAAAATTTGAATAAATTTACATAAGTTTACATAAATGAATATATTAAAGATGAACTTATATGAATGAATGCAGATCTTGCAATATCTCAAGGCCTATAAAAGACCTTGCACAAAGCAAGGCTGGCCTTTCCTTTGCTGCCACTACTGCATCACAGACATGAAACAGCAAGCAGTGGAGGAAGCCCTCATCCCATAGCTCATGCAAAGAGGTCAAACAGTTGCCTTCACGCTGAGAGCAGTTGTGTCAGGCCAGTGCAGGCTGCAACAAATCTCTGGAGGGCCAGAGGCTCATTGGAGACTGGGGGCTCCCTGAGGGCCACATTGAGAGGCCTCGAGGGCCGCATGTGGCCCCAGGGCCGGGGTTTGGGCACCCCTGATATAGATGAACAGTCACGAAAAAGTAAGCTCTTCCAAGAGAGTTTTGAGAGGATTGTTTTTTAATGCTTAAAGAATAGGAAAAAGAATGTTTTGTTGGGTTTGCATCCCTTTTCTACTACGCTAACAGTTGTCCTCCAAACAGGTCCAAACATCCATTAAAATTGAGTGTTGGGAGAGTTAGGACAGACAAAAGAAAATATTTCTTTACCCAGCATGTAATTAGTCTATGGAACTCCTTGCCATGGGATATGGTGATATCATCTGGACTAGATGCCTTTAAAAGGGGACTGGACAAATTTCTGGAGGAAAAGTCCATCACAGGTCACAAGGCATGATGCGTATGTGCAATTTCCTGGTTTTTAGAAGTAGGCTACATCAGACTGCCAGATGCAAGGGAGGGCATCAGGATGCAGGTCTCTTGTGGTCTTGCGTGGGCCACTGTGAGATACCAGAAGCTGGACTAGATGGGCCTTTGGTCTGATCCAGCAGGGCTCTTTTGCTCAGGATAAGAAAGCTTCATTACTTTTTGGAGAAATGATTTAAGTTAATTTCTGAAAAAATAGATGCCTATTTTCAAAGGAATTTTTATCATCTGAGAGCAGCTTCACATATTCCCAGGAAGCACCAACAGATGAAGCACCCATGAGTTGTGATTACATTTCCTTTGAGATTCCAGGATAATGCAGCCAAGAAGGAACCCATGAGGAAATTTCCTTATGAGGAAATATGTGAACTGCTCCTCAGGAGGAAAGTCCATGGTGGAAGCCATGATGGTTCTTCATGTGTGTTTCCTATTACATTGTAACAGGGGTTTTCAAACTTCCCCCTGCTGTGCCCCATCTGTTCTGTGGCGGAGGGCACTGCAACCCAGCTCCTTCGCCAGTACTAGGCCTCCACAGGCCTCAGAAGGCCTCTGGAAGCAACCAGAAGTAACTTTCATGAACTCAGAAGTATATGGGCAGTGACTTTCTGGCTGCCTCTGGAGACCTGCAGAGGCCTGGTTCAGCCTCCAATTGTATCCAGAGGTCTCTGATTTGGAGCCATTGGACAAAAGGGTTGGTGGGACAGTGGTGGACCTTCCACTCATTCGATGGGGCAAATGCTCCAGCAGTGGAACCTCATGCACCTTTAGGACCCCACAGAAGCCTCTCTGAGGCTCCCAACGGGGTCAAAAATTGTGCTTCAGGTTTTCCAGAAGCACAGTTTAAAGTGTCGGGGAACCTCCGAGAGGCTTCCCCAATGCGTCCGGAGTTGTGTGAGGCTCTCGACTCCAGGTAAGTGGGGGGGGGGTCACCATTGTGGACCTTTGCCCTGGGGCACAGGGCTGGGGAGGTCTGCCACTGTAGTGGGATACCCAACTCAAGACCCACCAGACATGACTAAGTGGGTCGCGACCCACAGTTTGAGACACTTTGCATTATAGTACAGTATTGCTATTATAGTAATACCCCAGAACAAAAGAAGTCTTAATATATTTATAGTTTTGCTGATTAACATTTTCTTTACTGATTAAAATTGGCCTTTGCAAATTAATCAATGAACATTTTTCCTGATTAATCTACTGATTAAACAGATTAAAGCTTGCAGTCCTGGTTATTACTGTTATTTAATATGCACACTGCACTGTGCATTGAGTTCTCAAGCATGATTACAAATACTCAAAATTACCAACATACTGGCTCAGCTCATCATTGCAATGTGGACTGAAATCCACAAACGAATGCTATCACGCTGCTACAAGTGCAACAATAATTGTGTGTATTGTAGGGGGTAGCTTAACCCTTTTCCCACCCATCATTTTTTGGCTCTAAAGTTTTCCCTCACCAGACAGAGTACACAATTCAGCAACATGGGAAATGGTTTTACTTTGAAATCTACCAAGCTGCCTGGTGAATTGAGGTAAGAATTAATACCTAGCTGCTGCCACTGAGCAGTAATTAAAGATAATGGGGAAGCATGTCCTTACTGACAAGCATTGAGTGAGGGCAGCCAAGGAAGGGAGGAGGCTGGATCAGCATTTTATGGGTACACAGATGCTAACTGGTGAGTAGCATTCCAAACAGTACTGGTGCCCCACATCTGTGAAGGGTTCTCCTGGATAGGTAGGAGCTACTCATCTTAATGGCACTGTCAGAGCCCTCTCTTGATGCCACCTCTCAACGCCACCAGTGAAGACATGGAGATGTTCCTTTCCTCTAGTTTTCCCAGCTCTTCCGAGCTCTTCCGGAAGGACCTGTGTGAACCTACCTGATGAATGATCTGGCATTTTGAGCCACATGGGGAAAACCTCATTGTGGAGTGGGGGAAAGCAAATTTGAAGATGAAGGTTAGGGTGGGGGAATGTACCCCTTTTCCCTACTGCTTCTTGACTCCAATTTTGTTACTGTATTGTTTATGGCCAAAGTGGCATATCAGTTCATTTTTTTATTACATTATTTTTTATTATTTTTATTGTATTTGTGTTGTTGAATTGCCCTGAATTGCTATAAGGGTGAAAAGGCGGGATCAAAATGTTAAATAAGTAAAATAATCATCTGGTAGTTTCTTGAAGAAAGAAGAAGACACTTGTCGTCTTATGGACGTGCCGTGTCCCCCATCAAGAGGGTTGCCTGCTCCTCACAACATGAGGGCTTCACTATGCTGGGGTGATACTAGCCCTTTAACCCCAGGACTAAACCAAGTAAACCTGAGAATGGGGATGGGAAAGAGACAGCCCAGGAAGAGGATGGTCTAGGGCTTCATAAGGCACTCAGGGTCAGTGATGAGAGGTCTTTGGACAGGCTACCTGAGGGTTGCTTGTGTCTGTTCCCCTGGGACTGGGACAAGCCCAGGGAAAAAAACCAGGAGACAGGTGAAGGATGAAGCAAGCCCTCCCCACTGCTGAACTTGGGGTCAGATTGGGGGATCCCAGTCATGGGGCCAGCAAACCCCCTCCCCCCATTTCTGCTCCTCTTTCCCTGTGATCAAGGATTCAGACAGCAAGTGGAGTACACTTCTCTTATGGCAACTCTGCTGAGGATGGAGGACAGAGAAACGTACAAAGCTCCATGTGTGTGGGCACAGTGCGACATTAGCTCCAAACTAATGGGTGAATTACTGAAGATAGTCACTGAGAGTTCCTTGTCTTTCCTTGTCTCCAGTCCATGACTGTGCCCAAAGGAGAGTCAATTTCAATGGAAAGGCATTCCAGATAGAGTCCAAAAACAAAACTATAACTTCTACAAGTTACAAAACTGAAAGTTCTTCACACATAGACAGTGGTGGACCTCTCATCGATGGGGCAAATGCCCTGAGGATGGAGACTTACCCATGTTTAGGACCCCACAGAAGCCTTTCTGAGGCTCCCAACGGAGTCAGAAACTGTGCTTCTACTTTGCTGGAAGCACCGTTTAAAGTGTCGGGGAACCTTCAGGAGACTTCCCCGATGTGTTCTGAAGTCGTGCCAGGCACTGTGAGCTCTAGGTAAGTGGGGGCGGGGCAGATTTGCACTTGGGGGCAGTGGCATCCCACAGGGAGAGCTATCGTGGACCTTTCCCCCGGGGTGCAGGGCCAGGGAGGTCTGCTACTGCACACAGAGTCATTTTTCTGTTTTTCCAGTGTTATTTTTCCTGCAAATATCCCATAACATGTTCCAACTCACTTCAAACAATCCATAATAAAAGAAGTTTAAAAACTGAAAGAAGAGTTTATACCAAAACAACAACACCAATAATAATATCACAAAATATAAAGACCTGGAAATTGAAATACAGTGCATTTTGGGTAAAGAAAACAACAACCCCTTTTGTCATTGGCATACATTGTGCAACCCCCAAAACCTTAAGAAATAACTGACCAATATAGGTATAGACAAAATAACAGTTGAAGAACTGCAATGAATCGACTACTAGGAACTCTGAACATTATATGATAATCTCTCACCAGTTCTTAAGCTCAAACTAGAGTTCAAACTAGTGAACATCCAAAAACCCCAGTCCTGTGCACTGTGACACCACTGATAGCAACAACAACAATAAAATAAACCATTGCATGGACAACTGTGGAAAAATATTGAAGGGAAAAGTGATAACAACTTTGGCATGGCTGAAACTGGGTACCATCAAGAAAGAAACTGAAGGTCTGATTTTCGCAGCACAAGAACAGGCACTGCAAACACATTATGAAGATTAAAATCCAGAAAGTAGGTAAAAACCCTAAGTGCAGACTTTGCCAAGAAAAAGATGAGACTGCATCACATCTGATATGTGAATGTAGTAAAATCATGCAGACAGATTACAAAGTCACACAACAGAGCTTCAAAATTAATCTACTGGCCATTATGCAAAAAGTATAATTTGCCAGTATTGAAAAACGTTTGGGAACATCAGGTTGAGAAGCTGTTGGGGAATGAACAAGTCAAGATCCTGTGGGACTTTAAAATTCAAACAGTCTTGACACCTTGAACATAACATACCTGATACAACAATAATAGAAAATCAAAACGTCTGGCTAATTGACATTGCAATTCCTGGAGATGCCAGAGTTGATGAAAAAGAACTAGAAAAAATTGATAAAAGTACCGAGACCTTGCCATTGAAATCACAGGACTATGGACAAAACATACTGAAGTGGTCCCAAAATATCAAAAAGTTTTGTAAATTACTTTAAACTACTGCAGCTTACTGCAATAACACCATCAGATCTACAAAAAACCAAAAAAAACCAAAAAAAAAACAACGCTTTTAGTAACATTGTATATACTGTGCCAGTACCTCGTTGATACTCTGGGTCTCTGGCTAAGACTTGTATCAATTGCTTAATACCAGTTAACAACTGTGCTTCAAGCAGTTTGGAATACTACTACTAATAATAATAATTCCTTGGATCCTGGCTAGATCCTGAATTGCAAACATAACACTTGCTTAAGTTATGTTGAAGCATGATGATGATGATGATGATGATGATGATAATAGACTAATGTTGACTTCATGGCTTATAAAAGTTTCACTTACATCTCCTTTAGTCCCAGTACTGAAATAAAATAATACAGTGTGGAGAGTTATCAAAAGTCTGGGAAACACTGCATTGAACAGAGGCCTTGGGGGGGGGGGGATCTTGTTTGTTTTGACAGAAATGCTAAACACATTGAGAGCTGTTCTCCAGCAAGCCTGATCTCCAGCCACTCATTTTTGAGAACCCCCCTCAGGGCCAGTTTACACTTGACATGGCAAATGGAGTCATTCATTCAAAAGCAGTCTATTTTTAGACTACTTTTTCAATCAGCTCAAAGGGATCTACATAAAAGAAAGAAAAACAGAAACAACAGAAAGCACCATAACACCATCCATAGGTCAATAAAATGTGAACAAAATGAAAACACATTACGGGCCAGTTAGGTTATAAGATCCAAGCTTCCACCCCTCTCAGGAGTTAGGGATGTGCATGAATACGTTCCCCACCCCAGTGCACCTTCCCCCTTATAATTGTGTGAGGGTTCCTAAGACCCCCCCCCACACACACACATGCAACTGAAATACTGGTTCAGATGAGCTTCCCCACAAGAAGGATTAGAAGGGGAAGGATGCACTAGGAGGGGTGGACCAACCTGGACAGTAACATCCAAACTAGTCCAATAATTAGAAATCAAACATACTGCAAAAAGACCAAGTAGCAGTTTAGCTACCCCAGATATAATCTGGGCCAAATCCTTGTGTGCAGAATCTGGTTTTCTCTCCTGAAGTTTAATGGGATCAGGTTCACACAAGTGTCTTTCAGGTCCAGTGAGGCAAAATCCCTGAAAGTACCCCTCACAATGTCACATCCAAATATGATGGGATACATGGCAATACTTTGCCACTGGACCCCAAAACTAGGTAAAATCCCACTCCCCACCCCCTGCCTCACACACACAAAAACGAACACTGTTTAATAAAAATGAATATAGGGCTTAGGTTTTTATAAGCCTATGGCAACAGTAGCTCACTGTTAAGAATGTTGATTGCTCTGCTCTTAACAATGCTTCTGCTTAACTTCAGGAAATTTGCACAAGGTCTGACAAGATGTGAGAACTCCTTATATAAATATAACTCCATATAGATACACAGTACAAGTTTGCTTAACCAATACTTGGGTAACCGGCGTCTGGCGTACACATCTGAGATGGTGAGTGGAGATGCCAGTTAACTGAACTTGCTGCTTAAAGTGTCAGATAACAAGCCACCTACCTGTCTGCCAGCCCTCCTGCTTTGCTTTCTGGATGGGTCTCCCTCCTTCCTTCCTCACAAGGGCCCTTGAGGAATGGAGACTTTCCACTTCCTTCCTCACTAGGACCCTGCTTAGGAAGTAGAGAATTTTCATTCTTAGACAGCCTGTGTGAGGGATGGAGGATAGAGCATCATTGCAGAAGGAGTCCTATCCAGTAAGTAAGGGGGGGGGGGAAGAAGAGTGTTCATAAAACCATTGTTAACCACTATATTTTGTCAGCCAGCAACTCCCATCTCCCAAAGCTTTTACCATATAATAAATGTGCATAAGTACAAGTGGGCCTGTGGATTCAGTATCCATGGATTCAATTATCTGCATATTGGGGCCCCATATTCCCATTAACATAGTTTAGAAGCTTACTGGGGAAAAGTTTAAACAGTTTGCTGTAAGCACTGAAGCTTATAGCGCCACAGAGCAGGCTACTGATAGTTATTTCAGAGTGATACAACTAGCTCTACTGCTAAACAGGAAGTGGAACTGCTTCCTCTTTAGCATTAGAGCTAGTTTCATCAAGCATTCAGCCTGTTCTGTGGCGCTATAAGCTTCAACGCTTATAACAACCTGTTCAAACAAGAAAATTTTGCCCCAGTAACCTTCTTAACTATGTTAATGGGCATGGGTGTATGTGTGTGTGCATACGTGGGGGACGTGGGTGGCTTCTGCTTTTATAGTATCCCCTGTATCTGTGGTTTCTATATCCGCAGGGGGTCTGCGGAATGGATGCCTTGCAGGTATGGGGGTACACCTGTCTTTTCAAACATTATCTATAACTTTGCTTTAATATTCCTCTTAGTAATGGGTTTACAGCCTAAACTGGCCCCCAGGACCCACAGAATCCAGTAACATGCACCAATCCCTCACAAGCTTGAGTTCTGTCATGGATCCACAGATGGCCATGCCTCCTTGGTATTTGTCCACTGTATTATTATTATTATTATTATTATTATTATTATTATTATTATTATTATTATTAACAACAGTATTTATATACCGCTTTTCAACTAAAAGTTCACAAAGTGGTTTACAGAGAAAAATCAAATAACTAAATGGCTCCCTGTCCCAAAAGGGCTCACAATCTAAAAAGATGCCAAGGAAAAGATGCCAGCAGATCTTATAATAATAATAATAATAATAATAATAATAATAATAATAATAATACAGGTATTTATATACCGCCTTTCTTGGTCTTTATTCAAGACTTTATTCAAGGCGGTTTACATAGGCAGGCTATTTAAATCCCCGTAGGGATTTTTACAATTGAAAGAAGGTTCTATCTTACAAGAACCACAACATTCAGGTGTTTCTTTCTGATCTGGTTTCACATTCTGGCCTCCATCCTCCCACGCTCACAGCAGATGGAATAACTCGGCTCAGCTTGTCAGCTGCTTCAAGGTCGCATGGTGCCGGTGGTCTCAAACTGGCGACCTTGTGGATGTTATCTTCAGGCAAATGGAGGCTCTACCCTCTAGATCAGACCTCCTGCTCCTCATTGTAGGTGAAGAGATGTACATCTCTCTTTCACACTTTATGTATATTGATAGAAAGGCTGCCATGAAAAGTGTGTACCAGCTGTTCATGTTGACACAGGGCTACAATTAAATAACTTGCTTCTGCCATTTGGTTTTTTGTGTATCTGGCAAATATGAATAAGAATTAATTATCCCAGGGTAATGTTCTAGGAATATGGGGAAATGACCTGTTTTTCATGGAATTCTCAACTGAGTCTGTCGCTGAAAAATCGTTCTCTCAAAGGCGAGGCATAAATTCTATGTAAAAACCTTACACACCTCACCAGACACAGAGGGTCTGTGTAAATGATGTCAGCTGTCACATTTTTAAGTGTATAAGCTCTTGTAAGATTTGCTGAAGGATAGAGCATTAGCTGCCAACAGCCCTCTTTTGCCTCATTGACTGCAGTATGTTCTGCAACTCTTTCAAATCTCAAAGGGAAAAGATTTTTTTTTTTAGCTTTTGGTTTCAAAAATACTGTAGAATATGTTTAAACTGATGTGCAAAGTTTAGTCTGCCTATTTTACAAACTGCCCAAATGGAAGGATTAGTGCCTTCTTGTGGTTTTTATGACACCTTAAGGAAGATTTTTCTTATCTTTTTTGGCTTGCTTCCAGCTACAATGACACATGGTAGAAAACTGACATCTATAATAACCATTTCACATGACCAAACTACTGTATGAGAGTTCTCAAATTTAAGTGATAATGCCATGTGCTGGGTATTATGCTGGACTTTGAAAAAACCTGAATTAATGCCTCAACAACTAGTAAACTAGAGAGAGCCAGGATGGTGTAGTCAGGAGTTGGACTTAATCTGGAAGATCCAGGTTCAAATTCTCACTCAGCCATGAAGCTTCCTAGGTGACCTTAGGCCAGTCACTATCTCTAAACCTCACCCCTCACATGGTTGTTGTGAAGACAAAAAGAGGGGAGGGACTATGTACACTAGCCTGTGGCTCTTTGGAGAAGGGTGGTATAAAAATGTGAAAAATAAATAAACTTCCTGGGTAATCTTGGCCAGGCAACTGGTGCTCAACTGAAAAACAAGACAAAAGAGGTAAACCTACCTGGAAGAAGTGGATATTCAAATGTGATAGAGAAATTGTTCAAGAAATGTTCTCTTGAAGAAGCAAAGAATGAGTGTCTGCCTTCCTCATTTCCTATTGTCTTCATCACTCATGGTCATTGTTCATCTAAAGAGTTGATAAGGGTAAATAGATTTCCCATCACCTCCAATTTATAACTTAACACATCGTTCTTTGTTAGTTACATACAGTATATAATTGCAATAGCCTAATTACTTATTTTAAACATCAGCATCCCACTTTTCCACGAAAGGTATTGTAAACATTCTTTCAGGGCAACTTGAAATACTGAATGCCCCTTACTGAATTTTGAATGCAGAATCAAGCTGACCATATATGTGCCCACAAAACCTTTGGGAGCATCGATTGCTCACAATGGTTCATCAGGCAAAGCATAATTTCTTGCCTTTTCATTTGAATTTGGTCACAAGATGATAGAGGCCACATTCAGATAAAATAACAAACTAATAGCCCATCGGATATTGGTTTGACATCCAAGTTTGTTAACTGACTATGGTTTGCACAAGCCATAGTTTCTCATATTTGGATAAAAGAGCTGCAAGTTTACAACATTTCATTCTCCTAACAACAAACCAAAGTTTTGTTGCAACACCTGCATATGTAGAATTGTCCTGAAGGTCAAATCCCTGAGAAAATTGCACAAAGTTATAAAATGAGAAAGTAGGAAGTGGGGGGGGGGCAATGATAAAACCATTATACATTATAAGATTCACAGCATTTTCTGACCTTGGATTCCATGAATGAATAATTCTGTCCTTTGTTCCTTTTGAGCTGTGTGTTATAGAAGGACTAGATCAGAAACCAAATTTAATTTCAGAGAATTAGATTAGTGTCTCTCACCTCCAAAGCTTTATGTGACTGGCCATATTAACAGCAGGATGCCAACATTTACTGTTACTCTCAACTGGAAAATCCAGTTAGTGCTTGTAATTCTGAATGGGGTTTTATCTGGCCCATTACCTGTACTGACAGCACTTAGTGCTGCTAAATACATCTTAAATCACTTTGATTAACATAACACCTGAGCTCTTAAAAGAACTGTACTCTCTAGTCTCCTAGCACAACATCCAACACACATATAAACATACCAGCCTGGTTGATTGTAACCAGTGTTGCTACTTTTTTCACTGCCATGTCTTTATGTCTATATATATATATATATATATATATATATATATACACACACACACACACACACACACACACACACACACACACACACATGCGTTGCATTCACTTTTAAGCTTTCGTTTGAGCTCTGGAGTCTTTACTAGTACTGAAGGAGACAATAGATTGCAAGGTATTTGCTGCACAAGGGCTGATTTTCAAGGAAAACACATTAGAAGTTCTAAGAAATCAAGTACTAATTTCCTAGCCTAATACTGTGTGCATTTCAAGTAACTTTGCTCTGAAAAAGAAAACTGGTGGTACAGGATATAGATTTTGTTATCAAGTTGTAATAGTTTCTATGGAGATATGAGGTTAGTAGCACACTCCAAGGTGGAAATGTTTTCCTTTGTAATTACATATTAACTCACTAACACCCCCCACAACTGTACCAGCCCTCCACAGGGCTCCCCGGGGCTTGGAATGTTGAGAAACAAACCACCTCCTATTTGCGACATGAAACTGGAAGTAGTTGTGCACACTGTGCAGGTGCTCCCTGCACCTCCTTGCTGCTTGCCTAAGCCACAGTAAGTGAAATCACCCCCTTACCCTCCTTAGTGACACAATCCTGAGGATCAGTTGCTGCCCTTGCCCCATCTCCGCAAAGACTTACTTAGGGAGTAAATATCCCTAAAAGTTTAAGAAACAGTGCTGTAGTGGAAATGCAGCCTTGGATAGGCTGAGATTGAGGTACACACATTTATTTTGTAATAAATTTGCTCTGTACTTTAAGTTTGTTGTGCCCCCTGGAAGCCAGGCATCATGGATTTTACCCCCTCTGCCCCCCCTTCAGACCTGGCCACCAGATATACCCACTCCTGGCCCCCATCCACTCCCAGTTCCTCTCCCTTCTTCCCCAATCCCTCCCACCATCACTGCTGCCTTATCTGGCACTACTGGACAGTGTCTTCACCACTTGTAAGTGTGGACAGCTGCCAGTGACTGTGCTGGTGGCCTTCTTGCACTTGCCACATACTTCCTTTTGTGTGTCTGCTGTGTCACATTTTGTGATAGCTAGAAGTGCCTTACGCTTCTGGAATGGATTGGAACATCCAGGTTGGAATGTTTTATTTAGCAGGGGGAGAGTAACTGGCCCACCTCACTCCAGCAGTGTCTTTTAGTGGCTGTCTGCTGGTGTTGCATCTTTTTAGATTGGGAGCCCTTTTGGGACAGGGAGCCATTAGATATTTGATTTTCTCTGTAAACCGCTTTGTGAACTTTTTGTTGAAAAGCTGTATATAAATACTGTTGTTGTTGTTGTTGTTGGAACAGAACTGGGACATCCAGTCATGCCATCCAGTCTTTTGTCTGGATTACATGCTGGATATCTTCCATAAGTTCAATTAGCATTTTTGCCAACATATGCTTCAAAAACTGCATTTTCATGAATATTTGGGAGGCGGCGATAAAACTGGTGTAGTTGATTCTTATAAAGAATGCATACCCAGCAAATCCCTAAGCCAGTGGTTCTCACACATTTAGCACTGGGAACCACTTTTTAGAATAAGAATCTGTCGGGACCCACCGGAAGTGATGTCATTGTTGCAAGGTTGAAAGAAAGCAACTCAAAAGACTCGGTACTCAGGAGTGAAAGTTTGCAGGCTTTTATTCAGTTGCATGCAATGGGTGCTCACGGGAGTCTTGTCCAAAGCAAGTGAGCACACCTGTCAATAGTGGTTTCAACTTTTATACAATTTCTAGTTCTTTGTTTCCAAATCTAGACATCCCATTGGCTGAAATTTTACATCAGAGATGGGGCAAACACCTAATAGGTTACAGATAAGGTACAATTTGCGTTAGCCCACAATTGATTGGTTATGATTTACATTACATTACAGGTGGAGTTTCACCTTAAAACCTATTAAATTACAAAGTTTCCCAAACCCAGCAGGGTGCACTATAATACCATTTATCCAATGCTGAATAACACTGACATAATTCAAGCCAATTATACAGATCATTTTGACAAGTTTAGAATAACATCTTTAGTACAGAGGACTCAGGCTGTCTCTACCTAGCACATCCTTATTTTATCTGCATTCCTTTCCTATGTGTTAGTATAAACCTTGAGAAACCTTGAGAGGCTCTCTGCAAAGCTAAGGCCTTTTGGTCTTTAAGAGTCTTAAAGGTTTTACTAAAACCAAGCAGCCTTTTTAGTCTCCAATGGCCTGCTTCTATGATTATTATATGATTATTATGTCCCCTTATATGTGAGTTACAGGTTACCTTGTCACAATATTGCATATGTGTGCTTTTTGCTCTAAAAGTGTAAAAGTATAAAAGTTACAGAGTTTTCCTGGTGGATACAGGTGTGTCTTAACATTTGCCAAGGCGTGAACGCTTATCTCCAGTAGTTGCCTGGTACTGTTTTCTAAGCTACATTCCAAAGTGTCAACACATTGAGGCCCAAGCCCAGCTTCAGTCGGACTAGCAATATTACTCTTTAATAAGGAAAGTAACTTTTTACCATTTTGTGTGTGGCTATGCTTTTGGCTATTAGGCTTTTACATATGGGTTACAGTTTGGGACAAGGGCTACCGCGTGTTATCATGACCAGAAGTGACATCATCAAGCAGGAAAATTTTTTAACAATTTAAGGCTACGATCCTATCCACACTTACCCAGGAGGAAGTCCCATTTACTATCATTGTTAAAAGCATATACCTGGTAGCCTGTTAAATGTACAGATGAGTCACATTCCCCCCAAATGCAGTCACATACCATAGTAGCATCAAGTCTAATATATTAAAAATAAAATATTGAAATGAGTGGGGACCCACCTGATATCAGCTCGCAACCCACCTAGTGGGTCACGACCCATAGTTTGAGAAACACTGCCCTAAGCTATTTATTATGTAAGCCTTGACTTATATAATTTTGAGTCTATGTAAAGTCTGGGCTGTGTAAGAGGAGCCACCCATTCTCATCACATACTGTTCTATAAAGTTTGCCACTTACTTTACTCTAAGCTGGAACCACCACCTCACCCCCCAGTTTCCTCATTAATTTAAAGAGCCTGTGGGTAGGAAGGGATGAAACTGCTGTGATTGATTGGAGTGAATGGTGAACTTTACAGAACAGTGAAGGAGCCATTTGAGGCCTCAAATAAAAGCTGTGCTTTGCTTTCCACCTGGTGTTGTCAACTGGCTCCATATCACACTGGACAATTGAACCACTGTCTGGCCTGGCTAGGCCTACCCTTATGGTAGCAAGCCATAGCGAGCATGGGCTGCTCCTCCTGCACAACCTGGTTCCGATTTATGTAAACCCATCTTATGAAACAGCCTCTGGAACGGATCCCTTATGTAAGTAGGGGACTGCCTGTACTATAAGGAGTCAGACTACTAAGGAAATCAATTTCATGTGCATGGACAATGATAGTACTTAGACCTTGTGACACTATGCAGCTGTGCAGCATCATGTGATCAACCAATGCATAATAAGACCTGAAGAATGGGTATACATATGCTGCCACCACATGTGCAGATTCTCACTATTAAATGCTGAACAGTTGAGCAGGCTGCATGTTTCAAGTCAGTGGTAGCACCTGTTTGTGGTGCAGGATGGCACAGAACCGGTTCTGGAACTGGTAATGGTAGGGAACTGGAAAAAAAGCATATGGGCCAGCCACTGCTCCCAAGTGTGGCACCATGTTGCAGGCTGCCCTGCAGCAAAACCCTGCAGGTGACCCCTGCCTATATTCTGATGGTGTATTGGACACTACCAGCATAGCTACCAGTACTGATGATTCAAAGGTCAGCCTGGTCCTCTGATGTGTGAAGACGCTTAGCCAGAGCCTGAACTGTCCACTCCTGTTCTTATTGGTTCTAAATGTATCATTTAATACCAAACAGCTATTTACATTTTGTTTTTCTCAAACAGACAAGTATAGGAATGAGCAGGGGGAAATGAGAAATATGTTCCATCAGCAGTCTGAACATGGTATATTATTTTCTTTTTCATGAAATGAAATCAGTGAAGACATAAGAGGGTTGGAAAAGTCTAATTTTAAATTTACTTAGCCATCCAAGCAATGTAAAACACTTGACTGTATTTATTTTTAATAATACAAGTGAACATCAGAACTTTCCATAAATGTGTACATGTAGATATGTTGACATAAATAAAAACAGCACTGTGCTAATAAACCTGCTGGGGAGACAAATGGTTTCAATTAGCTTTCTCATTAGTTTAAAACAAGGGTTATTTCCTTAGCCATGAGTCATTTGTCACATTTTTAATTTTTCCCGCTGGTTTGATAGAGCTCCATGGGAGCTGCTAGGCCTAGGAATTCTGGTGAGCAGAGCATTTTTAAGAATCCATGCTCACCTCCTGTATATCTGTGATAAAGGATTTCCTAAAGGTGGCATCACATGGGAGCCTTTGAAATGATAACACACACTGAACTAAGGGCATTTCATTTCCATGTCAGGCTGTGGAATGCACAGCATGAACCTTACACGGCGCAGTACAGAGACTGGTGTGTGGGTATTCTAACTCTGGGTTTTCTAAATTTACAGCCCAGTCCAACCTAAATCCCCACATGGTGACGTGGCAGCATCAGCACAGGCTACACTGTATCTTGCAGGGAATTTTTGGCTGCTGGAGGACTCCTCAGGGTAAGGGGATATTTGTGCTCTTGCCCCTAGGTAAGCCCCAACAGCCACAGCAGGTCAACTCTGAACTGCACCAGCGATAACGAAGTCCAAATTGAGCCGTGCAGGCCCAGGAAGGGGATTTGGATACAAGGTGTGCTGGTACGCCGATCCCACCCTCCTCCCCAGTCCAATCAGGAATGCATGCAGGCTTTCATTTTCATCAGTGGGACTGTTCCACGTATCCAAAGAGATGATCACGTGTAGTGAAGAGGGAACTGCTTGTACATGCCAGAGCAGAATTACCCTTGCGCACTGAAGAACCGCACATTCAAAGAGACGTTGAATTGGGACATATTCATTTCATTGTGTTTCAATTTCAGGCTGGTTTCTTTTAAGGGAAACATCCCATTTTTGTTAAGTTCAGAGTGCGTGGTGCACCAAATAATATTTCCTGGCCTTTCCTCATTTTAACTTTCCCCATGCCCTCCAATAAGGACAAGCCTCTCCAGAATTTTTTTTTTCCAGCCACAGGTTTTTATGTAGAAATTCATACATAAAGTATCTTTTAGTGCACTTTGACACAAGCAATATTGTATTGCATAATTAGAATATACGATTTCTTGTTTGCTGTAATTACTTTCCCCTTAAATCCTGAGCTGGTCCTTCTTTAATTGCTTTTGCCTTGTGGTTTTTGTTTACCCAGCAAAATACAAGAATGTGTTAACAGTGCAGGCAGTTCTGCCCTATAACTCACAGAGTAAACTGGGATTTTAAATTGCACAATAACTCATTCTTACGGCAGAGTTCTAAGGGGAGCTTCACATGGAACCATTTCATTTTCCCCCCTCAATCAAACTCTCAGGGAAAGAATAATTTTAAGACATGCGAGACCCAAAAAGATGCCTCTGAATGAAATCATGCATGCCTAATTGTTTTGGAGATACATATTAAGGCCACAAACCAAAGGGTGTATGAACCATCATTTCTGCAAGGTTTGCACGAGGAAGGAAAACTTTGTGTGCAAGGCCCTTGTTGCCTGTGAGTATCACCATTTGCAACTTTCAAATGAGAAGAATGTTCTCCATATGGGGTTCCAGATCGATCAACGGGGCTCAATCCAAGGACATTTCACCACATTCACTCAGGTCATAAGCAAAACCCTGCTGGGTCTTGACCAACAACCTCTATCCCACAATGGCTATTCCCAGTTTTGGAAGGAAACTTGGTTAGAAGAGTCATCTCAGGCTATATGTTTCTTCAGGTCATATCAAAAAGCCCCAATTCAGAAAACATTAAAGGCACAATCCTATTGGGCCGCTGTACTGGTGGAGCACTTGCTTCACCGATGCAGACTGTCACAAACAAGTTGTAAATCCTGTGGCGATTAGTGTGCCACAAGAAGAGTTGGTGAAAAGGCCTGTGCTAGCCCACCAGCACCAGTGCTGGACCGAGCACGCCACATTAGGAAAAGGCTTCTCAGAGCAACACAGAGGGAGGGGGAGGGTGGGGGGACAGAACGGGGTGGGGGAGGACAGAGGGGTAGATGGGCAGACAGGGCCCAGGAGGGGGAAGGATTGGGGGTAATGGTATGTGCCCTATCCTCTCCCCTTACCAGAGCCCAATCTGCTGACATGTATCCACTTGAACCTGTGCCAGCAATTTAGCTGGCGCAGGTCAGAGTAGACTCCTTGGCACTGGCTGGGGCTTTCCCTGGGGCAAGGGGTCAAATATCCCCTTACCTCAAGGAGACCTCCAGACATATTGGCACAGGGCAATTTAGGTAGAATTGGGTTGTAATTGTGCTCATGTGCCACCAAAATACAAAGGCAAGTATACTACTGTACTTTCAATTAGTTTTATTATAATGTTTTCTTCCTCTGGAGCCAAGGACCTTTGGTCAAAGGACATCTTATTAATATACAATCCAATGAGACCAAAGAGCAACTAATTTTTCATGGGTTAGGCTCAAAGGAAGACTTGGGAATCAGGAGCGCTGAAATACATTGCTAAAACAAGAAGCAAGCAACAAGAAAATCCTAACATTTGTAGAAAGGTCGAAACAGTTATGTAATCTTTCAATAGCTAGTAACGCTTGTATCACCACCTGCCATTTTCTCCCGTCAGAGAAGGGTCAAATGTCTTTTACATCACAGCTCTTGCAAGCCCATAAAATCCATGAATGATTCTAGAACATGCTATTATAGCTGGGCTCATTTGCAGTGATTCAATGAACTCTAATATAGTAAAACTTTAATGAAGTGGTCTGGAATTGTTTCATTGGGTCCCTTTCAGGGAGAAGGGCGGGATACAAATAGAGTTTATTATTATTTATTATTATTATTCATTGTTAGATGAAAATTGTAGATGTGGTTAAATTTCTGAAAATGCATTTGGTAAGACTATTAGAAGGATGACAAATGACTGAAATCTGTCCCAGAATATTTCTACACAAGGTCACCCTGGACATAATTTCATTTGCGCACCCAGATGGTGATTTGGTAAGAGTTGGATACAAACGTTCTGGATACTAAAGCTTTGGGTTCTTCCTGCAAAGCAATTTTCTACTGCCCAGTTGTGAAAGAATATTTATCAAATATATATCAAAGATAATAAATAAATAAATAAATAAATAAATAAATAAATAAAGGCAATTCAACAAATTGAAGGCAAGGATGGCTATGGAAACTCCATTATGTGAGAGTTTAAGCAAGACTCATGTCTACCCATGTCTTAGGTACTTGGGGCAGCAAGAAAATCCTTTAAGGTACTGTCCATCCCTAAGGTTTTAACAATTCATATACTGCTCTTAAACAAAGGACTAAGCATATTAGCAAACTGGAAACTATAGGCCCAATCCTAAGCTTTTTTAACATCTACATGAAACTGCTGGGGGATCTCATCCAGGGTTTTGGAGTGGAGTGCCACCAATATGTGAATACACCCAACTCTATTTCTCTTTGTCATCCTGCTCTGAGGAAGCAGTGAAAGTCCTATTACGCTATCTGGATGCCATTAGGGACTGAATGAAAGCCAGTAAGCTGAAACTAAATCCCAAAAAGACAGAGGTTCTCCTGGTCAAGAAATCCTCAATGCAGGTACTGAATCATCTACACTCTCTGAATGGGATTGCACTCCCCTTACAAGAATAGGTGCACAGTTTGGAAGTTCTCCTGGACTCTCAGCTCTCTGTGGACAACCACATGACAGCAGTTGCTACAAGTGCATTCACCCAGCTTAGACTGATGTGCCAACTGAAACCATAGTTGAACTGTTTGGACTTGGCTCCAGTGACCCATGCTTTAGTAACCTCAAGAAAGAACTACTGCAATGCGCTCTATGTGGGGCTATCCTCGAAAACAATTTGGAAACTGCAATTGGTACAGAAAGCAGCGGCTTGAGTGGTTATAGGGGCCAGACATTATGACTCGGCTGGACGATTGCTTCAATAGCTACGCTGGCTGCCTAATCCTCCAATGGGTCCCAGTTCAAGGTGCTAGTTCTAACCTTTAAGGCCCTCCATGATCTGGGTCCAGGTTACATGAAAGACTGCCTCCTTCCATACATTCCAGCCCACCCTCTTAGGTCTTCTGAGGGGCTCTTCTACAAGTGCCTCCTTTGTCCCAAGTGGCAGCCCCGGGGATAAGCAATCTCTGTAGTGGTGCCAGAACTATGGAATTCCCTCCCAGAGGAACTGAAAACTACTCTCTCTCTCTCTCTCTCTCTCTCTCTCTCTCTCTCTCTCTCTCTCATGGCTTTTCAGTAAGGGCTCAAAACATACCTATTTCATCTGGTATTTGGCTGCTGAATGGATACTTGCCCTCTATGCCTCTTGTAATACGACTGTGGCTTGACTGACTCCCTGAACTTACTTTAATTGGTAAGCTTTTTTTTTTTTCCCACTGTGTTTGTTATGTTCCACTATGTACTGTGAAAATTTAATGTTCTTAATGCCTTATTTGGTGTTTTTACTTGTTACTAATACTTTGTAACCCCTGGGGGCTGGGGACAAGAATAGGCCCTCAGTTTGACTGTACGTTGTAAGAGGCGACTAAACAACCACCGGGTAGATGGGACTCGATAGCCTGGGAAGGCAGCTCATCTGAAAGAAGGAAAACTCTGATCCCAAACCTCCACTGCCTTGTGGCTACATCCAGTTGTGGAAAAGGCTTCAGGAGTCAACCTCGAGGCAAAATCCGGAGCCGGAGTCCCTGAGGCAGTTCATGGCTGAACACAGTCACGTTCTGGCAACTCCTGCGACGCCGCTGGAACCAACCGTATTGGCCTCTGCCTTTCCATTGGACCATTTCAGCGACGTGGAGAGGGGGGATTTGCTGCATGGGTAACAGCCTATCCTCCATACCTACTTTACCCAGGCTTCGCACACTGGAGAGGACACTCTGTTCCAGAACCATCATTCAGAGCATGACACCATAGTCTTCCGAGACTGAAGGATGCCAACAGCACAGCATGCAGCACATACTCTGTCAGTAGCACTGCATGGCCTGGGCAGGCAGGGGATAGATTGGCCTGTAAGTATAGTAGGTTTCATATCTAGCTCCTTGCAGTGCTGTTTCCAAAAATGTTGTTCTTTTTAAAAATTACATAAGCTGAAATTATAGGACATTTAGCGCTTGGAAAAAATTATTTCTTTCAATACAGTGAAATCGTGCATTTCGATGTAAATTAATCCTTTGGATGCAAATTGCATAATTCCATGTCAACAGCACTTTACTAATCATTTTGACTAGCCTTAATTATAAGGTTCTTGTAGAAAATCCCAGAAGCGTAGCTACATTATTTTAGTGTTGCTAAAAGAACTGTCTTTTTATACTGATTATCACAAGAGTGACAGTGAGGGGAGTTGGGTGGGGAGGTGGGGGCAGGACAGAAGTAGAGGTCAAAATGAACAGCTGTTTCCTAGCCAGTCTTCTTGAGATGAACTTTGGGAACTGCAATTTGTTTTCTATTTTTGTTTTTGTTTTAAATCTTCCTGGCTCATTGACCAAAAGGAACAATTTTTTTTTTTAAATCTTACAGTTTCAAGAGTTAAGCCAAAGGTTGATTCACTTTGCAATGAAGAGTTTTCCTGACACTGGGAAGTGTCAATTTTTATTCTCTTGTATCATATTATCATGCAGGGCTTTAGAACACTCACACACGGTTTCCAAGACTTCCTGGAGTTCCCATTGACAATGGAAGATGTGAGCATGTTCTAAAGCAGGGGTGCCCAAACCCTAGCCCGGGGACCACTTGCGGCCCTTGGGGGCTCCCAATCAGGCCCTCAGGGAGCCCGCAGTCTCCAATGAGCCTCTGGCCCTCCAGAGACTTGTTGGAACCCATGCTGGCCCGATGCAACTGCTCTCAGCATGAAGAAGACTGTTTGACCTCTCATCTGAGCTATGGGACAAGGGCTCCCTCCACTACTTGCTGTTTCACAACTGTGATGCAGCAGTGGCAGAGAAGGAAAGCTTTGTGCAAGGCTTTTTATAGGCCTTGAGCTACTGCAAGACCATCATTCATTCATATAAGTTCCATCTCTAATAAATGCATTTATGTAAATTTATTCAAATTTTAAATGTAAATTAATTCTTTTTTCCCCTGGCCCCCAACACAGTGTCAGAGAGATGATGTGGCCCTCCTGCCAAAATGTTTGGACTCTCCTGTTCTAAAGTCTTCATTGTGAAGAACTGGAAAGTTAGGGAGAGGCTTTGGTTTTTGCAAGCCCTCTTGGCCATTGTTTTCCTTTTCCTCAACCCTCTAACTTGGAAGTTTGGGGAAGGCTCGCAGATAAGAGGGCTAGCTATAGTGCTTTTCCACTAACTGACAGACAACCCAATCCTATGGTTCTCCCCCCCCCCCATAGCATTTACACAGTGCACTGCATGCTATAATAGGAATGGGGTGGATCAAGAGGCTGGGGAGAGGAATGGGAAAATATTCCCCATAAGCAGCCTGATCACCAAAGTATCTCCTCAGACCTGTGCCAGCTTGTTAGCTGGTGCAAGTCCGAGAAGACAAAGGAGGTGTATCGGGCAGTGAGGAAGGGGATGGCCTCCTCTGTATGTTCCAGCAGCAGCAGCAGCACTATCACCAGCACCATCATGCGCTGTCCTCCCGCAGCCTCTTCGGTAGCTCTCCAAAAGTGCTTGGCTATGCACAATTCCAGATTGCCTTTATGACAGAACAGATACGAGTTCCAGTGGCAGAGCCCATCAATAGGACTGGGCTGTGAGCCTGCTCTCCCAATAGCTGTTAGAAAGAATCAAGCTCTGTGTGAACCATTGCACACCACTAAAGGTGTTTAAAACCGATATTATTTACTCTACTCAGAAGTAAATCCATTGTACTCAGTAAGACTTTGGCTGTAGTCATAGTGGCACCAACACTATGGAATTCCCTTCCCCTTGACTTAAGAATGGCTCCCTCTCTTGAGACTTTTCGGCGAGGCCTGAAGACCCTTCTGTTTAAACAAGCCTTCTGAGTTCTTGGCCTTTTTAACATCTTTTCAACACCTTTTAATATTTTTTTAAATACTTGGTTACAGGCCTGATTCTTTTATGATTGCTGCTCTATGCTCTTTTTACCTGATTACTTTTTATATGACTACTGTTTTTATGATATGTGTTATATGCTTTTATCTGTTTTTTAAATTATGTTTTAAATCTGTTTTAACCTGTTGTAAGCTGCCTTGAGTCCCTTCGGGGAGAAAGGCGGGGTAAAAATAAAGTTACTATTATTATTATTATTATTAGTCCTATCTTACCAGAAATAAACATCTTCACACATCACGTAGCTGAAACACCTAATCAAGCTTGTTCTCCCTATTTTCCTTTGCTATTTTCCCCCTAGCCCTTGAATCTGTTTGTACCTGTTCACTGATTTGTTTTCTGTGTTCCACTGAAAGGCATCTATTCTACCTTCCTTGCATCTCCCAACAATGCTTTAAAGATATTCAAAATTAGGGTCATGGCTACTCCCTTGTGTCAAAATTCTAAAAGTTGCTTGTTCTTCAAATTTCTGTCCACTGATAAGAAGGAAAATTTGATTTTTTTGGTCAGAAATCTATTTGAGCTGGAGCAGACTGGGGCAGAATGACAGAGTGGACAGATGAGGAATGAAGCTTCCCTACTGGCTTGGTGGTGGGTAGGGTGAATTGTGTGGCATGGGGCAAGCAGGCTTCCCATGCAGTTTGAGCTCACCATCAATCCCCTCCCACCTGACTTCTGTTCAGTTTGAGAATAGCTGGCTGCTCTTTACGGGAGTCAGATAGAAATTGTTTGCTGTCAGCATGATTGGCCTGTGAGTTGGCATTTTTTTTCACTTATCCCACACTGATGTTGGGTGGAAGGTTGTGTAGGTTTTACATTTTGGTTATATCGTTACTGTGTGTCACTTTAAGCAGGTATTATGTGGGCTGGGTAGGCAAGCGTTCATTGCTTGGCATCCAGGCTGAGGTTAGCAAAGTCAAAGGATCAGCCAGGATCACTCAAATGTTACTTGCCTGGTTCAGTGAGGCTAGCAGGCAAATCCTTTGGTTGGATTAGACAAAGACCACTGCAAGGCTTGGCCTGTGGGAATCTGCACTGTCCTGCCCCTTCAGGGTTGGTCACGATAAGCTTGCTCAGCCTACGATGGAGTGTAGCTTTGAATCAGGTAGCTACGCCTGTTTGATTACCTGGGTTGGTTAACAATGGGTTAACACCGTTTCCCTGCCTTAGTGGCCCATACGCCTGGGAGTTGGCATCAGGTTTTCCCTGCTGTAGGTGTTTAATTGTAAGATTTAATAAAGTGGCACAGTTATATCCAAGCCTCTGTCTTGCCTGTTTATTGGAGTTTGCACAGGTAAAGAGGTGATCTGAATTTCTATAGACATGCACCTCCAGAGCGTTTGCCTAAAAATGGCAACTGTTTTGATCAGCCCAGAACACAATATGGTACATCAGTGGTTTTCAAACTGGGGTGTTGGGACGCCCCAGCCTGAAGGCCCTGGCCTCTACCCCTTAAGGCAGGGGTGCTCGCACTTTTTTGGCTCGAGAGCTACTTTGAAACCCAGGAAGGCCCGGAGATCTACCAGGGGGGAAGGAAGCGTCTGACAGACACCCCCTTTAATGTATGGAGCCCCTGCTGGAGTCTAGTTAGTTTCGTCAGTTTTGTTGCTGCATGCCTGAAGAGCAGCTAAAGTGTCAGTTTCAGTGTCAGTTTAGTGTCAGCTAAATATGTCAGTTTCATCTAGTCACTAGACGAAACTGACATATTAACAGTTTGGAGAGACAGGGCTCCGCTATCTACTCATTTTGCCTCGCGATCTACCGGTAGATCGCGATCCACCTATTGAGCACCCCTGCCTTAAGGGGTGGGGGCAGCAAGGAGGCCTGAAGGCCCTGGCCTCTACCCCTTAAGGGGTGGGGGCAGCGACGAGGCAGGGAGGAGGCAGTGACACAATCTCCAGGATTGCGTCACTAACGGGGCTGCAGGGACTGGGACGTACTCACCTGTCCCTGCAGCAGCCATCCTGGGGTGTGGGGAACATCTGTGTGAGCATCAGCAGGGCTCCCCAGACTTCAAAAAGTGAACGTGGAATGATCGTGCTCCATTTCCGGTTTTGCGGAGGTGGAGCGTGATCACTCCACTTTCACTTCTGACGACCTGGGGAGTCCTGCAGACGCTTGTGCAGGGCACCCCAGGACAGCTGTTGCAGGGACTGGTGAGTGCATCCTAGTCCTTGCAGCCCCATTAGCGACACGATCCCCAGGATTGCCTCCTCCCCATCCCCACCAAGACTTACTGTGGTTCAAAGTCTCCCTGAGAGTTTGAAAACCACTGCTGTACATCATTCACATGGATTATTTCCTGTGAGCCTTAGTAGGATTGAGTAGCTCACCTCAGCCAAAATATGAATTGCTTGCTTTTTCCTTGAAAGTCACTTGTGACACTCCATGAGCTCGATTGGAGGTTTGAAAACCCTGTGCCATTACAAATGGCACCTGGGAAAAACAGCTATGTGCTTGACCTTTTTTTCAGAGTGCCACACAGCAGCCAGCAACAAAACAAGCTGTCTAAATGTCAAAATGGCAGCATAAATAAGAAAATCCAATCACTGTGCCTGTGGCTACCAGCTAGTTTCCTCAGCTTCTATCATTTGGCATGCAGTAAAGGAAATTTCATTTCTTTCACTGCCACCTTTTCTTTTCTAGTACAGAAAATGCCAGAGTGTGCAGTCATTTTGTGGGCAGCCTGATGTTCAACTGATAGAAGACATTTGTACTGGATTGTACTGATCTAAATAACAAGGGTTTGATTGCATTAGAGAGCTGAACTGTGTTTCAGCTGTGTCATGAAACCTCATCAAGTGTGGCCTGGAAAAACCACCAACCTAATTGGAGCACCCTCAAGCAGTGATGGAGCAGGCAGTAGGATGCCAAACATCATATCAATGAAAATGTTTGAAGAGCTTGAGGAGTAATTTTCTGGGGCAATCAAGTTTAGTGTGACCTGGTAGATTGAATATCCAACTTGTAAGTTTAGAGAACTCATTTCAGTCAAGACACATCTCTTAGGGCCAGTTCACACAGAACAAATAGCTCGCAGTTAACATCCTGGTTACCTGGTTGTATGCATGACTTCTGTCAAGTTCATGGCTGAGCATTCTTGCTTAGAAATGGTGGTTGTGTGAAACAGCATCTCCATTAGGGTGCTGTACATTCAGATGCAGACATTCGTGTGTAGTTTACACAGTGATTTACAATGTGAATGTTGAAGCTGCTGTCAAGTACAAACCAATTTGCAGCTTACTCCTGCCACGGTCCTGATCTGGACTGATTCCTGATCCAGGTACTATTTGCAAATAAAGCTCCCATACTCTTCAAGTTTGACCCCTCACTCATTCATTTTTTCCCCTCTCTTCTCATCTGTCACATTTTTCGTTTAATTTCCCCTGTGATCAAAATCCAACAGTCTTTTTGCCCTTCACAGAATGTGCATCACTAAGCCATCCATATATATATTTTAAAAATTCCATCTTACAGTGTTGACTTTGTAGAGTGTATAAGGACAAAAGGTATCACTGTGACCTTGTACAGACCTGTGCAGTAGAAAAAAAGTGTACGTTTTAATATCTCACGGTGTTCTTGTGTGCATTATTCCAAGAAAGTTTGTTCCTAGAGTTGAGTCAGCAGACCAACAACTGGGTTGTGTTGCTGCCAAGTCCTAAAAGTGGAAAGCAAACCTCAAGTGGAGAGATGTTGCAGTCATTGTTTTTATATTTTATTGATGAAGACCTTTTTGTTTGTCTTCCTGCTACAGTTCTAATTGGTCAGGTTTCAATTTTTTTTTTACCCTGGGGACAATCCTAATTTTTGTATGAGTCCTAGAGTTACGCTGCATGAGCAGAGTTGTTCCAAATGACCTTGAATTTTGCTAGAGACAAAAGTCTACCAACAAGCAAACTAAGCTCAAATTCAAATTGATGTCCTAGAAGTTCAAATGGGTTCACCACTCTACTTTGATGGTGCTTAGAATAGGGAATAGCCTCCCAAGAGAGGTATACCTGGCCCCTTTGTAGCTCATCTTTAGGTGGGTGCTGAAAACAGTCTTACGGCCCAATCCTCCAGTGCTGCAGTGCTGGTCTAGCATATGCTGCCATGGGAAAAAACATCGCAAAAGTGCTGGAAAGTACTGCACAATGACTGAGCAGTGGCAGGTGCCATACAAAGGCCTGTGCAGGCATGTGGTGGCTTCTTGCCCCAGTGGAAGAGGCATTGGATACCAAGGATGGTAAGTTTCGTGCTGAGTGGCACCAAAGTTGATGGGGTGGGGAGGGAGTGTAATGGAGCAGAAGGGTGGCAATGAGGGTGGGATGGATGGACCAGGCTCAGAAAGGGGTGGGGGTGCAACAGAGTCTCTTGCTGGAACCTATCCCCCCTCCTTGGTCAAATCCACTGACATGAGGCTGCTCAGGTCTGAGCCAGTGATTTTGCTGGTGCAGGCCCGAGTAGCCTTGTAGCAGCTTCTGAGGCTTCCCTGGATCATGGGACAAATGTGCCCTTACCTTGGGGAGACCTTCAGCAGCCTTGTTTCCCATGCTGGACACAGCAGTGGCCGTTTCAGCGGCAGTGCATCGCAGCACAGACAGTTTACTTGGAACTGAGCTGCCATTCAATGTGTTTTTTGAAGCTGAATTCCTCTTAACTGGGTGTGTTCTTTTGAATGTTAATTTTATTATCCTATCGTGTTTAATTCAGCTGCTGTTTTAAAGTTTTTTAACTGCTTATTCTGTTTTAGAGTATGCCTTATCTTTGGTAGACCTCCTTCGGTGTCCTACTGTCTGAAGTGAGGTGGGTGGCAACTGAGGATTAAGAAATAATAATAATAAATAAACTTTATTTATACCCCGCCCTTCTCCCCAAAGGGACCCAGGGCGGCTTACAACATGTTAAAAACAGATTAAAACATAATTTAACAAACAGATAAAAACATATTAAAACACATTAAAAGATACCATAAAAACAGTAGTCAGATAAAAAGTCAGATAAAGAAGAGCATAAAGCAGCAGATCATAGAGGACTCAGGCCTGTAAAAAATACTAAAAGATGTAAAAAAAGATGTTAAAAAGGCCATGAACTCAGAAGGCTTGTTTAAACTAAAGGGTCTTCAGGCCTCGCCGAAAAATCTCAAGAGGGAGCCATTCTCAAGTCAAGGGGAAGGGCATTCCATAACGTTGGTGCCACTACTGAGAAGGCCCTATTTCTTGCCGCCGCCCCACATACCTCCTTAGGCGGCTCCTTAGAAATTCAGAGACTTCAGCTGTTGAAAAGCACATTGTTTCACCAATCTCACTTGGGCCTCCCGTGATAAACTTTAAACTCTGTGCAGTCCCAAATTGCAGACCTGATCCTTCAGGGGTAGCGCCACCCCATTCAGAACAGGTGAAACACCATGTCACTATGTAAGTAAACCACATGTCAACAGTGTATCTCTCTCCTCAGGAGTGAGCTTCTGTTTGTTAGCCCTCATCTAGTACATTAAGGATCCCAGTGATTGAACTAACATTTATAGCCATTTGATCAGCACCAATTTATGGTAGTATTTATCTCCATTCCATGAAAGTAAGGTTGCCAATTTTCAGTAAAGCTATTTCTGGTTTCCCAGAAATAGAAGTTTTCCCCAACACAGTATTGTTGGAAATTCCTGGAGGACTCTATTGAAAACTCCAGAATTGCATTTAGTAGTTCCCTGGTGGTTGATGCTGATTCCTGGAGACACCTGGTGAATCCTGGAAGGTGGCACCCCAACATCTAAAGCTTTAGCAAATAATTCTTAAAATACCAAGCTGCAGTAAACCAGACAGAAGTGCAGGTCAGACTGAGCTGTTCTGCTTTTGACCAGTTGCCAATTTACTCTATGACACACAACTGCCCCAACTTTCAGACTGACCCATTTTAATATTCAGGGACCTGAACCGCCTGTTCCCTTTATATAGTCAAAGAGAGGTTGGTGTCTGCTATTGAGAAATAGTCCTCATTAACAGCTTAAAATGCTAAATGGACTTGGACTGAGTATTTTACTTCTGTGTAAATGCATTTGGGAGTCTCAAGGCAGTAAAAAGCTTGAGAAAAATCCTTACCACCATATACCTTTCAGTTTGCCCAAAGATATATGTGCTGTCTTCCTGATTAATTGCTAGTATTTTATTTTTGTGGAAGACGCAGATCGGGCAATTTCCATCATTGACTAGTATATGAAGGAATTCAGCTTACATTATTTTCAAGTTCCTGTTCTTTGCATGAAGCAATTAATCATACTAAACTACTGAAATAAAGGTAAGTGAAGTGTAAAATAACATTAATTTACTACTATGCTCATATACACTTTTGAAAGAGTTCAACTTAATTTGCCACAAAAGGAGAAGCATCCCTGTCAGCTGACATGGTATGTGTTCACCAAAACATTGTGCTGAAGCATGGATACCTTAGAAAAGCCCCTCAGTATATATAGAAGGACCAATTATATGTGGAACATTTTAATTAAATCAGTTTTGTTTTTCTACCATATGTGGCTATAAATCTAGATGAATACAGCAGAAAAAATTAACCAAGTATTCAATGCACAAGCAAATCTGTTAAAAAAAAAAAATCACAACCCACCTTAAAACATGCCTGGATACTAGGATACCACATCAGCTGTTCAGCCAACAATTTTTCATGAGAAACAGAATGCAGAACTAGGGCACTATAATGTGACAATCTTGCGTGATGGTACAAACACTGGATGGGAGATTTGCCAAAGCTTTCGTTATGAATAATATAAATGAATTGTTTTAGAACACAGGCACAGGTTGTTGTTTTTTTACAACTTCTGTTCCCCAGGGCTGCTGTTTGGGGTTGGCAGCTGTCCCACAAAGAAGCCTACCAACAATTGCTTCTGCTCTGTCATGTTGCTACTTTTCCTTCATGTCTCCATCCACTTGCCCACCTTTGCTAGTAAGCTATCAATTAGCTACAGGACTGGGAAGGAGCAGTAGCCACCACCACAAAGATGCCCTCTGCATCTGGTCTATGGTCAGAATTGGGCCTAAGGGAAAGGACAAGCAAGCAATAGGAAAGAGCAGGAATTCCCACCATGAGTGTCTGTGATAGTTTAGGGAAGGGGTGTCACTAGGGGGTGTGGGCTGCACCAGGTGACACAGGGGGGTGACACCGCTACTGGCCAAAATTTTAAAATGTTGGTATTTCTGAATAATACCATCATGTTCTATATCATTTGATGTGTACTTTCAAGCAGAATGCAATGGAACAAACAGTGTTGAAATATCTCTATTCTATCAAAAGTTATAGCCAAAATCATTATAACACCACTGGGAAGGGGGACTGCACTTGGTGCACTCCTACTCATTCTTATTCTTGAATAAAAAGGTGGAATTCCTCTCTTGCATATGTGTGGTAGGAGCCCAGGTACTCAAAGGGGTCCCCCCTCAAATGGATAAAGCCAGTAGACACTGAGACAAGGCAACATACTCTCTACTGAGTCAACTAGACCGGGTGGGTTTAAATATCGACATTGGAGGAAAGTTTATTTTAAAAAGGTAAAAAGAAGTAGAAGGTAGTTAGAAAATAGGGAGATGTGAAAGATGTGAATGAGGGCAATCAAAGCACAGTTCTTACAATGAAATCATGATAGGCAGGCAAGCATGAATCAGAAAACCTGATGTGACCTTCCAGACACAGAGCCCAATCCCCCCCGTGCAGTTGCAGCCATGTGGAAAAGGAGCTTGCTGTATCTCGGGAGGGGGGGACGACAGATTGAGAAGCTTCAGAGGGGGAAAGGTATTTAAATCCTCATACCCCTCTGTAAACCTCCTGCACTGCAATGGGTCACTTCAGCACCAGCTCTACCACTGGATCAACTTTGAGGAAAAGAAATGGGCAGGGAGGGTGCCAAAACAGAGGATCTGCACCAGCGATATCGTCGGTGCAAGAGCGTGTTGATATGTGCAAGTAGATCAGGACTGGGAAGGAGGTTAAGGATTCGGAGTGTGCCACCACCCCCTCCCAGGGCCAATCTGCCCACTCCCCACCCCATCTCAGCTTCAAGTCTGAGGAGACCCATTGCAGGTCAGAAGGGTAAGTGGACTTAAATCCCCTTTCCCTGCTCAAGCCTTCCTATTTGACCTCTGCAGCTGGAAGCAGCATGCCTGTTTTTGGCATGGCTGCACCATTGGGGGGGGGGGGGGGAGAGGACAGGATTCTGTTCTCATAGAATTCCTGGTTATTTTATTGATAGTTGAAGCTTATATTGTTTCCTTGTCTTCTTCTGTTTCCACACACTCATACAAGTTTCTCCCTGGTATTTAATACGTTCTCCTCCTTTTCACTTTCTATAATAATCTCTTATTGCGTCCTGCAGACCTCTGAAAAGATTTTTGGGTGACCATACCAGTTTTTCATTCTCATTTTTCATTGACATGACTTTCTGCTTGTACTACATTTCTGAGGAACAGTCAGCCCTTTTGAACTCATTTCTGTTCTATTACGTTTTCTTTCCAAGAAGTTTCACTTACTAAGGTCCAAATCTTAATCAGCTTTCCCATACTGACACATCTATGCCTAAAGGGTATGTGCTGCATCCTGCAGTTGGGTGGCAGTCATGGAGGCCTCCTCAAGGTAAGAGAATGTTATTGTTCCCTTGCTTCAACGCTGCATTGCCCTTACCTCAGTGCTACAAAGTTAGCTACGATTGCGCCCTAGCTCTGAATTTCACAAAGTCTGATTTTCTAGAATTTTCTGTCTATTTCCATTACCCAGGTTCACAAAATGTGCCCCCTCATAATCATTTTGCTTTTCTAAGGTGCTTGCCACCTTTATATTCTGCTTTGTTAATCAATAAATCCATGTTCAGATAATAATATGCATACAAAAATATTGTTTATGCTTTGCCCAAAATAAATCATAATTGTTCTTTAGCTACTATTGTCTCTCGTAATCAAAATAGTTGCGTCTCTATTGGCTTCTTCAATCATCCAAAACAGAACCCTATCCTGACAGTTCACTCAAATGTTAATTTTAATTAACTTTTCAAAGTGAATATCAGAATGGGTTGAAGTCCTCCGTTATAATCAATTATTGACTTGCAGATAGTTAAATTCTGCCTCACTGAGTGCCTTATCTATTTCTTTTATCTGGCTTGCTATTCTTCAGAAGACTCCAATCATATGCTGCACTGCAGAAAACCCAAGGGGTGGGGGAGTATATAAGGATGAAGGACAAAGATAAGCAGCCAAAAACAGATGATGAATGGTCTAAGGCAGAAATTTCAGAAACAGGTCTGATACTAGTTATTTGGCAACCCTGGGTGAGGTAAACTTTTTCCTCCCCTTGTCTCATATTTGTTGCATCCTGGTCAACACAAAGAATTCATTCAAACAATCCTCCAAAACTTGGGAACAGGCAGGTGCAAGTCTTGCATCTTGGGCGTACGCATTCCCTCCTTCCTCTCCCACCCCCATATCATGTTCAAAGGGAAAACATGAGGAGCTGCCAATCACAATTTGCAACCTTTGCGGGTTTCCATTTCATACAAATCTAGTTTGACAACAATCAATAGTTTGCTAAAACCACAGTTTTCTATATTCATGCAAAAATAGAAAATAGATGGGGGAAGGGGCCAACATGGGAACCACCCTTCAGGAGGCCTCAGAGATCTTGCAGGGAGGGAATTTATAGTGCTAGCATTCTTCCCTGCTGTGAGGTTCAACCTACCTCCTTGGGTTAGCGTGCATGAAGGAAATGTATTGTTCTGGCAATCATGTATGTTGCCATACGATACAGCCAGCCTTGTGCAAAGGTAAAACCTTTCACTTGGAAAACCTTATTTGCTCATAATGTAACTGGGGAAAAATAGGAGCCGGGAAGGATAAAATACCTTATTGCTTAGGGGGAAATCAACCAGCGTGTATCCACCTTGTCCAGTGACATTTGTTCAATTTTTGTTGAACTATCCATTTTTGTTAAACTGTTCCACTATCCTCTATAAAGAAAAAGAAATAAGTTTGGTGTTTGCACCCACAAATTAATAAAGAATGATTATATGGTTTTAATTGCAATTCATCATTACACTGAGTGTCAGTTTAATGTTTGACAGCTTAATTTGTTAGATCTTAGTTTTATTATATAGCTTAATAGGTAAAATTTCTTACTGCAAAAAAGAGATCAATATATAAATTAGTTGACAATCAGAGCTGTAACTTGAACTCTGTAGAACACATGACAGGCAAAAGCAGCTATAATACTTGGTAGTTTATTTATTTAGCGTATGGCATATAACATATGAACTTATATATCAGTTAGTCTAGATCAAATGTCAATGTCCAGTTCACACAGCCATTCAAGGACAGAGTCACCTTCATAGAAAAAGTCAGACCATGGGCCAGTATATACCCTCAGTTTGCAGCCAGACACAATGTGGTACATGGTTTGGTGGGAGAATGCGCAATCGCACTGAAGGTTAGATACTAGCCCCATTTAAACATTGAGCCCTACCCATGTAGGGTACGGATCCTATTCAAAGTTTTCCAGTGCTAGCGAGGTAGGTCGAAACCTGGCACCTTAAGTGTAGGATCGTCTATATAACTACCCGTTTCTGGGTGTCCAACTGCCCACTTAGCTTTCCAACGGGTACTGATGTTAAAATTCTTGTGCAGATGTTGTGCAAGTGCCAGAGAAGGCTTCCTGGATTTGAGCCTATCGATTGATAGATGAGGAAGATCGGCATGCACTAGTAAAAGTGGGTTGTTGGTGATGTTTCTGTATTCTTTCACTAAAGCCTCTTGGTAGTGATGGAGGTTTTTACCCTGGAGTCAAGTAATTTCCTTGAGTTGCAATTACACTGTGAACTCCTGCCTTTCATGCAGTAACAGCCTCAATTTAGACCATGACCAGCTAGTCAGTTGACTGCTGATTTGACACTGGATACGGCTAAACAATATTTAGCTGCAGTAGTTAAGTGTGGTGTAGATAGACATGTAAAATTCATGAAACTGCTGTCCAGACTGAAGAAATTCATGTTCTCCTTTATCAGAACCACATAGTTTGTTCTGTGGCACTTCCAAAATATTAAAAATATTAAGAGCTCCACTATGGTAGTGAATTGGTAATTATAATGAGCGTTTGTCTAGTGAATGTTTTCCTTCTCTGTCAAATAGACTGCCTCTTTCATGATTAGAGCTGGCAGTAAAGAGGATAAAAGTCTTCACAAAGTGAGAGTTCATCCCTGACACCCATTCAGGCAATGCTCCCCACTCAAGTATGCGTTCAAATCCCTTTTGATATCCATCATATGCTCTTACAGCTTCAATTGCAGTGTTGGTGTGATTTTAGGGTTCAGAAGTGGCCCTGCTTCTTCTTCTTGGTAACAGTGTTATCATCACTACCTAGAATATTCTGTCCAGTTCTGGGCACCTCAAACAAAAAATCATGCCAGAGTTGTGATTCATCAGTCTATAAACATTAGTTTGAAAAGTCCCTGTAGGTTTATATTTCAGAAAATTAAGGGGCTTCCAAACCATGGCAAGAATTAGAAAGACTTTGACCCTTTGCCCATGCAGAGGTCCTGTTTCGGTTTGGGGTACCTGTGTGCACTGTGCCCTCTATGGGACTGAGCCAGTGCACAAACACTTTCTGCAGCTGGGCAGTGTCACAGCTCATTGCAACTGTAAACTGCTCTGTGTGCTTAGTGGAAGTCTGAGTTCAAGTACCACTTTCCATTCATTTATGCTCAGTATTTCTCAACCAGTGGTACTCGAGCTGATGTCCTGAAGTACCCGGTACTCCCAGACCCCTGCCGCCTGGCAGCGAGACTAGCAATTCAACACAAGTAGCAGTAGGAGGCTCGGCTTGGCGAGCAGATCTCCAGAGTGCACTTTTCACGTGAACACTTAGGAGTTTTTTGCATTGTGTCACGTCTCCCACTCCTGAAGTAACTGGCAACATCATCGCCAGTTACTTCCAGTGGTACTTCCAATAAGTGAACCATGTGAAGTGGCACAGCGGGGGACAAACATTGAGAAACACTGATTTATGTTCATAATAGAAAACTGCAGTGAACATAGTGGAGAGCTTTGCTTATAATAACATTACGAAAGCCAGAATCTTTGTCTGTAGTTTCTGTGTTTTTTTCATTTAGGTAACAGTAGAGAGAAGTGCACTCTCATTGGAGAAGTAAACTGCTGGGTGGTATGGAGCAAAGCGGCTGGCTTTCTGATGTTTTTTTTTTTTTTTTTTTTTTAGCCAGGAGTAGCAGTGTATCAGGAATAGAGATTTAGCAACACATGTATTGATTTTCTTCTTGCTGAACCACTATAAGACAATTGGTCAAGCTGAGCAGAAATGCTGTAAATGAAAATGAAAACAGAGGGACTCACACAGAAACTGATAGCTGGTACAGCATCAACCTGAATTCGGCTGGTTCCTGGTTGGCTGAAAATGAATAGGGCCCTTGGACTCTGGACATATGTTCAACTGAACACAAGAGAATGTTCCTTTGATACTGGTTTTCTCCCTTGACCCATTCCCAGGTGAAAGAATTATAGTATGGCATCATGTTGGTTCAGCATGTGGACTAGATGGGTCTACGGCCTGATCCAGCAGGGCTGTTCATACGTGGTACTGCCCAACCAAGTCAAATGTGCACTGTTTAGCACATTTAGGTTACTTGGAGCACAATCCTATCCAACTTTCTGATACAGCTGTGCCAACAGGTTGCAAGCTGCATTCTGTGGTGAGGAGGGAGTCATAGAGGCCCCCCCCCCACAAGCTAAGGGAACCTTTGTACCTTTACTTAGGGCTGCATTGCAGCTGCATCGGTGTTAGAAATTTGGATAGGATTGGGCCCTTGATCAGTCGTCTTCTCTGCCTGTAGTTTCACATTTTATTAAATGTTTTTCTCACTCTAAAGCAAGTTTTGTTTTGAAGTTTGTGATTATAATTGTTTTTCTGTTCCTAAATGACTTAAAAAAATCATCACAATACACTGACTGATGCTAACACTTGAATATAAATCATGGTGATGGTTGGGTATGATGGTACAGCAGATGTGAAAAATTGAGCAATGCATCCACTGACCCCACCA
Source organism: Tiliqua scincoides (assembly GCF_035046505.1). Taxonomy (NCBI): domain Eukaryota; kingdom Metazoa; phylum Chordata; class Lepidosauria; order Squamata; family Scincidae; genus Tiliqua; species Tiliqua scincoides. Next base: position 38,379,123 of record NC_089821.1, read on the forward strand.
CCAGGTTTATAGGATTATAATGGGGAAAAAATATGTACATAGTTGTCAGAACCTAAATTGGGGCTTCAGTTTATTCCACCAGAGTTCTATTTTGGTTCTCTCTATACTCCTTCAAAAAGCACTGCCTGATAGTCTTGGAAAGTCTCTCAATTAGCAGCATGAACAGAAGAACCTAAGAAGAGTCCCGCTAGATCACGCCAAAGGCCCATCTAGTCCATCTTTCTGTATCTCACAGAGGCCTATCAGATGCCTCAGGGAGCACACAAGACAACAAGAGACATGCATCCTGGTGCCCTCCCTTGCATCTGGCATTCTGAGGAAGGCTACTTCTAAAATCAGGAGGTTGCAAATGGCTTATAACCCATGATGGACTTTTCCTCCAGAAATTTGTCCAATCTCTTTTTAAAGGCATCTGGATCAGATGCCATCATCACATCCTGTGGCAAGGAGTTCCACAGACTAACTACATGCCAAGTAAAGAAATATTTTCTTTTGTCTGCTGTAACTCTCTGAACACTCAATCTTAGCGGATGTCCCATTTCTGGTGTTGTGTGAGAGGGAAAAGAACATCCCTCTATCCAGTCTATCCATCCCCTACCTAATTTTGTATGTTTCAATCATGCCCTCCCTCAGGCACCTCTTTTCTAGACTGAAGAGCACCAAATGCTGTAGCCTTTCCTCATAAGGGAGGTGCCCCAGCCCAGTAATATTTTGGTCTCTCTCTTCTGCACCTTTTCCAAAAGGGAAGGCAGTGGACAATGGACTAGGCCAGTGGTTGGAATCATTAGTGTAGCTCCAGGAGGAATGACACAGTAAGTACTGAATGTTTTCTCTGCAACATTCTATGCTAAGTGGCCCCTCCCAGTCACTGTTGGAACTATTGTGGGCAGTAATGGCAATGCACAGGCACTCTTGCATTGTTATTGATGGCTAGAATGGTTCCAACAGTGAGTGGGAGGGGCTACTGACATGGTGTGTTGTTGTGCCTGCATTGCATAGCACACTGTTTTGCCAGATTCACAGTCCAAGCTTCACTTAGAGAATTACACCCACTTGAAGCTAATTAACTCCACTTCTTTCCCCAAGAATGGCCCTATTTCTGCCCTGCAGTACTGCTGGACCCCACCACCAGGGTAGCTTGCCTGTTCAAACAACAGAGGTCCTCCTTCCTCCCCTCTCCTACCAACAGCTCCTTCTGTCACTACAGCAACACCTTGGTCCTTAGCAGGTCTTGGGCATGCAGCCACACACCAATCTCCAACAGTGATCAGCTACTGTCCATTAGCCCAGTGTCCAGCTTTTCAACTTCCCACCTACCATTCCTGCATCAAGTCCTCCTTATATCCCTAAAGACTTCATTGCCTCTAGTGGCTGCAGCTATGCAGCACACCCTCTTCTCAAAGCCCAGGCCTTAACCCTTAAAGAGGCCACTGCTGACACCACATCCTATCTTCTCAAAGGATCTTGTGCATTTCCATTACAAACGCCCCCCTATAGCTACACCACTGGGCTAGAGACACTGTTTTGATTATCAGAGGCTGAGGAGAGATACTGGGGAAACTAGAGCAATAAGGACAGGCAAGATTTTCTGTTCCAGTTGGTTGGTACCATTTTGGAAGATGACTCCAGGCAGTCACACCCATCCTCAATCACCTCTTCAATGAGAGATACATTGTGGGGGTACAAAAAAGGTGAAGGAAGCAATGGTTTCATGTACTTTTTTCCCAAATGGTGTAGGTCTATCTCCAACTGTTCCTGTAGCAAAATTTATTTCTGCAGCTAGAGATTGAAATTTATTTATTGCATGTATATTGTCCTTTCTTCAGTTGAAATCAAGGCAGCATACTCAGCCCACCAAGAACATCCCATGTCCAGGCACTGAGCAGGTTCACGCCTGCTTAGTTCTAGCAGCATTGCTGCATCATGTGCCTTCAGACCAGTACCCTGGAAATAATGGCTGAAGGCTTCAACTGTTACTTTTAACTTGTGTACTTCACAGGTTAAAGGACCCAGCTGGCTACACTGGTTTGCAACCATCCTGGGCTGGCTCAAGGGACTTGTGCCAACTCAAGCTGCAGTTTGGATTGCCTCCAGAGAGCACAATTCTGAACCTTGTGCCTGCCTGGGAGTGTCACAAACATGTGGTAAACTCGACTTTCCAGGAGAGTCAGCTGGGCTGCTGCAAGAATGTACACCAGCCCTTGGAGACCACTTCTAGCCTCTGCATTGTCCATACCTGGTACGGTTACGCTGGTTAAGGGCTGCCAGCATTGGGGGTTGGGGATGGTTGGGGAGGTTGGAACTGGGTTGTTCCAGGGTGGGGGAGGGTGTGCTGATGGGCGCATTGGGCCTGGGAGGGGCGTGGGTCCAACCTCTGGCATTTAGGCTAGATCCTTACCCCCCACCCAAGCAGCTCAGCATAAACTGGGATCTAGTGCAGATCTGAGTAACTCCATTGAGGTGGCTGGGGCATTACTTGGGGTAAGAGGACATAAGTCCCCTTACTCCAAGTTGCTCTCCCTCCACCTTCAAACCTGCAGTGGATATATAATATATATATTATGCCTACACGTATGTAAATATATATGTATACATGACATCATATAAGCACAAAGTCGTCACAGAGATTCTCAGCATTTCGACAGAAAAATCAAAGTTGCTGAAAACTTTTAGTGTCACTCCAAACATTACAACTTTGCAAGAAGTCACACAATTCATCCTTTGGCCCTTTCTTAGGCCCTTCTGCCTGTCCTGCTGCAATCTGAGAACTGAAGTGCACCCTCGTGGAGGCCAGGAGAACTTTGGCCCACCTAACCACTCTGATATCCAGCAGCTCAGCCACAGCCAGAGGCTATACCACCATCATAAATTTTCATTTTTCAACACAAAAGCACCGACCACCTGCCTAAGAGTTATTTCATTGACAAATTCATTTTCCCTTCAAGTGCACAGGCATCTGCAAAATAAAGACTATTGGCCCAGACATCCCTTTGCTTTGATCTGACATTGCAGATTTTTTATATTCCTCTATTTACCTTTTGCAGGCACCCTGAGGTGTATATTAAACAAACCAAGATCAGGTGATGGTTTCCCTTTGCCTAGCTTCACTTGATTGGATGCCATAAATAATTTACAGGATGGCTGTCTTTTATATCTCTTCCCTTTCCACTTTCCCTTTTATATCTTTTCCCTATGAAGCCATGAGTGACTGAAAGCACCGATCTGCCAGTTTTTTCTAGCTGTGTTGGTATTACGTTAAAAGCACTTTATAAATCAAACTTTGCTCTCCCCCCCCCCCCGGGGTATGTTTTAACTGGGGCATATTTCCACCTTACATTGGTTCTGTAAACAGTTGTTTGAATGTTGAAACATTTAAAATCTGATCATGTATCAAGAAAGCAAAACCATTTTTTCTCGGCTGGGACTTTCAGTTAGAATAATTTTGGGCATTACACTCCTGCCTCCCTGAAGAAATGATAATATATAGCATGACATCATTGTAATGTATATTTTTTTTAATACAGATCTTTAATAATGAGAATCAGTCAGCTGATTTATATGGATGATTAAGCTGAAGGGCACTTGTAGCTGAACCAGAGCCCGCTCATTTGAACCAGAAGTATGAGAGAGGTGTAGATTAGGGGGGAGGGAGAATAAAGGGGAGAGAGAAAATGTCCTTTTGTTGCCCTTCCTTTCTTCTCTACTTTGTGATTCACCTTGTGTTCTCAGGTCTACATTTCCTGGACTGGATTCCAAAATTATGTATCTGCTGCTACTAACATATAGAAACAGAACACGACAAATGAAAGATGGCAGGTTCCCCTTTCCTCTCATTTTTGCCCTGATTGTTGCTATGTTCCTTGCTTAAATTAAGGTGGACAGTGGTGACTTGAGTGACATTCTGTATACAATGATTTTTTTTTTCTTTAGTCTTCCCTTCCAGCCTGACACATGCTTGCTTTTGACAAGAAAGACAAGCTCAGTTAATTTAAAAAAATACTCATTATACAACCATGAGAATGACATTTAGAATAATAGTTAAGCCAAATTTCACACAATATTCAGATTCAGCTGAGCTCAAGCCAGGTTATTATCCATTTTCTTAATTGGGATTTGATATGCCTTCACAATGGAGGTGGATGGAGACAGATGTAAATCATATTTGATATTAGGAAAAAGTAGCAAAATCATATGGCAGTTTTGAATCATAAGTTACAGACAGAATTCTTAATGCCAGGAAGTCACGGAAATCTTTCCTAGATTATTCTATTACTCCCACATCCCACCCTCTAGTAGGACACAACAGTTTGTTGAATAATGCATTTATTAATTATGGCATCTTCTATATATGAAAGCACCAGTGTTTCCACCTGGTGCAGAATTATGCCCTAGCAACTCACATCACTTGGCCTGGATGTAAGTGTGTATAAGATTGCTTGTAGTAGCCCTTAAGTCCTATTGATTTCAGTGGCTTTTCAGCATACATAATCTAGTGTACAGTTATAGCCTACATTTGCTGTCCTTTGACTCAGAGAATGCTGCGTATATGCTCCTTTCCTCATTGTTCTAAATAGGCCATAAGTATGTCAGTGCTATCCAAGTCAGATTAGCTAGATGAGTATTGTTTGACAAAGTTATTAAGCTAGGCATGTGAGTTTCTCAATAATTGAAATTAGTGATGCACTGAGCAATAGATTCATGCCTGTTTCTGCCACCCTTGAGAGGAGAAGGAGGTCACAGGTATCAGGTGTTGTGTCCTGAAGCCACAACTAGTATTGGAGTTGATGCTGGGTCCACCAGGCTGAGTAAGAAGCATCTCATGGACCTTTTGCAATAAGCATCAGGGACTGGTGGTATTTCTAGTGAGCCATCCTGTATATGGTTAGAGCTCGGATCCTGAGCACATTTGCGGATTGCCTAATTAAGGAATATAGATGGGGACCTAGGGCTGGCAAACAGAAACTGAATTGCTAGACCTGAACTCTGGGATAGACCTTTTTGTGCAGTCAGGAGTTCTGATCTACAAGGTAAAGTTGCTGATTTGCCTGAAGATATCATCTGAAGGTTTGTAGGTCACCTGTTCAAGATCACCAGAAGCCAAGGGAGCGGCAAGATCTTGACAAGCTGAGCAGAACTCTTTTGGGTAAGAGGCAAAGAAGACAGCTCTGAAGCTCTTTGTCTGTGTGGGAGGAGACGACAACCAAAATGTGACCAGACTGTGAGAAGATCCACCTGGAATGTTGTCAGTTCTTGAAAGATAGAACTTCTCTGTTCATAGTAAAAACTCCTTCAGAGTTTTAGAGAAAGCCTGCCCATGTAAACCGCCTTGAATAAAGCCAAAGGAGCAATCCAGTGACCAGAAGGTGGTATACAAATACCTGTTGTTGTTACTGATGCGCCTAAAATACCAGTATGAAGGAAGAATTACATATGGATTGAGAACCCAAAGTCCCCCATTGCTGGAGCCCTCTTAAGCAGGTTGTCTTCAGAAGGGTGGCCCCATGGCTGTCCACCAGGAGATATTGAGTTCCATTAGAGCCCCCATCCATGCAAGAAGCTGTCAAAAGGCTCTGCTTCCCCTCCTCCTTTTCAGAGAAGGTTATATGTGGTCCAAAGGCTAAAGAAATGGCTTTCCTTATTGATGAAATACAGAAATCCCATTCTCAGGTAGATAGTATTTGTGTGTTTGGGGTCTGTGTGCAGATTTTTCTTTCATACTGAAGGCCCTCCCACTGCGCTGTATGCTGTTCAAGAAGGTCTCACAGCCAAAGGAACCCAATGTCCCTTGTTAGCATGAACAACTACAGCTGAAAAAGGAACCCTAAAACAGTGTTTCTCAATGTTTGTCCTCAACTCTACCACTTCACATGGTCCACCTATTCAATGTATCACTGAATGTAACTGGCAATGACATCATCACCGGTTACTTCTGGGTTGGGAGCCCAGATGTGATGTGACAAACACCTGTAAGAGGCTCAGGGTGGACAGGAGGGCTTTGCTGAGCGTGGAAAAACATGCATTGGAGCTCTGCCCACCCAGCCAAGCCTCCTACCGCTGTTTGTTGCATCACATTCCTGGTCTTGCGACCAGGCGGCAGGTGTCCAGGGGTCCTGAGAATACCACTAGACACCTCCTCAAGTACCACTGGTGGTACCCATACCACTGGTTGAGAAACACTAGAGGAGGTATTGGGCAGGAGGGCAAAAATACTGGGCAGGAGGTCTGGTCTAGAGGGTAGAACCTCCGTTTGCCTGAAGATAACATCCGAAGGTCACCAGTTCAAGGCCACTGGCACCGTGAATGGTGAGACCTTGAAGCAGCTGACAAGCTTAGCCGAGTTATGCTGAGTTATTCCACCTGCTCTTTGGCCGCTGTCAGCCTGTGTGGGAGGAAAATGGAGGCCAGAATGCGATACCAGATCATTAAAGATCCATCTGAAATGTTGTGGTTCTTGAAAGACAGAACCTTCTTCAATTGTAAAAATCCCTATTGGGATTTAATATTGCCTGCCTATGTAAACCGCCTTGAATTAAAGTCTGAAGAGAAATCTGACAACCAAGAAAGGCGGTATATAAATACCTGTATTATTATTATTACTGCCGCAGAAAATCCTTTTTGTATGAAGTGCCTAGTCAGTGTGTGCAGAAGTAGGGACACAAATTGTGCATGCATTTACCACATTAGGTGTTCATTGGGTGTAACAGTTAGCTTTCTTTTGTAACGCTTTTGCTGTTTCTCACAGTAAGGCTGTCTGACTCTGCAATAACAAATACATTAAGGTGCTTAGATAAAACCTGAGGGAAATTCTAAAAAAAAATACAGCCTCATAAGACACAATAACATGAAGGAACCTCAGGGCATGAATAAAAGCACAGAATCCAAAAGAAAAAAAATATAGAAAAGTCAATGAAATAGAAGGCAGAATTGCTTCTGTTTGAATGTTATGATATATAAGCATTTAACAGCTTTGTGTGGTAAATTTTTAATTTTATGATTCGTCACTGAATTTTCATGTTGTATCGATATGCTTTATTACACAAAAGGTTTTTCCTGGGTTTTCGGTTGTACAAATTCAGGACAAAATTGAATGAATTGTTATTCATTCATTCAGACGTGTAGTTGGTGACAGCTTCTCCCTCACCCTATAATTGTACTATGTGTGGGGAGGGGAAAGGAACTAGGCTCCTTCTCATGTAAATTTACACAAAGTAAGGAACTTTGTCAAATAATATTGTAAAGCTTGTTAGAATAGTGTAATTAAAATATAATAGAATATTGGGGGTTTGAATAGGTTCAGAAGAGCCTGAAGAATTCTGTGTAAACAACATGAATGTTGGAACACTGCTGCAGAGTTGAAAGTGGAATGTTATCAGCTAGAATTACAGTGGTGTGTGTCTCTCAAGTGTCAGCCGCTGTTGCCCAAGCCCTTCCTTCATGGTGAGCAGTCAGCAAAATCTCAGTACCTTATTGGTGCCTGGGTCAGCAACAAGGCTTGTGGGGCCTATTGAGACCGTGTTGGGGCAGGGATGCTAAGCCTTGGTTAGATCCCATATGGCAGATATAGTGAGGACTGGAGGGGAGGGTCACAGCACTACGTTTTGCAGGTGCCTGAACAGTGCCTTGCAAGCGTCCCCTTCGGAGTCATTCTGTTTGGCAAGAGGAAAACAGAAAGCCCTTAGGTTGAGCCCTTAGGTTTTTTTCCCTGCTGCAGGTTCATTTTCTTGTTGTTTCAATGAAGTGGCCCAGTTTAACCCAAACCAAATTAATCTCATGTGTGTATTTGGGGGAGGGGTGCATGGTCAATGTCTCCAAACTAGCCTCTTCTAACTAAAGGAATAGGGTCCATTTTCTCAAAGGTGTTTGGAAACTTCAGGAACAAGTAAGCCTTGATGTTAAAGCTTTGCATCAGTTATGGTTATGGATTACACAGGCCAACACCTGCTAATTGGGTAAGAGGCACTTTTTCAAGTGGGTGCTCCTTTTTTTAGCAGGGGGAGAGTAACTGGCCCACCTCACCCCAGCAATGTCTGTTCTAGTGGCTGTCTGCTGGTATTATTTTGCATCTTTTTAGATTGTGAGCCCTTTTGGGACAGGGAGCCATTTAGTTATTTGATTTTTCTCTGTAAACCGCTTTGTGAACTTTTAGTTGAAAAGCTGTATATAAATACTGTTAACAACAACAACAACACACATTTTGCTCACAACTGTACTGCTTCTACTTGAATAGAGAACTGGACCTCATTCTTCTCACTGAATAGTCCCTGCCTGTGCATGAGGACAGAATGTTGGTCCAAGGAAATGTAGGTCCAAGCACTGCTGAATGACGGAATTTGGTCACCTTAGATACATTACATTCCAGTCTCTTTCTCACAACCTAAACTATCTCATATCGTTGTTTGTTAAGATAAAATGAGATAACCTTAAGGACACTTTATTGAGTTCCTGACAGGATGAGCAGAATACAAATTTGGTTGATAAAAAAAATCCATGATGTCGTCTTCCATGCCTGCTCCCAGAGGCCAATTCATACACGTGGCAGATGGACTAGATGGGCTGTTGGCTTAATTCAGCAGGGCTTTTCTTGTTTTTATGTTCACATGGGCAGTGTTTCTATCTCTGCCTTGATAGGAGTGGTTCAAAAAAATATTACTACACTACTCATGAGAATGCACCACTTCATAGAGATGGCACTTCTAGAGGATCTTAGCCAAGTTGTGGCCTTAATGGTTGTGGATTTGGAGCCCAATCCGGAGCTCTGTTACCACTGGCACTGTTGCTCAGCGATTGCTCTGGGTGTTGTAAACAAGTTTATGGCACCCGGGGAGTAGGGAATGCTGGCGCTGTGCCTCAGCACCAGGAAGACAGCCTGTGGGTGCTCCTGCAGCTCTAGCCAGTGGTGTTTTGGGAACAGGGGAGGAGGCAGAGAGTTGGTGGAATGGGGCAGAGAAAGGGTAGCGGAAGAGGAGGTTTAACCCTACATGGGATGTAAGGATGGCGGCAGCCTCTGCCACCAATTCCTAACCCCCTTCCTGAGACAGGTGGCCTGACACAGGCCTCAACTCTGCGCCTGTTCAAACGTAGCCAGGGAGACCCATTTCCACTGACTGCTGTCTGCCCAGCGGAGGTGAGTGAACATCCCCTTCCCTCGAGGAGACCCTGGTGATAGTTGCAGCACCCACAGGATCCAGCGGTTGCCATTTTGGCACATCTGGAGCCCTGGGTACCGCATGGTTCAGGATTGGGCTGCCCGTAGCCCTGTGAGTTCAGTGCTCCTGAGGCTGTCATATAAGAACATAAGAACCACATATGGTGGTTGCTCCATGTATGAATCAGCCCTTACAGTGGAAAGTGAGAAGAATAACTGTGGCTGTCTGGGACTGATTTCCAAGATGCAATTAAAAAAGTCCAGAATGATGGTGATGTTGTTTATATGCCATATCAGTGGTTCTCAAACTCTCTGGGAGAGTTTGAGAGCCAATAGGTTCTTGCATGGGCAGGAGGGGAAAGGCAGCAGGGGTGGGGGGAAGCGCCAGGGATTGCGCCGCTCAGGGGGGCTGCAGGGGCTTGGGTACACATACCCAAGCCCTGCAGCCTCCCGGGGGTGCGGGGAGCCCGGCGTGATCTGCAGCAGGTCTGCCTGCAGCAGTGAAAGTAGATGCGGAGTGATCATGCCCCACCTCCGCTAAAGTGGAAGTGGAGCGAGATTGCTCCGCATCTATTGCTGCGGGGAGCCCTGCTGCAGGTCGCGCCGGGCTCCCCACACCCCTGAGAGGTTGCAGGGGCTTAGGTACGTGTACCCAAGCCCCTGCAGCCCCCCTGAAGGGCACGATCCTGGGAATTGCACCACTGCCTACTTCCTGCCTCCAGGCTGCCCCCGCCCCTTAAGGGGGCAGGGGCCAGGGCCTGCAGGATGGGGAGTCACAACGCCCCAGTTTGAAAAGCCCTGTGCTATATTATCTTTGTTAGAAATTTTATTTCACTCCATGAAAAAGAGATGAAAGCTGGTCTCAAGTATAAACTTTACAAATAAGTCAAATAAAAGTTAAAAATAATTTACGACTATTTCTAAATTTGCTTATTATATACACTTATATCTCATTCATCTGCAGAAACATGCACTGTTGTGCACTTGATTTACCTGCTCTTCACAGGGGTTTGACCATCAATCATTAAATAAATAAAGTTGTATTTATATATGTAAATATGTCTTTCCATGTACTAGTATGTGGACTGCATCAAGGGCAGTTTTGGTGGTAGTCTGCCCTTACCACATTGCTTCCTTTCAAGGGCAGTTTTGGTGGTAGTCTGCCCTTACCACATTGCTTCCTTTCAAGGGCAGATTTGGTGGTAGTCTCTCCCTTACCATATTGTTTCCTTTGTTTTTAAAGTACCTTCTTTCCTGAAATGGAAAGACAGCAGATTTGTTAGAGCCACAGATGACCACACAGCTTAATGTATGAGTTCTCAAAGGGTTAGGTCAGTTTAAATGTTAATTTCACTGGACTTTGTAAAATGCGAAAGCATTTACTTCTGTATGTTCAAAGTCCCCAGTATTCTAAAACAGTTCATCTTTACAAGTTTATTTTAAATTTTCTTTGTTCACCTCTTTTTTTTATCAGTAAATGGAGCATGGACCAAATTAAGCTTTCAAGTTGATGTATCTCTAAAATATTGTTTTTAATTTATTTGGCCTCTTTTTTTTAATCTCCCAAGTACATTAATAACTTACTTAGATTATGAGCCCTTTGGGGAAAGGAAATGTAGGTTGCCGGAAAAATTGCTACAGCCTGCTCTATTAATCTAGAAAACACAGGCAAAAATCAATCTAGCCCACTAGATGGGCAACAGCTCCCCAGAAACGTAAGCAGGTGTTTTCTGCTTCTGGTAGCCTGAGGACAGAACTTCAGAGGCCTCCTACCCATTTAAAAGTTGTGTGGCTTCTACTAAAAAAGCAGTCCCAGTTCAACCTTGTCTGTAAACAAAAAGAATGTGTGATGGGTTTTGCTCTGAGTTTTCCTTACCCCACTTCATGTCAGTCAGTGAAGTAGAACAGGGAAACTTGGAGTGCAAGAAAATTGTGTCACATGTACTTTTTCACCATATATTACCACAGAGAGAAACAACCATAGTCCTGCATCTCCCTGTAGTTCTGTCTTGAGATTCTTTAATCGAAAATGTAAAGGCTCAGACTAGAAGCATCCTAAAATATAAAGTAGGACCTCTTTGTTGGGCTCTCTACCTATACTGTTGTTATTACAGATACACAAAATCCTGCAGCATGAGGAACCATGAACAAAATCCAGCAATGCGTGATCACACAAGTTGCACCATAAGCAGGGTGACCAATACAATGGAGGACAGAGTGCCTATACCTTTAACCATTGCATAGAAGATGGAATTTTGGCAGGTGCAGCTCAGCATGAGTTTAAAAACCATGGGTTTAAAAAGCCCTCCATTGTATCTAGTCCAGTGGTTCCCAAACTGGATGGTCATGGCCCACCAGAGGAACCGGAAGCAGGGCATTTCCCCTTAAGCCGTTTCTGCCCAATGTTGCATATACGCACGGGAATCAAATGTGTACACCTGTGGGCTGGGCAGAAATGAGTTAAGGAAAATGGCCCTGCTCCAATGGCAGCGATGCCACCACAGAGATTGCTGCGTTGCTGCTGCTAAGGGCCTTTCTTTACTTACTTGGGGATAGCACTGGCCTCCTGCAGGGTCCAGGAGGCTTGCAGCCCCCCCCCCATCTCTGCTGCAGTTGATGTAAAAAGCCCTTATCTCCTGTCTACAGCTACTTCTGGTTTTTGGGGAAAACAGGAAGTAGCTTTAGTTAGGAGATAAGGGCTTTTTACAGCAGCTGCAGAGGAGATGGGGGGCTGCAAGCCCTGCCCTCCAGGTAAGTAAGAAAAAGGTCCTTGGCAGTAGCAGTGCTGGAATAATTATGGTACCATTTTTGTTCCCCCCCTGCCCCCCCCCTTCCATGCAAACACTTATCTGGTTCACAACTCCCCTGTAGGAGTTTGGGTACCACTGAACCAGTCTGCCTGTGCATACGTATCTCCACGGGCACAAGGTTGTATACCTAGGACTGGGATGCTAATCCTAATCTAATTTGTATAGCTAGTGACCTTGGATGGAGATACACATTTCCATCCATGGCAAAGGCAGTTCAGTTACTCAATTGATCAGGATGCTGTCGATGCAGATGCACATGTAGATTTACATCCATATGAGCTGTCTCTGCACAGAATTCAGCTTCCTTCCTAGGTTTGGACATGTTTGTTTGGAGGCACAGCAGTGAGCCTTCATCCTTATGTTGTTCTTGTGATTCTCCTGTTAAAGGAAAAGATATATGCATTTAACATTAGAGATAGACACACTAACCCAGTGATGGGATTGAGCCGGTTCGCGGCGGTTCTATAGTACCGCTTCCTAGTTCACCTCTTGGTTCGGAGAACCGGTTGTTCGCTGGGGAGCGCATGCGCAGCTATGACCCTCCTGCGACTGCGCGGAGAATGCAGGAGAGGGCGCGAACGGTCAGCGTGCAGCCTCGCTGATGAGGAGCAGTTCAGCTGCTCGCCACATGCCTCTCCTCCCAGGCTAGGCTCAGCACTCCTGGTGAGTTGGGGGCGCGGGAGGAAGAGGAGGGTGCTGGAGCCCAAAGAGCCCCCGCTGCCCCCGAGGGCGAGCCCCCCACCGCCATGTGTCCCCACCCGCTAACAAGGGAAACAGGAGCAGCTGCCCGCACCGCGCCTGTCCTCCCCGGCTGAGCTAGCTGGCTCAGCTTTCCCGGTGGGTGGGTGGGGCACGGGAGGAAGGGGGGCACTGCAGCCGCTTCCGCTCAAAGAGCCCCCGCTGCCCCAAGGGCGAGCCCCCCCCTGCCGCCATGTGTTCCCTCCCGCTAACAAGGGAAACAGGAGCAGTCAGCATGCAGCCTCGCTGACAAGGAGCAGTTCAGCTGCCCGTCCAGCACCCTGAGGATTGCAGCCTCAGTGACGAGATGAGATGCTTCCTTCTTCACATTCTGATTGACAGTGGCTGCAATCCTAACCACACTTTCCTGAGAGTAAGCCCCATTGAACAAAATAGGAGTTACTTCTGAGTAGACCTGGTTAGGATTGTGCTCAGTGCCTACATAGAGGTAAGTTCCATTGTGTTCAATGGGGCTTACTCCCAGGAAAGTGTGGCAAACTCTGCCACACTTTCCTGGGAGTAAGCCCCATTGAATACAGTGGGACTTACCTCTGAGTAGACACTGTCAGTCAGAATGTGAAGAAGGAAGCATCTCATCTTCGTCACTGAGGCTGCGATCCTATCCACACTTTCCTGGGAGTAAGCCCCATTGAACACAATGGGGCTTACTTCTGAGTAGACATGCCTAGCATTGCATTGTCAGTCTGGAGGAGAATGAAATGCAACCCCGGGACCTCCAAGGGGCACCTCCTCCTTCCAGCTCCAGACTGCAGAAGTTTTTGGAGCTCCCCCTCCACCTTTGATCCAGGCAAGAGGGTCAGTCTCCCAGTGTCTCACCCCACCAGTGGCTCTCCCCAGAAGACTTTTTGCCCCTAAGAGACATCAACCTCCCCCCCATCTCTCACACAGGAAGGGACTGAAGATCGCTTATGTCTCCCCTGCACATTTCTCCAGCTTGGATGGGCTCAAGGTCCCCAGTGAGAGGAGCCAAGGGAAGACTTGCCTTCCCCTGTGAAGTGCAGGTGCACGCAGCTGCACGCCTCCTGCTGCTGCTGCCCAGAGCAGATGGGTTGCCAACCCCTGGACTAAGCTAATTACTGGGCTGGGGCACCTTCCTTATGAGGAAAGGCTAGGCGTTTGGGCCTCTTCAGCCTAGAAAAGAGGCGCCTGAGGGGGGACATGATTGAGACATACAAAATTACGCAGGGGATGGACAGAGTGGATAGGGAGATGCTCTTTACACTCGCACAAAACACCAGAACCAGGGGACATCCACTAAAATTGAGTGTTGGGACGGTTAGGACAGACAAAAGAAAATATGTCTTTACTCAGCGTGTGGTTGGTCTGTGGAACTCCTTGCCACAGGATGTGGTGATGGCGTCTGGTCTGGATGCTTTTAAAAGGGGATTGGACAAGTTTCTGGAGGAAAAATCCATTACAGGTTACAAGCCATGAGGTGTATGTGCAAACTCCTGATTTTAGAAATGGGCTATGTCAGAATGCCAGATGCAAGGGAGGGCACCAGGATGCAGGTCTCTTGTTATCTGCTGTGCTCCCTGGGGCATTTGGTGGGCCGCTGTGAGATACAGAAACCTGGACTAGATGGTCCTATGGCCTGATCCAGTGGGGCTGCCTCACCTGCCTCCCCACCCACTGCAGGCCCCTGCTTTGCACTCCCTGGTCAGTAGCAGCCCTCAAACTTGTGGGAGAATCGCCACTAGAGTAGACCAAAGTGATGGGTATCTGCTGTTGCCTGTTGGAAAGCAACCTAGAAGAACAGTCCCCTCATAGTACTTTTTTGCTCATTAGTGAAACTGTCCTTCAAGGCTGCCTTTCTCTCTCAAACCCTGGAAGTCAACAACTCCCCTTGAACTTGTTGGGCTTCTGAGTAGATGTGCATTGGATTGCAGAGTTGGAAGTTGGAGAGGGAAGCTTTAGCGTTCACTGGAAGTCTTTTTGGGGCTGGGTGGTAAAAGCAATAGAGCAGCATTTCTCAACCGGTAGTACTCATACCACCAGTGATACTTGAGGTGGTGCCCAGTGGTACTCATGGCAGGACCCCCCCCCCCACAGACCTCCACTGCCTGGCAGTGAGACCAGCAATACGATGCAACAAACAGTGGTAGGAGGCTCAGTTCTGCTTTTCTTGCACTCAAAAAAGCCCTCCCATCTACCCTGGGAGCCAAATCCTATGCATGTCTACTCAGAAGTAAGTTCCATTATAGTCAATGGGACTTACTACCAGGAAAAAGTGGATAGGATTGTAGCCTGAGCCTCTTACCATGGTTTTTTGCATCATGTCTGGCCTCTTAGTATGGAAATAACTGGTGATAGAGTCATTCCAGTTACTTCCAGTTGTACTTCCCAGAGGTGGGCCATGCAAAATGGTACAGCGGGCGAGAGGCAGATGCTGAGGAATGCTGTAATAGAACAAAAAAGAAGGGGAGATGTAAAGATGTTACTATGCTGTTGTTGCTTTTGGTTGATGATGAGGTGTTAGACTATGTGCTCAGTGCACTTTTGCTGACCAGATGTTCGCCACTAAAAGTGAACCAGTTCCTTGAGAGGATTGACTGCTCTGGTAAAAACCACCAAGTTCCCACTGAGAAGGAAGGTGGCCCAGCTCAAAGCCCAGTGCAGGGAGTTGGTTGTGCAGATGTGAAGGTGCTATGCTGCTGTGGTGTCTCCAGAGGTTGGTAACCTGGAGCCCTGGCAGTTCCCACCTCCTCTTCTTGGTGCCTTCCTTATTTCATTATACAACTGCCTTGAGAATTCAAGAAAAAATGTCCATTTCAGCCGCATGTTTATACTGCTCTGGGCCAGGTTATCTTAGAGATCGCCTACTCCCGTACAATCCGGCTTGTCCTCTCAGGTCATCAGAGAAGGCCTTTTTACAAGTGCCGCCGCCTAAGGAGGTACGTGGGGCGGCAGCAAGAAATAGGGCCTTCTCAGTAGTGGCACCAATGTTGTGGAACTCCCTTCCCCTTGACTTGAGAATGGCTCCCTCTCTTGAGACCTTTCGGCGAGGCTTGAAGACCTTGTTGTTTAACCAAGCCTTCTGACGTTATGGCCTTTTTAACATCTTTTATATATCTTTTAGTTGTTCTTTTACAGGCCCGATTCCTCTAAGAACTGCTGTTTTATGCTCTTTTATTCTGACTCTTCTGACTACTGTTTTTATGGGTTCTGCTAATGTGTTTTTTAATATGTTTTTATCTGTTTGTGAAATTATGTTTTAATCTGTTTTATATGTGTTAGCCGCCCTGGGTCCCTTTTTGGGAGAAGGGCGGGATAAAAATAAAGTTTTATTATTATTATTATTATTATTATTATTATTATTATTATTATTATTATTATTATTATTATCCTCCTTGGAAACTAGTGGCCAGAGGCCTGTAAGGATGACTATAGAGGACAGAATTGCAGCCTTGCAATTTGGATTTAGACATTGGGTGCGTGTTAAAGTTACAGTGCAATCCTATGACTGTCTACTCAGAAGTAAGTCCCATTATGTTCAATGGGACTTACTCCCAGGAAAGTGTGTACTGTACAGTATAGGAGTGCAGCTGTAGTCTTTCAACTTCCTTTGCGGCAAACAATTGAAGCTGAGTTGCTCATTGGGACATAGAACCTGTTGTTAATTTATTTGAATCCCACCACTGCACTAACCCCTTACGATATACATGGTAGAATATTTGTTAAATACACCTTAGCAGCCAACCAGCCTGCAGCTATATTCAAGAGGTTGATTTATTGTTCTAGTATGGTTTAGTATTGTTATATTGGCCTAAAGCTTCATGTAAAACAAGTAGCGCAGTGGTTCTCACACATTTAGCACCATAACCCACTTTTTAGAATGAGAATCTGTCAGGACTGACTGGAAGTGATGTCATGACCAGAAGTGACATCATCAAGCAGGAAAATTTTTCACAGTCCTAGGCTGCAATTCTACCCACACTTACCCAGGAGTAAGTTCCATTGACTATCATTGTTTAAAGAATATACATAGTAGTTTGTTTAAAGCACAGGTCTGTAAGATTTCCCCAAATGCAGTCTCATGCCATGGTAGCATCAAGTCTAATATATTCAAAATAAAATATTGAAATAAATGGGGACCCACATGAAATTGGCTCGTGATCCACCTAGTGGGTCCCTACCCACAGTGTGAGAAACACTGAAGTAGCGTATCCTGGTGAGTAAATAACATAACTTTCTTTATTATTTCTTTTTTACAGAAGGCCAAGATACCAAAGAAAACTCCTAGCATGTATTATCAAGGACAGTTCATTATAGGTGTCTTTACAAAAATTACACAAGGAACAGATTGCAAGAGATAAATGATCAGCTCTTTCGTAAGGAGAAAGAACTGCAAAGGGCAGAGCTTGACAGGCGGTTCTTCAAGCAAAGTTAAGTTATGAGGCCATTTGATCAGTCTCTGTAATTGTAAGCTGGAGCCACCAGATGGCATAAGGAAATGAATGTTATTAACTGCACATGTCCCCAGTCCTGGATGTAGTCCAAACTAAACAACCCACCCTGCCGTGCAGAAAGAAGAAAAGCTGTATTACTCAAAAGGGATATAAACCAGGAATAAAGGCTGGTCTATTAATGAAAATATGTGACTGATTCAGGTCATATTTCAGACTCTTAACTTGCTGGCAGCATTTGGACCTTTGTTGTGGAGAGTGAAGTGGACTGGGGTGGGAGAACATGATAAAAGTTTCATGCAACTATGAATGGCTGGGAGAGAGTAGATAGTGAAGCACTTTTTAATCATGTCTCGTAAATCCAGACTCATCCACTGAAACAGATTATCCTTAGCTTCAGGGCTGTAAAAGGGAAGTCCGGCTTGAGTCCGAGGCTACTTCCAGACAGGGTGTTGTCACATTTTGGGATTGTCGCATTTTGCTCACTCACTCTTTGCAGGGGTTCACACAGTTGTCATCACCTAACCTTCATCCACTTGAATTTGTCAGTGCTTAAAACAATGCCTTTATTAACACAAGAAACAAGACCTTTTGAGAACACTGGAACCGTAGGACAATGATAACATATGTGGACCGTTCTTTGTGCTTTAGTTCCATCTTTTTTGAGAGTCGCATGTCCAGATATAATAGGCTGCTATAGAAACAGGAGAGGTAAAATGGGAAACATTCATCTACTGCCTTCCAGAAATATGTTATATGCACAGTGACATAGAAGGAATTTGCAATTCCACATACTGCTGCAGATGGAAATGATGACACATTTGAAAGTACCCTGAGATTGACCTGACCGAAGTACCGTTGCTGACATTCCTCAGTGGCAAAAATTCAGGTGGTCGGACTTGGTGGGGGAGAAGGAGCTGGGATAGCGCTCATACCTGGCAGCCATTCACTGATGAAATATTATGGTTGCTGAAGGCTTGGCTCCACCTTGTGCATGCAGTACTCCCTTACTTCTCAGGAGTCACCTGACTTCCACCAACGCAAATGCCTGGACAGCGCTTGTGCTTTTGATCACATATACTAAAAAGCCATATGGTGACCTTACAATGTATTGTCAAGGATCAAGGATCAAGAATCCTTTATTGGCATAGAATACATACACTATAAGACAAATGTTGGATGATTTGAGCCATCCAATCATCCCAGTCAACACTGAACCAGACATCAACACTGAAACTCAATACTTTGTGATCACCAAGTAAATACATTTCTTGATATATATTTAGCCACTGCCCCTGATAGCGCCTCATCTACCCCTCTAAGTATTTAAAAGATTTTATTCTGATCATTTCAGCCCAAATAAGCAGCCAGGATTGGAAATAATTACCCTGACCTTAAATCCTGATATAGCGGAGAGTAGAATAATATGTGATGTAGTGTAACAATGTATTGTCAAGAGTTCAAAAATATATTTTAGCAGTAGCATTTGATTTGATTTCAATATCTACAGCCATGTATAGAAATTTTGCATCTGTTTTCCATTCTGAGATCTAACATCTATAAACCTGGAATAGACATTGACAAGACTAGCAAATATTTAAGACAACATCCCAGAAAAGGCAAAAATTATGTCCAACAATTTACTTGGGACAGGTGCTAGAAAACGGGCTGTCTCTAAATGGGGACAATGATAGGATGGCATAGGACAATTAATGTATAGTAGCCTTTAGAACAGGGGTGTCCAAACATTCTGGCAAGAAGGCCACATCATCTCTCTGACACTGAGTCAGGGCCTAGAAAAAAAATGAATTAATTTACATTTAAAATTTGAATAAATTTACATAAATGAATTTACTAGAGATGGAACTTATATGAATGCATGAAGGTCTTGCAGTAGCTCAAGGTTAGCCTTTCCTTTGCTGCCACTGCTGCATCTCAGATGTGAAACAGCAAGCAGCGGAGGGAGCCCTTGTCCTGCTCAGGTGAGAGGTTGAACAGACATCCTCATGCTGAAAGCAGTTGCGTTGGGCCAGCATGGGCTCCAGGAAGTCTCTGGAGGTCCAGAGGCTCATTGGAGACTGGAAGCTCCCCAAGGGCCACAAGTGGCCCCTGGGCTGGGGTTTAGGCACCCCTGCTTTGGAGGGATGGCTCAGACAGGATGGAACTCCCTACAATGAGAAGATTTTTATGAGCCTGAGCTAATAGCAACATTTAGGGAAAAATAAAACACTATGACAAAAATTTTTTTTGTTCACACTGGCTTACAAGAGGGTTTTATTGTCAGAGTGGTGCAGTGTAGCTTCCTGTTCACTGTTCTGACCGCTGTAGAACTGAACAGCATAAAATATATATAGGGAGGCAGCTAGATAGACAAATAAATAAATAATTTGACTTGCACAAGGAGGGCGAATGTTCTGCTGACATACAATAAATAGAACCCGGGGCCTGTCTGCTCAAAATCTCTCTCAGATTCATCAGTGTTTCATTATTAAATACAGTGTGTCACTGAGGGAACTCCTGGAATGCACTTATATGCCTCAGTACTACTCTGCTGCTAAACAGATGCACCCACACTTATGCAAGTGCAGATGGTGAATGAGGGGAAAAAAAGGATAGTTATGAGGAAGAGAGGAAAAAAATGCAATTTCTTTACATAGCTTGCTAGACTGAACAAGGAAACGTTAGGGGATTGAAATTGCCAGGGAACAAGGAAGAAATTAATTTGAACATATTAATTTTGCGCTATAAAAGTCAACTTAATTGTTCCCAAGTTCATTCCAAATATGCTTTAGTGAAGTTCAAAGAGTGTCAAGCTTCAAATTCATTATTTCTTTAGGTTTATGAGCAGTTAACACCAGACCCTCTCCAAGAAGAGGATAAACTTTGCTTTGCCAGGTCTGTCACACCTTCTTCTTATGTTTGCGTTTACAAGTTTAGGATGTGGAACTCACAATCCACTCCTATCAGGACTGCCTGTCCCATGGTACAGTGGCACCAAAATGGCCACCACTGTATCCTGTGACACCAGGGAGGCAGCAGGCAGTCTCCTTGGGGTAAGGGAAGATTAGTTCCCTCACCCTTTATCAGGTCCCAGCAGCCCCTATGGGAGATCTGTGCCAGTTCAGTCGCTCCCAAGCATCACTCCCCACCCTGTTCCACCCTTCTCTGCCTCCCTGCTGCACAGCAGTGTCCTTACCACAGTCAGTTGGTGCAGCACCAGTGTTGGCAGAGACCTGCTGATGGAAGCCTCTACATCAGCGGCACTGGTATCTACATGGCTTCAACATGCTTTACGGCACATTTTTGATCATGCAAATGCCCATCCTGCAGGCAGGAGCCAATGTAGGGTAGGGCTGTAAAACAAATTTGAAATTATTTAACTAGGCAGTTCAGGTGTTTGCTTTGGGAGGAGTAAAGGGAGGCCTGTAGGGTCCTTTTCCAAAACACGGCTTTCATGTCTCTTCTGCCTCTGACAGGGTCAGTCCATCCATGAGAAAAAATGAAGTGGTTGCCTCAGGTGGCAGATTGATTGGAAGTACTTACCACCCACCCTCTGTCTTTCTGCCCTTATCCTCCTCGTCTTCCTGCTAGTTTGATTTGAGAACAAAGAAGGAAAGGAAGTGGAAAAAAGTGAGATTGGAGTATCTTTTCCTTCACACACTTTTCTTTCTTTCTTTCTTTCTTTCTTTCTTTCTTTCTTTCTTTCTTTCTTTCTTTCTTTCTTTCTTTCTTTCTTTCTTTCTTTCTTTCTTTCTTTCTTTCAATCCAGGAAGCAGGAAGAGAACGATTAGAAGAGCTGGGCAGAGGCACATGGGCAGGTGAGTTAGGATGGCATTTGACATGCTGTCTCAGCTTCTCGAAGTTGTTGGATTGGTCCTGGTCTCTGTGCAGTTTCACATACTTTGTCTTCTATGGCAAGCTTCTTAGCAGTGGTTGAGAAAGGAGAGGTCATCTCCTGTTGCTTAGATACAACGGAGCTCTGGCCTCCTACCCATCTTCAGCATTCTTCTTCTTCTTTTTGTCTGCTTCCTAGCTCCCTTTCGGCTTCATTTGCTGGCAGATTGACCACAGGCACAGGGTCTGCATTTCAGGGTCTGGTTTTTTGGACACAAGGAATCAGAATTTTCAAACTACTTTAAAATCTTAGGACAAAAACTGAAATGTAAGTAAAAACAAAACAAGGGGTGGGCAGAATGGGGAGGAGATGAGGGTGGATAGGAGGGTAGATTAGGTCAGGGAAACCTGGCCAGCAGTGGCAGGATACAATTTGTGGTGCATGACCTTCTGGCCTTTGCACCAGTGACTGAGCTCCACAGACTGTTAGAAAGGTGGCTGTGATGGCAGACTGTGGTATACCCTGATGGACCTTGTGGTCCACCATCATATCCCATGGCTAGGATTGGACCCTATTAAATGCAGCTGTCATTGTAATTGCTGATTTCTTGGTAGACATGAAAATTGTTTAAGCCTCAATTCCCTGCTGCTGGCACTACAATAAAAATACCTTTGTTTATGCATTTATATATGTATTAATCAATCAATCAAACTTTTGGGCCACCTTTTGACCTAAGCTCTCAGAGCAGCACTACCTTTCCAGAAAACCCCTTTTAGCAACACAAAACAAAATCACAGTTAGGTCTTTTGCAATAACAATCATCTCTCCATTTTGTTGTCCTGAGATACCAGACCTTGAGAGAAGCGTATTAATAAAAAAATGAATCCAATTGGCATTTACTTCCAATATATACATCCAATATTACATTTACTTGAAATTACTTAGAAAATCCTGCTTGGGATATATGTTCAAATCCACAATATCTAAAGCTGGAAGGCTGGTTGGATAACTCAATAGTGTTGAATTCCTCCCTGACTCTTGCTTTGTGCAGTAACTTGATGCTGGTAGAAACATAACACCTCATTGGTTTGTAGCATTTTTTTCACACATCAATTTTTCACCTGACATATTTTGTTACGGGGCACTCGGTGATACTGCACACATTGGATTCTGTCAAAGTCTGAAGATTCAGGAAGAGCAGAGAATTGATGCTCACTCATCTTTCCGAACTGCATTTTGCCAAGCAATTCCCACTTCTAACTGCACTCCCTGCTGCTCCACCAACGTTTGCAAACTAGCAAAAAGCAACCTGCAGGGACATCACTGAGCATTTTGCACTGTCTGTGGTGCCTGGAGAACTTGCTTTCCACTGAGACTTCCACAACAGACCCCAAAACGATAGAACTGCAACCTTATAATACAGTGACAATGATAATCCATACTCAGAAAAGTACATGCTGAGTTTGGGGAATCCAGAAGAAAAGTATGTACCATATCTCAAAGAACTTTGCCTTTTCTGATTACTTTGAATTGATTGACCTTTCCTCCTTTATTAAAAACAATTTTAGTCCTTTTTTATTATTTCAGCTATTGCAGGGCTTCGATACCTGCATCTGTTACTGTGTCCTGCTTATTAATACGCTGCACTGAAAGCAATATATGTGTCAACAAAATAATAAAGCCACTTAAGCTCCCTTCTGTTTGATGCAGTGACTGTGGATAGTAAAATGCTCTGCCTTAGGGCTCCATTTGAATCTGTTTTTCAATACCAAAAATCAGCAATGCAAATTCAATAATAGCCCACTATACTCTGCTAAATTAAAAACAAAAAACAAACAAACAAAACAAAAATAAACCCTCCACTAACCTGCAGCAGCACCTATTCCAAACTCTTGCTTTTATGCTATTGAAATGTATTGAAACACAGAATACACCTATAGTTTTAAGTAGGAATGCCATCTCATATGTCTTAGCAATCAATGAATGAAACCCTGCTGCCACTGACCAGCTTGACCTCCCATAATAGAAATAGGAATGTTTAAACTTTTCCCAGTGTCACATGTGTGGATTTATCTTTGAGGCACCTTCATTCCTCCATCATGTGCATGTACAATATATTTCATCCTTGCATGCTTCAAGTGGAACTGTTTGTCATCGCCACTAACTTGGCTAATGGCCATATTGTCTCCTGTTGTTGTCTGTAGTGGGGATTTGCCTAAGATTACGAGTGTGATAATATTCCTGCCTCCCAGATACTTTAGTAAACAACCCATAAGAAAAGAGTTGCAAATTTTGGCCATCCATTTGCTGAAAACCAACATTTTGAAAGACAATACCAATCCAATATATTCAAAAATTTTCCAAAAGTCCAATTAAATTCAATCACTCATTGAGGAATCGCAAGAAATGTAAATGATCCCCCTATAGCCCTAGGGTTTAGGGGATTGCTTCTCTTATCCATTCCTCTCTGGACTCAAGATGGGATTTGCCCACTTGTTCAACGTTTGATGACATTATCTCCAGTGCCAGTACCAATCTAACCTTTGATGAAGACGATGCAACTTATCATTTCTCCTACTTGCTTTCCCCACTGAGTTCAGTGAAATCTTGCAAAATGAAAATAACAGTTCTGGCTCAAGAAATTAGTTTTTCTTGTCCCTTTGTAATCAAAAATTGTGGAGAACAATTCAGGAAGATAAAATCAACAGAATGTGATTATCTGGGCATCAGGAAATGAAGAGTAGAATGGGTGCTGCTGCTGCTGCTTAGTTTGGGACATTTGATTATTATTGGTTGGCAACCTTCAGTCTCGAAAGTCTATGGTATAAGCCTATAGCACCTGGTATTCCCAGGTGGTCTCCCATCCAAGTACTAACCAGGCCTAACCCTGCTTAGCTTCCAAGATCAGACAAGATCAGGAATGTGCAGGGCAGGCCAGAACAGCCCTGATTATTATTATTGCTGCCATAAATGGTGTGCCACTGCCAAGCTCGAGGAAGCTTCCAGCAGCAGCATTTGGTGGCTCCCTGCATGCCAACACCTCACCCGGGCTGTACCAGAGGAAGTAAGGCAGTGGAGGGGGCAGATCATTTCATGGGAGGGGAGATTTGTGTGTTTTCTTTCAGTGGCAGGTAACCGTCATGGGTCTAACTGCAAAAACAGCACCTTCTTCAAATGGGACATGCAGGGAAGGCTTGTATCTTCCTGCTATATTATCTCATTCACCAGAAGAATGTCAGGAGGAGAACCAGGAGTTAGTTCACGAAGGGGCAGGAAAAGTAGATGCAATTAGAATGTTATCACTATGTATAACCTCAAATGTTGGAGTGAGGTTTTTAAGGTGACCTTGAAAAACATTTTTTTGAACATTTATTCAGCATTGTACAAGTTAAGAGGGAATGGCAAGGGAGTAGCATTTAACAGCAGCTTTTCATCCAGTAAAATGAATCAAGATGTGTTAATTTTTTGCCAATTGGTCATGCAAGTATAGCCATACACAACTTAGCAGAGCTTTTTTGAAAACCAGGCCTTAACTGCGCCATATGCAGAGCTCTGGGGACATTTTTTTATCACCACTTAGCTGGAATAAGAAAACGGAGCATGTGGAGAAGTGAAAGGGTAGGCACACATCCTAAACAAATCTTTGTATTAACACTGTACCAAATGCCAAGAATCATCTGCCGTTCCGCTATCACTCTCTATCCATTGCTTGAGCTATCACAACAAATTTTGTCTCTGGGACAGGAGTACAGGCTTGTTTAACTGATTAGTTTTCCTAATAACCCTTTAATTCACATGAATCCTCCGGGCTAAAGTTAGCAGAAAGCAAGGAAAATAGCTTGGATAATTAATTACTCTTGAGTCCCTTGTGATTTATTTCAGGTTAAGTGAACTTGTTGACAACAGCATAGTCAATCACTCATCTTTGTCTTATAAAGTACCTTTTGATAAACAGAAAATATCTTGGAAACACAACCATCAAACAAAACTGTGATGCACCTGATTTAAAAAAAAAAAAAAAGTTCTGATTTTAAATTTTAATTAGGGATGCCAAAAAATATTAGCCAAGAAATATTAGAAGTCATGTATTGCCTATGGTGAGCAAAATGTGCATGTGGGAGCAGATAACAAAAAACAAACAACCCCCCCTCCCCATAACTCTTGTAGATATCACAAACATTTGGTTGGTATATTTGCAGTTCTGCCTACAGTGGAACTGAACTGGAATGGTATACAGAAGTGGAATGGCTTATCAGCTTACACCAGTAGTGTTAGGCACGGCTCCTGCGGAAACCAGCCAGGGGAACCATGAAATCCGTGCATAGCCCTAACGGGGAGCCACAGCCAATGGCCCAGTAGGTTAAGGTAGCCATCATTTGATAGTTTGGGAGCCACTGGCCTACACTAATGACCCAGATAGCTTCCCTTACCTCATGGATTGTCATAATAGAAAGTGGTGTTTGATGTAATGATATCATTGCGGCAAGCTGAGACAGGAAGTTTTGTGCATTGTGACCAGTACCAAAGTAGTCTTCATCACTAGTCTTTTGTTGTCGTTGTTGTTGTTATTGTGTGGTGTGGCCTATAATGCCACCATGAGCTACCAGATATTGATAAGTTAAACCATGGAAATGCAGCATTCAAACTGGATAGGATTGGGTTCTGAGATATGTCTGTGTTTTCAAGAACAAAGATAGTTTTACCCAGTCATTCATCTTGTAAGAAGCAATATGACACACCAAACTTTTTGAAAGATATAAAATGAGTCTTTCCTTGCCATATCGCTAGAATCGTTAGATTTTTCTCTCTGTAAGTAATGAGTCACAACATATCCATGTTGTTCATTAATTTTTAGGATCATTGGTCAGAAAATAGATAAGCTAGCCTGAAACAGATAATGAAATGTTGATGTTATGATTTTTACCTCAGTTTAGCAAACGAACCAGAGGGAAAGAAGAGTTGGAATTTATTTGTGACTGAATATTCTACCACTCACCGACATGGCAAATGAAATTGTACTTCCTGACTAGAAGAAGAAGAAGAAGAAGTAGTAGTAGTAGTAGTAGTAGTAGTAGTAGTAGTAGTAGTACTTTGCTAAAACCCTATCTGTAAACAAACATTTGGTGGAACATCATAGTACTCTGCCACCATTTTGCATCCCCCCAAGGTGGGAAAAAGCAGGCAGCCATTGACTGCCTGGCTGCTTTGGGTGCATGGCATGGCTGGTAGCTGGGCAGATCTCACCTCCCAGTTCCAGTTCAGTGCAGGTTTTTGAGCCCCGCTCGCCCACCCACCTTATGTACAGTCTTAGAGCAGGGGTCTCCAAACCTTTTGGCCAGAGGGCCGTATCAAATATCTGGCGTGATGTGGAGGGCTGGAAAAAAAATTTAAATATAAAATTTAAATAAATAAATAAATTAGAGATGGAACTTAGATGAGTGAATAAATGAATGAATGGGCTCATTCATTCAACCTCTCTGGCCCTCAGAACACCCTCCAGACATGATCAGAGCACAGTTCTGGTCTTGTTCAGTTGGGTGGGCCAGAGGCTTTCAGGAGACAAGAGGTTGGCTGTGGGCCGGAAAGAGTCTTGCTGTGGGCTGCATCTGGCCCCTGGGCTGGGGTTTGGAGACTCCTGTCTTAGAGTATCAGATTGCTTTATATGGGGACCGGTTTGGAATTTTTTGCTGTTAACTTGATTGACACTTAGCTGGCAGTTTTTTTTTGCCTACCCCAAACTGGCATTTTGGGCAGGTATGTTAGTTGTTCCCACTATGTTATGTTTAGACAAATTGTGTGCTTGCAAGGTAGACAGTGACTGAGAGTTGGTGTATATTCTGAGGTAAACAAGGTCAGGAGGTGATCCAGGATTGCTCCAACGACACTTGTCTGGGTTGGTGAAGGTGGCTGGTAAACTCCCTGGCAGGATCAAGCAAAGACCACCATAAGGCTTGGCCTGCGGGCATCTGTACTATCCAACCCTTTGGGGTTGGCAGTGATAAACTAGCTTCATCTAGAACTGGGTGCCACCTGGAGCCAGGATGTGATGCCTGTTTGAACCTGGAGGAAAAATTGTTCCCTTACCCAGAGGAGCCCTCCAGGACAGACAGAATGGTGAAGAGTGGATACAATTGGGCTGTCATATGCTGTGTTTGAGTAGTGGAATATCAACAGGGTTACAATCATGATAACTACTTATCCAGACACTTGCTGGAATACATATTTGGAGGAATTAAACCTAAGACAACTTTATGCACACTTGCCTAGGAGACAGCCCAATGGGACCAAGCAGAATTTACTTCTGAGTAGTAAATGGGGATTGGATTGGGTTGGAAATCTTTATAAGACTTCAGAAGGCCTGTAATTATTTTCTCAGAAATTCAATGTACTTTGGCACAGAGCAATTTACATTTGAATGAGAAAAACTGGTTAGATGTTTGTCGGTTTCTGTAACACCTTGCTGCTAGAATCTTCGCTAGGTTTAGTACGAGTAAAAGTCGTTCTTAAATTACTATGCAGACTAGGATGATGACAGCCACTTCATATTCACTTTCTTCACTTAGAAATAAAAGTTGAAAGAAGAATCAAGGCAATAACATGCTTGTTGAAACATGTGCACAAAAAAACCACATATTTACTACAGAACTAGCAATTTATAAGGAAGGAAATCCATCTATTTTAAATACCCCAAGTTTATCAATAAGTTGATAATGAACTCTCTTGATTTGCAATGTCTCCCACACAGGTCTACTATGTTAGCTTTCCAGACATTTTCCCTGTACATAACAATTAAGTTGTTTGCAGTCATGTTTTTCCCCCTCCCCCTTAATTCAGGTAGGGCCTAAAATTTCCCCAGCCATGAGAAAAACCTGTATTTCCCCCTAAACTCAGCTATTACATACATGTTGGCAACCTTCAGTCTCGAAAGACTATGGTATCGCGCTCTGAATGGTGGTTCTGGAACAGCGTCTAGTGTGACTGAAAAGGCCGATTCGGGAGTGACAATCCCTTCCACACTGGGAACAAGTGCAGTCTGTCCCTGGTCTGTCTCCCTGGCTATGGGCCTTCCTTCTTTGCCTCTTTGCCTCGGACTGTTGGCCAAGTGTCTCTTCAAACTGGGAAAGGCCATGCTGCACAGCCTGTCTCCAAGCGGGCCGCTCAGAGGCCAGGGTTTCCCACCTTGTTGAGGTCCATTCCTAAGGCCTTCAGATCCCTCTTGCAGATGTCCTTGTATCGCAGCTGCGGTCTACCTGTAGGGTGCTTTCCTTGCATGAGTTCTCCATAGAGGAGATCCTTTGGGATCCGGCCATCATCCATTCTCACAACATGACCGAGCCAACGCAGGCGTCTCTGTTTCAGCAGTGCATACATGCTAGGGATTCCAGCACGTTCTAAGACTGTGTTGTTTGGAACTTTGTCCTGCCAGGTGATGCCAAGGATGCATCGGAGGCAGCGCATGTGGAAAGCGTTCAGTTTCCTCTCCTGTTGTGAGTGAAGAGTCCATGACTCGCTGCAGTACAGAAGTGTACTCAGGATGCAAGCTCTGCAGACCTGGATCTTGGTATGTTCCATCAGCTTCTTGTTGGACCAGACTCTCTGTGAGTGCTTTACCGATGCGCTTGTTTAGCTCAGCTATTACAGAGGATGTATATTTCCCATGATGTTGCCAGGCTCACCAGCACCCGGGGATGGGTGATGCGATGATGGCATCACATCACCCCCACATCATCGCATCAGCCCTGCCTCTGGAATGGCTCCAATTTGAAACCAAACTCAGATGCAGGTGGATGGGAGGACCTCTTAAAATTCCATTTGCTGCACTCAGGCAGTGAGTGCTGTGACCACTCCCAGTGGAGAGCCTCTGGATCACTAAGGAGGGGTGGGCTGCCCCAGACATGCTACACCAATGTATATCCCCCTGTCATATCAGCAACCTCATAATAAAATATTCTAAGGAGCTATCAGCATGACAAAAGCTGCTCTTCCTATGTTAGAGAGACCTGTTCTAGTCAGATGATAAATCTGCATTGGCATGTTTAGTCAAACCTGTGAACAGAGACGGCATGTGCATGAATGCTGTTCATTGGTTCAGCTATTATGTGGAGTCAGCAGGTACGATCTTGCCTCCTTTCATGTGATCAGTGAACATGAATTCATCCTGCACAAAGAACTATATGAAGGAGCTCAACTGTTTCCCATACCACTTTGTAGAATCAGAAACACAGTTAACAATCTTTTCAGAGAGGTTCCATAGATCATAGAGTTGGAAGGAACCTGAGGTTTCTTCATAGTGTGATTTAGAAAGTGATTTAGAAAGTGATTTAGAAAGTGATTTCTAAGATCATAGAGTTGGAAGGAACCCGAGGTTTCTTCATAGTGTGATTTAGAAAGTGCCCTAACTGTGCTGAATTAATTTAAAGCATATTAGTGGTTCAAAGTTGCCTCTTCTGGTTCCTGGAGAAAAAAAAAATGTGTATGTGGAATGAGCCCTGAACTCTTGGAAGCACCATTAGATTCAAATATGATGCCAGAACATGTGCAATCTAAAAATAATTCATAGAGTTGCTAAGAAAATGTATTAATTGTGAGTTTTATTTATGAATTCATTTATTTTTTTATTGGCATCTGTCTATGGATTGTTAATATATTGTGATTTGCTATTAGAGCTGTTATCCACGCACTTATTTCCAATGTTCCCACTCCCATGCTGATGGTCTTGTATCAAAATCAGGAGGTTTCTAGCTAGTCGCTGAAATCCAGAGGTATGCAACTTTGAAATAACAAGTGGGGGGGCTCCACAAACATGTTTTCCTTGGGAACTCTAAAGGGATAGTGTATAGGGAAGTCAGCTAGAGGAGCATTTCTCTTCCTGAGGAAGATGGGTTGACATGGTGAGTTTGGCAGTGGGAAAGAATTGTCAGTTTAACTGACAAATCAGGGAGGCCCCCATATCCACAGATCCCATATCTGCAGATTGAGAGTCCAATCCTGGGCTCGGCGCCACGGCTTCATGCCACCATGCACTGTCACAATCGTGCCATAAGGCATGTTTGCAAGCCTCACTGCCGGGCTACTGTCTGTGCTAGCCCAGCCCCAGTGTTGGGCTAGCACCAGGCTAGTGCAAGGCGGGTGCCCAGCCTCCACAACTTGGAGCCATGGCATGGTAAACGGGGGCAGGGAAGGGGGTGGGGAGGAGGCATTCTGGGGAGGGGGTAGGCCAGTAGGGGGCAGAGAGAGGGTGGGGGAGGCATGACGAGGAGGCGGGGCGGGGCGGGGAGGAGGTGGGCAGGAGGTGTGCTGGGGAGAGGGAGTGGGGAGGAAGGGAGGCGGGTCCATGAAGATCTGCTCCACCGGATCGAAGGCGTTCGTGTGGGGCTTGGCGCCCTACATGAATGCCTTTACTGCTGACATTTTGGTCAGCGGTAAAGTGAGTAGCCCCATTGCGGGGCTGCTTCCCTTAGCCTTACAAAAGTCCCCTTCTCCTGAGGTGCCACCTGCGGCAGCCCAAGGCATGCAGGATCCAGCGGCAGCCATTCTCCGTGCCCACAAGGCTGGGCGCACTGGGCAGCTCAGGATTGGGCTGCCCGTTATCTATGGGTTGGGTCCAGCCCACCCAGCACACACCCACACGTCCCTTATAAGACATTAAAAATGACACCTCTCATTTCTCCGTGAAACTGGAAGTCATGACATTGCTATTACCGAGCTCAGTCTGAGCCCAGCAAAGGCCAGGGATCGATGTATTTGGTCTCTGCTGAGCTCAGAAGCCTCTCTGGAATTGAAAGGAACAGAGCTCCCCTCACCTCCAGAGGAAGAGGCAGACCTGGACTATGGGGACAGGCACTGTCACACACATCACCCTTGGGGTAGGGAAGGACCAAGGGAGACCCCCAAACCAGCCAGACTCAACCCTCTTCTGCCTACACCACCTTCCACAACCCCCAAGAGCAATGCTTATTTATTTTTGCTCACTCCAAGCCCCAGGTCCCATCATACATGTCCCTGGTCAATCACTGCACCAAATATTTTATATAAAAGATTTTTATTAAAGCTTAAGGGAGCTTCAATTGCTCCAAAAAGACATAACTACATGCATCACAATAGCTTTAAAAACAAGAAAGATCTTACCTAAATAGAGGCTAAAACTACCATCTTACAGGTCTCAGTATTGCTTCCAATATAAAAGCTGTTAGCACCCTTCCCCCTGCTCTCTGTTTTCAGGCACCCAAGCCCAGGTTTTATTCTTTAAGTTATTAATACCCTTCACCTGGTTAACCAACACCCAGCCTAAACCATCTTAAAGGGAAAGGGACTTGCCCCACCCCGTGACAGGCACTCACCCATATCTGTGGTTTCAGCTATCTGCGGAGGTTTCAGGAACAGAACCCCCATGGATAAGAGGGCATGCCTGTACTGCAAATGAATGAAAGAAAAAGAAATGAGGACAGATCTTAAATAGAGAAATAGAAAAAGAAACAATTGAAAAGGTTTGAACTGGACCAAATGAGAATGACAGAAATGTAAGGCTGGCTGTTCAATGCAGGTGATTCCCCACCCCCACCCCAAAACTTAACAGAATGATACAGAGCATGCATACTCTGATACAAGCCTCTGTCCAATGCAACTTAATCCCAGGGAAATGTACATATTGCAACATGCATATTGCATTGGCATCCTTTTGTGATGTTTTCTACTTATTGTTGTGATACACTGGACATTTATTATGGAGCTTTGTTAACCACTTTGGGCATTTGCTTTGTCACGGGAAAGGTGGGTATGTATTAAATAAATAAATAAATAAATATTATAGCCAGCTTTAATTTCTCTAGGTTCATACCTAGGACTGTCTTGGTCCAACTCCATTTGTTGATGCTTATGATATATTTGCATATATTCACTTATATATATCTCCTCTCATTAGACTACAGCTCATATGATGTGTGATGCTCATGTTAAATTAAATGCAAGCATTTTCTCATTTCAAATCTCTTCTTGTCCTGCATTTCTGACACACTCTTTTGGCTAAATTGTAATTTCTTTGCTTTGTTCTCTGGCTTGAATTTTATGGTGCTTGTAACGGTGCCCTTTGGCTCAGTAATTGATTTTTAACCAGCTGGCCTATACTTGTAGGCTTTTGGTAACTTTATTGTGGGACTTCATCATACCCAAAGTCATAAAGTTACATGACACTCTATTCTTTTCATATCCTGGTCCTCACACCCTTAATACTCTGTCATTATCATTCCATGCTGTCATTGCAATTTGGTCTCTGCCATCAGTATCCAAGATCATTTATATTGGCTTTGAGCCATCTGCAGCACAGAATAGCTGTTTTGTGCTGGAGAATCTGTCCTGGAACTCAGTATTCATGGTTATTTAAAGCTAGACATAGATACTTTTCTAGGGGAAAAAAAAGGCCCAGCTGCATTCATTTCAATGATTACATATCCAGCTATGTCTGATTATGCTAACGTAAAACACAGCTGCATTCATTTAAATTGTTACATACTGAAATGTGTAGGGGTTGTACTTTGGCCTCACAAAAATTAAAAGGAGTTCTGCACTGAGACTCGGAAAGCTTGGATGTGATCATTCATGTTGTGCTTTGATTATAAGCTTTTAATAATTCATTTATCTCCCTTTTTTGTGTGTGTATTTTTAATTGCTGGACTGTTTTCCACTTGAGCATTTGCAAGCATGTTTATTTCCATTAGAAATTAAAAGATCTGTATTCAACTGGTGCATTATCACCATCCTGTAAAACATGGATGATTTGGAATTTAGAAAATCCTGTTATAGTTACTACAGTCTGCTACTATTGTGTAATGTAAGCTTTATTTGCACCAGGTACATTCTAGTTTCTATGAAGCATTGACCTTCAACCAGTGAGTCATGATTACAAACAGACCTGCAGTCTGAATCAGCATGTCACACCAGTTGCATCACTACCTTTTGTTTTTCTTTTTTGCACAGAAGAAGGTTGAAGAGAGAAAAAGGGAGGAAAAACTGGGCTTGGGGGGATAGCAAAACTTAAAAGGGGGTTGTGTATTGGTTGAAAGAAGTTGGACAAAATCTTCAGGGAAGACAGAAACAGTAACAATAGAAAAAGCAGCCTGTAGGCAGTGGCATAGCTTAGGGGGTGCAGCGGGCAGCGGTTGCACCGGGCATCAAGCTTTAGGGGGGCAACAAGCTGAGCTTGACACTAGTGACCAAAATTGTGAAAATTTTGGTATGTATGAATAATACCATCATGTTATATATCATTAGAAAGGTAATTTAGTGCAGAATGCAATGAAATAAACTGCATTGGAATATCTGTATTCTATAAAACATTATGGCCAATTAACCGGAAAATGAAAACACAACTGCCTTGTGGAACAAAAAGTGAATTTGCTTAACTCCAAACAGACCTATGAGACTGATTGTTTTGAGTGACAATGAGATGTTATTATGATACAGCATGGAACCAATAACTTTTTATTTATTTCCTTAATTAAATTTGATTTTGTCATGCAGGGGGGCTACAAAATCTTCTTTGACCCCAGGTAGCAGATATATGCCTTAGCTATGCCACTGACTGGGGGGGGGGGCAACAGAGTAAGTGGGTGGTGAGCTGCTGGGGGAAGAGGTGAGTTTCTCCCAATTTTCACTTTTTTAAAAACCTGAGCATGATGTCACTTCCGGTTGAGACATCACTTCTGGGGCAACATTTTGAACTTGGCACCGGGCTACATGATCATTAGCTATGCCACTGCCTGTTGAAAATATGCAATTTCTTGTAAGGACCCAACTCATTGTGACATTACTCTTCTTCAGGAGCAGTACAGAGGATAAAAACAATATACATTCATGTCAATAATTATGAGAGTAACATGTTTGTAGGGTTACCTGAACTCTACCAGTGAAGATAAAAACTCATCTTTAAAAGTGGGTCAAACTGCACACAAAGTTATTAGGTCTGGAAAGGGTTCAAGGCGACAGGGCTAGGAAACAGAGAAGCAATGCAGCCATTGTGCTAGAAACTCACAACTAACACCAGATAGTCAAAGCAATCAATGTGGAGGAGGTCAGGCAATGAAGATGGAGCCAGTGAAGAAGCAGATTTGGTGAAGGGAACAAAAAGCAAGCATGAAAAGCAGCTTGAAAGGAGTCCCGTAGAGTTCCTTGAAAAGCATAGAGGAAGCTGTGCTCCAAGGTATGGGAATAGCATGTGAAAAAGAACAAAGACAAGGGTAGGGGAAGGAAGGTGATAAAGGGCATGTACACTAGATAAGCTTGTGGAGTACATCAGGAAAGAACAACTACCAGGAGACAAGAGAGGATTTATTGTGATGGACAGAGACGGTGAGAGGCTCAAAAGCAAGAGGTATGCATGTGATGGAAGCATCAATTAACACCAAATCCTATCCCTGCCACATTATAACATGTAACTGCACCAATGGAGTTATGTGCTGCATGTTATAGTGTGTGTGTGTAGGGGGGAGCAGGCAGCTTGCAAGAAATAAGTAAAATATTTTTACTTACTTCTTGGTAGGCTGGTGATTTGTTTATGGGTCTCCTTGCACCTGAATCAGCCATTTTGCTGGTGCAAATCTGAGAGCAGGAGGTGTGCTGGATTGCAAAATAGGGGATAGGATCTGGCGAAAGTTTCTGCCACCAGATTCATCCCTTCCTGCTTTTGACACACCTCTTGGTTCTTCCCCCTTCCTGCCTAGTTACTCCCCACCCCTGCCATCCCACTCCCCACAAACTTCCCCCTACACCAGCCTACCTGTCCTGGTGCCATCTGGGGTCCACGACAGTGGGGATCCTCTGCTGTAACTGCAGTCTCCAATGGCTTGGCAGCAGTGACATCATTGCATCATCACAAGGCCTGTTATGCAGCGGGATGTAAAAGTCCCATTGGATTGGACCGTTAGTGTGCATAAAGAGCTACAGAAATGATGTTTTCATCTAACGAAGACGCTTCATTGTGCAAATAATTGCCTATTGTTACTTATTTATTGTTTGCATTTCTATCCTAATACTTTGTCAGTGCTTTCCCAAAGGGCCTTCCCTAAGTAATCAAATTTAAAAATATGATAAAA
The DNA here is from genome assembly GCF_035046505.1 of Tiliqua scincoides. Classification (NCBI taxonomy): domain Eukaryota; kingdom Metazoa; phylum Chordata; class Lepidosauria; order Squamata; family Scincidae; genus Tiliqua; species Tiliqua scincoides. The sequence continues at coordinate 38,414,165 of NC_089821.1, forward strand.
CCATAATCCCATTCGAATGCAACCAAAATCAGCTGCTGACGAAAGACTGGTGCTAGTAAATAATTACAGCTAAACTAATTTAAAATGAGACATTACGGGGAAAAAAATCAAGAAAAAAAACACAAGGCAGTGGCATAGCTAAGGGGGTGCAGGGGGTAGCAGTTGCACCGGGCATCAAGCTTGAGGGGGGCAACAAGCTGAGCTTGACACTAGTGACCAAAATTGTGAAAATCATGATATGTATGAATAATGCCATCATTACGATATATATCATTGGAAAGGTAATTTAGTGCAGACTGCAATGACACAAACTGTATTGGAATATCTCTATTCTACCAAAAGTTATGGGCAGTTAACCAGAAAATGAAAACACAGCTGCATTTATGGAACATAAAGTAGATTTTCTTAACTCAAAATTGACCTATGAGACTGATTGTTCTGAGAGCAATGACATGTTAAAGCCCAATCTCGTGCTCGGCGGCACAGCTCCGTGCTGCTGAGCAGTGTCACAAACGTACCATAAGGCATGTTTGCCATCCTCACCGCCGATGCTAGCCCATCACCGGCCAATGCTGGGCTAGTGTGGGACAGTCGCCCAGCTCCAGCAGCTCGGCGGTCTCCCGTACTGCCGAGCAGTGGCATGGCAAGTGGAGTCGGGGGCAGGAAGGAGGTGTTCTGGGGAGGGGAGAGGCCAGCGGGGGGCGGAGAGAGGGCGAGGGAGACATGGTGGGAAGGTGTGACATGGGGAGGGGGTGAACTAGAGGCATGCTGGGGGGAGGGATGGGAGGAGGGTCCGCGGAGCTCCACTCTGCAGAATTCAAGGCGCTTGTGTAGGGCTGTGTGCCTTACACGAGCACCTTTACTTTACCGCTGACCTTTTGGTCAGCGGTAAAGTGAGTAGCCCCATTTCGGGGCTGCTTACCTTACTCAGGGGAAGAGGACGAAAGTCCCCTTCTCCCAAGGCGCCTCCTGTGGTAGCTCAGGAGGCGCAGGATCCGGCGGCAGCCCTTCTCGGTGTCGCCGAGCCTGGGTACCTCAGGTAGCTCAGGATTGAGCTGTTATAATGTTATTGACATGTTGTAATGACATGTAATTATGATACAGCATTGTACCAATAACGTATTAATATGAGTCAGCTCTCATTTCCATGTACCTCGTATCATAATGCAGTTATCCTTTCTAACTGGGTAAAGATGCAAATCTTCAAGTGGTACTCTTCTTATATTGAACAGGGGAAGAATAACCATTCCTTTTCATTCCAGCACAGTGTCTCCAACCAATCAGGGGCACAGTTTTTATTTATTTACTTAATTAAAATTGATTTCGTCGTGGTGGGGGCTACAAATCTTCTTTGACCCGAGGTAGCAGATAGATGCCTTAGCTATGCTACTGGCTGGGGGAGGCGGCAGAACAACTGGGTGGTGAGCTGCTGGGGAGGAGGCAGGTTCCCCTCCCCAATTTTCACTTTTTAAAAAACTCGATGTAATGTCACTTCCGGTTGTGACATCACTTCCAGGGCATCATTTGAAACTTGGCACCAGGCTTCAAAATCATTAGATACGCCACTGACACAAGATGCATGTTCATGTCATTCTCTTAGTTCATAGGAACAGGATGTCAACTATAGAGTGCATCAGAAGTCCCGCTTCTCTCTATTCTTGTTTGCTACCATTGAATTCTTGTTATCAGGCACTGCTGCTCACCAGGCAACTCTTTGTTCCACAGCAGGAGTCTCCAAACCCCAGCCCAGGGGCCAGATGTGGCCCATGGCAAGCCTCTATCCAGCCTGTGGCCAGCCTCTTGTCCCCTGAAAGCCTCTGGCCCACTCAACTGAACATGACCAGAGCTGTGCTCTGGTTGTGTCTGGAGGGTGTTCTGAGGGCCAGAGAGGTTGAATGAACGAGCCCATTCATTCATTTATTCACTCACCTAAGTTCCATCTTTAATTTATTTATTTAAATTTTATATTTAAATTTTTTTCCAGCCCTCAACACCATGCCAGATATTTGATGTGGCCCGCTGGCCAGAAAGTTTGGAGACCCCTGTTCTACAGCACTGATGGTTCCTTTTGCCAGTGGTCACTTTTGCCAGTGGTGCATCTGCAGTTTATTTATGACATTGATATACTGCCTTTCTCTATAGACTCAAGGCAGGCAGAACATAAATCCATTTTTCAATGAGATTTATTTCAAGTATTATCCCTCCATTTTTCTAGTGCAGTCATCATCCTGGCTGATTATAAGCCGTTATCTGATCAGTTGAGCTTCTAGTTTTTCAACTGATGATATTTGGTTTTTTTAAAAAATGTATGAATTTATTTATTTAAAACATTTATATCCCACTTTTCCAAAAGCTCAGGGTAGCCTACAATACTTGAGAAATAGATAAAATACAATATAAGATTAGAAAAAAATTAAACATTTAAAATCTAAAACATAATTTAAAAACCAGCACAGCAATAGTATAACAATTCTAAAAACCCATAGGTGGTAGTAAGTAAAAAAGCAATTGATACACAGACCAATCCTATGCTCCCCCCCCCAATAATGCCAAAATGGTTTGTGCTGCATCCTGTGGTGGTGGGGCAGTCCTAGAGGACTCGTTCATTCCCTTATCTGGAGTAAAGAGGGGGTAACCCTCTGCAGCAAAAATCGTGCCCGCAAGTCCACATTGACCCACACACAAAGAATTAATAATAATTATAGATAGTTGATATGTCATTTTCATAACTCTTGGAAATCTGTCCTAAGGTTTCATATCTCCTTTCAAGTCATGAACAGCACAAAATTGTATTCATTAACTGAAGCTAATAAAATAAGTTTGTGTCTTTTTTTCACTCAATACTGAATAACTGCCTTAACTGTTAGATTGATGTCTTTTCCACAAAAAGTATTCTCAGCAAAAAATTGAAAATGCTTATATCAACACTTTCTCAAAACTTCTGGCATGGAATTTCCAGTTAAGTTTTATACTTATTTGAGCTAATTTACAGGAGGAAAAGGAGTAATTCAGATTGTTTATGTAAACCATGACTGATGTTTATTCACTTGATTTTGCTAGCAAGATGTCTTGCATTGGGTAGAGTGAGCAAAAAGTGCATGTGGGGGCAGATAAAAACATAACTGTGGTGGATACCACAAATATTAAAAGGTTGCACCAGGTCAATTCTTGTAGAAGAGATTTCCAAAGGACAGAGCTCCAAAGGAGGGGTATCGTGCTACCATGGGGGTCCCCCTATGAGTTTAAACTTTGTCTTCCCTTTATGAGTTTCCCCATCATGGCTTTAAGTTGTAAATTATGTTTTTATTAATGGCTCTTTAACTGAGTGGTTGCTTTAACAGGCGTGCCCCGGTATCCATGGGGGTTCCGTTCTGGAACCCCACAGTTAACTGAAACCGTGGGTAACTGGGGGTGCCCCCTGCTCTCCTCCAGAGGCTTTCTGAGGCCCATAGAAGCAGTGTGTGACCATCTTCCAGGGCTTCCCCGGGCCTCCCAATTCTCTATAAGGCATTAAAAATGTCATTTCCAGTTTTATTATAAAACTGGAAGTTGCGGGTTTTTTGTTTTTTTTTACCTTTTTGGCCATTCTGAGGCCCACAGCAGCCATGGGTGCTTGCTTATGGCCTCTGCAGGACTAATAAAAACTCTCTCGCCTCTGGAGAGGGCACATGGGGTGTCCTCAGATCCGCTCCGTGGTTAAGTAAAACTGTAGGTACAGGATCTGTGGATACGGGGAGTTCCCTATATTGGTATTTTTACAATACTGTTTTAATATTGTTTGGTATGCAATCTAATGGCACCCTTAGCAGAATGGAAGATGTGGGACATAAATGTTTAAAATAAATAATAAATCTTTTGCACCACTATTCAATCATAAAGAACCCTGTCCTTGTGCTATCCTAGAAACATGCATATGTGTATGATTACTATATATATGACTCTCTCCACTTGATAACCCACTTATCTCCCATTTTAAACCTTGTCTATATATACAAAGTCACCTGTAATGCAAGCATAATACCATGTTTAGTGCCTTGAAAGTGTACAACTTGATCATTTGGTGCAATGGGCTCAGTTGTTATCTAGTAGGGGTATAAAAATTATAAGGAAAGACTGCTTTAATGGTGATGTTAACTTAAGGATGATACTGAATGCTGAGAATCTCAATGTTCGTGATCATTAAACCCTCCAAGGAACTTTATATGACAAAGATGCTTGTTCCAACATAAAATCCAATTTCAGCTGAGGTTATTACCAATGTTTTCTTTACACTTTTCATCATGTTTTGTTTTTCCCCCCATTCGTCCTCATCAAATCAGCATTAAGAAGATTCTTATACTGAGTGCAGGCCAAGATGTTATAATTCCTGGTGTAATCATCACATTTTAATTCTTTCCTTGCTATCGTCCGTTCAGCCATTTATGCCTTTTCAATTATTTCTCGATTTGGTTTCCCCATCCTATTATTTTTAGCAATAAATCATGTGGCTTTGAAAGGTATAATTCAATCACTCAGTGCTTATAGGACTTCTTTGTGAGGAGCAAGGAAATGTTTAGTTCATGCAGTGGAAATGTCTGCATAGAGACTCTTTCACATAAAAGATGTGGAAGATTTTGGAGCATGTCCATATGATGTGCAAAGTTTGTCATCGTCTATGGTTAGCATCCAAAGGTTGACTGGTTGATGATAGTTTATCCCTCTTTTGCTGCTGTATTTTTTTATGCTGTGTATTGATTTGCAAAGTTTTGGCTCGGCATCCGCTTCGATGTGGTCAATGATAGTCTGATGTTCCAACTGGTATCAGACTTGGTCTTGCCTTATGGTATCGCCATTTGGCATACCAAGTTAAAATCAATTGATATTGAATGTCTGGGTATGATGCGTCAAACAGCAGCATATAGAGCTGTCAGGGAGAGAATTATGGACATTGAATGCTAAGAGCTAAAGAGTTTGGCTAACACCTCCTGCTCCCCACTGCACTTTCTTATACCCGTTCAGTTATGCAAGATGCCATTTTATTTATCCCAGTTGTATAATCTGCAGTTAAGAAGAGCCTTCATGTTGGCAAGATGTAATGCCCTTCTTTCAGCCTTTCTATGGGGCCGGTTTAAAGGGATACTTCTTTCCACATGGCGCTGTTCCTGTGATCTGAACCATTTAGAGTCAGTTGAACACATCCTTTTGTTCTGTCCCTTGTATAAGACCCAGCGTCAGAAACATCTTACGCCCATCCTAGCGCGTTTCCAGGGATGGGCAGAGGCAGATGTGCTTCGAGCACTTTTGTCAGTAGAAGAAGGAGAAACTCTTATCAACATCTGTTGTTTTGTTGCCATAGTCATAAGTACGTGGGAAACAAGACTGGAAGTTTAGACCTGTATGAGACCAGCTAATGGGGGCATTATTGATTATTGGATTTTTCGTGTGTGTGCCATGCATTTATGGATTATGGAGCCATCTTCTGATTTTATATAAATTCTGAATTTTATTCATATTTTGTTTTGATGTACGTATATGCCAATAAAGGTTACATCATCATCACCTAGACAGTACTTTTTGACTTACATGATTAGTAAAAAAATTTTATTCAAAATAAAAAAAAAAATATTTTTATTAAATTGCATACTAGCAGGCAAAAAGAAATGGGCAATGTTTATTAAAGTGCTGTTGCATTAGTCACAGTAGCAATACTAACACATACCCACACAATACAGGATGAAAAAAGTCAAACTGCATACCTTTCCCACTTGTCCTTCCTATCAAAACCCTTGAACCTCCCCAAAAGTCACAGAAGAGGGCCAGTGATGCTTTAGAACCTGGTCTGGAACTTCGGGCTGCAGGGGAGGCAGGTCTCCCCACTTCTTTATATTCTCTGCAGGCTCCCTGGGCACATCCCAAGTCAGTTTCAAGGGTTCCTAATCCACAGCCGTGGCTTTTGTGAGGAGGGACCTCAAGCTCTTCATTAGGAACGTATATTGTCCTGGTGCATCTTGCACCAATACAACACTGGGGATGGGATCCATTGGAAATAAACCCAGTTCAAAGTGCGTGTGTGTGTGTTTGTGCGTGGCAAAAAGCAGGAAAAAACAAATTCTTGAATGTTTGGCTATGAAAAATTAACACGTTGCTTTCCATATTAAAAAAGTGTGAAATGTTTGCCACTTAAAAGACATTATTAGCTGACTATCACTGCTGTCTGCTGAACAGATTTAAGCATCACATGCTCTGCTCCTTATTTTTGCAGAAATTGCAAAAACATCTCTTCGCTGGGATCAGCTTTGGTCTCAAATAAGCTTTGAGAATCACCCCATGTGAACATTTTTTATGACATAGTGCCACTTTGGAGTGGCTTTGTTTGTGACCCCTGGCTCTGTCTTTATGCTGGATATTCCGCTAGTCTAAATCAGGCTGGAGCTGGCATACGTACTGGAAATATCTCAAGGCCTATTATTTGCCAAAAGTGATGATGTCCACATTTTTAAAAGTTCACTCTGTATACCATGCTAATCCTGCATTAAACATAAGCACCTGTAGATGGAATGTCAGATAACAGCTCATTATGTACTCTCTTGCCCACTTACACTATTGGTCGGCAGAGGTTACCTGATAAATTGCTTCAACCTTCAATTTGTTGACATATCCAAGAGGTTAATCAGAGATGGAATAAGCCATAACGGGGCAGGGTGGGATGGTGGGGAGAAGAATCTCTACTGAAATGCAAGTTCCTGATTCACGTGTTAAGTTCCTACTATTTCAGGTATTGCAAAACCTCAGCACACAAATGTGTTTCTTAACAAAGCACAATGGGGAAAGAAGCTGTTGTTATGGCTGCTGGTCCCCAGAGTGGCTACTGTCTGCCATGCCTCAAGATCCCCTTCCAGCACTCTCCTCCTTTCATTCTCCTGGCAGGAGAATAGCAAGGGAGCAAGTAGCAAGGGAAGAGCCCTTCCTTACTGACTCCCAGGTAATACAGCACCTTGCTCTTTTGTTGGTACCATGAGCATGGAAATGGAACTGGGACAGTGATTTCCTTGTAGCACTTTGTGCAAGAGGTGTGCTGATAGAGCACCTTGTAAATCATGTTTAAAAAAAACCAAAACAATTTGACAATTGTTAGCATCTTGTCAGTGTGCCTTGAGATGAAATAATGAAAAAGATTGAAAAAACACTGTCCTGACAGAGCCCTAGCAGCTGCCAGCAATGGAGGAGGGAAGGAGTCAGGGCAAGTGTGGGGAAGACAAAAGGAGGAGGTGAAAAAGACAAGAGAGGCAGGCAAGAACTAAGGAGAAGGGAATGTGAAGTGCTAAAGTGGAAGAGAAAGAGAAACAAGAAAGCAAGTTGGGAGAGAGGCAAATGTGAAAGAGGTAGAGGGAGGGAGGAAGAGCCCCAGAAAAGGGAAAGACAAACAGAAAAAAGGAAGGGAGATAAGAGGACAAGGCATTATGGGGACAGGTGAAAGAAGGGAAAAGGCTTCCGCTTGAGTGGAAAGTCTCCCAAGGAAGGAACCTCATCACCCTACTGACAGGAGCCACAGGAGAGCCCTGAATCCCCTCTTCCAGTGGGTTGGAAACAATCCCTCAGGGCTGGAAGAGAACATAAGTAGATAGGAGGGGTGGGAAGTGCTAACACTTTTTGAACCCCTGAAGAAACCCCCTATGACTAGAAGCCCGAGACACCTCCCAGGAACCCACCAACATATTACTATTATTCCCGATTTGTAAGGGGCCTGTAAATATTATAGAGCAGGGTTTCTCAAACTTTGAGGGAGCTTTACTCCCTCAGTATGTTCTTGTGTGGGAGGGGCTAGGGCAGCAGGATCGCTTTGCTAAGGGGGGCGAGGCGGGGGTGCTTGTGTCTTACTTTGCATGCTGCTGGGCTGCAGCAGGCTGCAGGAGGTGCAGGCAGCCCTGCACAGCGCTCCCCGATGCTTGGAGCCTGCAAAAGAAGCGGGCGCAAAGCACCTCCTGCAAAGCACTTCCCTCGGGACCACCCTGGGAGCAGGAAGGGTGGGGGGAAAAAACCTTCTGTTGCCTTTCAAATGAAATCTTTAAAAAAAAAACAACAATTAAGAATAGAGTTTTACATATTATAGTAAAAACCTGTATATAAACCTGAGAGTAGTAACTGTGGTGTGAGAGTGACAGATGATCTTCACTCCCTCCTTTATGTAGTCAGTGAAAGGAGAACAAGGGAATACAGTGACAAGTTAGCAGTTTCTGGGTGAGACAGAATCCCTGTCTCATATGTTATCTCCCACACATTCCTGTATGCCTGGGGAGTGGAGGGGGGAGAAAGAAGGGGCCCGCAAGCCCCAGGCTCTATCAGTGATGAGCTCCCCCACTTTCCAAGATGGCAATCATAGGGAGGCCCTTCTATTAAACTGCCTCAAGGATATATTTGAATAGAAAGGAAAAAATACTACAGACAATTACTCCTTAGATTGTGCGCCAGTATTTCATCATTAAAAATGGCAGGAGTGTCATAAATCAAGTGTTTATTCTGCCTGTTTGAGGGACATTTTGCCCCAGGCCCCTTCTCCTTGAGCATTGCCAGTAAGTCAATTGCTTCTCCCTCTGTGTAACACTTTATTTTATATCTCTGTTTGCCTGTAGGGTCATCCTTTGAATTGTACATGATGAGTTGCTAAGGGATGTTTCCGTGTCAGCCACGGTGTTTGTTCAGCTATGCACTTGTACTGCCTTTTTGAACTGCAATACTGGTTTCTGACTCGAAGAAGGATGAGCATTCTGGCTAGAAAGACTGCCATATAAATATGAGCTAATTACTCTCAGGGGTCAGAGTAGGTTCTTTCGAATGTACCTGGTGTTTGTTTTACTTGTACAGTACCAAACCATGGCTGTCTGACGAGTCATGTGGCTTTTTCAATCTTTCAGTGACATGGAATAAGAATTCGTTGAGCCGGAAGCGGCTTGCGGAGATAGATGCAATGAAACACTTTCTCCAGCAACCCACAGTTTGTGATTGTCAGCTGTGCAAACACTTAGTATTCAAGAAGTCTCAAAAAAAGGGGGGGGGAGAACACGCTTGGTCAAAGAAATTACACTGTCCCCTCTTTGGCTTGCGAGGCACATGATTCTGGATCTTACTAGCAGATTTCTGCTGAATAAACTACCAGTTATATCGTAGAATCGGATGCAGAGTCTTAATGCAAGATGCTGCTGTCAGGAATTGTCAATCTCAAATCAGAAGCCTTGTGGATCAGCCAGCTGGCTTCCTGCACCAGGGAGGTACTGGTTAGAGGAATGATTGACAGACAGATCCATCTGCGGCGTTCACACTACAAACCCATAACAGTCTTGGTCTATAAAGTCAGATGGCACCAGACGCCCAGTCAAGTAGCTGAGATAATGCCCCCCAAATTGTGATCTTCCCTTATTCTGGGCAACTTGTCACTGAGAGAGGCCACTGGCCTAGCTCTCCTTGATTGTACTCTTCACGTTGGTTGCTGCTTTTCCAAGATACATCCCATTTTTTCAGATGAAGATAGAAAGGTAACAATTTGCCTGTAACCACTAAAGAACATAGAAAGAATATTTCTGGATCAGACCAAAGGTCCATCAAGTCCAATATTCTGTTTCTCACGGTGGCCGATCAGGTTTCTGTGTGTGCAAAGTGCTTTACATTTGTTCTCTTGAAGTCATCCTCACAACAACATTGGAAGGTATTTAACCCCATGTTGCAGCTGGAGAGCTGAAGGTGAGAGGTTGTGGTTTGTCCAAGGCCACCGAATTACACAGCAGAGGTGAGGTTTGAACTGGGGTAGTCCTGATTCACTTTTCAGCCTCTCAGTCACGACATCACCTGATGTTGTTCCTGTCAGAGACCAGTCTTATTATAGATGCTCTCTCCGATGATGGAGATTTCACACTGCCATCTTGACTGAAGCTGAGGCTGATGAGGTGTGCAGAAGCAGCCACTCTCACATACAAATGATGAGACTGGCACTGAGCTGTGCCTCTCTAAATGACATAGGTTGCAGTCTTATCCTCACTTTCCTGGGAGTAAGTTCCATTGAACAGAATAGGACTTACTTCTGAGTAGACCTGCTTAGGATTGTGACAAAAAGAGAGAAACCACAACTCTCCAAATGCTGCATCTTTGCCCCACCACATGGAATAGTTCAGTTTTTGTTTCTTGGTCGGTTACTTCCGAATGCCTGGTGAACGCCTGGGGATATGTTCTGGTATATTTGATTAATTAGCCTTGATGGTTTTGTTAATATCCGTGATATATGCCTAATGTAAAGCCACCAGACCTTTACGGAATCATTCAGCACTTTGCAGATTCCGGAGAATTTGATTATGCAAGAAGAGGCTTTGTGCTTTTCATTTTTTTCTCCTGTTTGACAGAATTAACACAATGAAATTGTCCCACCACCATATGTTTGAAAGCAGTATCTTTTATAGAAAACGGAACAAAAATTGAGATAGTACTTTATAACGAAAACATGGATTTATAGCCCACTGAGCAAGAAAAAGTATAGTGTAATAACATTATTGTACCATACACTAGCTGTCAAATAGCATCACGACTCTAATACACTAGTAAATCTCTTCTTCCCTTTATATACTAGGGGAGTCCTGCTTTGTAGGCAGTAGACCTTAAAAAAATCTTTAACCACACAGTTTCTGCTGGTTTACTGGCCTCCCCCTGCATCAGCCCTGCCAGAAGCAATGTCTCCTGTCATTTGCTGACAGAAAATACTGTTTCTGGAACAGCAGACTCAGCAGAGGGGGACAGTATTACGGGACTCGCAGCAGAAATGGGAGCTGCAGTGAAAGAGTTTTATAATTGCTAAGGATGGAAAGCCTCCCTGTCCCTCCTTCCCCACAGCCAGCCTTTGCTTCCTTTCCTTTCTCTTTATGGCTTCATCTTCCTCCCAAGGTAAATTTCACAAGGAATAGGGGAGAGAGGGGGAAATAACAGCAGGAAAAAGAATGCAGTGCTATTCAGTAGCATAGCTAGAGGGGGTGCAAAGCATTAAGTTTTGCACAGCGCCTCACCATGGTGTGCAAGCAGCTCCTCCCCCTCCCCTTTGGAGCCATTCCAGGCCACTAGAGCAAAACAGAGGCATCTCTTCCATTTTGCTCTACTAGCCCAGAATGACTCTGAAGGGGAGGGGTAGAGGTTACTTGCATGCCACGGTGAAGCACCATGCAAAACCTAATGCTTTGCACCCCCTCTAGCTATGCTACTGATGCTATTCTAGAATGTGAGTTCAATAGATCTGTGCCCAGAACTGTAGCAATGGCTCAAATGTGCTTAAAAGTCATGTTCTCTGCAGCAGTCCCCCTGAATCTCAGTTGTGAGGGAGATGGCTGTGATGATTTAGTAGAGAAAAAAAATATACTCTGCACATGCTAAAGAACCCTTTCTTGCTTTGAGTATATCAGCGCAGAAAGTTCTTAAGCAAACCAGTTTCTTGCACATCTAATTTGCTTAATTATACCATGGATGTTCTTGGTTTTTGGAATTAACTCTTTATTTACTGATGTTTTGTCTCTTTCATCCTTACTACAACCCTTTGAGGAAGCTATAATTCCCACTTTACTTGTGAGGAACTGATACTGTGCCACTTTACTTGTGCCCACTTTACTTGTGCTTGTGATGCTGTGCCCACTTTATTGTGAGGAACTGATGCTGTGCCATTTCTCTTTCTGTTAATGTCTTGATGTATTATTATGTATTAATGTGAAGTGGTTTCATAATTTCAGCCTGCCTGTCATTGTATACATAGAGCAGGCAGGACACATACTGAGGCAAAGGTCCCCCAATGGTACCTTGACAATGACTGAGGCAGTAAAGGTCCACTGCAACAGCTGTTCCCTTCCACTGCCCAGAAAGCCAAGGTGCATGGGGACACTTTCTGGGTGATGGTGGGGGAGTAGCAACAGCAGCAGGCTGTATTCTCCTTCCCACAGTGCTTATATATAATTCATAGATGTTCTATCCCTGGACACTGAGGGGTGGGTGGTGGGACTGGGACATCTGAAAAATGCTTAATATCACCAGTGAATGAGGATTATCTCAGTAGAAGAGCTTCTGCTTTGCATGCAGACCATCTCGAGTTCAGTCTCTGGCATCTCCAGGCAGAGCAGAGAAAAATCTCCACCTGTAACATTCAAGAGCTGCTGCCTGTGTAGTTGCCAACACTGCCCATTCACACATAGAGGTGTACCAGAGTGCTGTGGTGCCCCAGGCAAGAACAGAGTGACATCACGTGATGTGATGTCATGTGATGTCACTTGCGGAAGTGACCAGAGTGAATACTTGCGCTCACAGTTGTGGCTGGGGCAAAATCACTCAAGCTGTGGCTCTGTGAGTGCCCAGGTGGCAGGCGCCCCCGTTGCTTCCCAGCTTGGGAAGCAATGAAAGCAATCACCAGTGCTCGCAGCCTCCGGGAAATCGCCCAATTGGCTGCTGAGAGGATGCATGTGCACCAATCGCTTCCCCAGTCAGAAGCTATTGTAATGCGCTCACACTCTCATTAACAGGTCAGGCGATTTTGCCCCAGCTGTAGCTGCGAGGGCATGTGTGCTCCATTTGCTTCCCAACTGGGGAAGCAATTGGAGTGCACATGCTGGTGCCCACCTCCAGTTGGTGATCAGGGCTCTTGTCCTGTCTTGCTTGCCCCAGAGCAGATATGCCCCTGTTCACACACGTGTGTGTATTCCTACATGTGTAATGCACACATGGATTCAAATTGAAGCTTCCTGGGTGACCTTGGGCCAGTCACTTTTCTCAGTCTCACCTACCTCACAGGGTTGTTGTGAGGACAAAAGGAGGGGAGCAGCTGTGTACACCGTCCTGAGCTCTTTGGAGGAAGGGTGGTATAAAAAAAAGTGAAATTGTGGGAATTAGCAATACTTAGGTTGAATTGAGGTTCAGCCTTAGGTTCTTTAGAAATGGGCTATGTCAGAATGCCAGATGCAAGGGAGGGCACCAGGATGAGGTCTCTTGTTATCTGGTGTGCTCCCTGGAGCATTTGGTGGGCCGCTGTGAGATACAGGAAGCTGGACTAGATGGGCCTATGGCCTGATCCAATGGGGCTGTTCTTATGTTCTACAGGTTGAATTTAGCAGTGTGACAGTTTTGGATTATTAACATGGTTGTGAATAACTTCAAAGTGCCTCCAACTTAGGCTACCAGTAACCATGACACTGAGCTTTTCAAAAGAAGATGGAGTCTATTAAAGAAATATAGATAAGTAAAAGTCACCTTTATGTTACTTTGCTTAGGAGATCACTCATGGTTGACCTGCCCATATTGCCTGAAGAGCTAAGCAGGAGAATCCGTGGTCATATTTTTGGATGGGAGACTGAATGCCAGGCTGTGACGAAGTGCAGTACCAGTTGTGGCAGGGTGGAGTCGCTGTTGAGCTCAGCAAAGAGCAGAGAATGACCTTGAGGATGTGTTGAGGCTTGATTTATGATTGCCTACTGAAGCTTGATGGCTCACAGCCAGAGGAGATAACCACACAGTGAAGGCAAAACCTGGTGACTGACTGTTCTGTGATTCACAGAATGTATTTGTAAAAACCCCATTGAAAAATGGTCATTTGGACTAAGCCTGCCCATGTAAACCGCCTTGAATCTCTCTCTAAACAACAGAGAAAGGAGATAAATAAATAAACAAACAAATAAAGTTACAGAGCTTTAAATGATTGTAAGGAGAAGAAATACTTGTAAATAGCTGTGTTTAGAGAAGCAGGAGTTAGCTGGAGAAAGTGACTGAATGATGCTGCGATAATCTGGGATTCAGCATGGGCAGAACTACAAGATTCCATTTTCCAGGGGAGGAAAATTAAACAAAATGTGCTCCTTTGTACCAGGAAGGTAGTTCCTCCAAGGGTGAGGGCAGCTAGAGGGCTCCACAAGAGGCTTCCTCACTGCAGGGCAGCGTTACCAAGCAAAAAATGTGCACGCTTTCAGCATGGAGGAAAGTGCTACCAAAATGGAAAGAAGTCTCTATGGGGAAGACACCTTTAAAACGCACAGCAGGGCACCTTAGCAAATCGTAACATTCAGCAGCATGGACACTGCCCCTAGAAAAGTAACCTAAAATTTATTTATTTATTCTTGATTCAGGCCAGGATTTGAAGCCATGACTGGTTTAAGGTTTCTGGAGCAAAAGCTACTAGGCCAGTGTTTCCCAAACTCCTAACAAGGGAGTTGGGAGCAGTGGTGTCACTAGGGTTCGCGTCACCTGGTGCAGGAGGCCAGCTCATTACCCCATCATCACTGCATAGTGGGCAGGGCAACACCCCAGGTGATGGGCGTAGTGATCTACCATCTCCTCGTCCCCACTGGTTTTTTGGCTGTACCTTTTGTTAGAATAAAGCTATATCAACATGGTTTGTTTCATTGCATGCTGCATGAAATTACGCATTGATTGATATATAGCATGATAGTATTATTCTTATAAACTGTGATTTTAGTGATTTTGGTCACTAGTGGTGTCACACACACACACACACCCCCCCCCGCAGGTGTCACTAACACTTTATTGGAGCAGTTCTCAAACTTTTAGCACCGGAACCCACTTTTTAGAATGACAATTTGTTCAGGATCCACCGGAAGTGATGTCATGGCCAGAAGTGACATCATAAAGCAAATTAAAATAAATAATTATAAAGAATTAAATTAAAGTAAAATAAATAATTAAATAAGGGGAATCCAGACCTGTTTCACCAAGAGAATTTTCTCTTTAGCCTGCTTGCAGTAACTGCCCCCCAAAAAGAATCAGTAAGATTTTCAGCCCTATCCAGTACCCAGTTCAATTTAAGTTCTTATATTTCACGCATATAACTATCAGGACCCACCTTACAATTCTAAAATAGAAAGAAATTCACCTTACCCTGTCAAGCCTCTGGTTCATTCTTTAATGGGCGGTGGGCTGCCTGGAGCATTTGTTGAGCTCCAATTCCATCAGAGCGGGATTATTCTGGTGGCCTCACTTTTCCCTTTGCCTCACCTGCCCAGGAGCCAAGGCACGTTTGCATACTTGAGAGTAAATGTGACCGTGTGGCTTAGTTTAGCTTTCCATAGGGCACAATACATTCGCCAGGTTGAAGGGAGGAACCTCCTTCTTGGGTCTTTTTTTTTTGGGGGGGGGGGAGGGCTACATTCATTGGATCAGGAAAATTGTGGTGTTGTTGGATTCCTCTCAGCCGGCCCTTTCTGACAGACCGAAGTAAGTTCAGCTACTCGCAAGTAAATGCGCAATATGGCTCGGTTTCACTTTCCATAGGGCTCCATGCATTTTTTGGTTTTCTGGTTTTTTGCCAATAACTTTTGATAGAAATGAGATATTTCACCAGTTTACTGACTAAATAAATAGTCCTGCTAAGACAGATATGTATATGTACATATATATGCACGTATGTACATACGTATGTATGTATGTATGTATATATGTATAATACTTCTTCACACAGTAGATGAAAATTGTTAATGTTATATATGCTTTGGCTCTTAAATCTTTTAAACAGAGAGCCACTGCAAACAAATCTTTACATTTTTATTTGTATTTTAAGACTTTATATTTTTATTCCTCCCAGGAACAATCAAAACTTTCCCAACCTTCAGGGTTTTATTTTTTTTAAGAGGAAACTTGAGCAGCCAGGCTTCATAAAAAAGAACCCATGATCTTTCTTTTACTTTAGGTGCCAATTTACTGAACCAAACATACGAGCACAGCAAGGGGTGATAACAGCAGAATCTTCTAATCTTTTAAAATGTAGCCAGCAAATCCTGTGACACGAAGATTGAAAAAAAAGAGAGAGAGACCAATTGTGCTTTGTAGATTAATTTCCTTCTAAAGGGAAGAGATAACTGCAGGGTTGAGGTCTGAAAATATTAATTTGGTGTTTCATATTCTACAGAATCCATCACATAAATTGTAATCAGATTTGTCAGAGCCATTTTTCTTTTCAAAGGCAACATTTTTTGCAAACAGCATTCAGCTTTCTTTTCTTTCTTTTTTCCTGCTCTGGGAAACTTCTTTCAACTATGCCTGTAAGGCAGAAGAACTACTCTTGCTTTTTCTTTTTTTTCCTTTTAATTATTTCTATTTCAGTTAAGAAAGCCTAGATTCTGTGTCATAGGGTAGGTGCTCATTTCAAACACTTTTATCTGTTTGTATTATGTATTGGGAGCTCTGTTAGCAGATAAGTGTTCAGGACTGGTCACATATTTTGCTGCATTGGGTGCTACTTCACAACTAGAGGGTACTAGAGATATTATTGATCTTTGCATTTTGGCCCACGATGCTGTTTAGACAGTATGGTCCAAAGCTGCTTTAGTGACAACTGTAAGATCTGACTTGGCAATGGCATGTATTGAATGGATCTAGGTGTCTTAAGGCCCAATCTTAACTCCTACTGATTTAAATGGAATTACTTTAGGTTGTAATCCTATAGAGATTTATCTGGAAGTCCCATAAAGCTCAGTGGGGTTACTTTCTGTATAGACATGCATAGGATTGCACTGTTAGTAGAACACAAGCTGAACATGAGCCAGCAGCTTGATACAGCTGCAAAAAAGGGCTGCATTAACAGTGGCACAGATCATGAGACGTAATAGCCCACTTGATTCTAAGCAGACCACACTTGAAATACTGCAAAGAGCTCTGGGTACCTGACTTAGGGTACCTGACCTAAGGATATTGATAAGCCAGTACAGGTTCAGTGCAACTTTATACTGATGTTCCACTAGCACAGTGGTGCCTCTGCTGGCCTAGAGTGTCGCAAACATGCCATAAAGCACATTTGTGACAACTCTAGTTGCTTCTCAAACCTTTTAGCACCGGAACCCACTTTTTAAAATGACACTGTATCACGACCCACTAGACATGGAGTAATGGAGTGGAGTAATGTGCAGGAAAGAGTTACATCGGTCTCTACCCATCAATTTCTTGGCTTTAGACAAAGCTGTTTTAGAACAGGGGCCTCGAAACCCCAGCCCGGGGGCCAGATGCAACCCTCAGCATGCCTCTATCCGGCCCGCGACCAGCCTCTTGTCGTCTGAAAGCCGCTGGCCCACTCAACTGAACATGACCAGAACTGTGCTCTGTTTGCATCTGGAGGGTGTTCTGAGAACCAGAGAGGTTGAATGAATGAGCCCATTTATTAATTTATTCACTCTTCTGAGTTCCATCTCTAATATATTTATTAAAACTTCATATTTAATTTTTTTTCCAGCTCTCAACACCACACCAGATATTTGATGCAGCCCTCTAGCCAAAAAGTTTAGAGACCCCTGTTTTAGAAGATGAAAAAGGCATCAGGACAACATTACATGTAGTCACATGGAACATGTAGTCTGCCTCTCCAGGCATGCTCCAACAAAGGGGACAAAAAGGACACTGCAGAAAGGATGTTGCTTTAAATCAGAAATGTTACTTTTTCTTCTTCTTAAAATGCTGTTTTCTAATACTGACTAAAACCTAATACAATGCAAATGGTTGTAGAGCTGCCTCCTTGGACTTGGCAGTGCAGAGATGGATTGGAACTGCAAGGCAGTAATTAAGCAAATAGGAAGTCCCTCGCATCTCCTTGCAGTTGAAAAGGCAAGTGGTGGTAATTGTAGGCTAATTAGTGGTTGGCCATCAGATATTTTGAGTGTGAGTCACATGAAAAGAAGAGCTGGCAAAACAAAAAGCCAGCAATAAGGTTTTCTTTTCAGAAAGTTTGACCGTGTTGCTGGTTTCTTAGATATCGATATGTTGAAGTTGGCCTCCTTTGATTGTTGAGCATTCTCTCAAGCAAGTCCTTTAACCTGCTGGATAAAAGAACAGCCATCTTTAGATTGTTTCTGAAGAGAGGGGCGTTGTTGCTTCCGAACATATTTTTTTGTCTCCATTTAAGTACTGGCCTTTCCCTTGTCTCAACTATTAAACTCTATAGTATAGTTCTATAGACAAATATAAAAAGCTCTTTTCTGTCTATCAGAACATATTTTTCTCAACAACAGGAATGTATTTTTAAGGGCAGGACAGGCAGTTTGTATTAATACAAACTATATTTTGCCCCAGATTTTATTGAGTCCTGTTACATGGAAAGTTCTGTCCTGCTCAACTTCAGTCCCAACCCATCCTTGAGGTCAACTGAGGCAGCAGATGGGGGGGCCGGGGTGGGGGACAGGCATCCATGCTCCATCCACTCTCTCTCCTACATTTCTTTTCATCCTCCTCCCATACCCAGCACTGAACAGGGCTCAAGCCCATCATTCTCTCCTCCACAGTTCCTGTTCCACTCTGTCCCCCTCTTCCTTTTTCAGTCCAGGGACCAGGAGGAACAGACGCTTATTCATCACCAGGTAAGGAGGGGGAGAGCATTTGCTTACCATCTCAAATGCAAGCCCTACTTGAAGTCTACCTGAAAAGATGTAATGGCTGGTTTGGGCAACATTGCCTGTGGTACTCAATTGTACTTAACAATTGTACTCAAACTGTACAATTTGAGTGGGATTGAGTATATCCTGTTCATTTCTGTATATCCTGCTCCCCATCCTATGGCTGTTGTAGTTACAAAGGAAAAAGGCATTCATTAGAACTGTTTCTTCACATGTGGTCTAAGTACCACTTTAAAAAAGTACAGGCACACACACACACACACACACACACACACACACACACACACACACACACACACACAGAGTATCCATCGGGGTTTCTGCTGCTTTCATGGATACCAGAAACCATGAGTAGCAGTAAACCCTACTCAAATCCCTCCATTATGCTCATGACTTGTCTCTCTTCCTTTGCCAAGGCTTTGTCAAATGCAATTTTTCTGTTTTAGAACAGGGGTGAGCAAACTCTGGCCCACAGGCCATTTGCAGCTGCTGGGGACCCCCAATCCGGCCTTCAGGGAGCCCCCAGTATTCAATGTGCCTTTGTCTCATTGGACTGTTGGAGCCTCTGCTGGCCCGCAACTGCTGGTCATGCTCTCCAGACACGAGTTGCGGGCTGAGTTAGAGCAAGACATTTTATAGTCTCCATATGTTTTCTGCTTTTCCCTGGGCATTATTTTAACCCCTCCCCAATTGCGTCTGAACAACTTATGGCTCCATGTGCTTCTGGCTTGGTCTGTATGTTTTCACTGTGCAAGAGGTGTGCAGCAAACAGTTCATAGTTCTCCTGTGGTTCTACATGCCTGTATTATAGTTTTCATGTATATTATAAAATACTCTCAGTAGAATTCATTCATTCATAGAAGTTCTGTCTCTAATGTATTCATGGATGTAAATTTATGTAAATTTATTCAAATTTGAAATGTGAATTCATTCGTTTTTTTCCATCCCCCGACACAGTGTCAGAGAGATGATGTGGCCCTCCTGCCAAAATGTTTGCCCACCCCTGTCTTAGAACTCCAAAAATGAAACCAGACACTGAGAACACTAGACTGTTCTAGAGAACACTAGAGCTGCTGGACTATTGCTACAAGAGCAACAGAGATAATACTAACAGGAGGTGGACAGAACAGGAAGCAGATATATAGAAAAAAACTAGACTCTGGGTTCCATGGATACTGTATTTAGATTTCTTATGGAGAATGGTTTGGAGTGCAGTCCAAAGCATTCACTGGGCCAGCGCAAGTCCTTTGCCCCAGCCCACAAGTGTCACAAATGTGCTGTCATATCTGCAATGACATGTGGGCAGGCAGGCGCAAGGACATGCGCAGGCCTGCTGGTGCCGGATCCAGTCCGACAAAAGTTATGCTTGTGCCAGCCTAGGAAAGCTGGCACAGGTAGTTGGGATGGGTGGCAGGAGGGTGGAAGGGGGACATTCCTGGGCAAGGTGAAGCCAGCAGCAGGCAAGCCAGAGGATGGACCAGCCCCAGGAGGGGCGAGTGCGAGGCCTTTTGCACTTAGGCCAGATCATAGCCCCCCTCCTGTGAAGTCCAGCATTACACTGGGCTGCTCGGATGTACACCAGTGATTTAGCTGGCACAGAAACAAATAGCCCCATTGAGGTGGCTTCCATGTGACATGGGGAAAGGGGAAATAAATCCCCTTACTCCGAGTTTTGCCGGATCCACACTGTTCCAGTGCAGGATAGGATTGGGCTGCCTGTCAACCCCCCACCCATACACTTAGGAGAAAGCTGAGGCTAAACATATGGCTAGGCTAGACCTTGGGTGCATAATGTGAACCAAATCTACATGTCTGTCCTTCCAGGAGGAAACTATAAAACATTGTGAATTTTCCAACAATGAAAGTAAAAAATGCAGCAGCAACCAAAGCTTCAAACCTTTTAAAATTCCGTTTTCCTATTCCATTCCATCATTTATCACACACGAAAAGGAGAATATTCATCACTCAGCCAGACAAACTCAAAATCTTCTCGAGAAAAATCTGTGTAACTCAACTTCTTGCCTCTCAGCAGATCCAGCCACTCTTTTCACACCAAGGTTAATATCTCTCCCATTCTTCTCTCAGCCAATTTAGTCCAATTTACCCACTCAGCTGTTTCCATTCTCTTCAGTTCCGTGTGTGTATAAAATTCCTTCACTTTCCTAACCCAGATACCTTGAATGCAAGCACATATGTTACAGATTTCTTGATAGAGGCTCTGTACTTTTCACAGCACAAGAAAGGAAGAAAAACATTTGGAAACTTCAACTAGTACAAAATGTGGACACCAGCTTGTTAACTGGGGTGGGTTGGTGGAAACACATCACCTCAATTTCTTTCTGGACACAATTCAAGGTGCTGGTTATGGCCCAATGCTATCCTGCAGTTGCGCCGGTGGAACACATGTTCTGTAAGCTCATGCTGTTGCAAAAGCATAAAAAATGCTTTGCGACAGCATTAGTTCCAGCAGTGCTGGAGAGAAGGCTGGAGCCTTCCCACTGGAGCTGGCTGCCACAGAATGTCACTTGGACAGGTAAGTCTGGCACAGGGACAGGATGATTGGGCCTAGATTGGCTGTGCAACTGCACATCATATCATACTCCCCTTCCCAGACCTGATCCACCAACATGAATCAATGCGGCTCTATAGAGCTGGCACAGGTCTGAGTTAGCTGCTGGGGCTTGCCCCTGGGTAAGGGGGAAAATGTCCCCTTACCTCGAAGAGACCTCTAGCAGCCAAAACTCCCCTGTGGGCTGTGGTGCAAGATCATGCTGAAGCATTTCAAATATTTGAAATGTGCTATATAAACACTAAAAGTTTTTCTATTGCTTCCTTCTCTCCACAAGCTTATGAAAATGTTTCAGTTTTCTTTTTTAAGTAGACTGAAAGAAGTCCATGGGCTGAGGCACTCAGATGTGGTAAAGAGGCTAAGGGCGCAATCCTAACTGGTAGATAGGCACGTAAAGCATGTTTGCGCCTTCTCGGAAGGAAGCCAGGCTGGCACTCCAAGAAGCACTCCTGAGGAGGCTGAGGGAAGCCTTCGCACCGGCTTCCTCCCAGTGCCTTGCGTCGGCTCGGATGAGCTGACGCAAGGACAAAAGGTAGGCATGGGGGAGGCGGGGAGGAAGAGGGGGGGAGGCATTCCTGGGCAGGGGGAGGGCAGGCGGTTGGCGGCCCTGGAGGCAGGCGGGTGGGCAGGGAGAGGGAGGTGGGGCTGGAATTCGGCAGTTATGCCAGATCCCAACCCCCGTTCCTGGGGAGAACGGAGTGGCTTGAAGCCGCTCTGCTCTCCTCAGACTTGTGCCACCTCCAGAGGAGACCCATTGGGGCCAGCAGCCCTTACCCAGGGGTAAGCGGAAATGTTTCCCCTTACCTCTAGCTGAACTGCTTATGGCCACTATCCTGCACTGGATACAGTGCAAGCCTCCTGGCTTGCCTGTTCCAGCACAGGATAGGATTGTGCCCTCAATCAATCAGGAACACCTAACTTTATGTAGCCACACTGTTACATGGGCATCTATAAATTCAAGCGTCCTGTCCAAAAATAGGACTGCATACTGCTCTTCAATGAATGAAATATATTACTGTTTTTAACTTATTTGAAATTAGCCTATGCAGAAAAATCATGTTCAAGGTTTGTGAAAGAAAAGTGCATGTCCATGTAAATGTAGATGACTCAGCTTGTTTGCTGCCAATATCTTTTACAGCTGCACTAGAATTCTACAGGGAATTGTATTTCTTATCTGTTAGCTTGTACAAATAAAGTTAAACCCAATTATACTTTCCCAGAAGAGCCCAGCTGTCAGGGTTTAAAGTCTCAGCCATAAGGAGGCTATGAGAGATTCTCCCGAGCACCCCATTAAAGAGGGGCTCGGAGTTTGTTTGGCCTGGCCGGGACACGAGAGTCCAGTCCCTCCCCCAAGGGGGAGGTGAAGGGGGCGGGGTCTGGCAGCCACGACGGACCTTTAAAAGGGGACGAGACCCAGCCCTCTTCCTCCTTGTGCACGTGGGCACCGTGGGAATAGCAGCATACTGGGAATAGCAACAGGGGTGCTTTCCAGCATACTTCTAGGTTCAAGGTTAGCTCCTTGTTTCTTTGCTTCAGTCTCTCTGTCAACATGCGTAGGTCTCAGCGTAGAGCCGCCCGCAAGGCGCCCGCTGCTGCAGTGCCGGATGGGAACGCGGGGGCTTCCAAGGCGGGGCAGGTGGTCCCCACACCAGGTCTGGGCAGCATAGCTGCGCAGGTCCTGGCATTACAAAGGGAGATGGTGCCTTCGTCAGGTACTCCCCGAGTGGGGGGCAATGCCCTGCCTGGGAAGCAGGTGTGCTCCTCCCTGTCCGATATTCTGCAAGGAATTCTGGACAGGCTTGTAGCCTTGGAGAATGGCAGGCCTGTGGCAGCGGCGATGCCAGTGGCAGATGCGAGGCTTTCCACATGCCCGGCTTGGACCCCGGCGAGAGAATATCCAGAGGCCTCTGTGGACAATGATGCAGCAGCCGCTCCAACTGTGTCTGTTGAAGTTCCTGACCCCAACATTGGGGCCCGGGCCAACATGGGTGAGTATGAAGGGGGAGGCTTGGTTGGAGTGGTGGAGGTTTGGGAAGGCTGTGCTGCCTCGCACAGCCAGCGAGGGCGCCCAGGGGCTATGCAGGAGGGCCCTGGGGGGCAACCAGGATCAGGTCAGCCTTCACCCGTCCTGGTAGTTGGGGAGACTCCACAGCCCCGCTGCCAGTCAGTTTCGACACAGCTGCCGGAGGGCAGACAACCAGCCTCGTCATAAGGATGGGCCGCCCAGCAGGCTGCGTATCAGCGGGGTGGTGTGGCGCCAGTGGCTCTGCCTCTGCAGGCGATGGCAGTGCTACATTCAGGCCCCTATCAGGTGCAGGACAGCGCCCCAGGGGCGAACGGGCAGCTAACGGAGGGTGTTATAGTGCCAGGCGTGCTCCCACCAGCACAAGGGGAAGTTTGCTCGGCGTCACAGCCGGCCACTGCAGCCCAAGCCTGGCATGCTGGGCTGCCACTGCAGAGTGGGGCGGGGCCGGCAGCGGGCGCATGGCCCCTATCGTCACCGGTTTCCAAGGCGGTGGTTCAAGGGGCGCCACCCCTTCCCTCCATGCCATACGGGGAGGAGGCTCTGCCACTTGGGGACCATCTGGCCCCTGCAGTTAAAGAAAAGTTATGGAGGGGCGAGTATGTGGACCTCTTCAGCCTTCTTCATAGGGAGCCAGAGCCTGTGATCAAGCCAGGGGAGTGCTTTCGGGAATATCAGACGTTGCGTAAGCCCAAAATTGATCACAATTGGACCAATTGGCTAGCAGCGTTTACCGTCTATATGGGGGTGGTTCTGCAGAAAGACTTGACTAAGGGCCCAGCACTAACAAAGTACCTGGACATGATTCACAGGGCTTTTAGGGGATACTCAGGTTCAGGTTGGTTGGCCTATGATGAGCAGTTCCGAATGCGCATGGGAAATAACCCGCAGCTTTCCTGGGAAAGGAAGAGTTCAGAGCTATGGATGCAACTCGTGATGGCGGGTGGTGCTGCTGGGGGTGAGTGCTCAGACAGCGGCCACCTGATTGCCAGGAGCAGTAGTTCGCACCCGGCGGGGCCGCCTCAGGCGGGAGCACCAGGTCAATGGGTTCAAGCCTCGCGTATCTGCTACGAGTATGCCTCTGTGGGGCACTGTTCTAGATCGCGTTGTGTATTCCTGCACAACTGTGGACTGTGCGGTGCAGACCACCCGCTCACCTCCTGCCCGAGGGGTTCCCGGGACAGGAGATCTAGGTGCCGAAGCTCAGGTCAGGAGAAGGGAGGAGGTGCAGGCGACACATCCAGTTCCAAAGGGGCCAAGTCCGATTAGGCTGCCAATGTTGGCTGAGTTGCTGCGTGAGTACCCTGATCGCGCGGTGGCAGCATTCCTGTGGGAGGGTTTCCGTATCCACTCACCACACCCCAAGGGCATGAGCTTAGCTCAAACCTGAAGTCAGTCATGGGCACAGAGGACATAGGCAAGAGTATGATTGCCAAGGGGTGGGTCTGGGTGTGAGTTTTCTGTCCCCTTTTCCTACTCTGCGGCAGCAGTTTTGGTCTGGTGGCTGAGCAGAAGGCTGTTGGTAGAAGGATACGCAGGAATGGTCCTGTTTGAATTTCCCCCTGCCTGACCTTAAGGTTCTCTGCTGGGGGTGGCGACTAAGAAGGTCCCTGGGGAATACCGCCTCATTCACCATTTGTCTTGCCCCACGGGGACATCAATGAACTGTGGCGTTCCCGACCAGTACTGCACGGGCCATCTCAGTGGCTCTGGCGTTCCGGGCATTCCCCCAATCTGTGGGGGAGCAGCATTAAAGGAGGAGCCCGCCTTGCTATAACCTCTGCTTCATCTTGCAGGACGCTGTGGTGGCATGGGGCGCATATTAAGTTGCAGCAGCATCAGAAGGGATGCCTCGCATTAACATCTCTGCTTTCATCTTGTAGGACACTGTGGTAGCCCGGTACGCGTGTTAAGCTGCAGCCAGCTGCTGCCCGCGTTGATGGAGTTACTGAATGTGAACCACCCACCGGACGTTTTGGGTGCTCCACCTGGGCGAGAATGACCTTTGCAGGAGGTCTGGTCTGGCTCTGATGAGCAGAGCCTGGGAGGACAGCAGCACCCTTATGCGTTGGCTGCCTGGTACCGCCTTGGGCTGGTCGGATCTCTTGCAGCGTTGTGGATGGCGAAGGGCCTTCTGCTGCACTAAGATTGAAAGGAAGCGCAGGAAAATCACCAAGGCATTGGTGGTTTGGTGTCTCGCGCTGGTGGCAGCGTGGTAATGCATCTTGCAATTGTGTTCTCGCTACCTCACCTGTACAGGGGCAAGGTGTGTTCATTTGTTGGAGAAAGGTGCAGGCATCTTCCTTAAGGACCTGCAGGATGGCCTTAAGTCGCTTCTGCCCCTGTTTGGGAGCGGGGGGGTCAAGCGCTAGGCTGACCCCTCCTTGTGGCAGGTGGTGCGGGTTAGGAGGCATGAATGGGACTTTAGCATGCACCTTCAGGCGGCATAGGCAGGGCAGAACCCTATTTCAGTCCTCAGGGGCTTGGCGGCACGAGGACGTAGACGGGGCCCTGGGCCGGGACCGCGGGGCACACCTCAGATGCTCAGTGGCTCAAGGTGGCTCAGTCTGCGGTCCGGCTGCCTTCCCCTTAAGGGATAGACATGGATGAGACGCGCCGTCCCAGTAGTGGGGCGCGACTTGGAGTCGGGTGCATGCCCGCCTGGGGGCAGAGGTTTCTGGTACCGCCCAGAGGTCCCTCCCGCACCACAGGGGCTTTCGCTGCCTCAGATGCTGCAGGTCTCAGCCTCTGCTTCTCTTGGTAACATGAAATAAAGTTGCCCTTTCTCCCATATCTGTTGTCTCGAGTGTTCATTGGACAGTGAGGAAACAAAACTGAAGTAGAACTTTCCTGCAAGCTACAGAGAAGATTCAGTCACTATGAGAACTGGTGTTATCTGACAGCCTAAGCTCCTATGGGCAGTATCCTTGATCTGTTCCTGTGTATGTGTGTGAGAGTATCTACTGTACCTAACACAGAGGAGTTAACCTTAAGGACTCAGTACCACTATTGTAGCCTAGGGCTAAAATGCTAGAAGACTAAAGCCTGTTTGGATCACTTTTCCCCCAACTTCTCAATGGAGGAAGGATATTATATCTTCCTGCCAGGCTTGCATCTATGACTGGTAACATCCACCCATATAAATATGTTATATGCACATGAATAGACCTTGGTATCCCATAGTGCAAATGGTATCCCAACAATATGTTTAGTGTTCAATATAAAGTAGCATACACCATGCTATTTGGGTTTACTTAGGGCCCAATCCTATCCAACTTTCCAGCGCTGATGCAGCCACAGTGGGGCGTGCACTGCATCCTGCAGAGAGGGGGCAGTCATAAGAACATTAGAACATAAGAAGAGCCCCACTGGGTCAGGCCAAAGACCCATCTAGTCCAGCTTCCTGTATCTCACAGTGGCCCACCAAATGCTTCAGGGAACACACTAGACAGAGACACAGCCTGCGTCCTGATGCCCTCCCCTGCATCAGGCATTCCGAGGCAGTCTACTTCTAAAATCAGGAGATACCTATCATGACTTGTAACATGTGATGGACTTTTCTTCTAGAAATTTGTCCAATCCCCTCTTAAAGGCATCTAGGCCAGAAACCATCACCACTTCCTGTGGCAAGGAGTTCCACAGACTAATTACACACTACAGAAAGAAATATTTTATTTTGTCTGTCGCAACTCACCCAACACTCAATTTTAGTGGATGTCTCCTGGTTCTGGTGTTATGTGAGAGGAAAAAGAGTGTTTATCCACTCTATCCATCTGCTGCATAATTTTGCAGTCATGTCCCCCCCCCCCCCAGACGCCTCTTTTCTAGAGTGAAGAGTCCCAAGGCTGTAGCCTTTCTTCATAAGGAGGCCTCTTCAAGTTAAGGGAACATTTGAGGTTGCACCACCAGCACAGGAAAGGTGGATAGGATTGGGCCTTCATTGGATTTATGTGCATAATCCTACCCCAAACTTTATACAAATGCTTAGACATCTGGACTCTGAGCAGTGGAACAGATCAGCTTTGTGGATGGGATAGGAAAGCATGATCTTACTCCTGTCTTGTTTATAGGGTGAAAACTGGGGATTAAATTGCCCTGTGAGTGTGCACTGACAGTGGTCCAGCGTGCGTTGCACAGGATTGGGCTCTAAGTTGCAGAGCCAGTTGGCCGGGCTTTTTCCTCCTGAGGTCCACAAACCCAGATTTTCCATGAACTCAGAAGTTTGGGGATTGTGTCATTGCCAAACATCTGGAAGCTGGGTCATGACAAGTTCTGATGCTACACACACCCGCACAGACCCCTTATAGGGAACACTGCTCCGAAGTAAATCCCTCTGCATTCAACAGAGTTTGCTCTCAGACAAGTAACCATAGGATTGCAGCCCTAGTTATATTTGTTTAAAGCAGATGGCCGCTTTAAACAGGTGCAGTTATCTTTCCCATGCAAAGTGACAGAGGAAGCCATGCAGTTAGACTGAATGTTTGCCATGGACCTTGGCAACTCTCACCTTATGCACAAAGCATTCAAGAAACCAAGTGTCATGCCATGCTTTTAAACACTTTCCTAATATGTCAGATGATACTTGAAGCCCTGCTCATGCATTACAACAATGAATTAGGGCAAGGCATAAATCCCCTAATGTGCAGTTAATCACCAAAGAAGACGTCTGGGCTTTTATTCTGTAACATTTCTCAGACAGTGCTTGCTGCATGCTAATGAAATAGAATGAGGACGCAGAAGGGAAGATCGGTACATAGAATGATTAAATAAGAGTCATGTCCATCCAACAGCATTTTCGATGAATGAACCTTGACTAGTTTTTCAGTGGTATTTTATGTATTCCATCATCAAAACCCACACTGACCCAGCAGTGCTGGATTGCCAGTGAACCCATACTGATGTATATCCTGGTTGACTTTCAAAATGCTGAACAGATTCTTCTCAGATTTCTCGGCACTGAGCTGATATATTGGTCATGAAGTGTGCCTACATTTTGAATTGAAGCTGCCATGGGCATTTTTCTGATCTGAATTCCTGTGAGATCCTTTTCCTGTCTGAGTCACTGTTACAAAACCTGGACACATGAATGTACACATCATAAATACAATCCACAAATTTTTTTTTTACGCCAACTTTAAACCTTAAGGGTGTTATTAAAATAAATTTAAACAATACAGAACAGCTCAGCAATGTAAAATGCATATGGGTTGATTTTGGGATCAAGACAAATAGGAAGGGCTGCTTTTAAACCTATACCAAGCTGTCTGACTTCCAATGAAAGTGACTAGACTCTACAATCATTCTCAGGGATTTAAAGTCTGAGTTTAGAGTTATTAGGTTGTTACCAAATAATTCTAGAGATATATACTTATTTCATTCACTTCTAGGTACCACACTGTCTACTATGTGAAAAAATTGTGTTCACCCACTCATTCACCTCTGCATACTACTATGACTTTAGATCTACACTGACCCAGATGTCAAAGCCATTTTCCATTTTTCTTCATATTAGTCTTTGATCAAAGGTAAATGTTGCCTCCAGTAGATGCACTATTTTCTTCTTTCATCATTTCAGTTGTGAGCTCCTTTGGTACAGAGAACCATCTTCTTATTTCTTTGCTTTGAAAACTTTCTATGTGTTGAACAGCCATATATAAATCCTCTCAATAATAATCTCTGGACAAGCCTGCCATGAGAAAGGCATGTGTAACCGGTGCTTTTCCTCATCTCTTACTCCTAGAGTGCAAAAGGGAAGCTCAGTGGTCTTTAATGGCTCCGTAAGGGGGAAAAGTGATAGCTGACTGGTAGAAAATGTGCTTTGCCACAAGCAGAAGATCCCAGGTTTGATCTAATTAAACAGATCTCACCAAACAGGACTGGCAAAGACACAACTCTTTACACAGTCATAGCTTTCAGGTAAAGTAGATAGTACTTTTGAGATGGACCAATTGTTCAATGCCATAGAAGACTCACATCCCAAAACTAACTCAGGGCCTGAACCTAAGGAACCAGTGCTAGCCCTCCACTTGCGCTGAGTGTCACAAATGTGCTATTATGCGAGACTCAGTGCTGGCGCTGGCTCACCAGCAGTCCACGTGGAGCCAGCACTGGCAGGAGGCCCGTGACATGCTAGCCAGAGCTCGTCCCTTGCTCTGGGCAGCAGACAGGTGAGTGGGGGCAGAGGGGAGGCATTTTGGGATGGGGGGCAAGGGAGTGGGGTGGGAGGGGTGGGACTGGCAGAGCTCTGCTCTGCTGGATCTAGAACCTGCCTGACCTCCCAGCCTGACACAGAGCTTTCAGGTCCAAAACGGGGCCTCTCAACTCTGTGCTGGCTAAATAGCTGATGTAGACTGTGTAGGCCCATTGTGGGGCCTGCTCCCTTACCCAGAAGCTGCTGCTCCTCTAACTGCAAGGCAGCTCAGGATTCCAGGGCAGTTGCATTATTGGAGTGTGAGTTGTACCCAGCAGGGGGGCAGTTGGAAGGCCCCCTTGAGGTAAGGAAACTTACATACTTTTATCCCAGGACAAGGCTTTATTGCACCAATGGGTCTCCTAAGATCTGCACCAGCCATTTTGCTGGATCAAATCCAAGGAGAGTAAGAGACAGAGAAAGGAAGAGGGGAAAGGGTTAAGATCCAGCACATATTGGTGCCACTGGGATCCTCTCCATTCCACCACCCATTAGATCCCTTCCCTCTCCAGAAACTTCCCATTCCTCTTCCTCCATGACCTGTTCCACCCAGCCCCCACTTCTGCTGCCAGCTTACCTTTGCCGCTGGAGTGAGCCAGCAGCAAGCCTTTGAAACTGCAGCCATTTGCCATTTATGGTAGCGGAACTGTGTTCCGCTAAAGGGAAGCACAGCCACATACACCTCCTCAGTAACAGGTCAGAGCTTTCATATTTCTCACTCCTCCATCCACGTAAGAAGTCCTTTTCTTCACTGAGATAAATAAAGCATGAACGTGATCCAGCTGACATGGAACCTCACCACTTCGCTGGAACTTTCCAAGTGATAGCACCTTGACAAATGAGCTTACCTCTCTGATGTCAAGCATCATTCCATGGAGCTTGCTGGGATGTGCCTGTTCTCAGATTATAAATCCTACTCAGCCAGGAAGTTCACTGGCTTGGCCTTGGATGAGCAGCTATTTCTCAAAGGATTGTGATGAGGTGAAAATTTCACATTGACTCTCCTTGGATGATGGGCAGAATTACAGCATATTTAAAAACGTTCTCACAAATTTTCTATAGTTCTTCAGTCCCTTTACATTGGGTTTAACAAGTTTTGGGGGGACACAATCCTAACCAGGACTACTCAGAAGTAAGCTCTATTTTGTTCACTGGGGCTTACTCTCAAGAAAGTATGGTTAGGATTGCAGCCTTTGTTTCATTTTTATTAGCGGATGCTATCAGTACTTTCATATATATCCAGTGTCATAACACTTATATTTCCAGAAACGTATCAGTCTCTGTGCAGAAAAAGTTAGTTGTGACTTAAGTTCCTTGAAATCAGTGTGACTAACTTGTCTCATCAATTTTAAGGAACGAAGGAAGATAATATTTCTCTGAATTTGGTCCTTTGTCATTACTTAGATTAATAATAATGTTCAGATATGATCGTAATAAGCAAGAAAAGGATGAAGCTAAACTTTAGGTTATTTTTCAGCTATTTGCCTTGTATGCCATTAATGTATTTAGAATAGTATGGGCAGCCCAATCCTAATCTGCACTGGAGCAAGCAGGCCACAGTGTCCTGCTCTATATGGTTATGTGCAGCCTGAAAGTCATCTTGGAGTAAGGGGATATTTTCCCTCTTACTCCATGTTGAGCCCCAGCATGCCCTATTGGGCTACTCAGACCTGTGCCAGCTATTTACCTGGTGCAAATCCAAGCAGCCTATGTAAGGCTGCTCAGCGCAGGAATTGGGTTAGGATGCAGACTGCACTGCCATGATTGATCCCGCCCCCTCCCAGACCGATCCACCTCCTGTTCCATCCTCCCCACCAAAAAGCACTCCCAGAGTACCCTCTCGCCACCTTCTCCCACCCCTGCACCGCCTGGCTCACTCTTACTAAACCGTGGGCCAGTGCAGTGTCTGGATCTGGCCCTCCTGGACCAGCACAGGCTTCTGAGCTGGCCCAGTTGACTCCTGAGCTGGTGCAGGGAGACTGCACTGGCTCAGTGCAAGGTCTGAATTGCGCTCTGAACCAAACAAGGTAGAATTTCTTGATTAAATATTAATATGTCAGATACTTATCAATATGGATTTCCAACACCTTTTAAAAAATAGAGACATTTTTATTGACTGAAGTGTATATCCCTAAGAGAAGGGGGAAAAAACAAAAATACAAAGTTTATATTTTTATGCATTTCATTGGTAGTGATTTTATGTTCCATCTTTTTCTTTCATGTTGCAAGTCTGAAAGACCATGAACCAGCAGGGTGTCATGGGTTTGTTATCATCCTGTCCTGCAATAATGCAACTGGGATAACAGCAGAGAGCAAGGCAGCCTATCATTATTCCTGAAACGCATTCATGCATTGGGTAATGATTTGTTCTTATTAGTTTGGTACCATGTGTGAATTTCATAAGCCAAAATCAACATTGCTTCTAATCCCGTGCCTGATTTCCAGCAGAGATGTTACTTGATGTGTGGGGAAAGTAGAACAGATGGAATGGAGGGAGGGGGGAGGAAAAGGCCACCTGTGGATTTTTTATTTTCACCTGTCATTGAGTCTTAAATAACGTGCAGGAAAACTACTTCCAACAAGATGTATAGGAAGGGGGACATTCATTTTCATACATCTATTCACACCTAATTTATCTGAAAGCTGGACCTTTGTGAATACTCACGGAGTATTTTGGAAGTAGAAATTATTTCCTTCTGATGGAAAGGCTATGAAAAGATCTGGTTTTGTAAAGTTTTCCTTCAGATTTTTGACTTTGGAATGATGCCTTTAGCTGGCATCTTTTAGGAAGATAAAATGTTCGTGTCTACTTACATTAAAAGTGGCTGCATCCATTCCCCAAGGGCACAACTCTAGCAAACCCAGTGTCACTGGGTGTGAGGATGCCTGCAGTTTTCTGCTCATAGCAAACAACTGAGGGAAGATGCGCACAACCTGTTCACTACAGGCATAGCCAACATCTTCAAAAATGTCTGTGAAGATTGAAGTACAACTGCCCTTACTCCCAAATAGTCATATACTGTACTGTATACAGCCATCAAATTGAGGAGCAGTCCAATCTTAACCTGTGCTGGAACAGGCCAGGTGGCTGTCCTGCACCGTATCCAGCACAGGGTTGGAGGTGGACCTGGTGCAACTTGAAGTAAGGGGACTTATGTCTCCTTACCCCAAGTAATGCTCCAGCCATCTCAAAGCATCAGTACCTTGGATCAGCTCCAGCTAAATCATTGGTGCAGATTCAAGAAGGTTGATATAAGGTTGGTGCTCAGGAGGGGGGTTAGGATCTGGCCTAAGTGTCCCCTCCCATTAGACCCTAAGGGTCCCCGGGCCCATTAGAACCCTGTCCCCCGGGGGCACTTAGGTTGGATCCTAAACCCCCTCCTGAACAGGGCCCCCCTCTTGGGCCTGCCTCACCTCCCCTGCCCTCTCCCTACCGTGAAATGCCCTCCCCTGCCTCCCCAAATCCCCAAGCTGGTGGCAGGCCAGCTTATCTCTGCTGGGGCTGAATCTGCTGCGGGGAGGCCAGCGTGCATCTTTGCGCTGGCCTCCCCAACTCCTACAGTAGTGCCAATGTGCTTTACAGCACATTCGCGCAACCAAGAAGTACAATTTAGAATTGCGCTCTTACTGTTCTAGTACAGAAGCTTGTGCTATCTCCAGATATAACATGTATTTGCACAAGAATTTAATCTCCTCTGAGATGGTTACAGACTTTTTTTTTAAATATTTGAAAAACAGTGTAACCTGAACCAACTGAAAAATATGGCTAAACTTTCCAGGGTCTTACAATAACATTTAAACCCAGCCCACTCTATTAATTAGATTTATTCAGTTCCATTCTCAGTAAAGAAAGTTTACATTTAGCTGTTGCCAGATGGTGATAGCAACCTTGTTTTCTTCAGTTTTGCTACTAACACGCTTATTTTCTTTTAATTTCCTTTTTTGTATTTACGACCACTTTTTTTTTCCTTTTGGAAAAACACTCCTCAATCCTGTAAATATATAATGAATGCCAAACAACCTATTACTTCTTGAGTTGAGAAACCAGGAGAAATGACCGGAGTATAAAGTGGCTGTATGGGTACTCATTTCCTAAATATTTCCATTGTGTTCTATTTAACTGACAGTACAATCTTAACTTGAACTGGAATGGGGAGGCCAGGAGGCCTGTCCCGTATCCAGCACGAGCTTGGGGCTGGATGTATCTAAGGCCGAAGCAAGGAAATTGCTTCCCCTTACCCCAGGGAAAGCTGCTGCAGCCCCAATGGGCCTACTTAGATCTGTGCCACCAAAAGAGGTGGCACAGATCAGAAAAGCCTGGAGCTGCTCTGGGCTACCCAGGATCGGGGATAGGATTCAGCATAAATGCCAGATCCTGGCCCCACCCCCAATTCCCTGCCTCCCAGCCATGGCCCGTCTGCCCTCCCCCACCCAGAAATGCTTCCCTCTGCCCCCCCCCACGCCCCCCAGACCCCTGCACTGGCCAGGAAAGGCTGGTATGAACTTACTGGGTCCAGGGCCTGTGTCAGTGCAGGGAGGCTGGCACACGTCCTCGAGCTGGCCTACCCGACTCCCAGGTTGACACAAACGTGTCTTACGGCATGCTTGCGACAGTCCTGGGCTGGCACGAGTGACTTGCGCCAACCCAGCACATCCTTTGGATTGCACTCTTACTAAAGTAAAAGGTTATTTACTAAGACCTCAAGATAATAACTAGGCAGGCCCTCTAAAAATAAAGAAGTTGGCCAGGCCTATCTGAGCCCATCCTGAATTCTAGCCTTGGACTGCA
The DNA here is from genome assembly GCF_035046505.1 of Tiliqua scincoides. Classification (NCBI taxonomy): domain Eukaryota; kingdom Metazoa; phylum Chordata; class Lepidosauria; order Squamata; family Scincidae; genus Tiliqua; species Tiliqua scincoides. The sequence goes on from NC_089821.1 coordinate 38,448,107, forward strand.
GCCTTAGTTTTGGAAGACAAGCTCTATACCACACATGAGTAATCCTGTTGAGATTTGCAGCTGTAGCATGCAAAATTGCTGGTAAGGCAGTAAATGTAAGTACCAGTATTTATGACACACTTCTATAATGGCCATTTTCAGAAATGGAATTGCCTTTACGATAAATATATAAACCGTTTCCACACTGTTCATTGGCCACAGTTAATAATCTTGCAGCTTGTGGGTGCCCTTGTGGTAGATTCATGTATTCTTCAGTTGCTTGCCTTCTGTTTCAGGGTGTTTTGAATAAATAACCTCTTTCTTTTTTTTTACTTGTAATAAAGAGAGATACTCATCTTTTAATTCATGCAGAACTTAAGACTCTATGGAATACACTACTTGACATAATTTAAATTGTATTCAACTGTGCTTGCTTGGTTTTATGTTTTAAATTCTGCCTTGTGAAATTTAAATTTAAGCATTCTTGGCATCTAAGGTCAGAAATCTTTGCCGCAGGATTGAATATCCTTTGGTCAATATATTATAATGATTCATGAATTATATCAGCTTTTTCATTTTGCTTTTAAAAATCCCCATTTCAATTTCTGACCAAATATACTCCATGGATACCCTGAAGAAAATGCATGTTTCTGTGTTCCAGTTACTTGAACAATCTTTTAGAACAGGGGTGTCCAAAGTTTTTGGCTGGAGGGCCACATCATCTCTCTGACACTGTGTCGGGGGCCGGGGAAAAAAAGAATTAATTTACATTTAAAATTTGAATAAATTTGCATAAGTTTACATAAATGAATATTTCAAAGATGAACTTATATGAATGAATGAAGGTCTTGCAATAGCTCAAGGCCTATAAAAGCCCTTGCACGAAGCAAGGCTGGCCTTTCCTTTGCTGCCTCTGCTGCATCACAGACATGAAACAGCAAGCAGTGGAGGGAGCCGTCATCCCACAGCTCATGCGAGAGGTCAGACAGTCGCTCTCATGCTGAGAGCAGTTGCGTTGGGCCAGTGCAGGCTCCAACAAACCTCCAGAGGCTCATTGGAGACTGGGAGCTCCCTGAGGGCAGCATTGAGAAGCCTCAAGGGCCACATGTGGCCCCAGGGCCGGGGTTTGGGCACCCCTGTTTTAGAAGAATCAATGCTGATGTAAGTGATTGAAAATAACTTATAAATAAATACTACATTTTAATCAGATATAACTCTTGCATATGTAGATGGCTCTTATCATGGAAAGATACTGAAAGACTAGTGGCTGAATATATGTTGAAGCTATTACAATTCTTTTTAATAGGCAGGTCTTTAACTGGAAAAAAAGCTTTGAATTTTGTTAATTAATTTGGATCTGATTTGCTTTGCGCCTCAATAGTTGAGAACCTGTAGTTCAAACTCATTAGCTGTTGGCCAGTTCAGACCTCTGGAGGATATGAGTTTAAAGCATTTTGGATCAGCTACAATGCCCCACTCTTACCATGCTTCTTTTCCTCTCCAACCTGCCTACTCAAAAGAAAAGGGAGGCAGACAGCTTTGAGAGGATTAAGTAGATTCAGAATATCCCTCTAATTGTGCATGACTCATTGAGGTCCCTTTTTCAATCTATGTCATGATTTAGTAATGACATCATAACTCTTCACCATACAGGGCTATCTTTCTACCTTCTCTTATAAAATATGAAATATAAAATATGGAAATATTTCTACTTTTTAAAAATAAAATATGTTTGATTCAGCCCTTTGGCTGCTGTACTGGGATTACAATACAGCACAAGTGAATGGAGCCCTGTTTCTCCATTCTCTTCCTGCCTCAGGTCCCAATTCTGTCGTCTTCCTCCTGGCTGATGAGCTGCACCAAGGAGGTCTGTACTGTATCCAGTGTGGGGGAGGGGATGACATGATTGGGAAATAAAGGTTTCCTTACCGTATTCTGCCATGCCATGATTTCCTATGGATCTACATGAACCTGAGCCAAGTAGATCCACACTTGCCCTTTGCAAGGACTTCTTACCCATGGCTGGCACAAGTCCTTGGGTCACTCAAACACATTGAGTTTAAAGGAGGAGTTTACAGGAGATGCAGAATATTCGCTGCATCATTGGTGCCAGTATGTGCCCCCTGCCTGCCCTCAATTCCCTACCCTGTTCCATTCATCTCCTGCCCATGCCACCAGCCCACTTTGCCTGGTAGAGGCAGCAAAGTTAATCAGGAAGCCACCAGAATCACTATAGTTTGCAGTGGCAGTTCTAAAATGTCTACTGACAGCATTCTGTGTATATCTCCATAAACCTATTTACAACAGTGCTAATCCCTTTCCTCAATAGTCCTGACCCCGGTTAGAACTGGGGATGTCAGCACATGTGTAGGAATGCCTAACAGGAAGCAACCTGATACTGGATCAAACTTTTGGTCCAGTCTCAAACTGTTCAGCTAAACTGATTGGCTATAACTCCTCAGGATTTATTTCAGGCCAGAGTCTTTCCCTGTCCTGTCTGGAAATGTCAGGGACTGAACCTGGGACCTTCCACCTGACAGGAATTTGTTCTACCACTGAGTTCAACTCCACCTCCTGAATTAGAGGTAAGTGCAGGATAACTACAGGAGATGGATGTGAGGAAAGTAATGTGAGAACGAAGCACGGTGCCTATATTGGACCAGCAGCCCAATCCTAACCTGCACTGTATCCAATGCAGGTAAGGAGGTGGCTGGAGGTCAACTAGGGGTAAGGGAATATCTTGATGTTTTTCACATTTGGATATAAGCTTCAAACTCCTAGATTCGGAACACCACAACTATTCAGAATACTGGGCAGCAAGTTCCATGTATTATTCTTAAGCAGAGGTTTTTGAACAAGAGATCACTGTGGTTTTCTCATTCTGTTTTTAATCTATGTCATTTTAAAAGATACATAATTGGCTCATAAGAAATCAAATTAGGAAATGGAAAACAACTAGTGTGGGCAGATCTTCACAATCAGGTTTTTAAACTGCCATGTTATGTTCTTTATTTTAATAGTTATGTCAATAAAAGTAATCTGTTCCCTTCATTTTCCTATAATCAAAGAAATATCTATTAATAGTAGCACCTATTCAGTGTTAGCAACGCACATGCAGAAGCCTTCCATGAACTGATCACCCCGTTTTTGCCAATGGCCTCCTTTGGTTCCCTGGCAGCCATGATACTTTGTCAGTCAGAGCTTTGTTCTGGAGTGTGAGACATTGCTTCTCCTGACCAAGATCATGCTATGACTATTGATCAGAATGGAAGGGGGGAATCTATGAGCCACCCATCTCCAAGGTTTTGCAAATAGGACTCCCCACCTTGACATGATCTTGTTTGCAAGCACAAATCTTCCTGAAAATAAATTATGCTTAACTGCCCGGTGGCCAGAGCAGCTGGGCAGTCTTCAGATTGTCTCTCCTACCAATGACAGGTGCAATACGGGCAGGATGACCAGATACAAAGGAGGACACAGTGCCTACACCTTTAACCATTATATAGCAGAGGAAATTTTGGCAGGTGTAACTTTTTAAACCTTTCCATGTTGAGTTGCACCTGCAAAAATTCCTTCTTCAATACAGTGGTTCAGTGGCATTCCTGGAGGTCTCAGTGCCCAGGGCAACCCCCCATTTTCTGCCCCCCCCCGCCCCTGACATAATTGCAGTGATGTCATCGTCACCACAATTATTTCTGCTCAGCTACTTTGAGACAGTGCCCTAGAAAGGCAGCATGCTGGGAGTTGCGATGCTGCCTCTCTAGGGTGCCCTCTCCCCTCCTCCGGAGGAGAGGAAATGGGTGCCCTAGAGCATCTGCATGCCGGGAGTTGCAGCTCCTGATGCGCTGCCTTTCTAGGATGCCCCTTTTGTCTCCTCCTATAAAGGAGGAGGGGAGAGGGGGCGGTCCAGTCCAGCACTGAGTCACTGCTGAAGCAGCAGCTTCTTGCTGCCTTTCCACAGCACTCCTGGGCACCCCTCCTCCACGGGGATTTAGTGTAGATTGGGCTGTTAATCTATATGAATTCCAATGCTTCCATGTTTACTTGGATGCCAGAAGTACTACATGTAAAGGCTCCCACCTATATAGTTGGGTATCTCTATAGATGATACATTAACATGTTCTCAGAATGAAATAAACTTTACGTGGTCATGGACTGCCATGAAAGTAACTGAAAATGTAGCAGCATCTTTTAAGGTTGGCACAAAAATTCAAAAAAAAAAAAACACACCCTGAAATCCCCACCCCTCCCATATTTTGGGAAAGGTTCAGTCACCATTGTCACCCAAAGTGTCAGGGAGAGATTAGGGGAAATTCCAAACCCTGGCAGGCTGCAACCCACACCCTCTTTCACCAGTCAAATCCATCTAGCCATTGAAGAAAATGTCTGCTTATAACACCATAAGCGTCCAGGTTCTTTTGAAATACATTCCCTTGTTCAATAAAATGTACAGCACTTAATCTTCAAAAGAAGAACTTTATTACAAGAAAAGGTTAATACTTAAGGGAGCACTTGTTGTTCCATAAACATTAGTATTGTGCATTTACTATAGCATTCAAAACCAGAAAAGTTAGCTAGCTTTTCTACAGGAGAGTAAAGTTACTGAGGCTGCAATCCTAACCACACTTTCCTGTGTGTAAGCCACACTGAACAAAATAGGACTTACTTCTGAGTAGACCTAGTTAGGATTGTACCCTGAGTTACCAACATTACAGGACAGTCAGCAGCATAACACTCCATCAGCTGCCTTCTAACATGCTCCAGCATAAGGACTGCTAACCCAAGCTTCCCCCATCTTGCTGTCCTCTCTTAAAGGAAAAGGCCACTTGCCCAACCCTGTGACAGGTTCTACACAAGCAGAAAGGGCTGAGAATTTTCAGATGAAGTCAAACAAGTTTCTACAAGACAGATGAGATTACACAGTGTGTTTTGGCTCAACCATAGTGTGGATGGTATGGGTTAAGGCAGGGGTCTCCAAACTTTTTGGCCAGAGGGCTGCATCAGATATCTAGTATGGTGTTGAGGGCTGGAAAAAAAAATTAAATATAAAATTTAAATAAATAAATTGGAGATGGAACTTAGGTGATTGAATAAATGAATGAATAGGCTCATTCATTCAACCTCTCTGGCCCTCAGAACACCCTCCAGGTGCAATCAGAGCACAGTTATGTTCATGTTCAGTTGAGTGGGGCAGAGGCTTTCAGGGGACAAGAGGTTGGTCGCGGGCCAGAAAGAGGCTTGCTGTAGGTTGCATCTGGCCCCGGGGCCGGGGTTTGGAGACCCCTGGGTTAAGGAGACTTCAGACCTTATATCTAGTACCCAATGTGTATAATCCTTAATGGAGTTGGTCAGTGAACATATCTCATACAAAATGGTTGGCTTAGCCAGCTTTGAATCCAGATTTCCACAGCAATAATCATTGTCATCTCTGAGAGCTCTACCTACCATCTATTCAGCTCCTAAAATTCTATTGTCTCAATTGGATCCGTGGGTCATATCCATTGTCATTCGTTGTAAAAGACTGATCAGTTCAAAGCAGATATAGGAAATGCAAATGTCTATTGTACTGTAGCAACACCCTTTTCCCTTTTACCCATGGATCTTTTGTAATTTACAAACAGTTACAACAATTAAATAATTCAAATGTAAATCTCTCCCGCATTCTAAAATAAAATGGATGAGAGATGTGATCCTTTACCTATCATACACTGAAAAGTTGCATTAATTTTATTTCCTGGTGTGGCATTTGAAATGCTTCCCATGCAGGAAGGAAAGGTTTTGGTCTCCACATGTCAAATACGTTAAATGTATAATTGAATTATATTTGCAGCTGTTAATTAGCATAATCATAGTAGACTCTGGTAGATACGTTGTCATTAGTACTACAGAGGGGAAAAGAGATTCAGTATTAACAATTAGTGTCTTCCATTTCAATGAAAGGAAGCAATAAAATCTCAAATGCAGAATGGGGTATATATTGGATGGAAAATGAGACTTGCAGAGATTGTTGCAAAGAGACTGTTGGTTGTGTAAGGAATAAGTTTTTTTTCTTCCCATGGAAGTCACCATGCTAGATATGATGGGATTGATGTGTGTGCATGTAGATATAGGAATGAGCACCTGAAAGAATCATAGTTGCAATCCAGAGATGCACTAAGAATGGGAGCTTGATCTCGCAATCTTCTACCTGGGCTGAAAACTGATGCATGCTTACCTGGAAGTAAGGCCCATTGAATGCAGTAGGACTTACTTCTGAGTAAACATGCAACCAATTCTGCCATTGTTTTAATTCCACAATGCTGCTTGATAATGAGCTGAGGTCAGCCACGAACCTCCGCAGCCCCGCGCCTGGGGCAAAGCTCCGTGATGGCACCTCCCCACAAGCTATCACCACCCCTGTGCAGATATCTGCCCCCCCTCCACTCACCAGAGGTTCATGGAGCCTTGCACGACCACAGCCCACACCAGAGAAACCTCTGTGAGGTTCCCTGGTGCAATAAACTGTGCTTCTGGCAAAGTGGAAACACAGTTTCTGCCCCCTTCGGGAGCCTCAGGGAGGCTAGCGGCTGGCGCCAGGGCATTTGCCCCAGGGAAGTCTATGGTAGGCATGCAACTGGCTGAGATGAAGTATCTTTGGACTCTGTTTTAAAATGGGAGAACGTGCACACATAATTCTGCTTCCTTATTTGTATCCTGTCGTTCCAGGAAGTTAAGGGAAACATATATTGTTCTTCACCCTCCCCCCATCTGTCCTTACAACTACTCAGTGAGATAAGCAGGTAAGAGTGATTGGCCCGTGAGCTTTGTGACTCAACAGGAATTTGAATCCAGGTCTCCCATTTCCTAGCCCAGCACTCTAAATTACTATACTCTATCCTTGCTCTCACACTAGTTTGTTAAAAGCTGAGCAAGCCATGGACAATTCAGTGCAATAAACAGCAAATAAATGTGCTAGTGGATCATAATCTCTGATCCTAAGAGAAGCTGAAATGCTCACACTGGTCAGCCACTGCAATAACTCTGTCCAGCTATAAAGAGGGGCAGCAGATAACATATCATCATATTAGGGTAGGGAACAGCCCTGACCTGGAAGAAGATTATGATAATCTGACCACTCCTATTCATCTTAAATGATTCTTTTTGATAGGCAGAATTGGAAAGAAGGGGTACTTGCATGTCACACACACCATGGTTGGCCAATGCATCATGGGCTGCAATACAGTTCTTGGGAATCCTGACTTTTGTGTTCCATTGCCACATTCTTTCTTCTGGTAATACATGTCACCCCCTAGAAATAGGAGCGTGTAGCACACCAGAATGTGAGTTTGACAAAGGCTCACCAGACATATATATTGTCAAAGATCAAGCACACACTTGGGTGAACATTCCTTGTCCAGTGCAAGTTTATTCATATTTCAGAGGGAATGTGCTTATAATGTATACAAGGCAGCATGGGCAAAGATCTGATTTGAAACTAGTTGCCCACATGTTGTTATCGGTTACAAAGTAGTTCAAATTTTATATTGCAGCATGATGCATAGGGAGGGCTTCTATGGAAAAATATAAGTGAAGACAATTTTTGGCTTTTAGAATATCAGTGGGTCGATCTAAACACGTGTCATTATTTCCTTGTTTTAACATGTAAATTCTAGGCAGTAACAAGAGCTACAATTTCTATCATAGTTAGCATTTTGTTGTTTTTGTTTCTGGCTTTTTTTTGCAACGACAAAGCTTAGAGCTTTTACAGTGCCCCACTTTTGGCCGTGATTCAAATTGCTACTTTAGCTATACCAAGGATTTGGCATGCCTAATGGAAAATTTTACTTTTTTTTCTTTGAACGGTAGACCCTAATGCTATATCATAAACTGATTTTGAAACTTCCATCAGTCTCAAGGCAATAGCAATAATAATAAAGTGCAATATTACTGCAACGTTCTCCTAGTAGAATTAAAGTATAAGAAGAACATAAAAAATTATATGTTTTATCTGGCCCCTTGTCTGCAGCGCTGGGATTACTATACAGCACAACTAAATGGAGCCCTGTTTCATCTGCTCTCCTATATAATATGTGGCACAGCATGTGTAGTGATAGGACACCACTGAAGCTTTAGGTTTACAGAAACTTAAATCCTAACCACAATTTCCTGAGAGTAAGCCTCATTGAACAAAATAGGACTTGCTTCTGAGTAGACCTGGTTAGCATTGTGCCCACAGATTTACATTCCTGGACTATCCATCTAGATCAAAGTTTTCAAAGTGCTCAAAGTTCCGACCGCTGAGCCGGGAATACATTCCCTGGTGCAAACAGCACTTAGCTTTTCAAAGCGTGTGTCTCTCTATATCCTCTGATTGGGACAACATGATGCTCTGGGCAGTGATGTCTGCCCAGAAAATCCAGGCACAATGCCCACTGGAGCATTGCATCATAGATGCAACTGGCCAGAGCGTTGTGTTGTCCTGATCAGGAGACATGGAGAGACGCGGCGTCACAGGAGGGAAGGATTCAGCTGAACACCAGATCTGGCCCTTGGGCCAGGGTTTGCTGCACCCTGATCCAGATAATCTATAGATGATGGTATGGGAAAATCCACATTTAAAACAAAACAAAACAAAACCCAAAATTCCTAGTCACTTCTTGTTCTGTTCCATGCTGGAACAACAGCATGAACAATAGAACAACAAACATGAAAGAAGAACTTTGCCTCTAGACGTTTTGACATCATTTCCCATAGAAGAGTGATTCTGCCTCATTCTTGACATGAATTAGAAGTCAAGGTGGGCAGGTGGTATGGACCAGTGGTCGAGCTGTTGTACTGCCTGAAGAGCTAAGCAGGAGCAACTCAGGTCATGCCCATGGAGGGGAGATTTGAAGTCAAGCCAACAACATCGCTATTACCCATTAGGAGAGGATGGAGTCGCTGATGAGCAGTGGAGGTTGGAAAAGATCAACTGGCAAGAATGGCTGAGACACTGAGAACCTATCTGGGCTTGATTTACAGTTGCCTGCAGAAGCTTGACGATCAGCCTGAAGAAAACACAGGTCATGGTTCAGGATGTGGAATCACCTCCCTGCATTACAATCTCTGTACATGAACTGGAGGTTGTCCATGACTTTGTGTACCTTGGCTCAACAATCTCCGACACTCTTTCTCTCGATACCGAGCTAAACAAATGCATCAGTAAAGCAGCTACCACGTTTTCCAGTCTCACAAAGAGAGTCTGGTCCAACAAGAAACTGACGGAACATACCAAGATCCAGGTCTACAGAGCTTGCGTCCTGAGTACACTTCTGTACTGCAGCGAGTCATGGACTCTTCGCTCACAACAGGAGAGGAAACTGAACGCTTTCCACATGCGCTGCCTCCGACGCATCCTCGGCATCACCTGGCAGGACAAAGTTCCAAACAACACAGTCCTGGAACGTGCTGGAATCCCTAGCATGTATGCACTGCTGAAACAGAGACGCCTGCGTTGGCTCGGTCATGTTGTGAGAATGGATGATGGCCAGATCCCAAAGGAACTCCTCTCTGGAGAACTCATGCAAGGAAAGCGCCCTACAAGTAGACCGCAGCTGCGATACAAGGACATCTGCAAGAGGGATCTGAAGGCCTTAGGAATGGACCTCAACAAGGTGGGAAACCCTTGCCTCTGAGCGGCCCACTTGGAGACAGGCTGTGCAGCATGGCCTCTCCCAGTTTGAAGAGACACTTGGCCAACAGTCCGAGGCAAAGAGGCAAAGAAGGAAGGCCCATAGCCAGGGAGACAGACCAGGGACAGACTGCACTTGCTCCCAGTGTGGAAGGGATTGTCACTCCCGAATCGGCCTTTTCAGCCACACTAGTCGCTGTTCAAGAACCACCATTCAGAGCGCGATACCATAGTCTTTCGAGACTGAAGGTTGCCAACAACAGCAGAAGCTCGATAGTCAGGAAAGATAATCACACTGTGAAGGATTATCTGGTGAACTGAGCGCCTCTCACAGAACAATACTGTAAAAACCCCATTGAAAAATGGTGGTTTAAGATTCACCTACCTGTGCAAACTGCATTAAATGCTGTATCAAAACAAAGAAATGTGGTATATAAATAATTAAAATACATAAATAATTAACAAGGTTTCCTTCATTGTAGTGACAGTATAAGGAATTCTGCTGCTGTCCCAAAGGGATTAAAAAACAAAAATCCTCAATGACTTTTTAAATAGCAGTCTCAGTTCGAGTTCTGCACAGTTTCAATGATGAGCAACTTTGTGTCATTTGAAGTCCTTGCAGGAAGAAAAACAACATTAAAAAAATGAAAAACCCAAGATCTAATGCAGGGTTCAGCAGAAGGTAGTTTCCTGTGAAGAATATTGGCCTAGTTATAACTTGGTCTGATCCACCAAGGTTGTTCACATGTTCTTAAGGAAATCCACAAGTCCCAACCACTGACATTTCTCAGTTTGAGCCCAACTCATGGACTAAGAGGTGTGGTCAAAATAAACAAATTGGGGGGTTCTAAGGTCCCCCTACACACAAAGAAGGGGCAAGCTCCCCAAAATTGACTTCGAATCCATAGCTCAAAGAATCTGGGTCCAGCATCACCAGCCCTTTCCAATATCCTTTATTTACCAGGGGGTTAAAGTAATCTCCCATTGCTCCCATTCTAACCTCCCATTGCTTCCCTTCTAAATGCATTCCTGCAAAGGAAGGAGCCTTTGCTGAGACAAACTCTCATCAACCCTTTCATCTTTCTTCTTGTGTTGAGAGAAGAGACCAAAAAATTGTGTGGAGCACACTTTAATCTTGGTGTACTGCTTCCAGGTAACGGGGCAGGGGGAGAGAAATAAGCATCCTTTGGAAGAATAATTGCTGCTGTGGTTAAAAGGTGTGTTTGAGGAGGGTGGATGTCTGGCAAGGAGATTGTTGAAGGGATGGAAAAGCGCACACAATCATTTTCCGATCCTCAAAATGGCTAAGGAAATAATCCAATTCCCCCCCCCCCACAATTTGGGGACCAGGATAAAGAGTGGATCAGTGGTTCTCAATCTTCCCAGGAGATTTACTCCCAGGATAAGTCTTTGTGGGGGCCGGGGGTGGGGGTAGCGCAATGATCCCCAGGATCGTGCCCCTGTGGGGGGAGGGGGGCTATTTTTCAATAAACTACATGTGCGTCCAGGGTCCAGGGGGTGAGGGGAGCCCAACGCAGCACTTGCAGGGCTTTCCGCGGCTTTTAAACAGTGACAGTTCCAAGCGCGATTAAACCCAAAGTGGAAGTTCCGGTTTAATCGCACTTGGAACTTTCACTGTTTAAAAGCCATGGAGAGCCTGGCAAGCGCTGTGCTGGTCTCTCCACACCCCCTGGACCCTGGGAGCACATGTAGTTTGTTGAAAAATAGCCCCCCCTCCTCCCGCAGGGGTGTGAGCCTGGGGATCGCTTTGCTGCTTTCTCCCTGCCCCTTAAAGGGAACGGAGCATCTTTACACAAGCTGGTGGGTTGCAACCCACCAGTTTGAGAACCACTGGATTGGATAATTTCCAAATCATTTAGAGGTGAACCTTGCCCATCTCTACCTGTTCTCCCTCTAACCTCTAAAAATCGCAGGTAGAGGAACTGTCACAAAAGGCAAGGAAACCAGGCTCCCTCGTCCTTAGAGCACTAGTATAGCCAGAGGGGGATGGCGTGGTGAAACTACTGTAGGTGCTGCAACATGCTGTGTAAGTAGCCCCTCCCACTTGCCATTGCTACCCAGAATGGCTCCGAAGTTGAATGGCAGGGGCTGCTTACTCAGCATGTTGCAGCACCTACAGTACTTACTGCGCTACCCCCTTCTGCCTATGCTACTGCCTTAGGGCACTGCTCAAGTGATTACAGATATAGATGCCTTTGTCAGGGTCCAGCAGGGTCAATCGCAAACAGCCTGTTTGAGGGCAGGTATGGATCAGGTCCACAAGTGGCAGCTGTGAGTCCAACAAGGGGTCACAGGTAGGTAACATGGTAGAAGACATTTAGAGGTTCCAGAAGGCAGCTGGTCTGAGGTGAGGTATGACACAGGAGTCTTCGTATATAGCTACTTCTCGTGATGGGTTGTGCCACTTTTCCTGGCTTTCTCATTTCACCCAATACTCCACTTTCTGCTGGAAAAGCGCAGGGAGTGTGTTGGACTATAACAGCTTTCTCTCTGTAATCTCAAAGCAGAGTTGGGAGCTTACAGCGACGATCATAATGGCTGAGGTAGAGCATTACAACTGCAAATCAAGTCTCCTGGGAATTCCAGCAAACTAGTCCTAGCATCAGAAAATGGAAACTCTGCTGGTATCTTTCTCCCTCCCTGTCTGTGCCTGAACCCTGCAAATATTTGAGCAGGGAGACTTTTAAAGCATCCTGCATTTCCCAGCTGAGTGTCTGTTGATTGAAGAGCCTCTCTGGACTTCAGCACTGAACTGCACTGCAGTATCTTCTTAGTATGACTGATTTCAGGGGGGGGGGGGGGCTTCTGCTGCTTGTTTCTGATCTTCCTAATTCTCCATGCTCTCTGCTTTTTTACATTGCCCAGCATCTAAGTTTCTCCTTAATAGCCTCACATAAGGCTAAAGCCATCGGTCTTTTGGGACACAGTTCACTAACTTGTAAAAAAAAAAGCCTTTCTTCAATCTTAAGTCACATCGATTTGAAGATCTGCCCCCCCCCCAAAAAAATGCCTTTAATAATTTTTTTTCTCCCTTCACAAATAGATTGAGAAAAATTGTGATTGTCCCCTTCTTTTGCATCTTTTTTTGCATCAAAAAACAAAACATGAAGCAACCAAAGCATTCTCCACCTGCAGTTGTCTCATAAAGCAATGTCAGTTGACTCCTATGTGACCATGTGCATTAATCATCCCAATACCCAGAGACTGTTCTTTCTCATCCATCAGATTCATATCAGTGGTTTCAGGGAAATTAGCCACAGACTTAAAATTGATGTAAAAATATATATATGGATGAGAAGCATTATTCCCACATTTGGATTCTTGTTCAGCAATCTCAAAATTAATGTTTTTATTTATTTTATTTTTCCTGTGTTTATACTGCAGTTAGGGTGATGTACTTGGTTCCTTCCCTTCTTTTGTCCTCACAATAACCCTGTGAGGTAAGTGAGGCTGAGAGAAATTGACTGGCTCAGGAAGTTGACTGGCCCAACCAATACATCTAGCTGTGTGTTAATTTCATATTACTTTGAATCTGCATGCTATGATTCTGCTCTGGGCTTACATTGTTGGGGATGCAAGTGGTTCAGTATGTTGGAATTTGAATGCAATGCTGCCTGCTGGACACTTGAGGGCAGCATGCTGTCCAGACACCTGAGACCTTTTATCTGCCCTCTATGATGCTTGTAAGAGGTGTGGTCCTTAATATTACTTTCTTCCCACCTTTCTCCATCCCCCCTCTCTCTTCCACACCATTAAAGCAGGAGGCTGGCAGGCCACCTCCTTCCCCTCTTTCCCCATACATCCATACAAACAGAACAGCTCTACTGTTCTCTGTTCCACATGTAGTAGGAACCTGTGATCACTCAGAAAATATGTAATTTTGGAAACTGTAAGTAAAGCATTTCTTTTGAAACCTTAACCAACCTCTGCTCCTGTATATGTTGATAGGAACAGCCTAGCAGGGTGGTGGATTTGACCATAGGACAAGCGACCTTCCACTGTTTGCTCTGCTTCCCCCCTCCTTTTCCAGCACAATGACCATGCAACAAATTCCCCTTGAGTCCCACTGCGGCTGCCAACTGAGGGCCCAATCCTATCCAATTTTCCAATGCTGGTGCAGACATGCCAATGGGGCATACACTGCATCCTGTGGTGGAGGGACAGTCACAGAGGCCTCCTCAAGGCAAGGGAACATTTGTTCCTTCACCTTAGGGCTGCATTACAGCAGCACCGGTGCTGGAAAGTTGGATAGGATTGGGCCCTCATTTGGTAGAGTTGGGCTGCAATCCTATGCACACTTTCCTGGAAGTAGGCCCCGTTGAACACACTGGAACTTACTACTGAATAGACCAGCATAGGATTGGGCCATTGGGTAAATTGGTCTCTTCCTCAGTCCCAGTTTTGAATCTGTAAAATGGGAATAACTGTGAGCTACTTCGTAGAGCTGTAAAATACTGAAATACAGGAGAACTAAATAACTGTCAATGAATCAATGTCTCTTTTCTCCTGAACAATATTATGAATTTTTTTTTAAAATTAGCATTGAGGTAGGTTGCATTAGGGAGCACAAAACTCACATATATGCTCAAAATACCTGTTTAAACAAAAAAAAAAGTATTAAATACCTGCAACAGTGGTTCTCACACATTTAGCACTGAGACCTACTTTTAAGAATGAGAATCTGTCAGGAGCCACCAGAAGTGATATCATGACTGGAAGTGACATCATCAAGCAGGAGCATTTTTAACAATCCTAGGCTGCAATCCTATCCACATTTACCTAGGAGTAAGTCCTGGGTACTATCGTTAAAAAAATTAAACATAGTAGCTTAAAAGTACAGGTCTGTAAGATTTCCCCAAATGCAGTCACATCCCATGGTAGCATCAAGTCTGATATACTAAAAATATAACAATGAAATGAATGGGGACCCACCTGAAATTGGCTTGTGACCCACCTACAAACCCACAGTTTGAGAAACACTGACCTACAATATATAATATTCTTAATATGAATAGCAAAATTCACTGTTGATAGTTCATTTCTGCTTAATTATATCCATCATTAAGTCAAATTGTCGATTAGAATTCTAGTATGTTTGACAACCCTTCCTACATGATTTACAGCACAATCCTAACCTGCACTGGTACAGGCAGGCCAGCGGGCCTGCAGTGTATACAGTGCGGGTTTGGGGCTGACTGAAGGCCAGCCTGGGGCAAGGGATCCCCCTTACCCCAGGTAACACTGAAGTATCCCCGATGGGGTTACAAGGATCCACACCACCTAAATTGGTGGCACAAATCCGAACAGCCTGGGGCTGGCTTAGGCTCCCGGGAACAGGGCTAGGATCTGACATAACTGCCAGATCCTGGCACCGCCTCCCACCGCCTCCCACTACCTGCCCGTCCGCCCAACGTCCACCCTTCCCACACACCCCTAGACTCCTGTCCCAGGGTTTGCATCGGCCTGCCCCAGGGGCCTGCATTGATGTGGAGAGTGGCGTGAAAGTGCCCCGAGAGTGGAGTGAAAGTGCTTTACAGCACATTTGTGACACTCATTGGCTGGTGCAAAGGACTTACACTGGCTGAGGAGGTGCTTCGGATTGTGCCCTTAATATTTTCTTTTTTAAAAAAAACAATCATTAATCTAATTGTATTACCTATTCTGAAAATTTCAAAGGATTATCGAACTCTGAGAAAGATTCTTAAAAATTCATGCAGGCATATACCTTTCCCATCTGTTTAAGAGATTTTAATTTGAAGATGTTTCATATTTAAAATTAGCAGCAAATGTGTCATTCTGATCTCTAGTAAAAATAAAAAGCGTCTTAACTCCAAATTATCATTTTACATCAGATTAAAGGCAGTAAAAGTTTGTCTTTTCCTGTGTCACATTTTTCCAGCATGACAATCAACTTCTTTTATAGCACTGAAAACTCAAACTAAGTACAATGCTAGTGCAGCAAGTTTGACAAGAGTTGGGAATTTAAAGAAGTGTTGGCCTCTTCTTTGCTGATCAATTGGATGTTTTACAAACCACAAAAATCTGGAGACTATCTGTCTCCATTTGATCCAAACTTCTTTTCCATTCATAGAACACTGTTTTGTTCCTAGAATGGGGCAATTGCACCTTGTCCTCCTCTTCTGCACCTCCCTGTTCCCCCTGCTCTTAAGGGTTGGGGACACCAAAACAGAATTGCATATGGTGTGATGATTGCAGCCAGAAGGGGAAAATCAACCCAGACCAACGACCCTTAAATGAGCAGAAGTGCCCAGTCCAAATGAAGATTTTTGGATGCTTGACACATGCAGCCGCAGTGCATGCTGTATCTAATCCTCCTTCCCAGGCCCAATCCATGGGTCCAACATGGAGCAATGCATATTTGTGCCAGTGATTTAACAGGCACAGGTTCAAGTTGCCCCATTGTAGCTGCTGGGGTTTTCCCTGGGAGACCTCCAGCATGCAGAATCTGCCCCTGCTCCTCTTCCGCAGGATGCAGAACAACAGAACAAGCCATACTAATGCCACTGCACTGGTATGGGGGAGTTTAGTTAGGAATGTGCTATTTGTCGCTTCTCCATTTGTTGGAAAGTTTTAATGCTGCTGAGCATTTTCTTCATCTTGCTGTCTGCCAAGAAGTCCATCCTGCTGTGTGTTTTGGTGGTCTCTTCCCCATAGAGACTCCTTCCATTTTGGTGGTGCTTTCTTCCCTGCTGAAAGCATTCACATTTCTGCTTGGTAATGCTGACCTGCAATCAGGAAGCCTCTTGCAGAGCCTTCTTGCTCTGTCTGATAACTGCCCTCACCCTTGGAGGCATTTTTATCCCCTGTAACCTGGAATCTTGCAGCCTTGCCCTTGCTGCTTTGAAGGACTTTGTACTCAAAACCTGCCCAGCAGAATAGTAATGGTAATGTCTCCTTCAGTTCTCTCTCTCTCTCTCTTCCTCCCTCCCTCCATTCTCATCTGCCTATTTCAATGCTTCCTGTTAAGTTGCCTTCTTCTGCTGGTGGCTGACTGGAAAGGAAACCCAAATTAGCTCAGCATCATTCAGTCACCTTTTCCAGCTGCTTGTCTAAACCCAGCTATTTACATGTATTCTACATACAATCATTTAATGTTCTGTTAGAGAGGCTGGAGATCCCCTCAAAACCGCATCTAGGAAGCATCACCCAGAACCAGTCCAGGCAATAACTTATGTCAATTACAGACCACATTCATCTAGTCTACCTTATAGCAGTGCTAGTTATAGGAATCCACAAGTTTTAGGATTCAGGCAACCCCAGCCAGCAAATTTCCAGCCCCAAGACTCAGAGAGAAGAAATGGCCAATTCAGCTGTTCCCAACCTCAGAGTTGCCCACCATTTTCTGAAGTTAGATCCATCTTTTCATAACAGTATTTGGCGACATCTTGTCAAGCTGGGCAGAAACATAGACAAATACATGGCCAGCCTACATGTGTTCTGCTTCCAGCTTTGTCAGAAGCAAAACGGCGAGAAGAACTTAAGCATGGAGGTGCTCTGCAAGTGTATTCATTAGTTAAACCAGGATAAATAACCTTCCATCCTAGGATTAAGGAGAAGAGAATAGTAGGAAATGAGCAATTTCTAGTAGGACCCCAAAGCAAAGACTGAATCCTATGTGTGAAAAGGTTCATTCTTAAACGTAAGAAAAAGGACTTAGGGCACAATCTAATCCCTGAAATGGGCCGGCGCAAGTCTCTTGCGCCAGCCCAGAGTGTTGCAAACATTCCATAAGGCATGTTTGTGACTCCATTCAAGCAGGCCGGGCCAGTGCACAGATTTGCATCGGCCCCCCAGAGGCTGTATCTAGCCTCCGCACCAATGGATCCCAGAAAGTCCACGCTAGCCATGTTGGGGCCGTGTGGGGGTCTGGGGGTGTGGGGAGGGCAGGAATGAGACGTTTCAGGGCAGGGGAGGGTGGGTGACAGGCATATTCTTTGCTCCTGGCTGAACCACAACCAACCCCAATCCCAGTCTTGATACAGGGCAGACCAGCCAGCCTCCTGTTCCAACGCAAGATAGGATTCGGCTGCCTAGGCTCAATCCAAAAAGTGCCCTAGGTTGGCACAAGTACCAGCATCCCAGTATCGCAAAAGTGCTGCAAGGCACTTCTGTGATGACTCAGGAGCAGGTTGCAATGGTAGAAGGATGTGGATTGGACTGCTCTTCCAGGATCCAACCCCAAACCTGGTAAGCAAGCATCAGCCTGAAAGGCCGGCATGAGGACTTGGGGATGGAAGGAGGAAAGGAGTTTTGGAGGTGTTCCAGGGCAGGGTAGGGAGGGTGGACAGTCAGTGGGTCAGAGGGAGGATTGGACCTGGGAGGGGGTGTTAGGAGCTAGCTGTTAGGTTGGATCCTAACCCCCCCCCCTTCTGAGTGGCCTTACACTGGTCTTTATGCTAGGCTACTTGGTTTGCGCCACCTCTTTAAGGGGACACAGATCCAAGTAGTCCCATGGGGCTGCTGCCCCACAACACAGGGTAAGGGAAACGAATTCCCTTACTCTGAGTTGCTCTGCAACATGGCCCAGCTCTGCTTTGGATGCAGTGCAGGCCAGTCAACCTGCCTCCTCCAGGTCATGTTAGGATTGGGCTGCCCATAACGCAAAAAGGAATAGAAGCACTTTTGAATTGCTAACTACAACTTGCTCACTCCACCGATATCGGGGGGGGGGGATGAGGAAAATGTCTTTTTTGCTTTCTCATTTATAAAGCAACTTTGCTGCTGCTGCCAAGATGGTGATGTTACCTCTACTGTAACTTATTATACTGTTTTGAAATTTGCAAAATGCTTCCCAGCAATGACAACAGTGATAAAGAAAAATGAGTATACCATGGACAATGGATGGCTTTCTCACGCGACCTTCAAGCCTCTTGAAAATGGTCGTCTGTCTCCATTGTAACTAGCCAAAGTCTGAGAATCAAACCAAGCTGCCAGCGTTGTTTACACTTTTCCATCGACAGTTTCATTTTTATCTCTGTACATATATTGATCATGACGAATACCCATCTGTTGCCGATACTGATGAAAGAAGTGCCTCCTGAAACATATTTCATCTGCAGTGTGAATTATGCAACTCTGCTCACCGCTAATATACTGTATACCATTAGAATGGTATACCTCATTAGAATCTGCATCCATTCATTTCCCTATTTAACATGTACAATTAAAACCAATAATAAAGACAACTTCTCAGCCTCAAGATTATGCTGTATCTTTTTTCTCAAAGTTAGACTCATCATATCAAGGTAGAGTTCTATCTATCTTGTTTTCTTCCTCGTGTCGCACTTCTTGGGTTCTCAGACCAAATCACCTATATTCAGTTTCTTAAGGAAGCCCCTTTCACTGCTGTATATATAGACACAGTGTTTTTGTCTGCTTATGCCAGTTTTGTCAAACTCACCTGTGCTAGGTATCAGTTGTTGAGCGAAATCTATCATGAATATTTCTGGTCATGCAGTTGACTTAATCCATACTTGAACAGGAGAGTTAATAATAATAATAATAATAATAATAATAATAATAATAATACAGATATTTATATACCGCCTTTCTTGGTTGTCAGATTTCTCCTCAGACTTTAATTCAAGGCGGTTTACATAGGCAGGCAATAATAAATCCCAAAAGGGATTTTTACAATTGAAGAAGGTTCTGTCTTTCAAGAACCACATTTCAGATGGATCTTTAATGATCTGGTATCACATTCTGGCCTCCAGTTTCCTCCCACACCGGCTGACAGTGGCCAAAGAGCAGGTGCAATAACTCAGCATAACTTGGCTAGGCTTGTCAGCTGCTTCAAGGTCTCGCTGTTCACGGTGCCGGTGGCCTCGAACTGGCGACCTTCAGATGTTATCTTCAGGCTCTACCTTCTAGACCAGGGGTGTCCAAAGTTTTTGGCAGGAGGGCCACATCATCTCTCTGACACTGTGTTGGGAACCGGGGAAAAAAAGAGTTAATTTACATTTAAAATTTGAATAAATTTATATAACTTTACATAAATGAATATATTAAAGATGAACTTATATGAATGAATGAAGGTCTTGAAATAGCTCAAGGCCTATAAAGGCCTTGCAGAAAGCAAGGCTGGCCTTTCCTTTGCTGCCGCTACTGTATCACAGACCTGAAACAGCAAGCAGTGGAGGAAGCCCTCATCCCGCAGCTCACGCAAGAGGTCAAACAGTCGTCCTCACGCTGAGAGCAGTTGCATCGGGCCAGTGAGGGCTCCAACAATTCTCCAGAGGGCCAGAGATTCATTGGAGACTGGGGGCTTCCTGAGGGCCGCATTGAGAGGCTTCAAGGGCCGCATGTGGCCCCAGGGCCGGGGTTTGGGCACCCCTGCTCTAGACCAGACCTCCTGCCCAGACCAGACCTAATAAAGTAATAAAGTCACCATATGATTTGCAACTCAAAGGTATACTTGAAAACCACCGTTCTGAGCAGTATAGGGTCTGACAGTGGTTTTCAATCTTCTTGGTGCCGCGACTCATCTCGTCCTCTGTGATGGGTCACAATGTAGGAATGACTTACAGGGAGGGTGGAGAGGCCTCTTCTGGATTGTGCCAGGCCAGCATCAACCCACTCTACTGGTCTTTGCAGGCCTCAGAATGGTCCACAGAAGCCTCAGAAAAGCCACCTTGGTTTTCGGAAACCCTTGCCTGGCCATTCTGAGGTCTGAAGAAGCCGGTAGAGTGAGTTCCCGGCCTACCACAACCCAGAAGAGGCACCCTCCCAGTGATTAATCTGGCTTCCATAAAGGTTCTGATTTGGAGCCCCTTGGAAAGTGAACTATAAACATTTAGAAAAACAGCTGCTTTGAACCCATGGACCAGAACTGGCTATAAATCAAATAAATAAATTCATCTTGTAAAAGCACTACTGAAACCTCTAAGAAGATCATAATGGCTCAGAGTTGGACGTGGGAGGTAGGAAGTTAGGACTTTAATGATGTTGACAATTAATTAGACACTGACAAACTCTGGAGGATTTATTCAGCTCAAACATCTAGTCCTGTCTCTGCCATCTGTCAAATCTACTGTCAAATAGACTACCAGCAGAGCCAGCTTGGAACACTGATCACCTGATCATCACTGTTCTTATTTTTCTCTTATTAAATGTAAAAACATAAGCCTTCCTACATGCACGTGTCTTTTTCCATTCTAATGTTCAATTCAGGCTCACCATTTTGATCATTCATATTCCAATTTGAATAATAAAGTCACAGGGAGTGCTTCATTGTTTTGGAACAGTACCCTTGCACAGGTTTTTTGGTATTATTGATGGTGAGATGTACTACATAAATGTAAACTCTTATTTTAATGGTAGCCGCATTTGCTCATGCAATTGCTGCCATATCTGCTCTTAATGGCGAACCTCTCTATCTCAGGGCTTAAATATGGAAATTGAAATATAAAGCTCTAGTGTTCACTTCTTTTCAGTAATATACTTGAGCCAATTTTTCTTACAGATGATGAAAGTATAAGTTAACTGGCTTTAAACGCAATATATGAAATTTATATTTTTTTTGTATTTTAAGACAGAATTGCACTGGTAATTTTATCTCTCAACTGATATCTTATAAGTGATCTCTTGCTTAAGCAGTTCAGATCATTCCTATAAATTCCCCCATACTCATATTTGAAGTGGAACTATATGAATTTTTTGGTGACAAAGGGTTATAAATAGATGTTGCATGAGTGGAGTGAAGCTCATTCAGGATAACATTTCCACTCTCTCATTCTCACACTAGCCTCCACCCTTGATGGCCAATGGAAACAAGAGAATAGGGAACGGAAGGGATGTGGGGAATTGCAGGGGGAGGGAATGGCTAAAACTCAGGTGGAAGCAGAGTAGTGTATCCCAACACTCAAGAACAGGGTTTCGAGATTGGCTGTGGCAGTGATTTTCAACCTTTTTCATCTCATAACACACTGACAATGTGCTAAAATGGCCAAGGCACACCTTGCTGTTGATGGGGAGCTCATATCTCCCAATGGCCTTACTAATAAATGACCCTTCCCCTAACTCCAGCAGCACATCTGCAGAACATCCAAGGCACACCAATCTGCCATGGCACACTGGTTGAAAATCACTTGGCTAGGGCGAGCAGGGTGTCAGAGTGCCCACGATTGAGCATGCTTTTGCTAATGTAATGTCTATATGCAATATAATTTTAGTATATGGTAATACCTTGGACTTTTGTCTTGTTAGGGACCAGAGCATGGATGAAAGTCAAAAACAGGCGAATGTCAAAGCATAGGCTTATGTAGCTTGCAAATGTCTTCTGGCTGGTGAAAAACCGAACATATAATATATGTGAATGTGTATGAAACCTAAATAAACAGGAATTTAAAAAAAAAAAAACATAACAGTGTTGCCAAATGTCATGGATGGCTGGATGAAATCGGCCAAATGAGAGAAGCACGTGGATGAAATTTGAAAAGTGGCTACAACTGAAAATGGCTGAAAGAGCAAAGTGATGGCTGTAGCTGTGAATTATTTAGCACAGTGGTTCTCAAATTTGTAGCAATGGGACCCACTTTTTCGAATGAGAATCTGTCAGGACACACCAGAAGAGATACCATGACTGGAAGTGATGTCATCAAGCAGAACAGTTTTAGCAATCCTAGGCTCCAATCCTACCTACACTTACCCAGGAGTAAGTCCCATTTACTATAATTATTAAAAGCATATATATAGTAGCCTGTTAAAAGTACAAATCTGTAACATTTTCCCAAATGCAGTCACACACCATGGTAGCATCAAATCCTTTAAAAATAAAATATTGAAATGAATGGGGACCCACCTGAAATTAGCTTGCGACCCATCTAGTGGATTCCAACACACAGTTTGAGAAACACTGATGTACAGTGCAATCCTAAATGCATGTTCGGGACTTGCACCAGCCTAGGAGGTAAAGCACATTTGCGCCTCCTCAGGAGGAAACTGCATCAGCACACGGAGATGCACTGAAGCACGTAGGCTGCATCCATCCTCCGTGGCAGCTTCCCCCAGGCAAGTTGTGTTGCCTGAGCTTGGCCAACGCCAGGGGTCTGGGGGGCAGGGAGGAGGCAGGGAGGAGGTGGGAGGGAGGTGTTCCAGGGTGGGGGAGGGCAGGCAGAGAGTAGTCCTGGGTGCTGGCAGGGGGGAACGGGAGGTGCAACTGGGAGGTCTCAACCCTGTTCCCAAGCAGTGTGGAGCAGCTTCAAGCTGCTCCACTTTCCTCAGACTTGCGCAGCCTCTGGAGGTGGCACAAGTCCAAGGAGACCCATAGGGGCTGCAGTGGCTTGCCTGGAGGTCAGGGGAAGAGTTTCCCCTTACCTCTGGTAGACCTACTTTGGGCACCTATCCTGCACTTGTGCAACAGCACAAGACTCTTGGCTTGCCTGTTCCAGCGCAAGATAGGATTGTGCTCTTAGAGAAATATCAGGAGCAGATAAAACAGCCTTTGTTGCCTCCTTGTTACAATATTGCTGCCCCAAAGGCAACATACTATGACTTTTAATCTGATCACAGAAGACTTTTCTGTTCTTTTCTTTTCACAGAAGACCATCACACTGGTCATGATTCTTAACTATCAGTTTCCAAGGCTACAGAACACAGAGTGGGTGAACTCAGAGTAAAATGATGAAAAGTGAATACTGATAAAAAGGCTAATTAACTTCAAGGTAGTCTTCGCTGTTTGAAAAAGATGGCATTCATAATTAGCTTTGGCACTTTCCTAACAGGTTCCTAAGACTCTAAAACAGTCAGTTGCTTTAATAGATGGTTCATTTGTGTTAGTGTCCTTTGCATACAGAAAGTCTTCAACATCTGTGCCGAGTAACTTTAGCAGCTGCAAAATGTACCACTGCTCATCTGTATAAACTGGGCAACCCAAGCCCATGCTGCGATGCAGTGGCACTGCTGTAAGGAATTGTATCCTGTAAGGAATTTTTGGCTGCTCGAAGTTTCCTTGGTGCAAGAGGACATTTGTCCCCTTGCTACAGGGTAAGCCACAGAGGCTGATATATATCAACTCAGACTTGCCCGAGCCTAATTCTAGCACAAGTCCACATTGACCCTGGAAGGTCGATTAGGCTTGGGACTGGGATTCAGCATGAGTTACCACCAAACCCAACCCCCTCCTGTGCTTGTTACCACCCGGTTCTGCCCACCCCTGTCCTGTTCACCCCATCCCTGCTTGTGCATGCCTTCTCTAGGTTCTCCATAGATCCACCTGCACATGGGAGGCCATTCCGGCCTCCCCGCCAGTTTCAGACTGTCAGCGCAGACTGCTTTGCAACTACTGTAAAGCAGCCTGTGCTGGTGCGACACTGGTTACACTGATGGGGAAGGGGGATAGGATTGGAGTGTGAGTCTCCTAGAGTGTACAGCCTGGGGTACACTGACCATATCTGCGTGGTCAACTTTTATTACGATCCCCATGGCTCAAAGTTGTGTTTTAAGTGAACAAGAGTACTTACACAGGATCTCTCAGCTAAGGCATAATCAATCTGTTTTGAAGAGATTCTGAGATTTTGAGATTCTCCTCCCTTTATTCCAATAATCCGAGCACTATACTTTAGTACAATGTTTCTCAAACTTTTTAGAGGCCCTAGAGGCTGCTGCCTGATTTGTAAATATCAAGGGGTGTGGCTATAATTGTGATTGGGTAGTGGTGCTCCCCTCCCCTCCAAGTAGCAGCTTGTTTAACCCTTGATGCACATAGTCTAATCTGCCCTGACAGTTTTGCGAACCACCAAAAATTGGATCATGAGCCACTGGTAGGTCCCAGACCCAGAGTTTGAAAACCACTGTAATATGCCATGGAACTCTGACCAAATCAGTGGCTGTAGAGAAAATGTAGATGGGTGTTTTAAAGACACCTGTACCACAGTCTATGTTTTCCAGGGTACAATCCTAACCCCTTTAGTCAGTGCTTTCCAGCATTGGCATAGCGGTGCCAATGGGGCATGTGCTGCATCCTGCAGTTGGGTGTCACTGACGGAGGCCTCCTCAAAGTAAGGGAATGTTTGTTCCCTTACCTCAGAGCTGCATTGCCCTTAAGTCAGTGCTGGAAAGTGCATAAGTTCATGGAGGAAAATGAGACTGTACTTGTAACAGTCATGTTTGCCATGTAAGATGTAGCAATTCCTTTGAAGTACAGAAAACTGTTTTCTGCCAGTTTTTCACAGTAATGAATTCCAAATCATCGGGTTCATTCTTTCTCTCTTGCATACAAACAGTTACTGAGAAGCAATGAACCACCCGTCTCACAACCATTTCTTAAATGCTATTGTATTTATTAAAGAAAATGCACAATTCTTTGAAGAATTTTCAAAAAATAAATCAAATCAAAGCGATTCCTGACTTTCAATGCCAGGTGAAGATATTTTTGTTTCCTGGGGCTTTTGAAATGCTACCGCTGTGGGTCTTTTGTGACTCATATCTATCTTTTCATATGCATTTTAAAAAATCTTTAATACACCACCTTGGGCATTTTAGTAGAAACGCAGTTAATACACTTTATGCATAAGTAAAATAAACATCCAAATGGTATATGGATGTTTGGGTATTACCATATGATTTGCAAAACTACACACATTTATTGGGTTTAGACTTTAGACACTTTACATCAAGATTTCCTTAAAGAATCCTGGAAATCATTGTTTGGTGAACTGCTGAGAATTTTGTGTTAGTTATCACTATCCCTATCTAAGGAGCTACAGTTTTCCCTAAGAAGGTGGAAAAGAAATATTAAACCAGTTTAATTCTGTAGTGCAGAAACTTGGTGTTATATCCCTATAGATAAGCAATGACCAGAAAAGAGAGTTTAGTTTGGCTAAGGTCTTGCTCAGATGTTATTTTTTATCTCCAAAAGAACCCCATTCAGTAACCAATATGTATGGCACATGTTCAGCAAATGTCACTCAGATTTTATATCTCAAGGTCTAGTGATCCATTCCAAAGGGTAAGGAAAAAATATCCCCTCATCCTGAGCTGCTAGATGCAAGGGATGGCACCAGAATGCAGGTCTCTTGTAGTCTTGTGTACTCCCTGAGGCATTTGGTGGGCCACTGTGAGATACAGGAAGCTGGACTAGATGGGCCTATGGCCTGATCCAGCAGGGCTGTTCTTATGTCCTCCAGCCAGGACTGACCTGGCTGTTCCAGAGTAAGTTAGGTTTGCACTCTCAGGCAGTTTATTTTGCATATGTAGGAAAGAAAGAGTTCTCTCTCATGAACACATACCGTGTTCATATGCAAATATAGTAAGAAATCAACATTTAGCTACAGTTAGCTGCTGCCTTTTTCCCCGGCCTCTTCTACAGGTTAAAGGTGAAATGCAACAAATACCACTATCAACAAAACCTATCACACAAGGGACCAAACTCAATGCTATATGTAAAAGCTGTGTTTACAGCTATCCCCCCCTCCCAAAATTTTGCTGAACCAGGGTCTTTTCTTTCTTTTGAGGAAAAGAAATGAAAAGTTCTAATTCGTATCTACAGTAGTTTTGTCTTAAGTCAGTTTCACTAGTGATGGTGGAGACATTAGGATCTTGATACTTGATATTCATTCAGTTGACTCTCATGATCTCAATCCAGCTCTAGTTACACACAGCTAGATCGGCACAACAACTAGAAGTCCTGAAAGAGATGTGCATTCCCATAAACATAAAAAATGTGTTTTTCCACTTCAGTGGAGCCCAGATTAGCTCCATATTGTAAATACTATTGTATATCTAGATATTCATCTGCACTTTCATCCTAAATTTCATCATCATCTGGCATCCTCTGATAGCTAGGACTTTAATGTAACATTTACAAAAAAAAAAAAAGTTAATTCAAGCTGTCTCTGGCCTATGGTGGCAAAAGAAATGTAACAACCATAAAGAAAGTTGCTATGACTTGGTGCCAGTGGGTTCAAAATTCTCAAGGAAACATCTGACTCCTTTCCATCAAGGCTTTCTTTCTAAATAGTCACCTCTGTTGCAGTTGGAATTCTTCTTCTTCATAGAGTTTTCTGTATGTTATGATGTCCCTGATTTGTCCGCTATCAAACTCATTCAGACAAAGAGCAACAGCTGCTACGAACTACATTTCAACTTTAACCATCACCTTCACCTTTGCTGTGTGAGATAGATATTTCGGTGGTGGGACATGAAAGATAACCTTTTTTCGTTCCTCTTTTTCTAGAATAAAATCCTATGATGGAAGAACGGAGGAGGAGAGCGTTTCAGTCTTCTTGCAGAAAGCTTAATTAAGGGGGACGTATGGCACAATATACCAGTTCAAGCAAAGTAATTTCTTTTTTAGGCCCTGTTTAACCTTTGCAATGGCAACTGTGACATGTAACTTTTGTTCTGGCATATTCTATCAGAATAGGGCATGAGATATTATTGCAGCATCCGAGACCGCTAGTGATTCTTTTTGCCGAATAGCATCAGTGCTGACTCTATCTGGGCATATTTGAATAAAAGCTACATAAGTCATAACCCAAGGAGAAATTTAATATAGCATGTATCCAAACAGCTTCCATGAATATACAGGCGGTAGATAAACTGTAATGTTTACATTGGTCTTTCTGGTTGAAACTGCTCTCACTAATACATTTTCGGTTCAATTGCTTCAATTTTTCAACGAATGCCACTCCATTTTCCAAATTTCCCATGGGTTGAAGCTTTACATTTTACATGGACATAGAGTCCTGCAAGCAGAAGGCATCCTATATTTCATTTGAAAAAAATTTTTTTTTGCATTTCTAAACCAGCCTTCCTCCAAGAATCTCAGACCCTATGCCAGTGGTTCTCAAACTCTGAAGGAGTTCGAGCCCTGCTGTAAGTCCCTGCGGGCGGGGGGGGGGGGGGAGAGGAGGCAGCAACATGATCACCAGGATAGCTTCACTTTGAAGTGGTGCAGGGGCTTGGATGAACTTACTACAGCCTGCAGCAGTCTCCTGGACATGCGAGGAGCGCCGCGCCAGCCTCTTCAGGCCTCCGCAAAACACAGTGACTGTGAAAATAACAACGGGGACCCACTTCCAGTTTCACGATTGTGATCCGGAAGTGGGTTGCGATTGTTAGTTTTACATTCTCCACCTGTTGGGGAGCCCTGCGGAGGCTGGCATGGGGCTCCCCACACTCCCAGCAAGTCCAGCCAAGCCCCTGCACCCCTCCAAAGCGATGCAATCCTGGCGATCACGTCGCTGCCTCCCCCCACTCCTTAAGGGGGCAGAGGCCAGGGCTCCCTGGTTGGGGCATCACGACACCCCAGTTTGAGAACCTCTCCCTATGCACATAGCCTCATGGTGATGCACATAGCCCCTTCCCTCTTTCTGTCCTCAAAACAACTCTATTAGATTAACTTAGGCTGAGAGATAGTGACTGACCCTAAATCACCCAGGAAGCTTCATGGCAGAGCAGGAGCTTGAACCGTGATCTTCCAGATGCAAGTCCAACTGCCAAATCACTACACCATGCCGGCTCTTTCCTTCTGCAAGCACAACTCTCCTTCTGTGAATGGAAGGAGCTTGTAGCCATGGAGCATCTCTGCATGAAAAATTAGGAGGGTAGAGAAAGGATTGGGAGGGACTACAGCTCAGTGACAGAGCATGTGATTTTTTTTTCATTCATACAGAAGGTCCTTGGTTCAATCCCTGACATTTCCAGGTAGGATGGGGATGGACGGACACTTATATCTTGACTTTCCTCTTAGGAACCAAGATTCCTAAGGCAACTCACATCACAATAAAATACAGTAAAAACTCATAAACATTACAAAAACAGAGTAAAACACAGCACACATAAAGGAGAGAAAATTGCATTAGACCATAATACAGTACTCCTGTCTGAACCCCTGGAGAGCCACTGCTCTCAAAGTGGACAGTTGCGTTGCAGAATTTGGAAATGGGTTTTACAGTTATAGTTATCAGTACTAGTCCAACTAATTTCTCAGTGTTCTAAATCATGAGAGGTTGGAAGCATATTAATGGCATCCAAAAGTGAAGCAACCCGACAATCACTTCCTCAGCCCCATTGAGCAACCCTTCGGAGGGCTTCCCCGGCCCTCACAATGCCTTTTAAAGGAATAAAAACCTCACCTCTAGTTTTGTCAAAAAAAATGGAAGTGACGTTTTTCATTGTTGCAGCCGTTTTGAAGCCCGCAGAGGTTGCACAAAGCCTCCGGAGACCAGGGAAGCACAGCTCCCCTCACTTCCAGAGGGGCCAGGGAGCAAAGGGGGACATCCTGTGTATCTCCAGCTTTCTGTATCTGCTGGGGGTTCCAGAATGGAACCCCCATGGATACGGAGGCATGCCTGTATTCCATGCTGTTGCTCCTCAGTCCACATATACATTCTGCCAGTTTTCTCTTCTGTGTTTGGCAACCATGAGATCAACAGTTAGGTAAAAAGAAGTGAATCAACTTATCTTTCTTCATCTCCTTGGTCTAATTTCTCCTTCTGTCCCCAGCTCCTCTACACCTTCTCTTCTTTTTCTCCTGGTGGTGCATTTTCTCTTAATTGGAATCTGCCTGCCAGAAAGATTGCCTTCCAAATTCAAACATGCCATGCAATGCAGAATTTTGAGATGTTCTTTTCTGCTGGTTTCAGCTTTACCTGGGCCCAAGTGTGCAGACCTAATATATTTTCTAGATTGATAGATTGTTTTTTTTAAAAGATCACTTAGCTGAATTAAAGTGAATTTTAGGAAATACTGACATAGAGTGCTTAGTGTATGTGAGCATTTCACTTCAAGTGATATAAGCAAATGAGGCATCTGCCTTGCACTAAAAGATAATATGAATACAGTCGGCCATTAGCATCCATGGGGATTCCATTTGGAGAACCCCCATGGATGTCAAAACCCACCAATAACTGAATCTGCAAGTTTGAGTCCTTACCTGACCTCCATATGTGACAGGAAGTACCTTCCAGTCTCTTACAGAGGTGTTCTGAAGCCCCTGGAGGTGTTAGAAAGGCACTTCTTGTTTTTGGAAAAACTGAAAGTGCCTTTCTGACACCTCTTGGGGTGTTCTGGACCCCAGAGAAGCTGTGTGTGGCCTCCCCGGCCTCAGAAAGCCTCCCAGATACAACCAGAAGTCACTTCTGTCCATGTCTGGTAGGTCAAGTAGGGCCCTCCACCGCAGGTTCTGAATCCACAGTGAATCAAATCCACAGGTTCTGAACCAATGAATAAAATGGGCCCACTTGCACTTATTTGTGCTAATTAGACATATTGCCTTTTCTTATTGTTAGTTTTTCTGATTTTCTGTGTTAGGTACTTTACTACATTTTGAAACAACAAACATCCCCTCCTCCCAGTATCTTTGTCCTCTGACTGCCTACTCCATCTTTATACCCTTTCAATCCTTTAAAAACAGAGTATGAAATGGGGAGGATTGTGTCTTTGTCCCCAAGCCTAACTATCATTTGTTGATCTAAAGGCAATCATGGAACCTACATGCATACAACTTGTCCATTCATAGCCTAATCCCACGTCCAGGAGTTTTGGGGGTGTGAATTCCCAATTTCATGTACATAGACTACATGCATAAAAGTTGTATAGATGTAGGCTGTGTTCTAACCATCTGTGAAGCTAGAGGTAGGGACAGTGTCATAATCTTGGTCACCTTCCACCTACTGAGACCAGTATGGCTTTTAAAGTCATGTAAGAGATTCTTTTTTTCCAATTCTTCTTAATTATAGCTAAATGGAAAATGTATAGACTGGGGGCATTTCTGAATACCAGATGACAAGGGAGGACTGGTTCTTTCATGCTTGCAAGCTTTGCAGAAGTCTTTGGCAAGCCATTGTTGAGAACATAGCACTGATTTAGATGGATCTTTGAAGTGCTCCAGCAGGGCTTTTCATGCTCATCAGTCTCTGCCAGCATGGCCACTGGCTGATTTAGCACTCTACCATGAAATTGTGTCTATAGAAATTGATGATACAGGTACATTTCTTCCTTGGGAATTACTTGCACTGAGACGCGTGCATTGTGTGTGGTCTCTTTAAGAAGCAAATCCAGAAGGTCGAAGGATTAGAAGGATGTGTGAGGCAACTGTATGTACAAGTTGATTAGAGTTCTGTGTGATCTCCTCAGAAGCCTGAAACAACACAATATGCAGATAAACTGTGCTTGTTTCTGTGTGTTTTAATCGGTCTACATTTATACACTGGGTTTTTCCAGTGAGCACTAGAGAGTTCAGTGATAAAAAAAATAGTCTGCTGTGTGCTGCTATTCCCAAATTTTCAGTGTATGCATACTGTATCTAATCATGCCATGAGTACAATTAGCATAAATATTATAAGCATATCATATCTAATAATGCAACATATTATTGGCAAAGTTGACAAGGTGGAGTTCCTGGATCCATCTGTACAAGGGTTGTTTAATAGGGAAGTGCAAAAACAAATTTATTTTTGATTTTGCTTCATTGTCTCACTTGGTGGCATGATTTGTTTCATTGACTCATTTCAGTAGTTTGCATCATTTTGTGGTGATTGCCTCATTTTAATTTTGAGTCTTTTTAAAAATACCCATTGATTTCAAAAGACAAAATGCAATTGACTTTTAAAATTGGCTTTCAGAATTGAATTAAAATCACAAGAATCACCCTCTATAAAAGAGCAAAATCAGCTAATTTCATCCAAGTGGAGCTATTGAATTCTAGGAGTAATGAAATTTTCTCTCTCTCTTTCTGCAATGAGGTGCTCAACGAAGCTTACAAACACAAAGCATAAGCAACAACTAAAAAAATACATCACTATTAAAAATACAAAATTTAAAGAAATATCAAATTATAAATTATAAAATTAGCAATACTAAGACACTATTATGAAACAAAACACAGTGCATAAAAGAGCCCCCTGATACAGCAGAAAACAAGACAGGAGCATCAAATCCATCTTACAATCCCAGTCAGCACACCATAAAAACCGCACTTAGCAACAGTAAAAACACAAGCCCCCAGCATCCTGCCACCCATCTTAAACCTCCATAGGAAAGTCACCAGGGTTGGGATAGCTCTTAAATCACAAGGGAGTGAGTTCCACCTAAAAACACGTTACAGGAATCAAGACAAGATGTCAGCAAGGTATGGTTGACTGTGGCAGATCCAAATGACTTTGGTACAGCTGTAGCTGATGCACCAGCCAAGGCTAGACAAAAGCTCCCCAGGCCACAGCCACAACCTGGTGCTGCAGGAGCAGCTGAGAATCCAGGGAGATTTCCAAACTCCATACCTGTCCTGCAGAGGGACTACAACCCCATTCAGAACAGATTAACAGTCCAGCATCAGCACTGGCAATTTAAGGAGGTTTCTTTTGGTCCTGCCACATGCTTTGTGCCCCATTTGCACAAAACTTACAAGAAATGTACTTCTGGTAAGACAAATGCTAATAAAAAAAAGTAGGTGCAGGGGTTCAGGAGTTATCCATAAAAAAAAAGGAATAGAGACAAGCTTATAATTATTTTGTTTGTTACCCAGTTTGCTGCAAAGTCTCAGGAAATGCAGAGCTGACCCCAAAATTTCAGAAAGATGAATGCAGGTGTTCCCAAGGAAATGCAATACTTCTGTGTGTTGTAGTTTAAGTGCTGAGTCAAAATGAAACTGACACAGGCACAGAGAAGAGTGATGGTTAGGTTGAACTCCAGATTGGGAGGATGGGGCTGGGTCCTCAAAACAGAGAGAGAAAAGTACAAATAAATCACACCCACAAGAAACAAGGTAATTTTGATGAAGAGGAATGGACAATTTAGCAACAATGGAATGGGCTCCTGGAAGCCTGAATTCCAAGAGAGTTCAACCCAAGCTGAACAGAGAAAACAGCTCAAAATTGATAATTGTGCCCATTTTTGTAGTTCTCTCCCAAGAATAACACATTGAGAAAGGAAGGAAAGCATCAATTAGCAGCTTTCGGCTTCATCTGCTGCTATGTGCCTTACTGATAGCTCAGAGCAGCACCTGGGTACCAACTGGAATCAGGTGGGTATGAAGCACACCTCTCTCCTGCTGGGTACAGTTTCACTGGGCTCAATCTGAGGTGATGGTTATCACTTTTAGGACGCAATCCTAACCCACTTTCCAGCACTGACATAATGTAGCTCTGAGGTCAGGGAACAAACATTCCCTTACTCTGAGGAGGCCTCTATGAGTGACACACAACTGCAGGATGCAGCACACGTCCCATTGTCACTGCTATGCCAGTGTTGGAAAGCACTGACATATTGGGGTTACGATTGCACCCTTAAAGCCCTAAATGGCTTATGGCAGTGGTTCCCAAACTGGTGGGTCATGACTCACCAGGGGAACTGTAAGTGGGGCATTCCCCCTTAAGGGGAGTGGTCCAGGAATTGTTGCCCTGATGGCATTAAAAATGATTGTGGTGTTGTGGGGACCCAGAGTTATTTCAACATATGTGGGAGCAGGGGTTTTGAAGCCTCCTGGAGGGTCCTGGAGCTCAGTACAGCTGCGGGAGACTTGCAGAGGGGGCTAAAAGCCTCCAGGATCCTCAGATTGCTGCTGTGCCATTGGAACGCATTCCCCCTGCCAAAACCTAGAGCAGTTCCAACTCCTTTGCAGGTGTTTGGGAACTGCTGGCTTAGGGTCATAGTACCTGAGAGATAACCTACTTGGTATGAAGAAACCTACCTGGAATTAAAATGATACCATCACAGCCCTGCTCTGGATGCCTGCCTCATCACTTTGGTGGTTCCCCGTTTATGGAATTCTGGATCCCTGCCTTAGAGAGGTATGTCTGACTTCAAGTTACATCCATCTTGGCTCAAAGTGAAAACCTCTTTACTCATGCTTTTTTCCTCTAGTATGTCCTATTTTACTGGCCTACCTCTTTTATGCTGCTGAGTGTTTTGTTTTTTTCTTCTCCGCAGCATAAAACACATTTCATTGTGTTTATTCTGGTTTTATTGTTAAAAACATTTATTATTGTTGATTTTGACTACCTTCATAAGCTGCCCTGAGAGGCTGTTGCCTGCAGGGAGAGAGAAAAATAATACATACTCGTATCTTCAATCCTTACCTTTGACTCAATTGTTAATTGTCACAGTCCTGTTGTAACAGAAGCACTAAATAAAAGGTCCATTTGCATACGTTGGTTAGGGTGGACCACATGTTATAAGAAACATGGGTCCAAAAATGCTGATTCCTCCCTGCGTTACCTCTTGCATTTAGTCATCATCATGATGTGCTTTCCCATACTCATGTTCATAACAATAGCTACCATTGGCTATGGCAAGGAAACAGCAGCTTCATGGCATCATGAACCAAAGTATCAGCCCAATTCTGTCCTTTCCCCTGGCATAGTATGCAGCCATATCAAAACAGATTGTGCTACATGGGATGAGGGGGCAATGGGGATGCTTGGGAGAGGTAAGGGAAAAATATTTCCCTTCACCCCCCCCCCCATAAACACCAATGGGCTTCCTCCAGCCTGCACCAGCTGAGGAGAGAAAGAGGGTGCATCTGGAGACGAGGAAGGGGAATAGCACCCTGGTGCGGGTCACAAATGCGAGGACATACTCCCTGCTACCCCGACATGCCCCCCCCCATTTCAGCCCTGTTCCACCCACCCCGCCAGCTTACCCGCACTCCCAC
The DNA here is from genome assembly GCF_035046505.1 of Tiliqua scincoides. Lineage (NCBI taxonomy): Eukaryota > Metazoa > Chordata > Lepidosauria > Squamata > Scincidae > Tiliqua > Tiliqua scincoides. Next base: position 38,482,369 of record NC_089821.1, read on the forward strand.
GCAGAGCCAGGTGCCAAAGTCATTTTGAATGGTGGATCCACAATGGCTGCCAGCAGCCTACTCTATGCTATGCTATTCGTCCTTTGCAACGTCATAACTAGTGTTATGACATTGCAAAGGGCCTGGTAGGTTTGTGCCATAAGCTGTACAAAGTGTAAGAGAGGGGGGATGGGAGAATTTAGCTCAGGACTGTGCTTTCTTTATGCAGTGATGCTCTATCCTGAACATGATGGGATTGCGCACATATTTAAAGAACATCACATTCATAGAGAAAACCTAGATAAAGGCTAGCAATAATGGCTGCCATATTAATTGTTGTTCTAATTGGTGTCATGATTATTTGTGGCTGCGATCCTATACATAGTTTCCTGGGAGTAAGTCCCATTGAATTCAATTGGACTTACTTCTGAGTAGACAGACATAGGATTGCACTGTCAGTCACTTCTGAAAGCTTTGGTCTTCTCTGTTTCCACCTTCCTCGCTTGCCTTTCAGTTCAGGGCACTGCTAGTGTTGCTGCTGTATTGATCCTAGAGCATAACTGAGATGAGGAGATGTTTTTGCTGCTGCGTATGAGACAGCATTTTTGAGTCCATGGCTGAAAATTAATCTTCTGACTTTAACGTCTAAAGAGGGGCCTGTTCCTGCTCAAATTCTCTCATACAATTATATATGGAAGTCTGAAATTTCATCTGACTTTACCCTTCCAACTTGGGCAAAGATTTAAACCTGTTACTGCCAGTCCTTTCAAAAACATCTTAAGAAAGTCAGCCCAGACGTTTAAAAGCCTGTCTCTGAATATGGATGCTTTCCTGAGCGGAGGGATCAGACAGTTGTTCAGAATGTTTACGGTGATGCGGTTGTCAAGGGCAGCAGTTGAAGTGTTTCATATATCTGTTCTCTCCCCCACATTTCCTGCTATTGACTGTGCTGGGTAATAATTTCTTGTTTGATGTCAGTGTGATCTTCCAAAATGTTTTGTGAAAGCACCATAAATATTCAGAGCTGCATATTTCAACACATTCTACATATCTGGCTGTCACTTGAGAAGGCATAAAGAAGGGTTGCTAATTTGCATTTTTGTGCATATAGTTGACTGTTTGGGGGCTAATGTATCTCAAAGGCTTAGGGTGGGTTACAGGATATTTGAATCAAAGGATTTTTTTAAAATTGTAAGTTTAAAATAAACATATTTTAAGAAGGCAAACTCCATAAAGCACCAAGCAGATTAAAATTTCAATCTATATCTTCTAACAGTACAAGCCTGTATATGTTTACTCAGAAATACGTCTCATTTTGTTCAATGGGGCTTACTCCCTTGTAAGATGGTTTTAAGATTGTGGCCAAACAGCACAATCTTAAGCAAGTCTACTCAGAGGTAAGTCCCATTATATTCAACGAGGCTTACTTCCAGGACTTACTTTACAGAGTTGCAGCCTGACTGCCCAATCCTATCCTGTGCCAGTTTATAGCATGCAGTTGTGCCAACAGAGGTTGGCGCTGCATGCTATGGTAGGGGAGAGGGCAGCCTGGAGGAGGTAAGTAAAACTATTTTTATTAACACTACAATAGGCTGCCTGATCACCTTTGGGTCTTTTTGGATCCATGCCAGTCATTTTGCTGATGTAAGTTCAAGGAGAGCTGGGGGCATTCTGGGGAGAGGTTTCAAAGATAGAATTTGGGTATCAGAAATGACATCTTCCCTTTGGCAAGTATCTTCAACTGAGAGTGATTTTACTGAGGTAGGAAGCATAGTGTCCCCATGGTTTTCTCCTTCCCAAAAGTCTCTTCTTCCTTTCTTCTAGGGCTGCAGCCTGGTTTTGCTATCCACATGGTCAATGTGAATAGCCTGACTGTAAATCAGCATAGGGCAGAGCTGGTGGTCAGGGAGCTTCACATGTAGCAAGACCTGTTTAGTGGCCCGGGAGTTGCCTGTCTCCAGAAAGTCATGCAGAGGGGAATTTGCTCCTCTTGTCCTGTCCTCTTAAAGTAGGACAGGACAAGAGCTCCTGAAATCATAAGGTCTCTGGCACATTCTTGTAGCGCACTAAGCAATTATACACTTCAAAAAGCAAAGTATTTTGCACTAGCATAAGATCTGCTGCTTGATACCCGTTTTCAGTTCTTTTTATTTTTAACGCATTCAGCAACACATAAACATGTGCACATTCCATAAATGATTTAGCATTACACCCATAGCCTGATCCTGTACATACAGACTTGGAAGGAAGTTCTACTTTGTTCAATGGATGATCCCTTGTAAGTATGGATAAGGTTAAAACCCAAAGCCTCCACTCACAAAGTTATTCCCCTTGTATATACTTTAATACTAGGCATTAAAAAGAAATATTACGGTTGAATTCCCACGCACTCTCACCTGGAAATAAGCCCCAATGAACACAGTAGGCAAGAGACTGCGCTGTAAGCCTTACAGGAGAGTGATTGTATATTGGACATGGTTTTCCGCCCTTGGAGACCACTTCTTTTCAAAAGAGTTACTTTCTGTGTTGTGTCCGTATATACAGCAAAAGGATCTGCCCCATTGTTCCTCGCTACAAAGATGAAGTGGAACGTATCAGAAGGTAGTAATAGTATGCAGAGAGCTTTTGAGTCCATCCTAAATGCTTTCTCATTTCTGTAAGAGGTTTTATTCTCCTGAGTGGTGAGAGTAGGTATTTCTTTTCCCTCCTGGGCTGTGGAGCTTAATTGGGTTGCCAGTGGTTCCGATTGCATGCCTGAGCATTTTCGCTTATTGTAAAAAGACAGCAGGAGTGGGAACTTTTAAATTACATACAAAAGTTCTGAATCTGTTTTTTTTTTTTTTAAGTGGATTTGGTTGACTTAATAGCACATGTTATTCTTGGCTGTGCCTCCTGGATTAAAGAGGAGAATTGGAGTAGCTAATACTTTTGTACTCTGTTCTGCATGTTTTTTTTAAAGTTCTTTCTCTTATTGTGTTTGCTGAATAGGAGGCGGTAGGCACAAAGGAATCACTTTGGTCTTGTGAAAGTATTTCTGTTTATTTTAATGGGAACTTGGATTGTTTTGCAAGTGGAAAGGCCTTTGCCACTGCATCGCAACGTTCACCAACTGAAAGGAACATCCACTAGCGGAAATGTAGAATGGAAGAGATTTAATGATGGGAGTTGGACTGTGCAAAATACTCCTCTGGATAAAAGTCAGATGTAGATGCTCACGACATTGGAGAGGAGCATTCTGGGTCAGTGACATTCAGAGAAGACTGAAATAAAAAACTTTATCTCTGATTCGTATGGAGGTAGAAACAAGGAAAGGAAGACGAATTGGCAGGGATGGGAAAACCCAGCATGACTTGAGTCAAGCTGCCAAGTCACCATGCCCCTGCGACTCATCTTGAAAAAGAGTCATAATGGGGGCACTTTCCAAATCTCCATGTCATCCTTTAATGACTCCAATGGACTCGAGTTGAGTCACCCCTCCCCTTTAAAAAGCCAGCCATGGAAGAAATGGGGCTGCTGCAGGGTAGTGTGTGTGTGTGCGCGCGCGTCAGAGCTTTCTTTGAACACTCCCATTATGTCACGCCCATCTGCAAAGAGAGTGGGAGGGACTGCATGAGAACAGGGATGGAAGCTGCAAGAGGGAGGAAGGTCATGAGCAGCAGCTGTGAGGCTTACCAGGATGTCCTGATCCTTTTCAGCTCTACTCAGAAGTAGTCCCACTGCAGCCAGTCATTCAAGAGGATTGCCCCTCCCCTCTTCCTCCTATCCCTCAGCCATCTGAATGTGCATCCTTTGTCCAATGATCATCCATTCCTTTTTTCCTATCAGAGATGGGTAAAGAGAGCCTAGTCCTGCCTCCTTGCTTCTGCTCACATTAACCCTTCCCTGACTCCCGGCTGGAACTCCTTGCTGCTCACTGATCAGAATGCTTGTGCCACTAGGTTTACCATGCCACGGAAACAGTAAGCAAGCACCCCCAGACACAGACAGACTTGAGTCAGCACACGTGAGAATGAGTGCCGAGTCAGGGGGGTCCTGACTCGAGTTTTTTTCAGTCTTCTACGTGTGCAACTCATGAATCACCCAAAATCATGCATTTTCATGACTCGGGTCCGAGTCACCTGATTCGAGTTCCCAGCACTGGGAATTGGTGAGGCAGTACTAAAGAAATTCTGAAAATATGATTGCATAAAGCAGTGGTTCTCAAACTCTCTGGGAGAGTTTGAGAGCCACTAAGTCTTTGCTGCAGGCAGCGGGGGTAAGGCAGAGACGGGATGCTCAGCATCGTGCCTCTGGTCTGGGCACAGGGGTGCACTGCCACTCACCCCTGCCTGCAGCAGCATCCCAGGGGTTGGGGAGCCCAGCGCCAGCCTCTGAAGGGCTCCCCACGCAGTGCAGAGCCCTCCAGAAGACAATCGCGACGACTTCTAATTTTGCGATTGTGAAACAGGAAGTGGCCGTGATCGTCTTCTGGAGGGCTCTACGCTGTGTGGGGAGCCTGCTGAGGCTGGTGTCAGGCTCCCCTGACCCCTGGGAGGCTCCTGCAGGTGGCGGTGAGTGGTAGCATGCCCCTGCGCCCAGATCAGAGGTGCGATGCTGAGCATCGCATCTCTGCCTTCCCCCTCCCCTCCCCTTAAGGGAGAACTACCCAGGGCTCTCAAGCTGGGTTGTCGCGATGCCCCAGTCTGAAAACCACTGGCATGAAGAAACTAGTTAAATACAGGATGCTAAAACCCTTCAACAACACCTTGCGAAAGGTTTTGTTCCTCCTTTCTTTTATACCAAGCAAACATTCATAAGAACAACACACGATACACTGATGAAATTTTCAGCAGAAAGATTATAGAATCGTCTTTTAAAACTGAATTTTTTGTGCGAGTTCAATGAAAGCAGCACCATATTATTACCTGGATATTGTTCTAGGCTGGTCAGAGCTTGAAAGGGGAATTAGGAAACTATTTAGCATAGGAAGCTGCCTTATGCTGAATCAGACCATTGGTATATGCAAGTCTGTATGGTCTATACCAGGGGTGTTCAAACCCCAGCCAGGGGGCCACTTGTGGCCCTCGAGAACTCCCAATCTGGCCCACTGGGAGCCCCCAGTCTCCAATGAACTCTGGCCCTCTGGAGACTTGCTGGAACCTGTGCTGGCCTGATGCAACTACTCTCAGAGTGACAGCCAACTGTTCAACCTCTCGCTTGAGCTGTGGGACGAGGGCTCCCTCCACTGCTTGCTGTTTCACATCTGTGATGCCGCAGTGGCAGCGAAGGAAAGGCTTGCTTGCTTTGTGCAAGGCCTCTTATAGACCATGAGCCATTGCAAGAACTTCATTCATTCATATAAGTTCCTTCTTTATTGTATTCAAATATGTAAATTTATTCAAAATTTATTCAAAATAGGCCCTCAGTTTGGCTGTACTTGTCGTAAGAGGCGACTAAACAGCCACCGGGTAGATAGGACTCGTCAGCCTGGGACGGCAGCTCATCTGAGAGAAGTAAAACTCTGATCCCAAACCTCCACTGCCTTGTGGCTACATCCAGTTGTGGAAAAGGCTTCAGGAGTCAACCTCGAGGCAAAATCCGGAGTCCCTGAGGCAGTTCATGGCTGAACACAGTCACGTTCTGGCAACTCCTGCGACGCCCGCTGGAACCAACCGTATTGGCCTCTGCCTTTCCATTGGACCATTTCAGTGACGTGGAGAGGGGGGATTTGCTGCATGGGTAACAGCCTATCCTCCATACCTACTTTACCCAGGCTTTGCGCACTGGAGAGAACACTCTGTTCCAGAGCCACCATTCAGAGCGTGACACCGTGGTCTTCCGAGACTGAAGGATGCCAACAACATTCAAAATTGAAATGTAAATTAACTCTTTTTTCCCCCGGTTCCCAACACAGTGTCAGAGAGATGATGTGGCCCTCCTGCCAAAAGGTTTGGACACCCCTGGTCTATACTGATAGGCAATGACTGTCTAAGTGGGCAGGCTGGACCTGGGAGGAGAGTGGGATGGACCTTTGGCACTTAGGCTAGATTCTAACCCCCTCTCATGCAAACTAGCCTTACACCGGACTGTTTGGATCTATGCCAGTGATTTAACCTTGGCACAGATCTGAGTAATCCCATTGAGGTAGCTGAGGTTTTACTTGGGGTAAGGAGACATGTACCCTTACTCTGAGTTGTGCTAAGTCCATCTCTAACTCTGCACTGGATACAGTGCAGAAGGCCAGCTGGCCTGCCTGTTCCAGCACAGCTTCGGATTGGGCTCCCCATCTTTCAATCAAGTATGCTATGCCTACCAATGACTCTCAGCCCCTATCCTAATGACTTCTAATATCTAATGTGTAGTATTCACTCCTGCAGCACATTAAACTGGCATTTTGTGTAAGTGATTCCCCAGGGTCCCCAGATTGCTTTCCTAAGCAGTCATGGTCTATACAAAGTCAAACCTCACTAGCTTCTTTGTGAAGTTGAGATGATATTTTTGGTCCCAACGTATACACCATTTTGCACTTCCAAGTATCACTTGTCATTTTGTTGGGCACCCAGCGTGTGTTGGAGCTCTGTTGTAAACAGTTTGTTGGAGCTCTTCAAAACCTGAAACATCATGCTGAAAAATGTGATTTCACCTGTACATTTCACTTTCTCGCTCTTCACTCCCACAATAGGTAGCCTCAATAAGTAAAATAGTCTGAAAAGCTCATGGAAGCAAGGCACCTAAATGAATGCTTAAAAAAATAAAAAATAAAGTGAAGGTGAACGATGAAAGTAAGGTCACCAAAAAGGTTATTGTAAATAATAAGAAATTTATAAGCAACAAAAGGTCAGTAAAGGGGATAGAGAGGCCTCTAAGTGATGGCAGCAGCAATTTATTGACAAAAGAAGCAGACAGTTCTATGAAATTAAATGAATTCTATTGCAGGTCTCACAAAGGAGGATGAGGTAAGATGCCAGTGCCACTCATAAATTTCCCCAGAGCAAGAACTAGTACTGAATGAAATCAGAATTCTGCCAAAACAGATGCTCTAGAAATTAGTGGGTCTGAACTCTGAAGGCTAACTAGCCTCCAGGCAGCAATAGAGTGAAGAAACAATCCCAGAGCAATAGGAAGAGGCCTGGTTAGTGTAGTAATAGAGGATTTGATTCGAAAGGCAGCTGAGGCTAACCTATCCCCTGCCCTGATCTCAAAGGATCTCCTGGGGCTTCTGACTCTCCAGTTTCATTAGCTAAGTTCACACTGGCACTTCACCACTGAATCAGTCATATAGACATAACCCAAAAACTACTCCTGAAGGTTCCATGGCTTTGGAACGGTTTTCCCTAACAGAGGTCCTGGCTTCCAACTATACTGCAGGGCACAGTAACCAATATTTGACGATTCAGATGGGTTCTCAAACCCATGAATGGAATGCTGGATCTATGCTCCTTCAGAGAGTATTGAATTTTGCTGCGTTCAAGACCGGTGTTCCCATGAGAGTGGGAAAACTTGAGGCCACAATCCTATGCACATTTACCTAGGAATAAGCACTATTGAACACAGTGGGGTTTACTTCTGAGTAAATATGCATAGGCTTGCTCTGGAGGGTAGAGCCTCCATTTGCCTGAAGATAACATCCACAAGGTCGCCAGTTTGAGGCCACCGGCACCATGGGACCTTGAAGCAGCTGACAAGCTGAAGACGAGCTATTCCATGCTCTGAGCGTGGGAGGATAGAGGCCAGAATGTGAAACCAGATCAGAGAGAAACACCTGAATGTTGTGGTTCTTGAAAGAAAGAACCTTCTTTCATTTGTAAAAATCCCTACGGGGATTTAAATAAGCCTGCCTATGTAAACCGCCTTGAATAAAGTCTTGAATAAAGACCAAGAAAGGCGGTATATAAATACCTGTATTATTATTATTATTATTATTTATTAAAACTTTTCTTTCTTGACCTGCATGGCATGATGAGATGTGGCTTTGCTTCAGTAGTACTCCTCCTAGTATGTCTGCAAGCAGTCCTTTTTAATCCATTAAATGATTTTAATTCATCTTTAATTAACTAATTGATTTTATTAATTTAAAAGTCATTAATGTAAAGGCTTCATCATATGCCCTGCTTACTGGAGGCTCTGGAGATGGTTCCATGGTGAATTCTTAGCTTCTGATCCTGAACAATGTACCCAGTGAAAGGATGTCATGGGACAGAGGCATCAAGGCTTTAGAAGCAGGACCACGAAGGTGTACAGGTGCTGAGATCAGTGCTTGGCGCAGGTTATTACGGCCATTACACATACTTGTAAATGGTGCTATGTGCTCAATGGCCATGCACATCAATACTACTGAAGCAGCAGCTGTAGCGTCTCTGCTGTTGTCTTGTGACCAGGGTTGGCTCTGAAATATGGAAGCAGAAAAAAATAATAATAATGAGGTTCAGAGCAGATTTCAAAGAGAAATCCCAAAGAGAAAAGTTTGAAGAATCTTCAAGGGAAGCCGAAAGAGTTCCTATAACACAAGTGAATTTGCTCAAGGTACGTCCACTGGCAAAGGTGCTGGGGTCCTCTTCCCTCTTCAGCAGTGGTGGCTGGTTAGACAGCATAAGTCACTGCTGACCCTACTTATTCAGCCTAGAAAAGAGATGCCTGAGGGGGGATATGATTGAGACATACAAAATTATGCAGGGGATGGACAGAGTGGATAGGGAGATGCTCTTTACACTCTCACATAACACCAGAACCAGGGGACATCCACTAAAATGAGTGTTGGAAGAGTTAGAACAGACGAGAGAAAATATTTCTTTACTCAGCGTGTGGTTGGTCTGTGGAACTCCTTGTCTCAGGATGTGGTGACGGCATCTGGCCTGGGCACCTTTAAAAGGGGATTAGACAAGTTTCTGGAGGAAAAATCCATTACGGGGTACAAGCCATGATGTGTATGCGCAACCTCCTGATTTTAGAAATGGGTTATGTCAGAAGGCCAGATGCAAGGGAGGGCACCAGGATGAGGTCTCTTGTTATCTGGTGTGCTCCCTGGGGCATTTGGTGGACCGCTGTGAGATACAGGAAGCTGGACTAGATGGGCCTATGGCCTGATCCAGTGGGGTTGTTCTTTTGTTCTTATGTTCTTATTTCACACAAACCCACTTTTGGCAGCTTTGCTGTTGCATTGCATATGTGAGTAGGGTGGCAAGGTGGTTACTTGAAGCAATCCATGATTCCATTGATCACACAGCTCACTCTGCCTGGATCATTCAACTAATTCTGTCCACAGAATTATTGCCCTGAGGCCCCAAACCTATTGAAGCCTTACGTGTTGGAACTAGCATTCCGGCAATGCAAGTTCCTTCATGGGAGTGTGAACACTGGGCTGCTATTGAGGGGGAGAGGCAGTAAGAGGGTGTTTTAGAGGAGGAAGGGAGTGACTCTGGCAGCAGTCATGCTTCCTGGATTGTATCCCCCATTTTTCTTCCCACCTTGCACCCTAGCAGAGCTCTCCTCAAATTTTTCCAGCTAGATAGGTGGTGTAGGTTCAAGGAGACCCATAAGCAATCAGGCAGGCTACCAGGAAGTAAGTAAAATATATTTACCTTCTCCAGGCCTGCCAACCATAGCATGCAGCACTGCCTCCATTGGCTGCATGCTATAATGTGGCAACAGATAGAATTGGGTAGTGTCTCTCCTTGAGGAGGATTTTACATACTTGATGAAAGCTGCAACCATGTCCTAAAGGTTTTAGACCTAGGAAGCAGTAGATGTTTTGGGGTGCACAAAACATCAGAGAAGCTGTAGATTTGGCTCTGTAAATGCTTCATAAATGCCTCTACGCTAAATGCCTTTTTCCTGCATGGACTCTTTCTAGCCAACTAGTCTACACTACACAATGCAGTCAGATGTGCAGAGCAAGCTGACAGGCTTTCTAAACAGGAGGAAGCAAACTCATTCAAGCTTCCAACTCAGTCCATCTTTTTTCTTTTTTCTTTTAATACAGAACTGTTTGTGATGGTGGAGATCCCATGGTGTTTCCTTCTTCTGTAGTTTTGAGAAGCCCTGTCTGAACTGTCTTATAGAGTCACTGCTGTGCTCAGTAGCGAAATGGAAGGGACCCTTGAGAAACAAGTATACTGTAGCTCCAAAGACTTCTGAACTCAGCAAGCCACTGAGCCTACCGCAGGCTTTCAGAAAGCCTTGTTTTACAGTAGCAGATGTTGCTATTTACAGTCCCAAACAGCAAACTTCATGGTCTCTAGGTGGAGGAAACAGAAGGTGATGACAATCTATGAAAGGAACCAGAAAAAAGTGTTTTAGTTTATTTTTATTTTTAAATCCCAAACCCTGGAAATATGCACATTTGATATTTATATATGCTGGTTGTAAGTGTAGCGCTGCTGCTTTCTGTCAATGCTACTCATTAATTGCCCAAACAAGGGCAAGCATTCAGGTTGGACTTGGGCCATATTGATTTTATTCATTGTGACTGTGGGAAAGACTTGCAAATGTTTTCATTTTTGCAGCGAGGGGATAAAACTCCCTGAAAATGCCTGCAACAGAAGGAAAAAAAAGTTTCTTTTAAAACCAGCAGAAGGGACATTCTGAGAAAATGAGGGTTGGAATTCTCTCCACACCAAAGTGTTCCCTCTTTTCTTTCCCTTTATGTTTATTTATGGTCTCTGTACCCTGTGGAAAAAGAAAGGGATCACATGTCCAGCTTTCTGTTTTCCTATTTCCTTGCAATTGAGTTTGAAGGGACTGGAGCTTCAGCTTTCCCTTTCACAACATTGATTGGGCAATTGTGACTGCTATTACATTCTAATGCCTGTCAAACACTTCATTCCTTTTGCAGTCTGCAAAGATTTCTGGGTCTTGCCAGATGCCACAGTTACCAGAAGCCCCCAAGGCTCCAAAAAGTTGTCATGCTGTGCATCACTTCGAACTTCTCACCCAACCTGTTTACAGCAACTCTCCCGAAAACCTTTTATTTCACAAGGAGTTTTCAGAAGGCAATCTAATAGGTTCAAGCATTAATGATACGGCAAAAAGCAAGGAGTTTCTATCTGTGCGATGCTTTTCCATTCCACTCATGGCCATGGCTTGCTTTTCTGTCTGGCAACATCCATTATGTTTAATGGGTGATTTTTTCCCCCCTTCGTGTGGTAGGCATTAATGTGCTCCAGAAAAACTGCAATGAATCCTTTTGAACAGCTGCCCATGTGTGTTTGTAGACAGCTCCACTGTAAGATACAGGAAGCTGGACTAGATGGGCCTATGGCCTGATCTAGTGGGGCTGTTCTTATGTTCAAGCTTGCCCAAATGTCCTCATGCAGGGCTGGGCCAGGCAAAGAATGGCCCAGTTCACAAGAACATGGGTGGAGAAGTGGCATTCCTGAAATCCTCGGAAAGAAAAAAAAAAACTGAAACCATCATTTCAGAACCTAAGAATGCTATTCATTGTAATTGACTATTCTCTCTAAGGTCTGTTCCACCAATTATTCAGAATAACTACAATTGCTTATATCAGAACTAAATACAATGCTGCCCTGCCTTGAAAATATTACAGCCCAATCCTAACTCCCCAAGCAGTGATGCAGTGACTCCAACACAACACCCACTGTATCCTGCTGCGGAGTTTCAGTCTCCAAAGGTCTTGTCAGGGTAAGACAGTGGTTCCCAAACCATAATCCTTGGCTTCCCACAAAGCTGCAGAAACCAGCCAAGGGAGTTACGGAATCCTTGCAAAAAACCAGCTGCCCTACAATTTATAGAATTATAGCCCTAATGGGGAGCCATGGCCTTTGGTCCAGTAAGTTAAGGAAGCCACCAGATGAAAAAGTTTGGGAACCATTGGGGTAAGAGAACATTTGTTCCCTTCTCCTGGGATAAGTCCATGCTAGGTTGCTGGGTCTATCGCTGACACAAGTCTGTGTGGACCCTGGCTGGGGGATCAAGGTCAGGAATGGGGTTAGTATTTGGTGGATGCCACTGAAACTGCCCCTTCCTGGTCCTGATCCATCCACCTGCCCACTCCATCACCATCCAGTTCAACCCACTCTTGCCCTGTTCTCCCCACACCTGCCTCCTTTGTGCACACTTACCTGTGTCAGCGGTTATCCAATGGCTGCATTGTACGTATTGCATTTTGCAACTACTGGTGAATGCCTAGTGCCATTGGAATGCTCATTATGGTAGTAATAGTCACCTTTAGGTTTGGATCATTAATTTCAGATCCTGGTAGAAAATATCTGTATAAAGTTTTTATGAACTGGAGACAGGCTTCCATCGAGTTTAGAACTTGTAGATGTCTTCTTAGCACATTGGCTCATCTTTTAAAAAAGTATAGCAGTAAGAGTGAGGAAATTTGAGCATGTACTGTAGTGTACACAGAAATGTTCTCTTACCATAAGCAAGCACAAACCCATTCTCAACCTGTTTGGGAGGACATGAAAGGGTCTTTAATTCAGTGGAACAAATACATTAGATGACATGGTAAACTCACACCTTTTTTTCCTAAACTGAAAGAGTTGGGGGGGGGGGCATTGATAGACAAATATAGCAGCAATGAAACACTGACACATTCCTTGAAAATTGCTCTTGCAACTTATTTCTAACCATATGTTGTCTTTGTGCATATCTTTAAAAATATTTTTTTCTTCTTCTTCCTTTCAAATGCTTTTTTAAAAAGTCAGGGCTTTTCAGCATGAGCAGAATTGTGTGTTTTGGCTGTATTTCAACTCCATGCCAAAGGACACCACAAACATCTGTGAGCTACACAAACTGTTGGTTTTGTGCTTAGCAATATATTTATGTGCAGCTGAATGCATATTGGTGGCACTGATACAACAACCATCCTAAGGTATTGTGGCCCTCCCCCACCTCTCCCTTGGCTTCTTCCCACAGAGGGAGGTCAACATAAAATGACATCTCACCAGTATGTCTGTCACCTTTACTCATAGGCACTTAAGATGCACTGGACAGGGTGGTTTATTTCACATTGATGACAGAGTATACAAGGCGTCAGCCCAGATTGCATAAATGTTCAGGTGGCTACCCCAATCAACCTTTTCACCTGATGTTCTATTTATGCAGGTTTCTGGGTCATTCCTTTAAATAGAGTCTTGGCACCAATCATATTGGGGCCAGTAAGAAGGCAGGGCCTCAGCCTTTTGCAGTAGCAGTCCAGGGGCTTTTTCTTCCCTCTGGTTACTCAGGCTAGCTAGCAGAGCGGATAGACCCTTTTCTGGTGGATCTTGCTTCTTCTCACCTCCACTTGCTTCTTCTCACCTCTTGTCTCCACTCCTCTGAGCTTCTTTCCTCAGGCTCCCTGTCCCCTCCCTGCTTTCCACTTTCCCACCTCCATTTGTCCTCCCTATACCCTCCTTCTGCAACTCTGTCTTCCTCAGTGGTGGACCTCCCTAGCCGTGTTCCCCAGAGCAAAGGTCCATGATGGCGCCCTCTGTGGGATGCAGCCACCCCCCACCCCCACACAAATCCATCCTCCCCACTCACCTTGAGCACACGGTGCCTCATGTGATTCCAGGACACATCAGAGAAGCTTCCTGAAGGTTCCCAATGCTATAAACTGGAAGCACAGTTTCTGACCCCATTGCAAGCCTCAGAGATTTCCATGGGATCCTAAAGCTGTATGAGGCTCTGTGCTCAGAGCATTTGCCCATCAAATGAATGGGAAGTCTGCCACTGGTCTTCCTTCCATTCTTTCCTGCAGAGCTGGCTTTGTTTCTTCCCTCCCACTTCTCACTTTCTTCCTCTGTCCTGTGCTTTCACCAGTCCCTTCACTGGTCCTCTTTCTCTGCATTCTCTGCTTGTTTGTTTCTTTTCCATCTGTACTAGCCATTTTCAACCACTGTGCCAATGGTGTGCCTTGAAACTTTCATGCCTTGTCAGTGTGCCATGGGATGAAAAAGGTTGAAAATCACTGATCTATACCAAACTCTTCTGTTTCTTCCTCCTTTCTGTCCTGTTTGCCATCAGTTTAAATCCTCCTGCCACCATCAGCTTCCCCCTATCCCTAGAATGCAGACACCTGTTTGGTGACTGGCATGTCGGTCATCACGTGGTGGTTGATGATGACATCAGCACCAAGGGCAGAGTTGGACAATTGCAAATCTCTTGCAGCTCCATATGCCTTGAGCATTGCCTCTGCTCATAGTTATGGACAGGGTCAGGATTCAGAATATACAGTGTAAAACTCTGAGGTTTTGATCTAGGAAAGCAGATTGCATTTTCCCCTGGGAGAAGTAATTGAGAGTAAACTGCTATAACTGATGGATTAGATCAAGGTACTTTTAAAAGATGTTTGTACTGAAACTCATGGGACAATTTACACATCACTATTTGGCGGTACAACTAACTGTGTATTCCCACAAGCCTTGAGCAAACCCTTGGACAAGTGACACCAGGGCCTCTGAGAGGAATTTTATCGGGGTGCAAAGTTTTCTTTTGGGTCCCTTTGCAAAGGGGGAGGGGTGAAACAGAGTGGGGAAAGGTGGTGACAGGTGAGCAGAATGGGGGCAGGGAGGAGCAAAACAGGGTGGAAGGAGGATAGAGACAGCTGGAAAAGTCTTTAGAGCCCAGGTCTACTAGCCCATGTGGCACCAGTAGGGTACCCAGCATCCCCAGCCATGGTAGTGTCCCCAGCGTCCCAAGTGGGCAACAAGTCCGAGTAAATAGGAAAAAGTAAGAATTCAGGAAATTTCTGGGCCCCCTCCTTTGGCTCCTGGGCCCCCCTTTTGACCCTGGGCCTGGGTACAAATTACCCCCTTTACCCCCCTCTCCTAGGCCCTGAGTGTCACCACTGGCACCTTGCTTGCTGTTTTTTCATAGAATCCTGTAATCTAAATAACTGAAGAAAAGGTTTCTTTTCTCTGTAGCCTCCTAAAAGTATTTCAAAATCCTACCAATAAAAGGGAATCCGATTATAGGCGAATTGGCCAGTTTGATGCTGGAAATGACACAGCCGGTCACAGAACTGCAGTGGTGTGGTGAAGGATATTCACTAAAATATGCCCCGTTCCACTCTTATACTACAGTAGCCCCCTCAGGGTCAAAGCCTAGAAATCCTTTGTCACCATGGTACCCTGAACCACTGTTCCTGAACGTACTAAGACTCTTTTCTTTTATATGCATTTCCTGCCAACATATGGCATTTTCTTCCACAGTCCTACATCAGCTCTTTGCCACTACCACCCATATGTTTCTCCTGTCTTGTTTCAACCAAAAGAATATGTATGTGGCTTCATCTCACACCTAAGGGTGGGGATATTTGTTGCCTGTTCCCAGCCCACCCCCAGTGTGATGTGCCAGGCAGCCATCAGTCAGGATCAGAGTTGGAAGGCCAGTTGGGCTGAAACATCCCAGTGTCATTCTGCTTTCTGTTGTGAAAGAGTCCACCACATGCCCAGAAAATTGCAGTCTGAGGCTAGCTAGATGCTATCTGGGGCCAGGTAGGAATTGTTTTTGTTCCGCTCCAAATTGGCAAGGGAGTGGAGTCTTTTCTCCACACTGGGTTTTAGCCACATAGGCCATGTCTGGCAGGGTAGTGCAGGACTCGGAGGATTATTAGAGATTAGGTGTCTGCCCTTAGGCTACCAAAAGTCAGGGGGAACCAGAACCATTTCCTAGGGACTACCCAGTTTGAGGATTCAGACTGATAGACTGAATTGGGATGCCTACCTTAGAGGGATGCCTGTCTCTCTAAGGGGTTTGAATTGGGATGCCTACCTTAGAGGTAAACCGGCCTAGGGTAGGCATTGGGTAGGCAGAGCAAATGCTTTTCCTTGACCCCTTTTACAGAGGTTGGCTGTGATGTAACTGGGTGAACTGTGAGATGATTCCAGGTTCAAAGTCAAGATGGTTCACCCAGTGGAGGACTCAGACAGATCAGTGGTCTCCGTCCAAGAGTGCTGGAAAGCACTGACATAAGGGGTTAGGATTGCGCCCTGAGCTTCCCGTTCCCACAAATAAATGAGCATGTATTTTTAGTTTCATATTCTGAGCAGTTAAAGTGTTTATGAAGATTCCAGAACGTTGCCCAAGTTTTACTGCTCAGAATGTCAGGTTCGTATTCTGCCCTTCTAACTTTATAAGCAGACAAAATTCAAGTGCAGAATTATGTTATAAAGGGCACAGCTAGCTGAACAAAAAATAAACTAAGAGCCTTGGTTTTCTCAGCCTGATTTTTTTACTTTGGCCTTTCAGTTGGCAAAGGTATTCTATTGGGAGTTTTGAAATAATTACTCTTGTCCAGAAACAGTTGCATATAATTATTCACTGAAATGGTTTTATGTTCAATATTTCTAAATCTTTTATAATACAAACGAAGAAGTTCAATTATTTAGGGACACATCCAGGGGGATGTTTGTTTCAGGTATTCCGGACTCCTGTGCATTTGTGCAATTCCTTTTGTAAAGGGGTTAGCGCTCCAGATTCAAGCCTACAAAGTGCTATTGAAATGCAAAAATATTATTAAGCAGGTCATTATTTTAAAAAATGAATTCCTTGCTAATGGCATTTTTACACAAAGCTACTAAATGGCTGCAAAGCAGCCCATTTATCTGCAAATTTGCATTTTAATGACACTAGGCAGAAGGGCAGGGAGGTGTGAGGAGTTAATTTTCGAAGAGGGGTGGAAACCTCTTGGGACGATGTGCTCCAATTGCACAAGCCTGCCATGGTGATAACTACTTCCCTTCTTTCTGTAAGCCAAAAAGGAGCCATGGCACTGTTTAATGATTGGCAAGGAATTTTTGTCTGATGCATGGGGCTTGGAAGTCCTCTTTCAATGCCAGCTTCTCTTGGATTTTTGTGCAAAGAGATTAGCCTGTGATTAATGAACAATTATTTTTCCAGTACTCTCTAACTAAGGCTCTTTCTTCACATTGGTGTGCCTTAATTATCAGCATGGCAAGTCTAGTACTGGTAGCTTGTGTGAAGAGATCTGTGCACAGTCCAGATTTCACAATGGTACAAGCTGTTATTTCAACCAGCTGTGTCCAGTTTGTAGAGACAAACTGAATGGTTCCTGTTCGACTGAAAGACAATGCATGATTCAATCTAAAGCAAACCTATAGGCAGGGTCGGCTCATCCATGAAGTCAACTGAAGTAGTTGCCTCAGGCAGCAGATTGGGTGGAGGGTGCCCATCTCTGACTGCTTGCTTGCCTCCATAGCTGCTCCTTCTCTTTCCACTGCTTGGATTAGAAAAGAAGTGGGGTAGAGAGGAAGTATGGAATGGAAGAGACTGCTGGGCTAAAACATCAGAGAGTAGAAAGAGCAAGGGCTGTCATGTCACTGGGTATAGGGGACAGCATTTGGACTGCTGCTTCAGGTGGCAAGAGATCTTGGGCCTGCCCTTCCCATAGGGTTCAATAGGAGGTGTGCACTCATGAATAAATAAATCCTATTAAAAGGAGAAGGGTGAGATGGTTAGATAGTGTCACCAAGGCAATGAATTTGGACAAACTCTGGAAGTTAGTGGTAGACAGGGAGGCCTGGCATGTGGTCCATGGAGTCACAAAGTGTCAGACATGACTTAACGACTGAGCAACATTGGTTGGATCATAGCCCAACATGGCATCTTTTTTCATTAAAATTATTTAGGTCCCAGACTTAATTGCACTTACATATAATTTGGTTCTGAAGGCAAGAAAAAGGGTTGAAATATCAATCCTTTGATTTGGGTCATTTCTTTCTGCCGTTGGCTTTCTTTTCATCTGCACGAATTTCTCTCTTCGCGACCTATGTCTCCAACACCAGGTTTTCATCTTCCTCTGTGTAACCTTCCCCATACTCAATACCCAACTCCATATGTTACTCTTTTGCTTAGTGTACCTATAACGATTTTGACCTTTCATCTCATTCAGGTATTAATTAAATTTTTTCATCCCCTTTCAGTCCCTTCATATACAGCCAGTGCATATGCAAACTGATGAGCCTCTCTCAACACTGCCTGTCCTGTGATTTTAGTTCCCCTGAAGGTAGTTCTCCTCCACTACTTTACGGGCAATATGCTTGGAGAGGAGCTGTACAGGTGGAAGCAGTCGAGTGTGGTATATCCTATATAATGAAATATTAACTATATTGAAGAGTTGTGTGCTGCCTTCTAGCACCTCTCTGATTCACAATTTTTTTTGTCCTCAGGCTGCTCCCAAATGGTTTGGAACTAGGCATACCAGTGTGCTTACAGCAGCACTGTTTGATTAATGAACAATTATTTTGAGTTAATCATTAGATACTTGCCTATGGGGACTGCCTTAATTAGCTAAATGCAAAGGATTTCCTATCTCTACACAGACAGGCTGTGATATTTTTCATAAAGCAAAAATAAGATAAAAAGGATGTTAATCATGTTCAGCTGTCTGCTTGAGTGACTATTCTGTTGGGATGTTTGCTTCCCAAAGCTTCAAATTAGCTATGACTTCAGCAGAAAAATGGACAAAGCATGCCTTGTCTTAGGGGTTCCGAATATTGTTTGCAAAGCTGGGGGGGCAAAGATTCCCTATGAGAAGCAACTGTATTATGCAGGCAGCTGTGGTGCTACTTTTGATATATCAGATGTGGTCCCTAGGTATCAAAAGACGTGCCTGCAGAATCCTGTCTTCATCTTGTTGCTCGTAATAAAAAATATTTATATATTATTTTTCAGCAAAAAAGGTGCACAAGGTGGATTACATGTTGGTAGTAAAGAATCCTAAAATAGGAGGACAGAATAGTAAATGGCTTCTAACAGAGTCACAGAGCAATTCTAACTAGCTCCGAACCCGCGTGCCTGCTTCTGGGTGCCACAAACATGCCATAAAGCATGTTCGTGCCACCTCGGGAGTCAGCAGGGCTGGTGCAGAGGCCCGCACTGCTTCCAAAGGCCAGACATGGACTCTGTGCTGGTAAGTTTGTACAGGGGATGAGAGGCAGTGGTGGGAGGGCAGGACAGAGGTGGGGGTGTTGGGGGGGAGGGTGGCCCACGAGGCAGATTGGGATGTGGGGTGGGTGGGACTACCATGGCACTGCAGTCCGAATCCCAAACCCCATCCCTGGCCTCAGCAGCATTACGCGGGCCACTTGCATCTGCGCCTGTGAAATTGCAGGTGCAAATGTAAGGAGCCCCATAGGTGTGGCTGGGGCACATCATGGGGTAAGGGGGGGAAAGTATCCCCTTACTGCGACTTGCCCTCCAGCTTGTACCTACCTTGTGCTGGATACAGCACAGGCAACTGGCCTGCCTGTTCCAGTGCAAGTTAGGATTGCACCCTTAGGTAATCTTGAAGTAATCCCCATTGACCATAATGGGACTGATTTCTGAGTAGGCATACATACATTTGGATTGGGCTCTCAGACTCTCTCTCAGATAATCAGGAGAGAAGAGACAACCCTTGAGAGTTTGCTTTTGGACATTATTAATCTGTAGGATACAGAGATAAACCCACTCACTTATAATGAGGAGCCTAACTGTATGGGTTGGAGGCTGGGCAAGGGATCCAAGAGGTATACCGAGACCCTCGGCAATGTGATATAGCTCTCAGACTTGCAGAAGGGTGATTATATCCATTGTGGCATGTGCTGTCATGCAGATAGCAACCTGATATATCTGGGGGGGGGGGTGGAGAACTGAGAAGCAGAGTTGAAGGTTGTATTAGGATCAATGATAATTAAGATTTGCTGTTGCTTATTTAAGTGTTCCATTTTACAGGCGAACATAAGGGTTTTCAAATTTCTTCTTGTTTGTTTTTTTCCTCCTGTTGGTTACTCTATAAAACTATAGGTTTTATATAAAACTATAGGTTGTACAATATTTATTTACATTTTATTTTCCATAAATGTATTCAAGTAAAACTAATAAAATCACAAGAAACAAGCTGGGTGGAAGAAATTGAATTTTTTTTCACAGCTTTGCAACAGAACTGCTGACACTTGGGCTGCAGGCTTCTAGTCAGGGAATAGAGTATTTGAATTTTCTCTGTAAACCGCTTTGTGAACTTTTAGCTGAAAAGCAGTCTATAAATACTGTTAATAATTAATAATAATAAGACAAAATTACTGTTCAACACCCTGATATGGCTCCACTTCCTCCATCACTCCTAACCGTCCACTGGATTTTCCTGACCTACTATCATTGTATTGGCAACCTTCAGTCTCAAAAGACTATGGTATCGCGCTCTGAAAGGTGGTTCTGGCACAGCGTCTAGTGTGGCTGAGAAGGCCAATCCGGGAGTGACAATCCCTTCCACACTGGGAGCAAGTGCAGTCTGTCCCTGGTCTGTCTCCCTGGCTATGGGCCTTCCTTCTTTGCCTCTTAGCCTCAGACTGTTGGCAAAGTGTCTCTTCAAACTGGGAAAGGCCATGCTGCACAGCCTGCCTCCAAGCGGGCCGCTCAGAGGCCAGGGTTTCCCACTTGTTGAGGTCCATCCCTAAGGCCTTCAGATCCCTCTTGCAGATGTCCTTGTATCGCAGCTGTGGTCTACCTGTAGGGCGATTTCCTTGCACGAGTTCTCCATAGAGGAGATCCTTTGGGATCCAGCCATCATCCATTCTCACGACATGACCAAGCCAACGCAGGCGTCTCTGTTTCAGCAGTGAATACATGCTAGGGATTCCAGCACGTTCCAGGACTTTGTTGTTTGGAACTTTGTCCTGCCGAGGATGCGTCGGAGGCAGCGCATGTGGAAAGCGCTCAGTTTCCTCTCCTGTTGTGAGCGAAGAGTCCATGACTCGCTGCAGTACAGAAGTGTACTCAGGACGCAAGCTCTGTAGACCTGGATCTTGGTATGTTCCGTCAGCTTCTTGTTGGACCAGACTCTCTTTGTGAGTCTGGAAAACGTGGTAGCTGCTTTAGCGATGCGCTTGTTTAGCTCGGTATGGAGAGAAAGAGTGTCGGAGATCGTTGAGCCAAGGTACACAAAGTCATAGACAACCTCCAGTTCATGCTCAGAGATTGTAATGCAGGGAGGTGAGTCCACATCCTGAACCATGACCTGTGTTTTCTTCAGGCTGATTGTCAGTCCAAAATCTTGGCAGGCCTTGCTAAAACGATCCATGAGCTGCTAGAGATCTTTGGCAGAGTGGGTAGTGACAGCTGCATCGTCGGCAAAGAGGAAGTCACGCAGACATTTCAGCTGGACTTTGGATTTTGCTCTCAGTCTGGAGAGGTTGAAGAGCTTTCCGTCTGATCTGGTCCGGAGATAGATGCCTTCTGTTGCAGTTCCAAAGGCCTGCTTCAGCAGGACAGCGAAGAAAATCCCAAACAAGGTTGGTGCAAGAACACAGCCCTGCTTCACTCTGCTTCGGATGTCAAAAGGGTCTGATGTGGAGCCATCGAAGACAACAGTGCCCTTCATGTCTTTGTGGAAAGATCTGATGATGCTGAGGAGCCTGGGTGGACATCCATTCTTGGGGAGAATCTTGAAGAGGCCGTCTCTGCTGACCAGGTCGAAAGCCTTTGTGAGATCTATGAAGGCTATAAAGAGTGGCTGTCGTTGTTCCCTGCATTTCTCCTGCAGTTGTCTAAGGGAGAATACCATATCAGTGGTGGACCTGTTGGCTCGGAATCCACACTGCGATTCTGGATAGACGCTCTCTGCAAGTACCTGGAGCCTCTTTAGTACAACTCGGGCAAACAGCTTTCCTACAACGCTAAGGAGAGAGATGCCACGGTAGTTGTTGCAGTCACCCCTGTCACCTTTGTTCTTGTACAGCGTGATGATATTTGCATCCCTCATGTCTTGAGGTACTCCACCTTCTCTCCAGCAGAGACAGAGGATTTCATGCAGCTCAGTGACGATGATCTCTTTGCAGCATTTTAGGACTTCAGCAGGGATGCTGTCTTTTCCAGGTGCCTTGCCAAAGGCAAGGGAGTCCAGGGCCACGTGAAGTTCTTCTAGGGTTGGTTCACTGTCAAGCTCTTCCAGCACAGGCAGGCACTCAATGTTGTTCAGTGCTTCTTCGGTGACTACATTTTCTCTGGAATATAGCTCAGAGTAGTGCTGCACCCAGCGTTCCATCTGCTGCGCCCGATCCTGGATGACCTCGCCTGTGGCAGACTTCAGAGGGGCAATTTTCTTCTGTGTTGGACCTAGGGCCTGCTTGATACCATCATACATCCCCTTGATGTTGCCCGTGTCAGCTGCTATCTGTATCTCGGAACAGAGCTGGAGCCAGTAGTCGTTAGCACATCTCCTGGCAGTCTGTTGGACTTTGCTGCGAGCAGTTTGGAGGACCTGCAGGTTGCGCTCACTGGGACAGGCCTTGTATGCTGCTTGAGCTCTCCTCTTTTCCTCAATGACTGGTGTCAACTCCTCAGAGTGGGCTTCAAACCAGTCTGCCGCCTTGTTGGTCTTCTTGCCGAATATGGAAAAGGCGGTGTTGTAAACGGTATTCTTGAAATGTTCCCATCTGTTGGATGCGTTTGCGTCAGCCGGGCCTGGAAGAGATTCCTCAAGCGCTTGTGCAAATTCCTCCACTTTTCTCTGATCCTGGGTCTTGCTGGTATCAATGCGAGGTCTTCCTTCCTTTTTCGTGTGATACAGTCGCTTTGCTTGCAGTTTCACTCTGCTGCACACCAGGGAGTGGTCCGTGTCGCAGGCAGCACCATGATAACTGCGTGTGATCTTGATGCTGGGAAGGCTGGAGCGTCTGGTGAGGATCAGGTCGAGCTGGTGCCAGTGCTTTGATCTTGGATGTCTCCAAGAGACTCTATGTTGGGGCTTTGTGTTGAAGAACGTGTTGCTGACACAGAGACCGTGATGACAGCAAAACTCTAGCAGGCGTTGGCCATTTTCGTTCATCCTCCCAGTGCCAAACTGACCTAAGCAAGTGGGCCATGAACTGTTATCAGCACCAACTCTAGCACCTACTATCATGGTTGCATAAATGTGGGTGAAGTCGGGCAGCCCAATCCTGAGCTGCCTGCAGCGCCCAGGTCTGGCGGTTTGTGGAGGGCTGCCACCAGATCCTATGCTTCCCGCACAACCGCAGGAGGCTCCTCAGGAGAAGGGAAAGTTCGTCCCTTTCCCCCGAGTAAGGGAAGCAGCCCCACAATGGGGCTACTCACTTTAGCGACAACCAAAAGGTCGGCACTAAAGTAAAGGCGTTCGTGTAGGGCACGCAGCCCTGCACAAGTGCCTTTGATCCTGCGGAGCTCAGCTCCGTGGATCCGCCTCGCTCCCTCCCCCTGGCCACACCTCTCACGTGCCCCTGGCCATGCCCCCGCCTCCCGTTCTGCAGCCCAGTGGTCAGGGAGACTGCCGAGCCGCAGAACCCGAGCGACCGCTACGTGCTAGCCCAGCGCCAGCTGGAGCTGGGCTAGCTCTGGCAGTGAGCCCTACAAACGTGCCTTATGGCACATTGCAACTGAGATCCGCGGCGTGGACCTCAGGATTGGGCTCTAAGTCTCTCTGAGTAAGAACCCACCTGCTTTTGCCCCAGATACCTGCTCAGTGTTGACCACTATATGTTCTCCTGCTTCCCTGTTCTCCTTATCTCTTCTTGGGACAAACAAAATGGCTCCTGAACTCAACTTTCCCTGATTCTAGCTTTGATTCTGTCTTTTACGGTTTTACTGCTAGCTCTGTAGGACTGCTCTCCTGGCTACAACCTCTGCTATTCCAAATCTTTAGATGTAGTAGTTCCAAACACTTATTGGTCTCAGTCTGCTTACAAATTGGTTATATCACCAAGTAGAGAAGCCAAAGAAATTCTCCTGAGCCAAGTTATAGAAATGAATTTTAGGGGCTTTTTAACGCTTGCCTCTTAGGAGAAATGTCCCTTGAACTCTTTTCAGCTTGGATTATAAACCGATCAGGATTCCTTTACCCATTATTCAATGTAAAGGAGCTCCAGGTAGGGCAGAGAATGATTCCTGTCTAAAACCTTAAAAAGAGGCTGCCAGTCAGTGTTGACAATCAGTTGGCAACCTTCAGTCTCGAAAGACTATGGTATCGCGCTCTGAATGGTGGTTCTGGAACAGTGTCTAGTGTGGCTGAAAAGGCCAATTCGGGAGTGACAATCCCTTCCACACCGGGAGCAAGTGCAGTCTGTCCCTGGACTGTCTCCCTGGCTATGGGCCTTCCTTCTTTGCCTCAGACTGTTGGCAAAGTGTCTCTTCAAACTGGGAAATGCCATGCTGCACAGCCTGCCTCCAAGTGGGCCACTCAGAGGCCAGGGTTTCCCACCTGTTCAAGTCCACTCCTAAGGCCTTCAGATCCCTCTTGCAGATGTCCTGAGCTAGATGGACTCAGTATGGCAGTCTCCTTTGTTTCTCATTGCTCAGACCAGGTTTTGTACCGGACCTTGAAAGAATGCAGCATTACGGTGTATATCACAGTTATGTTCATTACAACACGGCCTGTGAAAAATTCAAAATCATGAAGCCTACAGCACTGCAAAGGATGTTCATATTGTCAGTTGGAATCAGGAGTCAACAGAAACTCGTTTTTATATAAAAAGAATGATTAGGTGCAGTGTAATCTACTCCCTTCTGTTGGGGCAATTTTCATCTCCCTAAAGGTAATGGCTTGCTCCCATTGATTTTAATGAAGCTTGATCAAAGCCTTTTCAAATCAAATTCCCATTCCTGGACATTTATTTTTCTTTCTTTTTTAATATTGGTGGTTCTGTGTGTTTTGACAAAATTCATTAAATGGAAAGCAATTAACATGTTTTGAGTAATCCAGGACCCATTACTGAACATAAACACAAGATAATTGTCAGTCACTGTCAAAACAGTTTCAACATGAAATATAGTAAGAGGACACAAATTAGAACAGATGCAAACAAGCTACTGCTGTTTGTCCAAAATTCAGTGCGCCTTGTGGTCCAAATGTCTGATTAACAGTTTGGGTCTTGCAAAAGGAGTCATTTAAAAAACTATACAAAAGAGCTGGTGAAAGGGAAGGAAATGAACAGATTCAAAACTTTTGACTGCCATTTTGAACAAACCTGTACCAAATGTCTTCAGACCTGACTACCTATAAAGATGTGCTCTCGTTACCATCTGTCCATTCCCTCCATCCTCTTTCAGCATCTGTTTTACAGACTATAAAGTTTTGCAATACGTAGATCTGCAGAACGGCTGTTCCTAGTTTTATTTTGCAGCATATAATTCTGACCTGATTCAGCCAAGCATGGAATGAAGAGGTGGCAACAGTAGCTTCTACGAAAGATAAACCGATTCTTATGGCCTGATCCTATGAGTCACATTACTGGAACAGCTTGATTGCATTGTACTTAAGGAACACAAAGTTGGCACAAGGACAGAATTGGCTCCTTTTGTTAATCATATAGGACCTCTCCACAGTGGTGCATCAGCTTTCATTGGGACTTCAATGGGTAGAAGCAGGATTGATATGTGTTCAGCGTCAAAGGTGTCATTACTGTGCTTTAGATTTTCCTTGCAATAAGGGCTCTGGGTTGGGTGTACTTTAGCAGGGGACAGGGATAATTAGCTATGCCCTAATTGCCAGTAATTGAATGCCACTGCAAGGGAAAAAGAAATATAGGATTGACCTGCTCAGCTTTAGCAGCACTTTGCTTTCTTAGGAAACATGAAGATAGCAGCCAGCAACACTACGGGGAAGGGCTGAATGCTGGGGGTGTGTAGATGAAAGCCTATTTATTTTTCACATTTTTATACCAGCCTTCCTCCAAGGAGCTCAGGGCTGTATAAATGGCTCCTTCCCTTCTTTTCTTCAAGATTCTTTCAACAATCTTGATTGGTAGGTGAGGCTAAGTCAGTGGTACTCAAACTTTTCCAGCCAGTGGCTCCCTTGACCCCCGTGGCTGTTAGCCATGATAAATAATAATAATAATAAACAGGTATTTATATACCGCCTTTCTTGGTCTTTATTCAAGACTTTATTCAAGTCGGTTTACATAGGCAGGCTGATTAAATCCCCATAGGGATTTTTACAATTGAAAGAAGGTTCTATCTTTCAAGAACCACAACAGTCCAGGTGTTTCACTCTGATCTGGTTTCACATTCTGGCCTCCTTCTCCCACGCTCAGAGCAGATGGAATCGCTCGGCTTCAGCTTGTCAGCTGCTTCAAGGTTGCACGGTGCCGGTGGCCTCGAACTGGCGACCTTGTGGATGTTATCTTCAGGCAGTCGGAGGCTCTACCCTCTAGACCAGACCTCCTGCCCATCATGTTCCTGAGGGCTGGAAGTGACTTCATTAAACAGGAAGTGGCCAGAAATATTAACTATATTAATATTAATTATATTAATCATATCATTAATTAAATGCAGATCTTAAAAATATATTATTAATACACAGCAATATACATGCTTTATAAATGTTCAGCTGCTGATCACTGTTGGAGACAGGATGCTGGAGAAGGTAGATTTTGTCTGGTCCAGGAAGACTCATTTTTTTAAACTTTGTAAGCATACCAATAGAATTGTTTTATCAAATGAACTTTGTGAATAACCAGTCTGACCAACATTACACACACACACACACCCCTGTGGACTCCAATCCAACTAGTCATTTCTCCCGTTCTCCTTGGATAGGATTGAACCCTTTATTAATTTAATGAAATTAAAATTTTCCAGCAGCTGGTGGGGAAAACAAAAATAGACCACGAAAATATATCAGAGCTGATAAGGGTTAGGTTAGGAAGCTGATTTGTCTCCTATACTAGGAGATGCACAGCTCAAGCCTATGCATGTCTACTCAGAAGTAAGTCTCATTAGAGTCAATGGGGCTTACTCCCAGGAAAGTGTGGATGGGATTGGGCTGGCAATCACTTCATCAATGGCTGATTAAGTATTCCCTTCAAATAGCAAGATTCATCACTTTAAAAATACAGCCTTTCCTCTTCAGTCAAACAACAAGATTAATAAATCACTTTAAAAATAGTACGCTTTTTCTGCTCCTGGTCAAGTAAAGTGTGTGCTTTTCTCTCCCCTCCCCCTTTGCCAACTGCATGGAAACAACTTTAAGGGGAGGAAAGTGGGAAGGTTTGGAGATCGAAAGGGGGGAGTGGAAGAGGGAGGAGGTTGGAAAGAGAGATTCCACTTTGATGAGAAGCGATCCCAGGCTGGGAGCTAGGAACCAACCAGACAAGGATCAAGGAGAGCTTTGCAAACAACATGCAGCGAACACAGGAGGCGGCAGCCTTGGAGTGGAGGGAGAAGAGGGCGGGGCAGCAGCAGCCACTCCCGCAGCTGAGCAACTGTTTCTTCTGCTTTAAAAAAACAAAACGCAGAGGCGGGCTCGTATTCTGCCCAGGGGTGTGACTGTATTGCTGCAAGAGGACATCCCACACCTCCCCTTTGAGTTCCTGGTGCCTCCCTAACAAGCCACGCCGCACAGTTTGAATAACACTGGACTAAGTGATAGAGAGTGACTGGCCCAAGATCACCCCAGGAAGCTTCATGGCCGAGTGGGGATTTGAACCTGGATCTTCCAGGTCTAAGTTCAGTTTCCAAACCACTATGCCATCCTGGATGTCCAGCTATGCTAAGACTGCTTTGCACTGCTGCTCCCTGGGAGTCAGGTCTGCTGTTCTGGTGCAATGATGCAAGAGCAAGGCAGGCTGAAGGCAATTTCCTGTGAAATGCAGGAAATGAAGATGAGGCAGACTATCTTTTGGTAGTTCTGGAAGATTCTTGTTTAGGCAGGTGTTTAGTGACTTAAAATTAGGAGCTTTACTGGTTTGTCCCTCTAGTTTTTACACCTACTACAGTGTTGTAAACCGAACCTAGAAGTTTTAAATTTCACTTACTATATAGATTTGCAATTGTGTCAAAAGTTGGTTGGCCAAAGGAGTGCTTCCAGGGTGTGCACAATCATATAGTGAGGCTTAAACACACACACGCACACAAATCCCTTTAAATGCTAAGCCAATGCTAAGGGAGTTTTATCTGTTAGTGAATCCCATGCAGCAAGAATGACATTTTTAGTGAGCAAAACCACATAGATTGAGCCTGTTTGTAGGGATCGTCTTTTCGTTGGAGGGCTCATTCCATGACCAGAGGTTCCACAAGTGACCCCCTGCTTATGTCAGGCTCATAATGAGCTGAAATGGTGTTGTCCCCTCAAACTGTGATTAGGAAATGGGGTAGGCAGCATCTGCCACTGACCCTGCCTGACCAGTATGATGCTGCTTAGTGGAAGAACAAAGAGCTTGAAAATGGAGAAAGTGAAAAGAAGGCAAGTTAATCGATAGAGAAGAGAGGACTTGCAAAAGAGAGAAGAGTGGTGGACTAGAGTGTCTCCTGGAAAACAAGGGAAGGTGAAGTGGTGACAGGCAACATTTCCTCTAATTTTTTCCTCGGCTGCATGGAGCCCTACAGTGGCTATGCGGGGTGGCTGTTGCCATCCAGAGCACTCAGTTATGATGTCATCACGGAGTGCCAGGGCGCCAAGAGGGGAAAGCGCAGCCGTGAAATTGTGCGCAGTGCACACAAATCTGTTCGCTGAGCAGGCCTTGATTACAGCTGTGGGGCTGTGCTGCTTTACAGGGAAGGCAGATGACAGGCAGAGGTGGGTAGAGGATGATGGCATTAGCACCCAACTTCAGGCATCAGAAAGTCTTTTGTCCATCTCTGGGTTGAATCATCTAAATTTTATCCCAGTTGTCCAGGATGTACATATGAAAAAGCCACTCCTTTTAAACGGCTAGCATAACAAAGTACATGCTAGGTGTATAGAGTTAAGAATCCTTATTTCTTGTTATTGTATTCAGTCACATTGTGGGCTTGGATGCCATCATATCTTCTTTGACTGTTTCTACCTAGTTTTTTTTTTTCCTCCACAACATTAACCTACATTAATTAACCTTTATTAGACATTTGTGTGGGAACTCTTCTGAAGAAAGACTCTTCTGTCTTTGCCAAATGAAGCTTACAGAAAAGGTTTGCTTTTTACAAAAAGGTACTTTTAGATAAAAAGAGGTTCATACTGTATTTTAATACAAGCTAAGAAAAGGAAATTAAAAAAAAATCAAATAACTTCTATATCAGTAAAAGGGTGAGATAAGAACATCTTCCAGAGCAGCGTGACTGCTACTACCTTCAAAGTTTGGAAACATTAATTTGAAGCAGAATTGCCATATCCATTGCATCTTGTATTGGCAAACTCATCCTTCATATAATCCCATAGCTAGTACAATTAGATGCCTTTTGTCAGAATGTCCGGTGCTGTGACCTTGAACCAATGTCACTGCAGGTCTGGCACGGGCTTCCTGAACCACTAGTGCTGCTGGTCAGAGGAGAAAACTACACGCTCGACAACTGCGTTTCTCAACATTTGTCCCCTGCCATACCAGTTCGTATGGTCCACCTATTGGAAATAACACCAGAAGGATCTGGCAAAGATGTCATCACTAGTTACTTCCTGGTTGGGAGGCTAGATGCAACACAACACTGCTAAGAGGCTCAAGGTGGACAGGTGCGCTTTGAGGGGCATGTGAAAAGTGCATGCTGGAGCTCTGCCCGCCAAGCCAAGCCTCCTACCCCTGTTTGTCATGTTGCTGCCAGGAGGCAGGTATCTGGGGGTCCTATGTGTACCACTGGACGCCACCTCAAATACCACCAGTGGTACGAGTACCACTGGTTGATAAACACAGCTCTACAAGCAAAGTTGAGACATTCCAATAAGAGTCTGCCCTGGAAAGTGAGATAGAGGCTTAGTGGCTGACTGCTATAAAGATGCTCAGACTGGTTCAGCTTGTTCCGGAGGGGACTGCTTGGATTGTCTCCAGCCATCTGCCTCTGACTTGCTCGTCTTCATGCCACTCACCCATCTGCAGGCCTGACTGTGCTCCAGTTCCTCACAGTGTCCTCTATGATTCATCCTCCAAAAGGGGGTAAGGGAAAATACAACAGAATCCGATCTCCACAGTGCAACTAGAGACTCAGCAATGCTGACCGCAGCTAAAGCAAATACAGGCAGAGGAAAAACCAATGGGTTACAAAGCACAATGAATGAGAACAGGAATATTTTCCCTCCTTGGCCTCAGAAAGTGGGTGATGTGTTATCATGCCTTGTCTTGTTTGGTGATGCTGGGCAGCCCAAACCTGAGCTGCCTGGCACACAAGGCTGCAGTGGCACCGCAAATGGCTGCGACTGTATCCTGCACACTCCAGGCAGCCGTTGTCTCCTCCTCCTCTTCCTCTGGAGAAGGAGACTTTCTCCTAGGTAAACCGAGTAGTCCTGCAATGAGGCTACTCGATTCTACGGCGACCCAAAGGTTGGCGTAGATTCAAGAGCCTCCGTGTTGCATGGCTAGCCTGACATGGAGGCTCTGGACCCAGTGGAGCAAAGCTCCACTGGTCCCTCCTCCCACTTCTCTGCTCCTTACCTCCAGCACGCTTCCCCCCCAACCTCTCCCCACCTCCCCTTCACCTCCTCCCCACCTCCCTCCATGCCCCCACCTACATCTCTGCTGCCCAGCAGTCCACACGACCTCCAAGCGGCAGAGATCTGATGCTCCTCTGGCACTAACCCAGCACCAGCTACCACTGGGCTAGCACCAGCAGAACACTGGCACTAGGGCCCACAAACATGCCTTATGGCACATATGCGACAGTGCATTCTGGCAGTAAGCCGGTGCGCACTCCTTAGGATTGGGCCCTGAGACAACTCCCTGATCTTCTTAATGCAGTTTAACAGAAAGTCCTGTTCATGCTGCAGTCTCAAGTCAAGGTGAGAGTTGTTCTACTTGTGTTGGTGAAGCCTTGGCATGGGGCACTGCTTTGCTGGAACATAACAAGCCAACACTTGCCATCTGAGATGTGTTTCTGGCTGCCTTCACCATTTGCATCATACCCACAAGGTCCATTCTATGGAAACCACTGTTTGCAAATCCTATCATGTACTGGGATTGGTACCAAAGTATGTGACTCATTTCAGATAGTTGGCACTGGATGCCACCTGGAATGACAGTGCAGTCCTACACTGGTTTGGACTAGAATCTGTGTCAGGAACAAAAAAGGTGAACTTGAGCAAGTGGACTTGCCCAGTGACCTCAGTGACTTCATGGATTTGTGCTTCCAGGTGGACATTTGGCTCTTGGAATTGCTTAAGGACTGTTGGGAATTGTTAATGGCTACAGTAGAACGCCAGCTGCATGCCCTGACTTTTGGACTCAAAGCTGCCATGGAAATGAGGCAAACAGATACTACCCCATCTCACTGACAGAAAAGGAATGGAGACATCAGGAACATCTACGCATACAATATGGAGACATGAGTTGCTTTGACTCCAGCTGCCCCTTCCAAAATAGGAAAAGGAGAACAGAAGAGCCAGCCCAGTCCTGAGTACCTATCACCAAAGAGCTTATTTGCTGACCCAATAAACTGCCAGCTTCAGTCCAGATGGTGGCCTGGTGCATAGATAAACTATAGGAGAGCAATATAAAAGCTCCTTCTGGCCACCATAGATTCAACACACTCTCAAGCGCTCTCAGTCTGTTCTCTTTTATGAGTGCCAACATTATATTTTCCAGTTAAGTAATTTCTGTTGTAGAGAAGGAACATAGGTCTCATGTCTCAGAAGCATAGTTGCATTCATTTTAAGCCTGTTCAGTAATCATTCAAAGTTGCCTTATACCGAATCAGACCCTTAGTCCTTTGATCTCTGTACAGGTGTCCCCTCGTATCCACAGGGATTGCATTCCAGGTCCACCCCCTGTAGATGCTGCAAATCAGCAGATACCGGGTACTCACTTAAAAAATGCATCAAAAGTAAAGAAAAAAGCCCAAAGTCACTTCCCTTACCACTGTGCAGCAAAATCACTGTGTTTTGTGGGTTCCTGGCAGTCTTCTGAGCAATCTGCAACCCAGATCACGCCAAGGCCCTTCTCTCCCAGACTCATCCTAGAACACATTGCCTGGAGCTCTCAAAACTTAAAATGGGTCCCCGGTATCTGCAGCAACCATAGATAACTGAAGGCCTGATCTAGAACAGCTAGCACTGCCCCTCCACAGGCACTCAGTCACAAACATGCCATAAGGCACAGCAGCGATGCTCAGCTGGCACTGACTCAGTGCCAGTTTGCACTGAACCAGTGTTGGCCAGAGGCCATCCAGAGCAATGGACAAGCTCCAGGTGGGAGAGGGGTGAGTGGGGGTGGGGGGAGGTGTTCCAGGATGGAGGGAGGAAGAGTGGGGCTCCACTGGATCCAGAGCTCCATGTTGGGCCTCCCTGCCCAACACAGGGCCTTTCAACTCTGCACTGGTTAAATAGCTGGCACAGACTTGAGTAGCCCCATTATGGGGCCTGCTCCCTTACCAGGGGGAAGGGGACAAATGTTCCCTTCCCCCCAAGGAGCCACTGGGGGTTGCTTGGCAAGCATTGCACTGCCATTTTGGTGCCGCTGCTCCTCTGGGCACCAGGCAGCTCAGGATTGGGCTGTAAAACCACAAATGCCAGAGCTGCAGATACTGGGAGACACCTGTATTCTTGACATTGACTGATGGCAGCTCCTCAAAGTTTCACATAGACATTTTTCTCTTCCCTATCCTGAGAGGTGGGGCTCCATAACTCTTATTATGGGCAGGAGGTTTGGTCTAGAGGGTAGAGCCTCCATTGGCCCGAAAATAAACATCAGAAGGTCACCAGTTCAAGGACACCGGCAGCTCCCTGAACAGCTGCGAATGGCGAGACCTTGAAGCAGCTGACAAGTCCAGCTGAGTGATTCCACCTGCTCTTGGTGTGAGCAAGAAGCGTCTTGGCTGCCCTCCATGTGAGAGATGGAGCTACGTACTTGTCAGCCTGCGCGGGAGAACTGGAGGCCAGAAGTGAGACCAAACTAGGAAGATCCATTCTGAAATGTTGTTGGTTCTTGAAAGAAAGAACCTCTATAATTGTAAAAATCCCCTTGAAGGATTTAGATATGCCTGCCTATGTAAACCGCCTTGAATAAAGTCAGAGGAGTAATCCGATGACCAGAAAGGCGGTATATAAATACCAAGTTGTTATTATTATTAGGAGAAAATAAACTGCAATACACATTTTGCTTGCCACTGGGTTACTTTATTGAGAAGTGTTCGAGAAACACCTTGCCTGCACTGCTTATATATTTACCTGGGATGTCTCATGGTTAAATTATTTCCCAGTATCCAGAGGTTTTGAGTTGTGATTTATACATGCTAAGCTGTTATTTGCATTCAAGGGCTACATCCTTACTTCACTGACTCTCCTTTGACATCCTTCGATGCACAGCATCCATAATGAAGATCGGAATAGTTGGGTACTATACAGGTAGTTCTGCTTTTTTAGGCAGGAAATATTTCTTCCTCTGTGGCTTATAAATTGTGTGATCTTCTTTTTCAAGCAGCCTCAGCATTTGCAACTGGTGGTAGCTACAGAGGGTGCCAGAGCTGGATAAACTGTTATGCCAAATATGCTGTAGAGTACAACCCAGTCAAATTGGGCCCACTGCTGTACTATGTAATTATCTGAGAACTCCAATCTTTCCCTCTGTGCTGAGTTTCTTTAAAACTCACCAAAGCTCAGAATCTGATAGTTGTTTCTTTATCATACAACCCTTGTCCAGAAACCATATATTCCCAACTGATGAGATTTTCAAAATACTGGTGACCCGCACAGCATGAGGATAGATGCTTTGCTGAAAGGATGGATGAATATAAGGCAGCTGTTGCCAAAAGCCAGCATAGATTGTGTGATAGAAATCAAAGATTTACAAGATCCCATATGTTTCTCAAAGGCTAGATCAAACATAATTTTATAGTCAACACTACATTAATTATGAACAGCTGAACCATTTTTAGTCCAATTGATTACATGTCTACTTCTTGCTCGCCTCCTTATTGTACATTAATCCTCCCCAAAATAAGATTGTGTTTGTACTTCTATCTCTCTTGTCTATGGTTAGTGATGTCAACTGGGGTGTGGCAAGAGCCAAGGGATGAAGGTTCAATGAACACATTTTGGTAAACATGTAAGAATGCTTACACATGTCCCTGAACAAGCATGGCAACAGCCCATGCTACAGCTACAAAATACTATCAACTAATTTGCTGTGGATAAATAAGATAGTGCTGTGGTTCTCAAACTCTCAGGGATTTTGAAGACCGCAGTAAGTCTTTGCAGGGGAGGGGAGGAGGCAGCTTTGGGGAGCCCTGAATACGCTTATGTAGGGCTCCCTGCACCCCTTGGAGGCTGCTGCAGGGACTGGTAAGTAAATGCCAATCCCTGTGCCCCCCTTAGTGACGCGATCCTAGGGATAGTGTCACTGCCTCCCCCCTGCCCCAAATGAATCAAATGCAGTTGGAATGAATGAACTGAACATGAACCATAAAAATTCACTCCCATTCAGATCTTGTTCAGTTTCCATTCCTTTAGCTAGCAGCACCAAGGAGGAACGGAGGAAAGAGAAGGAGCATGAGAGAGCATGGTGGAAATGGACAAGGTAAGCTCCACTCGTGAAGTGAGACAGAGTCTTATTGCAGGGTTCAAGAATCTGATCAGGCTTCTTGACACCCAGAAACCTCCAATCATAGAAAGGCAAGGGAAATGAGGTGCGGAAAAGAACACATATAGGATACATGGTCACATTCATTCCTCTTTCCTTACTCAGTCAAGGCAAGAGGAAGACAACTGCAGATTTTTGTTTTGTGCTTTCTGGAGAAAATCCTATTTTCAGTTTAAGATTTTAATTCAGCATTGTTTTTCTGAGCTCATTTAGAGTTTGCAGATAACCAGAGCTCTTTATGCTAATTCTAATTTTTCCCCATTCTGAAAATAGACAATATATTATGCCAATAACAAGCAACACATTTAGAAAGGAATAAATATACTTGTTTAAAAAAGGTATAAAAATATTTTCTGAAATTGTAAATGTCCCAAATGATCCAGAACAAAGCTCTAAGCCAGATTTTGTTTTAGCAAGGCATTTACGTATCTTGATGACATACATTAAACAACTTTGTTGTTCCTACAAAGTATCATCTATATTATTCCATTGAATGGCTTGTAAGGCCCAATCCAATCCCCTGCCAGCTCACAGCACACCATACTGCTGCCAGCATACTGCTGCCAGCATGCTATGGTGGGCGACCAGTGGGCGACTAGACGGATTGAGAGGTGTCAGTAAAATTGTTTTTTACTTACCGCCTTGTAGGCCACTTGGCCTCCAATGGATTTCCTTGGACCTATGCCAGTTCTTTTGCTGGTGTAATTTTGCAAAGACTCCTGGGGGTGGGTCTGGGTTAGGATGTGGGGATAGGACTTTGGCTTTTGTGCCTTTTTCTCCTGATCACCCCAATTGAGGATTAGGAGCTGGTTGCCTTTTAAAGCTGATGTGACAAACACTGGTAAGAGGGTCAGGGTGGATAGGAGTTTTTCAAGTTTGCAAAAGGTGCATGCTGGAGCTCTGCCTGCCAAGCTGAGCCTCCTTGTGCTGGTCATGTTGCAGTGCTGGCCTTGCTACCAGGGAATGGGGATCTGGGGGTCCCACCTATACCACTGGACACCACCTCAAGTACCACTGGTTGAGAACACTGGACTTAAGGTGCTACCTCACCTTGGAGGAACCCAAACTCACAGGTGTTGAGTTTTGCAACACTATGTTCAAAACCCTCATGGAAAAAAGAGTCATTTGGTCATTATTCAGTTACAACTGCAAAAATAAGATATTTGGGCAAGCAAAGAGGTCTGAACCTGGTGCTGAAAACGTAATATGAAAGGTGCAAGGTGAACCTCCCTAGGCTTGGGACCAGAATATTTGAAATACCATTTTTTCCCAGATGAAGCTTCCCACTCAAGATCTTCAGAAAGGACCAATCTACATGTTCTGCTGCCACTATAAATGAACATTGGGTTTTTCTTACACCTTAATGGGCTCAAGCTGAAAAGACCACAAATGTGTGTGAAATGCATCAAAAGCTATACTGATTTTGAAGAGAGATAGCACGTGATTATGAGGGAAATACATATAGGAGAAAACGGATCTTCACAATGAACCAGCATTTTGAAATTTGCCTGGAAAGAAATAGGAAGCCACGGAATAGTTTCAACCCGAGCAAGGAGTGTTTCTCCAGTGAGTAGCAGCCAGTAATCTAGCCACAATATTTTGCACTCCTTGAAGATTCTGAGTAATCTTCAAAGGCAGACCCATATATAATGCATTACAGCACTTTAATTACAGAATGCTATATGTTGTTAGGGGCTCTGCAGCTGGCAGAGTCCTTGGGGATCTATTAATTAGGATCAGAGGAAGTGATTTTCCTCTGATCCCAATAAATCTCCCACCCAGGGTTCCTTAACGTCAAAGAAGCCACAACCCTTCACAACTAATAACATCATGAAATATGGTAGGTGGGAGCTGGACTGTAGGATGCACATTTCATTGCCTCCTGAATATTATGAGCTGTTAGGTCTCAAGAAAGCAATTTCTGCCCACTTTCATTTTTCCCCCTCAAATAATACTCAATTGCCCTCACTGTTCATTGGCTCATGGATGGGCATTTCAGGTCTTATGGGGCCCTTTGGAATTCCCCTCCTTTTCTTTTTTAAAAAAGTGCAAGTAGATATTTTTATGTGTCTGTAGAGAGTCCTTTAAACAGGCAGAAATCTTGTCTGTGTGACATTTCAATAGGCATGGGATTACCAAGTTTTGCTATACAAGCAGTGGAATTGATAACAAAATGTTCCATCCTCCCAACCCAATGTTCATCTCCAGGTTACTATAAACCAGTGTTTCTCAAACTGTGGGTCGGGACCCAGTAGGTGGGTCACCAGCCAATTTCAGATGGGTCCCTATTCATTTCAATATTTTATTTTTAATATATTAGACTTGATGCTACCGTGGTATGTGACTGCATTTGGAGAAATGTTACAGACCTTTTAACAAGCTACTATGTATATTCTTTTAACAGTGAGAGTAAATGGAACTTACTCCTGAGTATGTGTGGGTAGAATTGCAGTTTAGGATTGTGAAAAATTTTCCTGCTTGATGATGTCACTTCTGGTCATGACATTAATTCTGGTGGGTCCTGACAGATTCTCATTCTAAAAAGTGGATCCTGGTGCTAAATGAGTGAGAGCCACTGCCATAAACTGTTAAAGCCACAAGCAGGCTAATTATCCCTTCCCTAGCTCCTTAAATAGTATTCTGATGTTGTGGTTTCCAACTGACCTTCAGCATCCCTTCCTTTTAATTTACAAATGAATTTAGGGCCCAGTCCTATCCAACTTTCCAGCACCAGTGCAACAGCACAGCCCCAAGGTAAGGATAGAGGTGTTCCCATATCTTGAG
The DNA here is from genome assembly GCF_035046505.1 of Tiliqua scincoides. Taxonomy (NCBI): domain Eukaryota; kingdom Metazoa; phylum Chordata; class Lepidosauria; order Squamata; family Scincidae; genus Tiliqua; species Tiliqua scincoides. The sequence goes on from NC_089821.1 coordinate 38,519,544, forward strand.
GACACTTGACTGCCCCACCACCACCGCCACCACAGGATACAGTGCATGCCCCACTGGCACAGCTGCAATGGCACTGGAAAATTGGATAGGATTGGGTCCATACTTTCACATACTATGCTTCCCACCAAGTATGTAGAAATCACTATGTTCTCTGTAAGTGGCCTCTGTGTTGCATACAAACTAATAGACATTCAGCCACATAAGTTCACTTTCAGTACAATGGAGTTGCATTCAACTTAAACGAATTCAACTATAGGTGCTCAGCAAACAGTTTAAACAGTGCGATTCCTCTCACCATTCCACTCACTGAATGCATGCTCTGGAGTATATGTGTGCAAACTTGCTGTTTCCTAAGGCAGTCTCAGTTCTTGCATGCCTCTCAAAGTGGGGCTCTAGTTTTTAAAGATACAGTTCATATTTTTTGTACAACATGGCCCTAAACACAAGCAAATTAAGGGGATTTTCAAGGGGAGTTTTGACTATAAGTGATTTTCACTTTACTTGCTGACTTTAGAACCTAACTCCTACATACAGTGAGACTCCACTGTATATGCAAACCAAGGTGGCCATTACTATATGTAGATAATAGAAAAATATCCTAGTTCTCAGATGGTATTAACAGTTAGGTGATATATAATTTTAATAGTTAAGTGATAAAGAACATTTTATATGATCAAACAAAAACCAGCCTGCAAAGTCCAAACAAAGAATTAATCATCTGCAAGTGTGATAGTCCAACTGGCCTTATTCCTGCCTTTGGAAAGGTGCTCTTAGAAACTGTCTGTTTGAAACAGGTTTATAATTAGGCAACTATTATGGATTCATGAAAAAAGATGGCCTCTGTTCAGAAACTGCTATTTGGAACCAAACCTATTGTTAATGAAGAACAAGAACATGCTAGGCAGCATGTCCTTCTAGGTTTATAAACCTAGAATTATAATAATAAACCTATGATTATAAACCTAGAAGGACATGCTACCTAGTCCTTGTTTTTTCTTTTCATTTTGTTTTTCTGAACAAGAAGAAATGGTCATATACTATGTCACAATAGTCTTAAGTCATCAGTGTAGTAAAGTAAATCAGAATAGACTTTGAGATGGAAATTCCAGCTTAGAAGTGGGCATTCCAAGCCTTTTCTGGAACATTGAACTGGGATGAATTGGTTGAGTTGAAGTACTGTTCCCAGTTTTCCCAGTTAGCCAAATGAGACAGTGGTTGAGATTTTGGTTTTCCTGCCCTGTTTGGAAATGGACCACCTGGCCTTTTATCTTTTTCTGATAAAGTGTTTCTAATCTGGAATGGCTATAACCTGCAATTTGGTAGTGGTGGGGTGTATGTGTTTTTGTGTATGTTTGTGTGTGTGCCTTGCTATATCACACCCAGTTAGTCAACTAGACCAATGTTTCCCAAACGGTGAGTCAGGACTCGCCAGTGGGTCATGAGCCAATTTTTGATAGGTCACAAAAAGTTTCTGAAATATTAAAACAAAGCACCCTTGCCTGGTTTGCACAAGAAAATTGCAGCAGGGGGCAATCCAGATGGAGAGATTGCTCTGGTGGCTAGGATGCTAACCTGGGGTATGAGGTCATCTTCACACCCTCAAATTAAAATGTCAAATTTTCCAATTTGTAAGGATTTGTTTCCAATATGTAGGGTCTCTGGCATCTTTGGGAGCACAGGACTCTTTTTATTTATTAATTACACAGGCCTACAAAATTGAGGGTCAGAAAAGTTTTTCCCAAACTTTATGGTGGTTTGATATGAATTTGGGGTGCTGATTCCAAAAATGGCATCGGTTTTGCCCTATCACATCCAAGTTTCGGAGACACAGCATAGCCTTGTTAGTAAATGGTTCAAGCAGCTTCCTTGTGAGGAAGTTGTGGTGTAGGCCAGCAATTTCCAACCTTTTTCATCTCGTGGCACACTGACAAGGCGCTAAACTTATCAAGGCACACCATCTGTTTTCTGACAATCGAAAAGGCTGTCAAATGCTGGTGGTGGTGGGGTTCACATCCTCCAATGGCCCTAATAGTAAATGACCCTCCCCCAAACTCCCATGGCACACTTGAGGACCATTCACAGTACAGCAATATGCATCGGCAATGTGCACGGCACATCAACATGCCACGGCACAGTGGTTAAAAATCACTGCTTCTTTCTCATGAAGAAGCTGCTTGAACCATTCACTAATGAGGCAATGCCGAATTTCCGAAACTAGATGTGACATGGCAAAACTAATGCCATATTTGGAAACTGCACCCCAAATATAGCCAGGAATGCCAGTCTTATCTTTTAAGATAGAAAAATGTGTGTTGGCCTGTGTTAAATGGGTGAAGCAGGGTAAAATAGCTTTCCCAGTATATCTGCATTGAAGTCAAGAGCTTGACTCCATATTTACTCATGGATAATGAGAGACTAGCAATGTAATTCCAAACACGTTACTTGGAAGTAAGTCCCCACTGTATTCACTGATGCTTACTGCCAGGTGTTATAGTTATACCAGGTGTTATACTGCCTTAAAACCGCCCCTCAAATAACCTATATCTTCACCAAGACTTGACCTGTCCCTTGCTCACTTCTTGTATTAAATCTTTGATACCTAATAACACATTTATGGTAGTCTCTGTCTATATAGAGTTCTCTGCAGAGGGACTATTTCATCTGTGTAGTGTATATATATTTTTGGTACCTAGCAGTGTTGAAATACTAGCAGTGGTTATAGCTTCTTCTTTTTTTTAAATTTGTGTTTCAAATCTATTTAACCCACCTTTCTCCTCCTCACGAGGCACCCATGGTGGCCAACAGTCTAATAAAAAGTAATGAAATAAAAGACTAAACAAATCACAGTAATAAAAGTACAGCAGAGGTAACATCAAACAACACAAAAACAGCTTGGATCGCAAATATTCAGCAAATTCATTCATTCATTCATTTATTCATTCATTTAAAATCATTCCTAGTGAGGAGACCAAACTTGTAGTAGGTCCTCTAAAAAAAGAAAAAAAAAACCCAAATGACCTTCTCAACATTTTTGCAACTGTGTTGAACATCTATTAAATAAAAAGACCCAACTCATGTAGAAATTGTCAATTGTTCTGTTTGTTAAGACAGATCCACTAGAAAAAGAACTTCTGAGTTTCCTAAGCTCCAAAAATGTGATGCAACTTTTATCTCTCTGGTCATCCCAACAAATACTGTGACATTTCTATCCACATTCTTATATTCCTGGATACAGAAAGTGCACAAGGCAACCAGGCATCTTCTTTCATCTCTTGTGAAAACAGGAAACTTCAAATTGGAATTGAGTCATCAGAAGTTTCATATTGAAGTTGTTCATTTAAGCGCATGTAAACACAGAAATGTATAAAAGAGAAACCTTAATCCTGATTCTTTCCTATGGCTCTAAATCTACTTAGCCATATGTGGTATGAGTCTACCTACTATGGCATTCAATAAAGGCTCCCACACATATTTTATAAGAATGTTACTGCCCTACTGAAAAGTATGATTGGATGGAAGTGGACATTATGTGTAAATGCCTTGGCATACAGAAAACATTACCACACAGTAGGCCCAGTCAAAATGGCAAGATTTCAAAAAACAAGTTGTATGCTGTATACCGAGGAATAGCATAGATTTCTCAGCAACACGCTGAGCTCGGTTTTGCCTGCATTTATGCACCAACCAATACACATATAACCCCTGCATCAAAAGTTATCACCTCATGCTTTTGGCAGACTGTCTCCCTCTTCCCCCAAAACAACAAAATGGCACATGTATTTCAATGTAAGTAAGTGTAAAGTAATGCATGCTGGGACAAAAATTAAAAATTTCACACATAGGCTAATGGGTTCTGAGCTGGTCTGTGAAGGATCAGGAGAGAGATCATGGGGTGCTGGTGGACAGCTCGATGAAAGGTTGAAGAAGACCAATTCCAGTGGGAAGGGACCCAGAAGAAACTTGATAACATTCCTCTCAGAGGCCCTGCTTGAAAACTTACAATGTAAAAGCCCTGTGTGTACTAGTAGCTTCCCAAAGCATTTTCTGTCATTGAAATTGAGCTCTGTTGGTCCAATGCGAAGTAGCCCTGGAAGCCATATTCTGAAGCTACATGGGCCAAGTATTGCCTGTTCAGTATATATAACAGCTGGGTGCACAGTGCTGGCATCGTGGTTGTATATGAAGAAGCAAAACATGCTTGACAAAACTACCCTTTGGAAATTGGTAACAGACTTTCTATTGGCATCTAGTGAAGAATACTTTTCACTGCAGCCAGCCATTAAAAAAAACAAACTCAAGAAATTCCCTTGGGACATTCCAACAGTCAAGGGTTTTGTGTTGTTGTTCCCCATTATCATCCCTGATCAGATAGATTAGCTGGGTTATGATGGATCAGTGTAATAAGAACTACAAGCCAATCAATACTGTAGGTTCTGCAAGATGAAAACAACAATAAAACGATAATTGAGAGCTGAGAAAACATGTCAGGGACTTGCTGGGGAGCAGAAAAGAAGAAAGTGATTGTGTCTTGGGTTTGTATTCGATGCACCGACAGGGATTTGAAAATGTTCCCCGTGTACAGACACCTGCAGAAGTGATGATGGACGACTCAATTAAAGAGCGGTTGGCAATTGTTTCAACTCGCTGCCAGAACCCACAAAAAAAAGGGGAATTCAGGATGAATATTCTGGTTCCAGAAATTTTCTCCAAACCTTCTGGTAGCCATATGAAACCAATCCACCTGCTTTTGATAGACCTGCCAAACTTCACCTTGTGCCTCTCTTTGTTGTTTTCATGCATAAGTGAGCACAATACATATTCAAAATACCTGCATTCAATCTTTTCCCACCTAGCTATTAACTGTATCCTCCCCAAATCCCAGAGTGCAAGGTAGTGGTCTAAAACAAAATACACTCAGTAAGGCAGAAGGTTTTTTTGTTTTCATTACAACCATAAAAGCTGTGATGCATTTCATCAGAAGGTGAAAACATCTGGAGCCCTGAATTAAAGTGGTCATTTGTTACCGTTGAAGTAATAGAATCAAAGCTGGAACTGGATGAAATGGGAACTGGAACACACATTCTCTATGGAGAAGAAGTTGAAATTAGCATTCCTTGAATGGGATCACATGTGGTTTCCATCATTGTTCTATTTGATAAGCAAAATTGAAGCCCCAAAGAGTGACTTACAAAAGCATGTTTGACATTATTTTTCAAAGCACTGTATTTTCATTAGTAAAGCTGGTTTTGAAGGAGTCAGCTATTGTTTAGAATCATAAGAACAGCCCCACTGGATCAGGCCATAGGCCCATCTAGTCCACCTACCTGTATCTCACAGCAGCCCACCAAATGCCCCAGGGAGCACAAGAGACCTGCATTCTGGTGCCCAAGATAACAAGAGACCTGCATCCTGGTGCCCTCCCTTACATCTGACATAGCCCATTTCTAAAATCAGGAGGTTCCACATACGCATCATGGCTTGTAATCCATAATGAATTTTTCCTCCAGAAACTTGTCCAATCCCCTTTTTATCATGGGAAGTTCATACAAAAGCTTCCTCAGACCAGCTGGTTTATCTTATTTGATATAATTGTTTTTACTCCATCTCGCATCCAGTTTTTGTTTTTTATTTAAATATGCTTAGTATGGCCATTATAAAACTTTTTCATGTGTGTCTAGTGTTGTGTATGTCTAGTACACATGCCATTGGATCAAGTCTACCTGTGTTTTGCTGTTGATTGAAAGTTAAATTCATGGTATAGAGTACAAATACACTTTGTACAAAAGCCGCCTTGAGTGCTCTTTTCTGGAGTGGAAAGGCAGGATATAAATTCTGCAAATAAATTAAATAAATAAATAGGAGTCTGGAGCACAGAAGAGAAAAGAGAAAAAAGAACAGAAAAATCAAAAGAAGGCCAGGCAAGTTTATTTCATCTGGGCTTTGTTTCAAAATCATCAAAGAGATGTGGAATATCGTGAAAACCATTCCTTGGATGCCCCTGCTTTATTGGAAGGAAAAACAAAGGAAGAGGACTGCTGAGGTAGAAGAAAAGAAAAGCAGTAGCACTACTCAAAGTAAGGAAATTATCCCATTCTGATAAATGTTCTCATTTACTGTGGTTTCAATCTCGCTCACACCAAGGTAAAGCTGTTGATGAAAAACTTGTTAAATAAATAACATCTGGTATGTATAAAAATATAGGAAGGGGGCCCCAATGCCAGCTCTCAGCGACCCTGGCTCCTCCAGCCCTCTCCTCTCTTCCAGTCGGATGACCAGCTTGCACTTGCTACACATCTTGTCCTCAATACCAGCAGGCAAGAAAACAAACAAACAAAAAAATCAGACACAGCACATGCATTGCATATCACCACTGCAGCAACCACTGCTGTAACCTCTCACCATCTAATTTAGCCCCAAACAACTATCTTTTTTTCTGCAGGTGATTTCCTCAGGATCACCAGTAGATCACTGGTGAAGAGCATGAGGGATGGCTTGGAGCCCAAGTCCCTTTTTGCTCTTCAGCACCTCTGTCTTCTGGCTGCTACTGTGAAGGGTGGCTAGAAAATGAAGACCCTTCTCCTGGCAGAGGTGAATCCAGTGTTCATGTTTGGGGGGGGGCATGAGCACTACCTTAACTCCCGGTTGAACTTTGGCCTCCATGACTGAGGTTTGCTGGGTGGGTAGACCTGGGCTCCCACCCAGACTTGGAGCCAAGATCTCCCTGCTGGGTAGACCTGGGCTCCCATTCTGATTCTGGAGCTGCCTCTTCCAGGTGGATAGACCTGAGATTCCAGTCAAGCACAATCTCGCTGCTAACACTCTGCCCCCGTGGGTGTTCCCCTGGTGCCTGATTTAACTCCCCATCCTAGAGGTCCTCTTCCCTGCTGATGTGACAGTTTGGGGGGCATGCACCAATGTCCCCCCAGATCTGCCCTGTCTCCTGGTAAGCTCTTCCTCTCTGCTGGGAGATAGGTGGGTGCACTGCTCCTTTCCCAGATGCCTCTGCCTACTGGTCGCTGGCAAAGAAGAGCTAATTGCTTTATTGGTGTCACCAAAGCCACCCGTCTGTGCAACATTACAGGTGTTGGACCTGAGCAGTTATTTATAAGCTTGTATGCCTCCAAAGGCTTTTAAAGTTAGTGGTAGTATGAGAAAGTAAAAGCAGAAGTTCACAGTGACTTCACTGCACACAACATTTTTCTTCTTTTCCCTTCATCACTATTCATCATATAAGGGGAAAAAATATTGTTGCGGGATCTACCCACTGCCAATTATTTTCAGGCAATTAACTCAGGCTCCAAAAACTCATGTTGAATTTTAGGGGATAATTTGAAGGTTGGATAGTCTCCTGGAGTGAGGTTAGTATGGGTTTAGTTTAGCAGTTTGCAATTGATTGGCAGGTGTTTGGAAGGCTTGGAGATCTTCACTTAATCACTCCAGAGCACACATTAGGGAATACCATCAACATCTCCAGAAAACTACTTTGGAGAATAGGCTGCTTATTATCATGCCTTGTTGTATATAAAATAATCAATACCAAGATATACTGTTAAATAAAGCCTAATAAAATATACTGAATATATTTTGTATGGAGAAAATCTTACTGACATTTATATGAAAATTTGTATTTATTCCTTTACTGGGAAGTGTATTGTTTGAGGTGAAACAAATTCTGTGAATAAAATACTATTTTTTATTGTATTAAAATAATTTATGTATTGAGATGAATCATCTGAATTTTATGTAGAGAAGACAAATAGGCAGTTATCATATTTCAACCACCCCTTGCATTTCCTGTTTCCATCCTATTATCAAAGATGTATTCTAAGAAATCTGAAAACCAGCTATAAAATTGTGATTCTCTGCAACTTTAAATTTTGTAATGGAATTGCATCTTGCAAAACAAAATTACACCTAGATATCTATACTGATGTGACAAACATAACCATGGAAGTGGGTTGCATCAGAGGAATTTATTCAAAGAGATACAAAATAGATGTACGGTCAAGGAGTTTTGGAATTTTTTTCTTCTTCAACAATATCACTGTCATGGGTAAGGTTAAAGAATTGTTTTAAACCCAGCTAAGAGTTTCTTTTTCAAAACTCTAAGGTTAAAAATAGCTCTGGGGCTTGTTGAGCCCCAGAATCCTTTTACTCAGCCCCTCACTGCACTGGGAGGCAGAGGTGGAAATTTATGGGCAGTAGATTGGCTGCCCAGTTTTTGGGGGGGTGGGCACATGCCAGAGGTTGGGGATAGTGGTCCAGCCAGCTGAGTCTGGCGGGTTTTTCCAGCCCTGCCCTTTGATCAGTCCTAGATTAACTGGTTGCCCTTTGGGCGCCAGGTAGGAATTTTTTGCTATGCACACTGCCTGCCATATGTCTGGTTATTATAGTGGAAAGCAGATAGTATTGAACCATAAGTCTGTGAGCAGGATGAGGATAGCAGTTACTCCCAATTGTATGGCCCCAGCACCTTGCATTCAAAGGTATACTGCCTCTGAACATGGAGGTTTTATTTGGCTGTTGTGGCTAATAACAAGGGCAGGAAATGCAGCAACAGTGCAAGTTGCTCAGGTGAATGATTCATTCTCCTGCTGCATTGTGGGTATTAGGGATTAAAGGCCCATGGACCCTTGGACAGTGTTCAACCTGGCTGATCCCTGATGCCTGTCCTGCAGCTAGACACCCCCATTTAACTGATGTGCTGGCTTGCTACACCATATATATCTGTTCCGTTAGTGCTTGTCTGCAAAGCTGGCACACTTTTCACATTAGTCTCCCAAATCTGAATCACAGTGTTTTTTTTCTGTTTGAACTTGTACCGAGCACTCATGAAACTCATGAAATTCAGGCTCATATTGTGCCATTCATATTCATTTCAGCTACAGTAGTACCAGAGCATAAAAAGGTCTTCTTTGCAGCAGCATTTGAATCCCAAGACAAATGTTTGGTTCTGAGAAGACTTGCATGAAGATTTTCTGATGCATTTCTTTTTGCTTTCTCATGCTCCAATTAGTGTCCTCCTGAATTGTGGCATCAAGTCACCATAATTTTAATGATCCAAATCGGAATGCAGCTGTGTCTTTTGCTTTGATTTGATTCATCAAGCATTTTTTTTTAAAAAAATTTCTTTTCCTTTGCAAAATCTGCAGTGGGACTACTTCTGAGTAGGACTGCCAAGGTTTGGGTCATCCTGGTAAGCCTCCCAGCTTCTGCATCTGACCCTCCTCCCTCTTGCTGCTTCTGTCCTGGCTCTCACTCAGTCCCTCTCACACCTCCCACCTTGTTTACAGATGGGTGCGGACAGTGGAGGAGTGAGTAAAGAGAACTCCGACAAACTCACACTCTCCCTGGCAGCAGCCAAATTCTTTCCACGGCTTTTTAAAGGGGGGGGGCAACTCGACGAGTCCATTAGAGTCACTAAAGGGGGACTCTGAGACTTGGAAAGTGACCCCATTAGAATGCTTTTTCGAGTTGAGTCGCAGGGGGCAGTGACTCTGTGACTCGACTCAAGTCAAGCCCTGCTGGGTTTCCCCAATGCTGTTACTTCGATCTGCGCCACCAAAATTATGTGCCAGATAAGTGACAGATCCTGGCCTGCCCCGGGAATGCCCACTGCCCACCCCCCCTGCACCAAAACGCTTCCCTCCTGCCTCCTCCCCGCCCTCCCAACACACACCCAGACCCCTGGGCCAATGAAGTTTGGCTGGTACAACCTTACTCAGCTCTGGGGCTTGCGTCGACATTACCACTCTACCTATTTATTCTGGCATGTTGCAACCATAGTGTATGAACCACTTAGACATTACAGTGGGCATTGACATTCCTGTGGTGAGTTTTTATTTCACATTTCTTGTACTGTTGCTTAGTACAAGTATATGGCTCAAATTCTAACCAGCTTTCCAGCCCTGACATAGCTGTGCCAATGGGGCATGTGCTGCATCCTGCAGTTGGGTGGCAGTCACAGGGTCCTCCTCAAGGTAAGAGAATGTTTGCTCCTTACCATGGAGCTGCATTGCCCTTGCCTCAGGACTGGAAAGTGGGTCAGGATTGTGCCCCATGAGAGTTAAGGCCAAAATGTCATGAACTTCTCTGCCTCCAGTGGTGAATGTCACTGATGTAGACCATGTGTATGTGCAACCTCCAGATTTTAGAAATGGGCTATGTCAGAATGCCAGATGCAAGGGAGGGCACCAGGATGAGGTCTCTTTATCTGATGTGCTCCCTGGGACATTTGGTGGGCCGCTGTGAGATACAGGAAGCTGGACTAGATGGGCCTATGGCCTGATCCAGTGGGGTTGTTCTTATGTTCTTATATGTTCTTAAGATTTGGGAGAGCCCAATTATCATGTGGGCTGCCTTATCAGCAGCGATACCTCAGCACAGCTCAGCAGCTGAGAGCAGGTGGTGGTGGGAGAGCCCAACTATCATGCAGACCTGATAAAGAGCTTCTGTGGGCCGCATCCAGCCCACAGGCCTCAAGCTTGACACCCCTGTTGTAGACTGGGAGTGGAAATTCACAGAATAATTGCACTGACTCTCTTGGTGAATCACACACTAAATGCCGTGGCCAGGGATAGGAAATTTAGCACGTATTGAGTGTAACATCTGTATCAGTTTATCTATATCAGTTTGGACATGAGGGTTGGGTTTGGGGCTTGCAAGTGTCATCTACAATCTTATCTGATTCTACCTGAATCCGTTTCTGTGCTTTGTAATAGCCTGGCCTCACACCACGTTGCTCTTAGCAACAGTGACTTTTGCTAGTATCATTGCAATGCCTTGTTTTGCTGTACTGTGCAGAGTCATAAGCTTTAGGAGCACAGTATCAGAAGTTGTGAGAGCGCCAAGTTCTGATTATTTATCTGATGACACAGTTTCCCCCGGGAATGATTAATGAATGTGGCAAACATTCATAATGACATAATCTTAAACCCAGCAGAAGACCTGCATTTGGTTTTCCATCTTTTATGTATGCACACACGCAGTTAATAGAGAGTGAAATATTATCTGTGGCAGTCCAAAGCAAGCCTCTCACTGAGTTCCATGCTATCGAGATCCAACTTACAGTATACTAATGCATTATCCCAAGAACAAGCAAATGTACTAATAAAATATTTAAGGCACTATCTGAGCACTTTCTATCCAAATTTATTCTAGTTAGAATTTCAAGTGGTCAGCATGTTTCAAGTTTAAGCTCTAGGACTGGGTAGTAGATTAAGGGCCCAATCCTATCCAACTTCCCAGCACCGGTTAAACCTCAATGCAGCCCCGAGGTAAGGGAACAAATGTTCCCATACCTTGAGAAGGCCTCTGTGGCTGCCTTCCTATCACAGGAAGCAGTGCATACCCCATTGGCACGGCAGCACTGGCACTGGAAAATTGGATAGGATTGGGTCTTAAGTAAGCCACATGCCATTTTCCTCTGCTAACCCTGCTTGTTCTTCTTTGGAATAACAACAAAGGGGCTGCATGGCCCCTGAAGGAGGGGAGATTTGACTCAAGAGTTGCCAGGAGAGGGATGTAAACTGATACTGAGATATTCAGTAAATGCTTGCAATTATTTTCTTCAGTTTTAGAGAATTATCAGTTTGCCTATGAAAGCTCCACCAAAATAAGAACTTCAGATTTTGGCTTGATGTGGACTTTGATGGTAGTTTCAGGATGTGTGAAATCTCTCATATTTCTTAGGTGAAAATGTTGTCAAAATATGTAATACACGTAGAGTGGAATCCAGACCAGCAGATGGACCAATGGAAACCGTCTTGTACCGGCCCAAGATTGTTGCAAAGATTGTAAGGCATGTTCATGGCTAGACAAGTCAGCTAGGCCAGCACAAGGATGTGTACTGGCCTGCTAGTACTGAATCCATCTGGAGAGAGTACGTTTACACTGACCCAGGAGGTGGATGCAGGGGTGGGAATGGGTGACAGGAAGGTGAAAAGGAGGTGGGGAGGGGATGTTTTGGGTGGGGGAGGGTGGGATGCTGGGTGGATTGAGCCCAACAGGGGGTGGGACTGACTGCAGCACTGCAGGCCAAATTCTAACCCTCCTTCTACCCTGCCCAGCCCAACCCAGTGTTATACTGGGCTGCTTGGATTTGTGCTAGTAATTTCTCTGGCGCAGATCCAAGTAGCCCCATAGGGGACACAGGATAAGGGGAAAAAAAATTTCCCTTACTCTGAGTTGGGCTCAAGCCAGCACCTACCTTGTACTGATTACAGCGCAGGCCATTTGGCCTGCCTGTTCCAGCACAAGTTAGGATTGGGCTGTTAATTTGTTTTAACCTTCTAGTGCTGAGTTTCTTATATATTTCTGTGTTTTCAAGTTGAATGTAGAGGGTCAAGGCTAAGCCTCAAAGTGGAAGCAAGCACGTATTTCTTGATCATGTCATGAATATGTGTACAGCACCACACATGTTTGATACATTAGTACCAATCTCAGAACTGACTTGAAGTTTTGAAAGCATATTGCTCCTGTTCCATATATTGTAAGTATGGCTCCTGTCTGTTTTAAGAAATGGTTACATCTTTAATGGTGGCAGTAACGTCTTTTATCATCAGTAGAATCAGGAATAACTGTGAATCAGCCCTGGATTTGAAGTTGTTTCTAATACTGCATAGAAGCAGTAGAAGAGGAAATATAAGTTGTTCATCTTTTCTGTTTTAATTATATCAGAAATTTGTGCATTTCTTATCAAAGAAGATGCATGAACACTTTGTGCATCTGGGGCACAGTGTAGATGAACTAGTTAAAAGACATTAAATGGGAAGTATATCAAGAAGCATGGCTCACTAATACTTTATCTTCCCGTTCTTCCATGCATGGCTCAAAGCCACTCTCAATCAGTGACTTTCACAAAATTGTCCTCTCTGACACTTATTTCACAGAGATATTGTAAGAACGAATGCAAAAGGAATTGCACAGTGTTGTGACCCCAGTCCAGAGGGGGGAAAAAAAAAAAAACACTTAGAGGTTCCATTGAAATTACTGATACTTCAATCAGGTTGTGAATAACTTGTTCCGTGTATTTCAATAAGGCTTCATTGCAGCTGTCATTTCGATTGAGGCTTTTGTGTATTCAGCTGTGGTATGGAAATGAAAGATATTCCAAAATGTGTGTTTTTAAAAGTATGGTTTGCTTGTGATGGGCAGCCTAATCCTACACTGCCTGAGTGCCGGTGCTGTTCCCCAGTACCAGCGCAGGTATCACAAACATGTCATAAGGCACATTTGCACCACCCAAGTAGTGCTGGCAGGGAGGCCTGCACTGCCCCATTGATAGCACAGTTGGAGCCCTGGCCACCGGCAGAGACAAGGTAAGCACCAAGCAGCTTGGGGGCATGGGGAGGGTGGCGGGGGGGGGCCATGAGAGAGATGTTCCTGGGTGGGGGGAAGGTGGAAGAGGGCAGCACGGGGATGGGACAGGTCTGGGAGGGGGATGGGACAGGCAGATGCTGGGACTTTACTCAGGGTAAGTAACAAATGTTCCCTTACTCCTAGGAGACCTCCAGCCTGCTCAAATCCAGCACAGGATACAGCAGGAGCCGTTTGGCGCCGTTGCTCCTGTGCTGGATAGAATTGGGCCCTAATTCTTAATTGAAACAGAAGATCAAAATATTGCAGTCCATTAATATGAAAACAAACCAGTATTTTCATTTCTAATTTTCTCCAAGGGTTAAAAATGCCAGTGACTCTGCCTTGAAGTATATGGAACTTATGCTTCACACATGAACTTTCTAAAGGAAAGTCCTTAATATCCTTTCTAGAGCTATCAGATTTTGTACAATTTTACCACAATGTATCTCTCTTGATAGACCATAGCAAGTAACCAAGTTATTAAAAAGTTACATATCTATATAAAATCTTACAAATCAATAAATTTGGGGGTGAGGAAAAAAGAACATCCTCAGCAGAAAGTTATTTTAATACCTTGGCTTGCTTTGGGAGTTTTAAACTGTCACATAGTTGAAATTTCATAGAATCTATGGTTGTTAATTTCTGTGAAATCCACCCTTCAGTGCTCTATGCGTGTCTTTTTGATATGAATCGGATATGTGCAAGTGTAACTATATCTTGACTGCAGGTCTCCTAATCATTCTAGAAACCTTTTCGTCTGCAGAAGTTTTGCCATTTGTTTCAACAGAGTCCACAAATCTGCATCTGCAAAGGAATAAACATGCTGACCCACTGCCTCCATTGAAACGAATGGATAAGCCCTGCTTGGGGTGGAGGGGATAGGACTGGGCTGTTAAACATTTGCATTGACTTGGATTCAAAGAAGTAGAAAGGGAATATTGTTCATGCAATGGGCTTTTCTGCCCTGTCCTTCCCTCGGAAGACCCAATGACTCCCCAAAACCGATAGTTCAGTATCAGAAGACCATCTGGAATGTAGCCTAGGAGACTGGGAGGAAGGGGCAATTGGAGGAAAAATGGAACATCCTGTGCCATTGAAAGTGCATTTCTGCTAGCACAGGACACTATTGAACCCAAACCATGGATTTTTCTTAAGAAAAAGCATTGGGCTTTTCACACATTATGAAGGTCCAAATACAAAGCCACAGATGTGTACTCATTTTCAAGTGAATGACTATACTTGGGTTTCTTTTTTCAGATCAACAGTTCATAACAATTTTGCACAGACTATAGCTGTATTGAATGCAACACGTGAATGACAGTACCCAGACTAACAATGATTGTATCCATGCATACACAAACGTGCCCAGGTACAGTTTAACATGTGAACTGACACCCTGTTTGAAAGTCTGTAGGCAGGTTTGTTTATGACTTGAGTGGCTATCTCTTGTGTATTGTGGTAGCCTTGTCTTACGCTCCATTTCTTTATATACTTTTATTGGAGTATATTCATTCCCTTGCCCCAGATGTCAGAGACTGAATTTGAAAAATGTCACTGAGTGCCAATGGAATTGAGAAGTAATGAGGAGAAAATAAATAATAGCGCAATGTTCATTTATTCAAATTGCAGCACGACAACAAGCCTACTGTTGTTCACAAAGCCATGAAACTCCTTGTGTAACTGACAGCCCTTTAAAAACTTTAGCACGAGACAGAAGAAGTAATGAAAAGCCACAGAGTACACATTGCTTTCTCTTTTCTTGCAGCAAGAATCAAGGGAAAAAAGAGGAAATTTTTGTTAATGCTGGGAAGACAATGGTGGAGATCGGCCAGTGGTGCTACCGCTGGCTGGTGGAAAGACTTTTCTGGGTGGGGGGGAGGGGGGAAAGTTAGGGAAAGGTGAAACTGGGAGGAGGCTGAGCCAGAGGGAGGATTGGGCCTGGGAGGGGATCGAAATAACAGCAGAGCTGCCATCAAATCCTATGCACCCCCCAAGTTGTGGAGCCCTGCATAGGCCTTGTCAGTGCTGTGCCCTCAAAATAGCTGGCGCAGCTCTAAGGAGACCCATTGGAGCTGCCTGGGCTTGACATGGTGTAAAGGAACATTTGTTCCCTTAGCCTGAGGAGACTCCAGCAGCTGCCTTGGCTCCACTGAATAAGGTGGTGGCCTCACTGAACATAGTGGTGGCTCCACCACTTGGAGTCACCAGGTCTTAGGATTGGGCCGTTTGTCATATAGCAGCCTGTGTGAGCTTGTGACTTCTGTTAAGGATAAGAAAAATGAGTTCTCAGTAGGAATTTGTCAGGCACTATTCCTATTATATTTCACCCCATCCAGAAACGTAATGGCTTTATTAATGAAGGTAAAATACAAAGAGGCCATTTTATGATGTAGCAACTGTTACCCTGCACATGCCTGATCTTGTCTGATCTCAGAAGCTAAGCAGGGTCAGGCATGGTTAGTACTTGGACGGGAGACCACCTGGGAATACCAAGTGCTGTAGGCTTATACCATAGTCTTTCGAGACTGAAGGTTGCCAACCACAACCATTTTATGATACCATGATGATCTGCATTGTTATCTTCCCCTTAAATAGTTTATGGCACCTTCATATGCCTCAGAGTAATTAAGGAATGAATGTCAACATGCAGTGAAGTCGTAATATCTTTCCACCCTTTCGCTTTGTCTTCCCAAGTCATGAACACATCTTCTGCAAGAAAATGAGTGAGGCCTATCAGATATCCTTAAATATATTTGCATACTTCATACAATGTTTATGCTGTGCTGAATGAGTCAGGCGTCAGAGGCGAGTGGCTTGCATTTTGTACTTGGTGCACTGTAATTTCCTTTAATGTGCTGCTGAAGAAGCCATTTGGAGATAATTCTGTTTGTTGTTCAGCAGCTGCAAACATGTGCATTCCCAGATCTCAAACTCTATATGGAACTGGGATCAAAATTCAGTCTGGAACTTTAACCAGCAAGAGGCTCAGAGAATAGGCTCTTCATCATTGGAGCCACCAATTTTATTACTATTATTATTATACATCACGTAAAAAAATCTGAACATTCAGAATCAATACAATAAGATGTATTGAATAATTAAAACAATTCATGACATGGAGTAACTGATGAAATGAAGTCTGGGAAAGATTGTGAAAAGACCCAGGCCTTCAACTTCTAGAGAGCTGCTGGCTCGGAGCAAGACAAATGCATGGTATAAGCTAGGACAGTGTTTGTCAAACTGTGGGTCAAGACCCACTAGGTGGGTTGCAAACCAATTTAAAGGTGGGTCCCCATTCATTTCAATATTTTATTTTTAATATATTAGACTTGATGCTACCGTGGTATGTGATTGCATTTAGGAAAATGTTACAGATCTGTACTTTACTCTGTATATGCTTTTAACAATGATAATAAATGAGACTGACTTCTGGGTAAGTGTGGGTAGGATTGCAGCCTAGGATTGCTAAAAAAATTTCCTGCTGTGTGATGTCATTTCCTGTCATGACATCATTTCCTGTGGGTCCTGACAGGTTCTCATTCTAAAAAGTAGGTCTCAGTGCTGAAATTCCACATCTTGGGGGCTGGCACTGAGAAGGTGTTAGTGCACATCCCCACCAACTGAATCTCAAAGGGTGGTGTCATGTGCAACAGAGCTTGCCTCTCTCCCTGCAGTAGGTCTGGCACTGAGGGTGATTTCTTTAACCAGCAAGGCCAATTATTTTCTATTGATTTCTCAGGATCTGTTTTTCTTGCACTGAAGAACCACGTGTTGCTCAGAAATATTTGACATTCAAAAGCAGGAATTCCATGCAACTTGAGCCTTAGCGCTCCTTGTTTTAGCAATTGCAGGATGCTATTACAGATGAGTAATATTTTGAAAAATGAAGTTTTTCACAGATGTTAACCAAGAATGAGAGCTCTACTGTAGCCCTACAGTACTTTACTAAATACTGAAATGCTCAATAAGAACTTTCACTTATTAATAAGAACCCTCTTTCCTAGCAATTCAAAGTCATCCTTACAATTACTTATTCTTCCCGTGAATGATACTAGACTACTTGTAAAGGAAATGGTAAAAAAGAGTACAATCTTACACAGCACTCAAATTCTGAAATGTCATTAATGGTGCCATTTGGTTCTATCTCTCCAGTGTATTTTGAGAGGATAAGATTATTGACATAATATTCCTTGTGAAAGATTCATTTGGTCTTCTTAATACAATGTTTGGAAGATGTTATTACTGAGGCATTTCTTCTGTGTTTTTAATGTAGACACTGATATAGACCTGCTCTCTATTCAATAAATTGTTTCGTTCAAAAATAATCAGCAGATGTAATGTGTCATATAATTATCACTTATCTGTGTACTCTTAACCAATTTGCATTTTAATTTTCTTTTTGAAATCTTCTATTTAAAAAAAAAAAATCTTTTAATGAGTAAATGACATGCTGGAGAGGCAGAGCTTCACCAGACCCAACAAGTAAAAAAGCAAAAACCAAGGACCCAACAAGGAAAAGGCAGCTAGCGTGCCTGTATGGCATGCTAGCAGTGATTGCCAGGCTTGACCCCCCAATCAGCCGGCAGCAGGGCTTTGCTGCCAGCTGATTGGCTGGCTGGCCTTAGGGGGTGGGACGACTGAGCCCGATCTGGCTCAGTTCCGTAAGATCTGGCTCAGATCTGGCTCAGTTCCATAAGAAAATGTTCCTTGCTTCTCTACTCTGCTCTAGCAGCATCAATGAGTTAAGCAACAGACACACACTGCAGTCCACAGGGAAGCAGCCTGCAGCCAATTCACTGCAATCATGGCTGACTTCCAGTAGTGGTGGTGGTGGTGGGGGAACAGCAGGGTGCCTGTGTCAGCAATCCCTGGGGAGGCAGCAGGAAGAGTTGCCTCTGTTCTGATTTTTTAAAAGCCATGAAAAATGCAGGGAGCCTGTACAATGGACCAGATCACTCTAAAGCACCAGGGGAAGCAGTTTTTTTGTTACCTCAGGGGACATGTAGTTGAGTTCTCCCTAACTCTGAGTTGGGGAAGAGGAGGTAAGGTTTTTTATTACTTCAAGAGGGGGATGAGAAAGTGAGAGTGGGTGTTTTTTCATACTTAAGGGAGGAGGGTAAGGGGGAGAGAAAGTGTGCTTTCATATGGTTGTGCCTCCCCGGGCCTGGACCCCACCACATGTCACTGCTACTAAGAGGGGAATAATGCTTTTTTTTTTTTTTTAATTTGCTGCTTTCCCAGAAGTTCTCTTTTCCAGCAGACTTGTTTCAATTCCAACCCACAGACAGAGCCACCATTCTGGGTTTTCTTTTCCTTTGCCT
Source organism: Tiliqua scincoides (assembly GCF_035046505.1). Taxonomy (NCBI): domain Eukaryota; kingdom Metazoa; phylum Chordata; class Lepidosauria; order Squamata; family Scincidae; genus Tiliqua; species Tiliqua scincoides. The sequence goes on from NC_089821.1 coordinate 38,538,224, forward strand.
TTACAGAGAACAGAAAATTCAATTGAATGTCTACCTTTCAGCTCCTCTAATTCATCCTTAGTCCAGTCAGTTTCTCTCTCTCTCTCTCTCTCTCTCTCTCTCTCTCTCTCTCTCTCTCTCTCGGAGGAAAGGAGAGATGGTGTTCTCTGGGTTCAGCCATTACATTCAGCAGACAGAATTCCTCAGTTAAGCTGTGGCACAAATTTAATTTGGGGGTAAAGTATGGTCTGTATGGTAAGAAATAAAATTTGGAAAGTTTGTAAGGCATTTCCCTTTTGTAAGGATTAAGAAACAGGGGTAGATTTTTGTGCAGAATGGCTCCATTTCTATATGAAAAATGGCAGTGAATGGCCAAGAGACTGAGCTGCGCATCAGTGTTTCCCTGGTTCAAACGGCAATTTACCCGGCCATCCACATGCCTGCTGGACACTTTACCGTCCTGTCTGGTAAAATCATTGTGGGTGAGCGGGGACTGGCTGAGTGGGTTTGGAGGGTTATGAATATCTCTTTGGGGGAGAGTATGCTGTCTCCTTGCCTGAAGATGCAGTGGTTTATTCTCTCCTGAAGAAACCATCTCACGATCCCCCCCATATTAAAGAACAACTGACTTGTCTCCAACCTTTCATTTTTGGGCAAGGTGCTTAAGTGAGTACTGGTGGCCCAGCTCCAGGAATTCCTGGATGAGAGTGATTATATCTGGACCCAATTCAGTTAAGCTCCCAGTCAAATTTCTTTGGTCAGCCTTGCTGATGACCTATGCTGGAAACTGGGCAGGGGAAGTGTGACCTTGCTGGCTCTGCTGGACCTCTCAGTAGCATTCATCTGTGCCATCAACCCAGCATCCTTCTGAATCTCCTTGCTGGAATGGGTCTCGGGGGACAATGTTTTGCAGGGGATCTGATCCAGAAGATAGATTCCAGAAGGTGGTTCAGGGGATTCCTGCTTGACCCTTTGGCTGTTGGCTTCTGGGATCCCTTGCAATATTCTCTTTAAGGGGTCCACACCACTGCACAGACCCCTTTGGCTGCTTCGTGGCAACCTGGCAGTATTTCCAGATACATGGCTTCTGGAAACACTGAGCTCTGAGCTGTGTGGTGCTAACCAGGGCTTTGAGCTGTGTGGCCGTGTGGCCATGCAGCTTAAAGGGAACTGTGGTCCTGCATGATTCAATCTTGTCCTCTGTGCTCTTTAATATCTACATGAAGGTGCAGAGGGAGGCCATCAGTGCAGAGGGAGGCTACCTTGTGTGGTTCCTTTCCCCACATGACATGCCATGTTGCCATTGGGCAAACCGAGGGTGGGGAGGCTCTGGTGCACCATGCAAATGTTGTGTACAGGCCTTTTTTCCTCTTTGGATCGTGTGAGGCCTCCCTGTGGGGGAAGGGGAAGGCTTTCCCGGCCTTTCCGAGGGGGACCCACTTGTGGAGTCCTCACACTAGTTCACCAGAAGAAGGGGGGGTTGTGTCACCCGGCTCCCCCTCTTCGGGTTGGCAGCATTTGCCAGAGTCAGGAGCAGGGGCTGCTGTCAGCAGCTCCTCCTGCCTGCTCTTCTAACTCCCAACTGCCTTGTCATCCCTGGCCTCCAGGTTTATGTAGGGCAGACCCCTTCCCTTTGGCCCCTCCCCTTTTCTCACAGGGATGGTACGAAAAGGGCCTGTCTCTGGGACTGGCCTCCCCTGGGATTACCACAACTCCTCCCCTTCCTCTCTCTGTTTCCCTCCCACCTCCTCTCACTTGGAGCTGCCAGGGTTGTTCCTGAGATGGCTGGGAAGGCTGCTGCCTGTGCTCTGGTCTCTGCCTTTGGGGGGTGGGCTGGCCCTGCCCACCTGGGTCCTGTAGCTCTGCAGACGATGTCGGGAGGTCCAGCTGTGGGCTCCCAATGTCATAGCCAGGTACCCTGCCCGGCAAGGCAGGTCCCAGCTGGTTGGGTGAGGGAGTGCTCCCCTTCTCCCCCGAGGCGAGGGAGGGGTGGCTACCCAGCAGCCGTATGGCCTGTGTCCTGCCTCCCCCCTCCAAGGCAGAGGGAGAAGTGGGGGGTTCAGTGCACAGTGTTTCTCTGCTGCACTTTGCCACCCACAGGAGTGCCCAGGCAGCATATGGGGAGGTGGCCCCATGTTCCACCAGCTTCCTCCCTGATCCTCTGACCCAGAGGTCTTCTCCCTGGGTAAGTTGGGGACCTGTGGGAGGAGGGGAAGCCCGACAGATTGCTTTAATGGAAGCAAGATTGTCCTTCCTGCAAACTAGAAGAGCAGCATGGGAGAATTTAAGTCACCAGAATGTGTGTGGTTTATACAAAATAGGACCATCACAAGCAGGAATAGCCTTTAACCCTTAGCTTCTCACCACAGTACTGGTGAAATATCCCCCCCCCCCCACAGCAACAAATATTTTTTAAAATGTTACAAAAATTAGAACTGAGGAAGCAATTTTATTTTTTGTGTCTTCTTTTTTAAGCTACCCTTGGTTTAATATCTTCCAATTTCTAGGCCAAATGAGCATGTCATGATTTTTGCACAATGCCTGTTTACACTGTCAGGTTACATCATCACAACTCAGCAGAAGATCTGGGGCGGGGGGGTTGTATGCACACAAGGTGCCGATGGAAATAAAAGTCATTCCAGGGAGTCTGCATAATGTTGCCACTGGGCATTGCAGACATTTGTGAAGAAGAGTGTTCATGGTGTGTCGTTGAGGACAAGCTGATATCTCATTCAATGCTTTCCACATCCACGCCATCTCAGGAACTTCAGCACCCCAATCTTCAAGAATTGCACGGACGCACCTGGGTGCAGTGCTTGCTTAGGTAATGGAATGCTTTATGGGATGTTCTGCTGGCACAGCATTCTGTGTATACACATTCTAAACATTTGTTTGCTGGTGCAGCAAGTCTTAGGAAAAGCAATTAGTCTCACCCTGAAGCGTGCACGAGTGGCTTCACGGAAAAACAGAACATGCCAGCATTTCTCACTACACACATGCATGTACTACATTTCTTGGCCTTCGTAAAATCCTTTTCCTTGGTATGGAATTAATCATATTTGTGATACTGAATACGTGTGTGTGAAAAAAAAAAAATCCACTCCTGAAACCCTGCATATTTCAATGCCCTTTTCATCTTGGCTAGCAAAATATCTAGTACACATCACAGAAGAGAAAATCAAAATGTGGGCCAATGAGATATCAGGCCGCAATACAGTTACGTAAAATAGAAACATAGGTTGGAATGTTAATGTGCATCCCCCTCTCAGGTACTCCTGATGAGCCCTTCAATTTGCTTTTGGAGGAGATTAAAGCCACCTTTTAGGGACTCATAGGAAGATGTTGAAAAGGAAACTTGCAGAACATTCTGGGACGTACATCAGTGATGTGACTGCAGAAACAAACCCTAAAAACATGCAGTGCTTGGGAGTAAACCTGCATTATTTGTGGGGAGTCAACACCCCACAAAATACTGAAATATTTAGGGTTAGTAATATTGCATTGCAGATGTTAACAGCATATGCGGCAGCTGAGACCACTTTTCACAGAAGCTGTTCCCATTTGTCAGAACAGAATAATTAGAAATCCTCATGATGCACCTGATTTCAGTAAAGTCATCCAGGGCAATGGTGCCACTGAAATGCAAATATTTGCCTACCCTTTGAAAATGAGAGCGTAAGAGGATGGAGAGCGTTAGAGGATGCGTCACCTGAGCATGTTGCGATCTGTGTTTGCCAAAAGTAAAAGGTGACCTCTTTTTTCGCTTTGCCGTAATCACATGGTTTAGGAAAGCTTACTTTTTCTGGGGAGTACTAACTTCACAGTTGCCTTTTGAAGATCTTGCTGCTGAACATTCAGCCTTCATACCAGACGGAATGAGCCTGAAATTCTTAGCTCAAGTGCCCTTAGCAGATACCGTTCTACATCATTACAAACACCGAACCATAGGTCAGTACAATTCTTCAGGCTTGACTAAAAATGAGCTACCATGAAGACTCAATTTTCTAGAGAATTACACAGTAATGCTGCTAGTCCTGCAGGAACTTTTAAGATAAGGTGACAGTTCATGGAGGATCAGATACTTCTCCATTTTTAGAATTAAAATAACCAGGTGTTGACATGAGAAAGTGTTCTTTTTCTAGTCTCAAGGAATGATGCTTGTGACTTTGGTTTATGCAGTGTTAGCATCACAGCCTTGACTTACAAACTGTTCCAGGAAGCCTTGGGGCTCCTCAGAAGCTTATCAGAGGTTCTTCAGTGACAAGATCAGTATCGACAGACAAGCTTCCCTGATAAACAGCTTGCCACTGTAATGCATACCTACAGAGGAATGTGGCTCAGGAAAATGTTGAGGGTGTTCTAGGATACATTTTGTAAGATGCAAAAATTAGGCTCGATAGTCTTGGCAAGTACTCTGTGTGAATTGTCTGGTTATCCTGAAACATGTGCCGGAATTCTCTGCATTGCACAGATTCCTTGGAATTCGAACTAGTAAAGAATTGTTTTCTGAAGGTAGATAACTAACAACCTGACTGCATGATGATGCTTAGCTTCTATGAAAAATATTTTGAAAGATAGCTTGCCTGATTCCAAGATTTCAATTCAGCAGCATTTGAAAGATTCCACAATATTCAACCAATACTTTCGTTATAATAGTAGACATGAGTCAACTCGAGTACTTTTAAAGTTAACTCCCGTTGCTAAACCAGAAAGTGGAATGTGTCATTTGACTCTCTTCAACTGAAATCAGTGTGACTAGCAGCCCAATCCTATCTCCCTGCTGATGCAACTGCGCCGATAAGGTTTGTGATGAATCCTGCGTGGCGGGGGGGGGGGGGCAGTCCTGGAAGTCTCTTCTAGGTAAGGGAATATGTGTTCCCTTATGCAGGGTTAAGCCTCTGAGGCTTGGTCTGCTTGGACCTGCACCTGTGAAATTGCTGGTTCAGGTTCACGTTGACCCAGGCTGCAGGATCCAGTTCAGGAAGGGGATTTGGATTCAGTGGCCACTGCTGCCAACAAAACTGCCCCCTTCCTAGACCCAATCTGCCTTCTTCCCTGCCCCCATTGCCACCCTGCAAACATTATATTTAATGCTGCATTAAATACTGGAAGGATCACTGCAGTTATAATCAGAATATTTAGTGTTCTCTTGTAAAAATCATAATTTCTGAGCAGTTAACTCTGTTGTTGCAATCCATAGGAACCACAAATATCGCAAATGGCTATTTTTGCACAGTTGTGTTCATAGCTACTTAGAAGAGACAGTTCATTGAGAACCACATAATGTACAATGGATAGTTTGGTGTTTTTTTTCCTGTTTGAAGTCAACTTTTAAGGGCTCTTGCACCTCTCACAGTGATCTGAAAGGCAGGAATTCAACACATAGGGATTCTTGGCATGGACCTGCAAGGATAAGAATTCACCTATTAAATTCCAGGCAGTTACACAGCTGTTAAGCACCTAAGGGCTCTCTCAGGGCTACCCTTGCTGCTTCTTGCTAGCCTATTGTAAACACACTGCAGTTATTACGTGTGCAGACTAGTGGTGTCACTAGGGTTCACATCATCCGGTGCGGGAGGCCAGTGTGTCACCCCCATGCAGTGGGTGAGGTAACACCCCAGTGGTGGGCGTGACAATGTACCATTGCCCCGCCCCCACTGGTTTTTTGGCTGTACCTTTTGATAAAACACAGATATTTCAATGTGGTTTGTTTCATTGCATTCTGCATGAAATTATGCATTGACTGATTTTCACATGATGGCATTATTCCTCCAAACTATGATTTTAGTGATTTTGGTCACTAGTGGTGTCACTCCCCCTCCAGGGTGTCACCCCCCCCCCACACACACACCTTATTGCAGCAGTTCTCAAACTTTTAGCACCAGGACCCACTTTTTAGAATGACAATCTGTCCAAGACCCACAGAAAGTGATGTCACAGCTGGAAGTGACATCATTAAGCAAATGAAGTAAATAAGTATAAATAATTAAAGTAAAACAAAGAAATAAGGGGAAGCCAGCCCTGTTCTACCAAGTGAATTTTCTCTGTAGCCTGCTGCTATACCCCACCTCCCAAAAAACCAATAGGGTTTTCAGTCCTACCCAGTGCCCAATTCAATTTAACTTCTGTTTAAACCAAATCACTATCAGGATCCACCTGGCTTTGCACGTCTAAAAAAGAAAAAGTTCACCTTATCTGCTGAAGCCTCTGTTTTTATCCTTTTTAGTGGGGGGGGGGGCTGACTTCTGGAGTATTTGTTGAGCTCCACATTCATCAGATCAGGACCAATCTGGTGGCCTCACGTTCCCCTTTGCCTGACCTGACCAGGAGCCAAGGCATGTTTGCTTACTCATGAGTAAACGCGACCATGTGGCTTAGTAATCACTTTCCATAGTGCTCAATACATGAAGGGAGGGACCTCCTTCTCAGGTACTTTTTTGGGGCTGCGTTCATTGAATCAGGACCTTTCTGGTGTTGTTGGATTCCTCTCAGCCTGCCCTTTCTGACGGACTAAGGTAAGTTCACTTACTCTTGAGTAAACGTGCGATATGACTCAGTTTCACTTTCTATTGGGCTCCATGCATTTTTTGTTTTCTGGTTTTTTGGCCATAACTTTTGATAGAAAGGAGATATTGCACTCCGTTTTTTTATTGCATTCAGCTGTAAATTCCACATTCAACGGTATGTAACTTGATGGTATTATTCCTAACCACCGTGGTTTTAGGGCTTCACCCCCCCCCAGTGTGCATCCCCCCGTGCGTGTCACCCAGTGCGGCCCACACTCAGAAAACAAAAAACGAACAAACAAAACTACAATTTAAATAATGCAGGTGATTCATTACTAAATACCATTACTAAATTACTTTACTAAATACATTACCATTACTAAATACGTGCCTGAGATTGGAGAATGAAGCTGCTGTTTCCTCAGTCAGCTTCAGTTCCTCCATGCCTGTCATACTTTTTAAAGAGACCATATATATTTTTCAGACGTAAAGGATTTTCGAAGTAATTGGAATGCACAGCCTTTGACTGCAAGCTGTTTTACAAATACGGATTTGTTCTGTAAATTTTAATAAGGTTTTGGAGTCGGTAAAAATCAGGGAGAAAGTAAAATGGAAGTAAGGGAAGATTAAGAGCTATGTCACTTTTTTCTCTCTCTCCAGCTATAATCTTTCCTTTTTGCCTATAAGTAAGCAAGCCTTGTCAGATTGTCCAGTGTTATGACAACCTTCACAAAACTTGCTCACATATGTTCAGATTATTCCTTTAAAAAGACAAAGAGAACATTTGTTATTGTAAAACAGAAAGATGATATCCTCAAAATGCTAACTGATAATGTAATAGAGCTGTATTCAATAAATGGCAATCATTTTAAATAAGTCAGAAGGGGTACGGAGGGAGAGAGAAAGAAATGCATTTATATGCATCTAAGTGCAGAGAAGTGTCAGGGAAAATGTGTTCATGGTTCATCTCCCTATCTTGAATTCCTTTGTCTCTGAGAGGTCTGACAAACACAGGCTTGATTATGTTCCAAACCATGACAACCATATTTTTTTTGCGTAACATTCTGTACTTGGAGATTAACAGCACACCCTCATTTCAATGTATTTTATTACTTATTCAGAGACCTCAGGGTATCACAGACCAAAAGTCTACTACTATTCCTACTAATAATTATTAACTATTAAGAATATACATCAACAACAAAATTCACAAAGCAGTTATAGCTAAATGAATTCTTAATTAAACCACAACTGTGTTTTGTTTGTTTGTTTGTTTGTTTTCCTAAGAGGCTATCAATTTTGGATGATTATAAATTTAGCTAATGTCCAGGAAGTGCCACAAGAAATGCTAGCTGCCCAAAATCAGGAAGGAAAGTTAGGCATGGAAATCTGCCCCCCCCTTTTTTTCTTTTTTTGCTGAAAAGATTTATACCTTGCCCTTTCCCCCAATAGCAGTGTTCTGAGTGTGGCCTGTTATAATCTTTAAAATACAGTAAAATACAATAAAAAGTAAGAAGTATGTGCCAGTTTACAATTTCATTAAAATACACAAAATGCATCAGCAGTAATCATCATCATCATCATCATCATCATCAAACAAATTTTAAAAACAGCTATATAATCACGCCAAGCATACTTTGACATGCACATTACTTACTGCACACACAAGTCAGAACAGGATGCTCATAACCATGTACAAAGGAGTTGGAGCACTGTAAGTAGTTGTGGGGGCAGGGGGAAGACAGCAATGCGATCCCTAGGATTGTGCTGCTGCCGGGAATAGGAGAGGGGTTTTCTACTTACCTGCAGCCAGTGCTGCAGTCCTGGGGGGCCTGGGGGATGCAGGGAGCCATCCACATTAAATGCCCATTTTTTCCTTTTTTTAAAAACACTTTTGTAGGCATGGAGAGCCCCGCAGAGGGCTCCCTGCACCCGCTAGGACTGCATCACAGGCTGCAGGTAAGTAGAAAACCCCTCCCCCAACCCCAGCAGCAGTGCAATCCTGGGATCATGTTGCTGCCTCTCCACCTCCCCAACTTTTAAAGGGGCATTGGCCTGTGCTTCCCATATTGGTGGGTCATGACCCACCAGTTTGGGAACCACCAATGTACATTTATCCAAACGCACTTCCTTAATGGTGTCAGAAATTTCATTTATCCTGCATTTTGATAGAGACAAAAGGGGATGCATTTTGGGATGCACTGATCTTCTCTGCTCCCTCTGCACGTACATATCTCTGTGTGTGGAGGGGGGCATATTGAGGGAAACAGGGCCAAAAACCTAGATTTTTCTTGGTCTTGCCTTGTCTAAACAATGTGTATTACACATCCAGTTCTACCTTTTAGATATATTCTCTTTCCCCATTAATGGCAGCCTCAACTGAAGGTAACCATTTGAGTATAGACAGTCATTTTATGATTGTCCTTGGAGGAAGTCAGCTTGGGAAAACTATACCTGAGCCATACAGGGTGGGAAAGGACATGGTGGGCTATAAAACAGGCAGGGACTGTCCTTCAGTTACTTTATTCTTTAGGAGTTCATTTACAGTCCATTCCCCAAATTTCCCTGCAATCTGTCCTGCCCTTCACAGATGTTCCGCTTTACATTAATACAGAGGCTGCAGAGTCATTTGATCTCAAGGAGATTCTCTGGATGTATAAGGGCAGCCAGTTGATGAAGCTAGTGCATTACTCAGGTACCTTTCTTCTCTTGCCCCCTTCCAGTCTTCTCCACCTCGCCTCCACTCCTGTCACTTCTCTTGCATAGCCCAAGCCTGCCTGCCCCCGTCCTTCTTCTTCCCTACTTGTACCTCCCCCTGCTTGATTTCCCATTTCCATTCTCTGTCTTTCCTTGACACTTCTTCCATTCATCCCTTTGCCACTTTCCACCATACTTCTTTCTCCCCTCTTTTCCCTCCTGCCTCTGTCTTAAATTCCTCTGAGCTGCACTCCCAATCAATGGAGCCACAGCTAACTAAGGTGCCAGTTGGGTCTTATGAGACTCCGCCTCCTGAGTACTGATATCAAGGGTAAGCCTGTGATATGTTATCCCTGTCTTGCAGCTGTCCCCTACGGCATGAAGGAACTCTGGCTGCCACAGCATGTTTACTTGGATATAAATATCTCTGAGTTTAATGGAACATTTTCCCAATTTAGAGTGCAGAAGATTGCAATCTTGTTCACAACTAATTTTAGAGAAATTGGGACCACTAATTTAAGCCAACTGTGAATAAATATTGCTATGCATTTTTTTTTGTTGCATTTGTACAGTGACAAAGATATTTTTGACTAAAATAGTTCAGATATTCTGAAAACATAAACCATACGATTCTAATGCCCCAATCTTCTTGTGGCCTTACACTGCCAGAACTAGCATCCCAGTAGCGCAAGGCCCTTTATGACGGTGCAAAAGCGGGGTCACTGTCACGCACTGCCACAAACAATAGGAGGCCCAGAACATGCCACAGTGGCTCCAGGAGGCTCCGCAGGCACTGGTGACTTAGGCACTGGCAGAGGTGGGGAGGGATAGGTTTGGGGGGCATCCTGGGGCAGGGAGCAGTTAGGGCAGGGGAAGGGAAGGATCTTGGTGGCAAATGTGCACACCAGATCCTATCCCATTTTTGCCCACCCCCTTTTCCCCCTCGCTTACACCAGCTATGTAGCTGGTGGGAGTCCAAGGAATACAGGTGGCCAAGAGGCCTACACAGGGGTAAGTAAAAATATTTTATAACTACCCCCCCCCCATTGAATACAGCATGCACTCCACCGGTATGGCTGCATCAGCACCAATGTAAGGGATAAGATCGGGCAATAGATGTCTCATTTTTCCCTCTCCCAAAGCTAAAACAGTATTAAGTTAGAATTTGGTCTCTTCTCATTCAGAGCTCTGAAGATTTGCAGGGCTTGGTTAACAATAAATAACTTTATAAGTTTAGCTTGAAAGATTTGCGAGTCTAAGGAACGAAGGAGGATTGAGGTCTTCCTCTGTGTGTGGTAGCTGAAACAGCTTCCACAATTTTTATGGTCTTCAGAAATGGACTGCTGCCAGTGGAAAACTTTTCATCTCTGCAAATAATTCAGGAGAGAAGCACAAAGGACCCACAGGGTTTTGGTACATTATTTTATTTTTATTTTGTAATTTTGGCAAGAAAAAGGATTAGCCACAACAATTATACACATGCTTGCCCATGTTATGAATGAACTAGAATTATAATTGCAATCTTCTAGTTGTATTTAAAGAATCATGACGAGTCTCAGTGCAGGATGTGTATCATAGCCAACACTGTGCTAGAGTTTAGTTTCTCATTCCCAATAATTTGTTAAAATGGGATAACCCATAATTCCCCCCCCACATGCTTTATCTTGTGCCCTGAGTACAGTAGTATAATGTTTGATGTTTTTTTTAATTACGTTCATGTTTTTACTGTGTGCATTTTATATTGTCCATTGTTTCTATCTCCTGGAAATTGTTTTATGCCAATAAAGGTCTCAATCAATCAATCAATCATAGCTAACCTGAATGAGGATTATGCCATAAAAAAGTCTCTTTCAAACTCCAGCTGCAACTCTCTTCTCAGTTTTCTATATCAGATGGATATAAACTATTGGGAACTTAAAATGCAGGCCAAAGTCACCAAACGAATTGCAATCATGGTTAAAAAAAGACAAGGAAAGCAGAATAAAAAGAGCAGCATAGTAATACAAACACCATCAGAGTCAAATTAAAACAAAAACAAACTAGCATGTGGTTCATGCAAATGAATCCAAACTGAAGATCTGTTAAACTCGAATATACTTCATTTGACAGGGAAGGAACTAGACAGGCCTACTTAGGGAGGGAGTTCTAAGGTGTGGGCATAACTGAGAAGGCCAGGGCCCAATGCAGTGCATTTGAATGGCCCCCCCATCTCCCTGGGGGGCCCCTCACCACCCAGGTATGGTGACTGCTAATGGTACCACATGCAAAATTGTTGGCAGTGACATGATAATGAGAGACCCATTTTGTGCCAAATGGACACAGGAATGGGTGTGAAGGCTGAAATGTGCTCTACTCACCACACCTCGGCATGGATGATTCCATGCCAAGGCGACAACAGCGGCACAGGGCCCGTCCAAATAATGGGACTTGATCTGGCCAAATTGGCCCAATTGCCCTAAGTTTGCCCCTGGAGAAGGCCTTGTGCTGCATACCCATCAGCCACAATTCACATGGAGGAAGGGTGTGGAGGAGGATCTCCCCAATGATGATGAGCAGGATTGTGCAAGATACAACTGTTTAGGTATCCCTGGATCCAAACTATTTACGGCTTTAAAGATAATAACCCACACTTAGAATTGGAATTGCACTAGAAGCTAATGTGGCTACTGCAAGAATCGTGTCAGAGCACATGCTTTGCCTGAAGAAGGTCCTGTTTTCAATCCCCAGTAGGGGGAGGACCCAGAAAAATTCCTTCCTGAAACTGTACCAATGCCATTTTCAAACACTCAGAACAGCATTTAGAGTGCATGGCTGCCTTGAGTGTTTGAAGACTGCACTGCCTTCAGTGTAGTCTGAAGAGGATGTGACAAAAGCATGTGTTTGTCAGTGGCCCAATCTGCTTCTTCCGAAACACACACCAAGCACAACCACTGAAACGGCAAAGGTGCCCCTAGTCAGAGCCATCTTCTGACACAGCAGAACTCCTCCCAAGCTATGAACTCAAGCTATGAACCACCAGAGCCATAAAAAGGGGATATGATCAGGATGTTCCTGAGATCATGCTCAATATGTGAAAGGGAAGTGTTAAGGACATTGTTGTGGAGAATCATTGCTGCATTCTTAGCTTTAATACTCTTGCTAGGATGGAAACTTAGGAATTGTGTGGAAAAACTCCAAATAAAAACGACTGCATCTATCTATTCAGGTCATGCAGTGGTAAATCAAATAGGTGCAAATAAATTACAACCCAATCCTGAACTACCTGGTGTGCTGGGCGGTAGCAGTGCCAAAAATGGCTGCTGCCGCATCCAGCGTGCTCCAGGCAGCCACCTCCTCCTCCTCAGGAGAAGGGGACTTTTGTCCCCTTCCCCTGGGTAAAGCAAGTAGCCCTGTGATGGTGCACTGTTTGTGACAGTGCATGCTGGCAGTGAGCTGGCATGCAAAGCTTAGGATTGGGCCCTTAATAAGCAGCTAAATAAGGGTGCAATCCTGAGGCACCCATGGGCCTGCGCAAGTCCCTTGTGCCAGCCCAGGGGGCGGGGGTCACAAACGTGCTGTAAGGCCAGTGCTCAGAGGTCCTGCTTGGCTTGTGTTGGCCTGGCTGGGTTGGGTGGGAGGGAGGTGGGTGGGAGGGAGGCGTTCCTGGGCGGGGGGGTGGGGAGAGGGAGGCGGGGCTGGGATCCTGCAGTGATGCCGGATCCCAACCCCTGTTCCCGGGGAGTTTGGAGCAGCTTCAAGCCTCTCCGCTCTCCTTGGACTTGTGTCACCTCAGGAGCTGACACAAGTCCGAGGAGACCCATAGGGGCCAGCATGCTTTACCCAGAGGTAAGGGGAAGAGTTTCCCCTTGCCTCTGGCTGAGCTGCTATGGACCCCCATCCTGCGCTGGATACAGCGCAACCCTCTTGGCTTGCCTGTTCCAGTGCAGGGTAGGATTGTGCCCTAAGAAAACATTTCAAATCCCACCATGTTCTTCTTCAGAGGAGACAACAAGATTCCAAAATGACACATCACATTTATGTAACGCATAATGGCAGATGCCACCCACAAATGGCAGATGCAATTCAATGTCAGTAAGTGTAAAGTCATGCACATTGGGGCAAAAAATCAAAACTTTAGATATAGGCTGATGGGTTCTGAGCTGTCTGTGACAGATCAGGAGAGAGATCTTGGGGTGGTGGTGGACAGCTCGATGAAAATGTCGACCCAATGTGCGGCGGCAGTGAAGAAGGCCAATTCTATGCTTGGGATCATTAGGAAAGGTATTGAGAACAAAAAGGCTAATATAATGCCGTTGTACAAATCGATGGTAAGGCCACAACTGGAGTATTGTGCCCAGTTCTGGTCTCCGCATCTCAAAAAAGACATAGTGGAAATGGAAAAGGTGCGACTAAGATGATTACGGGGCTGGGGCACCTTCCTTACAAGGAAAGGCTACGGTGTTTGGGTCTCTTCAGCCTAGAAAAGAGACACCTGAGGGGGACATGATTGAGACATACAAAATTATGCAGGGGATGGACAGAGTGGATAGGGAGACGCTCTTTACACTCTCACATAACACAGAACCAAGAGACATCCACTAAAATTGTGTGTTGGAAGAGTTAGAACAGACGAGAGAAAATATTTCTTTACTCAGCGTGTGGTTGGTCTGTGGAACTCCTTGCCACAGGATGTGGTGATGACGACTGCCCTGGATGCCTTTAAAAGGGGATTGGACAAGTTTCTGGAGGAAAAATCCATTACGGGGTACAAGCCATGTGTATGCGCAACCTCCTGATTTTAGAAATGGGCTATGTCAGAAGGCCTGTCAGAGGTCTCTTATTATTTGGTGGGCTGCTGTGAGATACAGGAAGCTGGACTAGATGGGCCTATGGCCTGATCCAGTGGGGCTGTTCTTATGTTCACTATTAAAACGCGTTTTACATATCAGGATGTATTAAAGCGTACAACTTCATTTTCCCCTTGGCTTTCTTACCATATTCTTAAGGATTATATGAGCAATAGCTGGGAATGTGTAATAGCAAAACTGGCAGATTCTGGAGTACGGAATGTTGCCTCAACAGAAAAGAAATCACATCAGCAATCTGCAGATACCAAAGAAGACATGAATTTTCAGAATGACTCAGCAGTGAAATGCAGCTTCTAAGTCTTATTCAGCTGTGACCATTTATACTGTGTGTCTCCTGAGAATTAGCATAATTGCATATGCTAGGTGCAGATAAGCGTGCTGTTCAATAAGCACAACAGAAAAAATAAAGTCGACTCCCTGTTTTCAGTAAGTGTAGCCATTAATTTAATGCCTGACATTCTTCATTGGACAGGGAAGGGTTTGTTGTTTTTTTTAAATGGGCCAGCAAAGACTGCAAGCAAAGAAGCTTGAACTTCAATAAAGAAAATAATTACCTAGTATTAATGAGATTTAGATTAGTAGGGTATTAGAAATCGCCTCAATGTGTACCTTTCCTCTGTAACAGTGCTTGCATCCCTCCGCTCTGTGAGCAGCGCTTACTGTTCCAGCTCGCTGCTCACAAGAAGCCCCTCCATCTTTGCTGCGCAACCATTCGGGAATGTCTGCCCGGAAAGCCAGGCATCACAACTGCTGGGACAGTGGGCTACAGATGTGACTGCCCACGGCATCACACAGCAATGATAGAGGGGCTTGGTCTGAGCCATGCACCAGAACAGTAAGCACTGGTCTGAATGGGGACCGATTTAATGCAGCACCACAATTGCGAGTTAGGCAACTGCTGCTCTGTAACCTAGGGCGCAATCCTAAGCCCTTATTTCAGTGCTTTCCAGCACTGGCATAGCAGTGCCAATGGGACATGTGCTGCATCTTGCAGTTGGGTGTCACTCACGGAGGCCTCCTCAAAGTAAGGGAATGTTTGTTCCCTTGCCTCAGAGCTGCATTGGCCTTATGTCAGTGCTGGAAAGCCCTGATATAAGGGGTTAGGATTGCACCCTCAGGCTGCAATCCTAGCCACACTTTCCTGAGAGTAAGCCCCATTGAATAAATAGGACTTACTTCTGAGTAGACCTGGTTAGGATTGTCCCCTTAATACTTTTCTCTCTCTCCCTAAATATTCTTCATAGTACAAGGTAAAGTGTATGCTTAGCAGATCTCTAGGGATAACCCGTATGAAGTGTTGTTTGTGAAAAGGCTGTCTCTGTAGCTGGAGAAAGTTCTGGAAGCTTGAGAACCAGTGTTTTTGTGGGTGAGGTTATTCTGGAAGCAAGGCCTATGATAAGGGTTACAAGGAACATTGACTAATATCTTGACATCACTGGTTGACAAGTAGCATTTATATTTTTCTCAGAAACTGGATTACTGTCATCTCTGAGAAACAGTCTGCCTGGCTGAGCTGCTAGAAGAGGCATCAAAATTACATAGCAATAGTAATTATATGCATTCGTTTGAAGTATATTATATGGGAAACAGGATATATTATGGGGCTCATAAAAGTTCTTTCTTTCTTTCTTTCTTTCTTTCTTTCTTTCTTTCTTTCTTTCTTTCTTTCTTTCTTTCTTTCTTTCTTTCTTTCTTTCTTTCTTTCTTTCTTCAGTCTAGTTACTTTGATGGAATCACTTCCATTAAATCGATGAGGTCACTGCAGGGCTGGTCTATTAGCATTTGCATTGTACACCCACAACTGATACCTTTTCTTACTGCTCTGTTAACATTGGCCATCATCTAAAGAGATTTTTTCCCCATTTCTGCATTGCATCCCCATAAAACAGTATTGAGCAACTTCTGATGTAGAAAACAACTACTAGCACACCATTTAAATACAAATTAACTTTTAGGAGATCAATTCCCAGACTCCCCTGGGATCAATTTCCAGACTTTGGCACTGCAGCATTAATGGCCCAGTCCTATCCTTGTGGCATGCTGTTGCACCAACCTCTGTGCCAGTCTGTGGAGCGTTGCTGCTAATGCAAAGGCCAGAAGGCCATGTGACATCAGCAGTGCCATGTAGACTGGCTGCTAGTGGGTTTCTGCAGGCAGACAGGCTGAAAGAGGCAGGATGGGGCAGATCACAGTAGCACTGGCATCCAACATATCCAAATCCCTGTCCCAGGCCTGGCACATCCCTGGCAACTTCCTCAAATCTACAACAGCAAAAGACCTGATGTTGACCTAACCTGTGGAACTCCTTGCCACCAGACGTAGCGATGGCATCTTGCCTAGATGCCTTTAAGAGGGGATTGAACAAATTTCTGGAGGAAAAGTTCATCACGGGTTACAACTCATGGTAGGTATGTGCTAGCTCTTGGTTTTAGAGATAGGAAAATTGCCAGATACAAGGAAAGGCACCAGGATGCAGGTTGTGTCTTGTTGTCTTGTCCTGAAGCATTTGGTGGGCCACTGTGAGATAGAGGAAGCTGGACTAGATGGGCCTTTGGCCTGATCCAGCAGGGCTCTTCTTATGTTCTTATGACCTGAGGAGTTCCACAGGGGACCAGGTAGCAGCCAAGGAAACATGTAAAGTTTTTCTTTACTACCTTTCTTAGCCAGCCTGGTCCCTTCTGGCATGCAGGATCCAGCAAATGCTGCTCCACTGCCTCTGGATTACGCACACCAGCAGGGGATATGATTGGGCTGTAATATGTTTAAAATGACCAGTTTTATTTAGCACTCAGCAAGTGACATACCTTAGGCCAAATCTGCCTTTCTGAGTGGTCCCTTCTCAAATAAAATTGGCAAAGTTAGTTACTGACCAGGGCTATATCACTTTATCAGGTCTGGAAATTGCTAGGTAAACAGAGATCACTTTGAAACATACGTACATTCAGTCTTGTCCATTTCATGAACTCAGAAGACAGCCACGCTGAGACACAGTAGGACTTCTTTGAACGTACCAAACACCAATGCATCCTCTTCACTATTTTAAAAGAAAATTCACTTGGAGGCTGGTGCTCCTGGCAATTGGAAACAGAAATTCCAATGAACGTACATAGGTTATTCTAAGTATGAAAAACAGGGTAATTGGACTCTTTTAAAAGTGGTTCTAACTAGCTCACTATGATCATTTTTTAATGAGTAATTAATTGGTTATAGCTAGTGTTGTGTACTCGGCTACATTATTTGTTGCATTTCTATTTTGTTCTTCTACTCCTTTAAATTTTTTAAATTATATTTTATATTTTTATAAAATCATATTTTATATTTTAAAGTTGTAAACCACCTTCAACATCATGCACAGGGTCACAAGGAAGTACATAAACCAATGTTATTGATAATTGGATTACAGCCCTTGCTTTATGTCTTGCAACAGTCAGCACTGTGCAACTGAAATCATTAGAATGAAAGATTTGGCTAACAAATATTGGGTATAATTAACAACTGTCAAGACTTTGCTTTATTACCTTTTTTTTTAGTATTATTAGTTCACTTGTACATTTTTAATTAATACATTTGAAAAATTGGCTTTTAAAACTTCCATTTTAAGATTTTGAAAGATCATTTTTAATGGAATGGTACCTTTGAGTCATTCTGGGGGGAAAAATTATTTTATATTGTGAAATTGCCTTGATGCTCTGACATACTTGTGTACTGGGCCACGTGATTTCTTACAAATATTTACAGGAGTACTGGGTCAGGCAGAAGGCTCATACTCATTAGACACCCTACCCTGCTGGACTGGTGAATGGATACTGGTGGTTGCTGTAGTTCAAGTCAGCTGATAGAGATCCCCCCCCCATTCACCCATGGGGAGACTGGAAGGAGCCATTTCCCTCTGCCACTGTTGGTGGGTTGGGGGAACATTGTGCTCAGTGTAACACTATAGCCAGTGTTACAACCTGGTGCCAACACTAGATATCTATAGATGTAGAGAAACAGGAATTCTAGGGTCATGTCAACTCTGAGACATACAGCCCAATCCTGAGCTGCCCGGAGCACTGGGCTGCCGCAGCACCGAAAATGACTGCTGCGGCATCCTGAATGCAACTGGGCAGTGCCGCTGGATCCTTGAGGGAAGGGGACTCTGCAGTGGGGCTAATTTGGCCTCCAGTTGCCTGGAATATGTGCTCTGCATCCCACAAACTGGAGGTACCAGTCTTTTGCTCAGGCAGGGCCAACCTTAGAGCAATTTGGAGGTGTCCCAAACTAGGGTGGAGTGTGAAGCACCCGCAGCCACAGCTGGAACCCAGCTCTGTAGCTGATGCACTAGCATGGAATCTTCCTTGCTGATGTATCTTGAAGAGAGCACAGCGAGTTGAGCATTGCCACCAGGCATCTCTCCCTCCCACCTGCCCCTGGGTCAGATTGGCTGGAAATCATCCCCTCCCCCTGAAGCAGTTGGCAGTGATGGCACTGTCTTGCCACTGCTACTCATCCTGGTAAGTGGGGGGCGCAGAGGTGGGGGGGTTGCAAAATGTTTTGCTTTGGGCCCCACAGCTCCTAAGGCCAGCTGTGTGGTCAAGCATCATACTTTGCAAATTACAAATGTATACCCTTGAATTTAAAGCATGAATGGTATAAACACATGTATCAATTTCAAGTTTGATATGGTACCAATGCACTTTTTCCAATTGCTTCATATTGAATAGGCACGTTTTAAAAAAACCTAGCTTCTCAGATTGCTTCTGGGTAATTATTTAACCCATTTTTGTCTGGTCCACAGGTGTACACATTTGGTTCCTGTTGCATATATGCAACATTGGGCAGAAATGGCTTTTAAAGTAGTCCATACTGTTGATAACAGCAAGCATAGATGAACAATCACCAGCCACGTCAAGTTCTCAGAAGTGCAAATATTGGTAGGAAGTTGTTGGTAAGCCTACATGAGCAGCTCCCACTGATCCATCTTAGGCAGAACAGTTGTGGTACCTTGCTCTTAATTCAGGAATTTAGGCTCAATTTAGGCTGCTAAATTAGAAGCAGTGCAGTGCACAGTGTTCCAAATGTATGCTACAAGTGAAAGACTGAGTGAAAAGGGTTGCTAATATTCCCAGTATCATTGACAGAAACATCATTATGGAATGCGGGTATGCCAAATGGTGCCACAATACACCATACAAGAAGAAACTATTGCATATTTTCCATTCATTTAAAGGAGCATATGCAGATGGTATTGTTAGTGGATTGTGTCCCAAATTACTTATTTAAAGACTTGACTATAACTTGGGTTGATGGTTTATTCTGTAATCTACAGTTGTGTCAGATATTCCGAATGTTAAGTTCACCTCAGAATCTACAGAGTTGTCTCAGTGTCGTATTACCTTATGCCAGGTCCATTTTGCTAGCTGTGACTTCTGAGATCCTTTATGAAATGTAGCCACAGTGACAGGGGAGAGGGAGACTTCTTACATTTTTATTTTCCCCCTGAGAAAAGACTTCTGTGAGGCAAACAGTAATTGAATTCAGAAATTAATCTTCCACCGCTTTTCAAACTGCACGAGCTTCCTCAAAAAAAGGCTCCCTTCGGTTTCGAATGTGGCTGTGCTGACACCCTTTTCGATTTTGGTTCTGGTGTATGAACATAAATGAGAGGAGGTCATATTTAATGGGGCTGGTGCATGACTGGAGGTGAGGTACTTGGGAAGATCTGTGAGGTGGGCTGCCTTTCTTACGGTCTTTCAGTATCACGTCACCCATTGCCATGGTAACATGGCTTCAATTCCGGCATGTACTAGAAGGAAAGTAAACATTTTTTTTTTAAAAGTACCCAAAACATTCTCACATCAATGGGAAACTGTGAAAAAATCATCTGAATTGAATACCTGCCATCCTGCAACTCTATTTAGAAAGTAGTGAAAAGTGGGAGAAATCAAAGTAGGTCTTTTCTCAACATACATACTCATATTCCTTGGTGAGTAGAACCCTACTATATTTGAGATCATTCAAAAATATCTTATCAATGGCTAGAACATCAGTTTTGTATAGAAAAAACTAAATCATAACGAGCGTGCAATGCTCTGCGGCTACACAGTTGACCTAGTTCAAATTAGACCTGCTACGACTGTGCCACCCCACAGCTATCTTTCCACCCAGCTATTTTAAACATGTGGTACATGCCCGTGTGGTACCTTAAAAGCCTCTGTGTGGTAATAAGACTTCTGCCCTGTTGTACCCTGTTGTAGGTCTTTTTAAATGTAGTGTGTGTGTGCACAGTACTTTTAAAATAGCAACAACTCAGAGAAAATTATACTAGTGTAACATGTGGATCCTGTAGACTCAAGGGAGATGGTAGGGCTTCCAACAAGGTGGCAAGAAGTAGTAGCGAGCACTCAGCTGGGAATGGGATATACTGCCGGAGCCATTCTGGGCAGTGACAGCAATGCGCCGGAGACACCTTTTGGTTCAGCAAGCACCTGTGTATTGCTGACACTGCTTGGAATGACTCCAGAGGCTATTGGGAAGGGCAACTCACATGGTGCTTTGCAGTAACTACAATAGTTACTGTTCCCCCCCCACTCCAGCTACTGTACTTTCCAAATATCTGTGCAAAACCATGGGTAATTCAATTTTCCGACTTCAGATACAAAAAGTGAGGTGTGCTAAAGGCAAAAAAAATATGTACAACTCCATCAATTGCAAATGGTATACCTAGCTGTAAATGGCTGGGTCATTTACCCTGTCATAGAAAAGAAAAGCGGCATCTGCTCATCTTCCAATTTTTACTTCAATTTTTATTGCATGACAGACTGGCCATTTAAACTGTGATTCGTAATTCGTAATCTTGCACCTGCATTTTACCTTTTCAACCTGGAAACGTTTTTAAGGTTCCATTCACAATATAATCCCAACTCCCACCCCAAATACATTGATGGCAGTCAGGATATATATCTGTGCAAGAGTGTGGAATGAACCAAGACTCCCATAGGTGAAATGCTGTTTGTTTAAGCACTTGGATGTTGATATAATGGAGAAACGAATGTGTACGAGGACATGAGAAATGAATATGCAGTCAAAAAGTTTTGGGGAAAGATGATTAACGTTCTTGAATTTCTGCAAAGTGAATGCACATTTGACATGGCTGTGCATGGTGTTCAGAATTTATTCTGGTGATGAACTACTTGTTACATTCAAACAGCTCAATCCTAACCTGTACTGGTACAAGTTAGAAAGCAGCTGAAGGTCTTCTTGGGGTAAGGGGATATATTTCCCTTTACCTTGCATAATGCCCAAGCCCATCCTATGGGGCTTCTCAGATCTGTGCCAGCTATATAGCTGGTGCAAATTGGGATAGCCCAGTGTAACACCAGGAGGGGCATTAGGGCATGGCGGAGCAGGCCTCTGCCTATCTTATCCCCCTCCTGAGTCTGTCTCACCCCATTCCACCTTCCCAAAATGCCTCTCCCCATCTCCAGAACACCCTCCTGCCACCCTTCCCACTTCCTTGCACCACTTGGTGCCTTACCTGCTTGTGCCGGCGACCTAGGATTGCATTCACAACACTTTGGCTGGTGCAGTGACTGCTGTGCTGGCTGAGGACAAAGATAGGATTGTGCTGTAAAATGATTAAATAAGTGTGGTTCAAAAAACTTGGATACTTTCTGAACCTCTGCTAACTCAGTAAAGCATGAATTGAACTGGCCCACTAGCATCTCTAGCAGTATGTTAAAAATACCCAAATACATCCTTGCTGAATCTTCCCAAAAGCTAAAAGAAGGCAACATGGGTTAAAACTGGAAGCTTATGTCGGTAATATATTGCCATTCTGCTGTATTGAACCATTTAAATCTTTCGGATGCCTTCTGCATAAGCAATTATGTATTCAAGCAACTGAACTCTCCTTTCTTATGACCCATGTAACCGTCTTCACTTTCCAGAACAAACTGTTCTCATTACACAAAACTACGTTATGCTTTAAATTCTGCATTTCTGTCATAACTTTGAAATCTGGGAACCTATTATCTCCCAAACAGTGGAGTTTTATCTATGTCA
This sequence comes from Tiliqua scincoides, assembly GCF_035046505.1. Lineage (NCBI taxonomy): Eukaryota > Metazoa > Chordata > Lepidosauria > Squamata > Scincidae > Tiliqua > Tiliqua scincoides. The sequence continues at coordinate 38,560,296 of NC_089821.1, forward strand.
CTTGGAAATGAAGGACATTCAGGACTTTTACATGTGACAGGAACAGTGTGCCAATAAAAGCAATGAGAGTCAGTCATGCCCACCATCTAAAGTCATGCCCGCACACACACACATTTTTATACACACACATTCACGTATACGTGCATGTATTTCACACACACACACACACACACACACACACACACACACACACACACACATATATATATGTGAAATATATATTCAGCTAATTAAAATGTGACACATTTCTGCCAACTGTTGGGGTTTTTTTAAGAGCATATAGAGATCATAAGGGACATAAACACAGAAAGCAGAAATTTTAATTGCCCTTTAAACTGGCCTCGGATGAGTTGTTCTTGGCATCCCTGGGTCTTTAGGGGAGACACTAACATTTCAAAATGTGTTTTGGGATGCCTTTCCATTTCACCCATTCTCATGCCAACTCTCATGCTGCCAAGATAGCATGTACTTCTAATTGGCACAATAAGTTTCTATTCTTACTGAGCAGAGTACATATGCACAGTGCATGAGGTTAATTTGAAACTTGCCTGTTAATTTAAGGAATTTTGACCTCTGTCATATCTTCAGTGATCTTCTTGCAAATTGTACAGTGTGGTTCAACTTTAATTAAAATACATAAATTTTCTTGTATAGGTTTACTTTTACTTAATTTTTAAGGCAAAACCGATATGATAAATTTTAAGGCAAGAACCTCATCTTAAACCTTAGTAGCATCCGCTGTACTCACTTCCCTCCCTAGTTGCCACTTAAGCTGCTAGTAATAACAAATCCTTCAGGACATCAATAGAGTCACTGTGTTGAATAATCGCAGGCTATCAAGCAGTAGGCTTGCAGCAGCGGCTCCATTGCCTGTGACATCACTCCTGAAGCTCAAACCCCACTCTAAGCTGCCGTCATTAGTCAGTGTGTTGGTCTGTCTGCTTTTCCCCAGATCTACAGACCGTCACACGCGGGAACAGCAGGCTCTGTGCAGAGGAAGGACTCTGGGAATCAGAAGCACTGGGAAAGACAGAGGAATAAAGAGGGGAGTGAGAACGAGCATCAGAGAACAAAACAAGCACACTGACAATATGAAATTCATCTTGCTTCATTACTTGCTGTCTCTTTTTCCTCTTCTGGTTTACAGCACCAGGTGAGTGCATAGACTTCTTTGACTTGGAATTGCATTTGAGATGCAGTTAAGGTGCATTTTTTTAACAATGATGTCCATTCTATCTTCTTCCTTGCTTGTGAGTTCACAGAGCATCTCATCTTGAGCAGATTCCAGTGTGGGTTTTCTCTCTCTCTCTCTCTCTCTCTCTCTCTCTCTCTCTCTCTCTCTCTCTCTCTGCCTCTGTTTCTTGCTTTCTCTCTCTTAAGAGACTTTGATACTAGGTCATTTCTTAGTTAGTCCAGTCCATTCATCTCCTTAGCCTATAACAGAAAAACTGCTTGCTCTGCAATGATCCACAGCTTTTGTGATTAAGCAATACAGTTCCTGAAGCCTAGCCGATGTACAGTAAAGAAAAATTTCATGTGTGTTCTGGTGAAAATAAGGAAGCAGAAGAATAGGAATGGAGGGCAAACTGGAGTGTTTTGTTCTTAGATTTAACGGGGAAAACAGAACCCAAAGCATGGAACAGTTTTATTTCAGTGGGAGTTTTGGAGCCACAAAAATAACCTTGTTTGGTTTCTTTGTTGGTGTTTATGGACAACATAAGCCTGTGATGTGCAGAAGTTCATCGGAATGCCACACTGTATGGATTGAAATCAGGGCAAAGGATTAAGTTATCCGTTTTGTGTACCATAGTTTCAGATACACATATGGTATAGTACTGTGCTGGCTGCTGCATGTTCAGCAGCCTGTGTGCACAGCAGGTATGGCAAATGAAAGCTAAAGGGGCCCCACTCTGTCCCAGAGCCACACTGTACACAGATGGAAAGTTAATATTGCGTGCCGAGTAGGATCTGTTTGACTGAAAACCTCTAAGATATCTTGCTGTCAGCACATGGCTTTCAATTTCCTGATGCTTATAAGCAAGAATGTGGCATCCTCTTGTGCTCATTATTAAGCACATTGTAAACTTCTGAGTCAATATACTAAACACTGCATTTAATTCTAAATGTCTCAAAAGAAATGCACATTCCCTTATGCCAAGTTCCCTTGCCCCCCTGCAATATTTACCCACTAGTGGATTTAGAAAGCTCATTCTATTCTGAGCTTTACACATACAATCACTGAAATAAGATTACTCTCTAAACGGATAGGTATTCACATGTAATCCACCTGTACAAAAGTACCTGTCAACCGCAGGTTAAGAAGGAAGAGACTAGTCTGGGAAAAAGTAGCAGAACCAGAGATAGCTTTATGCTGAGACACGCCAAACTTCTTACTCAGCTGTCTATGCTTTTAAAGAAGTCATAATTTTAGATTCTGTCCTGCTATCGAAGTAATGAATTACTTTGATGTTCTTTGATAGACCATCTAATTCCCATGTGATGTGATTTGCAAATTATCTGAGACTCTATTTTGATTTAGTAAGTAAATCTTCAAACTGTTCCACCAGCACAAAACTTCCTGTCAATTCATATTGCTGATTTGCTTTTCTCTTGAAATGGTATGTGTTTTGCCAAATGACACAGGAGTTGAATTCAAAAGGGAGGACAGAGATGGAGAAGCAGCTCGCCAAGATACTAGTTTGCATCTTAAATGGGCTTTTGACTGAAGTGCTTTTATGACCGAGTTGTCGACTGCCAACTTATCTCCTGTTTAAAAAAAAGCACAGAAAATAAAAGGGATCATTTGCATTTCCATATATTTTTTTGGGGGGAGGGGAATGAACAGACTCTATAAAAAAATTAATGAGATAAGCATATCTCCTGCAATCTAGGATCTGGTCCAATACATGTTTAAAACATGTCATTAAAAAGCAAGTGGAAACCTTACTGTTATAAAACTCAGAAATCTGTGAAGTTGTTCTTTGTTTTAAACTGTCATTCTTTTACTGGAGTTTGATAGAACTATGATGACAGAACTCAAGAGGGGGGAATACTTGGATGCCCCCAGATCACTGTAACTTTTGGTTCTAGAGTTAATTACCATTAAACTGTCAGAAGAACTTGACTGAGATAGTCTCTGGAGGATGTTGACAATATATAGCACTATCAGAATCTTTACAAACTAGCATCAAAAAGTAGTACGGATTTACATTTAAGTTCCTCTCAACTAATTGATTTACAGGCTTCTCCGTGCATGAGAAACCACACAGATTGTACTGCTAAACAATATTGCTGAGTATTCCAGAACAAAATGGTTTTTCTTTCTTTGAGCAGAGAAAAAAAGACTGAATGGTTGCTGACAATGTCTTGAAATGTGGTAATCCTGAATATCACTGGGAATGCCCATGAACAATTGAATTGGGAAGGAGAGTAAGGAGATATATTAGACTGGTACTGGAAACTTCTTCAAGTGGTTCATCCAAGGATTTGCTTTTTGGCTACATTACAGCAATATGGAATACAAGACCAAAGAGAATTTGAAATAAAGCAACCAACATAACCCATATAGATATGCATGCTTGATTTTGAATCTTGGGTTATATTTTTTAGGATATATTCAAGATTTATGTCCTTGTTTTCGAAAGATTTCAAATATCAGCATAAACTGAATCAACTCTGCAGAGGATCCTGTGAGGAGAGCAAAAGAGCAACAGGCTGTTGAAATAGAAGGAGGGGAGAAACTATGAGGGTGGCACATGCATAGCTCAGTGGTACAGCACCTGTTTGCTTCAGAAGGTCCCAGGTGCAATCCTTAACTGGTATCTCCTGGAAGGGCTGAGGAAGACTCATGTCTGAAACCCTGGAAACACACTGCCAGTTAGTTGTAGGCATGTCTAAACAAGATGTACCAAACTCAGGATGAAGCAGCTTCATACGTTCATCTGGAATTTCATGAATTGTCCCATTTGAATTGCTTGTCCTGCATAGTCATTAGTGCAACAGCAGGTATATAACCTTCTGCTAGACTCTCACGTCAGTGTATTAAACCAATGGTATTTACTTCCCCATTTGTTCCAGAAGAATGGCATTCAGGTCATGGCACCTAAAACCTATCCCCGGTAGCATACGGTTAATGCTCAATTGCCCAAGTTGAGAAGGTTTGCAAGAAGAAACAGTAGTTGCTGTAGGGAAGATGGGATTCTCCTGAAACTGCTTAGCTCAAGTGTAGCCGCAGCCAAGAGTAGTGTGAGATTTCTTTCAGAGTATTTTCTTGCCAACGTGTCACAGGTACAATCTTCATTTACCATATTTACCAGCATTAGAATCAGTGAACAGTGCACTTGATGGAAAAAAATATGGGCACTTTAATCCGTATTGGCCATACTGATTCTTCAGTAGCCTCATCATGTTGATTTTTGTGATGTATGAAGAACAGGCAAATTTTAAACAAAAGGGCATTGATCAGGGAGTTAAAGCATTAGGGGATCAGGTATTTTGCTTTTCAATTGTATGTTTTCTTTCATAAACAAAATGGGATCATCATCATCAAAGTTCTGAATGCCAAAGAAATGCTGGTTGTGTCATGATATGGGGCTTGGTCATCTGCTGTATTTTTATCAGCATTGTATACTTATTCACTTTTTTTTTTTTTAAAGGGGTACTTTTAAGAGTTGTCTACTGGTAGTTTCCCTCCCCCCTTTCTTCCCTTCTCTAGGTTTCTTTGATCAAGTAGGGAGTTCTACAAAACCTTTCCTCCCCCCTCCATCACTCTCATTGGTATCTTCTCCCAATACCCTTTTCTTCTGATCAATTTATCATTCATTTCCATTGGCTGCTATATTATTATATACAGGACTACAGAATGAGTCTATGTGTACGCTGGGGACCTATGAGTACTGATACTTTTGAGATGCTGGGACCAAGTTTATTCTCAAAGAGACCAGGTGAATGTCACTTGTAGGGTCAACTGTGAATATAAGCTTGAAATATACCTTGAAAATACCTTCACGCACGTACGCACATACACAAACTTAGAATGTTTGTATTGTGTCCTAACTCTCTCTTATGCAAGTGGAAGACCCTTCCATTCATGTGGGGAGGGGGGCAGGATGCTTCTGTTCATTTCTCTTTAACCACGCAGCCCTCTGTACCCTATACAGTTCCTAGCCTGACAGGTGGAGGAAATATGTTTGTGAAAGTTTCATTGGTATACAACCTTGGTATACAGCCCTCTGTTCCCGCCAGCTAGTTGCCTGTCCTTTGTGCCACATAGCAATTATAAACCTGCTATTGTATTGGCAACCTTCAGTCTTGAAAGACTATGGTATCACGCTCTGAAAGGTGGTTCTGGCACAGCGTCTAGTGTGGCTGAAAAGGCCAAATCGGGAGTGACAATCCCTTCCACACTGGGAGCAAGTGCAGTCTGTCCCTGGTCTGTCTCCCTGGCTATGGGCCTTCCTTCTTTGCCTCTTTGCCTCAGACTGCTGGCAAAGTGTCTCTTCAAACTGGGAAAGGCCATGCTGCACAGCCTGCCTCCAAGCAGACCACTCAGAGGCCAGGGTTTCCCACTTGTTGAGGTCCATCCCTAAGGCCTTCAGATCCCTCTTGCAGATGTCCTTGTATCACAGCTGTGGTCTACCTGTAGGGCGCTTTCCTTGCACAAGTTCTCCATAGAGGAGATCCTTTGGGATCCGGCCATCATCCATTCTCACAACATGACCGAGCCAACGCAGGCGTCTCTGTTTCAGCAGTGCATACATGCTAGGGATTCCAGCATGTTCCAGGACTGTGTTGTTTGGAACTTTGTCCTGCCAGATGATGCTGAGAATGCGCCGGAGGCAGCGCATGTGGAAAGCGTTCAGTTTCCTCTCCTGTTGTGAGCGAAGAGTCCATGACTCGTTGCAGTACAGAAGTGTACTCAGGACGCAAGCTCTGTAGACCTGGATCTTGGTATGTTCTGTCAGCTTCTTGTTTTTTGCTATACTTTACAAAATCCTCTTTCAACCTTGGAACAGGGGTGGGGACAGAATAGGGAGGTGATTGGGACAGGAGTCGAGCAGATTGGGTTCACAGTAGGGGCAGGTTCAGAGGCAGTGGTGGCTGCCAAATACAATGGTGGCTGCCAGATACAGTGGCAACAATCAGATCAACACAGCCTTGTACCAGTTATATCGCTGGTCCATGTCCAGGTTGACCCACAGGGCTGGCAGGAGCTTGTCCCAGGGGAAGGGAACAAATATTCCCTTGCCCCGAGTAGGCAACCCAAAACCAAAACTCCTCCGCAGATTCAGCAAGCCCTGCGTCAGTGCCATCGCACTACGTGGCATAGAGATGGTCTGCAGATCAGCACTGGCCTGAAGACTCTGGGTCCACAGCAGCTGCCCAATAATGCTCTCAGCCCAGGTACCTTTAATCCAGTAACTTGAGACATTACACATTTTTTGTAATGTTAGTGTCGATTATACAAAGAATAGCTGCAGAACTTCTCAGCTACCACAAAATTATCTGCCTTCTTATTTAATTACCCTGTGCAATGTTACCACATACTGTGAAAAGGAACCTAAAGCATTATTTAATCTTTTTCTGTTTATTTTCATTGTATACATTTTAAAATATGCCATATTTTATGTCAAAAATATGGCAAATATAAATTTTAGATTTGTATAAAATTATCGGATTTAAAGTAAACTGAGTCTGTGCTGAATATTTTCCAGTCTTTATGGTGGGGAGGGGTAAAAATGAAGTATTTGGTGAGGTGTCAGTTTTTCTTCTGAACACTTAGATTGCCAAGTTTTCCTTTTTTAAAAAATTCTGTTCAGTGCCATTGTTTGTCCTAACTGTTGCTTCTTTTGCAGAAGAATAGAAAAAAGCAAAGCTGATATGTGCTAGAGCAGTGGTTCTCAAACTTCCTGGGAACTTTAGTCCTGGGGTAAGTCTTTGTGGGGGAAGGGGTGATTGCAGCGCCACAACCCCCAGGATTGCATCACTAATGGGGGTGAGAAGGGCGTACTTTTATTTACTGATGTGTGCAGGACATTGCAGGAGGAGTGGGGAGTCCTGTGCAGCCCTCCGCAGGGCTCCCTGACTCTTAGAATGTTAGAAAAACACAAGCCCGAAGCACTTTCTCTTTGTGCTTGCAATGAGGAAGTACTTTGCACTTGCATTTTTTCAGTGTTCTAAGACTTGGGGAGCCCCGTGGAGGACTGAGTGGGGCTCCCCACTTCTCCTGCAACGTCCTGCACACATCAGTAAGTAAAAGCACCCCCCCCATTCCACCCTGTTAGCAACGTGATCCTGGGGATCACATCGCTGCCCTCACCTCTCCCCTGCCCTTTAAAGGGACCAGGGGAGCTTTACACAAGCTGGTGGGTTGTGACCCACGAGTTTGAGAACCACTGTGCTAGAAGATTGATGAACAAATTGGTTATCTGTATATCCATGTTCTTCCTTGGGAAACTAATCGACATCTGCTCAGTAACAGAACAGTTCAGAAACATCCCAGATACAAACTGGCTGCAGGTCATCATTTGGGCACCCATTTGTTAATTTCCAGTATTAGAAATTTCAAGTATTAAATAATTTTAATTAATATTAAAATATTAGAAATACTTCCGGTATTAGAAATATTATCATCATTATTAAACTGAATGGCAGCTTGCCTTTTTGGCAATGGAAATGTTTGCAGCACACCGTTACCCTGCACATGCCCAATCTCATCTGATCTTGGAAGCTAAGCAGGGTCAGGCCTGGTTAGTACTTGGATGGGAGACCGCCTGGGAATACTGGGTGCTGTAGGCTTATACCATAGTCTTTCGAGACTGAAGGTTGCCAACCAGTCAGGCAGACTTGGTTCTCGGCCACTCACGTATGCTGTTTGTTTGGATCATGGCCATAAACTTTGACAATATAGATTTTTTTCTCCCTTCAATTAATGTTTTACTAGAGGGCAGAACAACCTTATGGTCTCAGTTACACTGATGGCCACTTACACTGATGTGATTTCAATGTAGCTTTCTTGGGATCCTATGAACTCCCAGCAGCTAAGCTGAAAAATAATAAACTACAAATTACTAAAAAACCTAGCAGGTCCCTTGGTGGCTGTGTTGATGGTTCACATTGGTCACCGAGCAGTATATCAGTAATGCCTCTCTGTTAGCTGTGCATTGATAGAGCCAGTCCAAGGATAGGGAACTACCTCCGCTATATCACCCCAGCCCATCTTTCCAGACATAGAGACCAGTGGCTTCTGAGGCTTCTTGCGTAATCTCGTGCAGTCTTAGGTTTTGTCGGGAAACCGGAAGTATAGTTTTAAAACCGCACAAGAAGCCTCAGAAGACTTTTTGAGCTGTTCTGGGAGTTGTGCGAGGCTCTGTGAGCCTTGGTGGGTATTCCAGGGAGGAGGGGTGGCACGTCATGGACCTGCCCCAGAGTGCAACGGGCAGTTCTGTTACTGATAGGGATGCCGGGCATTCCGCCCAACTTTGTGAGTCATTGTGGTGCAGGCAGCAGAAACCCAGAACTCAGACACACAAGAGTTAGTCTTCTTTATCATTTATATCAACAGATAGCTAATTCAAATATAAAAAACCTTTTTGATTTGTGTTTTCAGTTTCCCTTGGGGGGTAAACAAGGGTCACACAAAGGTCACATACCAGTAAAGGGTATGCATTCTATCTATGTGAAGTTGTGGGATGGTGGGGTATGAATACTTTAGATCTGAAACAACCCAATCCCATGTAGCTTCCTATGCAGAGTTGTAGCCATGCCAATGGAGTGTGAGCTGCATCCTGTGGAGGAATTTGGGGCTGTGAAGTCCTCCTCAAGGTAAGGGTTTGCACTGGGGTACACCCTAGTCACCCAGCTAGGTCTGCTTGGACCTGTGCCAGTCTTATAGCTGATTTATGTCCAAATAGACCGGGAGGGAAGGTGAATAGAGACCAGGAAGTGAAATAGGATATTGGTGGCACTGCTGCTGCCATACAGCACTTTTCCCATAGGTGGGGGGAGGATCTACCTTACTCCCCACCTTGATCTCCACCCCATTCCTCTCCATCTCACCCCTGTGTTGACCTACTGGTGCCGGAGGATGTGGACAGACTGCTGGCATGTGGACCTGGCCGCTTTCCACTTGCAGCAGTGGCCAGGCCATGCTGAATGCTATGCAATGCATTGCAACAGCCATAAAGAACCTTACACTACTGGAGTTAGTGTTCTGACAGCATAAAACCCTATTAGGATTCGGCCATAATGCTTACAATTTATATAGCATTTTAGTTCGTCCCTTGAGGAAATAACTCACATTTTTCAGATTAAAGAAATATGAAGAGAAGAAGAAAAAAATACATACAGAACAGGCCACTCAAGGAAGTGAGTCAAGCCTTATTTTCAGAAAAAAAGAATTGTTAAGGGAACTCAGAATCTATGCAAAGCACATTAACTGAACACCTGAACATAGCCACAACACAGTCAGTGAAACCAAAGCAAACAAGATTGGTCACACAAATAATACAATTTCTTTTCAAGCACTGGTAGCCCCCATCTCCCATTGGCCCCTAAGTTTCCTTTCTCTGCTCCTGTTAGCCAGTCTTGATAGCCTTTCCAGCATTTACTCTAGTCTTCTGAAGGATTTTTTTGCTCTGCATTTTCCCTTCTGATCAGAAAAATCCTGCCTTAAAAAGTGAGTCTGGGAAAGGGAAATCACCCACACCTCAAGTCTCTCACAAGGATCTTCAGAGGTGAGCTGCTTACCTTGCTGGGCAGGAGGTCTGGTCTAGAGGGTAGAGCCTCCGTCTGCCTGAAGATAACATCCACAAGGTCGCCTGTTCGAGGCCACTGGCACCGTGCGACCTTGGAGCAGCTGACAAGCTGAAGCCGAGCTATTCCATCTGCTCTGAGCGTGGGAGATGGAGGCCAGAATGTGAAGCCAGATCGGAATGAAACACCTGAATGTAGTGGTTCTTGAAAGAAAGAACCTTCTTTCAATTGTAAAAATCCCTATTTAATAAGGGATTTAGATAAGCCTGCCTGTGTAAACCGCCTTGAATAAAGTCTTGAATAAAGACCAAGAAAGGCGGTATATAAATACCTGTTGTTGTTGTTGTTGTTGTTGTTGTTATTACCCCCTTCCTCCAGCAGTATCTCCTTCCTCCAGCACCAACTGCATAAAGAAAACAGACAGGAAATTATGGTCTTTTTTAAAGCCTTCAATGTATATATCTGTATGGGGCGGTTGTGGGTTATAACACACAGTGTTATAAGACAGTGCAAGCCTATGCATGCCTACTCAGAAGTAAGTTCCTTAATTTCAATGGACCATACTTCCAGGTAAATGTGCATAGGATTTCAGTACTAGTTTCTTAGGATCTAATCTCAGGAAGATTGGTAAAAGTGCTTTGTTTTTATGACCATAACAACTTTCAGGTAAGAGTGTCTTCCAGGCAGCTGCCATTTTTGCTGAATATTTGTCTAATATTTTATCCTAGGATCTCCAAGTTCCCAAACAGCCATGTGTAGAAAATTTGTGCTAAACTGAATTTGTGACAATCTTCCTTTGGTAATAATGGAACTTATAGCCCAATCCCGTTGGGCCTCTGTGCCAGTGAAATCTGTGTTCCGTCGCACAGGGTGCTTTATGACTGTCGCAAAAGGTGACACACCATTCAGAGCAACCAGCCTGCTATGCCAGCATCCCATCAAGGAGCCCTTGTGCTAGTCAGACAGCCAAGGTGTCTGGAGGTGGGCTGGGGGAGGAGGTCTCAATCCACCTTCCCAGACCCAATGGGACTTGTGAGAGCAAAATTGTTGGAGCAGGTCTGAACAGACCCATTCGGGTAATGAAGGCTTATCCCTGGGCAAGGAATAAACGTTCCCTTATCTGGAGGAGACCTCCAGGACTGCCCCCTCTCCCATGATGCAGTGCTTGGTCCAGTACTGCAACTGCATTGGGGGGCAGGGATTTAAATAGGATTGAGCTGTCAGGTTTGTTAATCAGAAACTACTCAACACATCTTTTTTTCCCAACCAGCAAAAGGATATTGGCATCCTTCAGTCTCAGAAGACTATGGTATTACGCTCTGAATGGTGGTTCTTTACCCAGTGTGCAAAGCCTGGGTAAAGTAGATATGGAGGATAGACTGTTACCATGCAGCAAATCCCCCTTCTCCACGTCACTGAAATGGTCCAATGGAAAGGCAGAAGACAATATGGTTGGTTCCAGCGGCATCTCAGGAGTTGCCAGAACGTGACTGTGTTCAGCCATGAACTGCATCAGGGACTCCGGCTCCGGATTTTGCCTTGAGGTTGACTCCTGAAGCCTTTTCCATAACTGGATGTAGCCACAAGGCAGTGGAGGTTTGAGATCAGATATACTGCAGCAGGATATACTGCTTTACAAAACTGATTATTTATTTTTTTTAGAATGCTACAATAGGCATAAAGGGGAGTGGTCACCTTTGAATTAAAGAAGGTGACAAATCTTGGATGCTGCTCTGAAACAAATTGTCAAAGTACCATGTTGCTGTTATGGATTTGTACCATATTTGGAGGAATGGCAGAACGTATTATCTGCCAATTTCCACTGGATTGGATAAAAGGTTTCAATTTTATGACCAATAGAACATTCAGACCTGCTTATGGTGGACTCATCTCCTCTACTGTGTAAGGTGGACAGCCATTTTTTTTTTTCTCCTCAATGTATAATCAAAAGGGGCAGCAAGACAGAATACGCAGGCAGCTCTCTGTCCCTCCTTGGGACAAATGTTGAAACCCATTAGGGGACAGGAAGATCCATTTGCAGGGAGAAGGAGACTTTTGTCTGATAGGGAAAGAGAGAAACTATGAGCTAATATATATAAAACACTTATTCCGTGATGTGATCTCTGTTGTCCATTTGCATTTCTTTCCATGTGTGGGAGACATGTTGATTTTCCTGCTGTTTGCATCAGGAATTCACATCTTGGATTCTCTGGCAGCACTGAATCTGAGGGAGCTCCTGTGAAGTTGTGGTCATTTGCATTCAGAAAATGTAGGAGTGTACCTAAGGAAACTATCATGTAACCTCAAAAATTTTTAAGTCTACCTGTCATGACAAAAATCAATCAGTAATCTAACCTCAGAAATTTCAAAGTTTACCTGTCATGACAAACATAAATCAAACAATCAATCAATCAGTTGCATTAATTAATTGCATCTTTTACAAAAAAAAATATAGAATTGTGAATGTTGCTTATTGATTTTAGAAAAGCCTTCTTTTTTAAGTTCTGCATTAAATATTTTTCCTTGTATATAAAATGTGACCTCATCTAAAATGCTGTACAATTTAACTGATTCAGAATCCTGGAAGCTCCAACAGGCAAGTAACTCCAGGAAAATGCAGTTTAGAAATAATATAATGTTTCTAACACTGCAACTCATTAAATGGATGTACAATTAATGGGGTAGCATAGCAAAAAGATCTCATATTAGTTTAATGGCAGGGGAATGGATTATGGCAGGTTTTGTGTTTGTTTTTTAATAGAGTCATTCTACGGCTGTCCTAAATTGCTGTTATAAAGCACTTAGTAACCTGGTTCACAGGAACAAATGCCACATTAGTGACTTTTGACAGAGATGAAAATAAATGTTTCTGGCTATAAAGGTAAAACTTTGGTACTTATAAGTTTATGGATTTATATATTTGAAACATTCTTACCTTGCCCCTCCAAAGATCAAGGTGCTCACAACCCCCCACCAACAGAGAAAGAGTGTGTATCAGGTGAATTCTCAGCTGTTTCAATAAATAGTGACATCCTCAATGGAACGTTGAGCTTGCAAACTTGAAATGTAGTGCTGATCTTTCTAAACATGTGCCCCGGCAAGCTTGGTCATTTCCATGTTTAATTGCTGGCAGTATGTGTGGCATCCACAGTGACATTTGCACAAGTGTGTCAGTGTGAACCATTTTCCTTGTTCTAACTTGCTACAGCCCCCGATCCCCTGAACAGCAGCTGCTGAGGATCAGGAAACCATTGGCAGCAGCACAGAAAGCAGTGTGTTCACAGTTTCTGGGTATTTTCCCATTCACTTCAACCCTTGCGTAACACGTTGCATACTGTTGCCAAGACAAGCCCTCCAGCCGTTAATGCAGGTGGAGGGAGAACTTGTCCGGTTCCCCGCCTGCATGACGTGATGAGCAGCTATTGGTCGGGGAAGGGGGCAAGCTGGCGCGCAGTTTAAAGGCTGGCGCCCGTGCTTTCCCAGCCGCTTTGTTCCTTTGCACTGCCTCTTTGCAGCAGTGGAAGGAGCAGCAGGAGCTACAGCATTGAGGCAATGAGGGACTAGCCTGCCAGGTCAGAGGGGCTGGGGACAGAAATCTGGCGACAGGGGTGGGTTGCAGCTTTCCTCTGGAAGCTGCTGCAGAGCTTTGCTGCAGATGCCCCACCAGTGCCGCGTGGCACCCACTTGGCCTTTCTATTCATTTTCTATCCCGGCTGGGCAGCCACCCCTCCCCTTCCCGCCTTCTTCTTTCATCCTTCTCGCCTCATTGCTTATCCCGGGCTGGGCAGCCCCCTCTCCACCTCCTCCTCCTCCCCGGTTTCTCTCCCTGGGCAGAGTAGCCATCCAGGAGCTTCCCCAGGGCCGGGTTCCCACCCACACGGTGTTTCTTTTAGCCCTAGAGCCAGGCTGGTGTAGTGGTTTGAGAGGTGGACTCAGACCTAGAGGATCCAGGTTCAGATCAGCCACAAAGCACAGGAAGTACGCTCAGGTGACCTTGGGCCAGTCACTTTCTCTCAGCCTCACCTATTTCACAGGGTTTTTTAAAAATCATCTCTGCTTCCTCCTTGTTTTTTCCTTGTTTTTCCCCCATTCACGGGGGGTTCATCTGCTTTCTCCTTGTGTTCCAGCCCAGTTGTGCAAGTTATAAAAGGAGAGTAGGCGAGTTTGAGGGCTTCAGGGCCACTGCTGGCCTCCCAGGTATTTGGCCCATGGCCCCGGAGCATGTGATGTAGTTTTTAGTCAGACTCAGGTCACAAACAGCAGGGCAAGTAATACTCTTGGTGGCTACTTGGTGGCCCTGGCTTTTGAGGCCATGGCGCGTGGGCTGTCTGACTGCACCGGGGATTTCTGCATTAGAAGAATGTTAACAGGGTGGTCACGTGAGGGCCCTAAGGGAGGAGACAGTAGGCAGCCTATTACGTTTGACCTCCTGGCCTCACTATGTGAGTCATTCAATGCAGTCTGTTCCAATGCATTTGAAGCACTGCTGTTTAGGGCTGCCGCCCTTGTCCTTTTTGGGGGGGCCTTCCACCCAGGTGAGGTTTTGGCAAAAAGTAGGTGGGACTCCTCTGAGCGTGCCCTACAGGTCATGGATGTACACTGAACCCAGACTGCTGTGAGGCTGAGGCGGTCAAAGCCAGACCAGGTTGGTCATGAACAGTGGGTCCAACTGAATGGGGCAGGGAACTCCCCACTTTGCCCTGTGTTGGGGCTGCATGAGTATGTGGCTCAAAGAGGCGTGTTTGATGGGCCACTCCTTGTGGCACAGGTGGAAGAAGCACCGTTGTGCTGGGAATTGGGCCGATGTAGTGCAGGAGGCGCACAAAGTGAGCGGATCCCAAGATGTCAGTGAAGGTTCCCCAACGGGGCAGAGGAGGCTAGAGCCCCTCACCAGGTTCCAGTTCCTGGCTGTGGTGAGGAAGTGTTTGGACGGCCTTGGCCAGGACTCAACCAAGTTTGGCCTTTATTCATTTAGGAGAGGAGCAGCAATGGCTGCTGCTGGCATGGTTTATGATAGTGGGGAAATCAAAAGAATAGGTAGGTGGAGATCTCGGGCATTTAAGAGCTACGTGCGCCCCAAGGCAGGCAGGTCGTCTTAGTTACCACCTGATTATTCGTGTTTACTTACATTGTTTTGTTTTTCCTTCTTTAATTGTTAGGTTGGGCCTTTCCCTGCCAGCGAGGGCACTGATCTGTGGCCACTCCATTGTCTTCTGGGCTCACAAGCAAGCTCTCAAGAGTGAATTTGGATCCCAGCTGGGCCAGGGAGAACAGCTTTCAGTGCAGTGGGCCACCAGAAGAGGGATGAAATGGGGGCAGTTACTGCCCATGGTTTATGAGTGTATACAGGGAGCTCCTCCTCCCCAGGTGCTTCTCATACACCTTGGCGGTAATGACCTTTGCCTGAGGATGGGGCTGTCCTTGAGGCAGCAGGCGGCAGAAGACCTCGCCACACTGAGAAGCTAGATGCCTGGCCTAATCATCATATGGTCGGAACTGCTTCCGCGCCGGGTTTGGAGGTGTACCACAAACCCGGCTGGAGTTGATAGAGCCAGAAGGAAGGTGAATGCGCACCTGGGGAGGGAATTGTTGGCAGCCGGCGGCCTGGTGCTTCGCCACCCAGATTTTGTGAGCTCTCTGCCGCACCTTTACAGGGGAGATGGCGTGCATCTCTCAGAGGTCGGGAACCATATCTTTCTGTCGGACTTGCAACAGGTCCTGCAAGGGCTCTTAGATGGGGTGGGGGGACGCTAAGCGCTAGGCTAGCCCCCCTGTGTGGCAGGGTAGTGCGGGAACTGGAGGAGAAATAGGGAACCGGTGTCTACCTTCAGGTGAGCAGCAGGCCGGGTTAAGGCCAGTGCTGAGCCCCGAGGCTACCCGGATCAGGGACAGCCTGGCTTGACCCTGGAATGGAATTGGGATGCTCACCTTCATGGTTCCCCTGCTCAGGGTGGGCAGAACAATTCAGCTGGCTGGACCACATTTCCAGGGGTTGGTGATGAAGAACCTGGGGGAGCCTTGGGCAAGCTCAGGTTCTGAGTCAGGGTGGTTCGCCCAAAAGGAGGGCTCAGACAGGAACTGTCTCCTCCTAGTTAGGTGCCCGCACTAAAGGGGGGTGGAGTATAGCCAGGACCCGTTGCAGTGCACCAATTGCTGCGCAGCCTTGTAATGGAATAAATCATGACCCTGTTTCAACCAAGTCTTTAGTGTAATGCATGTTTGTGGGGGGATACCTGGGCAATATGTCAGCCCTCAGGGTAGTTGTTTTGTGGGGTTTTTTTGTTTGTTTGTTTGCTTGTTTGTTTTTGTTCTGGAAGCGGTGAATCTGGAACTTCAGGAGTGGAGGATGAAAGATTACTGGTACACTTTACATATCACTTTGGAAGTTACCCATTATTATGTAATTCCATGAGTATTTTAATTCTTCCTTATAATGATTCGATGAACTATTTTAATTTCTGCTGTGAGGAATGGCAAAGGGGAATATCACTGAGGACTCTGTGTAATTAGAAAATAAGTCTCATCTTGTGGGATTGCCTGGTATCCAAACATCTGAAACCCCTCATACCAGATGCAATCTATAAATATGCCTGTCATGTTCCGTGGATTCCAGGTTGATACATGGAATAACCATCACAACACGGATGGGGGTTGGAGAACAACTGACACTTTTTGTGCCTTAAGAGTACCATAATTTTTGTTGGCACCAGCATCTGGTAACAACTGAGTGATTTTGAAATTTGTGTCAGTGGGGGTTGTATGTTCCCATGTATACTCACTGCAGTGGAATCCTTTAACGCAGGGCTGCCCAAACCCTGACCTGGGGGTTGTTTTTGGCCCTCGGAGACCCATAATCCAGCCCATGGGGAGCCCCCGGTCTCCAATGAGCCTCTGGCCCAACATGATGCTCTCAGTGTGAGGGTGACTGTTCGACCTCTTGCCTGAGCTGTGGGCCAAGGGCTTTCTCCATTGCTTGCTGTTTCACATCTGTGAAGCAGCAGCGGCAACAAAGGCAATGCTGGCCTTGCTTTGTGCAAGGCCTTTTATAGGCCTTGAGCTATTGTGAGACCTTCATTCATTCATACAAGTCCCATCTCTAACATATTCATATATGTAAATTTATGTAAATTCATTCAAATTTTAAATGTAAATTCATTCTTTTTTTCCCCAGCCCCTGACACAATGTCAGAGAGATGATGTGGCCCTCCTGCCAAAAAGTTTGGACACCCCTGCTTTAACTTTTCACTCATCTGTTCATTTTAAAGTAACAAGATGATACCGGCCATGAGTCATTTGAAAAGAGAGGAAACTGGAGAGATTGATAGGCTGAGTGTGGATTGGTACAGCTTTATCTGCCGAAAATTGTCTCTTGCCAATTAATATTGGCCTCCATTGATCAATCAATCTAGCTTTAGTTAATTAATGTATCAATTAGACCATTAAAGGCTTATTCATGCCTTGTCCGCACATTGTGATTTCCTCCACCGAAGGGATCTTCCTTTTCTGTTTGTAGATTCGGCCTGATTCAGAAAGCTTAAGGCTACAATCCTAACCACACTTTCCTGAGTGTAAGCCCATTGAACAAAATAGGACTTAGTTCTAAGTAGACCTGGTTAGGATTGTGCCCTAAATGTGGTAGGTAGGAAAAAATTAGTTTCCATGTGGAATCATGTGTGTTTATTGCAACAGTTGTTGTGTTTCATTAGTGTGTATCAACAGATATAAAAGTTCATGCAGATGCTTGAACACATCTCACCCAAAATCATTAGGGCATGAGAGTGAAGCTGTTGTTGCTGTACTAACTGTGTGTAGTAGAAATGGCTGTTATTTTATTTTGTTTGAATTTCTCTGGGAATATGAGGGCCCAAGTTGACACTTTCATTTATACCTCTGACACAATTCATTCCACACTTGCATTTACTCTGTCTTGGAATCATTTCTGTCTTGCTTGTAAAATGCACTGATACTGCAGCACAAAAGATGTTTTGGTAGACTATGCACGTGGGTGAAAAGAATGGAAAAAATTGTCTTATGTTTGATTCGTGTCTTTTCAGACAAATTCTTTTTTGTGGGATACTGTAATGAACTGCAGACATACCTAATCATTTCACCATTATAACAATCATATGCAGCCGTCATCAGGAATCCATCGGCTGGATTTCTGATGAACATAATGGGCTATATCTATCCTTAGCATAACTCTGATTTCAGTGAAACAAAAATCGATATTCCTAAATCAGGGATGGACTGAGCCCAAAGACCATTTAACTGTCTTGATGACAAGATATGAGGAAAGCTACAAAATGCTAAGAATGCTCAGATCCTTAGCTCTCACCTGATGATCTGGTGAAGGCTCCATGCCCCCCCCCCATGTCATGATGTGGTGGGTGCAAGCAAGGCATACAACCCATCCACCTGACTTTCCCACAAACCTTCAAGAATCTCCCTGGTGGCTAGGAGCCATCTGAAAAGTAGGTAGATGCTCTACCAGGACAGGAAAAGACCAACTAGGGAAAAGACCTTCCTCACATTCACTTTCATCTGGTAATCTGGCTAGTTAGCAGCGTTACCTCAGCTCGGATTGCTAGAAGAGTGACCCTGGAAGCCACTACCCTGGTTAACTCCAACTCCTTAGCACACCCATTTCCTCTTTTTAGCATCAGCTCTGAACAATCAGTCAGGGAACAAGGGGCAATAGCTGTGATCTCTGGTCAGAAAGAAACATACAAGCAATCTGTGAAAATAGCCAAAAATTTTTTAAAGAAAGACAAAATGGGAAATGGCAAAGGTTGAGGCAAACAATGGGGGACAGGGACTGTTCCCTGTATTTGGTGGCAAGCTGACTATGAAGCTCTCTGCATTCTGAAAGATTTTTTTTTAATTTGTGACAAATGGCTTGATTGTAACCAGAGGGAGTTATGATGGAAAATATGCTTTTTTGACGTTTGGAATTCCATCACATTTCCCTATATGATCCAGCCAAACTTAAGAACTTTTAAACTCATTGATTTCAGTAGAAGCATTAGACATATGATTAAGAGCCCAAAACTGTCCCCCATAGGGGGACCATGCGCTGGAGCATGCGCTGCATTTTATGATGTGGGAGGAGGCGGTAACCAGAAGGCCAATGCAGTGGCGTCACTAGGGTTTGTGTCACCCGGTGCAGGAGGCCAGCGCATCACCCCCATGGAGTGGGCGGGGCAACACTCCAGCTGGTGGGCATGGTGATCTACCATCGCCCTGCCCCCACTGGTTTTTTGGGTCTACCTTTTGATAGAATAAAGATATTTCAATGCAGTTTTATTCCATTGCATTCTGCATGAAATTACACATTGATTGATATATAACATGATGGCGTTATTTTTACAAACTGTGATTTTAGTGCTTTTGGTCACTAGTGGTGTCACCTCCCCCCAGGGTGTCAACTTACTAACATCTCATTGGAGCAGTTCTCAAACTTTTAGCACTGGGACCCACTTTTTAGAATGACAGTCTTTTTAGAATGACAGGACCCATCATAAAGCAAATTAAAATAAATAGTTATAAATAATTAAAGTAAAACAAATAATGAAATAAGGGGAAGCCAGCCCTGTTCCACTAAGTAAATTTTCTTTGTAGCCTGCCTGCAATAACACCCCTCCCCTAAAAAGAATCAGTAAGATTTTCACCCCTACCCAGTACCCAGTTCAGTTTAAGTTCTTATATTGCAAGCATATCACTAGCAGGAACCACCTGGCTTCAGTGGCATTGCTAGATTGGTGCAGGGGGTGCGGTCCACACCGGGTGATGCGCACAGGGGGAGTGACGCGCACAGGAGGGTGACATACCAAAATCGCGGTGCTTAGGAGTAACTCCATCATATTATATACCGTTGGATGCGGAATTTTGAGCAGAATGCAATGCAAAATATCAGAGTGAAATATCTCCTTTCTATCAAAAGTTATGGTCAAAAAACCAGAGAACAAAAAATGCATGGATCCCTATGGAAACCGAAAGTGAGCCGTATCGTGTGTTTACTTGTGAGGAGGCAAACGTGCCTTAGTCTGTTGGAAAGGGCAGGCTGAGAGGGATCCAACGAAACAAGAATGGTCCTGATCCATTGAATGCAGCCCTAAAAAGCACCTGACAAGAAAGTCCCTCCCTCCAAGCAGATGAATGCATTGAGCCCTATGGAAAGCGAAACTTTCATTCCCTTCCCCTGAGTAGTCCCAAAAAGGGGTTACTGTGGTAGCTCTGGAGCTGCCGCAGGATAAAACAGTTCTGGGTTGGGTCACACAGCCTGACATGAAGCTCAGGATTCATGGAGCTGAGATCCACCAGTCCCACCCTCCTCCTGCCCTGCTCACTCCCCCTGGGACACCTCCTTCAAGCCCTCCACCCACCTCCCCCTGCCCCGGAACGCCTCCTTCCCACCTCCCCCCCATGCCACCACCTACCTCTTCACTGCTCAGAGGTTCCAGTGACTGCAGAGTGACGGAGCACCAGCTTTCCACCAGCACTAGCCCAGCGCTGACTGATGCTGGGCTAGCTTTGGTGCTGGACCAGCACTAAGCTTCACAAATGTGCTTGTGGCAGTAAACCAGCGCACAGAGCTCAGGATTGGGCTCTAAGTGTGCACAGGATTGCAGCTCAGTGATAAGTGTATGTGTTTTTCATGCAGAAGAGTCCAGGTTCAGTTTTTGGCATCTAAGGAAAAGCTGGGAATGATGACCCCTCCCCAAACCTTCATTGAGCTCCTGCTTGTCAGTGTAGTACACAGTACTGCACTGAATGAACCAAAAGTCTAATTCAGACTAATGGCCTAATTCTATGAATGATTTATGAAAGCAAAACTCACATTCTGCTATTGTAAATGCAGCAACACCACTGTAAATGGTACACCTCTGCTGGGAGCTTCAGCGCTGCCAACACAAAACCATCAAATGCTCCACACACCCACAACCAACAGACCTGGCCAACGCCAAAATAGGTAAGATGATGGAAAGGAAAGTTCAGTGCAGGGAGGCCACAGGGTGGGGAGCAGCTGGTGGGAGTGGATCTCAGTGGCAAAAGAGCCTGCTGGGTCCTATCCCCAATTTTCCTACTTGTTCCTGTTCTTCCTTTCTTTGGACACATACCAGCAAAATTGCTGGCATGTGTCTGCAGTGACAATCAAGTGGCCTGCCAGGGGTTAAACAAAAAAGTTTTTTTTACTTACCTCTCATTGTCTGTCTGATCACCCTCCTCCCCGCAATAGCATGTAGCACAAAATCGATCAGTGTGTCTGCATGCTATGGAGTGACGGAGATAGGACTGGGCTGTTTGGCAGCTTTATCTATGTATTATATGTGGTGCTGATGAATTGGGAACTAGGAGGCAAACTTAAGATGAAATAGTATAGTAGGGGGTAAATTGCCTGGGCTTATTTTTCATGTTGAAAACTACGCTGCTTTATTATCCTGCTAAACTGAATTGATATTTAACTGTCTTGTTAAATACCACTTCAAGCACGCAGATGTCCCCATTTTCAAAATTGAAAGTCAAAGAGAAATAGTGCAGCCCAAACTCAGCCTGTCATACACTGCTAATATCCAGATGCAGATTTTATGTGGCACTGCCTACTGTTTTTTTTCCATTGCAGCCTTCCAATAGTTGTTACTTCTGCTTAATTAGATGCCTATGAGGAGAATAAGTTTGGTGATGCATTTAATAGGCATTTTTAAGCTTAGTTCTTGATGTTTGAACTTGGCAATTTCCATCCTGATATGTTTTTTTCCCCCCAGATCGCCTACTTCATAAACTCTTTGTGCGCTTTACAGAGAATATATTTAACTGAAATGTGGAGAAAAATACACATGTAATATAAAAAAAAATCTGTTCCAACGTTGGCAGAAAATGAAAAGAGATAGAAGTAAAAAAAAGATACAGATGCTAAGGGGTACAAAGCTGAGTGGGGAAAACAGTGTTGAGTGGCAGAAGGAAGAGGGCAGAAAGAGTACAATAGACTAAGACACAATAGACTGAAGGATAGGAACATGAAGAAACAGAAGCCATATTTAGATGTTACTGTACATATGGGCAAATGTCCAGAAGGTCACAGCAGACCCTGTAGCCCCAGCCACTCCTTACCACCTATACAGCATTTGTCTGAACCCTTTACAAAGTGTCCCACTGAGCTGTCTTATGAGTATCAAGTCCAGGGTGGTCCAACTTTGGACAGCCGGGGGGGGGGCGCATGACCCTTGCATGACCCCCAGTTGTGTCGATCTGGCAGCAATTGGTGGTGACATGATGATGTCACTGCCAATTACTTTCGTGTTCTGAGCCAACAAAGACATTCTGCAGGCTCAGGACACAAGTGGTGGAGGAGGTGGTGGATGCGGCAGGGCTTTTTGATCTCCCTGCCACACAGTTCCGGCTTCTCCTTCTCTAAAGGAGAAGCTGGAGCAGCACAGCAGGGAGACCAAAAAGCAGCTGAAATGGAAGGAGTTGGGGGGCTGCAGCCGGGCTTTCGGGGGGGGGGGCGGCAAAAAGGGCCTCGTGGTCTGCATGCTGGACCACCATGCTCTAGCCAGTGTTTCACTGAAACAGTCTTCTTGGGTATTTGCTGAAAATGCTTTGTCTGCCCTGTATTCTTTCTGTTCCACATTCGTCCTTCTGCCACAGTAGTCATGAATAAACTATTGAACCAAAAAAAATACAAGTAAATCAATTAAATTTTAGCAACCCTGCCCAATAAGAGAAACACACCCAGGAAAGGTGACAGATATGCCAATTCCACAGATACTCAGAACTGCCAGAAACTTTGCTTTCCAGCTGTTGTAAACAGTGACCAGCTGAAGCCCAGTGTGCTCATCTACTCAAGTGGGTGAGTTGTACTGCCTCAAACCTTTGACGCTCCCAAGGTAGGAATTTGGCTTATCTGTTATGGAAGAATTTCCTAACTGTAAGAGCTGTCCAGCACCAGAACAGTCTGCTTCATGGAATTGTGGGCACTCTCTCATTGGAGGCTTTGAAGCAGAGGTTAGATGGTTGCCTATCAGGGATGCTGTAGTCATCTGTGCTGAGCAGGTGGTTGGATGAGATGATCTCTGAAGTCGCTTCCTACTCTAATATTCTATGATGTTATGAAATCCTAAAGTTGCATGAGACCAGACACATGGGCTTTGACCTCTACAGAGCAAGCTACAGCAGGCAAGCCTCTTTCATAGTTCTGCAAACTTCTCTTACCCCATCGTTTGTTCTGCGAATAATCGGGATCTTTCCTGACATCATGATTTTTTTCCCTTGCATTAGCGTCTATCCGTTTGTCTATCAACAAAATGGCTAATCAATCAGCCACTTACAAGGGTATTGAAGTGCCTTCTGTTCTGAGTCAGCAGCAGCCTGTGAATTCATGATGTGAACAGCCATCACTGGAATTATTACTGCCTCATCCATTATGGTTCTTAATCATCCCTTCAGCAGCTTCTTAATTAGGGGTCCTGTGGCAGGGCACCGTGAAAGACTGTGACATATAGTGAGAAAAAGGAATGCCATTTATAGCGGCAGGGTTACTAGGAGTCCTGCAATAGCAGCAAAAGGTTTCCGGATATCCTGTTGTACTTCTGAAGAAGTTAATTCAGGTTTAAAAAAATTAAAAAAAATTAGTTGATAGGGGAGTAAACTGTGAGTTTGGATGTTAAACAAATGATTATGTTTTTACCTGGAAAAAAATCATGCAGTTCCCATGCAAAAATTTAACTGAGGGGCACCCATTGCAGAGGGAAGAGGAAACCCTCTTCCCATCTTTCATGCAATAAGATTACCGGAAAAGGGGAGAAATCAGGAATTTGCACCACAAGGGCTTCTTCCATTGTTGCCATTGTCAACAAATACAGGCCAAAAAGAAAAAAAAGAAAAGAAACTCATGTTTAAAAGCACCACAAATACATGTATTAAAAATGTAAATCAAAACCATGACAAAATATCAATAGCTTGAGCTTGGAATGGAATGGGCAGCCAGTGTAGCGGCCATAGCGATGGCATGTTGGAATCAACCCACCGAGCCTTGGTAACTAATTGGGCCACCGCATTCTGCACTAACAGCAACTTCCAAATTGTGTTTGAGGGTAGCCCCATGTAGAGTGCATTACAGTAGTCTATGTCAGTAGTCTAAGAGAGGGAGTAGCCAGATCCAGCTGACACAGGTACACAAATGGAGAGTGATGTGGTGCTTGCACTGATTTCAATAAGCTGTTGGCAGGGTATGTCATGGGTGGGTAGCAGGGCAGAGGGAGTTTCAGGGAGGTTCACAAACTGTGGGCAATGACCCACCAGTTGGTTGTGAGGTGATTTTTAGTGGGTCATGAACCCAGAGGTGCTGCTGCATCCATGGACAGCCAAGCCTCCGTCACATTGCAGATTGAAAATATTCAAAAATGAGAGTTGTAGTCTTTGTGAGGGCTGCTATGGAAATACTCACAAAACCTACAACTCCCATAAGTTCCTTCACCTTTCTTTCTTACTGTTTGGAGGACTGCTCTGCTTCTGGCTGTCTCAGAACAGGAAAAATAGCTCCATTTTTTCCTGTGATAAGGAATTTTTTTGGCATCCCACTCTTTTTCCCTTGTTTGGAGAAGGGGAAAAATAGCTCCATTTCTGTGCCACCTCTGCCAATATTAGCAGAGGGGTAGCAGAGCTCTTTTTGTCAGCTGCCTCTTTGTGGGCAGGATTGTGGTGTTTCTCTCCCCCCCCCCCCAAACTTCCCCAAAATTGCTTTAATCTGGGCGTTGTGGAAGGGAAAATGGCAGCCCTCACAAAAACGTGATGGACTCAATTAGGATCTGCTGTCCTTTCCTCCCTGCAAATGCCTTGGATCAACGAAACATGCAAGGTATTGTGTGGGGGGCATGGATGTTGTTGGGAGGTATCAACCAGGAGGAACGCTGGTGCTCCTTTCAACTTTAAAAACTGTTTAAACTGTTAAAATAAATGGTTAAAAGAAAAGAAAAAAGACTCTGCTGTGCTGTGATTCAAGGCGAGCCCCTACCCCATTATAAAAATGATTCTAGCTAATGAACAAACTGAATGATTCATATGCTGTTTATTTGACTCTCATATAGATCATTTAGAAATGAATAAGAATTGAACTGAATAGCCCCAATTCAATTCATTTTTTAAAATTGCACTTCTGCACTTCTTCTGAACCACTCAGGACCAAATTACATGTTAATGTAAATGTATAAAGTGCTCTGATGTGTGTTCTTTAAAAAATCCTGCTATTTTTTTTTCCTCTTTAAAGGTGTGCCAGGAAAGAAGCACCAAGAAATCAAAGATTTGGAGGATGTCTTCAAGGCCATCTAGTCTAACCCCCTGCTTCAGGCAGGAAAAATCCTCCTTAGAGCAACTATAAAAAGTGCTTGCCATGAAGACCTCCAGCAAGCCAGAACCCACCACTTCCCTCAAGTTTGTTCTATTGCCAAGCTTTTCTTACTGTTAATATGATAGTCAATCAGAATCTCCCCTCCTGCAGCTTAAGCCCATTGGATCTAGTTAAACCCATTTGATCTAAAATGGGAGCAAAAGCACAGAATCCTTAATGTAAAAAAATGGTCCAGCCTGCCATGACGCCTGTCTGTAACATGCTCCCTCCCCTCCCAGTCCCGTTTTTCAAAGAATGGAGCACACAGTCTGGAGTACATTAAGCATGTAAGAGTAATGTTGTAAGTTTATTTATTTTGGTTCTGTTCCTGTCAGATTTGCACAACTAGCTCACCCATCACTTGAACATGTATACATGTGGTTAGATGCATGATTTGTCCTTCTTGTCTGATCTGTGATGGCTCATTCATACATACAGATACTGACCATGCTGCAGTTGATAAGTGAATAGGGACGCAATCCTAACCAACCTTCCCGCACTGACATAGCTGTGCCCATGTGGTGTGCACTGCATCCTGCAGTGGGGAGGCAGTCAAGGGGGCCTCCTCAAGGTAAGGACATGTTTGTTACCTTACCTTGGGGCTTCATTGTGGCTAGGCCAGTGCTGGAAAGTTGGTTAGGATTGCGCCCTATGTTGAATAAGTGAATCAGCTCTAATATTTTCTAATATAGTTTGAAGTTCTGTTCCGGTTCAGGATGAGAAAATCGGTATTTGGTGTAGTTTTCAGTTGAGATTCATGCTGCTTTTTGACTTCCTGGTTGTATTTATTAAAAGGAAAGAAAAAAAAACACCTTGGTAACACATTTTCTGTGGAGCGTTGACTGGCTTGTTTCAAGCTATTAATATGATTAATCTTCTTGTGTGTGTGAGCGAGTGTGTATTTTCACAGACTAGCTGCTGGTAGTAGGCAGGAAGCAAGGTGTGAATGTACTGAAATGTAGATGAGAAAGGAGTGAAAGTGTGAAAAATTGGAATGACAGATGAGCTTGAAAAAGGTTTACGTTGACCGTTTGTTCCTCTTCATGCAGCAAGAATGAAATATCTACACACATACATAAAAAAACCTGTATTTTGCTGAATGCTTTTGATTCTCGATTCTTTAAAGAGAGCATTTCAGCAAAATGGGGCTAACTAACCATGTAGGCTAATGAAGCTTGAAGACAATTATGTGTTCCTTACAGCAGCCTGACCTGGCATCCCAAGCTACCTAAGATGCATCTCATTTTCACAGTACTCCTACCTTGGGCCAAGTAGCCACTCACGTTGCAAACATTTTAGAGCTAGCCCCCAAATTTCAACTAAAGCATTCTGCACTAACAGCAACTTCCAGATTGTGTTTGAGGGTAGCCCCATGTAGAGTGCATTACAGTAGTCTATGACAGTAGTCTAAGAGAGGGAGTAGCCAGATCCAGCTGACACAGGTACAAAGAAGATGTTGGGGTTCCACATCAGGTGAACTGTTTGAGGAATTGAAAGACAAGCTGAAAGAACTTTGCTACATCTAGTAATATGCATGCACAAATTGTTAGACTGGCACAGGATTTTGCTGAAAGTGAATTTCAAACCATTTGTAAGTTTCTTCTCAGACAAAACCCCTAAGGAATTTTAAGAAAAGCCAAAAGCATTTTGATAAGAAAAGCAACATTTCTCATGAGAACACGGGTTGTAGGACCAGTTATTTCTCTTCAGGCATCGCCTTACAATATGTTTTGGATTGGAACTTACTTTATCATTGTAGTTGTCATAGAAGGTCTGCCATTGCTGACTCAGGGATTATCTTATTGCAGGGGTCTGAGCTGCTGCTTGAGAATGAATTCTGAGACACATCAAGGCTTACCTCATAAAACCTTTATTTGTTAAAAATCATGAAATTAATTATATTAGTTCTCAGATTTACTGCTAAGTTAATTTCTGCCCGATTCAGTCATATTCACATACAGCCCAATCCTTTCCTTCCACTCTTCCCACCAATGCGATCTCACCAAAAAGGTTTACATTGCACGGGGGAGGGGGGAGATTGTGAGGTTTTTCCCTTAGGGTAAGCCTCTTCACAAATGGGTCTCCTCTTTCCTTTAAAATGCACACACACACACACACACACACACACACACACACACACACACACACACACACACGTGACTGGAACTATGAGAATGCCCTGCTATTAGGTAGACTTAAAAGGAAAGATCAAATTTGAGAATGCTGTTTATAGTGCCTTATGCTATATGCCAGTGGCATAACTAACGATCGTGTAGCCTTGTACCAACCTCAAAATCCTGCCCCAGAAGTGAAGTCACAATCAGAAGTAACATCATGCCCAGGTTGTTAAAAAAGTGAAAATGAGGGGGAAATTCTGCCTCCTCCCCCTAGCAGCTCTCTAACCACTTGTTCTGCCACGGTCCCCCACAGCCAGTGGCATAGCTAACAGCCCAATCCTATGCATGTCTACTCAGAAGAAAGTTCCATTGTAGTCAATGGGGCTTACTCCCAGGAAAGTGTAGATAGGATTGGGCTGTCAGGCATCTATCTGCTACCTGAGGTCAAAGAAGATTTTGTAGCCCCCCCACCACAAAATCAAATTTTAATTAATTAATTAATTAAGTAAGTAAGTAAGTAAGTAAGTAAGTAAGTAAATAAATAAATAAATAAATAAAAAGTGTACCCCTTAATGGTTGGAGATGCTGTGCTGGAGTGAAGAGGGACGGTTATTCTCCACCTGCCAAATATAAGAGGAGTCCCACTTGAAAAAGTGCATCTTTACCCAGTTAGCAGGGGTAAGTGTATTATGATACATGGAAATGAGAGCTGACTCATATTAACACCTTATTTGTTCCATGCTGCATCATCATAACATCTCATTGGCTCTCAAAACAATCAGCCTCATGTGAGTTTTGAGTTAAAGAAATCTACTTTTTGTTCCTTAAGGCAGTTGTGTTTTCATTTTCTGGTGAATTGGCCATAACTTTAGATAGAATACAGATATTCCAGTGTGGTTTGTTTCATTGTATTCTGCATTAAATTACCTTTCCAATGATTTATAACATGATGGCATTATTTGTACATGCCAAGGTTTTCACACTTTTGGCCAGTAGTGTCAAACTCAGGTTGTTGCCCCCTAAAGCTTGTTGCCTAGTGCATTTGCTACCCTCTTCTCTCCTTAGCTATGCCACTGCTATACCCTGTGCTTTATTTATGTCTGCACTTTCAAGTGTCTAATTTCAGAAAACACAATGTAAAAGGGACATTCTTCACAAGAACCAGCTCTGTAGAAGATGCTAAAATTGTTAGAAATAAACTGCTCTACATAGCATTGTTTTTTTTTTTTCTTCATCTGTCCTGAAATTCAGCAAGGAGACCATAATACAAGACTAAAGAGTGGCTGTTACAGGAAGTGCCATGCAATTCGATTTTTGCCTGCTTAGCAATAAAGTCTTCTTGTGTCCAGAGGCTCACTCCCAAGAAGATGTGTATAGGATTGCAGCCATAGTTATAGATAGGAAAAGATAAAGATAGTCTTTATCTTTATAAAGAGGAGCAGGCTCTGCACAAGGCCCCTTTAGTGCTGTTTAGTGAGTTATAGAACTCCTTCCACACAATACAGTTCTCTATATGGGTCCCTGTTTCAGTAGGTGTAGCTTTTCTCACCTGCCCATATTCTCATTCTTTCACATAGAACAGGAACCATCTTATTGTATCTGAAACTCGTTACTGTACACACCCTGTGCAGTTTGTCTTGTGAGATTATTTAATTTGTTTAAAAGGTTTATACCTTTTCCTTGCCCACTGATAACAGGGTGTCTATAGATTCTACATGGCTCTTTTTCTTACTTCCACAGACATTGGCCATAATTTACTGCAGCATATATAGTGAGCATGTGCACAGACAAAAACTTTTGAATACAATGCTCACATGGTCTAGTTCTATGGTTAGTTCCACAGTGCAGGATTTTGTAACGCATCTAGCAGCCAAGTGAAGAAGTGTTTCTTCAAGCCAACTATGTTTGGACTGAGGGCCAGTTTGGACAATATCCTGAACTGGCTTGCTAGCATGAGTAGATAGTGTGGATGTGATAGTGTCCATGCCTCATGCACTGACCAGCTACCATCTAAATGCACAGGATCAGCTAATATACTACTTTGAAGTCATTTTATACATTTCTGGGCAGTTCAGATACAGGTATGCATCACATAACGATATTCTGACCAATGACAGACCATATATGCAAAGTTGGTTGCATAAGATTATAATGGAGGTGTGTACAGGTTTGTAGCCTATGAGCAATAAGCTATACCAAATTCTACCACTAAATGGTGGAGAGCACTAAGAATATTTGCACAACGATGACACCGCCTAAAGACACTTTCCTCAGTCATATCCTCATCAGGTGACACATACCTGTATATCTCCCCCTGCACCAGAAGAGGACAGCAGGACAGCATCTCAGAATGGAGGGGATATGTGCATCCACACTCCTCTCTCATGTCGTAGTGCAGGGGTCTCCAAACTTTTTGGCCAGAGGGCTGCAGCAAATATCTGGCATGGTGCTGAGGGCCAGAAAAAAAAAGTTTAAATAAATAAATTAGAGATGGAATGTAGATGAGTGAATAAATGAATGAATGGGCTCATTCATTCAACCTCTCTGGACCTCAGAACACTGGCGTCGCTAGGGGGGTGTGAGGGGTGCGGGCCGCACCAGGTGACGTGCCGGGGGGTGACGCACCCTGGGGGAGGACGCCTAACTTAGCGGCGTTAGGAGCTGCCATGCCATAAACCGTTGGATGTGGAATGGCCAGCGGAGTGCAATGCAAAAAACAGAATTGAAATCACTCCTTTTGTTCAAATGTTATGGCCAAAAAAACCAAAAGGAAAAAATGAATGGAGCCCTATGGAAAGTGAAAGTGAGTCATAGCATGCGTTTACTCGTGAGTAGGCATACTTGCCATAGTCTGTCGGAAAGGGAAGGCTGAGAGGAATCCAACAACACCAGAATAGTCCCGATCCAATGAATGCAGCCCCCCAAAAACACCCGAGAAGCTCCCCCCTCCCAGCTGCGAGTCTGAGCCCGAAGCAAAGCCACGTGGTTGCATTTACTGGCAAGTAGGCGGACTTGCCTTAGTCAAGGCAGGCTGAGAGGCTTCAAGGACCTTGGAATGGTCCTGATCCAATAAATGCAGCCCCCAAAAACACGGAGAAGGAGGTCCCCCCCTCCCAGCTGCGAGTCTATGGAGCTCTATGGAAAGTGAAGCAGCCTCATGTTGCATTTACTCGCAAGTAGGCAGACGTGCCTTGGCTGGTGGTCAGGCCAGGCAAAGGGGAATATGAGGACACTGGAATGGTCCCGATCCATGGAGCTGGAGTGCAACAAATGCTCCAGAAGGCAGCCTCCCCCCCCCCCCCCAAAAAAAAGGACAAAAAAGTTTGAACTGGTAAGGGGAAGTTTTCTATTTTGCACTTGCAAAACCAGTTGGGTCTTTATCTTGATAAGCTTGAAACAGAACTTTAAACTGGGCACTGAGGAGGGCTGGAAATCTGACTGATTCTTTTTGAGGGGTTGTTATTGCAGGCAGGCTACAGAGTAAGCTCCATTGACCACTAGGGGACTTACTTCAGAGTAGACGTGCATAGGATTGGGCTCACAGGCTGCAATCCTCCCCACACTTAGTAAGCCCCACTGACCACTATGGAACTTATTTCAGAGTAGACTCAGAGTAGACTCTGAGACTGTGAGACTCTACAAATTTTCAAAATCACTAAAATCAGAGTTTGGAGGACTAATGCCATCATGTTATATATCAATCAATGTGTAATTTCATGCAGAATGCAGTGAAACAATCCACATTGAAATATCTGTGTTATAACAAAAGGTACAGCCAAAAAACCGGTGGGGGCGGGGCAATGGTACATCACCACACCCACCTGGGGCGTTGCCCACTACATGGGGTGACGCGCAGGCCTCCCACACCAGGTGACTTGAATCCTAGTGATGCCACTGCCTCAGAACACCCTCCAGACACAACCAAGTTGAGTGGGCCAGAAGCTTTCAGGGGACAAGAGGCTGACCACATCTGGCCCCTGGGCCGGAGTTTGGAGATCCCTGTTGTAGTGGAATGCCAGATATTGTGCAAACCAGCCTTTTGTGCTTTGTACTTGTACTTGTGTTTAGTACAATGAAAACAATGAAAAATGGCCTTCTCTATTTTTTTATGACCTGAATAAACCAAGAAGTCTCAATGTCTCAAATACATGTCTCAATGATTTCTACTTTAACCTTAGCATTGGAAATGATTACTTCAGTCTTCTCTATACATTACAATACCTGGATGATGCCAACAGATTTTTTCAGATGTAAGTTTAGTGCTAGATCTTTGAGAGATTCATTAGTAGTTTTATTTTTGCTCCCCCAGCTCTACCACCAGCTAATGAGGAGAGGGGATGATTCACGGCCATGGTTTCTTACTAACCTAATAGAGCACTGCAGAGAGAAGATTCGGTAGTTTCCAATTTATCCACCATCACTAAGTTCCTGATAAAAAAAGTGATAAATAGCTATAAAACCCAGCATGTCATTGAACTGCAAAACTGCACAGTTATGTAAGTCAGTAAATTGGCTCTAATGTCACTCAGGGAATTAGAATATACATATTTGTGTAGAAGTATGTGTAAGGTATACTTTTGCAGCTCTAAGAGCTCCTAGAATGCTATTCAGAAAAAAAGCACTGTAAATGCCCTGATTATAAAAGAAACAGAAAGCACTTTTGTTCACTGCCTGAAGAAGAAAATTGGACTTCATAGCACAATTTCAAAACTGTGAATTCTTCATAAAACGCTGGTGACACTTGTTGATTTCATTTGCTTGCCTTTTGTTTTATTTTATATTACTTTTTTTTTACCTAACGAAAGTGCAAATTGATTTGAGTAGAAAGAATATTAAATGGAAGGTATTCATCATATTTAGGCATGTCGTGTCAAGCAAACCTACTTGGAAATAAGTTTCCTCGACTTAGGAAGACTTAGGTGTTAGATGACTTCAGTTCTGGCTAAATAAAATGTTTGTCCGTAACATCATGTCGATCATGCCTTCCTCTCTGTCATGGAGAAATAGGAGATGGACAACAGAAAAGCAGGTATAAATAACAAAGGGAAAGCGATCGTAAGAAAAACATGATGGGCAAAGAGGGCAAATGTTAAAAAGCAATATAAGATCTATTAGAAATTATATTTTGCATTATAGAATCATGAGAATCTTCAGGGTCAAAAACAGTATCTTACTATAAAAATGATTGCAGGTGGGAAAGAGACATATATGACATATTCCTACATCATATTCCAAATATGTTTTTGTACCTTTACTCCTTTGTAACTAAATTACTTCTTTGTACTTGAAGAAGAGGCTGGTCACCAGCAGTCATAAGGGGCAAATGCTGCTTTTGGCACTATCCTCTTGGATAACAGGATAACAATGGGCTCCATTATATTTGTATCCTCAGCTGCGGTTGATTTTGATCGGAGGCAGTAGTGGAGCTGGCTTTAATTCTCCTATAGCACCTGCAGTACTGACTCTTTATCTACTTGGAAAGCTAGAAAAAAATGTAGACAAATGAATAAAAAGTTAAATCTGCAAGTACAAATTGCACAGTGTGAAATCTGCAAAGTCAGCTTTCAGGCCTTGCAGTGGCTAAATTAGCATTTCACCTTGCTGTGATTTTTGTAACACACACATCCTGCCCTTTCATGTCATTTCCGTGTTAGTTTTTTAAACTGCATGGTGGTAGGATCAAATGAATCATGCCTCTACACACAGTGCTAAACCCATTTTTAAAGCAACACATGTAGAGGGACAGTTTGGACGGGATCTCCCACACACAACTAGAAGAACTAACATGGGTTAATTAAATACCAGCATGTAATCCTCATTTCCATCTGAAACAAAGTCCAAGGCTATAATTCAGTGCACCATTACTTAGGAGTACTACCCATGGAAAGCAATGGGTCTATTTCTGAGTAAATCGAGCTGTGCTTGCTCAAGCTCATTCCTTATTGCTTGTCTCTCCGCTGTGAACTGAATTGCACACTTCCAGTTAAGTTGTATGTTATATGTTATATGTTGAGCCTCTTGCTTAACGTACCAGGCACCTTAGAGAAGGACTTGATTAATGGTTCTACTGGTATGTTGTCTACAGTGCACTCACTCTGATAGTGTTTCCTATATTTTTAATAAATTAGAGACTGTCCAGTTCTTAGTAACATTTACTGGTAGGCTATTTTTCGGGATCTGGCCTCAGGTAAAATCAGACAAAATTATAGTCAGACACTCCCTCTAAGTTTAAACTCCAGCTTATCTGAGGGTCATAGGAAATTCCATTATTTTTGGTTCAAAACCTGCCCTTGACTTATCTGTGAGATCAACATAGGTGAGAATCTTCAGTGAGTATGTGTAGTGCACCTGTTTTTCAAAAAAACAAACAAACAAAAAAACCTTTACATGCACATAAAGCATGTTTTTAGCTTTCCATTTCTCTAAAACCTGTGATTTCCCTGAAATGAAGTCCTCAAAAGTTATTAGTGTATTCTGAGCATCCAGCAATACATCATCTCTACCTATTGATAGGCCTTGGTGCTGCTCATTATAAAATACTGATAGAGTTTAGCACTGCTCATTATGAAGACACTAGTTCATGCCAAAATAATAAGTTCAAAGCACATTTCTAAGAATAAACATTTTTAGCTAACAAGTGTACTCTTTCAAGCTTACACTAAGAATATATTACACACATGTTATACGGATTTTATAATTCAGTGAAAAAGCTTGTGGCATACGATATACTTTTTTTTTGCATAGAATGAGCCACCTCAGGGTCACCAATGGTCACAATATTACCCTGGCCTTCAATTTCTCTGACAGTTTCATTTTGTAATTTTTTTTCCCATTTATGTTGCTACCCTCAGATAATCTTCATATTAGATTATAGTGGGACAGTAAACTTTTCTCATGCCAGAAAAAATGTTCCTTTTGTTAGTTCAAAATGCTTCTAAATTTGTACAGTGCATTCTTAAACTAGCTATGGGGTTTCAATTAGGGAAGGAAGATTAGTAAAAGAAGGTGGAAACTGGCTATACTTCTATGAAGCAACTTTGTATAATAATGTAACAGATGATGCCATCTATATCCAAAGGCAAACGCCTCTTTAGCGCTTTATCTTGGCGGCCAAGTTCATGGCATCTGTGCTGCAAACGGTACTGCAGGTGGAGCTTAGAAATGGACCAGCCACAGTCTTGATTCATACACAGTTAGTTACCTTCATCTTCTCTGGGTTTTGTGTTTGCTAAATATCCTGCTCTCCCACAGGCCAAGGGCTGATTCAGTCATGAGGCTGACGGAAGCCGCTGCTTTGATGGGTAGGCTGGAGAAGACCAGCTGACTAGGGGTTCCCTGCCCTTTGGTGCACCTCCCACCCAGTTGCATCAATCACAGCCTGATCCTCTTTTGCCTTGCTGAGAGACAGCGAGAAGATGATCAGGGCAGTCAACCGTGGTGATCCTGTTTCAAATGTTTGCTTATACAAGTGATCAAAATAAGACTTGCCCACCTTGTTCTCCGCCTTGTCCCCTCAGCAAGAAAGCCAGGTAGGCAAAAAGAAGATGGAGCCCCACCTCCTTGTCATCAGTCTTCTTCTGCCTCATGCTTCCCACCCCCCGCCCAGCTGTGTTAAAACTAACATGTTGGGCAAAGTGTACAGGGTGCTTCCAGCATGTTCCATCCACCCTATGAAAACATCTGTGCGGGAGGGAAGAAGCAGGACAAAGTGATGGATGAGAAATTAGGAATAAGGAGGGTGGTTCCATGATCTCTCCACAGTACTCTTTATTATATATTCCTCTCCTTGCCCTCCCGGCTGCTTCCTTAAACATTTGGCAGGCATGAAGGACAAGGCAGTGACACTGGCAGAAGTAAAACAGAAAGAAGAGGGGAATTATGGAAGCATTGACATGGACAGTGGATTTGTGCAGATTCTGAGCCCAATCCTGTGGTCAGTGGCACGGCTCTGTGCTGCTGAGTGCAGTCGCAAATGTGCTGTAAGGCACATTCGCGGGGCTCACCGCCGGACTGCTGCCCATGCTAGCCCAGCGCCAGCCGGTGCTGGGCTAGTGCGGGGTGGTCGCCCAGATTCCGCAGCCCAGCAGTCTGCCAGACCGCCGAGCAGCGGAACTGCAGGTGTGCTGGGGGGAGGAAGGGAGGGAGGATCCGCCAAGCTCGGCTCCGCAGGTTCCAGGGCACTTGTGGAGGGCTGCGCCCTTCACGAGCGCCTTTTCCTTACCACTGACCTTTTGGTCGACGGTAAAGTGAGTAGCCCCATTGCAGGGCTGCTTATCTTACTCAGGGGAAGGGGACAAATGTCCCCTTCTCCCAAGGCACCTACTGTGGTAGCGTGGTGGGTGCTGGATTTGGCAGCAACCCTCCTCAGTTCCACCGAGCCTGGGCACCCTGGGCAACTCAGGATTGGGCTGCCTGGCAGCAATTCCATTTGTACTGCTCCTGACTGGCCTATATGGTTAATATCGTCCAACTTAGATGGGCACTTCAAGTGTGTGCCACAGTTGGCAGAGTGGAGAAAGGCACTCAGCTTTATATGTCTGTCCACTTGTATCATTTCTCCTCTTCCTCCTTGGCTTTGAACAACATGAGAATGAGAATGGAGCAGAAGAGGAAGCATGGAGGAGAGGAGAGTGGTAGGCTAGACCTTTCAACAGCCCATCACTCTCCACTTCTCCGCACTTCCTCTTTCACTTTATTGTCCTTTAATTTGGTGACTTTGCTAAGGAAGTGGTGGTAACAAGTTCATTGCCACATAAGGCAGCAGCATTTGGCTTGCCAACAAAGACCTGGAAGGTCCTAGGTCAGTCTTGGGTCACTGTTGCCTAATACAGCCTCATGATTCATTTCAGGAAGTATCCTAAAAGCTGCATGCTCTGAGTTCTGTCTGACTCAACAATGCCTCACATTGCACGTGCAGTTATTTTTGGTAAATGAAAACATTGACCAGTTTAGAAACAGGAGATCTCAGAATTGAACATCTCTGTGTTTAGCATTTCCAGGAAGTAAAGGCACTGCTTGGAGATTGACCCAGTTCTGCCAATTAGTGTCTTGATGAAAAATTCCCTTCCATCCTCTTCCATGCCCTGTGTTCTGCATCTGCATATACAGTGCCAAGTTTAAAAGGGGTGAGCTAGATATGGTTACTGTATTAATCAGACATCCACTAATGTGTTGGGATAAAAATAGGCCTAATAGCTGAGAAAGGAAACTAAAATTGCCACACTGCAAATTCCCATGTATTATTTCCAGTGCATGCATAGTACTGGGGTTCTGCTTAAAGCTGAGTTCCTCCCTTATTTAATTGTTGGTGGATTTTGTTAGGTGTGCTGCACAACACTGAAGTGTTCCCATGGACCTCTATGTGCACAGCATATGGGGCAGCGTCAAGGGTCAGCTGGGTTGGGCACTGGTAAAAAAATAACCATGCCCATCAAATGGCCTGCCCAGCAAGGCTGACCTCTGAACCTCCCAGTACTGGCAACAGTGGTGGCACTAGTTGGCTTAGAGAATAGCACAGCTATACCATGTAGAAAGTCCAACTAGAAATGGGAGCATTCCCCAGAGTCCCCTGCATCCTTTCAAGGCTGTTTGTCAGGGATGCTCCAACTGGCTGGTGGGAAGGAGCAGCTTTGCTCATTGCCTATTATCCACTGCTGGTAAGCTGGAGGGGGCATAGGGTCCTAATGCACAATAAGGCCCCCAGTGCAGGGCTTGCTGCAAGTTGGAATCCTTGAATGGAATAGAAAGTGAGCTTCTTTTCCTTTGGTATTTCTGCGTTTAGATTGCCAGTTGCTCTGGTCAGAAACCTGTTTTTTTGTAATGTTATAATGTCCTGTAAAATGCCATGGGCTATCGGGCTATGTTGCTGTTATAGTACATCATAGATCAGAAAAGGTTGTGCTGCTTCATAGCCTAGCACTAACCCATATAGTTGTCTTTATAAAGAACAAATAATTTTGGAAGAAAAAAAAACTTTTTAAAAAACAAATGAAGTTTTATTCCCACTGAAAATAGTACACAAAGAGCACAATTAGGATCAAAGCTACATTAGGAAAGGGACTTACTAAAGCCTTCCAATCCTCCCATTTTTTCACCACATTTTGCAACCCCTCCCCCTTTGCTATTTATAATTAAATCCCCATCAGGCCACATTGCATAACGAAGCACATTTCTAGTTTGATTGTTAAGGCAGTGGGCTGGACCTGGCCCACTTTTTCCCCCCCTTCAGCTGAATTGTTTTATGACTGGGAAGAGTGGTTAGTTATGGTGGCATGACTTAAAGGAAAAATAAATTAAACATACGGTACTTTTTCCAATAAGAGAAAAATAATTGATTTCTGAGTCTCCTCAGCCCATTACAGGATAAACTATGGACCACTAATAAATTTCCAGAGCTAAAAAAATTACCAGTTTATTGCAAACTCCATGGGACAATGACAGCAGATGACACAGGGACCATCAAGTAGCCTGATGTGATTTCCCTGCAGTGAATATTGAGTATGACTGCAGTTTTAAATCAATTACTTGGGCCGCTTTAATAACTTCTTGCAAAAATGCATTTAACTTTTTTATGGGCTCATTGTACAACCAATTTGAAGTTGAATTTAATTTTGACTTCATTTTAAATTTCATTGTAATATGTTATTGCCTGTCTGCATCGAACTTATCTTGTCACTGAAGACAGATTATTTTTTACCTCCACTTATATTGGTATTTTACAAATACAAATACTGGTAATTTGTATTTTAGAAATATATGTTCTGCAGACAGATTGTATTAGTATTAAGGGCCATAGACAGCCAAGCACACAGGTGATGGTGTAGAGCAGCAGCACTGGTGTGCCGCAAGTGTGCCACAGGAATTTGGGGGAAGATTATTTATTAGTAGAGCCAGTGGGGAAGTGAGTCCTCCACTGGCAGCATGGTGTGCCTAGTCAAGTGTCAAAAACCTGATGGTGTGCCTTGACGATGTTAGTGCCTTGTCAGTGTGCCATGAAATGAAAAAGGTTGAAAATCGCTGGTGTAGAGCCAGAAATGTGAACATTTTAGTACAGCTAATAACTCAGCTGAATAGGCAAAGAAGTTTTAAATGAAAAAGTGGCTTGCCCAGTCTACTGACAGGCAGCTCAATCCTATCCTTTAATTGGTGACAGGAGCATAGGCTGTGAAGCCATGCTAAGAACTTGAACCCTGTTGGGTATATTACTTGTTCCTGCCTGTGACTACTGCAGGGTGGGAGGGGGGTGGCAGAAGAAAGCCACCTTTCTTTACCACTGCTGTATTGTAAATCTTGCATTGGGTCCCAGAATTTGTTGTCACAGCTTTGCTTTTCTTTGCAGCAAGACAAGAAAAATAGTGAGTTATCTTTGGAGTCTATCTGAATCCTCATTAGATGGTTCAGACTAGACTGGCCTTGATGAAAAGAGGTATACTAAAGGCAACACTTGACTATACAAAGATTGTTGTATCCACAACACATATGGCATACATGTATGGAAATGTTGTTATCAGATTTATTTCCAGCAAACTTTCAAGACATAGTAAAATCTGACATCATCTGTTCCTGCTCACTGAAAGATTGTTTGCTTAATTGAACTTAATAGTAGTACTTAAAGAGCAAACCATTAAACATCCATGGCAATGTGACCAATGGGAATTGATTTTATCAGTCTGACAGCCCAATCCTACGCATGT
Source organism: Tiliqua scincoides (assembly GCF_035046505.1). NCBI lineage: Eukaryota > Metazoa > Chordata > Lepidosauria > Squamata > Scincidae > Tiliqua > Tiliqua scincoides. The sequence continues at coordinate 38,599,241 of NC_089821.1, forward strand.
TTACTCAGAAGTAAGTCCTGTTATAGTCAATGGAGTTTACTCCTAGGTAAGCATGGATAGGATTGCAGCCTCAAGCAAGTAACAGTTGTGACACATGATGCTGATTAGGTGAACTCTTTTGATGACCACTGCTAGGCTGGCATGAAGTTAAAATCTCACATGGAAGTTTGTTTGTTTGTTTGTTTGTTTGTTTGTTTGTTTGTTTGTTTGTTTGTTTGTTTTTTCCTTGATCATCATTTAACAGAAGAACATTTTTTCATGAGGAGAGGTCTTCTTTTGTTGCAAAATGAGAACAGAAATTCCACATGTTAACTCTCAAGGTATATTTTCTGAAATGTTGAAGGCAATGGAAAGACAAGATAAGGAAGACAAATAAATGTTTTCAGTATGAAAGTTAGACAAAGAATAAGGGTGGTTGATTAAGGGTGCAATCCAAACCTGCACTGGAGTAGGCAAGCCAGGAGGCTTGCGCTGCATCCAACACAGGTTCATTGGCTGCAGCAGCTCAACCAGGGCCAAGGGGAAGCTCTTCCCCTTACCCCTGGGTAAAGGCTGCTCACCACAATAAGTCTCCTCGGACTTGCGCCACCTCTGAAGGTGGCGCAAGTCCAAGGAGAGTGGAGCAGCTTGAAGCCGCTTTGTTCTCCCCAGGGACGGGGGTTGTGATCTGGCATAACTTCTGGGTCCCAGCCCCACTCCAGGCTCCCCACGCGCCTGCCCCCGGAGATGCCCATTGCCCGCCATCCCCCTCCCTAGAAACGCCCCCTCCCGCCTCCTCCCCACCCCCCACCCCCACACCTACCATTGCCGCTTGTGTCAGCGTGGAAGCTGCCATGGAGGTTTCTGCCAGATGTGCCAATGCGCCTTCCTCCCATGGAGGTGCAAACGTGCTTTATGGCATGTTTGTGACCCTCCTGGGGGACTTATGCCAGCCTATGTGCCAGTTAGGATTGCACCCTAAAGGACCTAAGGGCCCAGTCCTAATTGTGTTCTACCTTGGTGGAATGCTTATTATAGTATACTATATTCACACTTTGAACCTTGATATTATCACCTGTAATAATTTCTTCTTACAATGGTTATTGTAGTTGTGTAGTGACACCTAAGTATAATCAACTATACTGTCGATAGGTTGATATACTATACTGTTATACTACACTATATGATATACTATACTGTCAACTATACTGTTGATAGGTGCTTGAATAGTTCTTTATGAACAACAGTATGGCTGGGGATGAACTGCAAATATATCAGAACTGAACAGCAGTCTAGTAGAAAAGCAGACAAGCTGATGAAAGAAAAGAGAGCTGTATTTCATGGAATTCAAACTTAACAGCCCAATTCTAACTTGCCCTGAAGCAGGCAGGCCACATAGCCTACCCCACATCCAGAGCAGAGTTGAAACCCAAAGCGGCTCAGCCTGGGGCAAGGAGAATTCCTTCCCTTTACCCCAGGTAACACTGTAGCTGCCCCAATGGGGCTACTTGGATCTGAGCCACCTCAAGAGGTGCACAGAATTGAGCAGCCTGGAGCTGCCCGGGAATGGGGATAGAATCTGGCATAAGTGCTGGATCCTGGCCCTGCCCATTCGCAATCCACCCATTGGCCTACCCTACACCTGCCCCAAAACATCTCCTCCCCACCCTCCCACGCCCCCTACAGATCTCCATGCCACCTGGCTCGGCCAGTGTAACTTGCCTTTTGTGCCAGTCAAGCAGTGTGTGTATTGACCTCCAGAGTGCTTTAGCAACAGGTGGGCCTGCACGAGGGACTTGTGCTGGCCCAGCCAGAGGTTGGGATTGCACCCTAAGTATGACTACTTTAGCCCTAAAATAGTGGCTCAAGCCTTGCCAGTGTTCTCCAAGTTAAAGCATGTTGTAATGACACTGTAGATACAAATGGTAGCATCCCAACTAGGACTTCTGCCATCAGCTGCTCTCTTCAAGAACAGCAGATCCATCCAGGGATAGAAAGAACATTCTGCTCATGGAAGGAGTCCTTGTGCAAGTGCAAGGGTGTCTTGCACAATCAGAATGCTCCTTCTATTCACAGAAGAAACTTTCATTTAGGGAGGGAATTCCTGATGGCAGAAAAGCTTGTTGGGATGCTACCCACTGTGGCTCTGAATTCATAATGGAAGCTTAGCTATTTTCTTTTTCTTTTACCTTGGCTTATTTTACAAGCCAATCCAAATTGAGAGAGCAATCATTATTTATAAACTATAACAGCAGAATTCTAGCAGTAATGGCATACTATGATCTCAAAACGTACTCTAAATAATTGTAAATTCTAGTCTAGTTCATCTTTGAACTAGTTGATTCATCGGGGACATCATACTGTATGTAAGTAAGGCTTTAATAGTCATGGAATGGTGATATTCATAACTAGAAAGAGAACACACTGGCAATTGTTACCGATATGAACTTGTATCTTGATGGGAGCAGTTTTGATAATTGACCACAGATCTCTAGAAATGATACCCAACAATTCAGATTCAAAACTCCAGTGAACACTGAGAGATGGAGATTAGGAGTCCAACAGAGACCCTTCACTGAAATGTACAAACCAAACAAACCAAACATTTACTGTGCAATCCTAAGAACATGGCCCCTGCACCAGCAGAACATGTCACCAATGTGCTGTAAGACACGTTGGTGAAACTGTGTGAGTAGGCAGATACCACTGCCCGAATGTCCCCTCCTAACCAAGGAATTAAGTCAGATAGAGGTTAGAAGAGAAGATGTTTCAGACCTCATTGATAAGTTAAAGATCAATAAGTCACCGGGCCCTGATGGCATCCACCCAAGAGTTATTAAGGAATTGAAGAATGAAGTTGCTGTTCTCTTGACTAAAATATGCAACTTGTTCCTCAAAATGGCCACAGTAGACCCTGGAAACTATAGGCCGGTCAGCCTAACATCTATACCAGGTAAGATGGTGGAATGCCTCATCAAAGATAGGCAAAACACATAGACAAACAGGCCTTGCTGAGGGAGAGTCAGCATGGCTTCTGTAAGGGTAAGTCTTGCCTCACGAACCTTATAGAATTCTTTGAAAAGGTCAACAGGCATGTGGATATGGGAGAACCCATGGACATTATATATCTGGACTTTCAGAAGGCGTTCGACACGGTCCCTCACCAAAGGCTACTGAAAAAACTCCACAGTCAGGGAATTAGAGGGCAGGTTCTCTCGTGGATTGAGAACTGGTTGAAGACCAGAAACAGAGAGTGGGTGTCAATGGGCAATTTTCACAATGGAGAGAAGTGAAAAGTGGTGTGCTCCAAGGATCTGTCCTGGGACCTGTGCTTTTCAGCCTCTTCATAAATGACCTGGAGACAGGGGTGAGCAGTGAGGTGGCTATGTTTGCAGACAACACCAAACTTGTTGTTGTTGTTGTTGTTGTTGTTGTTGTTGTTGTTGTTGTTGTTGTTGTTATTATTATTATTATTATTATTATTATTATTATTATTATTATTAACTTTATTTTTACCCCGCCTTTCTCCTCAGAGGGACTCAAGGCAGCTTACAAACAAGGTTAAAACAAATTAAAAAACATAATTTAAAAACAGATAAAAACATAACAACATATCATAAAAACAGTAGTCAGATAAAAAAGTAGTCAGGTAAAGGAGCATAGCGCAGCAAATTATAAAAGAATCAGGCCTGTAACCAGATGTTAAAAAAGATATTAAAAGATGTTAAAAAGATGCTAAAAAGGCCAGGAACTCAGAAGGGTCTTCAGGCCTCACCAAAAAGTTTCAAGAGAGGGAGCAGTTCTTAAGTCAAGGGGAAGGGAATTCCATAGGGTTGGTGCCACTACTGAGAAGGCCCTATTTCTTGCTGCCGCCCCATGTACCTCCCTAAGCGGCGGCACTTGTAAAAAGGCCTTCTCTGATGACCTAAGCAGATGAACCGGATTGTACAGGAGTAGGCGATCTCTAAGATACCCTGGCCCAGAGCAGTATAGGGCTTTAAAGATCAAAACCAGTACCTTGAATTGGGCCCGGAAACGAATGGGCAGCCAGTGCAGCCGCTGGAGAAGCAGACTGACAGAGTCAAACCGCCTATCTCCAGTAACTACACGGGCCCCCGCATTCTGCACTAATTGCAGTTTCCAAACCATCTTCAAGGGCAGCCCCACATAGAGCGTGTTATAATAATCTAGCCTCGTTGTCACCATGGCATGCATCACCGAGGCCAGGTCTGCACGATCCAAGTACGGCCACAGCTGGCGCACCCGCCAAAGCTGAGCAAAGGCCCCCCTAGCCACAGCCACCACCTGGGAATCCAGGAGCAGCTGCGAGTCCAGGTGGACCCCCAAGCTGCAGACCTGCTCCTTCAGGGGGAGTGCAACCCCATTCAGTGCAAGCCGATACTCCAGCACCTGCATCGAGGATTTCCAAACCAGGAGAGCCTCTGTCTTATCTGGATTTAATTTCAGCTTGTTAGCCCCCATCCAGATCCTTTTCCAAGTGGTGAAGACCAGAGGTGATTGTAAGGAGCTCCAGAAGGATCTCTCCAAACTGGCAGAATGGGCAGCAAAATGGCAGATGCGCTTCAATGTCAGTAAGTGTAAGGTCACGCATATTGGGGCAAAAAATCAAAACTTCACATATAGGCTGATGGGTTTTGAGCTGACTATGACAGATCAGAAGGGAGATCTTGGGGTGGTGGTGGACAAATCAATGAAAGTGTCGACCCAATGTGCGGCGGCAGTGAAGAAGGCCAATTCTATGCTTGGGATCATTAGAAAAGGTATTGAGAACAAAACGGCTAATATTATAATGCTGTTGTACAAATCAATGGTAAGGCCACACCTGGAGTATTGTGTCCAGTTCTGGTTGCCACATCTCAAAAAAGACACAGTGGAAATGGAAAAGGTGCAAAAGAGAGCGACTAAGATGATTACTGGGCTGGGGCACCTTCCTTATGAGGAAAGGCTAAGGCGTTTGGGCCTTTTCAGCCTAGAAAAGAGACACTTGAGGGGGGACGTGACTGAGACATACAAAATAATGCATGGGAAAGATAAAGTGGATAGAGAGATGCTCTTTACACTCTCACATAATACCAGAACCAGAGGACACCCACTAAAATTGAGTGTTGGGAGAGTTAGGACAGACAAAAGAAAATATTTCTTTACTCAGTGTGTGATTGGTCTTTGGAACTCCTTGCCACAGGATGTGGTGATGGCATCTGGTCTGGATTGGACAAGTTTCTGGAGGAAAAATCAATTACGGATTACAAGCCATGATGTGTATGCGCAACCTCCTGATTTTAGAAATGGGCTATGTCGGAATGTCAGATGCAAGGGAGGGCACCAGGATGAGGTCTTGTTATCTGGTGTGCTCCCTGGGGCATTTGGTGGGCCGCTGTGAGATACAGGAAGCTGGACTAGATGGGCCTATGGCCTGATCCAGTGGAGCAGTTCTTATGGTGCCATATCTGGAGGTAAGTACACCACCAAGTGGCACAAGGGCTTGGGAAAGTTGACAGGAGGGTGTTTTGGAGGTGTTTTTTCTAGACAGGAGGAGGATTGAATGAGGGCCCAGGAAGGGGGCAGGTTCAGCTAAGGTCTAACCCCCTCCTCCCAGCCGGCCAGTGTTGCACCAGGCTGTTTGGACTTCCACCAGCTATAGAGTTGGGGATCTGAGTAGCCTCCTAAGGCAGGCTAGGGCATTACTAAAATAACAGAAGACTGGGCAATTGAAAATGATCTGAAATGGTATAGTAATTCCCTAGTATTTTCCCCAGCAAAGAAGAAGAGAAAGAATGAAAACAACCAAGAGGGGCTTGGGCAGACATGCAAAGGATAAAGAAGCGATAATCCCAGCATTTTTTTTCTTCATTTTAGTTGTAGCTTTGAGAAAGTAATTTAGATCGTGAATTGGTGCAGTGAGAGTTAAACACTTCTCCCTCAGTTCCACAACTTGAATCAAATCCATTGCACTCATTTGCAAGTTTTTGTTTTTTTTTAATTGGAAGATCTTCTCACAGATTTCATGTGTCATATGTAGTTTTCTCTAAGGGGAATGATTTAATTTTGTGTTCTAAATTTTCAAAAAGAGTTGCACATTTTTTTCAAGCATTTGGAAATCTCAGAGGGATCTGCTGGATAGCTATATATGTGCTCTCAAAAAGTTCTAATATGAACATTCACTTAGGAAATGAAAGCTGTCAGTAGGATTACAGATGTGGCAGAACTGAAAAATGGAATGAATACATGTACGCAATAAACATGACAAAATTGAGAGAGGTGTTTGGTCTTGAGGAATCAAAGCTGGAAATGATTGAAGGATTAAAATGCTGGAGTAGCTATCATTGTCTTGAATTAGATTAGAAAAGAAATCCTCCAAATCAATGCCTAACTATTTCCATAACCTTGATTTTTCATAGTTTAGACTCCACCAAAGGTGTTAAGCTTCCAGTGCATGGGAAAGACTTGTGGCATATATGGAGGAAGTAATTGACATCAGTTCTGAAAAGGTTCCCATAGGAACTGCTGGGGAAAACTAGCATCCACAGGAACTTTCAAGATATGACCTCTGTGTACCCTTGCAAACAATTACTGGCTTGGGAAAAGGTGATCAAATCCTTGTTTTCTTCACTGGAGCAAAACATCATACCTCAGTTCCCAAAGGGGAGCTTAAATGAAACTTGTGTGCTCTTGTCCATCTATTTACAGAGCAATCCTATGCATACTTAACTGGGAATATGCTCTGCTGAACAAAATAGATATAACATGCATAGGAGTGTGCTGTTAATTATACTAACTTGATCTTTATGATTTTATTGTTAATTATTAACTTGATTGTTAATTTTTTACTGTGGTAGGAATCTAAAATGGAATTAACTTTTTCTCTGTGTTTTTTTTTTTTAAACACATTAAAAACAATTGTGCACAGCTAAATATTTTTGCTGATTTGGGATGTAGCATATGGCATATCTTCATGGCAGCTCCCCATGGGCCATATTCTTAGTCCAGTTCTCTCATGCACAGCTCAAAGTCAGAAAAGTCTCCTGAGAAAAGGTAAAAGGCAGAGGTGAACAGTGAGATAGAGAAGTTTGCAAATGACACCACATTTTTCAGGATGATGAACTGTAGACCTGTTCAGAAGTCATAACTGTGGGCACTAGGGATGTGCAAAATATATTCATTTCAGGTATCATGTTATTGCTTCATTTTATAGCTTGATTCTTTTTTATTGGCTCATTTCCACCATGTTTCATTTTGTGCCTGGTCTGGATGTTTGCTTCATGTCAATCATTTTTAACCATTTCTCATTGATTTCAATATCTAAGTTCAATTCACAGTACATTAAAAAAAAATTACTTTCAAAATTGGAGGGAATTGACATGGATAGGAGCTACATGGGGACAAAGGGGACATTTCTTCCAGACAGATTCTAGGATTTTCATTCTAAGGATTTCATTCAGTTGATCATTTCTAAGCATTTCTGGTGGCTCTGTTTGTGTGGTAATTTGCATGAAACTAACAAGTAATACAGAGGTGTTCTTAGGTAAACTCCTTGCTAAATAATAAAAAAAAAAAGATCGGTATGAGGTTTGGATGGAATGCAGTGAGGAATAAATACAGAGTGATTCATCTCCCTATTTCTTAATACAATTGGTGATCATTTAATAAAACAATAGGCATAGGAGGGGAAAAAAGGAAATATTTTTTTTTCCATGAAATGGACAAACCACTTATGAGATGACCAATAATGATGATGGCTTTAAAAATGGATTAGATTAATCCATGGAGGGTCGATGTATTCATGGCTGCTATCAATTATTAACAGGAATTTCAGAATTCAGAGGCTGATACTTCTGTTGTCCAGATGCTGAGGAGAAAATTTAAGATATGGCTATCTCCCTTAGGTTCTGCTTATGAGTTTTGCAAGGTAATCTAGACATTCACCAAGCCAGTGGTTCTCAAACTGTGCTCTGCGGTGCCCAAAGATGCCATGGCAAACTCACATCGGATGTCCAAAGTGGCCTGTTCTTATTGGCTCTCCCAGGCACCACCATCTTGAATCATGTGGGATCTCCCATGATTCAAGATGTCGGTACCTGGGAAAACTGGGTGATGTCACTGCCGCCTTAGTTTGCCGTGACTGCAGGGCGCCATGGCCGTAGTAAGTTCAGGAACCACGGCACTAAGCTTTTGTTCACTGAGAAAAAGGGTGCCTGGACCAGTGGGATCTTTGGTCTTGGTACAGCAAGGCATTTCTTCTCTCAGGATGCCTCAACATACAGCCATCAGCTTTGGAGACAAGAACTGTTCTCTGCAAGGATAAGAAACACAGAAACAGTGCATCTGCGCTCTTGAATTAGTGCAGTAAAAGCACAGGTATGTGCCTGTTTTACATAGAGCATTAGCTCTTTATTCATTGCCTGATGTACCTTAAAAATAAACCCACCCACATGCTCAAATGTCCTGACATCACAAATCTGAACAGAATCCAGCGTGGACAGCAAAGCAAAGTTAGTAATGTTATCACCTTGATTGTTCCATATGCCACCAGAGGCATTTTCAGCATGAAGGATATTGCTGCTGATATAACTTTTTGAGAACCATATAAAGCTCCTAGGAGTTCTAATTAGACAGGTGCATCCTTTTTCACTGTGTTGATGCTACCATGCAAGGGTGTGTGTGTGTGTGTGTGTGTGTGTAAAATAGGACGTGTAATTATATCTTGAGTACACAAGCTTAGAATAACAACACAGGAACTGGACTACAAGTAATAATGTATGCTGTCATCTTCCCCCTTTTGTGAGCTAACCCAGAGCATTAGTTCTTACAAGATTAATAACAATAGGACTGTTGGACGTTCCTGCAGCACTCTTGCTCAATATGCCTCATAAATTTTACTCCATTTTAAATGCACAGGAGTGTATTTCATTTCTTGTTGCCTTCAACTTCAGTTGCTAGTTCTGGGTGATAATGATTTTTTTTTTTTTGCTCTGTAACAAGTAACCAAGAATTTATTTAATTAAAAAAAAAAGAAACAGAAACAACAAGTTTAATAATCCAATTTTGGTGAAGGCAGTCACAATGAGCAGCTGCTTTACATTTCAAAACAGATGGTCCCTTTCTTCTTCTGCGCAGCATTCCCCTCACAGAGCATGAAGTGTTGTGAATGTGAATGGTGTATAAAACATTAAGCATATGGATACTACCTGGCACTTTCATAGAGGCCAGTCCTACGGTGTACACTTGGGTGGGCTTGTAAGGTGACACAGGTCTGCTTTGTAGCTGGTGGACAAAAAAGCTGTTATTGCAGGTGAACAACAGCATTTCAGAAAGTTACAGCTACAGGTTAACAGGCGGTGCAAAGTCTTAGAAAGGCCTAAACACACTGTGTCGGCCACGTTTTGACTAGTGATTCTCTAATTTGAAGTCAAGTAGATTTGAGACTCTATAATACAGTAATACCTCCATTAATGCTGGGGATCTGTTGCTGGAAAGCTGAGTGCTGTCTGAAACAGCACTATAAGTGATGCCTTTAGAGCAGTGTTTCTTGAACTGTGGGTCAGGACAATTTCACTAGGTGGGTCGTGAGCCGATTTCAGGTGGGTCCCCATTCTTTTCAATATTTTATTTTTAATGTATCAGACTGGATGCTTCCATGGTGTGTGACTGCATTTGGGTAAATGTGACAGATCTGTCTTTTCAACAGGCCAGCAGTGGACCTGCCATTGAACAAAAGGAGCAAATGTTCTGGGTGCTGAGCCTTGTGCGCCTCTAGGACTGCGCTGGAAGCCTCCTGAGGCTCCTGGCGTGGTTGGAAACTATGCTCAGAATGCTTCCCTAGTCAGTACTGGAGTCACGCGAGGCTCCATCATGATCCAGGTAGGTGGGGGGGGTGGCTTCATGTGGGGGGGTGCCCTCATGGACCTTTGCCCCAGGGTGCCATGTGGGCAGGTTTGCCACTGGAACAGGCTACTATGTATATGCTTTTAACAAAGACGGTCAATGGGACTTACTCCTGGGTGGGTAGTACTGCACCCTAGAATTGTTTAAAATGTTCCTGCTTGATGATGTCACTTCCGACCATGACATCACTTACAGATTAATGACATCACTTCCGTTGGGTCCCAACAGATTCTCATTCTAAAAAGTGGGCCCCAGTGCTAATAGTTTGAGAACCACTGTGTTAGACGACATGGGAGTTAATTGGCCCCATACTACCGAGAATGCACTGCTGCAGTGGGTTACAATGACTGCCAATCAACCTGGAAAAAAGAGAGCTGTAGCAAATCAGCGCTAGCTAGGGTTGTGGGGGTATTACTGTATAATTGCTTCAATCCAGCCAGGTGCCTGGTGCAGGCAGAAACAATCTTCTTCTTGCATACTTATAGCAAATGAATAAACCGACCCATCAGCTAGGGCTTCATACATGAAGTAAATCATGTCAGACACCTAGCTTTTAAACAGAAAGCAGGTTCCACATTTAGTCCCCATTTCTACTTCTCTTTTGTCACTACACAGCTCATTTGGTGCCTGGGTCAGACTAGGAACAGGGAGACCTGGGTCCAAATCCCCACTCAGCCATGAAACTCACTATGTGAACTTGGGAAAATTCCTGTTTCTAAGCCCAATCCAACTGACAGGGTTCTGAAGATATAGCGGGTGAGAACTAACCTTATCCTGAGCAAATTGGACATAAATAAATATTTTTCACTTGCATACTTTTCACTACATACTTTCAACTTGCAGCTTCTTGGATAAGGGCCATTGGCATGAACTCACAGACCTCCTTTGAGCTAGTCATTTGTGTGTACTAATCCAGTCGGGTTTTTCTTTTTAAGTTTTTTCCTTTGAATATTTTACTGCCATGTCTGATTGAAACTGCTTTAGAATTCCTTTTATTTCCAGGATCCATGTACCATGTAGCTGGGGCAAAGCAGGAAGGGAGAAGTGCTTGTTTTGAAAAACTTTTCTGTATAGAGTAGAGGGGATATATTATCTTGTTAATGCTGTTTAGTATTTAAAAAAATTATTATTTTGCCTTTTAAGTGAATAAATCTAATTTATGATCTTGCCTGATTTCAAAATTTCCCCTAAAAATATGTGGTTGAAAATATTTTTTTATTTTTTATTTTTTAACTTTGTTGTTAAAATGGCGCCTTACACTGTAATCCTGTGCATGCTTTTCTGGGCATAGTAGCGTTTACATCTGAGTAAACAGGAATATGAATGTGCTGTTAATTGGCAAAAGGCAATGCTTAGATGCCAGGAAGTTCAATATTTCATTGGAAAGGAACACAGGATATAAGACCCTAATTTTCCACAGCAGCAACTTACAAAGAGTGCTTTGGGGCAACTTGATCCATTATGTAAGTGCAATATTAAAATAAAATGGTGTTTATGAGGCATGAGGAGAGGTGTGTGTTGAACAGATTCAAATATTCATCATATCTCGTTACAGGCTAATGTGCTGGTATCTCCTAAATTGGATTTTGTAAATTTGACAAAACTGCCTTCTCATTTTCATTTTATAAGCATTTTATGTTTTATATGAAACATATTTATCTTATTATCCCAGAAAGGGAAGGTTTCCAAGGTAATAAATGACTCAAGTTATTAGCCTTCTCTGTTCCTGTTTCTGTGTTGTGTGTGTGTGTTTAACCAAACCTTGTGAAGAAAGCTTGAAACAGTCTTGCTTCGCATCCCATTATCATATTTCTGGAAAGTTTAGACTAATGGCAATAATTTTCATTTAACCCTTTTCACATAACTTATCTAGGGTGACTGAAGCATAGTAAGGAGGAAGTGTATATTTGCAGCAGACTTTGTTCCAAATTCAGTATGATGTGAACAGATCCTTCACTTGTACAAACTATATGTGTAGGTTTATTCATGTAACTGGGAACATATGCAGAGCCTATGTATGCATTGTTTGTACACCTTGTTCGCATCCTTCAGTCTTGGAAGACTACGGTGCCACGCTCTGAATGGTGGTTCTGGAACAGAGTGTCCTCTCCAGTACGCGAAGCCTGGGTAAAGTAGGTATGGAGGATAGGCTGTTACCCATGCAGCAAATCCCCCCTCTCCATGTTGCTGAAATGGTCCAATGGAAAGGCAGAGGCCAATACAGTTGGTTCCAGCGGCGTTGCAGGAGTTGCCAGAACGTGACTGTGTTCAGCCATGAACTGCCTCAGGGACTCCGGCTCCAGATTTTGCCTCGAGGTTGATTCCTGAAGCCTTTTCCATAACTGGATGTAGCCACAAGGCAGTGGAGGTTTGGGATCAGAGTTTTCCTTCTCTCAGATGAGCTGCCTTCCCAGGCTGAGTCCCATCTACCCGGTGGTTGTTTAGTCGCCTCTTACGACAAGTACAGCTAAACTGAGGGCCTATTCTTATCCCCAACCCCGAGGGGAATGTTTGTACAGTGGGTGCGTTATCTGTGGGGAATCCATCCCAGGACCCCCTGCAGATACCAATTTCTGTGGATAATGAAATCCGCGGAAGGGCTTAACAGGACCTCCCAGACATGACTGAAAAGGCTTTCCAGTTGTGTCAAGGAGGTGTTTGGAGGTTCAGGGAGGCTGAACCCATGGATATGGAGGGCTGACAATATGTCTGTTAGGGTCTTTTCTTTCAGTTTATTGCATATGTACAGGTCTGAGGCAGGGCTTGCTGTCAGAGTTCTGCTCCCTGCATTCATTGTCAACAGAGTAGTGTAACTCAAAATGGCTTGAGTTTTAATCCACCTTAATCTCTCTAGGATGCACACACATCACCTACTACTAACACTGGTTGCTTAATTTATATTTTTCACATACTTCGTCTGTCGCGGGGCCCACAAAAGACTTGGGCACAAGGCTTTTTCTCAGGCTGCCACTCACCTGGCCCTAAGTAGCACCTGAAGTAAATCCCACTACTCAGGAAATACATTGGTTAGGTTTAAATGTTACGCTAGAGCAGTGATTCCAAAACTTACCCCACTACAGTGCATTCATCCACTGCGCCCTGACGCAGTGGTGCAATTGCATGAAATCTTGTGCGATTTCAACCCAGTGAGCCAGGAAGAAGCTGTGCAGTGTCCCAGTGAGTGTGTCACTAACCTAGAATATGACTCAACCAGTTTAACATTACTAGTGCAAGCCTCGTGGAGTGCATCCCCTGACCTTGGTGCATGAGTGTAAGCCATGCATCTTTCATACATGGTTGAAAACAAATTTAGATTTGGCATTGTGTCCATCTTCAAAATCCTGGTCTGTTTTAAACCATGAAGGGGAGATGTAAATTTCCACATTCAGTATGCAAACGCAAGGGTTTTGCATGCAAACCTGAGTCTTATGATAATAATGCTAAAACAGTAACGTAAACCACAGTTTAATTATGGTTTAGTACCATTTCTAAACCCAAGCAATGCATCTATTGAAAGCAGGATTAGATTTCAACTTGATATCCTGGTTCACCATGTTAGAAGACATAGAGCTGCTGTGTTGACAGGAATAAGATCACTATCAACTGATTATAACTAGTGCGTAGACCAGGAATAGTACAAGCCATGGTGCTGGCATATTTACAACTTGCCACTCCACTTCCTTCTTAGAGGAAACATAGCATGGCAGAAACTGTAACGAATTATATAAATTCACTGTGTGAAGTATGCATATTAATTATATACTGCAGAAGAGATAAGAAGACCATTGATGATTAAAGTCTCTGAAAGGCACTGCAAACCAAGATAATAGCAGTGTCCTGTTTTAGGTTTCAATGGATGTTATCTCTAATATATTTTTATCCTTGGCCTTATATTTTCAGGGTTTTCTTTTTAATAAGGAAAGTTATCTAAGGTTTTAATTTAAAATGTGCAATGTTTAGAAATGGCAATCATATCTGTTTACTTTGCAAAATAATTGACGATGTAGTTTGCAAAATATGCAAAAGCAATCAAAAATGTGCATCTAGCATGTGTAATGTCTAATCAACAATGAATACTCTAAGCTAAGAAATTATTAGGAGCTCTCAGGAGGGGGAAAAAAATGTCAGGTCAGTCAGACTATAGAAGGAGCTTTGCATTTCACCTGCAAAGGTTTCAAATCGTAATGAGTCTTATGTCAGACTTTCAGCTTTACTCCCTACAGGGAGCTGTGCATTTGAAACAATTTATGTCCTAGATTTTATACCTAAGAGAAAAGAAGGTGGGCCGTGTTGCAGAAAATGCAAGATCAAATAGTATAAAAAAAGAAGGGACATTACATAACCATGCAAAGACAATAAACTGTATTATTTTCTATTTTAAAAAGCCCATAGATATTACTGTCCTCAGCTCAGAAGAAAAGTTAGCTATGCTGAACTCATAATAAGATAACATAAGAAAAACCCTGTTGAATCATGTTCAAAGGCTCAACAGTCCAGCATCCTTTTCTGACAGTGGCCTACCACGTGTCAGTGGGAAGTCTGCAAACAAGAAAGAAAAGCCTTCTTTAATGGGGCAGATTAGTTGTGTGAGTAATGTAACAGTCCAGTCTTAAAGGTGGTGCCATCACCAGGTACAGTGGTGCCAAAGTGGCTACCACTGCATCATGTGGCCCCATGACAGCTGCCAGAGGTCTCCTCAGAGGAAGGGACTTTTGTCCCCTTCCCCCAGGGAAAGCCTCAAGCCCTGAAATGGGGATTCTCAAGACTGCACCAGCTACTTTGCCAGCACAGAGTTGAGAGACTCCACATTGGGCCTTCTAGCCTGACATGTACAGGATCTGGCAGAGTAGAGACAGGCTGATCATAAACCCCATTTTTTCAAATGGTTCCCCCCCCCCCAGTGTTATTCTATGAGAGAAACTGATAGAACTCTCAATTTCTCCAGATGTTTCCCTACATGGTGCAATCATTGTCTTGGCTGTATACCTCTTCTGCTTTCCAAGCTTCCACAGGCATGAGGAAATTACACAAGGTTTTACTGGCTAAACTCCAGATCTGAATTTTGTATCTATATTTCTACAGGATGTCACTGTCACACATATTGGCTTGTTTCTTATCCAAGAAATCCTATTTGTAGAAAAAGCCCATTTCTATAGGCCCATCATGAAGGACCCATTTCATATCAGCCCATGTAGTCTACCAGCTTCGTTATTGTAAGGTCTTCTTAGGTCCGCAAATTCCTTCCTGGAGGCTAATGTTACATCTAGCATGTTTTTACTTAAACAAGATGTACATAAATATTCTTATTCTTACCATTATTGATGATTATGATGGTGGTGATAATGACAACAAACAATTATGATAATGAAGCTGGAGTCCACCGTTTTTCTTCCCGAGTGATACTTATTTCAAGGAGACAGTAGTGTCATCCAAGTTGCTGGGGAATTATAGGCTAAGTGAGCATGAAGATGCAAAGCCTATCCATCTCTCTCTGTGATGAAAATTTCACAGCATGTTTGTAATATGAATTAACTAAGAGAATCCTTAACGTACAGAGAAGTTTCAGCACTTAATGCGGGACTGTTCACCTTTTGTTATTAAAGCATTAGAGAGTAGGTCATATCTGGAAAATACGTAGCTTTATTGCTAGACAAAACTAAAAAAAAACTATATTCAAAAAGGATAAACACAAAGCACTTTATCTTCTCTGCTTCTGCAAAATCCCATTACTGCAGTTTTAGAAATTAAACAGAGACCAATGGGTCTTTTTTTGCAGACTTGGTCCAGAAATAGCCATGTGTTATACATAACCGGTACCAGGCATGGTATTTCAACAAGGGCATGCATTTGAATGCAAATCTGGGGGCTGAGAATCATTTGTGGCTTACCACAGAGACAGCTGGCAATCCTTCCCATGACAGAAATGGCTCATTCTTTTAGAGATGGACACTGAAATCCTGCTCAAGTTTGTAGGCACAGGAGATCAATATTTAGACCAGTGGTTTTCAACCACTGTGCCATGGCACACTGGAGGGCCACGGATAGTCTGCAGGTATGCTGTATCAGTTTGGGGGAGGGTCATATATTAATAGGGCTATTGGGTGATGTGAGCCCCCAGTGGCAGCGCAGTGTGACTTGTCAATTGTCCAAAAACAGATGCTGTGCCTTGACAGTGTTAGCACCTTGAGATGTGTGCCATGCTCCAAACTATGCTTCAGTGCACATTGGGAACCACTGTGACTATGGACATATGAAACAGCAACCCAGTTGCTGGCCTGGAGGGATTTACAGCCTAATCCTATCTGGTGATAGTACACAGAATGCAGTGTTGCCAATGCAGTGTCTGCTTCTTCCTACATGGAGTCACAGTGGAGAGGTCGGTTGAAAATGGTGGGAAAGTTGAGAGGGGTGTGAAGGCCGGCTCTGTGGTTGACATAACACTGAGAATCCTGCTGGGGATGGAGGTTCAGGATCTGGCAGCCTCTGGCTCTGCTGCATTCCACCCTGTCCCAACCCAATCCCTGCACCGTTGCCAGCAGAACTCTACCACCACTGGCTACACCAGCTGCCATATAGCAGCTACTCTGCCATAATGGCTGGGCCCTTGTATAGCTGGCATATCTCATGGTGCATCTCTTATGCATTACTAATGCATAAGACTGGGCCATTAATTTCACAAGGGGCTATCTACCTGCTGGGATTACAATTGCTGGGTAATAATGCTTTTCTTTTTTCTACCAAAATCATCCCAAACCCCTGTGAATTCTGGTTCAGATTGCCTTCTTCTGGCTGTTGAGACGTGCCTATTATTTTAATTTTACATTAAAGTATCTTAACATCCTTCTAAGATTGTGCAGCCAGGCTCAGTTCTCTCTCAGTGACCTCTGGGCTCCTATCCTTATCCCCATTCAATGAAATCAATCCACTCCCTTTTACTATAATCTGCAGATGTCCCAGTTAACATGTACTGCTATGAAAGCTACCTCTCATGTCCCTGAGAACCAAACTAGACACAATTTAAGGCATACTGTTTGTTTTTCCCCCAGGAGAAATACCTGCCATGGTAGGAGGAGGATTAACCCTTCTCTGCTACAGCCCTAATTAAAATGACCCACCATCCTATGAATGCTGTTTATCGCAGAAGAGAAGCTGCTCTCAACTGACACTTACAGCTAGCTTTGTTTCTCTATCTAGTCCTTCCCCTTTGCATTGGTTTTAGAAGCTAAAGAAGCAGGGTCTGGAAAGGTGATATAAGGGAGGAGTCTAAGGGACAAGACATGTTGCAATGTCAAGTCTAATAACAAGGTCAAGTATTTTCCCGATGAGGATATGTTCTCACCTGCCTCATGCGTCAAACTAAAATATACTTCCTTGTCTGTACTGAGATCTACTTCCATGGTGGCTGGAGTGAGAGCTGTTACATGACAGCAAGGGGCAATGACATGGCAGCAAGGAGCAGGAATGAGGGTGGATTAGGCCAAGGAGGGGGCAGGATTGGCAGTGACACACACAGAATCTTGAGCCCCTTCCTGGATCTGACCTGCCTTCCTGGGTCAATGTGGACTTGGGCCAGCAATATCACTGGTGCACATCCTAGTTGACACTTGGTGGCTGCTGGGGCTTACCCAGAGGAGACCTCCAGCAGCAAAAAATCCCCTGTGGGCTCCAGTGGTAGCTGCTTCATCACCAAGTGAAGATTTAGGTAGGATTAGGCTGCCCGTGTGCTAAATTTGTTTAAATCCTTTGAAGATGTTGAAAAAGCAAACAGCCTAAGGTCAGTGTGTGTGTTTGTGGGGAGGGGTAGAAACCTGTAAAATGTCTTTTCATAAAGTTCATTCTATTTTCAAACTCTTTTGCTTCTGGTGCTTTCACAGCCCAAGCCTGGGTATATCTACTCAGAAGTAAGTCCCATTGACAGCACAGTCCTAAGCTTTCCAGCACCCACTGAAGCCAAAATGTATCCAGCAGATGACAGGAAAAGTAGCTGGAGGTCTCCTCGGGGAAGGGAACTTTTGTTTCCTTTCTCCAGAGAAAGCCCCAAGCCTTGCAATGGGGCTTCTCAAGTCTGGGTTGGCTATTTTACAGGGCAGGAGGTCTGGTCTAGAGGGTTGAGCCTCCATTTGCCTGAAGATAACATCCAAAGGTCGCCAGTTCAAGGCCACCGGCACCGTGTGACCTTGAGGCAGCTGACAAGCTGAGCCGAGCTATTCCATCTGCTCTGAGCGTGGGAGGATGGAGGCCAGAATGTGCGACCAGATCAAGAAAGAAACATCTGAATGTTGTGGTTTCTTGAAAGATAGAAACCTTCTTTCAAATTGTAAAAATCCCCTACTGGGATTTAATTTGCCTGCCTATGTAAACCACCTTGAATAAAGTCTAAGGAGAAATCTGAGGACCAAGAAAGGCAGTATAGAAATACCTGTATTAATAATAATAATAATAATAATAATAATAATAATAATAATGTTATTGTTATTGTTATTTTGCAGTTGCAGATTTGAGAGAATCTGTGTCAGGCTGGAAGGCCTGACAGGGAGTTCTGGATCTGATGGAGCAGAGTCAGTCCTGCCCCCCTCCAGCCCCAGTTTCTTCACCACCCCACCTTCCACTGCCTTGGAATGCCTCCCCCCACCCCTTGCACCAGGCGGTGGGTGGCATACAGCTGGCTTGCAGCTGGCACTGGGCTCAGTGCGGACTCGCGCTGGGCCGGCACCAGTACTGATCCAGCGCCCAGCATCACAGGGGTGACTTACGGCATGTTTGCTACACCCAGTGCTGGCATAAGGCTGATGCAAGGAGCTCAGGATTGGGCTCACAATTCATTGAGACTTACTCTCAAAAAAGTGTGTATAGGACTTACAGCCCCAGATACTTGCCAGCATTTGACTCACAATCCTGATGCACAGGTTTCGTTTCAGCATTTTATATGAGTTTCTTTTTCGTTTCCAGCCTGAACTTGCTATGATCTGTTAAGGGAACAATCAATACAAACTTTTTCCATATTGCAAAAGGCTATTTGTTTTTTTGTGGGGTTTTTTTTCTTGCTTTATTTCTAAAACTTGCTATCATTGATATTCCTCTCCCAGTTCTGAACACGGTGCTTCAAAGAATTTTTGTCCTAGGAGAATGTTCAGCTTGACTTTTCTTTCCTGGTAGTAAGATATAGCAGTCTTGTGGAAGCTTCTATTACTGATGTTTATGCTTTGAAATGTTTCATACAATTGCAAATGCGGTTTGGATACATTTCATATTTCAATTGCCCTTCTTTTAAAAAAAAAGTCTCAGGAGTATGGGCGTGATCTCTTCGAGGTCCAAATTATTAATTTCAAAGGGAGAGTTAAGAGTATTTAAATCTCATCTATTAAAATCAATGGAACTTAAAAGTGCTTAATTTTGACTAGCTCCCATCTGCTATGAGAACAGTCTGAAAGGACTTCACAGAAAATGTTAATATGAAAGCTTCCCGTTCTCCTGATGTTTGGGTTCACAGTCAACCTCTGTGAAGCAACTTTTTTTCTTTTTTGCAGGGTAGGACTGTTCATAAGGATCAATAATAGAATGAAACTTACAGGCTAATCCTATGGGACCTTTGTGATACTGAATCTCACATTCCGTCATCATAAAGACTAGCAGTGGCACCGTAAATGGTACACTGCTGCTCTGCGCATTGGAGTTGCTTTAACAAATGGATGGCAACTCACCTGCTTGCCACCAATGTACCTGGCCCATGGCAAAGCAGGAAAAGTGGCAGTAGGGTGGGTTGTGGGCAGTTCGGGGGAGGTTTGAGGTGGAAAGGGCAGGGACAGTTCGGGTCTGGAGGTGGTAGCTCTTGGTGGCAACAGTATGCACCGGGATCTGATCCACATTTTTCAAGCTGGACCCACCCCTTCCTCTCTTCATATAGATTTAGATTTATGCCAGCAAAATAGCTGACATAGTTCCAAGGTAATCCAGTGGCTACCAGGCAGCCTACGCTGTCTGAACCCCCACCCCATCACTGCATGCAGCACACACTCTGTTAGCACAGCTGCATGGCAAAAGATGGTGGGGATTGGACCATATAACCAGTTGTTAATCTTACAATGTGTGTGAGAGTAAAAAGTCTGACTCTTGCACTCTTGGCTTCATAAATGATTACTAGAAGCAAGTCTCATGATTAGTCATAGACTTTATTTTAAATAATTTGTACCATAATTAAATCCAAACTTTAGCAATTGCACTGCAGATCTATATTTGCAAATGCATGTTGGACCTGCTTAATCTGCAGTAACTGAAACTTTTCTTGTTTTTTCTTTTCTTTGTATGTGTTTTCAGTTAAATGCATAGGAATTTCATTTTACACTTCCAAATGTAACCATTTGCTTCATTTGTAGAAGCTATAACTAGGAATGGGATAAAACTATCTAAAGGGCTGAAACCTTTGATATGACCCATTGAAAGAATGATTGACGAAAAAGCTCTGGAACAAGCTCCATTCATTTCAATGGAGATTGGGAGAAATGCATCTCAAATTTCTTACAAAAAAACATCATTCTGCTTTTAAGAGGATGACAAATAGTAAGAACATAGCTTGTTCTAACGTAAAAAGCTGTTTTATCCTTGTGAAAATAACAGAAACAAAATAGAATAGTAAAATATATTCTAGGTTTAGGATGAACTTTTCAGTCAGAGAGGTTGTAGACAACCAGAGTTCACCAAAGCCCAATGGCTTCAAGGAACACTGTGTTCAGGGGAAATTGTTGCAAGTTTGCATGGGAAACATGACAAACCAGTGTTAGTGGACTTAGCTCCCATTGACTTTAATCTGAATAATTGCCTTTAATGAAAGAGCTGCATTAAAAAATAGTTCAGAGAAACTGAGCTTATGTATAATTTAGAACTTTGGAGAGGAACATATGGTGAGAGGCTCATGAAATTCCACCTATATACTTTGAAGAGGAGCGCAACCATGAGGAAATTTTTAATAAAGCTCAATAAAAGGCCTTTAAAGAGCAATAAAAATTGGTATCACAGGCTCAACTGTTTTTTTGTGTTTTTTTTCCCAAGACTTGAGAACAGAAGGATTACAACTCCAGGAAAGAAAGGGCAAGTCCGGATGGAGCATGGGTCAGATTTCTTAACATGCAGAATATTTAAATTAACCCGACAAGGATATAGAAGTAAGAGCATGATGACAAGCATTTGGCAGGGAAGACATGATAGTAGTTAATTAGCTCTGTGTATCAGAACATGAGGCGTCCAACAGTGCTATGTCATGAGTCCAAGTGTAGCTAAGAAAGCAATTTGCGAGAGGCAAAAACAGGACAATAAGTGCAACAGTAAGTACTATCGTACATACTCTTATCGTCTATCCACCTATCTCTCTTTGAATTCTGGCTTCATCTCAGGATTTGGGTAGATACTGTGTTAATTTTCAACTGCTCTGTGGAAAAATGCAGCAATAAAGAGATTCCAGAAACAATGTGACTTTTAAAAGCGCTCCATGTGCCTTGATGTCCTTATGCCTTTGAAATTCCCTTTTTAGCTCATGATACCGCAAGGAGCCCGGTACCATGTTGTTCTCGAGAAACCTTCTTCCTCTGCAGCACATGAATGTGCATGAATTTAGTCCATGTAGGACAGGCTTTCTCTTGGGAGATCTGATGCTTGTCACTTGAACATAGGGTTTTCAACTTTGATGACAAAGTCTGAGTTCTCATTTCTTTCAAGTTTCATGTCAAAATGCTCATGTCTGACACAAAAGTGCTCATCAAATACGTATGCAAAATGGATCAAAGTTGAAACTGTTCTGCAGCATTGTTTATCCGATGAAAAGTAAAATGAACACAGTACTCAGAGAGTTGTGCAGGCATCTTCAGACCCACTTGTTACAGTTTCCATTTTGCCTTAATCAGGGAGTGTTCACAGTGAATTATGCCACATATTAGAGGGATTTACTGTCCCTCTGGAGAAGCGATTTTCAGCCACTGTGCCGTGGCCCGCCACTGTGCCACAGCACAGTGATTGAAAAATGCTGCTCTAGCGGAGTGGCCCGCAGATGTGCCGCAGGAGTTTGGGGAAGGGTCATTTATTAGTAAGGCCACTGGGGATGTGAGCCCCCAGTGGGCAGTGCGGTGTGTCTAGATGAGACATCACTTTAGCTCCACTTTCCATGAAGCAGCAACGACTGGTCACCCCATCCCTGTATATAAATAATATATAAGGTTCCTCATGTTATGTATAAGGGCAGGTGGCCAAAAAGACTGGGAGTCAATATGATGTCCAGAGTGAAAAGGGAGCCAATACACTCCATCCCTAGTAGTAGGTGCTAAAGCTTTTGCTGACAGAAGAGCTTATTTTATCATAGAGCCATATTTGTGATGTGCTCTTAATGGTCTAACACAGTGTTTCCCAAACTGATGGGTTGCGAACCATCAGCCAGGGAAGCACTTGTCCCTGGTCTTTTAAGGGGGGAGGGGGAGGGAGGCAGCAATGTGATCCCAGGATCATGCTGCTGCAGGGGATGGGAAGGGTGTTGTTTTTTTTACCTACCTGCAACCGGGGGGCCTGGTGGGGTGTGGGGAGTCCTCCGCAGGGTTCTCCATGTCGGCAAAAGTGTAAAAGGGGGGGGAAAGGTACTTCCAATTTTGTCATGAAAACCAAAAGTGCCGATCCCCCCCCCCCCCGTTTCTTGGTGAGCCTTGCAGAGGGCTTCCCACACACCTTCCCCAAGTCTCTCCAGGACTGCAGTGCTGGTACAGGTAGGTTAAGAAAAAAAAACAACCCTCCCATCCCCAGCAGCAGCAAGATTCTGGGGATCAGGGTGCTCCCTCCCTCCCTCCCCCACAACAACATGCCCTTGTAGGAGTTTAGGAAGCATTGGTCTAACCAAAATGGTGGCATGTTTCTTATATAGCTCAATTTAACATAGATAATTTAGATTGGAAAGAAAGTTATGGCACTATATGGCTGTATATAAATGTCATCTACAGGACAGATTCCGCCTCTGCAATACAGCAAATACAATCTGAGTGAAAATGGAATCCTTGGGGAAAGGTATTAAATCATTGGCTACAGAAGTCAAAAACGTGTGAATTGTATATGAGCCCTGGCTTTCAGATGCTTAGCTCAGTGTGACCTTCAATTGTTGGAATTGTCATGAAGAGGATGGTGGGTATCGCTGCTCACATCCTTGCCTCTGCCAACAGCCTTTCAGCTTAACTCAAGATAAGAAAACATCTTGAGAGGCTTGCACTGAAAGGGAAAGGGACAGGTGCTGTGACAGCAGGACCCTTCTTTTTGACATTATGTAGGTGGTAGAGAAGCTGCTTGCCACAGATTGCAGGAGGAGGAGGAAGTGACGTGAACATCCTGTTCTTCATTCCACAGAAATAAAAACAGAAAACAAAAACCATTCATAAATTGGCATACTGCAGGCACTCCCCCGTATCCATGGATCCCATATCTGTGGTTTCAATTATCCACAGTTCAAAAATCCTAACCATCGCGCAACTGACTGAGAGCCCCATCCTATGCATATCTACTCAGAAGTAACTTCCTTTATAGTCAATGGAGCTTACACCCAGGTAAATGTGGATAGGTTTTCAGCCTGAGAGTCCAATCCTGAGCTCCCGGGGCGCATGTTCCCTTCCCCCAGATAAAGGGAGTAGCCCTGCACTGGGGCTACTCGATTCACCACCGACCAAAAGGTGGGTGGTGAAGTAAGAGCCTTCGTGTCAGGCTCTGAACCTGACGCGAAGGCTCTGGATCTGGTGAAGCATCGCTCCACCGGTCCTGCCTCCCTCCCTCCATGCTCCCTCCCACAGTATGCCTCCCCCCCGCCCTCTCTCTGCCTCCCGCCTCCCCATCACACCTCAGTTTTAATATTGATATTACTATGGTGGGAAGGGCCCAGAAAGACCAAAGTGCCTAGGACCCATGAAAGTCATATTGTGGCCCTGCTGTCAGCTGAGTTGCCACCAGAGCGTGAGCATGTTCAGTTATGGCATCCCATCTAGGGCTATCCCTTCAGAGAGAGGCTGTCCTGGCACCTTTGCGGTTTTCTTTTGGGTCCCAGTACAGGTTAGGATAATGACAATGTTGTTCTCAAGCTTGTTGATATTAAGTTATCAAGTTTTATTGCTTTTTAATCCTGCAGCAGACTTGTGTTTTACCTGCCACTGGTCTTGTGTGCTGCTGTTTTATGGTCTCATGACTGTATTTTAGCTCTTGTGATTTTCTGTGTGGATTTCTCCCTGCTGACTTTCTCAAAGGATGACTTATCAATTTGTTAAATAAATAACTGCTTCATCAGGGGCCCAACTCCACTTATTACAATACTTCAATCAGGGTGCCACTCTGCTCAGAACTGGTCATTCAGTTGGAAAGGTGGATTCCAGCATACATTATTGCTGGAAATCTCATTAGTTCTAAATTGATGTTGGTAACTACATTTCATCTCGTCTCAGCTGCTGATTTTTCTCCCATGCTGCTGTTTCAGAATTTGCAGTAAATCTATGATACTGAGAGAATGAATCATTAAAGAAGGTATCTCCTGTAGTATGAACTCTTCTTATGTATACAAGAAGCCAGGCCCACCCCATCGGTCCAGGGTTCATTAATCTCTAATGAAGCATAAGCTGACAGTAGAAGTGCAAAATTCAAACCATTATTTCCATAGTATTGCAAGAGGATAAAAACATTGATCATGCTTAGCTTGGCTAAGGTAAATGACTGAAGCAAAGACAATATACACAACATGAAAGAGAGAATGGGGCGTAAAGCAAATAGATTAGGAAATGCAGTACTAATATTTACCTAGATGCTGAACATTTATGCCATTCATTCAAACTTGCAACTCTGCCCTGTTCCAAGGGCACATGACGAAAACCTGAAAAAGATATGTGCCAGGCTAGGCATGGGTATAAATGTGCCAGAACACAGCTGAGTGATGCAACTGCACTTCAAGTGGAACCAGAATGATGATATCATTCATAGGAGAAGAAATGTGCAGGATATAAATCTTTTAATAAATGTCAGACAAAGCACTCTGTCTGACAGAGGACCTGCCTGCTGACTGCTTTTGCCAGCCAGAAGAGCAGCACCAGGCAACAGGAGGAAGGAGAAGCAGTGGTAGCAATGACAGGGTGTAGGCCTGTGATCAGGGGAGGATGCTGAAATATGCATGGCAAGTCAGGTGCCCACTCCAAAAGCAGCAAGGAATGGGCAGGCTAGTCCAGTCCAGGTCTAACTCTCCCTCTGTCCTGGACTCTAGGCAGCCAGTATGCCAGCTTGAAAGCATGCTTTTCCTTGTCCTTGATGAGATAGAAAATTAATTACAGGTTGAGGCTAATTATCCGCGTGGGTTCCATTCCAAGCACTCACGTGGATGCCAGAAAACGCACTATAGCAAATCAATTTAAAAAACAAAGTTTCTTTGCTTCCGTGATTTAAAAATAGCCTTGCTGACCTTTGTGATGTCAGATAAGAGTCATTAAGAAGACAATCCATCAGCGATTCACCCAGCCCCTCCCTTCACCAATGCAAAATGATCACCTTTCTTTCACATGCTCAGGGGGAAGGGAGGGGTCCACTGGAGAGAGAAGGATTGATGGATTGTCAGCCAGCTGCCCCCCCCCTCTCATTAATGAGGCTATTGTTAAAGGACTGTTCAGCTTTTTAAGCTGATTTTAAAGGGGTGCATTTTTCCCCTTCTCCAGGGATCAGCACATTCCTTCTCATTTGCAGGGTCCATTCCTGTTGAGTCAAATCCATGTATAAATAGGCTGGACCTGTACTTTTTTTCCTTAAAAGTGGCAGGGAAGCTGGCTAAATCAAGATGCAGGGCCAGCACCAGGAGCCAGCATAATTGGACAGTTATTTAGAGAAGGGCTCACTGCTGATCCCCAAGACAAGACCATCTCTATGCCTATAGCTTTTGTGCAGTAGTGGTGGAGTGAATCTCTTGTTACATTGTTGCCTACTCTCTGCTATGCCATCTGTGAAGATGAGCCCCACAATGAACCTTAGGACAACTCAATTAGGAAGGACCTGGAGGACAGGAGATGGCTCTGGCTATCTAGTATCTACCTTGCTAACAGAAGCAGGAGTCTGGGAGGCCCAGGATGTCCTTCTTTCCCTAGTGTACATGCTCGCAAGTAGTGGGCTGAATTGTTGGAGGAAATGTGGAAAGCACACAGAAAATCATTTTTCAGGCTAAATGGATGTATATAGATTATTTAAAATTTTTAAAAAAATTCTGGTAACATAACTGATAATATAAAATGTGTATGTGTTACCAATTTGCAACCCCTTTGGGAAAATATCACAACGTTCCGTTTGCATAACAAGAATCTCGCACATTTATTTCCATTGCTTCTGTCATTGTGAAAAAGAAAATTAATTCACAGGGTGTCCATGCCACTATAAAGCGAATCCTTAGGATAATTGAAAATACCTATAATAACTTGTGTTTTCACGTAAATACTGCGAAATATGGTTTTGAACTTCACATAAGTCTAGCTTTTTAAAACCAACAGGTGTTTACACTTGCCCTGATCTAAGTTAAAGTAGAAGATAATGTGGGTCTTTCACTTCCATTATAACCAATATAGAAAATTCCCCCTGAAATGCCTGGCAGGAGATTTGGATGCCTGCAGTTCTTACATCTGTAAAGTGAAGAAATTATACTGAATTACCTCCTTCCCAGGAAGTTGTCAGAATTGGCTTAAACTTGTGAAGTGTTTTGAAAAGTCCCATTACTGCCATCTCTTGAACAGCTATAAAGAATTTAACGTCCTAACAGTGTCAACAATGTTCCATTCAACAGCTGTTTATTCAAATGGTGTGTACTGTAGATTTAAAGAAGAAAAGATGAACTGAATTCCTATTCAGTTCCTATATTCCTATATTCCTATATTCCATCTGAATATTTCGGAGTCAATAGTACAATAGATAGGTTTTTCAAGTACCATAGAGATGAAAGAAGAAGAAAAAGTAGTGGAGGTTCAAAGAGAGTTCAAGAACTGGAAAAGCAGGAGAACATTTAAAGCAAGAAGGGCCAATGTAAGAAGAAAGGAAAAGTGTGAAAAGAAAAAGAGGAAAGAGGTGAAGGAATAATATCAGGGATGGGCACTTGATTTGCAGCGACTCAACTCAGGTACCTAAAAAATGTGTTTTGGGATGACTCTTCTCGACTTGAGATGTAAATGTCACTGAGTCTGACCTGACTTGCAACTCAGGGCCAGTGACTCTAAATAGGAGTAGAGACTCGAAATGACTTGAGTCCCTGTCTTGAGTCCCTATCTTGTGTGTCTGTTCTTGCGTTTTTTCTTTGCCACTACTGCATCATGCTGAAAGACCTTGTGGGTGATCCGGAAGCTGACACTCAGAAACATAACAACAGCACATTATGTTGGTTCCAGGAGGCAGGGGCTGGAGGGGATAAAGGGAGGAGGAATGCTTAGGTTTTTTGGGGGGAGGGGGGCTATACAAGATTCATTTCTCAAAATGACTCATGACTCAACTCAAAAGACTCAAATTTTTCATGAGTTCAGTCGTGACGGCCACATGTTACGATTTACAAGTTGATTTGCCAGGTTGCTCTCTGACTCAGGACTCAACTCAGGCTCATGGACTTGAGCACATCCCTGAATAATATTTACCAAAAAATAGACTGGATCAAAAGTACATGTAGTAGGGGATTCAACCGAGAGCTATTTTTAAAAACTCTATTTTTTATATATTTTATATAGTTGCTTTTAAATTTCTAGTGTGTGAGTGCCCAAGAAGACCCATTGGGGCCAGCAGCCCTTACCCAGGGGTAAGGGGAAGAGCTTCCCCTTACTCCTGGCTGAGCTGCTGCAGCCAACGAACCTGCATTGGATGCAGCGCAAGCCTTCTGGCTTGCCTGTTCCAGCACAGGTTTGGATTGCGCCCATTGACTCTAATGGGACTTACTTCTGTGTGGACATGCATAGGGTTGGGCTGTTAATCTGGTGCATGGAGCAAGACATCCTCTGTGGTGTCTCCTATGTGGTGGAGCCTCCCGCAGAAGACCTATCAGGTTTCTTCATTATATACAATCTGGAAATTACACTTTGTACAAACACACATTCTTATAAATGTGGCAGTCACTTGCTGCTGTTTTTTACTGGGCAGTTTTAGTTTTTAATTTTTTTCTTTTTTAATTTTAATGTTGAAAGAGATATATTTACTACCAGAAGCAAACAGCAGGAAGGATCAAGTTGCACCAGACTGTTGGTGTCTGAAGTATATGAAATGCATCTGAGTCCATTATTTCTGGCAGATATTGTTTGTAGTGTTATGCAAACACTTTTACGAGTCATGATTCGGAGGAAAGCTATGAAATGTGATAAGGTATGCAGAAACCAAATCGTGTGAAAAGTATGCAGAAAATGGTGCTTCTAGTCTAAAGCAGGGGTGTCCAAAGTTTTTGGCAGGAGGGCCACATCAGCTCTCTGACACTGTGTCGGGGGCCAGGGAAAAAAGAATTAATTTACATTTAAAATTTGAATAAATTTACATAAGTTTACATAAATGAATATATTAAAGACGAACTTATATGAATGAATGAACGTCTTGCAATAGCTTAAGGCCTATAAAAGTCCTTGCACAAAGCAAGGCTGGCCTTTCCTTTCCTGCCACTACTGCATCACAGACGTGAAACAGCAAGAATTAGAGGGAGCCCTCATCCCACAGCTCATGTGAGAGGTCAAACAGTTGCCCTCACGCTACGAGAAGTTGCGTTGGGGCAGTGCGGTCTCCAACAAATCTCTGGAGGGCCAGAGGTTCATTGGAGATTGGGGGCTTCCTGAGGGCCACATTGAGAGGCCTCGACGGCCGCATGTGGCCCCAGGGCCGGGGATTGGGCACCCCTGGTGTAAAGAAATGAAGATGAAGGAGAAGATAGTTTGCTAGCTTTCAGATATTTGAAAGAATGCTGGATAGTGTTCAGGGGGAATTATTTGCACACTGAAGATACTGAGAACAAGAAACAAAGGTAAACATTAGGCTAAACTTCCTAGTTATAAGAATAATCAATTAAATGAATTACCTAGTAAAGAAACAGCAAAATCACCTTCCTTGATGCATTTAAAGCAGTGTTTCTCAACTAGTGTATCCAGAACAAGTTTCAGGCACTTAGCAACTCAGTCAGAGGCAAGAAGAATTGCTTTCCCTTACCCTGGGGAGTGTCACTGCAGCCCAAAAGGAACTACTTGGATCTGTTCCACCTCTGGAGGTAGCACAAATTCGAGCAGCCCAGGGCTGGCCCAGGCTGCCTGGGAATGGGGTTAGGATCTGGCATAACAGCCAGATCCTGGCCCTGCCTCCTGCTCCCCACCACCTGCTTGCCTGCCCCAAAATGCTTCCTCCCTGCCCTCCCCATGCCCTCCCCAGACCCGTGTTGGCTGAGCTCAGCTGGCGCAAACTCAGTGTCCCAGGGTCTGCAATGGCGCAATTCGGCTGGTGCAAGTCCCTTGCACTGGCCTAACTGCCTCCAGGGTTGTGCAAAAGTGCTTTACGGCACTTTCGTGACACCCCTGTACCGTTGCAAGGGACTTGTGCCAGCCTAGCTACCAGTTAGGATTGCGCCCTGAGAGAATCTTATCAGTTCCCTGTATTATGTTTTAAAGTGCTGAAAATAGTGCAACTCAAAGTAAAATTTGCAGGTAGATGCACACAAGAATTTTCACATGAAATATACATTAAAAAGGGAGAGGAGCTAACTTTGCTATAAAAGGCTAAGGACCGTGATTTCTGGCAGATATTGTTTTTGAGTGTTATGAGAACACATTTACAATTCATGAGTCAGAGGAAAGCTATGAACACGATAAGGTTCAGTCTTGCTCTGTGCCTTCTTTTAATGTCACAACAACTCTTACAATATATGAGAAGCTAATAATATAACAGTACCTGATGCAAAATCTTCCATACATTCAACAGTGATCATATGGATTTAGCAGCCCATTTCCAAATAGTCTGAGCTGTACTATGAATTATATCTAATTATAATTCTCTCTGTGCTGTTCTCTGAGCTTTGCGTTTGCAACACAAATTGAAAGCAAAATTAATCCAATAATTATGTGAACTATTGAAAAGGAACATAATGGATACTGCCTGGGAAATATTCTCCCTTTCTAATATTTTGTTGTTCTTTAAATCTGCTACCTGGTAGCACCAAGATACTGTATTTTTTGCTCTATAAGATGCACTTTTTCCACCCCAAAAAGTGGGGGGAAAAGTGTGTGCGTCTTATGGAGCGAATACTGCAAAAAAACAAACAAACAAACAAAAAACTCCGCCCTGGCCCTGGCCCCGCCCCCTTCCCGCTCGCTTTGCTCTGCTTGCCCGGGCAGTCAGAGGCTGAGATGGCTGGGGGGCTCCTGCATTCCCTCAGCACCCGCCCGGACTGTGGCAGCACTGGAGGGAGTCCAAGCCCGCGTGTCTACTCAGAAGTAAGTCTCAGAATCAGTGGGGCTCACTCCCAGGAAAGCGTGGGTGGGGTGGCAGTCTCGCTGCCCAATCCTGAGCATGCCTACTCTGAAGTAAGTCCCATTAGAGTCAGGGGGGCTTACTCCCAGGAAAGCCTCTCTCTCCCCCCCCAAGCCTGGAGCATCACAGCCTCTCTTTCCCCCCACCCCAAGCCTGGAGCATCACATCCTCTCTCCCCCCAAGCCTGGAGCATCACAGCTTCTCTCTTCCACCCCCCCCAACCTGGAGCATCACAGCCTCTCTCTCCCCCCCAAGCCTGGAGCATCACAGCCTCTCTCTCTCCCCCCCAAGCCTGGAGCATCCCAGCTTCTCTCTCCCCCCCAAGCCTGGAGCATCCCAGCTTCTCTCTTTCCCCCCCAAGCCTGGAGCATCACAGACTCTTGCTTCCCCCCCAAGCCTGGAGCATCACAGACTCTTGCTTCCCCCCACCCCAAGCCTGGAGCATCACAACTTCTCTGCAACACAAACACTTTCCCCCCTCTCTCTCTCACACACACACAGGCTGCCCCCTTCTCTTACACACACAGATGCTCTGCCCCCCCCCACACACACACAGCAGGGGAGGGGCGCTTTCACTCACCTCATCCAGCATCTGAATGTAAGCCCCCCCCCATCACAAAGGAAAAACTGTCTCCTTGGTCAGAATGCCAGTGTTTGCTTATTGCACAAGCCCCAGGTAAATCACCATAAATCCAGAGGTTTGTTGTGTCTTGAGAATTCAAGTTGTGGTTGGACTTTCCACTTGTTCATTTGTATTGGAATCATGGAAGAACTGGCGAAGAGGTAGATGTGGTGTCAGCAGTGGCCCCTTTAAGGCTAAGGCCTGGGCATCCAGCAGAGTGTGCTGCACAGCTGCAGCCACTGGAAGGCAATAGGGCCCTCAGGGATATAAGGAGTACCTGAGGCAGAAAGGGTTTGTGGGTTTTGAAGGAGTGCAGGTTGGAGAGGAGACTGACTGGGTTTATGGAATTTGGAATCTGACTGTGGATTGTGATTGGACTTGGATACCCTGATGGATTTGGCTAACCTACCTGGAACCTGACCTTGGACTGTAATTTGGCTTATTGGCTCTGGACTCTGATTTGGCAACTCTGATTGATGGGACTGATTTACTTGGCATCTGTGGACTAGAACTGGACTCACTTTTGCTTGCTGCACTGGTGAGTTGCACAAGGGGGACTGATCAGCCTTAAGCGGGCATGAGGCCCAGTGGATTGGAATTTGGCAGAACATCATTGTAGCAGAAAGATAATGTGATCCCCTATTTGTGTGCACCTGCTTTTGTGAGCTTCATAAATTCTGACTCTCAAGATGATGAGTTCTTGGGGTTTCCAGAAAACTAGAGTACTCAAACCTTTCAGTCTCTCCATTTGTTAATGACAGTGATAATGGTTCTTAATGCCACTGTTGACTGCTGTTCACTTTACATGGTTCAAATGCTGTTCTGTTATAGTTTATTAAATATTTTATTACACTATTTGGTTCAGAATATTTTTTTTCCTGTTTTCCTCCTCTAAAAACTAGGTGCGTCTTATGGTCAGGTGCGTCTTATGGAGCGAAAAATATGGTAGTTTTCTGAAAGTATACTATATATTTTATATTGTATTTTGTGTAATGAACATATAACTATCTCATTGAAAATGGTACCAATACCAGTCAGTCAGGTTCATGTTCATCAGCATCAGTCATCACCATGAAATCCTACAAAACTAAAATTCTAAAACAATAAAGAAAAAAAAAATCCAATTCAGAGGTTAGTTATAATGAAACATAAAAGTATTCTGAATTAATATTACATGAAACATGCACAACTCCCCTGTGCAAACTATATTCATACACCATTATATTATTTATTGTTTATATCACCTATCTCCTACCCTTTATCCAAGGTGATTAGGGCAGTGTATATGGGCTTTATCACCCCAACAGTTCTTAAGGTAGATTAGGAAAAGATAGAGACTTGGCCAAGGTTATCCACTGAACTGCCCATCTGAACAGGTATTTAAACAAATGCTAGTATTAGGAATAAAGTAGTTGGAGTGGGCCCATAAATCATCCAGTATTAGCTGGTTTGTATTTATAATATACATATATTTGTAAGAGGGTAATGCTTTTCTCAACTGCAGATATGACCCAAGATATTGCAGTCCCTGAGACAGAAAATTCAAACAGGGCTTCCCACTTGAAAAAACAAAGCAAAACTAAACGCTCTCTTCTACCTGATGCAGGACATTTCATTCACTCCTTGTCTAAATGGTAGGACTGGCCCTGCTCATAATAATAATAATAATACAGGTATTTCTATACCGCCTTTCTTGGTTGTCAGATTTCTCCTCAGACTTTATTCAAGGCGGTTTACATAGGCAGGCAATTTTTAAATCCCCGTAGGGATTTTTACAATTTGAAAGAAGGTTTCTATCTTTCAAGAAACCACAACATTCAGGTGTTTCTTTCTTGATCTGGCCGCACATTCTGGTCTCCATCCTCCCACGCTCAGAGCAGATGGAATAGCTCAGCTCAGCTTGTCAGCTGCTTCAAGGTCGCACAGTGCCGGTGGCCTTGAACTGGCGACCTTCGGATGTTATCTTCAGGCAAATGGAGGCTCAACCCTCTAGACCAGACCTCCTGCCTTGTTCTAGCTAATAGAATGCCTGTCTTTACCTTGAGGAGTAAAAAAATAAATTCTCATTGGGGTTAATTGACATGATCAAGCAATTGTTGGTTCTATGTTCTTGTCTTGAGAATAAACGTTTCACCGATCATGATTGCTGATTCTCTCAGATCATTCAGACTCCACCAAGTATCTCTACAGAGCCATGCTCTGCCTGTCACAGGAAAACAAATTAGTGAAAATGAGACTCTGGCCTGACTTGAAGTCAGGGCACAATGGAAGGGACAGAGGAGGGGTCCAATTGCCATGCAGGAAGATGTTGGTCAGGAAGACCAGAGGTAGCGGTTGGGGTAAAGGCAAGCTAGGATCAGGTGTCTGATCAAGTGAGTTGGCAATGATCAGAAGAGGCAGAAAGGTAAGGAGTCTGGCTGAGGTTGTGTACCAAATGAGGTGAGGACATCTTTATTGATACTCTGATGAATTGCTCCAGTTGAGAAACCTGGGCCAGAACAAGTGTTATTTAGAACCAGCTAGGCCCTTGTTGGCTACTCACCTGGGAAGAATGATAGCAGCAGCTCTGGCCATTACAGAGGAATGCTACAATGCTGTACAGACCAGGCCAACAGCCTGGGAGATACCCTACAGCACAGGGTATTGGGTCCCTCAGCCCTGCTGTCAGGATCCCAATTTTGAAACCCACAGCACTTACAACACCTGAGCATAGTAATAGGAAAGGACACTTGTCAGAGCCCATAGAACACAAGCACCTGAACAGAAGTCCAGAGGTATTTGTAAGTCAGGGCTATATATGGCCTCACCTTGAGTGAATTATTGCCATCTATGGTATGAGTCCATCTCTTAGAAAAACTTGATGTAATAAATGCCTACTGTAGGAGGGCTGTGCACGGTAGTCCTACCCTTTAGTATCCAGTGGTGGACCTCCCCTGCCTCACACCCTGGGGCAAAGGTCCATGATGGTGCCTCTCCACGGGATGCTGCTGCCCCCCAGAGCATACTCTCCCCCACTTACCTAGAGTGCACAAAGCCTCATGTGACCCCAGGACGCACTGGGAAAGCTTACTGAAAACCGGAAGCACAGTTTCTGACCACATCAGGAACCTCAAAAGGCTTCCCGGCAGTCCTAGAGGTGCACGAGGCTCTGCATCCGTGGCCCCGTTCATTCAGTGGGAGGTCCGCTACTATTTGTATCAGGTGACAAAAGCCAAAGAAAAGGGCTTTCTGCAGAGAACAAATCTGGCTCTTTTCCCTGTGCGGCTTACCCTTATCAGACGTCTCTTACCCTTGTATGACTAAAGTGCTGTCATCTACCCATAGTGAATGACTTTTCCTTTTCTTGCATTACAGGAATTAGTTTCAAATTTGCATGTACATTTTGTCTAGAGAGGAAACATGGTCTAGCACTTAATGGGGATTATGAATAGAGATTCTATTCTTGATTCTGCACAGACGTATTTCAAACCTCTGAGCACAGTAATTTGATTTTCCTGGTCTGCAGGAATTAGATAATTAGTTCCTTGCCTGTTGACTAGAATTCACTAGCTAACATACTGCAGGTGAAAGGGCAGGCTGGTATAGGTGGGCAGCCCAATCCTGAGCTGCGCAGGGCTGCAGTGGCGCCGAAAATGGCTGCCACCGCATCCTGCGTGCTCTAGGCAGCCACTGGCAGCTCCTTGGGAGTAGGGGACTTTCATCCCCTTCCCCCAGATAAAGAGAGTAGCCCCGCCAACAAAAAGGCAGCAAGCCCAACATGGAGGCTCTGGATTACCACCTCCCTCTGTCCCCGCTCCCTCCCCCTGGCATGCCTCCTTCCCCCCTCTCCCCGCCTCCCCCCTACCCAGAACGCCACCTACCCACCTTCCCCCATGCTTCCATTTACATCTCCACTGCAGTGGAGCTTTGGTGACTGCCTGATGGTAGCCCAGCGCCAGCCAGCGCTGGGCTACCACCTGCGCTCGCCTGGCACTAGGGCCCGCAAACGTGCCTTATGGCACATTTGTAACAGTGCACGCTGACGGTAAGCACTGTTCAGGATTGGGCCCTGACCTGGTTAAGTCTGAAGACTGTTGTAGGTGGAGGTTTTAATCAGCTTCCTCAGTGATAAAATGTAGACGTAGTAGTTTTCCAAACTATTCACAGAGATCAGTGTCCATTATACCAGCAATTCTCCCAATATCCTTGAATCATTATACTCATATTACAGGTGATGGGGCTGAGGGCCACCTGCCGAGTTCATGATTAAACTGAGATTGGAACTAGAGATTTCTGTATCATAGTTTATGCTCTTTGTGATGCAAAACCAGGCGCCTCTTGTGATGAAAAAGGAATTTTACACATGTCTCCTGAGGAGGAAGAAGGTATTTTTTTCTCAATGACTCTTTTGCCCCTCTGAACCTTGAAACCGCATTGCTTTTAATCAAATAACCATGGGAAGTTGCCAGTACAGATCAACCATGTGTGAAAACCTCCAGCATTAGAAAACTTTTCTATTGCATGGAAAGAGGAGGCATTTTCAGTAAGGAGTTTAAATATAAATAATAAAAGACCTACAGGCAAGAAGATGCTGGATTTTCATGGGTCACAGTTTTCATGCTGAAGGTTGCTCTTTAGACAAGATAGATCTTGTCATCCAACACAGAAGCAACTCTTATGAGGCTGTTTCATCAAGGGAGCAGTTTCCTAGCCTCAGATAAGCACACAGGCAACTCTAAAACAGAAAGATTAAGGTATTTTTCCAACACTATCACTGCATATATTTTGTCAGTTTTCCAAGAGTATGTCAAAATATCCCCTTTACAAAATTAAACTGCTCCAGTGGTTTAGACTCAGCTCTAACCACATGGAATATAGGGCAACAAATGAATCTAGGTCAGTGGTTCTCACACTTTTAGCACCAGGACCCACTTGTAGGATTTCAATCTGTTTGGGACCTACCAAAAGTGGCGTCATGGCCGGAAGTGCCATCATCAAGCAAATTAAATAATTATAAATAATTAAAGTAAAAAAAAAATAATTAAATAAGAGGAAGCGAGTCCTGTTCCACAAAATGAATTTTCTCTATAGCCCCACGCACAAAAATCAGTAAGATTTTCAGCTCTACCCAGTGCCCAGTTCAATTTCAGTTCTTATATTTAAACCATATCACTATCAGGACCCATCTAGTTTTACAGGTGTAAAAAAGAAAAAATTCACCGTAACAGCTCAAGCCTGTGTTTTATTCTTCTTATTGGGGGGAGGGGGCCTGCCTTCTGGAGCATTTGTTGAGCTCCATTTTCATCAGATCGGGACCATTTTGGTGGCCTTGTATTCCTCTTGCCTGACCTGACCAAGAGTCAAGCACATTTGCTTACTAATGAGTAAGAGCTCAATCCTGTGGTTCGCTGCGCGGCTCTGCACCGTAGACCACAGTCGCAAACGTGCCATAAGGCATGTTTGTGGGGCTTACTTCCAGGCTCCCGCTGGAGCTAGCTCAGCGCCAGACGGCCCGGTGGGCGCCCAGGTTCTGTGGCTCAGCAGTCTCCCGGACCACTGGGCTGTGGAACGGGAGGTGGGGGTGTAGCCAGGGGCATGGGGGAGGCGTGTCGGGGCAGGGGAGAGGTGGATCCATGGAACCGAACGCCACAGGATCCAAGATACTTGGGCAGGGCTGCTCTCCCTACACGAAAGCCTTTACTTTAGCTTTACTTTGTCAAAAGAAATTGCGAGCATTTAAAGGCCACAATTATTACCACAATTATAATAATAATAATAATTATTATTAAAGGCTGCAATTTTGAATGTAGTTGCTCAGAAATATGCCAATTTGAACACAGGGGCGTTATTTCTGAATAGGCATGCATGTTGTCTGATCTCAACATCATTTAGGCTAGTCATTTAGGCAAATGTCCCAAACACTAAGTCCACACAGCGCTCCAGACTATGCAGGAAGCCCCTGAGGCTTCTGACACAATTGTAAGCAGTACTTCCGGTTTCCGAGAAATAAAACCTTCCAAGGTTTCCCAGAAGTCCTGCTTAAGAACATAGGGAAGCCTCAGAAGGTTTTCCCAGTCACTCCTAGTGTTGCACGAGGCAGCATCACAGATCTTTGCCCTGGGGTGCAAAGGGGCAGGTCCATTACTGGTCAATAACTAAATTTCTTTTGCAATTCTATGAATAGAATTGAAATGCTTTAGAGAGAAAACAGCAAAATATTCACTTAATTCACTTATATCCCAATAAACATGCATAGGATGGGCTGCATTCTACAGGTAATATTTTAATATTTTGGAAGCATGTGTTGCTGAGTGAATGATTCCTGCCATATACTCAAGGGTCGGCAGATGTATCAAGTGTAAAAGAATGAAAGCTGCTAAAAACTCTTTGTAAGCCTATCTGAAGGAAGAATAAAGAGCAGTTCCCTGTTAATACACTTCCTGCAACTGTCTCTTGGGGAAAAGCTCTTGGAAATACACATCTGTTCAAAGAAAAAGAAGCCTAGCTGGAGCAGCAAGAGCATTTAGCTTCTGAACTTATCATTTTTCTCAAATGGGAGATAAAACCACATTGCTGGCACAAGGCTTGTTCCTCTATGCCAGTCCAAAGTCAATGCATTGATAGCATCACCCCTATATACAGTGAAGTGCCACAGGAATGGACTTTAAAAATAATAATAAGCACCCTGGTTTTCAAAGAGCTGTGTGAAATTATCCTAGGGGTTTGAAAGCTGCAGCAGTAACTGTGATAAACTAAAGTGCAAACATTCTTAAAACAAGCAATATGCTTGACTAATTGATCCCATTTGAAACCTAAGCACAACTTGATAGGGGAGTATTGTGTACCTTTCCCCCCATTTAAATGCTTTAGGAGGAGAGAGAATGGATACAACACTTGCAATTACCAACAAATAGTTCTTAATTTAATTTCTGGGAAAGCCTGTCCCTCTGTAGTCTGATACCAATTCACAAATTACTCTGTTTGAAAAACCTTGTACATCACCCTACTTTATAGGATGAATATAATCAACCAAAGACTTCCCCCTAGATCTGGACACAAAAAAAAAACTGCTTACATTACTTCACTATGTAATGAACCCTATATTTCTTTCAAGGGCAACCGATATCTTTCTACTAGTTAGTCAGAGTGACATGCAATTAATTTCACATGTGATGTTCTGAAATATAAACTTTTAACCTCACTGAAGTTTCTACCCAATGAAGGCTAGAGATTCATAGCCCAATTCTGAGCCACCCAGCACCCAAGGCTGCCAACTGTATCTTATGAATACCAGGCAGCTGAGGGCGCTCCCGACACCTCCTCAGGGAAGGGGACATTAGTCCTATACCCCCCGAGTAAGGTAAGCAGCCCTGCATTGGGGCTACTCAACTCTGTACTGGCTATTTAACCAACGCAGTGTAAAGGAGTTCCATATTGGGCCAGAAGGCCCAATGCAGGGCTTCAGATCACATGAGTTGTGGCAACCCAAAACCAACCAATGAAACTGTGTCTCTACATTCCCTGCACTCTATATGCAAGTTACCATCCCCCAATCTTACTTGGACCCCAGGATATCTCTGTACTGTTCTCAGGTATTCATCTGCTTTCATGGGCCCCAAATCCTCCTAATCCTGCTGCTAATCCTGGAAGAAAATGCATATTCTGCTTCTTTCTCCCTGTCCCATTTTATTCAGACAATGACCCACTGGTTAGGTTAGGTGATGAGATGTTAGGAGAGATGTTAGGGGACATTAGGAGAGGTTATGATAGACATGCTCCCAGTGTGTTTCATGACAGAATGGAAATTATTTATTTATTTACCACCATCGATGTGCATGATGATTCACAATGGATGAGAGTCCCTGCCTCAAGGGGTGCACAATCTAGAAAGAGACATGAGGGAGTCAACAGAAGAGGGAGAAGGCAGAGGTGAAAGGGTGAAGTGGAGGAAAAACAATTCAAGTATTTCATGAACATGTGTACTTATATTTAGTCACTGTTGGAAATGAGCTTAGGGTATGATGCCAAAGCATGCTTGGAAAAGCGGGTTACAAAGAAGGATTTAAAGGAAGTAAGACAGAAGGCGTCCTCACAAATGTGATCTGGGAGGAAGGTCCAGGCATAAGGGACTGGAAGGGAAGAAAGATGGAGTCATTTGAGGAAGAGGAGACCCATTTCTGGTTCTGCAGTACACTTTCTGTTCTGCCTTTTGCATACCTTTTCTTTTCCCATTAATGGCAGTGCCCCCCACAAAGAAAACCACCCCTTCAAAAAAAAAAAAAAAAAAAAAACAATAGCAGAAAAGGCTGCCACCATTCTTCAAGACAGGAAAATACCAAGAATTGGAGGCAGGTGGAAGACTTATAAAAGGAGTTTAGAACAGGAGTGTCAAACTTGTTTCATACAGAGGGCTGAATACCATTCATGATGCCTGCTGAGAGCCAAAAGTGATGTCATTAGGCAGGAAGTGATGTCATTAAACAGGTCATAAACTTTTTCCTCACTTAGGAACTTATTAGCTGCAAGTGACAGAAGAGGAAGTATGCAAACCTTGATCATATTTCAAGATATGGGAGAGCCACATTTTTCATGTGGGCTGCCCTGTCAGAACTAATACCTTAGCACTGCTCAGCAGATGAGAGCCTCAGGGCTGGATAAAAAACTTCCACAGGCCACATCTGGCCCCTAGGTGTTATGTTATTTAGACACCAGGGGTGTCTAAGCCAGACCCCTGGTGTCTAAACCAGACACCCCTGGTTTAGAAATTGGTGAGGTGCATTCAGTTCAGCCCAATTTCAAACAAGGAAACAAACTCCTTTGCACAAAAAAAGCTATGCGTCAGGGAGAAAAGTTCTTGGGAACTGACTCCTGACAAGATGATTTCCTACATGCATGGTATTTGAGGAAGGAG
The DNA here is from genome assembly GCF_035046505.1 of Tiliqua scincoides. Lineage (NCBI taxonomy): Eukaryota > Metazoa > Chordata > Lepidosauria > Squamata > Scincidae > Tiliqua > Tiliqua scincoides. The sequence goes on from NC_089821.1 coordinate 38,639,128, forward strand.
GAGTTTCCATTCACATACTCTCCCCTACAGTCTGCAGTAGTTCAGGCATGAGTGAACAACCTTAGTGAACTGGACCTCAGTTTTGTGCATACAAATACACAACACTGAATGTAGATCTCTGACCTGCCAGAAGGTGACACGTTTATGCATCCCTGTCAGCAGCCTGTTGAACTCAAAATACAATTATCAGAAGCGTGGATGGAAAACTGCTACCAAAGCTGCTTTCAGTAACCCCAGCTCTACAGGGCTGTACTTATTGTAAAACCCAGAGAAGCAAATAGCTTTCATATGCGACTCTGTCTGCCAACGGTATGACATTTTACTGGTTTGTGTGCCACAGGGGTCAATGAATAATATATTATCCATGTGTGTGAGACGGAACAGTGCCTGAACCGTGTGAACGAAACCAATTGCAAATGACAGTGCAGTGGTTACATTAAAAAAGAGATAACTTATCCCACTGGTTATCTCTGATGCTGTGATGTGTGGAATAAGCTTATCAAATGTTTACAAGAGACATGGAGTATCCGAAATGGAAGATGCTGCATTAAAAACATAACTGCAAGTTATGTTGTTGTATGATGACAGTTTAATGAAATTGAACAGCATTTGCATTTCCAGTCTCTCCGAAAGTGCTCTGGTACATTTTAATCCGTATTGTGAGAAAGCAGCTGATCTAATTTTTGACTTTAACCCAAAGTGACAGATCCATACACCCTTTAGAGGATCTTCAGCTTCAATGTCTACCCAGGTGTCTCACACTACAGTGACTTTCCCACAGTCTTCAAGGTCGGGCAGCTCTAGGCATTGCATTTCTGCACACCCCAATATCATATGAACAGCAAAGCTAATGAGTATAACATGCACAACGGTTTATGTTATTTTGGCTGCAACGCCATACACATTTTCCTTGTCGTAAGCCCGTTGAATGCCAGAGGACTTACTTCTGAGTAGGCAGGCATAGGATTGTGCCTTAGGTCACAATCCTAACCAGGTCTACTCAGAAGTAAGTCCTATTTTGTTCAATTGTGCTTACTCTCAGGAAAGTGGGGTTAGGATTGCAGCCTTAATTATTTATTTTTGGATCAGAACCAAGACAACAAGCAACACATGTGACTGGAGAGTGACACAGATCTCAAGGCATTGAGGCAATCTAACAAGATCAGTGACCGTGGATCAGTCCCAATGAGTTTAATCCATTTTGACCTCAGTCCAATGATGCCACATCACTGCGTATGCCACTTCTGCGCAGACTGGAAACTCCCATACTAAAGTGGGGACAGGAAACAAAGGAAAGGAAGGAGAGGATGAGAGGTGGAACTGCAGCTATGGCCATGGCTGGTGGTTCTGCCCACTTACTGTCTCCTTGCACCATGGCCCTTTAACCGGAATGGACACGGAGAGCATGTTTGGATCACTCCCAGTATGCTCCATGTTCCATGCTTCGTTTAAAGAACCTGTGCAGGGGAAGGAGCCAGGTAAGGGGAGCATGGGTTGGGGGGTGGCGCTGGCAGAGGAGCAGTGGCACTTTTGGGCTTCCTCAGGCAGCCTCATAGCTTCAGCCAGCCCTGATTGTGCTGGGAGGGAAACAGAGGGTGTTGCGGGAGGTTTGGGGGTGGAGTGTAGGAGTCTCCAGCAGAGCAAAATCAAACGGCAGCACAACAGAAACTCGAGGCTGATGTCCAAGGCAAACTCTCAGAAGGCAAAGAGGCACTTGACACGAGAGTTAGGTTCCATCACCAAGATATATTATATACAAGGATATTTACAGCAACACTGGTCAATCATACAGCAACACACATTACGGCATCCTGATTCCTATTCCTTAACACTCACCACCCTACACGCTCACCCTCGCTCACCCCCTCACTCACCAAGGAGTGTTTGTCTTCGGCCTTGTTATATGCACAAGGCACACCCACAATCAGCTGCACAGAGTCAGCAATCAGGAACAGCTGCTCCCTGTTACTTGCTACAAACTGACTGTTCACCATAGCCTTTGTTGCATTCCCTCCTGTGCACAGGACCTGAGTGATTTCCTGGGTTCAGACCTCAACAGAGGGCATCCCTAGCCAGAGGGAGTTATTTGTCCTCTCAAATTCATATGCATGCCAGAGTGGAGAGGCTCCTAACTGGGAGGAGTTAGGTCTGTGTCACAAGTGAGCACCTGAAGAGTCCATAAGTCACACCAATTATGATTATTAGGTTTTTCGATTGTTTTACTAGCCATTGTCTTTGGGTGCCAAAACGCTTTTTTTTTCTTATCAGACTGGGGCTATATTATTGTTGGGAAGTGTGTACAACACTGCCTGCAGGATATGTGGGGGCATGTATTTTGCAGGAGGAAACTGACTCAGAAACTGCCTGTCTCAGAACTTCACTCTTGTCTTCTTTGCCTGTGCGGATGTGTCCCTACTTGGCTTCCTTCCTCCCCCACTCTCTCTTTCTGTCTCTCCTGATTTCCCAAACCTGCACAGCTCCGTGAACTCTGACCAGCCACATAAAGTCCACCATGCACACTCACCCATGCAATGGGAATAACTCCAGGATTCTCTGCTCCAAGTCTGGAACCTGTAGAGCTAACAGAGGAGCATGTTTGCAAATTACAAGTAAAGTTGTTGTGTTTTTTTTTTTTGGCCGAAACCTTTTCACTGCCCCTGCTCCTATTTAACTTTAGCAGCAAACTAGTGGGGGTTGTTTAAAAGCAGGCAGATAAAGGACCATCCAGTATATGCCTCCACTTGATTTAGACCCCTTTCCAACAACCATAAAGAATATTTAGCAGAATAGTCACACACACCCCTGATTGAAAGAACAGTTCATATCCCCATGATGTGTTACAGGAGGAAAGGCTCCAAGGGATTCTGTAGTTATCATTTGGAAAGCCCTGGCTAGAAGCCTGGGGCTCAACATCTAGATACCAGCCAGAGCAGAAGGAGAAAGAAATCTGATCTCACAGGTAGATTTAAAAATGCAAGCTTGATGAAGCCGCTCAGGTTATTCTAGGTTTCTGGAGGGCCACTGCTAAATCTGCATCAGTTTTGTCCTGATGGAAAGATACAGAAGAGAAAAATTAACATCACCCAATAAAAGACCAAAACATCTTGTGGTATTTGGCAGGCAGGTACATTGAAAATGTAAGTGAACAGGTAAGGCCTAGAGCAGGGGTGTCAAACTCGTTTCATACAGAGGGCCGAAGTTAGCATTCAGGGCTCCAGCTGAGGGCCGGAAGTGATGTCATTAAGCAGAAAGTGACATCATTAAGCAGCAAATGGCCAGAAATCAGACCCTGTTCTCATATAGAAACTCATTAACTGCAAATGACAGAAGAGAAAGTATGCAAATCTTGGTCATATTTCAAGATTTGGGAAAGCCCAATTTTCATGTGGGCTGCCCTTTCAGCTGTAACACCTCAGCAGCTGAGAGCCTGAGGGCCGGATAAAAAGCTTCTGGGGGCTGCATCCTGCCCCTGGGCCTTATGTTTGACACCCCTGGCCTAGAGATTCATGCAGAGTAATGGATGGATTCTCAATGCTGTGCAAAGTGGTCATTCCCTTTCCACATTTAATAAATAACCATTTTTTTAAAATTTGATGTGCTCTGCATACTACTTTGTGAGTTTTTCAGTTAACGTGCTGTATATAAATATTCTTACTGAAAATCATAATCACACTTTGGTTTGTGATATCACATTTAACAGTACTGATTTCCTATGGGGAGTGTGGTCAGAATCATTGGCCCCCCTCTCCCAAATTTGTCCCCTTCTCCCCCTCTCTTCCCCAAATTTGTAAACTGTTCAAGTAGATGTTAGGTTTGTGTCTCCCCCCTCCAGTACCACACACTTTTTCTCACATGGATCAGATCCATGCATAGAAGCCACTTCCACCGTTAGATTGAACATCCTTATTTAATGAAGGTAGTGATCTAAAATTAACACAATTTGGCATCTTGCCATTGGTGAACCAAGGAACTGCGGTTCCCCAACTGACTGTATTGAAAGATGAAATACAGCAGCAGAAGAAAAAAATCTATAATGCAACAGAACTCTTTATTTATTAATGAGCATATCAAGCCAGATGGCAGGTGTAATGACTACAAATGCAAAACAACTGCTATTGATCAGAGGATGCTAAATAAAGACACTCACCTTGAATTTTTCTCCTTGATTGGAATTTTCAGCTTGAGTAAAAGAGAAAATGATTTTGAGCCAGAGAGTGTGCTTTACAATATAGTAACAGAAATCAACAAGTGACGTCATAATGCACACCTTCAGTAAAACGTCACATTAAAAAGCTGAAGAGTTATACCCTGTGAACATCTTCCTTTATTACTACCAAGCAAATGAATACCTTGAAATGGTCCTTAATGAACAATACAAAGGAAGTCTGTACAAAAGAGAGCAATTCATATGTTGTGATTATCAAGACCACATTCATTTGTTGCCAAGTTTTTTCTTTGTTTTTTCTTTACAATTTCATAACTTCCCCTTTTTGCAATTTCACAGTTGTATAGAACCTTCATTGTTGCAACTAACAAATTGTTGCCTTCAGATTGTCAAAGGGCTTCAGGACGATTGACCTGAAACTCAAGACTCAATATCCTGGCCCGATCTTCAACACCATAAAAGGAAATCAAAATAAAGTCTGGATTTGTGAAGGATTCATGCATCTAAGGGCTTATCTGGGCAGTTGGTTCAAAGCATACCCTACTCTCTACCATATTTTAGCCTCTGCAGGGCCAAGATAAGTCGGTTTCCATTTAATCTTGGAGATATCTGATAGCAGACCTTTGACCAATGCTATGAATCCTATCCCCACAATGAAATAGGAAATGGTGCCTCTAATCAACCCTGTTCACACCTGAGTTTAGGAAAAAAAACAGCTGCCAGCTCTGAATATTGTGAATTTTGGCACGCCTCTAAGCCTAGCCTGCTTCACTGGAATAAATGTGGCTTCTTGTATTGCTGATCTGGAAGAATTCCTTTGATTTATCTTAACTAAAGCCAGGCACTGAGTGGATTTGCCCTCATTATGTATGTGAGGAGAGCTGTTTGAACACACCATTTTTACTCTCAAAGACATTTCATTAAAATAAATGCACGCTTTGTATTTGTTAAAATCAAAGCATGTTTTGTATGCACAGAATGTAGAGCAAAAGTCCTGCTTCAGCTTTAATGTGCAAATATATGAGGCCCTTCAAGTTGTCGTTATTCTCTTTTCAAAAGCTCAAACCAGCTACTTCTTTGCAGCCTGACAAAGTCTAGCAGGACTGATTACTTTTACCTTGTAAATAACAAGCAACACTGTTATCTAAAAGCAGTCCCCCACCCTTTTCATCCTAATTGAAATGGTAGGTTAAAAGTGCAGGCATGCCTCTGAATAACAAGATTTAAGGAGTGAAGGTAAGAACTTTCTGTTCTTGTGCATGAATATTGTAAATACTTATTCAGAGTCTTGGTCATTTTAATCTGGAGGAGGTTTTATCGTTTCTCCCCCCTAGTGTTTCTTTCTATAGATAAGCAAGATGGATAGCAGCGTGATGTGCATCTCGCACAGAACTACAAACCCACATGTTGGAATTCCGTTTCTGAGTATTACAGAAAGTGCTACCACTGCCCAGTGAGGCTGCTTATCTAGAAGATGCAGCTGGGCAAGTTCATGGAACATAGCCACAGCCATGAGGTTTAGCCCTTCAACAGCTCAGTAATTTCATTTCCACAGCTCTCGGTAAAGAGTTTTCCAAAATAAATCTTAATTTCATGTCCCGAATAGTCCTTTCACAAACAGCATTTTAAAATGCAGATTTAAAATAACCACACAGAACTTCAGAATTATAGAATTCATGCACCATGGCCACTCATTTTGACACATACTTTTTTTTTTTAAAAAAAAAGGTGGCTTAACAATGCAGAAATTAGCTATCCGTAATAATTAAAGAAACAATGGACACTGCACAAGTCACTTGGAAAGTTAATCTGTTCAGCATTTGAAATATGGAGATACACATTTACATACACAAGTACTTTCACATTTGTTAGCTGGTTGTCTGAAATTAACAGTTCATGTGATTTAAGCAAGTACAGTCTGTGTAGAAGAGTTGGCAGGTAACTATCACCTGCTCTTTAGAACACAACATGTGACCTGCCAAAAGGTTACAGGTAGGTAACAGGCAGAGATGGGCACCCAACTCGAAATGGCTTGACTCGAGTTGTACAGAAATGCTGTTTTTGATCTCAAGTCATGAATGTCACCAACTCCAACTCAACTCACAACTCGGGACCAGTGACAGAAAAAGAGTCATGACTGGAAGAAACTCAAATCCCTATCTTGAGTCCCTAGTGTGTGTGTTTTCTGGCTCACTTTTTTGACCTTGTGGGATGGTAGGTGGTTCCAGGTGGGGAGGTGATCTGCCAGATTCCCAATCCAAGCCTCACTTAGGGAACTTATGCCCACTCTAAGCTAATTAGCTCCCCTTTCGTTCCCCCAACAATGGCCCCAGTTCTCTACGGCAGTACTGCTAGGCTCCACCACCAGGGTAGCTTGCCTGTTTAAACTGCAGGGACCCCTCCTCCTAGTTCCTAAGGCAGCAGTCCTTCCAGGTATAGCAGCCCACCTCAGCTCTCCAGCTTTCTGCAGCCTGTTTGAGTAGTTTGTTAGCCAGTGAGCCAGATAATCAGTTAGCCAGAAGGTCAGTCCACAAGGCAGAGTCATAAGTCAATAGTCCGTTAGGTCTGTTAGCCACAAAGTCAGAGTATCCAGGCCAAAGTCCAGAATCAATAAGCCAAGTTACAGTCTGAGGTCAGATTCCAGGTAAGTCAGTCAAATCAGTCAGCCAAGCCGAAGTCCAGAGTCAGTCTCCTCTCCAACCTGCACTCCTTCTACAACCCACCAACCCTTCCTGCCTCAGGTGCTCCTTATATCTCTAAGGACCCTATTGCCTCTAGTGGCTGCAGCTGGGCAGCACACCCTTTGCTGAGAGCCCAGGCCTTAACTCTTAAAGGGGCCACTGCTGACACCACATCTACCTCCTCGCCAGATCTTCCGCGATTCCAGTACGGGGGAGGGGGGGGCGCTCAGGACTGCAAGTTGAGGGAAGGACAAAGGCTTAAGGCTTTTTTTTTTTTTTTTGCTCAAGAACTTGACTTATTTCTCAAAATGACTCATGACTCAACTTGAAATGACTTGAAATTTTCCACAAGTTGTGTGGCAATGGTGCACAGTATAATTTATGAGTTGAGTCATGGGGTTGCTGACTCATGACTCAACTCATGACTTGGGCTCAGTGACTAGAGCACATTCCTGGTTACAGGTAAGATTGATTCAATAGACAAGTGCACATTGGTAATATAAGGGGTGGGGAAGAAGGGTATGAATGAAGTGAAGAAATGGAAGCTGATGCAAGTGGACATGTACCAATTCTGGAATTAATTTTAGACATTCTAATAAAACCAAAATTTAGGAGGAGTGAAAGAATACAACGAACAGGAGTCATTTGCAGTGGGATACCCGGTCGGCAGAATACCAGAGTGCCATCAGCGCAAAACTTACGGTGTTTGATTTCATGATCTGACACCGTGAAGGCCGAATGGGATTAGTCATTTTTATACTAATGACAGGGAGAAGTGATTTTCTCCTCTCCCTCCTTCCAAATTAGCACTTCCGTAAACAGAAGCAGTTCCATTCACACAAGGGAAAAGGTGATTGCATCAATTGCCCCACTCTGTTGATGTTTGCCCCTCAAATCCAATCCTGAAAGTTCCCTAATCCTTGTTTCAGGGAACACAGGAGACTGCAGAGGGAATAGGAGATTGCACACCGTCCTCCTTGTATGAACATGCTTCTGTTTGTGAAAATACCAGCTGGGATTCAACTCTATTGTTTCTTTCTCACAACCAGAGCACACACTTACCCCATCAGCATGATGGTTTGAAGTAATTCATTATCACTATATGATGTCGCTCATTATCACTGCTTGTTTTCCATTTTGCTGCTTTCTTGATTTCTTTCTGTGAATAATTAGTTCTTAATTTTTGCAAATTGATTGATAGTGGTGCCTTATTTTTACCTCTCAGTGGCCAGCAATCTACATTTGCACCCAGTTCCTTTTGCTCTTCAATAAATAAATAGACAAATAAAAGTTTGTGTTTCTAATGACCTTCCAATGAAAGTGTAAAAGCATCTTTATGGGCATCTTACAGAACTTGGCTTCTTTTCTATATTTATGTGAATGCATGTTCTTGTACAATTTAGCAAGCTGCCAAAGAGCTGAAAATGTGAAGTGCTAAATAATTTTATCCCCCCAGTAACTGAGTATAAAACTTCACTATCCTATATTTATTTAAAATATCCACATCCACTTTTCCTATGTACAAAGATAGTGTAGTCTAAAATCCACACTATGAAGCAATAAAAGCATAATAAAACTACAGAGATAAACTACAGGACTATCAGGCCAAGTTAAAAGCCACCTTAAATGGAAAGGTTTTTAACCAGCAGCAACAGCAACACAGACAGAGGGCCAGATGGACTTCCTCCAACCTGGGTACTACCATTGAAAATCTCTTTCAATCATACCTCTGAAATTGGTGGGGCATGCAGGAGAGCCTCTCCATTAGACCTTAGGACAGGTTTATTTGGGAGGGAAGTGTTCCCTACCTGGGCCCATTTAGTAATCAGCACCTTGAACTGAACCCAGAAGCAACAGGCAACCACCCTAATTGGAAAAATCACAGTGTTGCCGTAGTTGGACCAGCTCCACTCAGCATCTGAAGTGCTGCATTAGGGCCCAATTTGGTCCTAGTGCCAGCACTGAGCTCCAGTGTGGCGCTGGATGTTGCAAACATGCTGCAAGGCACATCTGTGGCACCCGGAGAGGAGGGGCTGCTGGCACTGGACCAATGCCAATTGGCGTTGAGCTTTAGTGTCACATGGAGGACGGGCCGGTGCTCCTGCAGCGTTGACTAGTGGTGAGTATTTTCAGGGCAGGGGGAGGTGGGGAGTGGGCAGAACGGGGCAGGGGGAAGGGTGGGGCAGGGGAGGAATCAGCTCAGGAGGGGGGTGGGACCGGCAGAGCCCTGCTGCGCTGTATTGTCCATGTCAGGCTGCAAACCTCAACACAGAAGATCTCAATGTGCTGGTAAAGTAGCTAGTGCAGACTTGAGAAGACCCATTGCTGAGCTTAGGCCTTTCCCCAATGGAAGGGGATGAAAGTCCCCTTCCCCCAAGGAGATCTCTGGAGGCTCCAGTGCCGCTGGATGCAGCTGTAGCCATTTCAGTGCTGCTGCACCTGCCAGGGCAGCAAGGGTTTAAGATTGGACTGCCCAGCACCCAGTTTTTGGACGCTGCCCAGTTTTTGAATGCTTTTTAATGGCAGCCTCATGTAGAGCAGGTAACAGTAATCCAAACTGGAGGCAACCTGAGGAAATGTCATTATGATCAGATCTAAACTGTGGTGCTACAGGAACCCAGAAGATAGAGAGTTATTTTGCAGCTTGCAAGATTCTGAAGCTGTAATGCCTGACAGCTATCTGCCTCATTGTAACCCAGTCCTAACTAACATTCCAGCACTTATGCATCTATGCCAGTGGGGTGCACACTACATCGTGTGGTGGCAGGGGCAGTCATGCAGGCCTCCTGAAGGTAAGGGAATGTTTGTTCCCTTACCTCAAGGCTGCATTGCGGCTGCATCCACTCTAGTAAGTTGGGTACGGCTGGGCCATGATTCATTTTTGTGGGTCTTTAGCTCATTAGCATTTTTTAATATTATCATCCATTGTTTATCTAAACACATTAATTTGTATACTGAATCTATGAAGAACTGTGATTAATGATGAAATAAATGGCGGTTTATTAACCAAAGGGAAATTAAACAATCAAATAAAACATAATTTATGTCTTTCACTTACTCGGAGGACTGCAGAAAAGATTGATGAATGAGAATGGGTGTGGCTTCAATTCATTGCAGTGATGTGCACTTAAATTCAATTGATTTCAATGAGGATTTAAATGGTTGTCACTATACAATGGACTGTGGAAAGTGCATTGTTTAATCAGTTAAGTTCATGAATGAAATATTCTTCAATGAATGACCCTGAACCAGTCAGTCCCTTATATCTGCAACACTGATTTTATGCAATTCAGTAGTTTAAGGGGAAATCTCCCCCCCCCCCCCACACACACACACACTGAACTAGATGATGGTCTATAACAGAACATTTCTGTAAGATCTTAGGACAAATAGAATTGAGTATCTTAATAAGCCTGATTAATACAAAATGGAGCAATTTGGCTAGAGGACATCCTGACAGATTAGATTAAAAAGAATTGTGATGGCAGATGGTGATGTAGTTGTGAAGGAGATCATTCATTTATCATGAACAGAGCACTTCCTGATGCAGTTTAGTCTGGTTGTGGCTCATTTTATTTGCAGGGGTGAGTGGTCTCATATGGTCTGCCCCCAAGGGCTTATGGAATCCTGATGGCTCTGGGAGATTTTCTTGTTGCTGGGGCTAGTGACTCATCCAGACTTCAGTTGATCTTTGAAGTGATGAAATGAACAGTCATGTGGGTCAGATTACTGGAGAAACATCTGCCAGGTTGTAGAGCCACAATGGCCTCCTGGTTTTCTGAAGAGTTGCAGGTAATGAAACTACTTGGTAAATCCCAGAAGGTGGTACTGGGCTTTTGGCATTTGGCCTGTGGCTGAAAGGAAAGCCTCCTGGTTTCATGCATTTTAAAGGAAAATATGGAAATGTATGCACATAGACCCCCTTCACAGTTCTGATCATTGACCATCCCATAGGGTGCAGTGTTGCTGGTGTGGACTCAGCATCTGCATGAAACCATTGGGAGAGGTCATTGGGAAACCATTGGGAGAGGTCACTAATACACTGCTGACACCCAGCTGTATCTGTCTGTTTGACTGAATGCTGGGGAAGCTATAGAAGTCCTCCATTGTTGCCTGAGGCTGGTGAAGATCAGATGAGGTTAACAAGTTGGTGCAATCCTAACCAACTTTCCAGCACTGGCATAGCTGTGCCAGTGGGGCATGTACTGGATCCTGCAATTGGGGGGCAGTCATGGAGGCCTCCTCAAGGTAGGGCAATGTTCGTTCCCTTACCTCGGAGTTGCATTCACTGCTGGAAAGTTAGTTAGGATTGTGGCTGAAATGGGTTAAATCTAGGCAAAACAGAGGTCCTTTTGGTCCAGAGACCTGCAACACAGGTATTGGATCAGCAACCTGTTCTAAATAGATATGCAGTTCCAGTTTCTGCAGTTGCAGATTATCCCCCCAAAAAGTATGAGAAAATTTGATGCTGAGGAAAGAGATTATCCTTTGTGCTCTTAACATTTAGTATCTATATTTGTCATGCAAATATCAAGATGCAAAATTTTACCAACATGCTAACTCTCAGTAGGATATATGAACTAGATTCTAGCATGCATGCTGGGGGATGATACCGTACGGATCAACTCATAACCATGCACATTCATCCTGGATGCCGGACTCACAGAGCAGTGGCCCCTACCTTGTCATCTACAGTTCCACTGCCTGTCTTTTGTAAGTCCAGATTCATACATCCAGTGGGGCAATAAGTGGGCTATGCTTTGGGTGGGGGCACTAGGCCAAAAGGACCTGTGAGGGCCACCAATGGCATGCTTTTTGCTGGAAGCATCACTTGGTCACGTCCTGATGCCATAATTAAATAAATAAATGACACTTTTAATGTGCAGTGCTGGAACTGTAAGCCAGTTTGAAATCAGTTCCACTCTGCTGATTGCAAATGAGAGCATCCTAGCTTTCTGACACTTCATAATTTCTGGTTGATGTTTCTTACTTAGTGGTTTCTAATGAATTTGTTTTCCTAAATCATTTTCCTACAGCTAAAAAAAAAAAATATCTCAAATGAAGAACAGCAAGAGCAAGATGCTCTTTTAAAGTGCAACAACATATATACATATCAGTATGTTGAGATTCATCTATTGTGCTGAAACAATAGTAATTGGGCATGTTCAGATAAGGTAAGAGGAACACAGGTTGACATGCTATAGAGAGTTCCTCTATCTACAAGTGAATGAAGGGATAGTCTACTGAAAGTGCAATGCATTGCCATGTGCAAGCGCACGATGAGTCAGTGCCAGGTGGATGACAGGCAAGCACTGCCCAGAGCTTCAGGCAAGCGCAGGGCAGTGGCGAGACTAGTGGGGATGTGGGGGGAGATGGGGAGTAGGCATTCTGGGGTGGGGTGGACAGTGGGGAGATGTGAAGCAGAGGAGGGAATGGGGTGGGATGGTGGTGGGACCAGTGGAGCTAAGCTCCACCAGATCTGGAGCCCCGCGTCAGGCCTCTTGGCCTGACTCAGAACTCCATTCCTCTGCATCAGCGAAATAGCCGGCACAGAGTCGAATAGCCTCATTGTGGGGCTACTTTCCTTACATGGGGTAAAGGGACAAATGTCCCTTTCCTCCAAGGAGCCACTGGTGGCTGCCCAGCACGCTCAGGATGCCATGGCAGCCATTTTGGTGCCGCGGCAGCCCAGCGCACCAGGCAGCTCAGGATTGGGCTGTTAGTTGGGTATTTCAGTTTTCTCTGCTGGTTCTCTGTCTTTTGTTTGCTTTTGCTGTCTATAAACTTGATTTTTATTGTACGTGTTGTCTCACTTGTTTTTAATTCTTGTTATAAATGTCACATGATTGAAAAGGCAGGTTATGCTTTTGACTAACCACATAAATGCAATGTCACTGACACAGTGGAGCCCAAGAGAGACCTGTGGACAGACACAACTTTTTCATGAACGGGGTTGTTCTCCCCACACTGATAAAACAACATCAGCCACCAGTCCTACTGCAGTTCTATCAAGTTACAGAGGCTGCATGTGTCAAACATCACCTAGGCTACACAGAACAATTGCACTGTGAAAGTGTCCTGCATTTTACTCAACTGTCAAGACTGGAAATGTACATCAAATAAATATCCTAATTGCTTGGGGCACCTAAGGGGTAGGATGTCAACGCTGCCTGCTAGAAAGGTAGTTTCAGTCTAAACACACAAGGAATAGCAGCCACAGTCATTTGACTGGGGAGATTTTTTAAAAAGGGAGGAAATAAAGACATTTAATTATAAGTGAATAAAATTTAAGAAGGTATGCTGGATGAACCCAGGAGGAATCAATCTGTGAGAGAAGAAAGCAATAAGGGAGCTAGAAAGCAAATGAAACTAAATCAATGGATGGCCTAGAGTTATGCACGAACAAACTGGCAATAAGTACCCATGAAGATGGAGGAGAAAAGGACACACAGATTTTAAAAAAGGAATTCTAATAAGCCATTTTTCCAGGTGGGAGAGTTATAAAAGTCAGTACTGGCCCTAGTTTTCTAGGTGAGCAATCTTTTCTCATGAGTACTCTCATCAATATTGTTGGGGCATTTTCACGGCTAACAGCTAATCAACATGAGTGAGGGTTGCACATTCCAGCATCAGGTTAAACCCTGGGCAGACTGTGGAAACAAATACTGGTGGTGTTCTGAACCAAGGACTCCATAAAGCAGGAGATAATAAATGAACATACTCCAAACCCCATAAAGAAGATAGGAGGAAAAGTTGGATTGTACCGTGTAGATGGGGCTTATGTGCCAGTTTTGTCATACCATTGGCATTCACAGAGACAGATGCTACAAACAGGGACCACTAATTTTTTTACATAGACAGGGGATAATCTGTAGAGTGGCAAGATGTTTGAGACATGAGTGGGTGACTGGTCCATCTGGATGTGACGCTCTCACCAGCTTGGGCTCGGTGACAGAATCAGATGAAAGTCAGAAGGCACCCAGCAGGCTTGTGGAGGAGGAAATAGGATTGAAGGACATTTTGTTGAGGACTCGCAGCAAGCTATAACACATTGTGGGCTGGATAGGAAGAATCCAGCACAACTAGAGAGCTGCAGTGTTTACTGGAAATGAGGAAAAGCAAGACATAATGATATTTTGACTAGGCGCCGAAGAATTCGTAATGGAGTTGGATGCTGAATGTTCAACAAAGACAGGAACCTTTCAAAGTGCTGGGTCTACAACTTTAACAAAACATGAAAAGAAGTGTATGTGAAGAAGACTGCAGGCTTTTGCATGCTTACCTGGAAGTAACCTCCACTGTGGGACTTGTGTCTGAATAAGTGCATAGGATGCACCATAAAATTGTACTGCCATTATGTTTAATATCAACTTGGTAGAAAGCCACGTTAATGAATGAATCTAATGAACGTATTTTTGACAAACAACTCCCAGCTCTATTGTATGACTCATGTTCTGAATTACATCACAGTGGAAATCTCCTTGTGGTCACATTTAATTAAATGTGATCCTGGAGAATAGATGTTAATTTTAAATAACACTTTTTTTTCCTCTTTTTTTTTTTTTTTTTTTTAAAAGAAGGAAGGCAGTATATTCGGAAATTGGAGACCCAGACAAAAAAAAATCAGTGCAATCAGAGATGGCCAAGTAATGGCCTACAGGCCTCATTTCATTAAATAGGGTTTTAATTAAGGGAAGCAGCACTTGATTATCACTTGTGGCTTTGACCATGCCATTGCCTCCATGATATTTTTTTTTCAGATATCCACCTTCCTTTCTTGTGCAACTTCACTAGATGGGCTTGTGGCTATCAACTTTCATCTCCTATGAACTGGCTTAGTGAAAGAATGCCTAATCTAATAAAGTGCTGAGCTGTGGATGAAAATGAGATCATTTTGCTTTACTCTCAGTGATTCTAAGGATGATTTTTTTTTTTTGGGTGGGGGAACATCTGGTGTTTGGTAAGTCCTGGCATGAAGCTGATGCATGCTACAGTACAACTATTAAAGGGGACAAATCTGACAGAAAAAGGGTCCCACAGAAAATGTTCTGTTCATCAAAGTTATGCAGCTGTTGCATGTGGTTATATGTTTCTGTGATCAAATAATACTGTTCACATTTATAACAGGCCACTACAGATCAATTCGTGTCAAGATCCTGTGGACATAGTGCACTTGTCAGGGTCATGAGGATCAGTCACTTTAGCACTTTAAAACTGATTAAGGCCCAAAATCCTAACCAACTTTCCAGCACTGGCATAGCTGTGCTAATGGGGTGTGTGCTACATCGTGCAGTTGGATGGCACTCATAGATGCCCCCTCAAAGTAAGGGTATGTTTGTCCCCTTACCTAAGAGCTGCATTGCCCTTATGTCAGTACCAGAAAGCGGGTTAGGAAAGTGGGTTACCCTAAGTCCTTAGTCCTACAGACACCAGGGATATAATCTGTTTTTAACACCACCACCACCATTTCTTAAGTGTCTGAAAAGCAAAGTAGTGGACATGAATAAATTAGAGTAAGTGGGTATTTTAAGATGACTCAACACTGAGTTGTTATTGAGTTCTGCTGCCTATCAGCAGGTGTTCAAATGTAAGCAGCCTCCCTTCACGAACACAAGAGTCAGGCAGCAATCCCATTCTATGCTAGGCAACAGCCACCATCCTTGCCATTGCTTCCAGCATGCTCCCCACTGGATTGTTTAGAAGAAGTAGCTCTGGAAGAGGTCAACCTGCCATATTTCTTGTTCTTGTTCAGCCTCTCACCGCCCAAACCTATCCCCCATCATACTACAGCATGCATGCGGTGGGGAGGGACCAGTAGGCCAATGAGAAGTAAGTATTGTATAAATCTTTTTAACTTATCCCTCAGTAGGCTTTCTAGCTGCCTGTGGGTCTCCTCAGAGCCACAGCAGCTATGTAGTCGGCATATGTCCAATGAGAAGGAGGGGGTAGGGTGGGATGGAAAACAGGGGATAAAATCCAGCATGATGTTTGCCACTAAGATCCACCCCTCCAGCCGCCTCCCTGCCCCAAACCATTCCTGAACTGCCAATGACTTGTCCCCACCTCCAACTTACCTGGGACTGATGGAGGGAGCAACCCCCAATCCTTCATTGGGCCAGTGCAAATTCCTTGGATCAGCCTGGGAGTGTCACAAATGTGCCATAAGGCATGTTTGCTTCTCCAGGAGAGCTGGCTGGGCTGCCATGAGAACGCATGACTGCTCACGGAGGCCACATCCAGCCTCTGCACTGCCCAGACCCAGTGAGTTCACACCAGCCAAGTGTGGCAATGCAGGGGGGTGGGGAGGGTGGGGGAGGGCAGAATGGGGGCATTTCAGAGCGGGGAAGGGAGGGCAGCAGGTGGGCTAGTGGGCAGACCAGGCTAAGGGGGGGCTGGGACAGGCCTCAGGCTGGATCCTAACACCCCTCTCGAGCAGCCTGGCAGTACGCTGGGCTACTAGGATTTGTGCCAGTGATTTCACTAGCGCAGATCCGAGTAGCCCCATTGAGGTGGCTGGGCAGTACTCGGGACATAAGTCTCCTTACTCTGAGTTGCATTCCTTTCACCTCCTTACCTGCGCTGGTTATGGTGTAGGCTAATTGGCTACCCAAGACTGAAGTCCAAGTCCTAACCAACTTTTCAGCACTAACATAGCTGAGCCAGTGGGGCACGTGCTGCATCCTACAGTTGGGTGGCAGTCACAGAAGCCTCCTCAAGGTTCCCTTACCTCCCTGCTGGAAAGTTGGTTAGGATTGCACCCTGAGACTGACAAGTGCATGGCACCACTGGATATTTCCACCAGAGGCTCTGTTGTATGTGATGGCAGCATGGCTTTTACACCATGGCAACAGGGCCTATGGCAGTGGACCACAAAGTCCCCTGGCTTAGGCCTTTGATAGGATTATCAGAGAATTAGCAAGAAGAGGATGGAGCAGCAGGTGGGCATGAACATGTACAAATTAGTGCCAAAATGCTACCTCCACCAGCCTGCTGCTCAAAACAAGCCTTTTGGTGGACTTCATGACAGTCCTGCCCCTATTAACAGAATTGCTGCCTGAAAATTTGCACTCAAATTAGGCGAACACACAAGGAAGGGGCAAAGGGAAACCCAAAGGTTATCTGTGTCGATTGGGAGATACGTAGGTGCAATGGTTTGGGAACACAGTCACCTCTCCCATCACTCAGGACTTGCCGCACTTGCTTTTTTCAAGGTCTTGTGTGTTTATGTACATATTTCCTATGATTATGTACTGCCGTCCTGCTGAAGCACTTGTGTGGCTGAAGTCATAAAAACATTTTGCGGTGCTTCTTTGCATGCATCAGGCAGGCAGATTCAAAAGAGCACTGAAAACAAAGGATGCAGGAGTGGGTGAGGCTTGTTGCCACGGTTGGAGGCAGTGAGGAGCTTCTCAGCGGACCCACCTTCAGAGAGGAGGCACTGCCGCTAACGGCACAGTTCAGTCCCTCTAAGGAACAGCTGATTTGATTTCAATGCTAAATCATTTTAATTGTGCTGATTTTCATTAGTTTAATTAAATTTATCTAATTCATTAAAATTGCTAACAGTCCACAGCAGTGCTGCAATGCAATAAAGCCACCATTGCAATCTGTTTATTCCAGGACTGTAACGAATTAAAAGGACTATTATTATTTTAATTTCAGTTTCTTCTATTTCAGTGGGAATAATTGTCAAGTGAGTGCAGATTATAAAAAGAACTCTATGGAAAGGCTTATTTCTATAGGTCTGTACATAAGAAGCACAAACAGTGAAATATGTTGATGAAAATAGGCAATATTCCCAACCGCCTACTGGAGTTTCCTGGCTCCCGAGGCTGCTGGGTGATACAGTGAGATGGAATCATCACCACCCCTCTTTGGAAGTTTGAGACTGGACCTAAGTGTGTGGGGGGCCAGGGGGAGGGGCAAAGGCAGCAGCATGAGCCCCAGGATCAGCCTGTTAGGGCTGATCAAGGGTGATTTTCACTTACCTGAGCCAACTCCTGCCTCCTGAGGGTATAGTGAACCCTGCAGAACCCATTGCAGGGTTCCTTAAGGCTCTAAAAAAGTATGTAAAAAAAAAGTTGGAATCCAGATCCTGTTTTCAATTATTTTTAAACTTCTTAGAGGCTTGAGGGGGGCCTATAGAGGCTTCTGCATGGCTCCCCACACCCCCAAGAGGCAGGATCTAGCTCAGTAAATGAAAAATCACCCTGATCAGCCCTGGCAGTGGCACTATTCTGGGAATCATGCTGCTGGCTTTCCCTTCCCCCACACCTTAAGGGGATAGAGGCAGAGCTTCTTAGGCTGCGGCATCACTACACCCCAGTTTGAGAACCTCCGCATTATATGGTTACATTTTTCACAGTTTGCATATGCAAACCATTTGATAATATAATACATATGATGACCTCAATTATCAGTTGGGCATTACCAAGGGCCACTGTCCTTTTTTTAAAAAAAATCAGCCAGTTACTCAATGAACTGAGCAGCCAAGTTGGAAGGTGATAAACCTATTACATAGAGATCGTACTCTCTATTAACATAGCAGATTGGTTTGGCTCAGAATCAAACGCATTCAGCCATCTTCTAAAAAGCTGCAGAAATGCTGCCCAAAGAGCTGAGTTGAAATTTAGTTGACTGAACCTGCTAGAAGCAACAACAGTGATCACAGTCAGTCACAGTCAGGAGTCTCCCTGTGTGAGCTGCTTTAGAGAACTCCCTGCCCCTAGTGTGCACAAAAAGACAGGTAGAGAGGAGCTGACTCAAGGTTTGAGGGGCCCCTTCACAAAGTGCCCTCCATAAGCCCTTCCTAACTGGATGGGCCCCCCAAGGTAAGAGCGGCATGGGATATGGGCACCCCCACCAACCTGCATCTCCCGCAAGCCGCTGTCTGAGGTTACGTTTTCAACTTGTCTCATGGTCGGATGAGCTTTGCTTTGTTTTCATTATTTGGACCCGCCAAGAGCAATAGCTTTAGCCAGCCCAACTGCTGGGACAGGCTTGCAGAGGCTGATGGGGCATCCAAACCCACCTAACCAGGTCAGAGGCCCGGCGGAGATGATCCAGTGGCTGCAAACAATCCAACAGAACAGACCTATCGCTAGGCCAAGGGCAACACCAAGGATGCTCCTGTGCATTGTGATCTGGATTTCTCAGAGTGAATCTGTTCATGGCCACTTCCACCTGTCTCACTGGCTCGGAGTTAAATATACGTAGGACCAATGACCAATGACCTTGAATTTTGCTAGTGTCTGCAGCTGGGCACTTCCCATGCCTAAGCCATTTTCCAAGCCTGCTTGTTCTTGTTTCCTCTGTATTGTCTATCTCCACCACCCCATTTTGAGTATTTTGGTAAACATTGTTTTATTATTTAGCTGTTAAGCTGCCTCCTGTTGATTGAAGTCAGCCAGAGATTTGCCCTAATACTCCTGGATACTTGGCTATGTGCTACTGGATAGATTTTAGAGGAATTCTTCACAAAACTGGAAGGGTGATTTTTGAGGATGGTTTCTCTCTCCCTGGCTTTTCCTTGTGGTGACAGTGGAGTTTACCAATTTTGGCCACAGCATGGGGTAGATTAGGGTGGGGGGGGGGAAGGGACACACTAGCTCCAGTATTCTCCCACCTTGAACACTGCAAGTAGGCTAGGCTGAGAGATAGTGAGTGGCCCAAAGTCACTGTGGGTGCAATCCTAACCCACTTTCCAGCACTGACATAAGGGCAATGCAGCTCTGAGGTAAGGGAGCAAACATTCCCTTACTTTGAGGAGGCCTCCATGAGTGACACCCAACTGCAGGATGCAACACATGACCCAATGGCACCGCTATGCCAGTGCTGGAAAGCTGGTTAGGATTTGGGCCTGTATAACCTACATGGATGAATGGGGACTTGGGTTCAGCAGTCCTTGGTCTACATCCCTACATCCAACACTCTAATCACTACACTAGTGGTTCTCAAGCTTTTAGCACCAGGACCCACTTTTTAAAATGACAGTCAGGATCCACCGGAAGTGATGTCATGACTGGAAGTTACGTCATCACGCAGGAAATTTTTGACAATCCTAGGCTGCAATCCTACCCACACTTACCCAGGAGTAAGTCCCATTTACTATCATTGTTAAACGCATATACAAAGTAGCCTATTAAATGTAAAAATCTCACATTTCCCCAAATGCAGTCACATACCATGGTAGCATCAAGTCTACTATAGCAAAAATAAAATATTGAAATGAATGGGGACTCGCCTGAAATTGGCTCAGAACTCACCAAGAGGGTCCTGACCCACAGTTTGAGAAACACTGCACTACACAATGTTGGCTTTTGGAGTTAAGAAGATTTGAAACATGATCCATGCTGTGCAGTTCCCATTGCTGCTCATAACTTGCACATCCAGTAACTGCTTTGTTTCCTCTAAGGACAATATTGACAGTCTGAAAATTGGTGGACTTCTGGAATACTTTTATACAAAATCATGAAGCTACAAGGACACTTAAGGTCAGTGGTTGCTTGCCTGTGCATCCAACTGCCGCATTGAAAAACAATAAATTTCTTTCAAAACACAGATGTACAGCAGTGCACAGTTCTACATGGACATGCAGAACAATTCCAGGAATAGTCATGTGTATCCTAGGCTAGCTTGTGAGAAGGCAAGAATATCCCCAGAAACATAAAGAAAGGGTTCACACGGAGTGAATGGTTCTTGCCTTATTGGTTCATTATTTTCAAAAGGCCTTTGCATTGTTAGACACATTTTTACTCTTCCTGAAAAATTTAGCAGCTTCATATCTAACTTGGAGGTAGCACTGGCCTTCCCAAGTGCTGTTAACTTGTACAGCAACAATATTTTTGCAAGAACTTCCTAACCTTCAAAATTGTGTAAATCTGAGGAAATTTTTTTGTGTTAAAAAATAATGCACTTGGCAAACTAGAACAATCTATTCTTTCAATCTGCATCGAAACACAACATGAACTTTGCTCACAAACTAGGAATGTGTCAGGAAGATGAAAAGTCCTTAAGGGCTCTTTTGGTCCATTTAAGAAATGATGCAGCTGGTGAAAGTCTGTGCGCACTGGAGGCCATCTTTATCACTTTTACCACGCATGTCAAGTGTAATGCAAGCACCATACATAAAACCCCGGCAGATAGATGGATTGCACAGATGGTTGGAAGGATAGATACCCAAGTTTGAGATTTTCCAAGAGGAAGAACATGCATTTGTGTCCAAGAATATTGCATGAATTGGCCATATCATCCATGACCAAGCTTATTTGATGGAAACAAGAATATGTCCCATCCTCAACCACATATCTTTGCTGGTCCTAGCATTTACTGGACCAAACTGACATAGGATTTTATAAGTTTTTTTTCCCCCCAGTTCTGACCCTTGAAATGCTTTATCATCTTAAACCACTTGAAGACTTTGAAAACGGTTTTTAATGGGATAAAATGAACTGAGAGTTTTAGCAACCAGTCCAATTAACAGATTTTTTTTAAACCTCTAAGGAAGAGAAGATATATTTTTGTGGCTGGATCATATATAAGATGACTAACAGCCCAATTCTAAGTTGCCCGGCACCAAAAGAGCTACTGCTGAGAAGTTGAGGAGCTCAGCACCAAAATGGTCACTGCTGCATCCTATGTGCACCACTGCAGCCACTGGAGTCTCCTCGGGGAAAGGGGGCAATTGTCCCCTTCCCCCAGGTAAGTGTGCAGGTCCCACAATGCCTATTTTGCCAGCACAGACTGGATGAGCTCCATGTTGGGCTGTAAAGCCCAACATGGAACATTGGATCCGGCAGAGCAGGGATCTGCCAGTCCCACCCCCCTCCTGTCCTCGTTTCTCCTCCTGCCCCACCCTCCTTCTGCCCTCTCCCCACCCTGGAATGCCTCCTCCCACCCAGACAAACTTTACTGCCACCCAGAGCTCTTCCTTTCTCTGGATGGTGTCCATCCAGCACTGGGCTAGCATCAATGGTCCCTATACAGAGGTTGCCATAAACGTGCTTTATGGCACGTTTAGAACACCCAGTGCCAGCGGTAAACTTGTAGCACTGGTGGTAAAGAACTCAGGATTGGGTTCTAAGAAGGTAATGCCATCGTATTGTCAACAGAGTCTGAGTGAATCTCATCACTGTGCAGGCATCCAGCACAAAATCTGTATGCTTCCTACATCTTAGTATTTAAACCCTTCATTTGGAAAATCAAAGTGTGGGTGAAGTTATATGATCAGCGACTACAACAGAATTAGTAGTTTGCTATAGATAAACAGTATCAATCATGTGATAATTTGCTTTTGTGAAAGCATTATCTAGAAACTGTTGTATTATGGATGATTCTTCTCATTCCATCAGTCATCACCTAACAAAGCTAGGGAGCCCAGAACACAATAAGAGAGAACAGATCGCAATGTGATAGCAGATCTTCGCTAACAGCTCCATACAAAGTACCACAAGAGAGCAACAATTTGTCACACGGAAACTACATTCGTTTTTTAATCATATTAACAAATTGTACAAACAAATCCTGTGACTTCAGATGCACTAATTAAAATGCTTTTCTATCCAGCTCAGGCATTCACTCCATCTGAATGCCAAACATCACATATTTTCACTTCAACAATTGCAAATGTGAAATAAGACACTTTGCTAGAGAGCTGATACTGTGCATAAGCTAAGAGTTTGACAGCCCGATACTATCCAACCCCTTCTCCACCTGTCGATGCAGCCATGCTTTCAGAGCATCTGCTGAATCCTATGGGGACAATCCTGGAGGTCTCTTTCAGGTAAGGGAACATTTGTTCCCTTGCCTGTGGGTAAGCCTCTGCTGCCCAAATGGGTCCACTTGGACCTGCCAGCAATGTTTCAGGTGCAAGCCTGAGTGGATCAGGAATGCAGATCAAAGCCAGGAAGGGGGACAGGATATTGGTTGCACCGCTGCTGCTGATAGTCCTTTTCCCAGCCTCAACACACACCCCTCCCTGTCCCAATCTCCCCTCTTTCCATCCCTGCCTACTCCCATGCCAATTTACCAGCACTGGAGCTTTTCCTGGGTTTTGGATTCCCGGGTTGCCACATGTTGTGGTGACCCGACTGTGCTGAACGGCAGTTCACACTTTGCAACTACCATCACATGCTCTGCTCTGCTGGAATGCACATTCTGGTGGCACACCAGCCCAATAGGATTGGGCCCTGAGCTTTGGATCCAGATGCCCTCAGGTCACATCTTGCCATGAAGTCGCTGCGGTGTCTCATGAAATCATTTCCTGTCAGGCTCAAGGTTCCTACGTGCATTGCCAAAATGACTTACAATTTAATATTCTTAACTATTAAGATTGTTTATATACCGCTTTTCAGCAAAAGTAGTTCACAAAGCAGTTTACACAGCCAAATAAATGGGTCCCTGTCCCCAAAGGGCTCACAGTCCAACACAGAAGAAACACCAGCAACAGCCACTGGAAAAACGTCATGCTGCGGTGAAAAGGGACAGTTGCTCTCTTCTGCTGATGACAACAATTTTTAGGTGCCTCTTTGCCCAGAATATTTTTTTTTTTAAAATCCTGCTGGATCAGGCCAAAGGCCAATCTATTCTAGCATCCTGTTTCCCACAGTGGCTGACTATGTCTCTGAGCAGCCCACAAGCAGGAGATAAAGATGTTTCTCTCTCCTATGACTGCTCCCCCTGCAACTGGTATTCAGTGGCATACTGAGAGAGCATAATGACACAGAATATGCACCATGTGACTGTTCCCAGATCATTAACTCGGTTGCTGCATTGGGGACAAAGTGATGCTTCCAAACCATTTTCTGAAATTTAATATAGGAATTAGATAGAATATATAGAATATATAGAATTAGAATTCTATCAGATTAGAATTGACTTAAACATAGCCCACAATTGTGGGTTTCCACATGAAAGATGTTTAATTTCAATAGATCTGCAATATTGTAATATAATTATATAATAGATTAGCATTTGTCTTGGCTTTCCTGCCTAGCAAGAAAATTGTGCTTTCCTCCTAAGCTGTGCAACACATAGTTTGGAATACAAAATTTACACTAACAGTCCCCAATTTTATAAGCTTCAAGATTCATGGGTGGTAAGGCTGGAAAGAGATCACCAGTCTGGACTAATGCAAATGGAAAAGACTGAACCAATGATCCTTGTAACTCACAAGTGTTTGAATGCTGTTGGTGTTTTGTATATAAGTAGCCAAATAGCCTCACACTTGCTCATAAAATAAATAGACTTCTGAGTCACATCTGAGGTTGTGTTGATACAACCCATATGTATTCACCCAGGATTATACAAGACAGTGATTCAGTTTCTATGAGAAGTGGTATTATAGAAATTATGTATATGTCCTTTAGGAAGGACCTTCAGGAACACAACAAATGCCTGTAACATGCAGATCTCAGTATCATGAGAAGAGAAGCTGCAATGGAAAGAGAATTTATAATTGGATTCCATAACACGGAGCTTCATATCCCTCTAAATGGCACCTATAAACTCTTGTCAGCTCAAAGAGTTGTATTCTCCTTTCACAGTGCAATGAATACCGGGTTAAACAACGAAGGAGCGCGACTTGCATAATAAGATGGTAAATCATGCGCCGTGGAAATTATAGATTCGTTATTAGGAAGATACAGTTTATTGATGACGATGTTTTACTAATGAATCCTTTTCAATTAATAAATATGCAAGAAAATAATGTGATTTAGTATGGGAAGTGAAACTAGGAAAGCTCATTAAAATCAGTAATGTGCTACAGATACCTAAGCGATGAATAATTCATCAAGTGCACGGCGCACTTACTTTTGAAAAAGCCACCCATAAATTACTTTTATTACTCAGCTAATTCTAATTTTTTGTTTTGTGAAGAGATTGTATATATATATTTCCAGTATGAGGCTTGGAAAGTTTAATTGCAAATTGATTAACATGGAGCTTTGCTAATTAAATCAGCTGAAAGAGATTTAGGCTGACACCATGCTAGGTGCTCAAATTAAAGGACTGTCCCATTGCATTAAATACAGTACATTTGTCACCGATAAACTAACAGGCTATTTATTTGAGCTGTCAGCCAGCAAAGGAGGGAAGTGAACCTTTACAGTACTGGTCGTAATGGATATATGGTTGAGTTTCTCTTAATCATAACATTAAAAAACTTCTGAACACAGCAATGTGCTTTTCATCGCTAAATGAGGATCTTGAAAGAAGGGTTTAAAGTAGTTTAAAATCCAAAGACAGTACATTGTTCATGAGATAGTTTTATCTTTACTTTCTACACAAATGCACAAACTTACCTTCTGTGTTAATGTTTAAAAATACAGAAAACGTAAAACAATTGTAAGGAGGCAGGACAGTGGACCCATATCAAAACATATGAAGGTTACAATCCTCTGCACACTTACCTGGGAGTAGATCCCAGTGAACTCAGTAGGATTTAGAATCTGTCATTCTCATTCTAAGTGATGTCATGACCGGAAGTGACATCATCAAGCAGGAAAATTTTTAACAATCCTAGACTGCAATCCTACCACACACTTACCTAGGAGTAAGTCCCATTGACTATCATTGTTAAAAGAATATACATAGTAGCTTGTTAAAAGTACAGGTCTGTAACATTTCCCCAAATGCAGTCACGTACCATGGTAGCATCAAGTCTAATATATTAAAAATAAAATATTGAAATGAATAGGGACCCACCTGAAATTGGCTCACGACCCATCTGGGACCCACAGTTTGAAAAACACTGGCCTAGAACATCCATCCATCCACTTATATTCTCTTTTTCCCTTGCCGCAAATGAAGTGCTCAAGGAAACTCACAAAATATTTTTAAAAAATGCATACAATGAAATAATATCAATAATTAACAACAACAACCACCTCAAACATTAAACAACACCAGGGGGTGGGGAGCTCAAAACAGTGTAATTAAGAGGATACAGAACAGATCAATACACACTTAAACCCGAAAGGTTCGAAGGAACAGAAATATGCTTAATTTGCATCTTAAGAATGGAAGTAATGGAGCTAGCCTTACATCCAGTAACAAGGAGTCCTATAACCTGTATGCCACCCCAGAGAAGGCCCTCTGGTGTGTCACTGCCAGTTGTACGTCTGCCCAGTGGTGGAACCTGCAAAAATTCTCTCTTTTTGCTCACCAAAAAAAACCTGGTGGGTAGATAGTTTCATAAAGGGGAGAGGTGGTTCTTTAATTATTCTTATCTCAAGCCATTTAGGGCTTTGCAGTTCAGAACCAGCACATTGAATTGCACCCAGAAACAGACCAATAAGGATTGCAGCTGACAAAATGATACTTAGTATTTGTATAATACTTTAGGTGTGTGGAAAGTGCTTCAGTTCTATTATCTTGATGTAATCCTTACATTACATGTAAGATGAGGAAGAGCCCAATCCTATCCTCCCCACCATGTTACACTATGCAGCTGCACTGCTGCAGTGCGCACTGACATGCAATGGTGGGAGGGAACCAGACAGCCTGGAAGAGGTAAATAAAAGTATTTAACTCTCCACAGGCCACCTAACCACTAAAGGGACTTCACAGTCCTATACCACCTATTTCGCTGGTGTACAACCAGGGAGAGGAAAGAGTGTGTCAGGCCAGGAAAATAGGGATAGCATCCTGAGCATGCAGTACTGCCACCAGCATCGACCTCCTGTCACCCCCAAAATGCTCCCTGCCCTCCCCACTTTCCATCCTGAATATCTCTTAGTTTGTCCATGATACAACTCTGCAGGCACCTTACTTGCTCCAACACAGGCAGGGCCCATCTCTGACAGGGCACATGGAGCTTCTGGCTGTTTGGTAGCGTTTCCATGTGTGTTCTCAGGATGACACAGGATGAGCAAGACTGCACCACTTGCTTTTCTGAAGATGCACATTGACTCTTAGCAGGTCAGCTTTCTTCCTATCAAGTTCTCATTTCCAGGATGGCATTGGTGTTGCTTTAACCTTCTATTTCCCAGCTTAAAGCAGGACTATTGAATCTTTCTTTCACAAGTACCACTGCTGCAAGCACCTTATCCCCCTTTTATGTGTACTACTGCCTCCAGGGACAGATGCAGAAATGGGTGGCTCACCATTTAGTTGTTCCTGCGGCAAGGAAGAGTCGCTACTGCCTCATGTTCTCTGTTCACTCTTCCCGCCTTCCCTTTTGGTCCAATTTGCATCTCTTTTGAAAGGGAGCCAGGTTGCCAAAAACCCACACCTTACTGCTGGCATAGACTGCCAACCTAGCTATTTCCACTTCCAGGGGTCAGGCCAGGAAAAGCAGCACTGTATCATGGCCCTGCTTCACACACATGTAAGACATTTTACAGTATCAAGTACCACTCACCATACTGTGAAGTACCACTGTGGAACTCAAGCCATTGGTTGACAAGCCCTGATGTAAAAGCATATGGAATCTAATAGAAAAAAAGCTTCTTGTAAATTTGTTTCCTGCCATGGACCTTCTACAATTATGCAGCCTTCTCCTTAACTGATAGTGAATAGTTAGAATCAATATGACCTGATTGGCATCCTACCTTCTCCAGCTGTCATTGGTGCACCTCTCTGCTGGTGGTGACTGCAGTAAAACAGTCAGCCCCAGTCACAAAAGGTGCTCTTGCAACACATGAGGCTCTGTTTGGCTGGAGCACCAGTGGGAAAGCTGGAACTTTCCCACGTGCTTCAGAGGAACAGGATGCTGCCGCTGATGGAGGTAAGGTGATGAGGGAGGACAGAATGGGGCAGGAGAAGGCAGAACAGGGTGGTGATGACAAAGGGGATGAGCAGGCAGGCCCAGGATGAGGGTGGGTTCAGTGGCATCAGCAGCCGTCAAATCCTAATCCTCCTCCTGGACCTGATCCTAGACCACTTTGGCATTGCTGCATCAGCAGGGGGAAAACAATAGGATTGTGCTCTCAGTGCTCTAGGCTTAAATATATATTTTTTCCCCATGAATGATACTATACTCCATATAAATGATAAATACTTGCATGACAGTTCTAAGTCAGTGAAGAAATGGCTGGGCTCTTCAAGTAAAAGTGCTAGCACTTCAGATCTTGAAGAAAACCCTCATCTGTTTTTTTTTTGTTTTTTTTTTAAAAGAACTTTGTTGTATATGACAAGTTTGGCTCAAGTTCTCTTCACCACTGGAGATTCAGAGTGGCGGCAGGCTTGTGAGTTAGATGCATGCATCAGACTGAAAATCAATTCCATTGCTGTGAAGTTTCCTTATTTTGCATTCCTCCTGCACCATTTGAACCAACGGAAATGACTCCTCCAATTAGATCTCCTTTCTGTTCCCGTTCTTTTCAGTAAATACCTTTTCATTCACCTCCCAGTGTTGCTCATAAACATGGCCAAACTATGGCTTCCTATATTCATTACAGATTCAGCCTCTTCCGAGTTGTTCCCAAAGTATTTCTTTCCATGAATTCATTCATAAGTGTTCAGTGAATCAGTCCAACACTTAATTATATATTATGTAGGGAGCTCCTTGCACTGAAACCCTATTAACTTGAAACACGTAGCACAAATAACAAGCAGGGTGGATTAAAAAGCCCCCCCTCCAATCAGAAATTTGCATTCCATGGCACAGCCACACTGAGGATGTTGTCGACATGCTATAAATTGTCTTATTAAGACTATATACATTGCTAGCTAATTCTTCCTTACAAAACATGTAACCCAATTTGTTGCCTAATTTTATGGGGTGTAACTTCTGGCTTTCAAACACAATCTTAGGAAGAATCCCAATAGTTGTTTGAGATTTCACTTTGCTGAAATTCAGTTGCCCACCCTGAGGAATGACTAGTTCCTGAGTTCTTCTCTTGGAGAGTTAGCTGTTCCTTAACATAGTGTTTGCAAATCTCTTTGGGGATTGTCACTGAAATTATTTGGCAAGTCAACTTGCCGGCCCCCCCCCACCCAAAAAGAAGTCAGTGCCTTCTCTATATGGAGCTGCTGGTTGTTCAATGTCATTATCTGTCTGTTGAAACTATACCTCAAAGTCCGATGAGAAAAAAGCAGAATGCGCATAACAGCAATTTGAACTGATAGAAATGTGTAAGAAATCATGAAGTTCCCAGAAGATGTGTACCCAAAATAAATTGATCCTCTCCTTTCGGGGCCACAATATTATATATTACACAGGTTTATTGAAGCGCCTATACTCAGCAGGCAACTGCGGCCACTCAAAGCTGCCTGATTAGTATAAACGAGGAATTGATATGTTTCTATTCTCATTTATCACATTCACACTTTACGTTTTAGGTGTGCAACTAAAACACGTAACCGTGAAGTGGACCCTCATTTATTTCAGTTACGTAAGAACTGCTGGAGATAGTTAAAAACAATATATAACTGGGGCTGCATTGAATGCTTACTGAGTTCAGTTTTCTGGTTGAATCCTTCGGGAAGCAGGGGCAGAAATATTTTATTTTCTGGAAAAAGCAACAACACTTAAATGTACAGCTTTCACCTTTTCCAAAACTGTCAGCTGCCAAAGTTCTCTCACCTACTTTAAGGTGTTTCCCCTCCCCCCAATTACCACTTCTTTCTCCTTCCTAGATTCAAGTCAGGGACCATGTAGTGTATACAATGATACTGCATATAAGATATTACAGCATCCATTCAAATTTGACTACATGCTTGTGACACTCAGGAAATAAATCCTATTTAGAGTGAGCATAATAGACAAAGGCCACAATCCTATCCACACTTATCTGAGAGTAAGCCCCATTGACTATAATGGGACTTACTTCTGAGTAGACATGCGTAGGCTTGGGCTCAAAGAAATTGAAATCATCCCCTTTTGGTTCAGCTCTATCCATAACTGGTTCTTAGTAGCCAGTAAGTAGTTTAGCTTTTTTTGTTTGTTTATGTCAGAGAACCCTTTGTAGCTATTCAGCTGACGCATTTTTCAACCCATAAAGCTCAGAACAAGCAAGAAATGCAATTGCATAGGCCACTGAAAAACCACTTATTATTTTTATCACAAGAGTCATTACTAACATCAGGAAATAAGAACTGAAAAAATCCCTTTTAAGTGACCTTTCATGACTCATTTGTCATACTGGCAGCTTACATAAGTCTAAATACGTATTCAAAAGTTGGACAACTGGGCCTATTTCATCAGATTGGACCAAATACTTTGGGCCCCCCCCCACACTGGGTTGGGGGGTGAATTACCCGCTGCCGCGGCTGGTCTCATGATGTATGGGAGGGGGGCATGGCAATTGGTGCATCGCCTAATGTGGGCCTGACCACCTGCCCCTGAGTCTGTTTAGTCTGAAATGGGCCTCCTAGAAGCAGTTGGCAGTGAAGTCATTATGTGACCACCAGCTGTTTCCAAGTACTGTGCCTCATGCACAGCACCACAACTGTTTGCATATGAGTGGGGGCCACGGGAGGTTGGGTGCCCAGGATGAGCATTCCTCATCAGGCCCTGCTGCTCCTGGGGTTGGAACCTCGTAGTAGTACAAGTTAGGATAAGCCTGAATGCTGCTGTTTAAGGAATTATTACACATTTCATGGCATGTGGCAGTGATTTTCAAGCTTTTTCATCTCACGGCACACTGACAAGGAACTAAAATGATCGAGGCGCACCATCGGTTTTTTGACAATTGACAAGGCACACCATGCTGTTGGTGGAGGGCTCACATCCCCCAATGGTCCTACTAATAAATGACCTTTCCTCAAACTCCTGTGGCACACCTGTGGACCATTCACAGCACACCAGTGTGCCACGGCACAGTGATTGAAAATGACTGGCATATGGTCACCTGAAATGTCCAAACCATATCAGATACCATGCTTATACGGGAGATAGGTTACAGAATGACATTGTCCCAACACCTTCAGGAATCTCTAATACAGATAACATGAAGGAGGCTCTGCTCATCTTTAGCACTGGGCATGTTCAGCTCAATAACCATCAGAAAAACGCCTCCCTTCATATCATGTAATCAACTCAATTCTGCACATGGTAGATAAACACATCAGTGACAACTAATGCCCATCATTCCCATCTTGAAACTGAAGCCACTGCTGTGGTTGTCTAAGGTCTCATATGCTTCCTCCTAAAAGCCACAGTAGAGTAATACGAGGATCAATTAGGACCAATTAGGACTTCATTAGGACCAATTAAAATGTTGCATGAAATGCCTGTATTTTTTACAGTCAGTTGATGCCACCATCCTTTGAAATGAGCTAAGACAAGTCTTTAACAGTGTAATCCTAGGCAGGTCTACTCACAAGTAAGCTCCGTTGAGTTTAAAGGGGCTTAGGGCCTGAGCTAGCCTGCACTAGTGTACAGTGTCACAAATGTGCCATATTACACGCCTGTAATACTCTGAGCGGTCCGGTACTGGTGCCGGCTCAGCACATGCCCATGCTGAACCAGTGCCATGCAGAGGATGGAGAACCACTGCCCTGAGCTCTGGGCAAGCAGAGGTAAGTCAGGTGGGAGGGTAGGCGTTCTGGGGCAGGGGAGGGCAGGGTGATGGCAGGTCAGGGGCAGGAACAGGAGGTGAGCGGAGATGATGGTAGGGCCTGCTGCCATATCCTAACCCCCGTCCCAACTTGGGAGACCTGATACAGGTCTCCTTGAATCTGCGCCTGCTCAATAGCAGGTGCAGTTTCAAGGAGACCAATTGGGGCTCCCTGGCCATTACATGGGGTAAGGAAGCATAAGCTCCCTTACTCTGAGCAGTCCCAATGCTGCTTCCCAGCCCAATGGGATGTAGCAGTAGCCATTTCAGCACTGCTGTAGCCCTGGACACTGGGAAGCACAGGATTGGGCTGGTACTTTTAGTAAATGTGTATAACTGCGAATGTTAACCTTTTCTGAGGTCACAGACCTCTTTGAAAATCTGATTGACATAATGGACTTCCTCTCCAAAAAATGCACTACACTGTGATGTTGCTAAACAAGCTTTAAGAAAATATTAAATAGTAATAGTAGAAATATAATCAGTTGATGTAGTAGTAGCAATTGCTGTAATAATGAGTGAGAACCCATCCTATCCAATTTTCCAGTGCTGGGGCAGCTGTGCCAATGGGGTGTGCACTACATCTTGTGGTGGGAAGGCAATTACAGAGACCTCCTCAAGGTATGGGAACATTTGTTCTCTTACCTCAGGGCTATATTACAGCTGCACCAGTGTTAGAAAGTTGAATAGGATTGGGCCTTTAGTCATGTTAATACCAGCAGCAGTGAAATGAGATTTAGGTTGCAGTCCTATACACTGAGGGTTCTTAATTTGGGGTCCATGGATGGGCTATAGGGGATCTGTGAACTGGGTGCAAAAAAAAATTGTGTGTATGTGTTTCACGCCATGTTTTTTGTGCCCAATTCACAAACCCCTTAGGGGTCCATGAACCCCTGTTTAAGAACTCCAGTGTATAGCCTAAGCTCCTTGGGCTGCTGCTGCTATTGTAATGTTACTACAGCAATTTCCACTACTACTTCAGCTGATACTACTTTGCTGTTACCGTTTGATATTTCTTTAGTGTCTTTGCTTGGCAATATCACAAAGTAGTGAACAAGGAAGGTAGAAAGTAGTTTGTCAGGAATGTGGGACAAATGCTGAGGCGGTAGACACAGAGGCCAGCCTTAGCAGCTGCAGGGCCCAGTTGGAAACACTTGTAAAAAATTTTGTTCTATAATTAACATTTAAAAAATTTCAAAATATAAACAGTATAAATATACAAAATAACTTTTTAAGAATTCAGAAGAAAATCAAAATCATGGCTGTTCTCTATAAAACCTGCAAATGTGGTGGTAGGTGTTTGTGGCAATGTGCTGTTATGTGTAATTGACGAGAGTAGATTAGCCTAGTGTGTCCGCTTAGGCATGAGACCCAATTAGGAGTAATTGGTCCAATTGGCTTAAAACCAGCCCTGTGCATCAAAGCTCAACCACGTCAGGTACTGGCTAATAGCTCACGGCCATCAAAGGGCCCACCTAGCTGGGCCAATTGCCTGAACCCTCAGCACCAGTCAGCTGCTACAGACTCCCACATTTGCTGATGGAAATGCAGAAGGAGCCACCACCTGCTGGGAAATGGGGAGAGTGGGCAGTACAAGGGCTTTGCCTCGGGGCCTCCAGCACTATGAACAAGACAAGAGAAGCAGAAGATGGAATGTTAACTGACCATTAAAGATGGAGGACAGAAATTGCTTTTCAGAAGAAGAGTATGTCACGTTTTATAAGTGAAGATTTCATCGTGCAACTCAAAAATTATCTTGCTGCACCTTTTCTCCCTTTTCATTTCCTTCCTAGTGAGTTTTGAGATTGTTAGGGGAAAACGTGCCAAATTACCAGTGCGTGAAATAGATATTATCTCCTTATTTACAAGATAGGTGTTAGGGAGCCATTCACTTCATAAGCTTTCCATGCTCATTAGCTAATAATGGACTCTGTGACTGAGAGCTTAAATGATCAAAAAGAATTCATTTTCCACACCAAACTCTGGCTGGCATGAATATGACGTGTTTTTATCATTTCTACACTACACCAATGCAATTAGGATCTCTCCCTGCTCTAGTCACACATAAGAAGATGTCTTTAGAGTGCTAAAAGTATCAGGATGTGCTAAAAGTATCCAGGATCAGGAACAACCACCTTTTGAATGAAGGTGGTTGGTGTGTCCCAGCCCAGTGACCCAGTCTTTATGATCATGTGGTGGTACCATACTGTAAATTTCTTTTTTGAAAGAATTAGTTTACAGTCCAATTGTATACTCTACCCCCGCCCCATGGATGCAGTTGAACCAAGGAGGTTTGAGCAGTATCCTGGGGGTGGGGGTGTGCCATAATGTGACATGTGTTGCCAACACTGCTGTAATGGAAATGCACAAGATCCCTCGAGGAGATAGGATGTGGTGTCAGCGGTGGCCCTGTTAAGGGTTAAGGCCTGGTCTTTGAGCAGAGGGTGTGCTGCACAGTTGCAGCCACTAGAGGCAATGAGGTCTCTAGGGATATAAGGAGCACCTGATGCAGGAAGGGTGGGTGGGTAGTAGAAGGAGGAAAGCTGGAAAAGGACTGAGGAACTAATGGACTTTGGAGACTGCTGGAGATTGGTGTGTGACTGCCATGCCCAAGACCTGCTGAGGATCAAGGTGCTGCTGTAGTGGTGGGAGGAGCTGCTGGCAGGGGAGGAAGGAGGACCTCTGCAGGTTGAACAGGTAAGCCACCCTGGTGGTGGGGTCCAGCAATGCTGCAGGGCAGAAATAGGGCCATTGTTGAGGAAAGAAGGGCAGCTAATTAACTTAAATAATTCTCTTAAGTGGCGTTTGGACTGGGGATCTGGCAAAGCAACTGCTCATTCACATGCACATGCGTGATTTTACACATGATGTGCACACACACACTCAAATGGCTTGAAATCGGGGGAATTAACAATAATTCTACAGCGAGAGATCAAATTTAGTAGTGTTTGACCATTTTGGGATCACTGATGTGGGTGAATGGTGCAAAACAACCTCAGAGTGCCTCAAAATTAGGCTACCACTAACCACAAGACTGAGCTTTGCAAAAGAAGATACAGGTCCAGACTCCCTAACCATGGATTTGGAACCTGCATTTTTAACTAACCACGGTTCTGAACCTGGAAGCTGGACCTGAGCTTCTGGATGCCACCAGAGATGCTCTTTGGTGGTGCTGGGAGCCTTTCTGAGGCCTGTGATGGCTGTGCATGGCCTCTATGCACATGGCCTCCTCCCCAGAGCAGTTTAAAGGGTGTTTTTATTTTTGGCTAAAACCGGATGTACACTTTAAATTGTTCTGGGTGGCATCTGAAGCCTGTAGCAGCGACTCACAGCTTGTACAGGTCTCAGAAAGGCTCCGAATGTGACTGAAACGAGGTTCCTGTTACATTTGGAGTCCCTGTCAGTCGGAACAAGCATATTTCATTATCCAAAGGTTTTTTTATTTGGGGGTGGGGTGGTGCTGGTCCAGGAACAGATCCCCCATGGATACCGAGACTCCACTGTAGTTTAAGCATTCATTTATGCCTATATTTTAAAATACTTTCAGTTACTTTGCTTAGGTGATAAGTTACAGAGCTTTAAATGATTGCAAGTGAAAGAAGTACTTGTAGGAGAGAGAGAGAGAGAGAGAGAGAGCCTTGTGCAGTGTTTAGACTCAACAGAAGTTCAGCCACTCTGGGCTGCCTCAGAGATTAAATCCCTAAAGCTACCTAGAGCCATATTAAGGCTTTACTTGTTCCAGAATGCAGACTCTGCAGCAGAATTTGGCACCAGGATTTCTGCCTCTCCTCCGTAAGCCATCATTCCTTCCCTGAGTGCCTCTTGGATGCACTATGGGCACCCTGAATCTAGCCCTCAATTTTTGGCTTGGTTGCTGAGCCTCTTTAAACACTTGGCTTGGCTTTCTTAGCCTTGAGGTTCTCAGTGCCTCAACAATTTCAAACATCTCCACAACAGAACAAGTGTACTATCTGTTTCTTCCAGTCTTCCTTTTCTCACACACAGCCTACATGTAGTGCAAACTTGTAGCCCTTTTCTGTGTCTTTCCTTTGTTTATTTTTTAACTGGATTACGATAGGAGCTCAGAGATCCGCCTTCAAGCACCATGGGGAGTCACTAAACTTGAACCAACTCAGCAAGACTAAGAACACAAAAATGAGAGCAGGGACTTCTTCCTCTTAAGTCTGTGTCCTTGAGTATCAGTCAAGAATACCAGATTCAGGGAATAACTTCCCGAGGACTCCTGCATGTAAACTGAAACTGTTCGATGAGAGTTACATAGGAAGTTGACCAGGGTTTCCATGAAGTCGACTGAAACGTTCACCTCAGGCAACAGATTGCGAGAGGGCGGCCACCTTTGTCTGCCTACATGCTTTCTCTGCTGGATGTGTAGTGGAGAGCAGTGGTGTAGCTAGAAGGGGGCAAAATAGTAAGGACTGCAGGCGTCGCAACACATTGGAAGTACGCATCAGCTGTGACACCAAAAACAGAGTAGTGTTAACTTCTACAAAGTTGCGTGGGCCTTTTATGCAACTGGAATATACGTAAATACATTCTGCACAATCTGACATCACTCTGGCAGTCTTTCATCATGTTATTCAGGATGCTTAATCCACGGAACTCTTAATGACTTTTTGAAACTTGAAACATGATATGCATATTCAAAAATTCTGTATGAAAGTGGAAAATCCAAAAGCAGTAGCTGTGGGACTGTTGGCACAGTGGCTTTATAGAATGAAACTCCTGAAGCCTTAGGGCCCAATCCTATCCAACTTTCCAGTGCTGGTGCAGTTGAAATGCAACCCCCTAGGAAGGGAACAAATGTTCCCTTACGTTGTGGGGGGCCTCCATAACTACTCTCCCACCACAGGATGCAGTGCACAACTCATTGGTACGGCTACACCAGGGCTGGAAAGTTGGATAGGATTTGACCCTTAGTTATTGCTTTTGGAAAGCATCTTCCTTCCTAAAAAGAATGGACTAAGCACAACAATGTTTGTATATTCAGTGAGAGGCAAAAATGCTCTTTTTGGTACTGATCTCTCTCTCTCTCTCTCTCTCTCTCTCTCTCTCTCTGATCTGTTCAAAGACATAGAATAATAGACATGACCTTCTAAATGCCTTGGATCTGAAAGTATTATCTAGCGAATGGGGCTTTTAACATTTTCTTTTAATAAGCAAGACTTATATCGTGGGCGTAATGAGAGGAGAACAAAGTGCTAAGGAACAAGTTTTTTTTTTTTTTCCCATTCATAACATACAATCCTTTAAAAACATAATGATTCCAGGAAGGGAAAAGAGTTTTTAATCCATTACTGGTCTTCTATCTGAAAAAAGACCTTTCTTCTGTAAAAACTACTTTGCTCTTTTGCTCTGCTTTAAAAAAGAAAACACACAAAACCTTGACATTTAAAAACCGAAAGCAACAGTTAAGGCCGCCTATGCTAATAAGAAAATAGAATGCTCTGAATAGAGTTTTCCCATAGTCTTTTAAAGTCAGTTCTGTTAGAGAAACAAAAACATTTTCTCTTGCCATGCATCTCACAAATAATTTTACCAGTTCAAAACTATTTGGTTTCCAGTCAGAGTGGGTCAAGTAGGTAGGTTGTTGAGATGAAGCTTGGTGGCGCCAGTCAGATTTCTTTTTGGGACTCTGTATGAGTGTGTCTTAGGGCCAAACTATCTATTATGTTAAGCCTGTCGTTAAGAGACAGATCTAACACCAGAAGTATACAGTGAGTGTTTCCTTTGTGATAAATAAAAGTAATCTGGAGGGAGAGGGAACAACTAGGCCCAGGCAGGAGTGCAGTGAGCAGGGAGAGTGGTTCATGTGCTGCCTGCACTGTTTTCTCACCAACAAACTACTCTAGGAATTTTGCCCTTGAAACAACTATGTGCAACAATATTGTCTGTGCATGTCCAGTGGTGCTACCTCCTAATCATATGGTCAAGGTAATGTGCAGTTTGGCCTTTAGGCTCAAGCACTCTCACAGTCCCCTCATGTTTCAGAATTATCTACTTACTTGCTATGAAAGTTTCCTCATGAGAAGATGCATACTGCTCATGGGAAGACTGGATGGTAAAAATGGTTCGTTCTCTCTCTCTCTCTCTCTGTGGGAGTGGGTGGGTGGGTAGGTGGGTCTGTTGGTCTGTTGTCTGTGAATGATTGAGTAGTGAGTATATGAGCGCCTCCGAGAGGAATTTTATCAGGAGGTACAAAGTTTTTTGGGCCCCTTCCCAAAGGGGTAGGGAAGGGCAAAGGTAGGGCAAAATAGGGCAAGGTGAGGATGCTGACAGCCAGGATCATCTTTGGAGCCCAGGTCTACCACGTCTACCTGACCATACTGCACTGGCAGCTAGATAAAGTAATCTGGAAAACCACACTCCTAAGTCTCTTTAAAAACTCTGAAATATAGAAAAGCTACTGCAGAAAATTAGCATCTTCATATTTGGGTTCACGCTAGAATAGACAGTGTGCTGTGTGCATGAGAATGAACTTCTGCAGCATCTGTAGCCCCACAGCTGGGTCCCTGAGCTCCTATACACTCCTTCATGATTATCAGATCCACAAGCCACAGTAGCAGAACTGTTCCTTCCCAGATTTGACTCTGTTAAGGAGGGTCATAGATGCATTCCTGGGCCCACTGTGTACAGCTTGCAGCTGCAGTTGCCACTGCATACCCACAGTTGTGTGTCCAGCATCATGCACAGGCAGCAAACTCAGATGAGATAGAAAAATGTAAGATCACAGGAACTTTCTGTGCCCCCTCCTTTGACTCCTGGGCCGCCGTTCAGACCCTGGACCCGGGTACAAATTACCCCCTTTACCCCCCTCTCCTAGGCCCTGAGTATATGGATTGTGATTTCCCATCCACTGACTTATCTACTCTGCCTCAGAGACCACCAGATGATCATGCTTAGGATAGTTCTGGCTTCAGAGGGTGGGACTACTAGGGCACATGCAGAGGGGCCATGATCTCCCATGGACCCTCCAACTTCCTGGGATCCCCATTAAGGATTGCTTAATGACCTACTGTAGTTTGCTTTCCAGAAGCATCCTTGGCAGACCAAATTGCTTTGGTCTTTCAAGCAGGGAGGGATCCAGAAGTGTCTGCCTGGGAGTGAGAATCCTTACTTACTTTGTCCTTTTTGTAAGGACTACATCAAGATAATGCATATGAAGCTCTTTGCATACTCCAATAAATAGACTCCAATAAATACTGGACAAATATACATATTCTTTGTCTGGTGCAAAATGAACGTACGTGGCTTTCTGCACTCTTTCAAAAAACTTGGTGGAAGCTGTTCCTGAAAGCGAATGCATCTGTTGGTTTTCTCCCAAATTGTTTGTCAGTGTGCTTGCTGATCTCTTTGCAAACCCCTGTGAGACCTATTTGATTTATTTGATTAGTAGCAAGCAACCCGTAGGATGGAAGTTATATCTGATAGTTACAGTAGTCGTGTCGGTGCAACTGAAGAGACTGTTTTATTTTGTTCCGCATTCTTCCGGCTCCATCGATATCAATGGTACGTGTCAGGCCAGGAACTGATTGCATTAGTAGTTCTGAAATCTTGTCATTATACAGCCTGATACCAAACTGCAGCAAAACTCATAGAGTTTCATGATGCTGTTTTGTGGATTCATACTCACCCAGGCAGATACAGTCAAATCTTCCGTCTTGATTTTGGTCAAGTCTTCTGTATGACTTCCTAAGGATGTCTGTTGAGATACAGGGCCTGATCCTATCTGGACCTTGGATTGCTGGAACTAGGATTCCAGCCCTTTATAGTAGCATGAAAGCCAGGCTGCTGTTGCATGTTTATGGGCTGTTTCCACAAATGGGCAGTGGTGCAACACGTACAACAGTGGCTCCTGGGGGCTCCACTGTTTCTAGTAAGTTGGTGTTTGGGGGTGTTGTAGTCGGGGATCTGGATGATAGGCAAAGTTTTGTGGCAGGGAGGGCAGGGGGAAATTCATGGGAGGGAAGAGGCGAATCCTGGCAGCAGTGACATGCACCAGGATCCTGTCCTCTCTTTTTGAACCCAGTACATAACTGGTGTAGGTCTGAGGAGGCCCATAGGCCACCAGAAGGTGTACGGAGAGGTAAAGGATAAATATTTTTCCTTTCTGATCCCGGGCCTCCTGATTGCCCCTCTAACTTTGAATACAGTGCATGTCCCATTGGCGTGGCTGCATCATCGTCAGTGGTGTGGGGTGGGATTGGGCTGTAACACTGGTGGAACAAGCTTTCCACCAGTGTTAGCTATACAGCCGGTGCAGGTTCAAATTGACCCATAGTGGCTGCTGGGTTTACTACCCTGGCTGGTACAAGGGGACAAATGTCCCTTTATCTTGAGGAGATCTCCAGCAGCCGAAATCTCCCCACAAGATGCAATATGGCCTGTGCCAGAACAGCTGCATGGTCACGTGGGAATTTATGCTGGATAGGGCTGTTTGGTTCATAAGTTTCAAGTCCCACACGTGGCATTAGAACATGGCCCTCTTGGTCAGCTACTGACAGCTACTTATAATGCCTGACTTAAACCCCCTGGGAGGATTAGACCTAGCCAGCAACTGGCAGCCACTGTCTGACTGGTCTCCCTTCCCTTACCTTTGTGGTTGATGTTGTGAATGTGGACCTGCAACAGCAACAAAGGCATTTGAGCCAGCACCACTGGCTGCTGTTCACTTTGATTCTTCTTCTACAGAGTTTAGAATAGCTGTTTGTGCTGCTGCTGACTCACCACAACTAGAAGTGAAGGTAAAAAAAAAAAATATGCATCTGGCACAATATTATTATTAATATTATTATGTATCAAGAATTTCAATATCCACCACCAATGTAAGGGGAAGTCCAAGAGTCCAGAAGGAGATGGCCCAAGAAAGTACCATACCAATGGTGCCCTTCAAACCTGGAGCCAGCCCTGCACATCACCCACTCATGACAAATTATGCATGGGAAGGATAAAGTGAATAGAGAGATGCTCTTTACACTCTCACATAACACCAGAACCAGGGGGCATCCACTAAAATTGAGTGTTGGATGAGTTAGGACAGACAAAAGAAAATATTTCTTTACTCGGCATGTGGTTGATCTGTGGAACTCCTTGCCACAGGATCGGTGACAACATCTGGACTGGATGCCTTTAAAAGGGGATTGGACAAGTTTCTGGAGGAAAAATCCATTACGGGTTACAAGTCATAATGTGTATGTTTTTAGATTTTAGATTTTAAAATCCTGATTTTAGAAATGGGCTATGTCAGAAGGCCAGATGCAAGGGAGGGCACCAGGATGATGTCTCTTGTTATCTGGTGTGCTCCCTGGGGCATTTGGTGGGCCACTGTGAGATACAGGAAGCTGGACTAGATGGGCCTATGGCCTGATCCATTGGGGCTGTTCTTATGTTCTTATGACTTCAGAAACAGCATCATAGAAAGAAGAATGTGGGTACTTGGTTACAATTACAGTAAAACATTCAGTGTTTGCTTGCACAAATATTAAGGATGAAAGCCTGTATTTCTGGGAAGGGGAAGCGCTTGTGTATGGGAAGTGCATGAAGATTAACTACACTGTAGGAAGGGGAAATGATATGAAATGTGACAGCTTCTCCCAGAGCATATGGATTGCATTTTTGGTGATTCGTGCAATGGGAGCATCTTGGCATCTTGGAGAAATCAATATAGCTTCATGCAGTAACCTGTAGTGTATTGCCTTCCTCTCTAAAGCAAACCTTTTCAAAAGCCTT
Source organism: Tiliqua scincoides (assembly GCF_035046505.1). Taxonomy (NCBI): domain Eukaryota; kingdom Metazoa; phylum Chordata; class Lepidosauria; order Squamata; family Scincidae; genus Tiliqua; species Tiliqua scincoides. Next base: position 38,680,224 of record NC_089821.1, read on the forward strand.
AGACCTGGATAAATTCATTTCCACTCTCATACTTCTGCAGTGTTCACGAAGGAAGACTCTGGAATGTGGAGATGATTGTCAAGTTTGATTTTCTTTGCAAAAGAAAAAAAAGTAATGGGTTTATTGCTAAAAGCCAGAAGCCACTTAAGAAATAGAAGGAGAGTCTTGTTTAATTTTAAGATTTTGTCGCTAGAGAAGAAAAAGTTATTATAGCTACAATCAAGATAACGGTGTGTTAGGTTCCAGGCAAGTAGCAAGGTTTTAGCTCCATGTTCCACGAAGAGCCATCATCCAGACCACAAGGCAATTCATGCTTAAATATCAAGGACCTTTCAAAAATAGTTTGTGATACTGTAAGAGAATCAGCCAGTCCAAGGAAATGAATCCTATTGGGTGTGTTCAAGTCCTTAGGAGAGCAATTCTTTGGATTGTGTCCAATACATTTCAGCTAAGAGCTCTTGAGGGGGGAAAGATTCCTGAATGAACAATTCAGAAGTCCTTGCTTGTGTAACATTTCCTATATCCATTAAGAAGCAATTCAATAAATGTTGTTTTCCACCCCTCCCTTCTTAGATACTCTGTATTATTCGCTTTAGAAAATTCAGAGTAGAGCTTGGCAGGCAAAGCTACAAAGAGCACAGTTCAATGAACTCTGTAACGTATCAATTTAGAAAACGGAAAACATCACTTGCATTTTGGCTGTTCACTTCTAAATGTAAGGCCATTGGAGTAGAGGAGAGGCAGCTGCCATTGAATGTATATGAAAAAAGTCTTTGAAATGGTCAAATGGCCTTGCATTTTACCATGGCCTTTATTATGCAAATACAAGGACACAATAAAAATAGATGCATTTTTTTCAGGCTACTGTGCTTAAGTGACTAATAGAAAAGCATGAGCCAACTTGGGCCTACTTGAAGAGAAAAAAAACCTATTTGTACATAATAAATGATTTGTACATAGTAGAATGATTGCTACTGCCAGATGGAACATTTTCCAGTTAATATGCCCCTTCTCAAGGCTTTTGGTTGGTACAAACTTTGTTTGATTGTTATTGGGCTACTCACTTATTTCAGAGTGAAATAAGTGGGCTACTCACTTATTTCAGTGTTTCAGAGTAGTGGTATGTGCAGATTCTGATCACAAGTCTGCACATGAAAACTCAGTGCAACTCTCTTCAGTGTTGTATGTTCAAAATATGGGTGTATGGGTTCAAACCCATTTGCTGAAGACAGATTCTGTGTCCTCATCAAAGCCTAAGACAGTCCAAGAGGTAGAATAGAAATAAAATAAGATGGGCCACACAGCAGAGGTAACAGAGTTTTGCAAGGTAGAAATGCACACATCTCCATCCTGAGATTCTACCTTGGGAAGCTATTCCTACTCAGAAATAAGACGATCTTCAAATATATGATCCAGAAGAAGGTACTTGAGTATGGACAGGTAGGCTAGGGCACAGCAATCATGAATAGGGTTATGGCACTTAAAAAAGTCCCTAGAGGGAAAAAGAAGAAGAAAACGCATGTGTCATTCAGCAGTTGAGCTGCTGGGTAAATGCCCCGAGTGCTGAGTCTACATGCCTTTAGGACTGTGCGGAAAACCTTACTGAGGCTCCTGACGGTTGGAAACTGTACTTCTGGTTTTATGGAAATATGGTTTAAGACTGCAGGGAAGCCTCAGAAGGCTTCCCCAGTTGGTCTAAAGGTTGTGAAAGGCTCCATTGCACTGGAAAGTTAGGGAGCAGCTTTGCTCACGGGGGAGTGGCATCTTGCAGGGGTAGCATCACGGACCTTTGCCCCAGGAGTGGGGAGAAGTACGTCCACCACTGGTGTCATTTTAGTCAACTTGTGGAAACAAATCCTAGATTTGTATGGATACTTCTCTGAAAACATATATCATTTTTAAGATTAGAGAAGATTCTCTGGCATATGGATTTTTCTGTTAAGCTGTTCCAAAGTTATTTGATGAATCATTCGTTATGATTCAAAAGTTTCCTGAGTCAAAAGAAGTTTGAATAAGTAATAACTAATAATAAATAGTTTGACATTATGGAGAAACTATGGGTGTTCTTAAAAAAGCAAACCTTTTGAATAAATATTTTGTCTTAAAGCCCTCGAGAGTCAAAAGTTTTGCTTAGGTCTTTGAAACAACTGAAACAGTCACAAATAATGTGAGTAATGAAATAGCTTGACTCCTTTTTTTTTAATTGCTAGAAGGCTTTTTGGCACTACCCTGCCAAGTTCTCTACCAAGGTTATTTTGGAGTGTAGTTGTTGCTCTTTTTATCTGGGGAGCAAGCAAAGTCAATTAAAGCATTCATCATGCCCCTGGCTCTCTAAAAGTCAATGATCCATTTTAAACAGATGAAATTTAGTGTGCCATGACAGTTTCTTTGAAGAGTTATGTAAATGTAAAGTAGTGTCTATTGTAACCATGAAGAAAAGATACTGTCGTTATTCTTTGAAGAATATTCAATAAATTAGTGTATTAGTTTAAACATAGTGTGAATGTACTAGATAATAACTGCCCATAATTAGGTGAACAGGGTGGCTTATTTCTCCTGCAAAGAAACAACTGATAAGTCATTTTAAATTAATAACTGTTTTGGCTCCCATATGTTAACCCCTGCTAACTGGGTAAGAGGCACTTTTTCAAGTGGGTGGTCCTCTTTTATTTAGCAGGGGGAGAGTAATTGGCCCACCTCACCCCAGCACTGTCTGTTCTAGTGGCTGTCTGCTGGTATTCCTTTGCATCTTTTCAGATTGTGAGCCCTTTTGGGACAGGGAGCCAGTAGATATTTGATTTTCTCTGTAAACCGCTTTGTGAACTTTTTGTTGAAAAGCGGTATATAAATACTGTTGTTGTTGTTGTTGTATACTTCTTACCTGCAATATTGTAGTCTGATTATTGCATTTCATTACTTAAAAAATACACATAGTAGAGATGCACATGCATTTCTACATTTATGAAACTGAGTCAAGCTTTTGTGCATGTTCCAAATGAATGTCCTGAATATGTGCCTTTGAAAACGATTAAACCATTTCTGCCCACTGTTGCATAACATATCAGGGATCAAATGTGTACACCTGTGGGCTGGGCAGAAATGGGTTAATTCAATCTCTTGCAAAGGCTCACAAAAAATTGGGGGAAAAACATTTGAATGAAAAAATATCTTTGCAAGTGGTTTATTCATCTGCAAAAGTTCAAACTTTTGTGACCAAATTTGTACCCTTCTTGAGTCTGCTCATAAACATTTGAGCAAGGGACTTCAGTATCTTAAGGCCCAATCCTAACGAAATCCAGCCTGCTGACGCAGCTGTGCCAATGAAATGCGCACTGCATCAATGGGAGGGCAGTCTAGAGTTCTCTTTATGGTAAGGCTCTGCTACGCCAATGGGTCTCCTTGAATTTGCACCAACTACTTTGCTGGTGCAGAAATGAGGAGAGTAACAGAGAGGAAATGAAGTTAGGATACCAAGGCACATGAGTACCACCAAAAACTGCCTACTGCCCCCCCCTGCCACCAACCTGCTGGTGCTGGTGATGGGAGGCCTATGCATGCGGCCCCCAGCCGTAGCTGCCAGCCATGAAATATCTCTTTTAAAGTGTCTTGATAGCTATTTGTATTGCTTGTAGTTATAGTTGTTATGAATGTGTTGAGCTACCTGATCATGATTGAAGAAACATCTTAGATATTGATTGTCTCTTCCTGTTCTGGAAGTGTTGCAAGGTATTAAAAAGCAAGACTCGGTACTCAAGGGTGATCATTTGCAAGCTTTATTTCGTTGCCAGCAACGGGCATCTCATGGGAGTAATGTCCAAAGCACTGAAAGCAAGTATCAATGTTAACCAGACTCTTTATAACATTCTGGGTTCTTTGTTTGAAGATTTGAACTTCCCATTGGCTGAAGTTTGACATCATAGATGGGGCTAATTCTTAATAGGCTGTAGATAGCCTTAGAGACACTTGATAGGTGAGCTTCAAGTTACAGGTTTCCAAATAAGGTAAAATTAAACAATTAAACATATTGTATTACAAAGTTTTCAAGAACCAGCAGGGGATGCTATAACATTATTTTATCCAGGACTACCCCTCTTGGCAGAACTTCAAACCCATTTCTTGGCATACATTCCCTTCAGACTCTTAGGATGGCCTTGCTTGAGCCACCTGTCTTATCTCTCCTGCATTCCTTCTCCTGGCTTTAGCAAAACACTGTGGGGCCATCTGCCAACCTCTGTGAGGCAAAGTCCTTTAAACTTCCTTTAACTGTGTCACTAAAATTATTTCTATATGGCTATTGTGACCAGTTACCTATTAACTGGTATAGTGGTGTGTATCTTTGCCAAGAAGTGACCTCTTCCCTTTTAGTGGTTGCCTAGCACCCTCTAAAGCAGGGGTGCCCAAACCCCGGCCCTGGGGCCACTTGCGGCCCTCGAGGCCTCTCAATGCGGCCCTCAGGGAGCTCCCAGTCTCCAATGAGCCTCTGGCCCTCTGGAGGTTTGTTGGAGCCCACACTGGCCCGACGCAACTGCTCTCAGCTTGAGGGAAACTGTTTGACCTCTTGCGTGAGCTGTGGGATGAGGGCTCCCTTTACTGCTTGTTGTTTCACGTCTGTGATGCAGTAGCAGCAGCAAAGAAAAGGCCAGCCTTGCTTTGTGCAAGGCCTTTCATAGACCTTGAGCTATTGCAAGACCTTCATTCATTCATATAAGTTCCATCTCTAATATATTCATTTATGTAAACTTATGTAAATTTATTCAAATTTTAAATATAAATTAATTCTTTTCCCCCCCCCGGCCCCCGACACAATGTCTGAGAGACGATGTGGCCCTCCTGCCAAAAACTTTGGACACCCCTGCTCTAAAGTATAAGGCTTCAGTCAACTTCTTATGATTTTCTTAAACTTTTCAAGTAACTTTTGGTCCCCTATGGTTTGCCTCTAATTCTATTGCAATTCAGACAAAGAGACTAAAAGCAGAAGTTTTCTGATTCTCAAGAAGGCTCTTGTTTATTCAATTAAAATGTGTACTGTCTTCTAAATTTGTCTCTTGCAGGTGTCTGTGGTTAGCTAGACGCTATATTAGTTTGCCAAGAAGCATTGCCAACTGATAAGCCAGCAGCTAAAACTTACTTCTAATGACTACAATTGTTGCATATATGTGTTTTCTCAGCATTGTGATGTCCTTGGCAAGATGATGAAGCCTATCTATCTTTGCCTTAGATACGACTCCCTTTTCCAAATTCCAAAGTGTATAACACAGCCTTTGAAGCCCCAAGGTCTCAGCTTCTGTGAAACTAGCAAAACAGCTTTCTAAAATGAGTCTTTCAAGCAGCTTTTCTGTGAGACTAACTATGATTTTTCTAAATAAAAACAGCCTTTCTATTCTGTATGCCTTTATGCTTTAGCAATGTGGCTTTTAAGCTTTTGCCCCAATGGCATATTACCCTGGTTATTCTGTCTCCTTCCATCAGAAGTGTTGGCAAGCCAGTGTGTTTTTGAGCATATTTATTTGCTAACATAGGCCACAAATGTTTGTGTTGATCTAAATGCAAGTTCAGAGGTGAAATTTATTTTTTTGGCAATAACAACCAGTGATGTATTTTTTTATTAGTTCAGTAAACCGTGTCTTGGGTTTATCCATTAGAGGATACAAAAGATGGCATTTTCAGCTGTGTTCCTGATATTTTGATTTACTTTCTCTTGACCTGGAGTTCTGCTACATTGGTTCCTAACTGAAGCATGCAAACCTAGTCCAGTTGACTGAGTTTGTGGATTATGTACATACCTAATTATGATATCTGAGTCTGTTTTCCTCTGGCCTCATTTATGCTTCTCAGGACTTGATTTCTCACTACTTTTTGATCTTTTCTACCTGAAGGGAGTGCATTTCTATTTTTAATTTTGCTACTTTATCAAACTTTATTAAAGATATACATTCCGCAGGAAAGCAAGCAATATTCAATAAACCTACCTCAGGGGATATAAGACTCTGATGCTTTTTAATCCAATTGGGGGCACAGGGATTTGCACAGTCTAAAATTAATGGTCCACTCTTACTGTAGTGTTGCACCAGCACATCAAGTACTGTGCTGTTGCTAGCCATTGTAAACATGCCATAAAGCACTTTTCTGTTGACTTGCAAGTAGGCAGTGTTGGTGGGAAGGCCTGTGCCATCCCACTGGTGCTGAATCCAGCCTGATGGCCAGCAGGCCAAGTAAGTGCTGTGTCTGGCAGTGCAGGGGTGGGAGAGGGAGGGAGGAACAGAGAAAGGGAGAGGATTTGGGGGGCAGGGAAGAGCAGGGAGGGTGCGGTTCAAGCCCAGAATGGAGTAGGGATGATGGAGAAGGCCTCTGCTGTTTTCTAACCCTCTTCCCAGGCCTGAAAGCTTTATATGTGGCTACTTGGACTTGCGCCAGCAATTTTGCTGGTGCAGATCCAGTAGCCCCATTGGGCAGGCCGGGCTCAACACAGGATAAGGGAACAAGTGTTCTCTTAGCCTAAAGAGTCCTCTGGTCTGCTGACTTTCAGTGCTGGATAGAATGTGGTCCATGCTGCCCCGCTGTGCCGGCACTGAATACGATTGGGCTGCCCGTTACCCAAGTCTTGGTTGCTCATGCATTTCTCCTAGCAGAAGTAATGGCAGTAGGTATTCAGCTCCCAAAAAAAGGAAATGCCTCCTTAAAAAGGTGGTCCATGTTATGAGGTTTTCCAGCAGCTGCTAGTACTATTTGATAATGGTGAGATCTCCTTTCATCCACCATTCTACTAATCTTGGACAAGAATCATTCCCCATCCCTTATCTAAACATGTGATTTTTAGGATGATCTCTGAATCCTCCTGATTGCCCCCAGAACATCACATCTGCTTGCGCCCAAGCAGTACAGGTGCAGGGGTTGCTACGGAACTTGGAGCAAAGCCCTGCTTTGGGTCTAAACTTATGAGCAACACCTTCTCCCACTCCAGTTGGCAGATTGGGAGAAACTTTGCCAGTATCAACTTACCTACTTTCTGTTTTCCCCACTGGCAATGGGGGAATGCTCTGGAGGACACTTACATTTGTAGATGGGGTGTCAAGCACAGCAACCGCACAAATTTCTTGGTCTTTCCAGGACAGAACTCAGGGGGTCAGCCTCGCAGGGTCGACATTCTGATGAGCATGAATCTTCAACAGTTGCCTGATCTCTGACCCTGCAATCTCAGTGCTGCTAACATTGCAATGTTATATTTTTAAACAATCATTCTTCTATATGCTTTAAAGTTCAGCTTGCTTAAAAAAAATCTATCTGTAACATTAAAAAAAATCAAATAACAGAGGTGTTATCTGTATTCCTCAAGCAAGCTTTAAAAAAATAGGGAGCATTTTGAAATTTCTGTTCTTATTTTGTCATTATATATAATACATTCTTGTAAGCAAGGTTACCAATGCCAAAGATTGTATTGTAGGAGTTTTAAACTATCTTTTTTGTCACTGGGTATGCGCTACCTGCACAGATCATAAAAGTTTAATTTAAACACTATGAACTTATTGGGAACACCCACATTCAATCATGTACGCATGGTTTCCTTCCAACATTGCTTTAGCAGTGTACAAAAGTGACACCTCTTGGTGTGACACCACAGTAGTGAGCTTCCTTCTTAAACCACTCCAGTAATGTGCAATTTGAAAGTCAGCAATAGGAGTACTTTCCAATGCCACCATTGCTGATCAGCAGTCTGGGTAATACTGGCATGAGAAGGAGCTGTGGAGTGAACTCCTTCCACTTGACACTGGGCTTCAGATTTCCCAGGAAAGCTCAACAAAATCTCATTCTGCATCAGCTGCAACACCTTAATGAAATGTTGGAAATGATCAAGGGCCCACAGTATGCCCTATAAAATGTCATAAACGAACCTTCCAGTGGTTCTCTAACTGTTCATCATGATACCCCAGGGTGCCACGGTGAACACACAGGAGTGCCATGGGATGTCCCCAGTGGCCTCTGCCCTGTGATAGCTGCCATCTTGATAGCCGCCATCTTGGCCAGGCCAAGATTGTGCGTTTCTTGCAAGATCTTGCTTGATTGTCATACAATTTCACACGAGATCTTGGGAGAATGCTGGTGGCTGTCTCATCCTCCCACGGCGTGGCACCCCTTGTTACAGGGTGCATTGAAAAGGGGCACTGTAACCAGGGTAAGCTTGGGAACCACTGCTTTATTTGAACACATACTTGCTAATTTCATAACGTGTAGGGCCATTTCTTTTCTGAGACCATTTCTTCTGGTGTTTTGAGCCAGTCAAAAGTTTGAACAAATGAGATATAATCTCAGAGACATTTTGTAGTACAGGTGACAGATGGACAATGAAGAACTAGCAAAGCATAAAGCAAATCATAAAGCATATTACATAAGAATTTGCAACTTGTATATGATTTATGAAATCAGCCTTCATAGGATTTTTTTTAAAAGAAAAGCCTTTCAGCTGTGAAGTTGCAAAATGAATGCTAGGAGTAATTTCATCCAAGTATCAAGTAACATATATTTTTATTAGATGTTTCATCAATAGTTCTCATTGCGCTCCTCATGGTATGCTGCCCTCATTGGGAAAGTAACCTTTTAACTCATCATAGGATAAGGAAATAAGATCAATGAGTCAGTTGTTTTTGTTTTTTTTTCCCCCCTAGAAAATGTCAATACATGCTGCACTTTTGACCTATTCTGAATTTCCCACAAACATTACTAGGATTCTTGTAATTAGTGCTCGGACTATCAAATCAATGGCATCAATCAACAAAATGATTATAACATCAACTCATCATTAGATGTATATGGAATTATAGAGTGGAACATCTGTTTGAGTGTCACCTTGCGGTTCAATCTCACAGATGGTGCCGAACTGCTTACAAAACACAAGAACCCAGGAATTGCTCCATGGGGGCAAAAGTATGATACAACTGTTTATTGTGAAACTCTAGCAGGAAATTAGGCTGTGAACTTTGCCATTGGAAGCACTAATAGTAGTGATTTGTTTACAGCATCCTCCCAGGAACTCAACGCTGACAACATTCAGACTTCGGCACTAACATTCAGGTTTCTGAATGGCTAGGTTTTCTAAAGTTTTCAGTGGTTGGGGAGCAGGGAGGATGGAAGCAAGGGGAAGCGCATGTTATTGTTTTAGGCGTGTGGACTTAGTTTAGCCTAATCCTATGCTATCTCCATGCTGATACAGCAGTGCCAAAATGGCGACCCCTGCATCTTATGTTGGAGAAGGGGTTGCCGAGGTGCTCTGGGTAAGGGAGCAATTGTTCCCTTACCTGGGGGTAAGCCTCTGTGGTGTGTCTACTCAGACCTGCATTAGCTAAACTGCTGCTTCCGAACCCATCCCCTTCCTGGATCCAATTCGCATCTCCCCCACCTATTCCTATCCAATTTATCCCCTTGTTAACCAAAAAAGGTGCATGCTGCATGCTGATGGTACTTGGACAGCCTGAAGGAGGCAAGTACAAATATTTTTCTACTTACCTCCAAGTAAACTGCATGGTGGCAATCTATCTCCTTGTAGATATGTTTTCCTCTTTTAAGGGGTGGGGAGGTCCAAAAGGACGGGATATTTTGAGAACAAAACGGTTAGTATTATAATGCGGTTGTACAAATCGATGGTAAGGCCACACCTGGAGTATTGTGTCCAGTTCTGGTCGCCGCATCTCAAAAAAGACATAGTGGAAATGGAAAAGGTGCAAAAGAGAGCGACTAAGATGATTACGGGGCTGGGGCACCTTCCTTATGAGGAAAGGCTACGGCGTTTGGGCCTCTTCAGTCTAGAAAAGAGACGCTTGAGGGGGGACATGATTGAGACATACAAAATTATGCAGGGGATGGACAGAGTGGATAGGGAGATGCTCTTTACGCTCTCACATAATACCAGAACCAGGGGACATCCACTAAAATTGAGTGTTGGGCGGGTTAGGACAGACAAAAGAAAATATTTCTTTACTCAGCGCGTGGTCGGTCTGTGGAACTCCTTGCCACAGGATGTGGTGCTGGCGTCTAGCCTAGACGCCTTTAAAAGGGGATTGGACGAGTTTCTGGAGGAAAAATCCATTATGGGGTACAAGCCATGATGTGTATGCGCAACCTCCTGATTTTAGGAATGGGTTAAGTCAGAATGCCAGATGTAGGGGAGAGCACCAGGATGAGGTCTCTTGTTATCTGGTGTGCTCCCTGGGGCATTTGGTGGGCCGCTGTGAGATACAGGAAGCTAGATGGGCCTATGGCCTGATCCAGTGGGGCTGTTCTTATGTTCTTATGTTCTTATGATATGATCCGACATACACCACTGCCACTGGATTCACCCCCTTCTGCCTCCTATCCACCATGGTTCCTTCCCTCTCCCCACTCAGAAACACCCCTGATCCTCCAATTCCCTCCCCATCCTACCCACTGCTTGCCTCTACCAGTGACCTCACACTAGTGCACACAGAGGCCTCACCGCAAGCCTGTGCACATAGCCACCAGTGACTGCTCTGGTGGTCTTGTTGCTCTCGCTGGCTGCACTGGGTGCCACCCCATCCCACTTCTGATACTCCTCCAACTATCCCCCTTTCTGCCCCATTCTGCCTTCTCCCACCCTATTCTGCTCACCCCACCACTTCACCATTGTTGGCAAGCACTCCTGTGCCCTCTGTCGCACACAAGGCCACTCTGGCCTTTCCAGTGGAAGCAAACAGTTTTGTGTGCTATCACTTTCTGAAGCATATGGTTCCACTGCCAAACATTTTATACCATCAGGAAGTTATTTGTCGCAAGAATACGTGGGCCTGGATAGGAAACCTACTGCCAGCTCCTCATATGGTGCCAGTGGCATAGCTAATGAACGTGTACCTGGGGCCAAGCTCAAAACGATGCCCCAGAAGTGATGTCATGCCCAAGCTTTAAAAAAGTGAAAATGGGGGAAAATCTGCCTCCTTCCCCCAGCAGCTTGCCACCCACTTGGTCTGCCACCTTCCCCCAGGCTGCCCCCATATTATCATAATAATACCTAATTGGCTCATGGAACAGTCTCACTGGTTTTTTAAGAAAATCCAGTTTTTGTGACATAACACAGTTGTGTGTTTTTTTGGGTTATTTTGCTATAACTTGGGTTATTTTGCGATAACCTGGGTTATTTTTTGGGTTATTTTTTGGGTTATTTTGCTATAACTTTTAATAAAATAGAGATATTTTGATGCGGTTTGCTTCATTGCATTCTGCATTACATGCCGCATCAAATAGTGTGTAATACGATCGTATTATTCACAATTATGGAATGATTCATGATTATTTCACAATTTTAGTCACTAGTGTCAAGCTCTGGTTGTTGCCCCTCTAAAGCTTGTTACCCAGTGTGATTGCTACCCCCTGCACCCCCCTCAGCTATGCCACTGTATGCTGCCTTGAGTTGCATGATGAAAAAAGGCAATCAATGGAATAAATACCTGTAAACCCAACTGGCTCCTGGTAGTCAGTCTATGGAACCAATAATAGACCAATGATCTGACCTGAGATGATAATTCTTATGGGTGAAACTTCTTATATCCTTTGAAGTAGTTAAGCCTTCTTTTGGCTTTTTAAAGATATGCTACACAAATGGCAATTCTAGTGTTGTCACCATCACAATCTTTCATATTGATGTATTTATAGTGTTAAAGTCACTGAGACCATTGAGTAGGCATAAAACCGATTGAGGTGGAGGATTCAGTAGATATGCCAAGCTGGGAAAATGTTTGTCTGTGGTAGAATCGGATAGTCCTTTAGGGCAGTTTCCAATGGAGCATCTGCTCACATGAGTGTGCTTTAGATTGTAAGGGGCTTGACTTTGTCTGGATCATGCTCATAATTTATGTAAAGAGATCCTGTTTACACTGCAGGCTCTTTCTTGGGATAGATGAACCAGTTTAGTTCAGTAAGAGTGTCAGTGTTCCCATTCATTACCACTGGAGAGCCCAAGGCAATCGATTTGCAGAGTTCTGAAATACTGCAAAAATGTGATTCATTTCACTTTAATCTTTGTCCAACTCCAGGGTGGAAAATCTCCCAGGCTGGCAGGCTGTTTTTTAAACAGATTTTCTACTCAATTTCCTGGGCATCAAGGGGTCTGGGCAGTTTAAATAAGTGGGATGATTAATTTTCCAAACCAAACCTGTACTTTGAACCTTTTGAAATTTGAATATCTGGATTTGAGATGGTGTTGTGCCTTATCAAAATATTCTCAGCATGCTGATATCCATAGTTAAGGCGGACATGGCAAAAGTTCTGTGCTCATATTTTCTTACAGCCATTTGAGAGGTTTTTGCATGAAAGATTATGAACTAATTTAAGTAGTCCTGGTGGGGGAGGGACATCCATCACTGGATGGAGTATAAACTTAGAAGCAGAAAACAGGAATGGTTGTAAAGAGTGTGCTGAAGAGGTTCACAGTAGGGTAGTATTCAGGAGATTATTTTTTCCTCCCAAATCTCCAGTTGATTCCCATGCGCATTTGAAGAATGCAGGGATCAGAGCTATTTGGGAGGGCTAAGGTAGGATTGAAGTTGCATAGGAGGCCAGTAGCTTAGCTATTTATAGAGGCCCCGAGTTGGATTATAACAAGTATTCTTATTTTTTGTGGCAGACTCTTTAGGGAGAAAAATGAAGTTGCATAGGCACTGTTCCTCAGCTGAAGACACTTGTTTTGCTATCCTTGAACTGAACGCTCTGAAAAAAGAGACGTCTTTCCAGATAACTTCTGGACAAAATTAAATCACCATTCCATAAGTATGGGCAAAATGCGCACCGAGCTTTTACAATGCACTACAGGTGTGCGTCATTTGGGATACGCACACCTGAATGATTGGGATACGGTCTCCGATCCCTGTTATGTGAGTAGGTCATTAAGCGAATAGTCAGACCAATCTAGTGTCTTTGTTGTGTAAACAGACACTCCCTGCCAGACAATGGCTGGTTGCACAGGCTACTGGAGATAGATTGCCTCTTCTCTGCATTAGGAGCCTCTTTGTTGTGTACTCTGCTGCAGGCTATAGGAGATCTATCTGCCTCATTAAGAGCCTTTTTGTTGCACTTTGACCATTGTCATATATGCGGTCCGTCATTAAGCAGACGGTTGTTAAGCAATGCACACCTATACTAGACTCTGAAGCACACCTGCCCTGCTCATATGCACTGCACTCACCTGCACTGTGTGGTTCTATGCCTGGCAGATCGTAACACTGACGAGGGTCAGTGGAGTGTTGTGTGCTTCATTGGCAGCCATTTTACAGCAGTGGAAGTGCCTTCTGCTGTCTGTGCGTTGGCCCAGTCCTCAGTAGAATTGGGCCATTGGTGACCAAAATGTCCCACTGCTTTGGAACGCTGTCTTTCTGAAACTGGGATTTCAGCTTGTCATTTTCTTATAATCAAAAATTCACTGGAGGGTACTTTCTTTCTGACAAGGGAGGATGGAGCAGGCTGTGATGAACTGATTTCAACTTAAAGCTTCTTTGGGGAAGTGAGCCTTTGCAGCTTTTAGTCTTGGATGATGAAATGCTGCCAGACGAATCTGTGTCTCATGGCCTGCAATCCTTTGCTTGTTACTCTGTGCGCAAGGTCAGCTGGTATCAGTAGGGCTTCAACCCATAGAAGCATGCGAAAAATTGAGACCCAAATCTGACATTTCGCTGAGGCTTAGTGTGAAGGTGTCATTTGTCACATTTAAAGATAGTTTTCAAGGCAGGGGTGGAAAAATAAGAGCTGACAACTGGAAGTAAGCCAGAATCTGTCATTATTTGAACCAACCAATGCATTTGCCTTTCAAAGACAGTGACAGAATAAAGGCACACATGGGTCAGCAACTGTGTTGCGGAGGCAGCATAATCAAGCTCTTATGTTCTCTGTGCTTTTGGAAACTGGCATTTATTACCTATTTGGATGCCATGACTGTGATAGCTCTGAGCATGACCTTTCTTTTTTTTCTTGCCTGGATCACTTTTAGACTACTTCTTTCCTTCCTATGGTAAAACAAATGAGATTTTAAAATAATCCCATACTTTTCTTTTGCTGTGATTGTCATGTGCATCTGTCTTTTGGAATTTTATATTATATATTTATCTTTGATCTCATTCTGTTAGCTCATCCCATTGTGGTGTTTATTTGACAGCCAACTAAATCTCCTTATATAAACACTTCATTAAGATGAGTGTTGATTCAAGATGACAATACTACTCAAATTACGAAATAGAAGGTGACAGTATTTGAGGGGCTGCTATGTACTTGTCAGTTTGTTTTCTCAGAGGTAGCTCATATTCATCTCCATTGTCTACTTAGTAAGAAGGCAGAAAAGAGGCAACCTGCTCATAGATATATATTTCATGCGCTCCAGGATGAATCGTGTTACGTTTAAAAGGCTGAAAATCTTCTGCTGTCAGAGCACACAATTGTACCAACCTAGACTGACCCAGTTGCCTGAATCAGTATCGGGTAGCATTATTATTATTATTATTATTATTATTATTATTATTATTATTATTATTATTATTATTATTATTAACAGTATTTATATACCGCTTTTCAACTAAATGTTCACAAAGCAGTTTACAGAGAAATCAAATAACTAAATGGCTCCCTGTTCCAAAAGGGCTCACAATCTAAAAAGATGCAAAAGAATACCAGCAGGCAGCCACTAGAACAGACACTGCTGGGGTGAGGTGGGCCAGTTACTCTCCCCCTGCTAAAAAAAGGAGCACCCACTTGAAAAAGTGCCTCTTACCCAATTAGCAGGGGTCCATATGACATGCCTGACCATATGACATGCCATGTGTTTATGTTTTAATAACATACTTTCACTTATTAAAACATTCACTTTCAATGATAATGCTTGCAGAACACAGCAGAAAAAGATCTTCTTTTGTGAATGTTGCAATGAGGGTCTTCAGCATGTGCCAGCTGTCATAATGATGCATTGTTCACATGTTGTGCTATATGCAGGTAGGAAGGAAGCTGCAGTAGTCCAGGTCATATCATTGATTGTTGACACCAACTAGTAGAGGCACTGCAAAGTTTCAGACCCAGAATTTTATCTGGGGATGCTGGGATTGAACCTGGGATTATCTGCATGCAAAGCAGGTGCTGAGTCAATGAGCCCATTCTTTAAAATGTCTGAACCCAGCCGGGTACAGGTGGGACACATTTCTGTGTGCATTATTGTACATGGA
Organism: Tiliqua scincoides; assembly: GCF_035046505.1. Classification (NCBI taxonomy): domain Eukaryota; kingdom Metazoa; phylum Chordata; class Lepidosauria; order Squamata; family Scincidae; genus Tiliqua; species Tiliqua scincoides. The sequence continues at coordinate 38,695,424 of NC_089821.1, forward strand.
TTCGGTTTTACAGAACAACAATGCATGCACACTGTACACAGATTGTACCTGCGTTGAACTGAACACATGAATCACTTTATCCAGAAAAATAGCTATATCCAGACACCCAGGTACACATCGGCAGCCCAGTCCTAACCTGTGCTGGTACAGCCAGTCTGCATGGCCTGCACTGTATCCAGTGCAGGTTAGAAGGTGGCTGCAGGTCTCCTTGGAGTAAGGGGATATTTTTTCACTTACCCCAAGTAACGCACCAGTCTGCCCTATGGGACTTCTTGGATTTGTTCCGTAGCTGGTGCAAATCCAGGAAGCCTGGTGCAATGCCAGGAGGCCTGGGAGAGGGGTTGGGATACGATCCCATCCCCTCCTGGGCAAAATCTGTCCCCATTCTGCCTTCCCCCACCCATTCCTGCCTCCCTGCCACTCTCACCATGCCCCTGTGCCCCTCTGCACCTTACTTTTCTGCACTGGTGGCTGGGAGCTTCGAATTTGGCTTTGGAAGGGCAGTGCAGGCCTTCCCATCAGCACAGCCTACCATCTGGATGCAGCGAACATGCTTTATGGCACATTTGTGTCACTTCGACCCGCACAGCCGAAACCAGAGTTTGGATTGCGCTGACAGTTTACCTAAGAAGTGAGCTGCATAAGAGCTGATCTTGTAACCCAGTTGCATTGGAGAGGCTGACCTGTCAGGTCACATGGGGGAATTCTGGTTGGATCTATAGACCTTTGTGCCAGAAATCTGGCATATCAAGGACGTGTAGGAGTTTCAATATGGATGGATGTGTACGATGTTCAAATGAGATAGTACTTGTTCAGCTGATTGCAAAGTTACCTAGAGGACAGAATAGGTGTTCTTTTATGGGGATCCAAATAATTAAATAAACCTGGTAGAGCTAAGGGTGTTTGCTCCTTGACTTGTTTCATTAAACAAAAGCAATTTCCACAGACCCTTCTCAGCTTTCGATAAGATTTGTGAAATAATTAAAGCCGGATAAGCCAGATTGTGTTTTCCTCCCCCCCCCCCTCCAGTTTTTACTTTCAATTAGATTTCACATTGCTCTAATTGAAATTTTGCACACTTCTAAATAAATATTCAACCTTGCCAAAGGGCATCCATGCACAAGACACCAATTAATCATATAGGAGCAAAGGTTCCAGGATGGTCTCACTCCTATCCATGCATATCAAACACTGCCAAGATATTGTCTAGAAAGCAAATACATACATTACACACATTAAAAGATGTGTTTGATTTCAGAAACCTGGATGTCCAAATAGAGTCTACATTGCTGCAGTCTTATTTTCTTTCTGTTTATTGTCATTATATCTTTGCAGCATTCCAAAAGGATAAGAGACTATTTTGGATTATGTTCTGAGAAAAGAACAAGAAGGGATGGATTTGGTATCAGTTGCTGAACATGTAGGGTTATATTACGGCTATAGGTTATAGGGTTATAACCTATGACCGGGTTATGGGGTTATATATTAACGGCTAATATTATAATGCCGTTGTACAAATCGATGGTAAAGCCACAACTGGAGTATTGTGTCCGGTTCTGGTCGCCATGTCTCAAAAAAGACATCGTGGAAATGGAAAAGGTGCAAAAGAGAGCGACTAAGATGATTACTGGGCTGGGGCACCTTCCTTATGAGGAAAGGCTACGGCGTTTGGGCCTCTTCAGCCTAGAAAAGAGACGCCTGAGGGGGACACATGATTGAGACATACAAAATTATGCAGGGAATGGACAGAGTGGATAGAGAGATGCTCTTTACACTCTCACATAACACCAGAACCAGGGGACATCCACTAAAATTGAGTGTTGGGAGAGTTAGAACAGACAAAAGAAAATATTTCTTGACTCAGCGTGTGGTTGGTCTGTGGAACTCCTTGCCACAGGATGTGGTGATGGCGTCTGGCCTGGACACCTTGAAAAGGGGATTGGACAAGTTTCTGGAGGAAAAATCCATTATGGGGTACAAGCCATGATGTGTATGCGCAACCTCCTGATTTTAGGAATGGGTTAAGTCAGAATGCCAGATGTAGGGAAGGGCACCAGGATGAGGTCTCTTGTTATCTGGTGTGCTCCCTGGGGCATTTGGTGGGCCACTGTGAGATACAGGAAGCTGGACTAGATGGGCCTATGGCCTGATCCAGTGGGGCTGTTCTTATGTTAAGTTACCTTAATCACTTTAGATCTGAGGTGCTTATAAGGATATCGTAAAGAATCATAAAAATACATAAAAATCAACATAAAAATATTTTAAGGGAAATTTTTTCCCTTACCCAGTCAAGCCCCAGCCTGCCTTAGCAACTATTCAGAACTGCACCAGCTATTTAGGGCAGCCTATGTATGACTAATCAGGCCAGGGTTAGGATATGGCGAGCATGGCCCCCGCCAATCCTGCCCACCTCCTGGGCCTGGCCCTTCCCCTGTTCCTCCCCCACTGCAAAACACCCTCTCCCCACCCCCGGAATGCCCCACGCCACCCTCTCCCGCACCCTTTGCCAGCAGGTGCGAGTGTACCCCTCTAACAAGTTCAGGCCCCCAGAATAGGCCCCCATGCCTGCCCCGCCAATTCCCAATTTGGCGCAAACTTGCCTTACAGCACATTTGTGATACTCAGGAGCTGGCACAGGGGGCCTGCACAGGCTCAAGCAACTATTAGAATTGGGCTGCCTGATGTTTCTCCAATTCTAAAATTTATTCTGAATTTCAACATTTTTGCCATTTCAACTTTTTTGAAAATTTGGTGCCATCCCAATTCTTTATCCAGTTATCCTTGTGAGAGAAATGCTGTATTACTTCTCTGACATTCTCAGCTCTCTTGCTTTTTCAGATCGCTGACAATATTGCCAGTAGCCCATATTGCTTCCATTTATAGATCTCCTGAGAAAACACAAACCATGTAAAGACTCTGCTTCATTAGACTCTCATGCTGGTACTTGAGGCATGAGTTATCTTTGGTGCTCTCATCATGCTAGATTCACACACCTGACTGCCATGCAATCAAATACTTTTTGGGAACTTATTCTGTCGACAGTTGATTCTTGTGATCACCATTAAGATACGATGTCAGAGAGTACTGAAAAAGTACTTTTCAGTATCTGTTGAAAGTGGAAATGAGAGTCTTAAGGAATGCTGAAACATGTCGTTGACAGCTCACTAGGCCATTTGAAGGCGTCCTGAAGCTCTTCACTTCAATGTGTTTGCTTTAAAATTAAGTTGCTGATTTTGAGCACATCTCAAGAGCACAAATCATGTGGGCACTTCTGTTATTACTATATGGTTGTGATAGCAAGGGACTTGGCTTGGTTTTGTAAACTGCCCTAGGAATATTAAGGGCAGTATAAAAATGTGTTCAATAAAAGTTAAAATAAACTGTACACAGGATCAGTCCTCTGTGTGTGAACATCAGTCAGTCATCTTACAGTTGGTAGGGCTGAGACACGGGAGACAACTCAAGAATGTGACATAAAGCATGATGTGCTACTGTGCATTGTTTTCTATACGTAAGGTTATGTTACCCCATTTCCTATGTCTTACCTGGTAGGCTCCATAGACCCAAATCATTAATTGTCATGGGCGGTGAACTTGCAGTAGATGGTGAAAAAATTCAGGTGTAATGGAAAGTGCTGTATTAATTGTACCCTTTTGAACAAACATCAGGCACTTTTCAGGTAGAAAAAGCCATGTTCTTATTTAACATGGAGCCGATTAGAGTGCTTGCATCAAGTGGCGAGTTGGGGGAGGGGATCCATGAAATAACATGTGCTGCCTTGCATCACGCATCTGTCCTTCGCTGCCTCTGGCCTACCACTGATAGAGATGCTCCAGTCAGCACTCCAATTCATTTTTTGCTCGCTGAAAGTCAGCAGGAAGAGGATCCAGGCAGTAGCAGCCTTCCTGTCACCACCACCCCTCTATCCATCTCCCCACCCATCCCACTGCTTAGAAAAAAGCCAAGTGGGTCAAGTGATGAATAGGTGGAGCTACCTCCTCTCCTTCTCTCCCTTTCCCTTGTCCTGCTCTCAGCACAGCTTTGTCACTCCACTATTCATTTTTATTTGAAACAGGACCAATTTGGTAGAAGGAGGCTGTGCTGAGAGCAGCTCAAGGGAAGGGAAAAGTGACTCCGTCTTTCCAACTCCCAGATGGAAGGGGCGAAAGGAAGGAGGCAGGCTTGGCTGGGAGAGGGTATTCGCATCCTGGATGGTTATGTCCTGGTCAAATGCATCCCTGCCATTGGCATTCCTGGACACTCTTCTCTGGCTTTGTTTGTATCCCAGTCATTTGCATCCCACTGTAACTGGGGAACAAACCCTGTGACAAAAAAAAGGAGAAATCAAGGACCAGGCAACATCTGGATAAAGCAAGTCCTGCCTGGAGACAGGCTCTTAGGCCCCAGTGTCAGACCCCAGCTGGAACCAACTTTAATTAGTGCATACCAGGCCCAGGAGAACTGTGGAGGAGGCCGCTTCACAAGGCCCTCTGATATCGTACCAAGCTACCAAGTGGGCTTCAAGGCCAGCGTGATTAACAACCGGGTTCAGCTGTGAGTGACTCAAGTGGGGAAGGGGGAATCCACCATGAGTAAGAAGGCTTGTGGCACGTCCACCCCTAGAATGTTCGGCTGGAACCGAGTTCTGATTAGTGGATGGGTCAGGGAACCTGTAAAGGGGAGAGAGGGGGGTCTACATTGGGCTGACTTTGTCTCTGGCTGAGGGGGCCTGAGACCCGTGACCACCTTGGCAGGAGTGACCCAACTTGGCTGCAGCAAGATGGGTTAGATGACTTTGGTGAGTGATAGTTAGTGTTAGGAGGTAGTTGTTATTGTTTTAATAGACTGGGTGTTGTATTGTATTGGTGTGCTCTTTTTCTAAATTCCTAAACCTTAGACGGATGCAGTGCTGTCTGTATAACTTTGCTTCAAACCTTTATTCAATAAATCCTACTCTTTACAACTGACTGGATTATTGAGATTGGAGAAGTCACAGGGACTGGTTGAAGGAGGCAATCCAGTGTGTCTGGGGGTGGACCCTGGAGACCCCATAGTGGGAGTCTGCGCCACTGTTTAAGCTGAGCCCAAGGGGGTGTAGGCTGGAGTGTGACTCAGGGGAGGGTTCCCCAAAATTTGGCCTGGCTACCAGGAGTGGAAGCTTTGCGGTTTAAGAGCTATTTGGCAACTGGTCTGGGATAGACCTGCGGGTGCCAAGTAACCATAGGGGTTTATGGTCACTTGATCACCCTAAGGGTAATAAAAAGATTACCCATCTATAAAGGAGTGCGGTCTGTTTTCTTTCACAAACCCCACGTTATATATTCCAAGCCTCTTGTCTCACCCCAACTCTATATTTGCATTTTAAACATTAAAATGTCCATCTAATATAAAAATACATAAATTGGGACGAAAATGTACGATACGCAAAAGAACGGACACAAATGTCCAATACTGGAATGCATTTGACTGGGACACGGTTGTCCAGGACACAGTGGTCCTGTAATTGGCTTGGCTACCTCCATCTCCTTAGCCACTCAGGAGAGGGGCAGGCACTCATGTGATGCTTTTGTTGGGGGAGGAGGCAGCAATTCTAGGCTAACTCAGGTGATGCCTGAGTACTAAGAACATAAGAGCCCTGCTGGATCAGGCCAAAGGCCCATCTAGTCCAGCTTCCTCTATCTCACAGTGGCCCATTAAACAGTTCAGGGAGCACACAAGACAACGAGACCCAACCTGGTGCCCTCTCCTGCATCTGGCATTCTGAGGTAGCCTTCTTCTAAAATCAGGAGATTGTACATACACATCATGATATCCTGTGTTGTGGGATTCCTTGTCCTGTGTTGTGGGATTCTTTTCAGCTTGTACAGCCTGAGGATGTGGACAGACTCCTTTGGAGTGTGAGGCCATCTGCCTGCCTGCTCGACCCTTGCCCAGCTTGGTTGATAAGAGCTGCCCGGGGTGGGCTGGCTGAGTGGACAGGGAAGGTGGTCAACTCTTCCTTGATGGAGGGGACGTTACCACTCGCTTTGAAATGGGCGGTGGTTCGCCCCCTCCTGAAGAAGCACTCCCTGGATTCCACTGTGTTGGATAACTACCGGCCAGTCTCCAACATCCCGTTTCTGGGCAAGGTAATTGAGCGGGTGGTGGCGTCCCAACTCCAGAGGGTCTTGGATGAAGCGGATTATCTGGATCCTTTTCAATCTGGCTTCAGGCCGGGCTTTGGGACGGAAACCGCCTTGGTCGCCTTGGTGGATGACCTACGCCGGGGACTGGACAGGGGGAGTGCGTCCCTGTTGGTCCTGCTGGACCTCTCAGCGGCTTTCGATACTATCGACCATGGTATCCTTCTGGGCCGATTGGCCGAGTTGGGAGCTGGAGGCACTGTTTTGCGGTGGTTCCACTCCTACTTGGAGGGTCGGTCCCAGATGGTGGTGCTGGGGGATGCCTGTTCAACACCCTGGCCCTTGAGATGCGGGGTGCCACAGGGCTTAATTCTGTCCCCCATGCTATTTAACATCTACATGAAACCGCTGGGAGAGGTCATCCGGAGGTTTGGAGTGGGGTGCCATCAATATGCTGATGACACCCAGCTCTATCTCTCCTTTCCTCCAGACTCCAGGGTGGCGGTTGAGGGCCTGGAGCGCTGTCTGGAGGCAGTGAGGATCTGGATGGGGGCTAACAAGCTGAAATTAAATCCGGATAAGACAGAGGCTCTCCTGGTTCGGAAATCCTCGATGCAGGTGCTGGACTATCGGCTTGCGCTGAATGGGGTTGCACTCCCTCTGAAGGAGCAGGTCCGCAGCTTGGGGGTCCACGTGGACTCGCAGCTGCTCCTGGATTCCCAGGTGGCGGCTGTGGCAAGGGGGGCCTTCGCTCAGCTTTGGCTGGTGCGCCAGCTGCAGCCGTACTTGGATCGTGCAGACCTGGCCATGGTGATCCATGCCTCGGTGACATCGAGATTAGATTACTGTAACGCACTCTATGTGGGGCTGCCCTTGAAGACGGTTCGGAAACTGCAACTAGTGCAGAATGCGGCAGCCCGTGTGGTTACTGGAGGTAGGCAGTTCGACTCTGTCAGTCCGCTTCTCCAGTGGCTGCACTGGCTGCCCATTTGTTTCCGGGCCCAATTCAAGGTGCTGGTATTGACCTTTAAAGCCCTATACTGCTCTGGACCAGGGTATCTTAGAGATCGCCTGCTCCCGTACAATCCGGCTCGTCCTCTTAGGTCATCAGAGAAGGCCTTTTTACAAGTGCCGCTGCCTAGGGAGGTACGTGGGGCGGCTGCAAGAAATAGGGCCTTCTCAGTAGTGGCACCAACGCTATGGAACTCCCTTCCCCTTGACTTAAGAATGGCTCCCTCTCTTGAGACCTTTCGGCCTGAAGACCCTTCTGTTTAAACAGGCCTTCTGAGTTCTCGGCCTTTTAACATCTTTTTAACATCTTTTAATATTTTTTACAGGCCTGATTCTTTTATGACTTGCTGCTGCTCTATGCTCTTTTTACCTATTTTTTTTACTCTGACTGCTGTTTTTTTTATGATGTATTAATATGTTTTTATTTGTTTTTAAATTATGTTTTTAATATGTTGTAAGCCGCCTTGAGTCCCTTCGGGGAGAAAGGCGGGATAAAAATAAAGTGATGATGATGATGATGATGATGATGATGATGATGATGGACAACCCATGATGAACTTTTCCTCCAGAAATTTATCCAATCCCCTCTTAAAGGCATCTAGACCAGATGCCATCACCGCTTCCTGTGGCAAGGAGTTCCACAGACTAATTGCATGCTGGGTAAAGAAATATTTTTCTAACTTTCCCAACAATTTTAGTGGATGTCCTGGCTGGGCCTGACTGTATCACACAGTATTTGAGCTGTGCATAGAGAGGTGGTTTGCATGAACCATATCTCGTGTACAGTGATGTGCTAGCACACCAGTACTATGGATGTATGGGATATGTGCCTATACTTCCCCATGTGATAGAGGGAGTTGGCTAAGAGTATCATCTGAACTGGCCCAAATTAATCTCCCCTTCCTACATAGTGCTTCTTGTGGAAAGACTGAACATCGTAAATATTTGGTATTTGTAATACTGTTATCTGTATTACTTGTGTTATTTTTATATTATTATTTGCATTATTTGTAATACTGTTATTGGGTACTTGTAATACTGTTGAAAGTTAAAGAAATCAAAATTCTGTGATAAAAAGAGATTTGACAAGATAATCTAAGATTTCTTTTTCTTTCTCCCCTCTCTGTCTAAATATAAATGTGTAAACAAATCCAATATTGAAGGCTGTTTAACTGGATGTATTATACAATCCAAGGTAATAATTACCCAAAGTATTTTGAAAACTCTCCTTTTTATTAAAATGAGAAAACCAAAGTTGTTTCACCTATACTTTTAGAACATGGCTGTAACTCATTGTCCTATTTGCCACTTTGGTTTCCTGGACACAATCATTGTGCCTTTAACTGCTAAATGACAGACAGAAATAATTGGTAAAACTTTTTCCTCCCTTTAACTCCAGGTTGCAAAATGCCTCACTGGTTGATTTCTGCCTGTCACACAGATGTTAAAGACAATGAGCTTCTGTTCATTAGAAAAGGTGGCTTGAACTGCAGGAGGAACTTTTGACCTTCCCTGAAATCTGTCTCTAGAACGGGAGCTGGCAGCCATATGCTTGCTAGCTAATTGCACTCTTCTGAACTTGAACTAGCTTTGTAATAGTCAGTAATGTGACAGGAGAATATACTGTTATGCCTGGGTACAAACTTCTCACAGACCGCATAATATATATAAACTTGCATATCCCCAGAGTGGAATGAAATGCACTTGAAATGTGCAATGAGCATGCTCAGGTTGCTCTCTTATCAGTGTTGACACTGCTAACCACTAGGTGCTGTGCCCAATTGACCCCTTGCTCTTCCACCACCCCAACTTAAAACCCCACAATAGGGCTACTCAATTTTGCAGCAACTCTTGGGCTGCTGTAGCATCAAGAACCTCCATGTTGGGCCACGTAACCCGACATAGAGCTCAGGATCCGGTGGAGGTCTCACCCTGCTCCCTCCCCCTGGCATGCCTTCTGCCAGCCCTCTCCCCACCTGGAGTAGTGTATGCACAACAATGGTCTATTGGCACACTCTTTAGGGCTGTTGGTAGAGGCATCCTGTGCTGAAGGGAGAGTTACAGAGGCCTCCTCGATGTAAAGGAACATTTATTCCTTTACCTTGGGACTGCCTTGTGGCTGCACCAGCACTGGAAAGTTGGATAGGATTGGGCCCTAAGTTTTATGAACACAAAGGGCTTGCTTCTGAGTAAAATAAATAATACCATTTTCAAACACCACTATTAATGTTGGAATTAATTTGCTGACAGTACTCCTGGTGCATATTTCTGAAGTTGAGCTGGAACAAAACGTTGCACACATTCAAAATGTGTGCAACATTTTACAATTCTTTTGCAATTCTATTTCAGTTTAGATTTTTGATATTTTAGAAAGTTTGAAAGATCACTTCTTCAGTGTGACTTTGAAAGATATAAAACAAAACCCCCATATGGTTATATGGGCAGATATAACCATATTTCAACTCCTACTGATTTCAGTGGAACTAAAACATATTTATCTTTGACTAGATTGTGCTTTAAGTTTTCATGGTAAAATTTAAGATGATGGCTCATGTTGAGAATCAACTCATCAGATTTATTACCTCTGCAGCTTGTTCTTTTTTTAATTGTTTTTGAACCTAAATCTAGTATTATCCATAAGTGCATTGTTTGAAAAAGGAATATTAGAGAACGGATGCATACGACTTCCATCATTACCTTCCTTCTAGTTGGAAGGGAGAACCCCTTGGAAGGAGCCAAGGACAGGAGAAGGAGGTAGGGCAGATCTCATCTGACCAGCCTGAAGAATAGTAGATAAGATGGCAAGAAGACTGGATTCTCCCTGCTTGGTCTGGAGAAGAGGAAAAGGAACCATCACAGACAGATTCCCATCCCATCAGGCTGGAAGAGAGGTGGCTGAATCACGCCCATTCAGCCAGGAGGAGTGAAGGCATCAGTGGGATGCTGGTGACATCCTACCCATCCTGCCTCCTCCAGTTCTTCTGCCACAGAAGTTTTTGAGGTCCCTCAACTACTATTTATGGATTTATTAGCAGTTTTATACAGTATACTAAATTTCTTCAGGTAACAAAACTTGGTGCCAAGGCAGTTTACAATGCATGAAATATACATAGTAAAATATCAGAATTTAAAACCATATTAGCCATAAAAAGCCTTAAAAAAATCAGACATAAACCATAAAAGCATAAAAAAATCAGATAAAAGCTCCAGCAGTCTCCCTGCAGTATTCCCACCCCCACTCACTGATCCAGTCATCTCCTATCCACCACCAAAAACTATTTAAAATAAAAAGGTCAAACCCTATTGGAAAGTGTTCAAGGAGGGGAGTGGATCATGATTTGCCCAGGAGGGAATTCCATATTTGGAATGATGGTGGGAACCACCACTGAGAAGATCTTTCCCTGTTGTATTTTTCCTTCCTCCTTGGTTTTCACTCACCCACCCTGTTTTCAAATAGAGAAGCGGAAGGGCCAGAAGAAGGAATTTGGGGAAAAGCACTGCCTCACTTCCAAAAAAGGAAGTTTTTGGTGCTTCTCCCAACTTCCTTGTTTCTTGAAAGGAAGATGGTAAAGCAACGATGCAATGGAAAAGTGAGGTACTTTTGAAGGGGCCAATGCACACAACCTGCACCCATCATCTGCTGGGGGCAGACCATGTCACCACTCCTCACCACTGGGCTGTCCCTGCCACCTTGTCTTGTATTCCACATCATCATTCTGTATGCAGCCCCTGTGGGAATAAAGAGATTGCCTTTAACAATTAGGATGTAAGGAAAGTTGGATCTGATGGCAGGCAATGGATTGACACGATAATTTTCAGTAGCATCCGCCTGGTTTCTTCAGTAGTTAATTGTTCGTTCAGATGGAGTCAAGTCCTCATACGTAATGCTTCAAGCTGTATTCAAGCTGTATTTGCAAATGCAGATAATAACTGTATTTGCAAATTCAAGTAAATAACTTCAGGGAAGGGAACAGCTCACACTTTTGGCTCTTAATTTAATATGCTCCTGCTTCTGGAAATAATCACATGCACAATTTTATGCCCATTTGGTTGTGCTGCTGCAAAGCGTCCCTTGCCAAAGAGCAAAGATCAGTAGGGTTAAACGAAAGGACCCACATTATTTGTTGCCTTTTTCACTGCAGCCGTAATTTGTTTGCAAAATGTACAGCCTGTATTATTGTAATTTTATTGATCCCTTCAAATCATGTTTTCCCTGGGACTAGACTGATGAGCTTTGACAGTCTGATGGTCAAGGCACTGAAGTGCCTTAGAGGAAGACTGGATTCAGTCTGCACATGAATTTTCCTTTTGTTTGCATGAAAAACTTTCCTTTTTCTCACCATTTGCACTTCAGTGTTTGAGTGTCCTATCCCCCATGACGCCATAGCATGCAGCCATACCAAGAAGGCGTGGAGGGGAGGAAGGACCTGAAGGCAAAGCAGCTATATAGTTGGTGTACGTCTGAGAAAAGGGAATGCACTGGGCAATGGAGAAGAGATGGGATTCTGGGGCAAGCTGGTGTCACCAAGATCCACCCCCTCCCTCCCCCCACTGTGCCCTGAAACACTGAATGCTGTCCCATCCCCCGACATTCTTCTGCGACCAACTCAGTGGAAGTGGAGGAACCCAGGTTCTGTCACGGCGTGGCTCCAATGCTGCTTCCACTTTGTTGTGGCGGCATGGACTGGCCTGACCGAAATGTGATCTTTGTGCCATTTCTGGGCCTTTTGGAACAGTGGAACAATTGTTGGGGCATCACTTTTGGTCCACTGTCACAAAGGAGCCATACGATTGGACCATTACATTTCTTTAACTGGATAAGATCCCTACGCAAAAGCTGCTCTGCTGGGACCTGAGGCACAGTGCCCACTCTTACAGTTTAATTTCTCGCTCTCTGTTCCACTATCTTCTTTTAAACTGGGACCAGCTTTAGTAGCATGACTCCAGAAATGGCTTCAGATATCCAAATCAGATTTCACCAGTCATAAAGAAGAGTGTGTGTGGTACGCTTGCCAGGGGCTCTTTCACAGTGACAATTATTGTAGGCTGCTTTGTTCCTTTCTTTGAGGACCAGGTTGTAATGGCAGCAACTGTTACCCTGCACATGCCCGATTTCGTCTGATCTCGGAAGCTAAGCAGGGTCAGGCCTGGTTAGTACTTGGATGGGAGACCACCTGGGAATACCGGGTGCTGTAGGCTTATATGACAGTCTTTCGAGACTGAAGGTTGCCAACCAGGTTGTAATGTAACAGAAGAGAAGCATGGTTCTGTGGGTTTTTCTGATCATAATGCTGCATATTATTCAAGTTATGATGTACATGGACAGCAGGTGAACTGAGGCACCCTGCACTGTACACTACATTGCAGTGTAGGTTTGCTTCAGCTAACTAGAATAGTTCCAAATCAATAACACCATATTGTGTGTTCTTGTACCATCCCAATGCATTTCTCAACAAGGAAAGCACAGCAAACTACAGGCCCTATGCAGGGCATATTTAAGATGTTAACGGTTAATTTACACTGCCATAACCTTGACTGGCAATTTCTATGGCTTTTCCTGTAGAATGTTAAATATCTCCCTTGAAGCTATTGAGTGCTTTTGTAGATGCAAACAAGAGGGAACAAGCCAGAGAGAGAGAGAGAGAGAGAGAGAGATTTCTTTGATTTGTCCTATTAATGAGGGGAAAAAAATGTGTTATTTTTCTCGGTTGGCACTTTGCTCTCTCACAGTGGGAAAGGCAGTTCCTCACACTGCAAAATTACTAAGAAGCTAGCAAAAAAATCTCTTCCAGAGCCTGAGCCTTCCAAGGAAATAAGGCATGTGGCTTGTTAATGGTATAGGACAAGAAATACCGGTGGTGAAATGTGAGAGAATCTAATAGGTAGTCAGGCTCCAACAAGAGAGGTGTGAAACCTGCTCCTTTGTTTCTGTGGAGATTTCTTTCTTCCTGCACACTGGATTGCATGTTCAGAACATGCGCCTAAAGAAATGGATATGCTTGTTAGGCCTTATTCACAATAGGTCGACCTGCCCGCCATTTGAATATGTACTGCACTGTGCCACTCTGTCTATGCAGTATATCATAGTTGCACGTGAAGGGGAGGACTTGCTGTCTGTACTTTCTGAGGTTAGGACTAGAACCAATGGATTGATACTGCAGGGAGGTGGATTTAGATTAGGCGTGAGGAAAAATTTTCTAATGACAAGGGCTGCCCAGCACTGAACGACTCTGCCTTGTGAAGTATGGGCTCTCCCTCATTGGAGGTTTCTAAGCAAAGTTGAATAGCCAGCTGTCTGGGATGGTGCAGCAGTTGACTTGCACTGAACATGGGGTTGGACTTCCAAGATCCTTTCAAACTCTATCATTCAATGATTATATGACCAGATACAACATAATTGGCATAGTAGAATTTTGTGGTCCCAAATGACACTTTTTCATAAATTCAGCAATAATATCTTAGGCCCAAATCCTGACCAACTTTCCAGAACTGGCATAGGTGTGTCAATGGGATGTGTGCTGCATCCTGTAGTTGGGTGGCACTCATGCAGTGGCGTAGCTAGCGAGGGGTGGGGGCTGTCCACCCTGGGTACCAACCTTGGGGGGTGACACCACGAATGACCCAACATTGCTAACATCGCAAAGGTGGAGGAGTAACCCCATCATGTCATATACTGTTGGATGCAGGATTTCCAGTGGAATGCAATGCAAAAAACCAGAGTGAAATATCTCCTTTCCTTCAAATGTTATGGCCTAAAAACCAGAAACCAAAAAATGTATGGAGCCCTATGGAAAGTGAAACCGAGCCATATCACACATTTACCCGCGTGTAGGTGGACTTGCCTTAGTCCGTTGGAAAGGGCAGGCTGAGAGGAATCCAACAACACCAGAAAGGTTTCTGTCCAATGAAAGCAGCCCCCAAAGAACACCCAAGAAGGAAGTCCCTCCCTCCAAGCTGGAGAATGTATTGAGCCCTATGGAAAGCTAAGGGAAGCCACATGTCGCGTTTACTCCCGAAGTAAGCCCATTGTGTTCAGTAAGAGTTAGGCTGTAACCCTATCTTACTCACTGGAAACAAACACTTCTATCAGTTGGGGTGGTTGTTCCAAAAGGGAAAGCAGGATAAAAGTGCAAAATGAAATTAAATTGAAATATGTAAGTATTTTATTTGCATACCATCTTTCAGGCGGAAACTTCCAAACATGACTCACATGGTAATTTAATATTACTTTACAACTCAATCTTAAGCGACTCCCCACACAGTGATGCAGCTGGACCAACATGGCGTATGCTGTATCCTTCAGGGCAGTTTTGGGCCCTGGATGCCTCCTTGGTGTAAGGGAGCATTTGTTCCCTTGCCCTGGGGAAAGTCCATGCCAGTCCACTGGGTCTACTTAGACCTATGCCAGCTCTATAGCTGGCACATGTCTGTGAGGACCTGGGCCAGGGGATTGAGGCTGGGAAGGGGGATAGGATATCAAAGCGCAACTGCTGCCAATACCACCCCTTCCTGACCCCAATCTTCCCTCTTTCCTGCCCCATCTCCTTCCCATACTCCCCATTCCCCACCCCATTACACCCCTCTCACCTTCCCACCCCTTGTGCTGACTTTCTGGTGTCACTTGCTAGCCACTAGCATGCAACCCAGCTGCTCACCACTTTTAGTGGGGCCAGGCTACACTGAATGGCATGTCATGTTTTGCCACAGCCACAAAAGGCCTTACGCCACTAGAAAGCTCTTTTTGGTGGCATAAGGTCCAAATATGATTGGGCCTGTAGTCTCTCTTTCTTACTTACATATCTGAGTAAAAATGAAAAGGAGGAACAAGACAGAGAATCCATTTAAGACATAGTGCTGTCCTTTTACAACTGCTCTTTTAACACTGTAAGCCCTGCAAGAAAGGCAGTTTATCAGTCAGGTACAAGGCAAATCAATAGGGCTTTTACAGTGCTGTGGGATACCATGGGACACCGTCTTTAACAGCTTTGTAAAAAGGTTGTCAATTGCTTGCTTTGATGGTGGACATTCCCTTTACCATGAAAGCAAGGAGAACCCTTTGATTAACAGTGTTATAGGGAAGTTACAGTTCCAGCTCAGATAATCCTTGCAGCTGGTATCATTGGGTCCTACTTGAAATACGTCCTAGTTATAGAAAGTCACAGAGAACTTCAGGCCCACAATTTAGCATTTTCACTTTGTTCTTCTCTTCCAAAGTAGTCAAGGCAGCTTTTCAAGATCTTCTTCTTTTGGGGAAAAGAAGCACCTATCTTTGCACCAATTGAGCTCAATCTCTTTACTTCACTGGCAGCATGTAATAATTTCACAGCCCAATCCTATCCCCCACCTCACCATAGTATATAGCAGCACCAATGCAGGCTTTGCTGCATGCTATGGGTGGGGGAGAGGGCCAGAAGGTAAACCAGAGTTAAGTAAAAACTTTTTTACTTACCTCTGCTTAGGCCTTCTGGTTGTCTGTAGGTCTGCTCAGGCTGCTATGGAGCTTGTTGTAAATACAAGGATAGCTGGGGATTTCCAGGGTGGAGTTATGGGAATAGGATCTGGCATTCACAACTGATGCTGGATCCACCCCACCCTCCCTGATATACCCTCGGTTTCTTTCCCAAATGCACCAATCCTCCTCCCTCTACATCCACAGCCAACTTCTGACACCAACTAACCAGCACAGGCAAAGCATCCAACTGAATCTGCTTCTACCAGCGTCTCCATCAGGCCTTTTCCATCAGCACATCACAAGATCCACTGATGCAGAAGGCCCATAGTGTTTGGCTGTCACAGAGCATCCTTGTCTAAGGCAAGTCAGTGAAACTATAGGATACCTGTGCATAAATGCCCTTTTGTACTTATCGCAATAACATTCTGTGGCACTGGATAATAATCTGATTTGTCTTGCTTTAAACAGATGGATACAAAAGGGAACAAAAGTACTTCCTACATGCAGTAGTCACATTGTCTATAAGCATTTTGGAAATGTTGGATCCTTAGGTTCATCTGCAGCAGCCTTTGGTCTTACAAGATTTACTGGCAAAAGTCAAACTGTATGTCATTTGCAGTGATCCTGAAAAAGAAAAAAAAATCTGTATATAAGTACAAGACAATGGATATGCTCAACTAGAAGCGTACACAGAGCTGGATTAGCAAGGAAGATTTCTGGAGCAATCCATTGTGGCTGCAATTGTTTCACAAAGTACCAAAAAGGCAGTTTACACATTAATTTACATCTCTGTTCTCTCATACACACACATACACCACAGTAGTGGGGTGGAGTGCAACTTAGCAGCAACATAGGCAGGGAGGAGGGTGGATTGCCTCTGAGAAGGGACAGGTTTGGCAGCACCTGCATCTGCTGAATCCAAACCTCCCTTCTTAGATTGGATCTGATTCTGTGGCCCAGATCCATGCAATTTTGCAAGTGCAATAGACCCCTCCATGTCATGGAGGCTTATAGCCAGGTAAGGGAACAAATGGTCCCTTAACCAGAGGAGAAATCCAGGACTGTTCCCTGCAGGATGCAGCATGAGTTGTTTGGGTGCAGGAAAGGAAAGCATAGCATCAGCAGGAAGGGAAGCATAGGATTGGGCTGTTTGCATACTCCAGATTTTTTTCCTACTTGAATTTTCTTCTCCCTCTTATTCTAGTTTAGAGACAAAGAGTTTGCTTTATTCATAAGACATAATGGATTACATTCATAACTGTGTAATCTCTGAGGTGTCTTGGCTGATGTCATCTATTATTATTAAGATCAGAGTTTGCCTCAATGCTTCCAAAAGGAATGAGAGGTGAGTATTCAGCGGTTTCCATCCTTTCAACTGTAAAAAAAGTCCTTGGATCAGATATCCCATTTTATGCATCTAAACAAATTAACTCCATTCACAAGAGATGAACATGACATAACTAATGCAACACACATTTGGGTTTGTTAAATCATTTATTGTTACTTTTATTTTCAGTCCGGAGCGTGCTTTAAAAAACATTTTGTATTGAAAAGAGTTTTGTATGAAAAAGAGTTTTGCACAAAGAAAGATTTGCTGTCATCATTCATAAGCAAAATTCCTTTTCATATAAATCAGATAAAGGAGATCTGTTAAAAGTACAGTGCCTGTTTCAGGTTATTAAAACTGCTTGCCCCCTTGCATTATTCATAAATTCTTTAATAACCAGATCTCTCATATAGTTTGTTTTTAGGAACATATACAGATTGAGTCTTGTTATTTATGAGGGTTCTATTCCCAGAACTCACATGGATTGCAAAAATCGCATTAAAGCAAATCCATTTAAAAAACAATGTCCCTTTGCTAGGGGATTTAAAAACAGCCTTGCTTACCTTTATGATGCAAGACAGAGTCATTAGGCAGACAATTCATCAATCAGTCTCTCTCCAAGCACTTAGAAAGGCTTCACTCTGACCCCTCCCTTCACCCAGAAACCAGCACTGGTAAAAAATGCAAAGTGATTATCTTTCTTTTATGTGCTCTGGGGGAAGGGAGGGGTCTCTTGCCTTGGAGTGAAGCTGTTCTAAGTGCCTGGAGAGAGAATGATTGATGGATTGTCAGCCAGCTACCTTCTCCCCCCCCCCCCTTAACAAGGCTACTGTTAATAGACTTTTTCCTTTGATTTAAAGGGCCCTTCTCATTGCGTTGAGATAAAACTGTGTGTGACAAATCTGTGGATAATTAGGTTATACCTGTATTTTACTATTAAGCAAAGAAGAATAACTACTGCACTTTATTTAAAAGCATTCTGGAGGTTTTCAAGATCAACTTTTAAAATTACCAGACCAGCAATCATAAGACGCACATTTTGTTTTGGTTTTTATTTGTCAGCAGTTTGTTGTTGTAATAGATGAACTCAGTGTATAGGTGAATAGGTGTAATTCGGTGAACTCTTGGTAGTGCTTGCTAGCTAAGAGTCAAACTACATGTCATGAAGTACTACAGTTTCCGAAGTACTTTCCTACCAGGGTTTAAAAGCAGCCATGGGGTTACAACCTCTTCCATTTGTGCTGCAATCCAAATCACTGCCTCCACCCCCACTCTGTGGTAAGCACTTGAAAGAGGTTCCAATCTTCTCTTTTCAAAGAAGTTCCAGTTCCAGAAAACAGTGATGAATTATACCAGCACAATAACCAATTAACTAAAGAAGACAGAAAGCAAATGCAATGAAATGTTGATAGGTGCCATGCCTATATATTATAGCAGATCAACAGATCTATTGTATATAAACAACTTTACACGCCAATCTTATACTTACTGCTGTCTTCATTCCTGGTCTTCAGCTGGTGCTGACTGCCATAAAGCAGTCAGCACCAGTTACAAAAGTACTCCATCAGCATGCTGCCAGGAGTGCCAGCAGGAAGGCCTGAATCTTCCTACCTGCTCCAGGGCTTCTCCCACTGATTGCTGAAGAAGGTGCATAGCGGGAGAGGTGGAAAGAGGTGGTGGGAGGGTGGAAAAGAGTGGGGAGGGGCAGGGCCTCAGAGGAATTTTATCAGGGGACATAACATTTCTTTAGGATGCTTTCCCTTCTCCGTTGCATCATGATTTCACACAATTGTTGGATCATAATTTCTACAAATTATGATACAGAAAACTATTTAGGCTTACTCAAAATGTTGATGCTAGTCTTCACACAATATATGGAAACATTTTCTGAGATGCTAGGAAATTTCTGGGTCCCCTCCTTTGGCTTCTGGACTCCCTTTTTAACCCTGGGCCCGGGTATAAATTACCCCCTTTACCCCCCTCATAGTGCCGGGGGAGGGGCAAAATGGGCCCCTCCCCTATTTTGGGGAGGGTGGCAGGGTAGGCAGATTGGGCCGGGGGGGGGACAGAATTGGTGGCACTGGCACTGCTGATATCCTGCCCCTCATCATGGACCCAAACTCATGGCATGGATCCACACAGACGTTTTCCACCTATTTAGCTGTCACAGGTCCAGGTAGACCCTTCTGCACCACCCCGGCTTACCCCAGAGAAGACCTCCAGAACTGCAGTTTGCCACCTATGGTGGGGACACTATAGGTTGCAGTGGTCTTCACTTTGGTGCTGTTGAATCAATAGGGGTAGTGGATAGGATTGGATTGTTTATTATAATCTCTATATTGTTGAAGAGTAGTCATGTGCATGCATTGCTGCATGACATACATGCTACATGACATGCATACATGCAGGGCTCATTATTTCTCACCACTCAGTTCCATTTAACCTCACCATCACGCAATCCATTTTCCAAACATTGACAAGGGCAGTATGCAGAGATGCTGGTGCATGGCAAAGCAATTGTGGTTGGAATATAGTTGGAGTCAACTATGAGATGCATTTCCGACTCCCATTTTCAGAACATGACTGGGAAGGAGACAGTTGAAGGCAATCCCTGCACTGCTGAAACTGACATGAGGGTGTGAGGTGATGGTTTTGTTGTGGAGGGGATTTCTGCTAGAGATGGCTGCAACTCAGATGAATCAGACTCAAGTTGTGAAAATATGAATTTTTTGAGACTTGCACAGACTCGAGTCATGTGCGTCAAAAACTTGGGTACTGGCTTGGGGTTTTACCCTAAAAATGAAAAGACTCAAGGCTTGCTTTTGTGTGTGCTTGCGACTCTGTTGTGTGTCTGTACTTTCTTTTTTTCTTTTTTTTTAGCCGCTTCCATGACTTGTTTCTTGAAGACTCAGACTTGAGTCAAAATGACCCGAAAACCGACTCTGAACAAGTTGTGACAGCCGCCCATTATGACTTGTGGGCAACTTGACTCAAAGGGGGGGGGAATAGAGACTCAAGACTCAACTCGGGACTCGGTGGTGTGGCTCCAGCACATCCCTGGTTTCCGCAATAACAAATGATGGATAGGAACATAGTACTTCTTAAAAAATAAAAGCTAAACATCTCGCTAGGTGCTAACAATTCTTATAAACCAGGTGAAATGTTTAGCCACTGGGGTTTTGTCTGTTCATTTTATTGGAAGTTTAAATGGGGGCAATCAAAACGTGCTGAGTTCATGTTACTGAAAATGCCATTTATCCCCACAGTGGCCTCATAGGATTCCTGTAAGGTTTAATTATCTAATGATTTTGCAGAGTTAGCATTATATAAGTGCAAAATAGTGCTAGTGTTGTTATGCGTATCTCCCATTCAAGATATGTCCTTGGATAATTGTTCACTGTTTGTTTTGCTTTCTCGGGCTGCTGTTTAATTATTGAATATGTGCATTTAATTATATAGGGGTTTTATGGCCACCCAGAATTCCATTTCAGCATTCGATGAGGTAATTCCCATTGATAAGTTATGTGGATTCTTGGAATCGGCTGCGCTTTCATTAGACGTGCCTTAGACCAATTCTCCTCTCTCCATCAGTCAAAGTGCAGCTTTGTAATAATGCACTATGAACAACTGTCACTCTAATGTACCAACATCTATCACAAAACTTGACAGCCTCTTCATTAAACCTCTGATGGAAGAGAAATAAAGAGATTGGGGTAGGCTGTTGTCACTTAATGTGAAGTCTCCTTCACTTAACTTTGAGACAGAGTGCCAGAAGCTGCCATGTGTTTCCGCAGCAAAGGGACACCATGAGCTCCCAAACACCTTTAATACTCTGTCCTAATGATTGTACCCAAATAGGCATTAAACACGAAGCTTAAGCACAAATCCAACCTACCAATGGAGAAGAGAGCTGAAAACTGAAAGTCCTCTTTGGTATATGTTGGGTTGGATTTTCTGAATGGATTCAGGTTGGACATTGAGCTTTACTGAGTACTGTCCACTAATTCTAACTGCAATTTTATATTTTGTTTAGCCACTGGGGTTTTGTCTGTCCATTTTAATGGCAGTTTAAATGGGGGCAATCAAAATTTGCTGAGTATTGAGAGGTCAATATGTCAATATCAAATGTATTGAGAGGGGCCTAATCCTCTGCTGCCTGCATGTGCAGTTATGGATGGAAAGAGAGGATCCCCACAGCAATGGAACTTCCATAGCAATCCCTGTTCCCCATCAACCTTCAGCTGGGTGCATGCCTCACAAAGGGCACTCCAATATAGCTGGCCATTACTTTGAATGTAATGATGCCTGAGTCACGCCATAGGGAGGTGCATGGGCCGAGGGGCAGTTAGCAGCCAAGAGCCAGCAGGAAAGGAAGATTCCATTGCTTTCTCTGCCACCTCCCTCTGAAGGAAAGAACCTGGCACCTGGTCTCTTTTCTGGAGCAGCCAGGAAGTCACAGCTATACTCCCTCCACCCCTAATAAAATATCTTTTGAATTGTAAGCTGCATTTGTACCCCTCTCCCTTCAGGCAAGTGTACACAAAGGAGGAAATGGATTGTGCTGACAGTTTAGGTTCTTAGACTTTCAGTCCTACCTAAATTTCTCCATGCCAATGCAACAGTACTGGTGCGGGCTACACATCCAAGTCTACTTGGAGTAAGCTACCAGCTACCTGAAGGCAGTGTTAGTTAGGATTGGACCATAAATGTCTCTTTTCTTGCCAATACATTTGCACCACTCAAAGGCGTGTATATACAGGCGTGTGCCTCTTAACAACTGTTCACTTAACGACGGACCGCATATATGACGGTGGTCAAAGCACCATAAAGATGCTCTTAATGAGGCAACCTCGTCCCCCATAACCTGCTGCAGAGTGTCTGTTTACACAACAGAGAGGCTCTTAATGCAAAGAAGAGGCAATCTATCTCCTGTAGCCTGTGCAGCTAGCTAGTGTCTGACAGGGAGTGTCTGTTTACACAACAAAGGCAATAGATTGGACTGAATGTTCATTTAATGACCTAATCACATAACAACAGGGGTCAGAGAAAGTATCCCCATCATTAAGTGGCGCACACCTGTATCTGGGTTCTTTTTTAAAACTTGTAAGTTTTTTATTCTAATTTTACTTATAATATTTCTCCTTTGCATGATTATATATTATGATGACAAATTATAATAAGTTTTAAAAAATGATGGGGGAAAAGAAAAAAAAGAGTAATCTATTAAACTCGACTGAAAAAACTTTCCATGGTTGACAGTTCTACTAGTTTTCATATTGAACAAAATCATTCCTACCCTCCCCCAGTCACCTTTTCAGATGCAAATCTGTAGTGTCTGAAGCATTTTGGCATCCTCTTTTCCCAGAGTAATGCTGCCTCCCGAGACACATCACATTTGTGTGATTTATTTTAACATATGACAACAATGACAGCTTTCTGTGGCAACGCAACAACAAAATATATCATCAGTCCACCTCTCCATTCTCGGTTGTATTTGAATGTAATGCATCAAGAGAACGAGATGTCCTGACTACTTGTCTTGATGATGGTGTTGTTGGAAAGTATAGGTCTTTAAAGAAGCGGTACCACAAAATATATGTTCATAAATCATAAATGGCCCTGGGAATATCTTACTCTCAAGGATGAATTCCACGCAACCATATTTTGTTTAGAATGTCCTATAAATGCTTTGCTCAGGGTATGAAGACTTATATGGAATTCTAAGACCATGATTTTCAAAATGAGATGAGGACCTACCTCAGATATAAAGAAAGTCACACTTTTACAAGTCCTTTTAAACCTTCTCTCTTCTTTTTGGCATGCTTTGCTCTATATCCAGTTGTTCTCACAAATTTGCTGCCCCCCCCCCCCCTTGATGCAGGATATATGTCCTCAAGAAAGCACAGACAGGTACAACAGAAAATATGTTTTCTAGGTTTTTTTTTTTACTTGACAAGTTTGTAGTTATGCAGCTGCCTTCCCATTCACCTGCTTAACACTAACCCTTTCCTTTCCATAAAATTTTTCCTACTCTATCATTTGAAAGTATTCGCAAGTTTTCATTGTTATGATCTCTCCCTTTCCTGTTAACTACATGCCTCTAGGTGAGGAATAAGATAGAGGGCTTCCAGATGGAGAACTATGAAATGGTGCTAAGTTGTCAAAAGTTTTGTCAGGGTGGTGCCCCTTTTCAAACAAAGCCAGAAGTCTCTGCCCATTCAGGTTAAAGAAGGCTACATTGCCCTCACTCTCAGTTGGCTTTGTACGGTCAGAGTAGAGATAACACTGACTAGTACATAGCATGGTACTGTTGTTGTGCCCACAATATGACCCCTGATAGGCTGGGATCACATTCCCACAAAACTAGAAAAAGCAGGGAGTTATTTATTTTTTAGAAATTAGAACATGGTGTTGAAATACCTGAGAGTGAATAAAAATAAACGGTAGTGGTCCAAATTTATTAGGGACTTGCAGCCCAATCCTGAGCTGCCCAGCATGCGGGGGTGCAGAGACACTAAAAATGGCTGCAGCAGCATCCTGCACGCTCCAGGCAGCCACTGGCAGTCCCTTGGGAGAAGGGGACTTTCGTCCCCTTCCCCTGGGTAAACTCAGTCGCCCCACAATGGGGCTACCAGATTCTATGGCCACCCAAAGGTTGGTGTAGAATCAAGAGCCTCCGGTGAAGCGAAGCTCTACCAGTCCAGCCTCCCTTCCAGCCCACTCCCTGCCACTGGAACTACTCCTCCCCACCCTCTCCAGACCTGCCTCCCCCCGCCCCAGAATGCCTTCTCCCCACCTCCCCCCACGCTTCTACCTTCCTCTCCGCTGCTTGGTGGTCCATGCGACAGCTCTAGTGCTCACCTGGTGCTAGCCCAGCACTGGCTAGTGCTGGGCTAGCACCAGCAGAGAGCTTAAGCACCACCAGCACAGCTTAAGATTGGGCCCTAAAGGCCCAACTTTGCAGCTCCAATGTAGCAACAATGCAGCCCTGTGGTAAGGGAACATGCCTTCCCATGTTTTAAGAAGGCCTCAGTCATGCCCTTCCACCACTGAATGCAGAACACACCCCACTGGCATGATTGCACCAGCACTGGAAAGTTGGATAGGATTGGGCCCTCACATCACCAGAACAAATGTAAGAGTGTTTATTACTGCCACAAAATGTGACATGGCATTCAGCATGGCTTGGCCACTGTCGCAAGTAGTGAGTGGCTTGGTCCATGTGCCAGTGGTTGGCAGATGCCCACTAGCACCAGTAACTCATTGTAGGAGGGAGGTGGGAGGAAGGAAAAGAACAGAAATGGGGCAGGGGGGAGGGCACATCAGGGTCAGGAGAAAGTGGCATTGGTGGTAGCAGCACCACCGATATCCTATCCCCTTTCTTGGCCCTAAATCCCCCTAGTACAGATCCAAGTAGGTTCACCCCAGAACCGATGTTCCAGATCTCCCCCACAGTGGTGCTACAGCATCATTGTGTGGAGGGCTGCATAGGATTGAACTGTAAAACAAGTTCATTTAAAGGTACTATTTTTGAGACAGCACTGTATATAATGCCACTTGGAAATCCAGGCTCTATTATTTATTCTAGCCTTGCCCTCGTTCTCTGACCCATTGTGTACTAGAAACCCATAAAACAAACCCAACACTATCAAAACAATGCAAACATAAAAACCCATCATAAATCACAATACTATTTTAAAACATCATTCCGCTCCAAATATGTAGGACTGAAGGTCCCAGGAAAGAGGTGGGAACACTCTGTCTCTGGTAGGAGTGACCTGAGTTTGTGACCTCTTTTGTTTGCAATATTTGGGACATATTTCCACTACTTAAATGAAGCTTTTTCTGTTGCTTTGCTTTTGCGGTTCGTTCTGCTCCCATTTTGGATAATGATGGACAAAGTCCTCTGGGACTGATTAGAGCTTGGTAAACCAAACTATTTTCTTTTACAATCAGAAAATAGGTTTTTTGTTGTTTTTTTTTACTTTTTTCCATTCCTTTCAAAAGTTTCCTAAAGCAGCCAATACTCTTGGCAAGACCCTTAATGCTGCCCTTACTGCCTCTTCCCTCTTCATTAGTCTGATGGCATCTACAAAGACAGCTTCAGAAGCAGGAGAAAGCAACTCCACTGTGGAGAGAACTTTAGTGACATACCCTAGGTTGGGGTGGGCAAACCTCAGGCTGCAGACCATTTTCAGCCCCTGGGGACCCCCAATCCGGCCCACAGGGAGCCCTCAGTCTCCAATGAGCCTCTGGCCTGTTGGAGACTGTTGGAGCCTGTGCTGCAAGCTGCAGGTCGCGTTAGAGGAAGGCTTTTTATAGTTTCCATGTGTTTTCTGCTTTTCCCTGGGCAATACTTTAACCCCCCCCCCCCATTGCCTCTGAACAGCTTATGTCTCCATGTGTTTGTGGCTTGGTCTGTATGTTTTCACTGTGCAAGAGCTGTGTGGCAAACAGTTCATAGTTATCATGTGGTTCTACATGTCTGTATTATAGTTCTCATGCGTATTATAAATAAGTTCAGTAAAATTCATTCATTCATATAAGTTCCATCTCTAATGTATTCATTTATATAAATTAATTCAAATTTGAAATGTAAATTAATCCTTTTTTTTCCCTTGCCCCCAACACAGTGTCAGCGAGATGATGTTGCCCTCCTGCCAAAATGTTTGCCTCCCCTACGTACTAGGTTCCTGAAGTTAGAAATGCTAATATCCCAGGTTCTGGGGAACAGGAAGCTCACAGGCCTCCAGACTTCCCTCTTCATTGATGCTGTTGTTGCAGCCATCAGGCCAAATCAGAAGGGGGTTCATGCAGAAGGACCAGAGTGTTCTTCTCTGCCTTGTTCAATCCAAGATAGAAACGGACAGTAGTGATATGAAAGACACCAGCTTTGGGATACAACTGAGAGCATTAGCAGCTGATCCCAATCCTCTCCCTGATTGTCCATGGCATACATTGTCTTGTTCATAGCCTTTCTAAATTATATCTCGTAGCACAGATATTTATCAATTATAGTGATTTTTTTTAAATTAAAAAGCCTACAAGTTTTCCATCAGGATTTGACTCTTTGATTTATTTTAACCTAATTCTTAGAATCACTGGCATACCTAGGGGGGAAGCAGGGAAAATGCCCCAAGTGCCAAACCTCCAGGGGTGCCTCGGAGCCTCTCCCCACCCCCACCCCCGCCAGGAGCAGTGCCCAGGAGCACTGCGGAGAGGCAGCTTGCTGCCTCTCCATCAGCACCTGGGCACCGACTGAGCTGCCCCTCCCCTCCCCTCCTTCTTTATAAGAGGATAGGAGACAGGCGCCCTAGAGAGTCACGCTCTAGGGCACCCATCTCGTCTCCTTCTATAAAGGAGGAGGGGAGAGGGGGCAGTCCAGTTGGCGTCGAGATGCTGCCTGGGAGGCAGCGTCGGACTGCCTCCCAGGAGCGCTCCTGGGTGCCCCTGCTCTACCTCTGAGGGCGTCCCACAGGGGCGGAGCAGAAGCAGCACATGCCCCCTCTGACTTCGGAGGGGACGCGCACCGCTTCCTGGTCGGGTCACACTTCTCCGCCTCTGAGGGCATCCCTCAGGGGTGGAGCGCAAGTGGCATGCACCACCTCTGATGTCAGAGGGGATGCACATGGCTTCCTGGCCCCCACGGAGCTTTTAGTGCAGCTTACAAGCTGCACGGAGGTCTCCACTGCAGCGGTCTGGGGCCACTGGGAGCAGCCCCAGACTGCTGCCATGGAGACCCTGCGATGTGGAAGGCTCCGTGGGGGCCTTGGCTGCCTCCTCCGTTCCCCCTTGTTTTCAAAGGGGGAACAGAGGAGGCAGCTGCGTGGAAGTAATTGCAGTGATGTTGTCACTGCAATTACTTCCAGGTCACATGCACAGGGGACGGAAAAGGGGGGCGAAACCAGGTGTGGGGGGTGGAATTCTGGGGGCTGCTCCGGGCGCGGCGACCTCCAGGAACGCCACTGCTTAAAGTTAAATATGATCATGTTCATTTGACCATGACCAAGCTGCTTTAATGACAATTACGTGCATAGTGAAAGTAGTAATTTATATTAGAATACAGTGATGTGCAGTCAGGGTAGGCATTGTTTTGGCAACCTTCAGTCTCGAAAGACTATGGTATCGCGCTCTGAAAGGTGGTTCTGGCACAGTGTATGGCGAAGTTGGAGTGTCCTCTCTAGTGCGCGAAGCCTGGGTAAAGAAGGTATGGAGGATAGGCTGTTACCTATGCAGCAAATCCCCCCTCTCCACATCGCAGACCCTCACATAATGCAGCAAATTTTTTTAAAAAAGGAAAGGACCCAAAAAGTACAACAAACAAACAAACATGTTCCTTTTGTCCTTCCCAAGCCGCTTCTTTCTGCTTCATCCATTTAGCAACACACACACACAAACATGGAGGGAACAAGGTGAACTGCAATCAGCTCAGTCAGTATGGTGACTTGCAAGGGACAAAACAGGCAGGGATTTCTGTGCAGTTAAAGTCACCAGGGAGAGCTAATTCCATTTGCCCAATAATACAAAAGACAGTATTTGTGTGGGGGGCAGATCAGGAAGAGTTGACTCCAGCAAGTTATAACTGCTCTAATCATGGGTGTCTTCCAATAAGAAAAAGGTAGGATGGTTGTCTTCCAATCAAAAAATAGCAGAACGCCTGCATCAGGAAGCTATGGGGAGGCAGCAGGAAGAGTTGCTTCTCATTTGTTTAATACCGCTCTGTATAGCACCTAGAGAGGCTGCTTTTTGGTTGCTTCAGAGGGCCTGTGCTGAGTCTTCCCTAGCTGCAAGTGGGCGGTTATTTTTTAATTTATTTGGGGGGGGGGGAGAGAGAGAGGGTGTGTTCCAGAAAATGATATTAATTTGTTTTCCGGAGGGGGGGGGAAAGTGTGTGTACCTTTTGTGCTTGTGTTGGCCCAACTGGCCCAACTTGGACACAAGTGTCCAAGAGGAAACCAGCGCGGAGGCTCATGTCAGCCTCCACAGGCTTCTTGGAGTACCAGCCCAGCTTCCTCTCGAGGAGATGCAAACATGCCTTATGGCACGTTTGCGACCCTCCTGGGCCAGCGCAAGGGACTTGCATCGGCCCAAGGGTGCGTTTGGATTGCGCCCATACTCTGATGCAGTCTGTGTCTGTCTCTAGTGGGAATGTGGATCATGATCTAGCTGTTTGTGCCAGTGGCTGTGATGTGCACATCAGCAGTGCAAAATTTATCATGCTGTAAGAGGACATTCAAGTCAAGACCATTCAAAAATCAGAATTCTGGAGCTTTTGATAAATTAGCAAGTACAAAGCTAATCTCATTTAATTTTACAAGATTGACAAGAACAACCTTTGAAATGGTTAAGAAATCACAGAGGAAAAAGCACTGCATTGTTTTCCTGTCTTCTAACTCTTCATAAACACACCTCTTGGAAAACATAATCTGATATAGAAGAGAGACCCTTGGCATTTTATGTGCGCTGCAGATAAAATTGACAATTATTTGTTAAAAAATGCTTGCAAAATTTGATAGTAATTCAAAGCCTTTTAAAATGATTGCACATTATAATACTGCCATTCCTCTTTCCATACACAGTAATCTGTTGAGTTAGTATGCATAGAAAAACAGCACAGCCTTCATTTAGCCATATGATTTATAATTTGGAGACTATTTAAAGAAAATGAGCCTCAGGTTTCTAGGAACCTTATCAAAGAGACATAGTTAAAAGATGAGCAGCCTAATCCTAGGCTGCCCTGGCGCCGTGCAGCACAGCAGAGCCAGAATGGCCACCGCTGTATCCTGCAGGGCCAGAGCAGCTGCTGGAGTCTCCTCAGGGTAAGGAAACATTGGTTCCTTTACCCCTTGTAGAACATGGTTGCACCGATGGTGCAGAACCAGTGGCATAAGTCTGGCGCAGAAACGAGGAGACCTGTGTCAGGTTCCGCAGCTCATGAGGGGGGATGGGACTTGGTGGCAGCCTCTGCTGCCATTCCTGCCCCCTCCCAGTCCTGTCCTCCCTCCACCCAGTTTCACCGCCTCCCTGCCTTCATGTGCCCCCCTCATCCCGAAAAGCCTTGCCCCTGCTTGGCAGGGAAACTTACTGGCAGGTGCTCCTTGTTGGCCTCCTTCCAGAGCAGAGTTCCATCATGGGCCTCTCTGCCAGCTCTGGGTGTCTCCCACCAGCAGCAAAGTGCCTTACAATATTTCCTGCTGGCACATGAATGGACCCCACTCTAAAAACCTTGGAGTCCCACCATCAGTCAGTGTAGATTGTATGAAGCTAGACGAACCAACAATCTAACTCAGAATAAGGCTGTTTCTGTGACTGTGAAAATGTCCTACCTGGCTAAAAAATATGGTAACATCTCCCCTCCTCTTGCCTATTTTGAAAAAAAATTGAAATGATAGGATAACAATGAAGTGTTATCCTCAGTTGGGCAGGAACTGTAGATCTCTAATAAACCTTGTCTACCCTGACAGATTATTGCACACAGGGTGGATGCCATGCTTTGGCCAAGCTCCGAGGCAGGCCATATTTGGGGTGGCCCAATGTGACCATGTGTTAGCTGGAGCAGAGGGTAAGAGACAGGAGGTGTGGTCAAGAACAGACAAATTTCAGATACTGGATCATGCAAGTGAAAGCAGAGGCATGAGGCATGGTCAGAGCCACTGCAATCAATCCTTGCTCACAAAGTAATGCATCAATTACTATGCATGCATATAGCATGCAGGAGCAGCCCATCCATTAGGCAAGGTGATGCAGGTCAAATCAGCACCAGATTGCAGGGGGTTGAGAGGGCAGTGGATTCAGGGTTCTGAGTTCTTAATCCCCTCCTCAATTCATACAAAGGAGGGATACCCAATTGGTTATCAGCACCTTATGTGAACTGTGGGGGTACAGCCAGAATTCCTAGGGGAGGTGCCTAAGTGTTTCCCAGGCACTTCTGCAATTCACAGGGGTTCTACACTACAGCTGATGTGCAGGGTATCCTCAACAGGCAATGGGACAAGTGTTCCCACAAAATAGAACCTCGTGCAGTGCAATTCTGAGAATGACAGGCTGGCGCAAGTCCCTTGCACCAGCCTAGGTGGTTCGCAAATGTGCCGTAAGGCACAGTTTGTGCCGC
Organism: Tiliqua scincoides; assembly: GCF_035046505.1. NCBI lineage: Eukaryota > Metazoa > Chordata > Lepidosauria > Squamata > Scincidae > Tiliqua > Tiliqua scincoides. Next base: position 38,725,447 of record NC_089821.1, read on the forward strand.
CTCATGAGTTGGCTAGTTGGCTAGACTGACTTAAGCCTCCATGGCAATGGAGGCACTGAGCCTTGCGTCAGCCAAGTTCGGCCAATGTAAGGCTCTGGGGTGGGTCGGGAGAAGGTAGGAGGGAAGCATTCTGGGGTGGGGGGCAGACCCAGGGGCAGGCAGGTGGGGAGCAGGAGACAGGTCTGGGACCCAGCAATTACGCTGGATCCCAACCCCTGTTCCCAGGGAACTTGGAAGGTGGCGCAAGGAGGAGACCCATAGGGGCCAGGGTAGCTTACCTGGAAGTAAGGGGAAAAGTTTTCCTTTACCTCTGGCTGAACTACTTTGGGCCCCTATCCTGCACTCGGCACAGCACAAGCTTCTTGGTTTGCCTTTTCCAGCGCAGGATAGGATTGCACCCTTAAACCCCCTGGCTAAAATTGCAAGCTTGCTGTGAGACTGGGAAACTCTAACACTTCGGGAACATTAAAAATGCTATTTTAATAACAATCCCCTCAATTATTAATTATGGGGCAAGGCAAGATGAGAAGGAACCTGAACATCTTTGATTCGGCGCTGAAATTCACTATTCAGTTAACACCAACATTTTATTGTACTAACTCTTGAATAATTTAGCAGCAGCACAGATTTTTACAGGCATCCAACTGACCTCTTTGTAAGTTAAAGCAGAAATGTTGAAGTTTTATGTGAATTGTAAAGAGCAGCTTACTTAGCTGGAGGAACAAAAATATTCTATTTCCCACAGATGTCACTAACATCCAAGAATATGGGTGCTAAGGAGGGAACATGGAGAAGTACTGTCTTTTACAAATCAAGTGCTACTCTAAAGACAAAAAAACCCAGGAAGGAATTGTACAAAGCCTTTTCAGCATTAATGTGAGAGCAAGTTAGCAGATGCTCACAGAGCATTCTGTCTTAATTGGTTTTCCTCTGCAACCTTTACAGTGTAAGTTGTACCAGTGGAAACATGAATATGTGTAGACAGGCGGGTACTGGCATAGCTCCTTAGCTTTCCCTGTTAATCAATATCCATTTCTCCTATAGTGCATCAGCAAGATTTGGCATGCAGTTTGAGTTAGAGCTGAGCTAAGTTGAATAATTTCCAGTTTCAGTTATTGGGAGGAATCCACACATCTCTTCAGTGGCTTCCCTTAGATCAGGGGTGTCCAAACATTTTGGCAGGAGGGCCACATCATCTCTCTGACACTATGTCAGGAGCCGGGAAAGAAAGAATTAATTTACATTTCAAATTTGAATGAATTTACATAAATGAATATATTAGAGAATATATTAGAATATATTATATGGATAAATGAAGGTCTTGCAATAGCTCAAGGTCTATAAAAGGCCTTGCACAAAGCAAGTCAGTCTTTCCTTCGCTGCCACTGCTGCATCACAGACATGAAACAGCAAGTAGTGGAGGGAGCCCTCATCCCACAGCTCAGATGAGAGGTCGAACAGTTGTCCGCATGCTGAGAGCAGCTGCATTGGGCCAGCACAGGCTTCAGCAAGTCTCTGGAGGGCCAGAAGCTCATTGGAGACTGGGGGCTCTGCAAGGGCCTGATTGGGTGCCTCCGAGGGCCACAAGTGGCCCCCGGGCCAGTATTTGGGCACCCCTGCATTAGATCATGATGATCCAACACACAGTCCACAGGCCACATGCAGCCCGTTAGGCCCTTTTTGGCACCCCCGAAAGCCCGTCCACAGCTCCCCATCACCTCCTCCCACTTCACAAGTTTCTTGGTCGCTGCCAGAGCATTCCAGCTTCTCCTTCGGAGAAGGAGAAGCTGGAATGGTGCGGCAAGGAGATCGAAAAGCCCCTTCGCAAACCTCTGCCTCCACTGCTTGCGTCCTGAGCCTGACTTTGGTAGGCTCAGAATGCAAAGTACTTGGAGGTGACATCATCAGGTCACGCAAGAGTCATGTGGCCCCCCAGCTGCCCAAAGTTGAACCTCCCTGCCTTTGATGTTTAAGTGTTGCAGGTTTTCTACAGTGAAGCATGTAGGAATTAGACCTCATTAAAATGTGTATAAATTTTTTGAGACACACGCACAGAGAGGGAGAGGGAGAGAGAGGGAGAGGGGGAGAGGGAGAGAGTAATGGCAATTGGTAGGATTTGTACAGGCAATTTTTGCAAGGAGTGCTGAAAAATCACTGAAAAGGCAAAGTGTTTTTCAATTTTTGTTCATGAAAATCTTTGACTAATTCTGCTTCAACTTCTAAACCTCCAGGTTAGCAGGAGCCATACCTCTGTGCATGAGGTAAGGTGAAGCAACAAATTCAGGTGGTGAGATGGTGGAGGCATTGAACAGGTGGGGCTGCCCCACTCCTCCCCACCATTCCTCCAGCCACTTGCCTGCCTGTTTGCCCAAACTCAAACCCGGTTGCCCCACCATTCCTGATTGTTCCCCAGGCTCTGGATATTGATCATGGAGGCAACAGGATGGTGGCCGGTGGCAGCTGAAGCACTTGCTGGCTGAGAGAGGACAGGAGCAGCAGCCAGTGCTGCAACTACTCTTTTCCCTTCTTGATTACTCTGCAATCATTGTCCTGGAGAGTGAGGAAAGGGATTGATGCCTGAAGCTCCTGACAAGCACTGCTGCCCCTTCCTACTTCTGGATCATTCTTCAGGCTGAGAACGATCTAGGAGGCAGCTGAAGTTCCAGCCAATTCTCAGCTGCTGCTACCTTTATCATTCTAAAAGACTAATCTTATCACTTACCATCTTCTGCCATGCAGCCATACTGACGGAGTCTCAATGGTGGTGGTGATAGGGAAAGAGACAGCCTGGTCATCAATGGGTCTCCTTGGATATATGTCAGCTATTTTGCTGGTATAAGTCCAGGAAGAGGAAGGGGGTGGGTACGAGCTGGGAAATAATAGAATCTGGTGTGCATGCGTGTTGTTGAGATCCACTCCTTGATCCAGGACAGAGTTCTACTGTCATAAAGTGTTTTTCTGAGCCACAACTGCAAAAGCAGTACTAGAATCAGATGCCTGCTGTCATGGCTGGCAGCCTGTGCCAAAGCAGGTAAACTGGCACAGGTGGTGGTTTGTGGGTGAGAGCAGGAGTGTTGGAGGAGGATCTGGGAGGTATGTCAGGGGACGGAGAAGGTGGATTCTGGTGGCAGTCAGAAACGTATCCCTCTTTGTTCTGCCTGCCCCACTCCCTGGATGTCCTCAGACTTGCACCAGCTATATATAGCCCAGTAGGCTACCTGATCCATTGCCTATGGATCTCCTCAGACCTGCACCAGCTATATCTAATCACCCAAGCCCATAGCATGCAGTGTAGCCTCCACTGGGGCACTGCATAGCCGCCCTGGGTCCCTTCGGGGAGAAGGGCGGGATATAAAGATGATGATGATGATGATGATGATGATGATGATGATGATTCTGTAACATGGCAGGGGATAGGACTGACACACAAGAAAAATCATACAAATATCTTCCATCACTTTTTGATGAAGAAGGCAACATTTTTTAAATATTTATTGAATAGATTTATATCCTGTCTGTTTCCAGTAGGCTCTTAATGAACACATTAAATCCACATATACTGAGTAATATTGAGTAATAGTAAACTGTTTTGATTTTTTTTTTCTTTTTTTAACCTATATTTCATTTTAAAGAAATCTGGTAGTTTGGTGAACTTTACCTAACAACTGCTTAGAATTCTGCAGGCGATTTATCAGAGGACGTGCAAAATGGCACTAAACCTGATTGATAGTGTTAATGACCACTTTGAAATAGATTTAACTGGCTGCATAAAGAAAAAGGCAATGGATGAAAAGGATTTTTAAAAAATGCACATGCAAGAACAATTCAGTATACTGTTAGCTGACAACCTTCTCCAAAGGGACTGTAGTGAACAACCTAGTAATCTTTCACAGCCTAAAAGTGTCTCTTCCTAATATTTTTTTAGTAGCTGGCTAAAACAATTACATACTGAGAATATTTTAAAAGGCATTAATAAAACAGACCAAAGATACATGGCACGGAGAAGACGAAAGGACTTGCTCAATTTCTAATTGGCACTGCTGCCTTTGATAATAAGGACCCCAGTGCTGATACATTGCAAGCCTCCCCCCTTTTAAGCATTCCCTTATGTTTATTTACTTATTTCTATCTGGTCTTTTACTTAAGACACAAGTTGATTAACAAGAGTATAAAGGCGTAGAAACAATTTGTAATAAAACCAATTTCAAAATCAGAGGCTGCCCAAAAGACAACATTCCAATAGCAGCCAAAATTGCAGCAATTCTGGTTCCCAGCTCAAGTGCTTGGCTGAGGATCTGTGAGACCCACCACCAAAACTCTTTGATAGGGTTGGGTTGCTGATCAAGTGTATGCACAATCCATTCTGTTCTTTGGGAAAATGCATGGAGGTCAGGCCAGAGCCAGTGGGGTGTATGTGCTTCCCTCCAAGTGTTCCAGGTACGTGTGTCAAAGTGGAAGTAGGGCCCTTGTGTCAAAACTCCACAATCTCTCTCAGCCTAATCCAAACAGTTCCCATGAATAAAAGCTTGAAATATTTCAATGAGTAGTAAAGCTGATTTACTACAGCTATACAGACACACAGGACAACTGGAACAAACAAGTATCCTTTCACAATCATATATGCTGTAGATGCTGTTCACTGTAATTTCCAACTGTGTCATTGTGTGAAAGCTGATGTACATGCTGTGGCAAACCTTCAAAATTCCACATCCCCAGCAGTCTGCTTGTTATGTAAGCCTTTTTATGACTGATGAAGCATTTCATAGCCTGAGGTGACTAGAAGGAGACTCTCAAGGCCCAATCCTATGAATGCATTCCACTTATAGAATGAGTGCTCCATCAGTGAAAGGCCCACTCTCTTGGTACTGTGGATGTAGCAACAGCACATGCAGAAGGGCCAACATCATAAAAGGCTGGCAACTGTGTGCATGCACCTCTGGAGCACCCAGCCACCACCAGTGAAGGTGAACTGGCATAGGGGTGGGCTGTAGGCAGGAAGGAAGAGGTGGAGAGGGGGAGGATCAGAGTGCCGGATGCTGGTGCATTGTGGCACTGACACAGTCTCTGCTGCATCCTGCAGGTTGATAAGAGACAGAGAAGTAAACAAAATTTGTATTTACCTGCTCTGCCCTTCCCTGGTCTCCAGTGAGTCTAGTTGGATCTGTACCAGCTCTTTGGCTGGCATGAGCCGAAGTGGACACAAGAGGGCATGTCAAGGCCAGACAGGGGGCTGGCCTCCCTGCCGGCACCTCCCTTCTCCTGGTTGCTGCAATGTGTCTTATAGCATGCTTGCCATGTCCATCTCCTGGGACAGGATTGGGCTGTTAGACTTATTGCATAGCAAACCTTATTTTGCAATGGAGAGTCTGCTAAAAAGTGATTTGATCATAAAATGAAACCATTGTAAAGTGAGGTTCCACTGTATTTATAGTTTCTTGCTGCAGTTCAAACTGAATTTCCACATGGACGCACAAGATACGTGGGTGCTAATAGTAAATCAGGGGCTTAAATGATGCCATGTGCTGTCATTACTATTTTTTTTTCTGTAAAAGAATCTACTAGCTGATGAATGGTACATTCAGCTGGGTTTTAATTGTTTTAGACAGGAATGCAGCCTGCAGTTAATGCTCCAATTTTCTATTCTCTTTAAGCTTCTAATATCAAAGTAGTTTACGTGCCAAAGGAAAGTTCAGAAGGTACCTTGCAAAGGTGGACTTTTTTCCCTTAGTATTTAAAAATCCATTTTCTTTTCTTTCAGTTCTGCTTCAAGAACCCCACTTAACCCTGAATGCCAAACATTAAAAACACCAGAAAAAACCAAACACTAAAATAAAAACATTTTTAGAATTTGGAAAAAAAAAATACAAGAGGTTTTTAGAGTTACAGTGCAATCCCATGTCTACTCAAAAGTAAGTCCCATTGTGTACAGTAATGCTTATTCCTAGGAATGTGTGCATAGGATTGTGGCCTTTGTTTCCAATTTTTCAGATCTTTTTTCTTTCAATTAGCCCCTAAATATATAATTTCCTGCTGGTATCTTAATTTCTTATTTCCCTATATGTAATAGAATCCCTTATTCTATGCCATTAAATATCTACAAACCACAGTAGTTAGAACTTTTCTCCACCATCTACTCTTCTGCCACACCCTTACTGCAATTTTGTGTGTCGACCATCTCCTAACTTGGTTCTCCTGTCTTAGACCCAGCCTTAAGACTATCCTAGCAATGCGATTGATTGAAACGCTTACTTCGAATATCTGCCCACCATCCCTATCTGGCTTCCAATCCACCAAGCGGCTTCAATCAGTCAGAGTGAGCAGAAAAAGGATCAGGTCAGCAGCTGACCTCCTTGAATGAAAATCTGCCTCCGCCGCCACCACCCCAACCTCCTTGCTCTCCTTATCCGCACCCTGCTGCTTAGGAAAGTTGCCAGGTGGGCACCGCTTGCCCCTTACTTTCAGTGCTGGCACCACCACTTCCTCCTTCATTTTTAAAAAGGCACCCAAGAGGTACCTTCTCTGCCAAGTTGTTAGGTCAGGAATCTGAATTGTTCCTGTGTTGGCTGCTATTGGAATGTTGTCTTTTGGTCAGCCTTTGATCACTTGAGTTGAATTGGTTTTTATTGCATTTTGTTTTTATACAACGAATGAATGAGGGTGCAATCCTAACCCCTTATGTTAGTGCTTTCCAGCACTGGCATGGTAGTGCCAATGGGACTGCATCTTGTGCTGCATCTTGCAGTTGGGTGTCACTCATGGAGGCCTCCTCAAAGTAAGGGAATGTTTGTTCCTTTACCTCAGAGCTGTATTGCCCTTATGTCAGTGCTGGAAAACACTGACATAAGGGGTTAGGATTGCGTCCTGAATGAATTAAATGCTTCAAAAAGGGGGAAGGCTTTCAAAATATCCTGGACAGCAGTAGCAATTAGAAATTTAGGCTGCAATCCTGTCCACACCTACCTGAGTAAGCCTTCCTGACTTCAATGAGACTTACTTCTCAGTAGACATGCCTGATTTTAGAAATGGGCTATGTCAGAATGCCAGATGCAAGGGAGGGCACCAGAATGAGGTCTCTTGTTGTCTGGTGTGCTCCCTGGGGCATTTGGTGGGCCGCTGTGAGATATAGGAAGCTGGACTAGATGGGCCTATGGCCTGATCCAGTGGGGCTGTTCTTATGTTCTTAGGATTGGGTTCTTAGGAAGTTCTATAGTATTGTCTGTGCTGTGGATCTTTAGTCTGTTTTATTAATGTCATTTACAAAATTCTCACCAATTGTAGATTCACACCCAGCTGCTTAGGAAAGCAAGCAAAGCGCAGCTAGGAGAGGACAGGTGAGGGATGATGACCTGTCCCCTTACCTTGAGCAGTGGTAGCACCTCATTGCTCTGTGCTGACCTGTAAAAAGTCTCTGCTAAAATGGAAATATCCATATGCTAAATATGAAATGTTTTCTATGTCTTTGGCCACAATCCTAACCAATTTTCCAGCACTGACATAAGAGCAATGCAACTCCAAGGTAAGGGAACAAACATTGCCCTACTTTGAGGAGGCCTCCATGACTGCCACCCAACTGCAAGATGAATCACATGCCCCACAGCTATGCCAGTGCTGGAAAGCTGGTTAGAATTGTGCCCTATATGTTTTACTGTTTTTAAATACATGAAAAATGACGTGTAAGTGCAAAAACTCACAGTCCTAACATTCAAGCCACTACTTATTTTTCAAAGCAGGCAGGTATCAAGGTAATAACATTTCACTTGAATTTAGACCCATTTCAGGTCAATACATTGAGGACTGATAGTGGACAATTTCAAATAAAAAGCTACAAATTACTTCAGTGCCTCGGAATATTGCCAGCTGTGATTGCACTGCTCTCCTTCATTAATATAAATTCTCTGCACTACCCAGACCATTGCAGAGTGATATTCTACAAGTTCAAACATGCCCTATTAATTTTGCCAGCTATAAATTGAGATTTGGAGTGGTTAGGGGAAATATCAAATGAAAGGGGGGGAATCTATATGCAGTAAAATAAGATTCAGGACAGAATTAAAGGTCTTGGTAAGCATGTAAGTATGAACTTCAGCTCTTTTTCAAGAGAGCCTGTCTACTGAAATTGCATGCACACATCATAAATCTTGTGCATACGCTACCCCACAAATGTGTTTCGGCAGACAGAGTAACAAGATATGCAGCAGCCAAGAGGTATCCAAAAGACAAAATGAAATAAAAATTTGCTGTGTATGCAATTTGTTCTATATGCCCCATGGCCACCACGTTCCACCCTCCTCCACTGCCTTTCTGCCTTCCATCCACCTTGTCCTGCCTCTCCTGCAGGTCTACAATGATCCTCTGGTGGTGCATGGGGAAGGCTTCCTGCCAGCGCTCTAGCAGCACGCGACTGCATGCACTGCTGGAAGGGTTTCTAAAACTGCTGCAAGGCAGTTAACACAGGTAGAGCATTCATTCCACCAATGTTACAGCCCAACTGGGCTCTCAGTATCCATGGAAAGTAAACAGGGAATTCCACCTTATACTCATCCCTCTGCAGCTGAGCTATCCTTGCCATTTTTCTCATTGTGATTGTCATTCCTGTTTATCAGCAGACACAGTGTTCGTGGAGGGTTGGGAGTGGGACTAGTTCATGCATGTAATTGTAGGGGGTAAGGCTAAGCAGTGTGATGGGGGCCTCAACCATTCAGTGTCTATAGGGAACAAAATCTGAAGAGGATTCAGGATAAATTCCTTTTGTGAGCCCTTTGGGGATGGGAAACTATTTGTTTTTCTCTGTAGACTACTTTGCAGTCGAAGGCAGGCGGTGGGTGGGTGGGCGCGGAAGGCGGAGCTGGGATCTAGCAGTTATGCCAGATCCCAACCCCCGTTCCCAGGGACTTTGGAGCGGCTTCAAGCCACTTCGCTCTCTTTGGACTTGTGCCACCTCCGTAGGTGGTGCAAGTCCGAGGAGACCCATAGGGGCCAGGGTGCCTTACCCAGGGGCAAGGGGAAAAGCTTCTCCTTACCTCTGGCTGAGCTGCTTTGGGCCCCTACCCCACACTGGATACAGTGTAAACCTTTTGGCTTGCCTGTTCCAGTGCAGGATAGAATTGCGCCCTAAGTCTATTATTGTGCCATTCTAAATTGTGCTGGATTTTACAGACAGTTCCTGAAGTCCCTCAGGTTGTTTGACCTATTCCACAGTATAATCCTACAGTGCTCATGGGTGAGTGTAGCAGATGGAGTTAATATGGAGCAATGGGTAAGGTCTGAATCTTTCAACCTGCATTGATCTGAGCTGATAAAAGTCTCACCCAGAGGTGTTTGCATAGATCATTGTACTGGTAGCTGGTTTCAGAAAAAAAGGAGCTGAATCACAAATATGTGGACAATTTCGTCTTAATAAAAGTTGAAATTTAATTTGCTCCTGATCCACAAATGGAGATAAGTTCACACCGTGACTCATGTCTGCAGCACCGGGAACATGAGGAATCATGTTATTAAATACATAAATAAAGACAGTGTCACAATGTGTCTTGTCATCTCTTGGACAAGGAGAACAGAGGAGAATCATGCTGCATTATATTCAAAGAATGTTTTGGTTCTAAAAATGCAGATGATTTCAGAATACTCAGGAGTACCTGGTTGCCTATTTTAAGTGAGGACATTTTGACATGATACTTCTGTGGCACAAAATTTTTATATTTGTTACTCAGTTGTTTCAGGGACTGAAAACATTTCCCTAACTAGTGCATCTGCTATGGGAATTTCACATTTTCCTTACAGTCAAACTCTGTAGTTTTATTTCTGGGAAAATGTGACTCCCCTTCCCACACTGGGTAAAATAAGGTGATATGAGTGTCACTGGTCTCTACTGAACTGATGAGATGAGCAACACAACATCCTCTTCTTCACATGAATGCAAAATTCCATTTTTGTTCTGTTAAAATGTGTTTAAGGGCGCAATCCAAAAAGTGCCCTGGGCCAACGCAAGTCCTTTGTGCTTTCATACCTTCGCGCCCTTTAAAGCACTTTTGCGCTGACTTAAGAGGAGAGAGGCCAACGCATGGACATGTGCCGGCCTCCAGAGGCCAAATCAGGCTGTGCTGGTGCATCTGGTAAGTATGCACCGGCCTTTCCAGGCTGATGGGGGTGGGGGGGTTGGGCAGCATGAGGAGGGTGGGTGGGAGATGTTGAGGAGTGTGGAAGGATGGGCAGTGGGTGCCAGGGAAGTGGGAGGCAGGGCTTGAACCTGGCAGTTATGCCAGATCCTGACCCCATTCCCAGGCAGCCTGGACCGGCTCCGGGCTGCTTGGACCTCTGCCACCTCTTTTGGTGGCACAGATCCAAGTAGACCCATTGGGGCTGCAGCAGCTCTCCTCATAGTAAGGGGAAGCAATTCCGCTTGCCCCAGGCTGAGCCGCTTGCAGCCCAAAACTTGCATGCCAGCCTCCCTATTCCAGCGCACGTTAGGATTGAGCTGTAAATGTTCTATTCTGTAGTACTTTGGAGACTGTGCCATTGCTTCCTGACTAGTTTTTAAAATTTCTGCCATCAGGGAATACATTCTACATTGACTTGTCTGTTGAGGAGGAACTACTAAGTTCCTCTTCCCAAGGGTCTCCTGCCACATCTGGTACACAATTTAGACTGCCTTTGCAACCCTACTCAAGCCTTATTCAGTATTTCTGGGTGAGCTATGATGGTACCCTAAGGCACACTGGACATTCCATTGCAACTGCATGTTAATAAGGAACATTGCAATTAATGGTAGGCAAGTTTTCTTTCAGGGCACCTCATCTGTGCTTCTCAGTAATAGGTTTGAAATCCACCACTATATCAAGCTAAACAAAAAGAGTGGTAATGATACCTATTAAAGAAGTAATAAACGTTGGCCAAATTTGCCAGCAGCATGCTTGTGAAACATTTTCACTAGTAGAGCTGCCTTGCAGCAAATAGTGAGCAAGCCCAACCAAGATGTTCAGACAGTGGAAAGAGAAAAGCTATGCTTTTCAGCTGGATTGTTGCTACTGGAATGATCCATTATAGGCATGCCTTACAAGTCACTCATGTCCCAATGCTATTTGGGTCTGCCACCAGTGGAACATACATTCCACTGGCAGCAACTGCCTTACAGCAGTTGTAAAAAGGTGCTCCAGCAGTGCACAAACTTGCACGCTGCTGGAGTGCCAATGGGAAGGCCGGAGCCTTCCCTACATGCCAGAGGATCATCAGCTACCCATAGAGGTAGGTAGGATGGTGGGGGAGGCAGGACAGTGTGAAACAAGGAAGCCTTGGGAGTAGGGGAAGGGCAGATCGGGTCCAGAAAGGGGCTGGGGTCTGCAGCAGCAGTAGCCACTGAATCCTACCCCTCTTCCCAGATTCAGTCCTGCAGAATGGGTCCACCTAGACCTGTGCCAACAAATGCACTAGACTGATCTGTACTATGGACGCTTAACCACGACTCCACAACTGTTCCCCCCCCCCAGGCAGGATGCAGTGATAGTTATTTTGGCATTGTTGCCTTGGTGGGGGAAGGGGTGTGAGAATAGGATAGGGCTGTCAGTTAAGTAGCACAGAACTTCTCAACACAAGTAAGTTTAATACTTTATTATTTGTGATCTCTGAGGCATAAACTACAACCAGTGTTTTGAAGGAACTACAAAGCTGAGTTGTTCTCTAGTGAAAATCGTTCCATAATGGCTGATTATCTACAAGTTACAACAAATCACGTTTTGGATAGATTGTCTTGCTGATTATACTCAATACTTTTGTTGCCAAGCTATCCAGGCCAAGAATTTAAGAGTAATTCCGATGTAATTTTTATATCAAAAAACATAGCAACTTTTGCACAGGAGGTGGTTGTTGTACGGATATTTTTACATTATGTAAAAATACCATTTGTCATAGCTGATTTTCAGAAAGTAATTTACAAACTTAGCATTTGAATTGCTAACTCCTAGTCAGGATTCTAGACTGGACTTCTGCATCTGAAAAGGACTGCTCACTGTGGCTAAGATCAAAGGTTTTAAACACACACACACACACACACACACACACACACAGAGAGAGAGAGAGAGAGAGAGAGAGAGAGAGAGAGAGAGAGTAACATAACAATCTAGAAACACCCTATACATTCCAGTCATCCAATCAGGTGCTTCTCTGGGTGTTTTGCCATATGAGGTTTATGGCCAAATCCTATTCAGGCCTTATGCCATTGTCTCTCATGATCTAACAGAGTAAGGCCCAGGCTGCTGCTGCAGGAGCTGGCCTGCCATTCTGTGGGCCACTGCTGCTGGCACTATAATCTAACATTACTTCTCATGATTAGCGACCTGCAGGACGTCCATCATCACCAGTGAGTTGACAGTGGGGTGGAAGGGGAGGGGTGGATCAAGGTGTGGAGCAGGCTGGGTTGGGGCAGTTCAGGGGTAGGAGGTGGTGGATCTAAGTGGCAGAAACACATGCCAGATCTTATCTCCCCTTCCCAGCCCAGACCTGCCACCAGAGTTTATTCAGATTTATCTAAGCCACTCCCTGCTCTTCTTGCAAGGAGCGAAGCAAGGCACGGATGGGGGAACAGCAATGTAGTGTGGTCGGACAAGTGCTGGGTGAGGGAACAGCTGAGTATGGAATGCAGGGAATCCCTGCCACTTTGCCGTCTCTCCCAGTCTGCTGCTCAAAACTGCCACTTCACTCAGCCTCGTGAGTGGGCCAATGCTCCATGGGGCTTTAATTTTTAAGGGAAATACTCAGAAGTGGATCTGAGAGTGATGCAACTTTCAGAAATAGGTCTGATGAGTCATTCTTAGATTTTTATAATGTGACTTTTTGTCCTCTGTAGCAGGGATGTCCAAACCCCGGCCCAGGCGCCACTTGTGACCCTCAGGGGCTCCCAATCTGGCCCTCAGGGAGCCCCCAGTCTCCAGTGAGCCTCTGGCCCTCCAGAGACTTGCTGGAGCCCGTACTGGCACAATGCAACTGCTCTCAGCATGAGGACAACTGTTCAACCTCTCACCTGAGCTGTGGGATGAGGGCTCCCTCCACTACTTGCTGTTTCATGTCTGTAATGCAGCAGTGGCAGCAAAGGAAAGGTTAGCCTTGCTTTGTGCAAGGCCTTTTATAGGCCTTGAGCTACTGCAAGACCTTCATTCAGTGATATAAGTTCAATCTATAATATATTCATTTATGTAAATTTATTCAAATTTGAAATGTAAATTAATTCATTTTTTCCCTGGCCCCCGACACAGTGTCAGAGAGATGATGTGGCCCTCATGCCAAAATGTTTGGACACCCCTGCTCTATAGGAACATGGAAATGTTTCAGACAGAAAGGACAAAAGATAGCAATGTACTGATTGGTCTAAACTAGATTCAACTGCAGAGGGCCCTGCACCTATATAACATTCTTGTGCCACTTGTGCTTGTGGAATCCACAAAAAGAATATGGATTGTTTGACGGAAGTGTTCTTCTTTTAGCCACAAGTTGTTTAAAATGGTATCATTAGAGTACATTCAGGTGAACAATAGGGTTAGAGGAGGCAGCTATTGATTCTGCTGTATAGTGCATACGTTCACACTTTTGGTTAGCGACTCCCTGCTGATCCAATCCTCTTTGCCCTTCATTTTCTTGACTGCATTCAAAAAACAATGCGCTTTATTTCTCTGGTCAGCCCGTGGATTTTGGTTTTATCTTGATTTGGCCTCAGAAGAGTATTGGGGTTTTCCTTTTGACTGCAAAGAATAAAAAAGGCTATTTATTATTGATCTTTGTGGAAATGGGAGACACATTTACTCTTGTCATGTATTCACCGTGTAAGCTGAAGACCAGTATATAAAAGATTGATCAATTGAGTCTGCAGTCGGCTAGTGAACTCACATTGCTAAAAGTACTTTAGGTAATATATTTGAACACCCTGCTCAATAATTTATTTCATTGTTGTTATTCTTTTTTCCAAGTCGCTTCTTTTCAATGTCACTAAAGGAAATCCCATAAAATGAATTTAAAAGGAAGTGTCACGCTATGTGACGTGCCAACCCTGCAGGCTGAAGTCAAGATCTTTACCTCAGGGCAATAAAAAAACCTGGCATTTAATAATGTAGTTAGTTGGCAACCTTCAGTCTCGAAAGACTATGGTATCGCGCTCTGAAAGGTCGTTCTGGAACAGCGTCTAGTGTGGCTGAAAAGGCCGATTCGGGAGTGACAATCCCTTCCACACTGGGAGCAAGTGCAGTCTGTCCCTGGCCTGTCTCCCTGGCTATGGGCCTTCCTTCTTTGCCTCTTAGCCTCAGACTGTTGGCCAAGTGTCTCTTCAAACTGGGAAAGGCCATGTTGCACAGCCTGCCTCCAAGCGGGCCGCTCAGAGGCCAGGGTTTCCCACTTGTTGAGGTCCACTCCTAAGGCCTTCAGATCCCTCTTGCAGATGTCCTTGTATCGCAGCTGTGGTCTACCTGTAGGGCGCTTTCCTTGCACGAGTTCTCCATAGAGGAGATCCTTTGAGATCCGGCCGTCATCCATTCTCACGACATGACCGAGCCAATGCAGGCATCTATGTTTCAGTAGTACATACATGCTAGGGATTCCAGCACATTCCAGGACTATGTTGTTTGGAACTTTGTCCTGCCAGGTGATGCTGAGAATACGTCGGAGGCAGCGCATGTGGAAAGCATTCAGTTTCCTCTCCTGTTGTGAGCGAAGAGTCCATGACTCTCTGCAGTACAGAAGTGTACTCAGGACGCAAGCTCTGTAGACCTGGATCTTGGTATGTTCCGTCAGCTTCTTGTTGGACCAGACTCTCTTTGTGAGTCTGGAAAACGTGGTAGCTGCTTTACCGATGCGTTTGTTTAGCTCGGTATCGAGAGAAAGAGTGTTGGAGATCGTTGAGCCAAGGTACACAAAGTCATGGACAACCTCCAGTTCATGCGCAGAGATTGTAATGCAGGGAGGTGAGTCCACATCCTGAACCATGACCTGTGTTTTCTTCAGGCTGATTGTCAGTCCAAAATATTGGCAGGCCTTGCTAAAACGATCCATGAGCTGCTGGAGATCTTTGGCAGAGTGGGTAGTGATAGCTGCATCGTCGGCAAAGAGGAAGTCACATTATTATACATTTAATAACGTATGTATGCATGAACGTACATGCACAAGTAGCAAAAACAGTTAATAATAATATGACGACATTTGTATCATTCTTTGCCTAAGTGCTCCAAGTGTTTCAAACACATTGGAGGACTAGTCATATGTGATGTTGAACAAACCGGGGGAATGATATTGAACTTGCCTTCCGGTAAGATAGATAACGAGAAGACTGAGCCCAGCATTGGGTGAGCCTGATATAGAATTAATGATGCTCCCATAGTGGAGCTTTGGAATACTGATGAGGCATTTTTTCATAATAAATTGAGTCCATTACTTTTCCCTAATGAGCTGAAAGTTTCCACCATTAAAAATAGCAGTTCCACAAGGCACTTTATATATCACCATATTTCCTGTAAAAAAAAAAAATGCATCACTGCTCATCACCAAGGGGCAAGATTCTATGTATGGTTGCTGAGAAGTACATTCCGTTCTACTCAATAGGGTTTACTACTTTGGACATGTGCATATGACTACAACCATCAATTAGTAAATAACTTCCTGTTTCATGCATGCAGTATAATGTAGAGTTCCCCTCCCCAGCCAACACCTCCCTGCCATATTGCAGTACCCTATCCTGCCCAGCACTTCCTGCCCATGTTGCCCATCTTCCAACAGAGAGTGGAGGAAGAGTCCCTTTACTGTGTTTGCATTGCATGTTCAGATTCAGCTCCACACTTCTCAAGAACCAGCCCTCTGGACATAAGAGATTGTACTGGAGGTCCTTTCAATTTCTCTTTGCTGCCCCCAAAGTTGTTTGTTACACAGGGCTGTCCCAAGACCTCCTGATGTTCCCTTTCTAGCTGCTGCACTGGCATCAGTACAGCAGCCACTATAAGAGGAGATTCTGTGATGGCAGCGTTGTACCTGGCTGTACTGAGCTGAACCTGGTCGGGCTGTACCTAGCTGTACTGGCATAGGACTGGGCCATTAGAAACTGGATTGGGGAGCAACCAGTTAACAGCAGCTGCTGAATTCTGATTTTACAAAGTGAGATCACAAAACACAACTATTCCAGAGAAAAGAGATTGTGTTGAAACCCTAAGAAATCTTCTCCCTGAACACATGCTCTTTTAAGCCTCCTTCCCACTTCTCACCGAAAGTCTCACAGGTCTTCCAAAATTTCAGGCAATTTAGGTTTCTCAACCTCACAGTGCAAGTCAAGCTTCTTTTTTTTCTCTTTTCTTTTCCTGGCAATCTCCACTCTCTTTGCAGGCTTAGCAATTTGGGTCTAGGGACCTTCAAAAATTACATGTTCCAAGTCAGCCTGCTGAACTTACCTTTGGCAGGCTGGAAGGGAAGCACTCATTTTCTAAGCGTGAGTGACTTTGATGGACTTGATGACATGGTGAGGGATGCAAAACAAAGTCAGCTAGGCAGCCTTTGCTGTCAGATACAGAACCAGATGTCACTTCTGCCAGATGTAAACAGAATGCACTGGGTCTTTGATTCCAAGGGGATTTTTTTTTTTTGCAAAGTTATTTTGAGAGGATCTCACTGCTGTTCTTTCTGTGTTAGACAGGGCTACGAAGAGCTGGAAAGACAGCTTAAAGAAGTCTTTAAGGAACGAAGCAACATTCTTCGCCAGCTGTCAAAGACGTCTAAAGAACTTGAGGGAATTAAAGTAAACCTCCAGGTCAGAATATTCTTTCTTTATTTCCTGTGACATGGGATCATAATTCATTCCACTATAATGCAAGCATTTTGAGATGAATATTAATACCTTTAAGCAAATGCTCCTGATGTTTCACAGGCAGGTTGGGAGACACTGGAGAAGGGAAGATGGACTCTAGATCTTCACTTTTCTTTCTAATACCCTCTCCCAGCCAGAACCACCACTTTTTCAGCTTCCATACACTGCACTCCCATTTCCCAACTCCTCGCCCAAACATCTGTCTCCACCGTCATGGCATCTCTACCTTGGTGAGCACAGGGCAAGGATAATCTGAGGGAGTATGCTAGCCCTGCTTCCTACTTCATCTACAGCAGTGGATTAAGTAATGAATAAAGGGCAAAAACCTGGTTCATTAGCTTGGTGGGGCAGATTATGGATGAGCAAAGCAAGTCAAAAGTTGCTTTACCTCTTTAACATCTACATGGCACTGCTACGTGAGAGCATCTGGGAGTTTGGGCTTAGTTGTCATCAATAAACTTATGGCATTCAACTCTTTTATATCAGAGTCAGGAATGACAGTGGAAGTGCTGGATTGATGTCTGACACAGTTAAGCAGCTGGATGTGGACCCATAAAATGGAGCGGGATTCCAGGGTTCTTTCCCAGTCCTGCCTGGAGATGACAAGGACTGAATGGGGGCCTTTTGCATCAGTGCTCACTCTCCCTGGTTCATCTGTTCAAGATTAGACTCAACCCATTGTGACTGGGTTTGTGTCCTCCTTTAAGAATCAGGCAGGCAGGTAGGCCCAGTTCAGGAAGTGGGTTTTTAAACTTTCAAACTACAGACGTTCCCCCATGTCCATCGGGGATACATTTCAGCCGCCCCTCCCCCCATGGACAGAGAAATCATGGATAAGAGGAAACCCTGTGGCCCCTTAAACCCTCCCCCCACCAGTAAAATCCTTTAGATTCCAATGAAACTGCCAGCCTTTATCATGTTCTGAGGAGTCCCTTTTCCAGGTTCTGTCACTGGCAGAGATGAAGCTGTGAGGATGTGGCCACACACAAGACTATGGAAGTCTTGAGGTCTGCCCAGTCTTTTCTATCATCTTTTTCTGGAAGAGTGCAAAAAATCCTTCCCCCCCCCCTCCACTGGGCTTTTGTCTGCCACCACTGAAAACTGTCTTGGGAAGCTGCTAAATTTGTCTTATTTTGGCGTAGCTCTTTTCTGTGCTGTATTTTGGTTTTATGTTGGCTTGTCTTTTTTATTACATTTTAGAGTATATTTATCACTTATTGCATACTGTCCTGAGCACTGTAAAGATAGAAGAACCGTAGATACATTTAAAAATAATAATAATAAAATGGATTTTGTTCTGTAATGGATTTTAAAATTGGAATGATTGGAATAGTAGAAAAATAGTGGCTTGCTGGCATTATTCCATAGTGCTGTATGTACATTTTTGCTCTATATGCCCTTTTCACCCCAATTTCTGCTCAAAGGTTTTGAGCAAAAGAGACGTATTCATCTGGGAGTGCTGTTTGTGTCTCTGCAGCTGGAGAACAAAACTGCTTCGCTTTTTATCAGTTCTCAGTCACCAAATGTGTTATTCACAGAGAACATTTTTTTCTTTTCAAAAAGATCATTAATAATTATGTTGCTGAGAAATGTTAGAGAGTTCCTTGATAACACATCTTTTCTCCTCTTTCTTATCAGTCTTTGAAAAATGACGAGGCATCTGCAAAAAGTGATGTACGGAAACTTTTGGAATTAGGCCAGAAACAAAGGTAAGATTCCACATTTATTTGTGGATTTCTTTTACACTTATGGAAAACTGCTGCGCATTCTCACGGTTTTCAGAATTGAACCAGGAAGCACAATAAAAGAAATGTTGCAAAAAATGCACGGTACAGATTGACCTGAAATTTTCCACAGAACCAGTGAAGCTGGGTCTGTACATGCTGTGGTACAAGGCAACTAAGAGCCTAATCCTATGCCTGACTACCCAGAAGTAAGTTCAATTAGAGTCAATGGAGCTTACTCCCAGGAAAGTGTGGATAAGATTGCAGCCTAAGTCTTGATACAATGGACTGTATCATTTAAGAATCAATCTCAGATTGGGATCACATTTTTGAATGTACTCCTGTGCTTGGGGAAAAAGTAAGTTAGGAGATCACTGGATTAGCCCCTCTCCCCCATACTGTTTTTCGTAAAAAGAAAACACAGCCTTCCATTGAAAGATAACAATTTTTGTTGTTCAACGAAGCATTGGGAGGCAGAATACTAAAGACTCTCAACAATGACCCACTGCTGTGCCTCATCTTGTTTTAAACAAGTCTAACCTTCCCCTCTGGTCACATTGTTCAATGAGTTGAATGTGCAGATTGACCTGGAAAGTACCAGACTGTTGAGAAGAAAGCAAGAGGCCAGCACAGGCAAAGGTGTGTGTGACTTTCAGTACCCCCACCCCATTGAGACAAATCCGTGGATAAAGAGGCTGCACCTGTAGTATATTATATAGGTGCAGGTGTGTGTATTACTTTAATGTAGTGTATTAACAATTCAGATGTTGCCTCCCCTCCCTCATGTGACTGGGATTGTGGCCAGTAGCAGTATGTTCTTATTTCTCTTCATGCAATGAATTCCAATGGACAAAGCCTATCACCCTAACCAGTGTGTTCCCACCACAAGGGACAGGATGTCAGACTGATTCCATAGTGCAGGGGTGCTCAAACTTTCAACTTTAGGGATGCTGGACCTTTAACAAGTGTATAGAAGAGAGAATTTCAGCAGGTGCAACTTGTCATCCCACAGATGACAAGCTGCACCTGCTGAAATTATCTCTCCTACACAATTTTAAAGGTCCAGGATCCCTAAAGTTGAAAGTTTGAGCACCCCTGCCATAGTGTAATTATTATGTAGTAAACTGTGATAACTTACAGAGCTGATACACACAGGGCCCAATCCTATCCAAGTTTCTAACACTGGTGCAACTGCAATGCAGCCCCAAGATAAGAAAACGAATGTTCCCTTAATGTGAGGAGGCCTCCATTTGCTCCAAAGGATGCAGCACACACCCTGTTGTCATGGCTGCATCAGCACATTGGAAAGTGGAATAGGACTGGGCCCTCAATGAAAAATTTCTGTCTTAGGGCCCAATCCTAACTAGGCCTAGCTCCAGCACTGAGCTCCAGTGCTGGCGCTAGGTATCATAAACGTGTCATAAAGATTCCCTGTGAGGAGTCAGTGCCAGCCCAGCATCAGTTGGTGCTGAGCTCAGCGCCAGCCAGACGCCACCCAGAGCTAGCAATGAGTGCATGGAGGGGGGGAGGATTCCGGGGCGGGGGGGAGGGGAGGGTGGAGGAGGAACCAGGGTGGGAAGGGATGGTATTGGATCCTATGCTCTGTGTCAGGATGCAAAATAGCCAGCACAGAATGGAGGAGACCCATAGCATCCTCCTGCACTGTTACTCGGGAGGGGGCGAAAGTTCCCTTTCCCAGAGGAGGCCACCAGCAGCCCTGGTAGTGCTGCTGGATGCAGCAGTAGCCATTTTGATGCCTCTGCACCTGATTGAGCCGCCAGGGATAGGATTGGGGTACCCTTCCTTATATCCCATGCATTGTGTGAGTCCCTCTCCAGTAGATTTTTTTCTATTAAATCTCTGTGTTTTATCATCATTTTTGTGTTGATATGTGACGCCTGTGGGGAGGGGGTCTTAAAGGAATTTCTGAATTATTAGAGTGTAGAACAGGGTTTTGCGCAGTTGGTTTAACAGTAATAGTAATAATTAATAAAGGATATTGAAGTATGAATATGGCTTTCAATTTCTCCTTAGGTTTTTGAGCATTCTTTAACCATGCTTAATGTTAGGCTTCTCCAAAGAAAAGTATCATCTCAGAGTGATACTCACTCTGGATCAGATGGATCTCAGATGATCCATCTGAAATGCATATGGATTGTTTCCATGGGAAACAAATACGGAGCTTGGTTTAGGTGCACTGATTCTCCGAGACAGACCCCATGATGCATGCAGTGTGTTACACCAGAGCAGCTTGGTTTGTTTGCTTTCCTTTCATTTTGTATTTGGCTGTTTCTAAAACCCTCCAAGCCAATGAGATAGAAAACACTTCCGTGGGTAGCTCAGCAGTTAATAATTACAGACACCCTGGATTTGGGGTCCATTTGAGTTTGTGAAATCACAGGTTTTTAGATGCTCTTATTGATAAAATGCCAAGGCATGAAATCAGGTCTGTAATTAAAGCAAGGGATACTCCACATCTATGATCCACTCTCAGGCAACATAGATCTAATAGCACATCAAAACACTTCTGGCCAGATACACAATATCTCCGCCCTGAAACATTGTCTTGTGTACCTTGTAATAAATCTTCCATAAAACAGAATAAGATGGGCTCCTGAGTCTACTGATTGGAGAGCCATATATATAATTTAGCTGCCAGGAATATCTGCACTGATCCTAATTGGCAGTACATGCAGCTGCTGTTATGTTTAATACATGGCTGCTCCAATCAAAATGGTGTGTCCCAGACCAGTACCTGTCATTCCACGGCTACATGTCTGTATTAAAATCAGGAGCCTCTGCTTTTGTTGAAACCAGCACGCCACTTAAGCTGTAGCTTATACTCTTGCTACCTTGAGACATACAAAATTATGCAGGGCAGCGGGGATAGAGGGATGTTCTTATCCCTCTCACACAATACCAGAAGCAGAGGACATCCGCTAAAATTGAGTGTTGGGAGAGTTAGGACAGACAAAAAATATATTACTTTACCCAGCATGTAATTAGTCTGTGGAACTCCTTGCCATAGGATGTGGTGATGGCATCTGGCCTGGATGCCTTTAAAAGGGGATTGGACAAATTTCTGGGCTAAAAACTATGATGGATAGGTGCAACCTCTTGATTTTAGAAGTAGGCTACCTCAGAAGGCCAAATGCAAGGGAGAGCACCAGGTTGCAGGTCTCTTGTTGTCTTATGTGTTCCCTGAAGAATTTGGTAGGCCACTGTGAGGTGCAGCAAGCTGGACTGGAAGGGCCTTAGGCCTGATCCAGCAGGGCTCTTCTTATGTTCTTATGTAGTTCTGCAATCTGGATTGCAGTGCCAAACCACTAACTTCTGTAAATCAGTCTAGCGCCACTGATATGTGCAACACCTCTGCTCAGGCTGAGTGGCCCTTTAAGGGAGTCCTGAAAAGGCCTCAGACTGGCTCAGGGAGAGGGGGTTCCAGCACCCTGGTCCTCCTCCTTGGCTGGGCTTTTACTGTCTGGGTCCTGGGCAGGAGCTGTTGGCTGCACAGCCACCCACCTCCCAGTTTCTAGCCAACCCCTGCATCACTGGCCTCCCAGCTTTTGTAGGGCCAGCTGAATGGTTGGCAACCTTCAGTCTCGAAAGACCATGGTTTAGGGCCAGCTACCCTCCCCACAGCCCCTCCCCATCCTCTCAGGAGAGGATGCAAGGGAGGGCACCAGGATGAGGTCTCTTGTTATCTGGTGTGCTCCCTGGGGCATTTGGTGGACCGCTGTGAGATACAGGAAGCTGGACTAGATGGGCCTATGGCCTGATCCAGTGGGGCTGTTCTTATGTTCTTATGAGAGGTAAAAAGGGTGGTTCCCTGGGAGCCACCCTTCCTTTAGCTTAAAGGCTTCCCTTCTTCCCATGTGCTGTTTTCACCTTGCCCTTCCTCCTGCCCTTCTGGCTTCTTCCCTCTCCTGTTGCCTGGCTTCCCAGACCTGGAACCTTCTCCTGAGGTAAGGTGGGGGTCCAGGTGCAGGGTGGGGACCCCAACACTCTGCAGGTGTGCCTAAGCTGATGCCTGCAAAACAATCACACAAACAGTGACTGTGTTGTGAGTTGAATGGATTCATGTGTCATTTGGCAAGCAATCTTTTCTGGACCTTATGCTGATGGATCTCATGAGCTGAAGGCTGGGCCCATTGTTGCATGAGCTATTGTGAGAGTGGGTAGCTTGTTATTGATGGTGCAGGAGCTGGGAATCCCTGCATCAGCAGTGGTGTACCCCCAAATCACTACTGGAGCAGGTAGGCGGGTGGCAGAGCAGTTCAAGGAAGAATGTTGGGTGGTTTGGGGGGAGTGTACTGGCTGGGAGTGGTTCATGGTGGAAGAGGGAGGACCTTGGTGGAAGCAGCACACACTGAGATCCTATCCACTCTTCCTGGCCTGGATCCGCCCCAGGAGTCTCTTCAGACTTTTGCCAGGTAAAGAGTAGGCATAGGTTTGATGAGACCCATTGGAGGATAGGTGGTCTACAGGGAGGTAAATAAAAAAGACTTGTACTTACCTCTCCTGGGCCATTTGGTCGACCTCACCCCCATGCAGGCAGCAGACACTCCATCAGCGGCACTGCATGGTCATGGCTGGTGGGGATAGGATTGGGCTGTTAATGACCATGGTAGCCAAATTGCTGCCTACTGATGAGGGGCAATCAAACTGGATGAAGAAACTCTGCTCTTACATTCAGGTTAAAGAAAGTTGCTCCCAACACTGTGCAAGTGCTGGGCTGCTGCGTGAACAGGTACCCCTGAGCAGAGGTGGGCCACTGAGGGCCCAATCCTATTCTACTTTCCAGCACCAAGGCAGCCGCAATGTGGCCACGAGGTAAGGCAAGAAGTGTTCCCATACCTTGAGGAGGCCTCCAAGACTGCCTCCTCAACTTAGGAAGCAGTGCATACCCCATAGTCACAGCAGTATCGACACAGCAGAAAATTGGATAGGATTGGGCACTCAGTCATAGGTGTCAGCTGCTATGGAGTTGCATGGTGCTGGTTGTAACTCGTTCTACCACCTGACTGTAACTGCACAGATTGTTCATCCACCTCGACTGCCCCATGGTGCCAGGCAGTGATTAAGCTGTAATGGAGATTAAGCTCATAAGTTAGGTACCAGGGACAGGAAAGGAATGGACAGGAGGAGCCCCAGTTGCCTTATACTTTGCTGCAATAGAAGCGGTGAAAGGTAACTGACCTTCTCTAGCTGCCCAGTCTGGCAACCCTAATTGGCACTGTTTAACCACTGTGAGTTACTCCAAGATAAACAAGGTCTTGTTCCAAGTTACTTCCAAGATAGACATGTTAAGTCTCTGTAGCTTGTGCAAGGTGGCCAGGCCCTGCCTTCTCAGTGACCCTGATGTCCTCAGTGACCCTGATGCCTTGATCACTTTATCCACTTAAAATCCTTTGTTGAACCAGAACTGCAGTACTACAGGAATTATAAAAAGGATAAGGACAAACATGTCACAGCAATATATACTGCAATATTAGGAATATTACTGAAGCTGCTTAAGGATCTGGTTCCTCCGTTTTCCTGGCATTTCCTCAGCACAAATTGCATAGCCTACCTCAAAACATGTTCTCAAAACATGTTCTCTGTTCCTGATCTTGAAAATTTGTTTGAAACCAAACCCCTGCAATCTCTAGAAAAGCGGTAAAAAGTACTGAGATTTCATTTGCCTTTTATAGCATCATCTTCCTAGGATTTGGATCTGAAGTGATGAGGCTAAGAGGAAGCCTTCTGTTTTAAGATTTTTTTTTAAAAAAATGTTCAGTTCCCAATTGCTTTAGGGCACAATCCTAACCAGGTCTACTTAGAAGTAAGTCCTATTTTGTTCAGTGGGGCTTACTCTCAGGAAAGTGTGGTTAGGACTGCAATCTTAGTGCCTCAAGGTAATAAAAAGAGATGGGTCTAAACAGCAGTTCTAAACAGGTCCTGGCTTGGGGGGGGGGGGAATTCCAGGTATACAGTTTACTTTGGAAATGAGAGAGTTATGGCCCAATCCTACTGAGGATCTATAGCAGGGGAGTCTCCAAACTTTTTGGCCAGAGGGCCGCATCAAATATCTGGTGTGCTGTGGAGGGCTGGGAAAAAAATTTAAATAAAAAATTTAATAGCGATGGAACTTAGATGAATGAATAAATGAATGAATGGGCTCATTCATTCAACCTCTCTGGCCCTCAGAACACTCTCCAGACACAATCAGAGTATGGTTCTGGGTATGTTCAGTTGAGTGGGCCAGAGGCTTTCGGGGAACAAGAGGTTGGCCGCGGGCTGGAAAAAGGCTTGCTGTGGGCCGCAT
The DNA here is from genome assembly GCF_035046505.1 of Tiliqua scincoides. Classification (NCBI taxonomy): domain Eukaryota; kingdom Metazoa; phylum Chordata; class Lepidosauria; order Squamata; family Scincidae; genus Tiliqua; species Tiliqua scincoides. The sequence goes on from NC_089821.1 coordinate 38,750,300, forward strand.
CTGGCCCCTGGGCCGGGGTTTGGAGACTGCTGACCTATAGTATTGGGTCTCACAACCTGCTGCTGTAAGACCTAAGCCAGAAGCATGCTGCTATCACGTGCTGTGGGACCACCACTGGAAATAATTCATTTCACATATTCTCACAAGCATACCAGCAGTTCACCCAGCCCATGGTGGAACAGGAGCAGGCAAGGAGGCAGCAGGGACTGTTCAGGGGTGGTTTAGGGGAGGATCGAAGTGGAAACCAGGAAAGATTTGGAGGTGGATCTTGGTGGCAGAAGCATACACCAATATCCTATCCCTTTTTCCTAGCCTGACACACCTTCTGAGCTCCTTGGGCCCCCACCAACTAAATAGATGGTGTAGGTCTGAGGAAACCCATTGGTGGTTTGCTAGCTTATAGGGAGGTAAGTAAAAAGGTTTTTTATTTGCATCTTCAGGATGGTTTGGTCTCCCCTAACACAGCATGCAGTGGGCACTCTGTCAGCACTGCTGCCTCACACTGGCTGGTGGGGGAAAGATTGGCTTGTTAATCACTTAGACTTGAAGCTTCAATCCTATTCACACTTTCCTGGGAGTTGGCCCCACTGAGCACATGCATAGGATTGGGCTACGAGCGGTTGAAACACCTTTTGCTTTAAAAGCAAATGCATTCATATCACTGTTGTTGAGGCTTAGAACATTTTGCTTTGCTAAAACTTTCTTTGCAGGCGGTTATTGCACTAATTTTTTCTTTCTTTCCAGAAGGAATTATACCATTGTCAGTGTTTTGCACAGCAGGCCATACAAGAGCTACAAAAGGGAGGCAATTTCCTCTTTCCCTTTAGGAAAATGTGCTGGGCATTTGTGGCTTTATAACAAAGCAGAAGCAGTGGCTCTTCAGTGTAATTAAAAGTACCTTGTCATGACTTGATAGTAAACAAAAGCATTATTTCCTAATGGACAATAGGGATGAAGTTTCTGTTTTGTTTCTTCAACAAACTAGGGAAGAAATGAAATCGCTCCAGGAGGCCTTTCAGAAACAGCTTAATGAGGCAGCTGAGAAGGCAGAAAAACAGCAGGCGACAGTGAGTGACTATCCTTCCTTTGTGTGACTCTATCCTTTGTGTGACTGTATCCTATCTTCCTTTGAGTGACTCTGTCCTTCCTTTGTGTGACTGTATCCTATCTTCCTTTGAGTGACTGTCCTTCCTTTCCCCCAAACTTTCTCTGCCCCTTCCTCTTCGAAAGGCTTCAGTAGCTCCAGGATGTTTACATGAGCAAGGTTTTTACTTTGTGTTGCATACACAATGTCCAAGGTGTATTGTGGAGTGCTTTGGGGAACAAAGCACCTCTCTGGATCCAAAGCAGTAATGAACAAATATATAAAGGGCATCCTGTGATGACAAACTGGTGTGTCATGGTGGTTCAGGAAAAGATTTCCCACCAATGAGCGTGAACCTTTCCTGTTTTCCCTCCTCTGTATTAAGGACAACAAAAAACAAACACAGTGCACATTTTCCCCTATGGAGACTCCTCTATAGGGGCAAATGGGACTTGGCCGTTCCAAGAGAGGACAAAAAAAAGAAATTGCATTAAATTAAACCAATTAAAAACTTCTATGTGACCTAGGCTACTGACTCTCGTCATCCATGATTCTCTCTCATGCCTGAATCTCTAATTTCAAGCAGCTTTTCATTCAGGCCTCTCTGAGACTGTCAGGGCAAAGAGAGAAGGGTCTATAGAATACATGACATGACCCCTCTACAACAGTCTTCTCAGTAGAGGCAGAACTCATTTACTTTGTTCCACTTGTCCTTCAAAGAGTTACCAAAACTTTCAGCCAATTGTTGCTGAGGCTGCCAGCAGCTTTGAGGCCATTTTCAGCCAGTCGCATAAATCCAGTGAGCCTTGAGGCCCCAACAACTTCCTTCCAAATGGTTAATTCTATATAGCAGTGGTTTCCAAAATTTCACTTGCATACGCCTTGGCAAGCTGTGGTTCAGGACCCACTAGGTGGGTCACAAACCAATTTCAGGTGAGTCCCCATTCATTTCAATATTTTATTTTTCATATATTAGACTTGATGCTACCATGGTATGTGACTGCATTTGGGGAAATGTTGCAGATCTGTACTTTTAACAAGTTACTCTGTATATGCTTTTAACAATGATAGTCAATGGAACTTACTGCTTGGTAAGTGTAGTTAGGATTGCAGCCTAGGATAGTTAAAAAATTTTCCTGCTTGATGATGTCACCTCCAGTCATGACATCACTTCTGGTGGGTCCTGACAGATTATCATTCTAAAAAGTGGGTCCCAGTGCTAAAAGTTTGAGAACCACTGCCATAAAGTGTATGCCTCATCTTAACCCCGTAAGGCATTCTAGTACAGACCTACCTTTTCCACCATTATTCAATTCTTTTTCAAGTACCCCTAAAGGTCTTGGCAAATACCTCTGGGGGTACATGTACCCCAGGTTGGGAACCGTTGCTATATAGGAACCAATTGACATCTTAGGAAGAAAAGGCAAAACTCTAAAGAGCAGACTCCTCCCTTTGCAGCAAGTCTGATTCCCAGTCTGCAGCTGGTACAGAAAAATAGGTCTGGCCTAGCAGTCTGTTACAATCAAATTTCTCTTCAGTGCCCCCTTCTTTCCATCAAGGAATTGTATTCACATTTGAGTCCCTTCCTACAAGTGGCTCTAAATGTCAGACAGGTCATTTACTCAACCCCCTTTTATCCTCACAAAACCCTGTGGTTAAACTGAGAAGTGACTGGCCTACATGATCTAGCCCCATCTGAAGTGTACAGTAGTAATTCTTAATAGATGAGCACACACAAATGTTCTTAAAGTATAAATTTGTACAGTTGTGTCCTATGGTTGCCACCCCTCCAGGACTGGCCTGAACGTCTCCAGAAATCAGCATTAATCTTCAGCAGATTATTCTGTGTCTGTATATTCTTATATTCGTTTTGCAGGAAAGACCATCTCTGAGGACTATGGAAATTGGTATAGAGTATGTAGAATAATAATAGTATTCATATAATGTTTCTGTGTGCTCAAAGTACTGTACTGTATAGTTTCACCAACTGAGGGTGCCTAATTTAATTTACAGTGTAAATATACAAGGGATAAGTATCAGATCCAGTGTGATAATGCATGAAATGACTATTAGTGGTCATTTGCTAGACTGATGCTTTTGAAAAATACATTACAGAGAGAACTATCAGTGAAGGGATTTTGTTTGAGATATAGTGGTTATCAAAAAGGTTTTATACATATACTATTGTACATATACATAAGGAAACTGTACATGTGCATTGTATAAATGAACCATGTCAGCTGTAGTGTTCTATGTTTGAGCAAAAGAATTTGGCCCCACTGACTCCAAACCTCACTAGCTGCCAATGGTTTACAGAAAGATTCTGTGTAGGAAGGTAGATTACACAGAATGGGGCAGCAACAGGGGTGAGGGGAGGGTGGATTGTCTGGGAAGTTAATGGGTTCAGTGGTGGATCCAAAACACCTTTCCAGATCTGATCCAATGGCATGGGTTCACTTGGATCTGCATTAGCAATTTTGCTCACACAGGACCAAGTACACTCATTAGCACCACAGAGAATTAACCTTGGGTAAGGGAACAAAGACTTCCACAACTGCCCCCCCACAGTCTCCAATGGTAGCCATTTTGGCATGGCTGCATCAGTTGGGGAGGAGGAGGGTAGGATTAGGCTGCTAGGAAAAGCACTAGGAATTCCTCTCTCAAATACTGCTACACAAATTAAACAAAGAGTTTTAACTTGTTGGATTTGACGTCATGTTCAGACAGAGCTGATTGTTTCAAACCCTTTCAAACCCTCTAGCACAGTGGTTTCCAAACTTTTAAACACGAGGACCCATTTTTTAAAACAACTCTCTATCACAATGGTTCTCAAACTGGTGGGTCGCAACCCACCAGCTCATAAGGATGCCCTGTTCCCTTTAAGGAAAGCAGCAAAGAGATCCCCAGGATTGCACCCTTGTGGGGGGGGGGGCTATTTTTTAACTACCCATATGTGCTTCCAGGGTCCAGGGGGTGTGGGAAGCACTTGCAGGGCTCCCTGCAGCTTCTAAACAGTGAAAGTTGCAAGCGCTACGAAACTGGAAATTCCACTTCCTGGACTCCTGGGGATTGCTTTGCTGCCCCTGCCCCCACCCCCACAAAGACTTACCACTGGAGTAAATCTCCAGGGAAGTTTGAGAACCACTGCTCTATCGGGATCCACCTAGGTTTACCAGACTTTTATTTTTTTAAAAAATCTGTGAAGAAATTGTATGTTTGTAAAATAACCAGAAAAAGAACCCTCAAACAATTGCCTCCCTATATTTACACATGCCTGCAAAATGCAGGAGCTCAGTTCCTTGTAGGGCAGTTATCAGCTAGCTTGCAAATTGCAGAAGGTCAGTTCTTTAGCAGCTATCTGGTTTTTGAATAGCCTCAGGACTTGAGGCAATTAGTTATCCAATCTTTCTGTCACCCTTTGGTGACTCACCAAAAACAGATTGGGACCCACCAGTGGATCCTGACCCACAGTTTGGGAACCACTGCTCTAACAGAAGCTGCTTTCCTCCTTTCTTAAAAAAAAAAGAGCTTTAAAGGGAGAAAGAATTGCTGCCACAGCCAAATCCTTATCTTCTGAGAAAAAGGAAGGCAGATTGGGGAGTTGGTTGGGTGAAGGTGTTTAGTAGCTAGCTGCTTCCCCTTCCCAACACTTGGCCTTTCTTGGTGGTCACAGCTTATTCACCCGCAGGCCATGATGCCCTCCTCAGCCTATAAGACCATGAGGCCTATAACCACAGAGTGAATAAACGTCAAGACTGTGAGGCCTATCTGTCCCAGACCACATGGCCTAACTGTGTAAGGTCATAAGGTCTAACTATCCACAACCATTGAAGTCCTGGCTGAAAGGCCAGCAAATCCAGGCATATGGTTGCCCAATCTCAGCTGCAAAGATGAACCAAAATGGCTGTGTCCCAGTACTAAGACCAAGAAACCTCCCCCAACCAGACTACGAGGCCAACTTTCCAGGTGTCTTTCTTAGTCTCCTGCTGTTGCTTGGCAGAAGGACTTTTCCAACTGCTGAGCTATCTCAGGCCTAGTGAAGGTAGTGCCTTACTTATAGCACTATTTTGCCACCTCCTATTGACTGTCCAAGTGCGAGCCAAATGGAGTGGTGCCAATCTCAGTTCCTTCCAAGGCTGTTTGTAACTCCCTCAAAGAGAACATGTGGCAGTCACAGATCAGTCCTGTGTAACCTGTAGGTTTGCCATGAAGCTCTTCATGATTAGGGTTTTTGTCACTTTAGTGACTTGTCGGTTCACTTTCTTTAAGTGTGAATAATACTGTCAGAATCAGCACTTAGGTTCATCTTTAGTGAAATGAGTACAATCGAAAACTGACTGAATATATATATGCATATTTCCAAAACACTGTGGAGGGGGAACAGAAAATGGAAGGAAAGGGACAGTAGAAATGGGAAAGTATGCTATTACTGTCACTTACTCTTCTCTGCTGGAGAAAATGGTCTGTACTAATTCATTGTCACTTGAGTAAAGAGAATTTAATGTTTCACTGCACTTTATGGACATATTCAGATCTGCTTCTTAACAGGTCTTGCAACAATTTAATTCGATTCAGTTAAACAGACTCATCATTGATTCCCTTTGGTGTAAATATGAGGTAAGCCAGTGAGGCCATAGGCAGTTTTCAGTTATACTAAATCAATCCTACTGCTGCTTAAATTGTGCTAATTTTTACGAAAGATAACAATTCTTATGGAAACAAGCCTGATAGGCCCAGTTATATTCTTAGCTAATTGGGGATAATAAAGCAATCACCATCTCACTGCATAACTCAACAGATGCATTAACATTGAGTAATCTGAGTAGACAGGGAGTGCTTGTCTGAGAGTAAGGCTTGTCCAAAATGTGAATGACAAAATATACAGGATATACCGCTTTCTTCAGCAGTCAAGGAGCCTCCAGAGGTTTCACCCAATTCAATAAAACAAGCAATCAAATCATAAAATAAAATAAGCATGAAAAAAATAATCAGAAACAACCACTACAAATTAAACAGCTCAGCATAACCCAAATGTCTGTTGAAACAAAATCATGTTCACAGACTTAATCAATGCATGTGGGAGGGGATAGCCATACAAATGTTTGCCTGAAATAAGTTTGATACGATGCATGCCAAAACAGAAAAAAAGCCCTTCCATATGTCACAGTCAGGCATGCATCCAAAAATGATGACACACAAACAGGAGAGTCTTCCTAAATAATGGAGACTTTTCAGACTATCAAACAGGCAGCGATCCTGACCCCAATTGTGATGGAATCAAGTGGAACTATCTTATCAGCATGGCTCTAGCATGCAATCAATTCTATGGCTACCATAAAATTTACCTTGATGAAATTTAGATAAGTGCAAGGTTGGCCTCTGGCTATTTGCGCCAGTAGCTTTGAAGTGCATAATGGCTGTGTACAAGAGTGTTTCAAATTAGTATTAATTATATCTGTGCTATTAAATGAAGAACAATGCACAGTAGCCAGTGTGTGCTTTTGTATAGAGAACCATACAAAATTAACTGCCCAGTCTTATGTTTCCACCCTCCCCCCACCATTGTAGCAACGCCAAACTGACAAACACTGCATCCATATGGAGACTTCATAGGGGAAAAGGGATTTTAAATCCCGTTATCTCTACTCCCTCTCTCTGCAATCCTCCATTAGCCCCACCCCTGCTCCCTCTCTCTCTGCAATCCTCCATTAGCCCCATCCCTGCTTCCTCTCTCTCTGCAATCGTCCATTAATCCCTTCCCTGCTTCCTCTCTCTGCAATCGTCCATTAGCCCCATCCCTGCTTCCTCTCTCTCTGCAATCCTCCATTTGCCCCATCCCTGCTTCCACAATCTTCCTTTCTGTCCCTCCACTCCTGCGTCATCCCCCAGGGGCTGGGGATAAGAACAGGCCCTCAGTTTGGCTGTACGTGCCATAAGAGGCGACTAAACAGCCACCGGGTAGATGGGACAGGTCAGCCTGGGAAGGCAGCTCATCTGAGAGAAGGAAAACTCTGATCCCAAACCTCCACTGCCTTGTGGCTACATCCAGTTATGGAAAAGGCTTCAGGAGTCAACCTCGAGGCAAAATCAGGAGCCGGAGTCCCTGAGGCAGTTCATGGCTGAACACAGTCACTTTCTGGCAACTCCTGCGACGCCGCTGGAACCAACCGTATTGGCTTCTGCCTTTCCATTGGACCATTCCAGCGACATGGAGAGGGGGGATTTGCTGCATGGGTAACAGCATATCCTCCATACCTTCTTTACCCAGGCTTCGCGCACTGGAGAGGACACTCCAACTTCACCATACGGCGTTGGCACAACACGGGAAGCAGCAGTTTACCGGTTATAAGTCTTCGCTCGAGTGGCGTAGAGCGTGACGCCAGGGGCTGCTTCCGATGGTGGGAGAGATCATTGCATCTCATTGGGCAGCTACCGCCTGCCTTAAGCTGGGCAGTCCCCAGCCAGTAAGGTGTTGCCTCGCCACGGTCCGTTAACCTCATGGGGTGCATGGCGTTTAGGGTGAAAACTGACAAGCAGATCGACAACTCTGCACCATGCAACAGAAAACAGAAAACTCCTGCCCTAAAACTGGGCACCTGGCAGCCACACTAGACGCTGTGCCAGAACCACCTTTCAGAGTGCGATACCATAGTCTTTCAAGACTGAAGGTTGCCAATACAATACTATACCCCCGCATAAGCCTTGCGACCTGCAGTGGGTCTCCTCAGGACTGCACTGGCAACTTTGGAGAGAAAGGGGGTGGGGAGACATCCGTTGGAGGGTATAAGATCCATTGTGGGTCACCTGCCTCCATTAAGTCCCCTTCTCACCCATTTCCATCCCCTCCTCGTCTGTACTGCCTGCTCGCCACTCCGTCCCGCCTTTCCCATCATCCTACTTGCTCCAGTGAGGAGGGACTTCCTGGATGGCAGGAGTGGGATGGTGGGTGCAGGATGGACTTATGTGCTATCAGAGCTCCTTTCAGGACAGGAGCTGACTGCCATCAGAGGAGCCTCGCTGCCATTGGGTGGCGAGGGAAGTTTTGGGCCCTTAGTCACGATTCCCTATCTCAGTGTAGTTTTATAATATATTTTAAGTGAAAGATGATAACGAATGTGATTCTTTCAGAACTAAAATGGTTCAGGCCCATTCCTTCACCTTCATAGGATGGCCCTGGTTGGGGGAAGTTAAGCAAGGTTTGTGCTTCTTATGGGGAACCATATCCATGTTCAGATTGAAAGTGCAAGAATGAGGCAAAGCTTTTGGAAACAGCTGAAATCACTGATATGAAACCTATTCAGTTCTGGAGTAAAGTGTCTTGAACATGTGATGATGCTCAGAAATTTTGACACAAATAAATGAAAGAGGCTTACACTTCCTAGACAAAATGGGTGTCTCATTCGCCCCTTAGTGGAGCATAAATTTGATGGAGAATCCAGATTTATTGGTCTGTCTAAACTTTGTTCCATTCCTGCCACTGTCAGCTCAGTGTTGCCTGCCTACTTTCCTGCTTTAAACAGCTGCTCATTCTGCTTGTTTTTCATACTCAACCCAACCAAATTGTGTGGAAAACAGCTTATATACATGCTGTAGCAGGCTACCAAAAATGCATTCAATCACCAAAGGTATTGCAAAAAATGTCTTGAAGTATTCTTAAGCTGTATAAAAATGAATCAAACAAAATGTATAAAGGTCTGAAAAAATAATAAAGAAGAATACTTTTTTTTTTTTTCTCCCTTGCATGGAATACAAAACATGTTTTCTTTCCCCTAGAGCTTTGCTGAAGGCATAAGGAACCACATATAATTTATGATATATTTTGTTTTTTATTCCAAAAAGCTGAATTAACCTCTTAGTAGTTGAGGAAGCAAAACGTTGACATTGCTTTTGTTCACCTACATCTACAAAAGTGGAAAAGGATAGACGCATATTTATGAATAGTTATGAAAAGTTAAGGGCCTAATCCTATCCAACTTTCCAGCACCAATGAAGCCGCAATGCAGCCACAAGGAAGGGGAACAAATGTTTCTTCACCTTGAGGAGGCTTCCAGGACTGCCACCCCCCTCCTCCGCAGGATGCAATGCACACCCTGTTAGTATGACTACATCAGTGCTGGAAAATTAGATAGAATTGGGCCCTAAATTACTTTTTGTTTGTTCAGAATTATGCCATGTGCATTCCGTTAGTTTTAGAAATGAAAAACTGCTTCAGAATTAAGCTGCTTACTTCACAAGCCAGCTTCATAGGTATGAATGTTTTAATTCATTATGTGTCATGGCAAAGATAAATGCAGTGGAGAAACCACTATCTAGTTCTGCCACACATAGTCTGGAATCTGTAGATGCGGAGTTTCAATGTCCACATCCCAGTTGCCCTCTCTACATGTGTCTTCCTAGCCCCCCAGGGTGCCACCTGGGAAATATAAGGCCACTTAGGAAGACCATGGATTGTATTTCGGTTTGCCAATTCTCCATAGAACAGTTACTTTAGGAGATAATCACCAGGCATTCAATTTATGTGACTTGACCAGTGCAATGCAGTTTTCCTAACAATGAATCCCACAGTAGGTATTTGAGTCTAGCAAGGATACTGGAATTGTGGATTTTACCTTACCATTTGATTTTCTGAATGTTGTCGAGAAGTACGTATTTACAAAGGAGCGGGTTAACTTTATATGCTGTGTTTAGTTTTACAAGTGCAAAGAAGAGCACTCAAAACGACAGAAAGCAAGAGAATTCAACCTCTGCATACTTTCAGGCAGGGCTGTAGCTAGAGGGGGGCCAGGATGGGTATTGCCCACCATGAATGAACAGTTTGCCCACCCTCACATTTTTTGGGGGGGAAAAAATCAGCAGGGAAAAAGACTTCTGAGGACCAGGGAGGGCTGTGTCACTGGCAAATGAAAGGCTTTCAATAAAAGTAAATACTACCTGAATCACAGTGATGTGTTTAACTTTTGCAGGGATGAAAATCTGTGTAGTACAGTGGTGTGCAAAATGAAAGGAGAAGTGGCATGTTATTTCTATATAGACAAATACATTTTACATTGCATAATGAGATGTATTTATTCCAGGGGTGGATCCGGGGGGCATGGGTGCGTGCCCCCCCAAACTTTCACACCAGCAGAGAAGGGTGTCTGCCAGGATGTGGAGCAGCCCAAGCACAGCTGGGAGCCCAGATCTATCTGCCTGGAAGAGGCAGCTCCGTATTCCAGACGGCTCCAATTCCAGACGGGAGCCCAGGTCTACCCACCCAGCAGACCTCAGCCACGGAGGTTGGTAGATCTGGGTTCCAAGTCTGGGTGAGAACCCACGTCTACCCGCCTAGCAAATGTTGGCCATTGAGGCCGAAGTTCAACTAGGAGCCCAGGTCTACTCCCTTGGTTAACCTGGGCTCTGGTTAACCAAGGTAGTGGTTAATTAAGGTAGTGCTATGGTTAATTAAGGTAGTGCTATGCCTCCTCAGACACAAACACTTGATCCGCCCCTGATTTATTCTATGCAAATTATTGTTACATTCTTTACAGATGATGAATGCATCTATCAAACCTCCCCCCCCCCAAAAAAAAAATATGAATTTCTCTTCATGAAATTTGGATGAGTTACGGGTTGTTGGTATTTCTCCATATTTAGTCTTTAATTTTGCACACCAGTATAGATACCCAACATAATTGCCCACCTTGAAAAAATAGTTGTCCACCCACCTCTAGAATCATGACTACGGGCCTGCTTTCAGGACAGCCTGAAAGCTCACACTTTTCTTCTTCTGTAGGTGCTTGTTAAAGCTAGGTTGTCTCTGGCTAGTCTGTTGGCAATCTCATCATTGATGCTTGATTTACCTGGTTAAGGGACATGGAAAAACAAGTGTATTAAGGTTGTAAAGCACACACGAAAGCATGCATGCATGTACCCTCTCTCTCACTCACAGAGAGAGAGAGAGAGAGAGAGAGACTTCTGATATTACTGAATGTCTGTCTCCTAGAGATATACTGCCATTGTCTTTGGGTAAAATGAATCATTACAGCATCTGGATAATGTATTTCCAGATTTTTCAATGACAGCCAACTTTAAGGCAGAGACGTATGACATCCTCCTGAGAAATTCTGATAATGTGGTTCAGATTCTTTTACTCACCCTTAAAATTCCTACAGAAAGCTTTGCTTTTGGAAGACCAACAAAACCTTTCAGATTTGGTTTTATTTTTTATATTGGTTGAACAAAATGTCCTAATGGTTTCAACACTGATGAGACAGTGTCATCATCCTTTTTTTTTCTTTGACTGCTAATGGTTTGTTTGAATTTTTCTTATTATTTTTCACCATTTTGCCCCCTTATTTGAGTCCAAAGTGCATCTGCATAAATACATGTCAAGTTCTTTATTTTCTTTTCCAAAAAGCAAAAAAAAAAAAAAGCATAACAATTTGCCCTTATGCAAAACGCATTTGCAGATCAAGCCAAATATACTTGTACATTCACTATCCACACATTCTGACTTTAGGAAACAATTAAGCATCACATGATTCTAAAAGCTAGAGGCAGGTATTTTCATTTCTTTATCATGCTCATCTGGACAAAATCCATGTTGCTCACCATTGGAAAATTGGGGCACAGTGCACCCAAGGCCCACCAGTTAATCCATGAGTGAGATGAGATGGGAGCCAGGTACCATGCTTTTTAAACTGGAAACTCTTGGCTGATCCTGCTCGGTGCCTAATGAAGATTAAGTAGTAAATGAGTGCTGAATAGCAAGTAGTGATATTGGTTGTGATGGTGCTATATGAGTGCATGCCCCAGTGGTTTCCTAAAACCCTTCATAAGGAAAAAGTAGTAGTAATAAAAACAAAAACAAACAAGACAATAAGACATTGTGCATGTCATTAAAACTCTTTAAATATTTGATGTTCTATCCACACTGTAGTGTCTACCTATTTCTCATGATAGCCTGTGTGCAGGGTAGACATGTGCTTTATGTTGAATAAAAAGGTGACCAGTTTAAAAAAGTTGTCATGGTTGCATTTCATCTGTTTTCTGTAAATGTGGCTTCCTATGTATGTGTTCGACTCCACAATGCATCATCTGAAATACCTTGTGGCCTTCTTTGGGGTTGTATTTGTGACTGTCCACTTGTCATGTTCAGCTGGCCCACTAAAAATGTTCCATGTGTTATGTGTCCAGCATGCCCATTGGGTTCGTTCCATTTGTTCAAGGCTGCTTTGGATGACATTAAGCTTGAGCTGGATTTCATCCTGTTAGTTTGTGTATATAAAAGAGATGTCAGTTGGAATAGGGCATCTGTGGAAAAATCTCTTAGGCTGCAATCCTATTTGCACTTACCTAGAAGTAAGCCCCATTTGCTGTAATGGTACTTAATTCTGAGCAGACATGCATAGGATTGGACTTTTAATTCGCTTTGGGATTTCTCCTTTGGAAGGAAATAGTAATGAATGACTCTTGTTCGCGTTTCCATTAAAAGGTTCATCGGTATGTAGGAGACTGAGACTGAAGTTGCTCCACCCATTTAAGGCCTATTTCATATATCATTATTATATACCCAAGAGCAGCATAACATTCACTGCTCTCAAGGCACAAACAAGTCCTCACAGTCTAAGCACTTTCATTCCATCATAAAACATCTAGACATTGAGGCAGCAACCTAAAGAGACAAAAGTAGAAATACTCCAATTGGTTGTGTCTATATAGACTCAGAAACCAAGCAATATTAATCTGTTTTCCGTGACTATCTACAGAGTTTTTTCATCACTCAGGCCCCAGTAGTTTCAAATGCTTACATATTCATTCACTGAGACTAATTGGGGTTGTGGTTGACTCTACAAACATAGCATGGTGAGAATCTTAGATGAACTTAAGTACAGATAGCTGACAATTATCCAAATGTTTAAACATGGTCCTACATGAAAGCTGTACAATTAAATGTTCTTTGCAATTCTTTGTTTTTGCTCTACTACTTAACAGGGGGAAAAAATCACTTGACTTAAGAACATAAGAACAGCCCCACTGGATCAGGCCATAGGCCCGTCTAGTCCAGCTTCCTGTATCTCACAGCGGCCCACCAAATGCCCCAGGGAGCACACGAGATAACAAGAGACCTCATCCTGGTGCCCTTCCTTGCATCTGGCATTCTGACATAATCCATTTCTAAAATCAGGAGGTTGCGCATACACATCATGGCTTGTACCCCATAATGGATTTTTCCTCCAGAAACTTGTCCAATTCCCTTTTAAAGGCGTCTAGGCTAGACGCCAGCACCATATCCTGTGGCAAGGAGGTCCACAGGCCGACCACACGCTGAGTAAAGAAATATTTTCTTTTGTCTGTCCTAACCCGCCCAACACTCAATTTTAGTGGATGTCCCCTGGTTCTGGTATTATGTGAGAGTGTAAAGAGCATCTCCCTATCCACTCTGTCCATCACCTGCATAATTTTGTATGTCTCAATCATGTCCCCCCTCAGGCGTCTCGTTTCTAGGCTGAAGAGGCCCAAACGCCGTAGCCTTTCCTCATAAGGAAGGTGCCCCAGCCCAGTAATCATCTTAGTCACTCTCTTTTGCACCTTTTCCATTTCCACTATGTCTTTTTTGAGATGCGGCGACCAGAACTGGACACAATACTCCAGGTGTGGCCTTACCATCGATTTGTACAATGGCATTATAATACTAGCCGTTTTGTTCTCAATACCCTTCCTAATGATCCCAAGCATAGAATTGGCCTTCTTCACTGCCGCCGCACATTGGGTCGACACTTTCATGGACCTGTCCACCACCACCCCAAGATCTCTCTCCTGATCTGTCACAGACAGCTCAGAACCCATCAGCCTATATCTAAAGTTTTGATTTTTTGCCCCAATGTGCATGACTTTACACTTACTGACATTGAAGCGCATCTGCCATTTTGCTGCCCATTCTGCCAGTCTGGAGAGATCCTTCTGGAGCTCCTCACAATCACTTCTGGTCTTCACCACTCGGAAAAGTTTGGTGTCGTCTGCAAACTTAGCCACTTCACTGCTCAACCCTGTCTCCAGGTCATTTATGAAGAGGTTGAAAAGCACCGGTCCCAGGACAAATCCTTGGGGCAAACCGCTTTTCACCTCTCTCCATTGTGAAAATTGCCCATTGGCACCCACTCTCTGATTCCTGGCCTCCAACCAGTTCTCAATCCACAAGAGGACCTGTCCTCTAATTCCCTGACTGTGGAGTTTTTTCAGTAGTCTTTGGTGAGGGACCGTGTCAAACGCCTTCTGAAAGTCCAGATATATAATGTCCACAGGTTGTCCCGCATCCACATGCCTGTTGACCTTTTCAAAGAATTCTATAAGGTTCGTGAGGCAAGACTTACCCTTACAGAAGCCATGCTGACTCCCTCAGCAAGGCCTGTTCGTCTATGTGTTTTGAGATCCTATCTTTGATGAGGCATTCCACCATCTTACCCGGTATGGATGTTAGGCTGACCGGCCTATAGTTTCCCGGGTCCCCCCTCTTTCCCTTTTTAAAAATAGACGTGACATTTGCTATCCTCCAATCTTCTGGCACCGTGGCCGTTTTGAGGGACAAGTTGCATACCTTAGTCAAGAGGTCTGCAACTTCATTCTTCAATTCCTTAATAACTCTTGGGTGGATGCCATCAGGGCCCGGTGACTTATTGATCTTTAATTTATCAATGAGGTCTGAAACATCTTCTCTTTCAACCTCTATCTGACCAATTCCTTGGTCAGGAGGGGCCGTTTGGGCAGCTGTATTTGCCCGAGGTCTTCTGCCATGAAGACAGATGCAAAGAACTCATTTAATTTCTCTGCCATCTCTTAAGTGTCCTTTTATCTCCCCTTTCCCTCCCTCACCATCCAGAGGGCCAACCGCTTCTCTGGCGGGTTTCCTGCTTCTAACATATTTGAAGAAGCTTTTATTATTCCCCTTAATGTTGCTGGCCATGCGTTCCTCATAGTCTCGCTTGGCCTTAACAGACTTAAGATGTTAATGTAGTGTTTTGACAAGTATGGAAGAAAATATTGTGGTGGCATCAGGGATCAGCAAAAACATGCACTAGCCAAGGATCCATGCTTATCAGAGGGCCCAACCAGCCAGACCCAACCCCTCAACCATCACTAGTGGGGGCAGTGGTTGGACTTAATAATTAGTCTGTGAAACTCCTTGGTACAGGCTGTGGTGATGCCTTTAAAGGGGGATTGTTGGAGTGACCCTTGGGGGAGCAACCAAGCCCCCGGGCTAGGTTTCTGGATAAGTGCAGGAAAGAATCAGGGAGCCAAGGAAGAGGCGAGAGACAGACTTTTGGATTCAAAGCAGAGAGAGAGAAAAGCTGATTCTACTAGCCTCCTCCTGTGTTTTTATTGTACTTGCAACATTAACAGCTACATTCAGTTCTCAGATAAAGCCACATTAGAATCTCATACAGGGGTGAGAACAATGGGTGCTTCTTCACAGAGTGCTGTATCAGCTATTGTCACACTTCGGCCTGAGAACTAGCATCCCTGTTGGCATGCCGTAACAAGGGGGGGTTTGCCCGCAATTGCCATATTATCAAGGCTTTCTGTGTGCTTCTGCTTAAACAGCACTAAAACACCACAATTCCCCTTTTTTATTTATTTAAATTTGAGATAGCATTTGGCATTGTGGGGTCATTTGACACCATGCAAAATGGACATTGGGATTTCACCATGAATTACATTTACATTATAAGACATTGCATCATGAGCTATGCAAACATTGGGAAAGTTTAAAAACTTGGTTACATACTATGCACTCCCTTAAGGGGGGTGCTGAATGACTATCTTTTAACACAATTATAAAAAGCAAAAACAAACATAAGAACAACAACATTGAACTTTTTATTAGGGGTTCTTGGTTCACTGGATGTCTTCAGGAAACTTTAGTGCCATGCATCTTCACGCACTGTGCTGACACTTAAAACATTTCTGTGAAAATAAACAGAATAGCAGAATCTTGCTGCTAAGTTATTAATGAAGCTTGCCCTTTTACTCTGGGTCCGGCAATTATCTGTAAAAGCACATGGGGGGTAAAAGCACATTATATTTGCATTTAGTGTTTTACTTAATAAGACAGGGAGGCTTGAGCCTTGTAAAGTGTTGCTTAAATATGATCTCATATCCCTCGTTTTTTTTAATTATTTAAATAGAAAAATTGTAAGATGCACTGTGTATGTGTGTTGCAAGGTCTAAGATGTTATAGGACATATGCTTAGGTTTGAAAACAAACTGAGCAGGCAGAAGTGGTGATCATTCTTAGGCCTTTAGTTGTTTAAACATCTCAAGGGATTATTTCTAAGCATTGAGAATGAATGTGAAAGTTAGAATTTTGCAAAAGGTTGTAACACAGCGTTTCAAGGGAACATTTTTAAGCATTGAGAGAGTGTTAGAGTTAGAAGTGAGAGTGAGTGAAGTTACATCAACATCTTAAGGGATTTATGTCTAAGCATTGAGTATGTGTGTGAGATTCAGAAGTGAGAAGAAGAGAAAAGTTTGTATGTGTGTTATTACAATGTGGGGTTCTCTCCTTGAAACACATACATTTTTTACTAGAAACAATTCTGTTGTTCCATCTTACACATACAATTTACATACTCTCTGCAGTCAGCAAATGGCATTGCACTTTTAATCACAATGACTTCATTTCTCATAACCATTGTATGACTTACTCTGGCCTTTGAAATGCAACATAACTGTTGCTAAACTGCTATCTTTTGCACTCTCTGTGAGAATCTGAACTTTGAACTGGAAATAACCTTGTGTAAACCTTTCTGATATAGTTAAACCACTACAACTAATTTAAAATATTACTATCTGCTAGTCACTTGTATATGAAAACAAAAAGGCCTTAAGGGCTTGATTAAAACTATGGGATTTTGATGGAACAGAATACCAGAAAATCATTTTCTGATGAAACAGAATGGGATCAAAAAATCTTTTTCCTGATGAATTTAAACCATGGGATCAGGAGAAATTTTTTGATGCAGCAGAATGGGATCATAAAATCATTTTCTTGGTGAATTCAGGGAGGTCCTTTAAGGGCCTGATGAAAGCCTTGGGATCAGGAAAGGTTTCTGATGGAACAGGATAGAATCAGTCAAAGCTATGGGAACAGGGACACTTTTTAAAGCCTGAATAGCTTTGTTATTACCTTTACATAAACATCTTAATAAAAAGAGGTGTAGTTCTGACTAATGACAGAATAAGGTTTAGTTTGACTTTAAAGCTGTGATAACTGCTGCTGGTGGACAAAATGGCTGATGGTTGCCGTTCTGAAAGGTGTGTGGAATGAGAGACACTGAAAAGTTAGGAAACTACTACAAACTAAACTGAAAGGGAGGGGTGAGTTTAGCTTGTTGGTAGCAGTTTGAGGATCAGAACTGGAGCCAAGGTGTTTAAAGCTCTCTTGTACAATTTGCTCTTGTTATAAAGTGTGGTTTTGTGTTTTTTTTTCTGACTTTCCCTTTGGTATGTAACTACCCCCCTGGTTGGAAACCCATCAGTGAACACTGTGATTGCTTTAGGGATGGGAGTTGGGCGTCTGACTGCTGTAAGGCTGCTGCAAGGAGACTAGCTTTGTGGCTGTGGGTGCCTATATTCTGGCAAGTTCTAATCATGTCTGCCAGAGTTAAGTTCTGGACTGCTGATAAGGGTTGAAGTGCCTTTCTGCAGTCCTCATTGGCATTGTCTATAGCAAGTTTCATTAACAGCTCTTCTGCTGCTTCATTATTGTCCACTTGCTTGCCAATGGCTTCCTGGAGGCAGTTCACAAAATCCACGTAGGATTCTGCCGCCCCCTGCCTAATTGTTGCAAAAGACTTTCCAGGAAGCCCTGTTACAGGGACTTTATGTAAAGCCCGTAGTGCACAATTGGCTGTTTCACTTAAATACTGGTCCCCTAGTTGTACCTGCATGTCTGTAGTGCTGAATTGGCCTTCTCCTGCTAGCTGTTCCCAAATTACGTTGTTTTGTGGATTTTGTGCGCGCAGGCGTGCAGCGTGGATTTCACAAGTTTGGCGAAACTCATTAAGCCACACTGCATTTTGTGCAGGAGTTAAAACCATGCGCATGAGAGATTTCCAGTCATAAGGAACTAGACGGTATGCATTGGCAATTCCTTCTAGCAACCCTCTGGAATAGGTGCTTGTGATGCCAAAATCCTTGAGTGCAACCCTTACCTCCTTCAGTGCTGAATAAGGAAGAGTTTGCCACACTGTAGTAACCTGTCCTTGTGCATCGTGACCCTGCACCACAGGACAGAGCCAGGATAGCTCGAGGGATTCTTCTGCTGTTGAATTCTCTAACTTCATGGCCTGGCGAGCCATGGCTTCCATGAAGGGGGGTTGTCTACTGTTTGGTGGTTCTTTTTGCTCTAACAGAGCTGGTGCAGAAGGGGGAGGAGGAGAAATACAAGGGCTTTTAGAAGGAGCATTGTTACTCTCCTGCCCTGGTGGCTCTGACTTTGGAGTGCAGCTTTTGACAGCATTTAAACAAAGATGCCACAAATGAAGAACTTGAATAGAAGCCCGGGGTTCTTTATGTAAAGTTTCTCCTATACGTTCCCAATCATGTACCCTAAAAGTGCCTGCCTCCAGATACCATGGGCATTGTTCTCCAATTATGCGCACTAAGTCTGTGACCTCCTGCGAGGAAACAGAATGCTGTGCTTTTCGAAGGAGGAACCGTAAGTCATTGCGATGATGCTCTTGTTCAGCCGAAAGGCTGGAACCCATACTCACCTGGGATCCCAAAGGATGATTGACGCGTCTGTAAACTGTGCAAGGCAAGGTGAGCGGGCTGTAGTCTGCGTGGTCCCTGTTCCAGGGTCAGATGAAGCAATGACTGGGAAGCAACCCGAAACAGGCTACTTGATATAAAAAAGAGCAAAGAAGCTTGTTTCCTATACTTAGCTGGCCCCACGTCAGAGCACCTGGTATAGCTACAATAGCGTTGAGAAGCAACTTGACTTCAGAGACAGGATGCTTATAAGAACAGATGCAGTGAAAAGTCAGAGAGGCAGAATAAACCCGAATGTAGCAACGCAAGGCTGCCTGGGAGACACACAAGACTGTATCTTGTTGCCTGAGGGAGAGTGCTAAAGCAGAAGCACTCTGAGGGTTTGAAAACTGGAGCAACAGAAAGTCAAAGCAATGAATGGGAGGTAGCCAGAGGACAAGCAGCCTGTCTACTATACCTGATTGTTGCAGAGGGTCCCTGTTCTAGGATTAGAGGTCCCTGTTCTGGGATTAGAAGTCCTGTTCTGGGATTAGATGTCCCTGTTCGGCCGCCAGATGTTGCAGTGACCCTTGGGGGAGCAACCAAGCCCCCGGGCTAGGTTGCTGGATAAGTGCAGGAAAGAATCAGGGAGCCAAGGAAGAGACGAGAGACAGACTTTTGGATTCAAAGCAGAGAGAGAGAAAAGCTGATTCTACTAGCCTCCTCCTGTGTTTTTATTGTACTTGCAACATTAACAGCTACATTCAGTTCTCAGATAAAGCCACATTAGAATCTCATACAGGGGTGAGAACAATGGGTGCTTCTTCACAGAGTGCTGTATCAGCTATTGTCATACTTCGGCCTGAGAACTAGCATCCCTGTCGGCATGCCGTAACAAGGGGGGGTTTGCCCGCAATTGCCATATTATCAAGGCTTTCTGTGTGCTTCTGCTTAAACAGCACTAAAACACCACAGGGGATCAAACAGATTTCTGGAGGGAAAGACCATTACAGGTTACAAGCTGTGTTGGGTATGTGCAACCTCCTGATTTTAGAATTAGGCTACCTCCTATTACGAGATGTAAGGGAGGGCACCAAGATGCATGTCTCTTGTTGTCTTATGGACTCCCTGAGGCATCTGGTGGGCCACTATAAGATACAGAAAGCTGAACTAGATGGGCTTTTGGCCTGATCCAGCAGGGCTCTTCTTATGTTCTTATGACTGAGCTGGAGTACCATGTACAGAATGGTACTCTAGGATGGCAAGCAGCCTGATGCTGCCACTGGATATTACTGGGTGTTATAGAATTTAAATAATGGTGAACAACTCTGGTCCAAATTATTGCTCTTTTTTCCATAAGATTTTTCATCAGTGGTTTGGGTCATCAGCGAGTAGTTTTACATTTTTTCAATATAGTATTTCAACCAATTTGTGGGTAGAAGTGGACTTTAGGAAAAAAACAGGAAATGCCACCAAAAATGATACACACATTCCTGTCAATTTATTCTTGCCTACAATATGTAATAAAACAGAATCCCTACCCTAATGTCATCACACTATGCATTTTTTCCAAACTCCAGTAGGGATGCCTAGTGTGGTAGAGCCACTATAGGGGAATATATACCCTGATGATATCAGGATATAAGATGTTACTGCATGTGATGTGTGGGGAGAACTCAACACAGATCTGCCGTTTTGTCAAGATCTACCTTTTCTGTGAAGCCCTTTGCTTGTCCTTCCCCAGTCCCCACATTACATTGTAACAAAACCTAAGTAATAGCCCAATTTAATGTAAATCATACATGGCGAGGAAGTGGCTCCAGTGCAAGTTACACTGCATCCAGCAGGGGATTTTTGGCTGCTGAAGGTCTCCTCTGGGAAAAGGGACATTTGTCCTCTTGCCCTGGAATAAGCCCCAGTAGCCCCAATGGGTCAACTTGGACCTATGCCAGCGATAACCAAGGAAGCACCTATCTCAAAACCAGATCAAAAAGCAGACTGGAAAAAATCGAAATAATCAGTGTCATAGTATGGGCAGCTGATCTCTTACCACCTGTATCCTAAACAGTTTTCATTGAAATATAGCAATTTCTAATATGAATAGTGTCCAAATGATTCTTAAATCATTGCTCATTGTTAAGCATTCTCTTAAGGCGATGGTTCTCAATTTTTTTTCAACTGGCAGCTCCCTTGACCTACTGAGCCATTGGCCATGGATCCCCATTAGGGCTACAATCCCCCCCTTGTATAGGGGGCAGGTTTTTTGAGAGAATTTCACAGCTCCCCTGGCTGATTTCTGCAGCTCCCCGGGGAGCCACGGCTCACAGTTTAGGAACCACTGTCTTAAGGGGTTCAGAGGTTGACTTGGCCAGATGAACCATCTTCTGGGCATAAGCCCAGTGCCAATGTCCAACATGGTCCAGCTCTGAAGCAGGGAGGGATCAAAAATACGTAACTTTTTTGTGTAAGATATCGATACGTGACAAAATGACTGCCTAGTCATAAGAACATAATAACATAAGAACAGCCCCACTGGATCAGGCCATAGGCCCATCCAGTCCAGCTTCCTGTATCTCACAGCGGCCCACCAAATGCCCCAGGGAGCACACCAGATAACAAGAGACCTCATTCTGGTGCCCTCCCTTGCATCTGGTATTCTGACATAGCTCATTTCTAAAATCAGGAGGTTGCACATACACATCAGGACTTGTAACCCATGATGGATTTTTCCTCCAGAAACTTGTCCAATCCCCTTTTAAAGGCGTCCAGGCCAGACAACATCATCACATCCTGTGGCAAGGAGTTCCACAGACCAACCACACGCTGAGTAAAGAAATATTTTCTTTTGTCTGTCCTAACTCTCCTAACACTCAATTTTAGTGGATGTCCCCTGGTTCTGGTGTTACGTGAGAGTGTAAAGAGCATTTCTCTATCCACTCTGTCCATCGCCGGCATAATTTTGTATGTCTCAATCATGTCCCCCCTCAGGCGCCTCTTTTCTAGACTGAAGAGGCCCAAACGCCATAGCCTTTCCTCATAAGGAAGGTACCCCAGCCCAGTAATAATCTTAGTTGCTCTCTTTTGAACCTTTTCCATTTCCGCTATGTCTTTTTTGAGATGCGGCGACCAGAACTGGACACAATACTCCAGGTGTGGCCTTACCATCAATTTGTACAACGGCATTATAATATTAGCTGTTTTGTTCTCAATACCTTTTCTAATGATCCCAAGCATAGAATTGGCCTTCTTTACTGTCGCCGCACATTGGGTCGACACTTTCATGGACCTGTCCACCACCACCCCAAGATCTCTCTCCTGATCTGTCACAGACAGCTCAGAACCCATCAGCCTATATGTAAAGTTTTGATTTTTCGCCCCCGTGTGCATGACCTTACGCTTACTGACATTGAAGCGCATCTGCCATTTTGCTGCCCATTCTGCCAGTCTGGAGAGATCCTTCTGGAGCTCCCACAATCACTTCTGGTCTTCACCACTCAGAAAAGTTTGGTGTCGTCTGCAAACTTAGCCACCTCACTGCTCAACCCTGTCTCCAGGTCATTTATGAAGGGGTTGAAGAGCACTGGTCCCAGGACAGATCCTTGGGGCACACCGCTTTTCACTTCTCTCCATTGTGAAAATTGCCCATTGACACCCACTCTTTGTTTCCTGGTCTTCAACCAGTTCTCAATCCATGAGAGGACCTGTCCTCTAATTCTCTAATTCCTGTAATCTCACAGGAAAACGTGATAAAATTAGTGCAGTTGGGTAGGATTTAGCAGAAAGTCTCCAGTAAACACTACTTAGACCCTATTCCAGGGCTTTCAAAGCCACTTATAGAAAAATGTGTGAAATTAATTTACTTCACTCTTACTCTTCACTAGTTACTTAAATTTATTGGAAATCAGGTGAAAAAGTAAGAAGGCTTTTACACTTATAGGCTTAAGATGGCCATAAACAGAAGTGCTATTTCAGGAATTCAGCTGGTTGGTATTTCAAAAACACATTTCTAGTGAGATGACTGTGTGTGGGAGAAATCTGTTCACAAAACTGTGTCCATAGATTCAGTAGTGTTTTTTAGGAAAATGTTAAAAAATTTGCTGCTGTTCAGACTGACTCTTTAGAGGAAATATTTACAGATGCAATGATACCAATATACCATAGATACTTGCCTGTAGTACATAAAATTTTTGCCAAGTAATCAAGCTCCAATTATCACTTTGCCTTATCTCCAGGTCAGTCAGAGGGCAGAGCCTTTCAACTCTGAAAAGTTTCCTTTCTTTCTCAAGCAGCAGGCAGGCACAGCTGATTAGAAGCAATGCAGAGATCATTTGTTTCTACAGCAACTGGGAAAACTCCACTTCTACAGTCACTGGGAAACACCAGTCAAAGTTAACCTTTTATTCTCCTTCCTTCTTTCCCTTTTGCAAATGCTGCTACAACCTGGTTCTGTTTTTTCAACACCAGGATGGGATCCTCCTTTCCATTTGAAACGAAGTCCCAGGCTACAATTCAGTGCACCATTATTTAAGAATAACACCCATGGAAAGTAGTGGGTCTGCTTCTGAGTAAAAAGGGTTGCAAATATCTCATCTCTCTGCTGTGAATTTAATTGCACACTCCCAGTTATGTGTTATAAGTTGTATGTTATATGTAGAGCTTCTGGCTTAACACACCAGACACCTTTAAGGTGGATTTGATTCATGGTTCTCCTGCAGTGGTTCCCCAACCTTTTTCATTCACATATCCCTTGGCAGCCCATTTCCATAAATTGTACCCTTCAAATTAGCAAAATGTTTGTAATAATACAAGCCCTCATCTCCTCTCAGACTTCATGTATTCATCACATATTTTCTCTTTTCATCTGTTTGGAAAACAGAAGACTCTGCCTTTGCACTGTTTTGCACCAGAAGTGTGCTGAGAAATTCTGGGTATTGGCAACCTTCAGTCTCGAAAGACTATGGTATCGCGCTCTGAAAGGTGGTTCTGGCACAGCGTCTAGTGTGGCTGAAAAGGCCAATCCGGGAGTGACAATCCCTTCCACACCTGGAGCAAGTGCAGTCTGTCCCTGGTCTGTCTCCCTGGCTATGGGCCTTCCTTCTTTGCCTCTTAGCCTCAGACTGTTGGCAAAGTGTCTCTTCAAAAATTCTGGGTTGAATGAAAAATGAGAAATTCTGGGTGATTGATCACTTTCCATATTATGTTTCAGCTTTTTTACTGTGCTGGTTTTCAATCACTGGTTCATACATGAATTGATGACCAAAAACTAGCTATTGGTGGGGCTTTCACAACCGACTAGCTACCTCCCTTCCTGCCTTGCTGGTCCTTGCAAGGCATTCTGGAGCACAACCTGCCTTTTTTTTTTTTTTTGCCATTATTCCATTCTTTTTCACGTACCCCTAAAGGTCCTGTGGAGTGTCCCTGGGAGTACATGAATACCAGGTTGGGAACCACTGTTTTACTGGTATATTGTTTACAGTGCACTTACTCTGATAGTGTTTACAAAAAGGTGGTGAAGACCAGAATTTATAAAGAATAAAAATGTATCTTATGATCTTTTACTATGTTTTTAATAAATTAGAGACTATTGTTCTTAGGTAACAATTAGTGGTAGGTTATTTTTCAGGATCTGGCCTCAGGTAAAATCAGACAAAACTATAGTCAGACACACCAGCCTTATCTAAGGGTCATAGAAAATTCCATGATTGTTGG
This sequence comes from Tiliqua scincoides, assembly GCF_035046505.1. Lineage (NCBI taxonomy): Eukaryota > Metazoa > Chordata > Lepidosauria > Squamata > Scincidae > Tiliqua > Tiliqua scincoides. The sequence continues at coordinate 38,774,823 of NC_089821.1, forward strand.
CTCAAAACCTGCCCTTGACTTATCTGTGGGGTTGACTTATAGGCGAGTGTCTGCGGTAGTTTCGGGTTTGTATATTTGATCAGGCTGCTCTGAGGAAGCCTAAAGCATGCTAGAATTGACTAGTATAAGCTCCCTTATGCAAATGTGAAGCCCTACGTGCAAGCCAAGTGGTGAGGGGAGGCCAAATCCTGCAGGGAGTACGGGGATGTCTCCATGGAATTCCATATTTAGCACAACTTTGTATTATATATTCCAAATATTGATAAAAATTGTCAGTGACAGATATAATATGGTTATAATGACAGAGACAGTTATGATAGTGACATTTATAATACAGTTATAATATGAAAGGCCAATTGCACAATCACATGACAGAAAGGTAGCAGAATACTGTATCTTGCTTTGTACTTTGAACAAATTATTGGACATTTACAGCCCAGCTGGACTTTTCAGCCCAATTACCCTCACCAGTGGAATTTGGTTTCCATTACCTCAAGGACCCTGACAGGTGTCCCCTTACCTCAAGGAGAGTTGCTGGTGCCTTAGATGGTAATGAACTGGGTATAGGAACATAGGAGGGAAATTCTGGGCAGAGGTTATGGATATGAAGTACATAAAGGTAGAGTTCTCTAAAATATTGGGGGGGGGGGAAATCTGAAGAATGAACTCCAAGAACCAAATCAAACATTCAGAAAGACTGCATTGAGCAGTTGGGGCAGTACTACTTTAAAATGGAGAAGAGGGATTAGGTTCCCCTCCGATGCACACTTACCTAGGAGTAAGCACCATTGACTATAATGGAATTTACTTCAGAATAGAACATGCATAGGATTGGGCTGTAAGGGTTCAAATGCTCCCTGACCTCTCAAAATTCACCATGTGGAAAACTGGGGTTCCAAGAATTCTGGCTTAGTTTTCCTCTAATTTCGAATTCTCCATGTATTTTTAAAAATGGTGAGGGATGATTCCAATATGTGATTCTCACCACTTATATCCTAGATTGGTAAACTCCTCAAAGGACAGAGCCTTTGATTGATAGATAGATAGATAGATAGATAGATAGATAGATAGATAGATAGATAGATAGATAGATAGATAGATAGATAGATAGATAGATAGATAGTAAAAGCTTAGCAATGGAACAAGTTTGAAAGACAAAGCAAAATATTCTTTCTTGGGAAGATCTCAAGCGATACTCTGACCTATCAAAAGCAAAGAGATGTCTCTGATGAAAATGCTTTTAATGCATGTATCTGCCTGTTTATGGAACAGACCTATCTAATAACTCTTTAACATTTTTAGATTAACTTTTTGAAGACTGAAATGGAGAGGAAGAGCAAAATGATCAGGGATCTCCAAAATGAGGTAAGAGAACCGTCAATGGTCAGAAACATATTTTAAACAACTGGTTATATTAGGTATAAATGAGATATAACTTCAATCATTTGTATACACATTTGTGGTTTTTTTGTTTTTAATGTGGAAATGTTCCCTTACTTGGAGAAGACTTCTGGGACGGCTCCTAAAATTGAGTGTTGGGAGTGTTAGGACAGACAAAAGAAAATATTTCTTTACTTAGCATGTAGTTGGTCTGTGGAACTCCTTGCCACAGCATGTGGTGATGGCATCTGGCCTAGATGCCTTTAAAAGGGAATTGGACAAGTTTCTGGTGGAAAAATCCACTACTGGTTACAAGCCATAATGGGTATGTGCAACCTCCTGATTTTAGAAATGGGCTACGCCAGAATGCCAGATGCAAGGGAGAGCACCAGGATGCAGGTCTCTTGTTGTCTTATGTGCTCCCTGAGGCATTTGGTGGGCCAGATACAGGAAGCTGGATTAGATGGGCCTGATCCATTGGGGCTGTTCTTATGTTCTTCTCCTGCAGGATGCAGCGTGTGCTCCTGTGACGTGGCTGCAAGGGTGGGGTGGTTTTGATAGGATTGCGCTGTTGATCACCTTTGTTGTTCATTTAAATTTAGCTGCATTTTTACTGATATCTTTCATGTAGATGAGTGAGGAGGATGAGCAGAGCTCTGGAGGACAAACCTTGTGAGGAAATGTTGTGGGAACTTAGTATGTTTAGCCTGGAGAAGAGAAGGCTGAAAGGGAATATGATAGTTCTCTTCAGATATCTGAAGGGCTATCATACGGAACAAATTTGTTCTTCACAGCTTTTGAGAGTAGAACTAAATCAAATGGGTACAAACTGCTGGAGATGAGATTTTGGTTGGACATCAGGAAGAAATTATTGATGATAAAGATGGTTTAGCAGTGGAACAGCTTCCGAGGGAGGTGATGGATTGTCTCTTGGTGGAGACCTTCAAGCAGAGGCTTGACAGGCACCTGATGAAGATACTCTAGGGTAGGTATTGGCAACCTATGACCCATAGACTGAATCTAGCCCATCAGCCGAAGTAATACGGCCCTCATGGAGCTTGGCTTGGGAGGCAAAGCCTCCCGCCTAAGTAACCACTTGCCTAACTAGGAATGGCAGAGTCACCCACCCAGGCTTGTGGAGTCCCTGTGCTGTTGTGTGCCAGAGAGGCTCAGCAAGTCTCGGTGGGTGTAGGATGACCAAACACAATGGAAGACAGAGTTCCTATACCTTCAACCGTTGTAGAGAAGAGATAATTTTGGCAGGTGCAGCTTTTTAAACCTTTCCATTTTGAGCTGCACCTGCCAAAATTCCCTTGTCTATACAGTGATTAAAGGTATATGCACTCTGACCTCCATTATATCTGGTCACCTGGGCAGGCGGTTCTGCCATTCCCTGTCAGACGCACAAGCCATGCTCTGTGTAGGCTACTTCCAGGTACTCAGCAACCCAGAATTTTGGTGGTGATTTGATTTTGTCACCCCCAAATGTCCAGCCCCTTTCAACAAAAAGGTTGCCAACCCCAGTTCTGCAGGGTTTATCTGCTACAGGCTGAGGTTTGGACTAAATGGCCTTGTGGGTCCCTTCCAACTCTATGATTCTATATATCACTGAAAGTAATATAGAAAATATCCACATGATTTTTTTCACTTCTCTGTCACAACTGCATCACTGGTATAATATGCAGAATGGGAAAATCTGATCCTAAGAAATGCCACTGTGAGTGATGTTTGCAGCCACCTCTGTTAGACACTGGCCTCTACTGCTAGTGACTGACATAACTGATGTCCCCTGCAAATTGTTTTTTGCCTACTTGGAGCCCAATCCTAAATACTCTCAGCCCCGGTGCTGAGCTCCAGCAACAGCATTGGCTGTCACAAATGTGCCATAATGCACATCTGTGGCACCCGGAGAGGTGGACCACTTTGCGCTGCGCCTCAGCGCCGCATGGAGAACCAGCCAGTGCCCCAGCAGTGCTGGCTGGCAGTAAATAGTTTTGCAGCACATTGGAGGCAGGGAGTGGGTGGAACAGGGTGTGAAGAGGGCGGTACAGGGGGAAGAACCAGGACAGAAGGGGGTGGGACACGACATGGCCCAAGTTTCTCAATTTTGTGCTGGCAAAATAGCTGACACAGACTTGAGAAGCCCCATTTTGGGGCTTTGGACTTCCCCTGAGGAGACCTCTGGCCTCGGTGGTGCGCTGAATGCAGCAGTAGCTGTTTTGTTACTGCTGCACCCAGTGGGGCTGCCGCTTTAGGACTGGGCTGCCCATTGTTCACATACATATGTCCACATTTCACATACATATGCTGCCATTTATGCCCTTCTGTTGGCCAGCCCAATAGGCAGCACAAGCATCTGTCCAAGATGGCAGTATTCAATAGGCACCCGATTAATTTAGAAAACCTTCAAATAGGAACACACTCTGTTGTTCCTTCTGCAACACTGATAGGCAGCAGGTGTATTTCCCTACCCTTAATGTTTTTGTTATTTCTTTCACTCCATTCATGTACAGGGATGCAACTGGAAAAGAAACCTTTATAAAAACCCACAATCCTGACCCAAACAGTCCCCAAGAAGGCTTACAATAGAAACAAAATTAATCAGATCAGCAGCAATAAAACCAACAAGTATCTTTGTACTTTTTTTTTTTTTTTAAAAAAGGCCAACGTTTTTTATTAGCTCCAAATCTCTTCTTTCAGGCTAGAAGTGACATTAAGAGATAACCCCACTTAGGCTTCTGTCTAATGTTTCCGATAGTTTTTAGTACATTTGGGGGTTTGCAGCTCCTCCAACTGTTTAAAACATTTGATACTAGATAGAATGAAGAGCTTTGAACTTCTGTGCCATTTATATTATACATATCAGCTTGGCTGGAACATTTGTCACCCACTAGCTCCTGCTAGACAATTTCATTTTCCATCTGTACTCTCACAAACCTCTTTCAATGGGAATTGTGTTAAAATGTCTGTCAGGGAGTCATACAAAACTTAAGTTCTCTTTTCACATAAAATGCTTTAAAAAACGCATGAAAATAAAAGGTATGAAATGGGATCTTACGGCTGCTTGGGGACTGCCTGTATTGGTTCAGTGCCTAATGAATTTTGATGAATGCTGTGTTGTTTTTTTAAAACAAGATTATAACTTAGTTGTGCTTTCATCAGCATGTTTCACTGAGCAAAAATGCAAAATGGAAGTCTTTATTGTAAATGTCCTGGTAGTTTCGATGCATTGTTTAGGCTCTAATCATGCTATTCCATAAAGTTTACTTTTTCCATTGTTTAATAGTTCCAAAGAGGCATTGAAAGGCTCTGTGCAGGATTGTACACAATAGATTTTTCATGGGCATCATGAATATGATTGCCACTGTTTTTTCCTCCCTAGCCCCATGCATCTCTCAGACGATGTGAGCCCTGTCTATATCTAGTACGCCATCTTTACATATTACATTCCAATTCAAATGTCTTAGCTCTCATCATTTCCTCGTAATGTGCAAAGATATCCCAAAAGCCATGGGCTAAAGGCTAATTTTGATCCTGCACCCGAACACCACCCGAGCATGAATTCTCAGTGTTACCTTCTTTCCATTAGAACTGCAGTGAAATTGCTTTGAATGCAAGTAGCAATATTCACTTTATAGAAAAAGGATTACATTTGTACAGATGTGTGCAACTACTTTTTTAAGATATAGATAGAGGCTCACCATTTGATGGGATTGTGCTGATGAATCATGACTATTGGAAAAAGGGAGAAAGCAAATGTTCCCATCACAGATTACTTGACCACAACATTGTTAGCATGTAACGTAGAGCAAAAGTACATACATACAGTTATCCATATAAACCCACAAGTGTTACTGACCATGAAAATATTTATTTGCTCACCTGACTTTACACAGGTTGAGCCTGTTTATCCATGGATTTTTTATCCACAAATCTGGCTGAACACGGGTCCCCTGGACCCACATTGAGCCAGACTTGGCTCAGCATGAACCCACCGAAGGTGACCAGAGCTGTGCTGGAGCTGTGACCAGAGGTTGGTGTTTCCTGGGTGTTTCCTCAGGAAAGGATCCCTCATGGATAATGACCACCTGCACTAGTCATTTGTTGGCAGTGGTCAGCACTGTTTGCTTATACTGCATCAACAGCTAACAAGTTAACAATCTTCCTATTTGCAAACAATTTCCTTCCTGTTTGCTGGGTGCAGTTGCTGCTTGCTACTACTGGTGTACCTGGAGAGGTCAGGGGGCAAATGCCCTGGGGCACAACCATGAACCCGTCCCCCCGCTGCTTTTTTTTTTTTCTTAGACCTACAGAAGGCCTAAAAACATCACAACCGGAAGTGATTTTTTGGGCTTTCCGGAGGCATCAGAAGGCCTACTGGGGGCCAGGGAGGCTTCTCTGGCCCTCAGAAGGCCTAAAAATGTCACTTCTAGGTTTCTCTGAAGTTTAGGCTTAGGTGGGCATTTTGCAGTCCTGGCCCTGGGTGGCAGAGGACCAGGTTCGCAATTGCTCACCACCAGCAAATATGGGACAGCCTGTCTTTTACAAAGCTCCTACACAGAGTCCAGTGAGTACAGGTGGATGTTCTTTAAGCTTATAGTTCAACTGTATTGATCATTTATAAAGGAACTTTTCTGGGATTTGACAACCATATGGTGCTATGACTAAACCCCTTTGGATTCAAGGAATAAAGGATAAAGAAACAGGAACAGGACTTTCTTACGGGAAAAGAAAGTTCTTATGGTATGTGTTAAATTTTTGACAGGACTTAAAGTGGGAAGGATTAACAAGACTTTTCAGACAGACTGCCAGTGCTCCCTATTTCTTCCCACTGCTTTTTGCTTGTAAATGCCATGCGTGATGTAACACTGACACACTGTGCATTGCCCATCCCCCATGGTCAGTAGCCTGTTATGTGAGGTGAGGGCAGGGCAGAGCACTACATTGTGACAGTGGCTCTATGGAACATCAAGCTAAGCTTCTGTGTCATGTTCTAACTCAGCTATTTTCAACCAGTGTGACATGGCACATTGGTGTGCTGTTGATTCACAGGTGTACCGCTGGAATTTGAGAGAGGGTCAGTTATTAGTAGAACCATTGGGGGCGTCAATCCCCCACATGCAGTGCAATGTTCCTTGTAATTGTAAACAAAAAAACTGTTCATGTGCCTTGGCTGTTCTAGCACCGTGTGTTTGTGTGTGTGCTGTGAGGTTGAAAATTGCTGTTCAAACGGCACAGTAAGCTAGGAAAATGGTTGCTGAGTCTCTGCTTCTTCTCATGTACTATGTTCTGGTAAAGATATGCAGTGGAGAATAAGGAAACAGTAGCATATCCTCTTCTAGTGTGGTAATGGCTGCATGCGCCAATTGGTTCCACTTGTGGAGACAATGAGTGCTTGCAGAGCATTACTGTGAATGCTTGTTCACACAGTGGTGTTCAGTGATCTGTTCCAACCACTTAGTACCTGACACCAACAGGTATGTGGACCAACAACCATAATCAAGGTAATTCTGTTAGTTCTTATTTCTTTGAAAAATATTGGAGGTGGGTGGCATAGTGAAGAAATGTAAAGCCTTCCTTTATGTGCTCAACTAAGGTCTGTGTTAATTTGCCAGGATAATGCCAGGAATCGCCACACATAATGCTAAACCTGTGCAGGGATCGGTTCATACTTGGAGGAAATAATACTCTTCTGTTTTGTGAATGGAGGTGGTAATGGCCAATCCTGCCCACAGCAGAAGGCTTACAGCCCAATCCTGAGCTGCCCGGAGCTGCAGTACCTGGCGGCTCCACGGAGGGCTCCCGCCGGATCCAGTGCTGCCCGCGCTACTGCGGGAGGCTCCTCGGAAGGAGGGGACGGTCGTCCCCTTCCCCCATGTAAGGGAAGCAGCCCCGCATTGGGGCTACTCACTTTAGCGGTGACTGTTTGGTTGCCGCTAAAGCGAAGGTGCTCATGCCCCCTTGAAACTCCTCCCCCACACCCCCAGCTACACCTTCTCCCTTCCCAGAATGCCTCCTCCGACGCCCCCGGACACGCTCCATCTCCGTTCCGTAGCCCAGCGGTCAGAGACTGCCAAGCCGCGGAAAGCAGACGCCCGCCGCGCGCTGGCTCAGCGCCGGCTGGAGCTGAGCCAGCTCCGGCGGAAGCCTGGCGGTAAGTCCCGCTACTGTGCCTTACAGCACATTTGCAACTGTGGTCCGTGCCATGGAGGTGTGCCGCGGACCACAGGATCAGGCTCTTAGACATTAATCCTAAACCCCTGACTGAGTATGGTATACTTGGGGGTGGGAATGGTATAATGCTGTCTGTTGGTGGTGGGTGTCTAGTTTTGTCATGTTTTTACTGTTCTTACCATTGCGGATGGCAGTAGCAGCAGAAGCAGAGGTTCTACCTAGCAACTGACTCCATTCCCCCCCCCCATGCCTCAGGAATTAACTACAGGTATAACCTAATTATCCATGGATTTTTCATCCACAGTTTTATCACAACGCAATGAGAAGGGCCCTTTCAATTAAAGGAAAAAAAGTTGTTTAACAAAAACCTTGTTAATGCAAGATAGGGCAGCTGGGTGACAATCCATCAATCATTCTCTCTCCAGGCACTTAGCTTCAGTTCGAGGCAAGCAACCCCTCCCTTCTCCCTGAGCACATGAAAGATAATCACTTTGCATAGGTGAAGGGAGGGGTCTCAGTCTTGAAGTGAAGCCTTTCTAAATGCCTGGAGAAAGACGGATTGATGGATTGTCTGCCTGATGACTCCGTCTTTCATCACAAAGGTCAGCAAGGCTGTTTTTAAATCACCTAGCAAAGGGACATTGTTTTTTAAATGGATTTGCTTTAATGCGATTTTTGCCATCCAAGTGAGTTCTGGGAACGGAACCCTCTTGAATAACGAGACTCAATCTGTATGTCCATTTGAGTATAAACTTTTTACCCAGGCACTGCCCAAGAAGGACACCTTGCTTACCTGACCTTGCTTACCTCAGCATGCATGCCACCCCCATTCCTGGCTACCTAGCCAGCATGCCACGTGCCCCACCAAGGGAAACCTTTAAATAACTACATCTATAACACTACGACCAAATGCCAGCCCAGGGTAGGCGAAAAAACCAATAACCAAGGCCAATCAGGTTACCAGCCAAAATTTCCTACCCAGTCCCCACATGGAGTGACCAGGTATTCTCAGACTGGACATAGGTGGGCGGGCAGGTCTTGCTGAATGGTCTGAATCTGGGGAGACCTTTCTGGCCCCAGCAACAGCCATGCCATGCCCTAACTGATTCAGCAGCCAATCAGTTGCCTCAATTTTCCGGCACCTGGGCTTTAAGTGCCCCAGTGCAATTCTGAGGCTTTTCACTTTTAAACTTATTCCTTTAAACTCAGAGGGGGAATTTCTAGGCCATGAAATTATGGAGAGAGTGTAACAGGAGGGGGATTTTATCCTCTTTTCTATATACCCCCCCCCCCAGATTTTTCAAAACGGCAATATTTTTTGGTTTTAAGTATTGTGTTTCAGCTCAGAAGTGAGCATTCAGTAACATTCTCGAATCACCACCTATGGCAGGAATGAATAATTTTCCCATTCACCATACAGCTCTAAAGATTGTTTTCAGATACTTAACTGGATGGGCAGCTACAACATATATGCTTCCAATTCACTTATATGGAGTGCTTTATATGTGATTGCCTGAACTGTATGTCATATTCTAGTTTTCTGTCCTTGAAGCTCCTGATGCTTTTTTTGCAGAAGTTGATTCATCTTTTATTTATATTCAGTATCTCAGTTTGTTCAGAATGTATTGGTAGGCGTATTAATAACTCAGTAATAATTTTCCAAAAGTAACTAAACAAGTATCTGTAGACAAAGGTAGTGTGGTACTTGATCATTAGGGTATTTTTCCAGGCTTACATACTTACTTTAATCCAGCCATTACCACCGTCTATTTTGATCTTTGATCACTGGGATGCTATGAAATTAAGCTTGTCTTTTCCAATATATCCAGTATCTTACGCTTGTCTAATCTTATCGACCTAGTCTATAAAGGACTCTCTTAAAGAGAAATTATTCAGTTAAAAATGAATAAGTCCAAAGCAGGTGTAGTTCAAATTCTCTTGTATTGTGATATGGGAGGATGCTGGTTTCCCAAATATACATCTTTTTGCCATAGTATTGTTGGTTTATGAGAGTGTTACAGTACTGATTTTTGTTTTGTTTCCAACAAAGGAGAACTCTTACAAAAATATGATGAAATAGAAATGTTAAGTACCAGGAGAAGAGCTTTTCCCCAGGCGCTAGCAAACTGGCATCAGGCCAGCACTGGGGTTACTAGTCATTAAGACTACAGGTGTGTGTTGCTTAACAACCTTCCACTTAATGGCAGATCGCATATACAACAGTGGTCAAAGCACCACACAGAGGCTCTCAATGAGGCAGTCAGGACTCCCTGAGTGCAGCAGAGTGTCTGTTTACACAACAAAGATGCTTTTAATGCAAAAAAGAGGCAATCTATCTCCAGTAGCCAGTGCAGCCAGCTAGTTTCTGGCAGGGAATGTCTATTTATACAACAAAGGCACTAGATTGGGCTGAATTTTCGCTTAACAACCTAATCACATAACAATGGGGATTGGCGAATGTATCCCCACTGTTAAGTTATGCACACCTATATATGTTTTCCAGGGCACAGAGATTTATTTTCCTTTGGTTCTCAGTGTATCCCAAAAGAAAAAGAAAAAACTCTATAGGGTAGTGTTTTTAAAAAAATCAACCAATTTATAGACATTCTTAAAGTCTTAAGTGCATCAGAGATGCCAAATCATATATTATGAATCAGCAAAACAAGGTGTTTGAAGAAAATTGAGGAAGATTTCACATGTCAGACTTACTACCTAGTGCAAAACATGATAAAAGAAGAATAGATTAATTCAGAAAGGCAAGGTTACAGTACAGCCAGGCAGTTCAGGAAGGACAATGAAATCCAGTCAAACATCGAGCTGAGGATGAAAGGATTAAAAGAGGCACAGACATTTCTTCTGTTAACATGGATGATCTCTCTCACACTCTTTCTTATGAAGATTACCTAAAAAGCATTGGTTATTTGCTTTAAACTGTATATAAAATTCCCCTTCCCGTCTGAATGCTTTAATCCTTGAATCTTTCTGATATAAAATGATAAGTCTTATAAATCTCTTATACGCAGTCTGTGGAAACTGTATATAAAACATTTAGTATATTCAGCTCACACTGAATGTTTTATATACATTTTCCATAGACTGTGTCTGAGAGATTTATGGAATAGGTTAATATTATTCTGTTGGAGTTCACTTGAAAATAAGGTTGCATGTTAAGAGATCTGAGAAGCACAGTGGAATTTGGTATTTCAGTGCTTTCCATTTAAAGTCAATAATTACCCCCCCCACCTGTGCCAAGTGGTATTTTCTACAGTTTAAAATGTTCATGACAGTTGTGTGACCTTATTCTGGTTACAATCATTTATCATTAGATAAACTTCCTAGCAGTTCAGCTCATGTACAGTAATGGAATTTTCATAGACTTCATAGACTGCTGAAGAGAAATGGTTATTCACGTGGTGGTCTACACTACAAAGGTATTTCACTTCCATACAAATTAATTGGCCCTCGATTCTCTTCCCACAAAAGAAACAAAACAACAATTGGGAATTGTAAAACTTTACAAAAGCTTAGAAAATTCATTTAACTTCCCCTCTTAGAACTACAGGTTGAGCCTGTTTATCCACAGATTTTATATCCAAGAATCTGGCTCAATGCGGGTCCCCTGGTGTAAGAAGTGTATAAGAATACAGTTACTGGCAGTAGTCACAGTTCACTTTACATATGCACTCCATTCCATTCTACTAATATGTGCATAATGCAGGAAGACCAATGACATGATCATTTCCCATGTCATGTACCTTTAACATACGAACATATGAAACTGTCTTGAGTGCTCATCTATTTGTCTCAGTGTTGCCTATTCTGACTTCTAGCAGCTATCTAGTTCTTAACAGAGTTGTTTGCAAGGTTTACTCAAAGGGGTAGGGTAGTGATTTTTCAACCTTTTTCATCTTGTGACACACTGGCAAGGCACTAAAATGGTCAAGGCACACCATTAGATTTTTGACAATTGACAAGGTACACTGTGCTATCAATGGGGGCTCACATCCCCTAATGGTGCTATTGATAAATGACCCTCTCCCAAATTCCTGCGGCACACCTGGGGACCATTTGCGGCACACCAGTGTGCCACGGCACAGTGGTTGAAAATGGCTGGTGTTGGGCATTGATTCTGGGATTTTCTGAACTATGACCTCATCTTCACTTTACCAATCAGATGAATGTTATGTGGAAAGGAACTTTGTGATTGACACCACTCCTATAATCCCTTCATGCACACATTCCAGGATAGTGAGAGAATACCCTGCAAGGAAACTACTTCGGTGTTACTGTCATTGCCCAGGTATCCCTCCAAACAATACTGTAAATGTGACACTGAGTTTTGGTGGAAGTGGGTCCAATTTTTAAAATTTAATACCATACAATGGGCCCGGTTTCAGGTGCTTCCATGCAAACAACTAACTTGGAAATTATCACTCCGAAACCTTCCTTTAGGAAAAAAAAAATCGTCCTGGCTGCAAACCTAAGACCACCTTGCAGTTCTCTCAGTTTGACTCAATCAGTCCCTGCAAAGGGAGATCAAGGAAACTGTTCAACCGCCCTGAAGCTGGGCAGCCTTTAAGGTAGAGATCCCAATTCAAGCATGAAGGTATCCCCATCTGTATCCCTGAGCCAGATAGCTTCTGGAGACCAATTCTAGACCCTGCCCCCAATCTTGCTTACCTAAAGGCAGACAACAGGTCCTGATTCTTCATCCTTGCCCTGCACTATACGTGCTAGTCGTGTCCTACCTGGCTAACCAAGGGGTTAGCACACTCTGCTATAGGCATGAGTTCACTCTGAGATAGGCATTTCTCAGCTATACTTGAGTAAGCCAGAAATACCTACGCAGCCCTCATGAGTCAATATTCTGGAGCAAATCACACCACCAGTTCACCTCCCATAACTATGGAGATCGTTGTTGGAGGCCAGGTAACCTCAGACTAGACACAGGTGGGGTTCCTTGCTTGCTGGGAACAGAATGGCACAGGGATGCCCATGAGCCACATGACAGCACTCCTGAGACCTCCTTCACACCCACTTAAGAACATAAGAACATAAGAACAGCCCCACTGGATCAGGCCATAGGCCCATCTAGTCCAGCTTCCTGTATCTCACAGCGGCCCACCAAATGCCCCAGGGAGCACACCAGATAACAAGAGACCTCATCCTGGTGCTCTCCCCTACATCTGGCATTCTGACTTAACCCATTCCTAAAATCAGGAGGTTGCGCATACACATCATGGCTTGTACCCCATAATGGATTTTTCCTCCAGAAACTTGTCCAATCCCCTTTTAAAGGCGTCTAGGCTAGACGCCAGCACCACATCCTGTGGTAAGGAGTTCCACAGACCGACCACGCGCTGAGTAAAGAAATATTTTCTTTTGTCTGTGCTAACCCGCCCAACACTCAATTTTAGTGGATGTCCCCTGGTTCTGGTATTATGTGAGAGTGTAAAGAGCATCTCCCTATCCACTCTGTCCATCCCCTGCATAATTTTGTATGTCTCAATCATGTCCCCCCTCAAGCGTCTCTTTTCTAGGCTGAAGAGGCCCAAACGCCGTAGCCTTTCCTCATAAGGAAGGTGCTCCAGCCCCGTAATCATCTTAGTCGCTCTCTTTTGCACCTTTTCCATTTCCACTATGTCTTTTTTGAGATGCGGCGACCAGAACTGGACACAATACTCCAGGTGTGGCCTTACCATCGATTTGTATAACGGCATTATAATACTAACCGTTTTGTTCTCAATACCCTTCCTAATGATCCCAAGCATAGAATTGGCCTTCTTCACTGCCACCGCACATTGGGTCGACACTTTCATTGACCTGTCCACCACCACCCCAAGATCTCTCTCCTGATCTGCCACAGACAGCTCAGAACCCATCAGCCTATATCTAAAGTTTTGATTTTTTGCCCCAATGTGCATGACTTTACACTTACTGACATTGAAGCGCATCTGCCATTTTGCTGCCCATTCTGCCAGTCTGGAGAGATCCTTCTGGAGCTCCTCACAATCACTTCTGGTCTTTACCACTCGGAAAAGTTTGGTGTCGTCTGCAAACTTAGCCACTTCACTGCTCAACCCTGTCTCCAGGTCATTTATGAAGAGGTTGAAAAGCACCGGTCCCAGGACAGATCCTTGGGGCACACCGCTTTTCACCTCTCTCCATTGTGAAAATTGCCCATTGACACCCACTCTCTGCTTCCTGGCCTCCAACCAGTTCTCAATCCACGAGAGGACCTGTCCTCTAATTCCCTGACTGTGGAGTTTTTTCAGTAGCCTTTGGTGAGGGACCGTGTCGAACGCCTTCTGAAAGTCCAGATATATAATGTCCACGGGTTCTCCCGCATCCACATGCCTGTTGACCTTTTCAAAGAATTCTATAAGGTTTGTGAGGCAAGACTTACCCTTACAGAAGCCATGCTAACTCTCCCTCAGCAAGGCCTGTTCGTCTATGTGTTTTGAGATCCTATCTTTGATGAGGCATTCCACCATCTTACCCGGTATGGATGTTAGGCTGACCGGCCTATAGTTTCCCGGGTCCCCCCTCTTTCCCTTTTTAAAGATAGGCGTGACATTTGCTATCCTCCAATCTTCTGGCACTGTGGCCGTTTTGAGGGACAAGTTGCATACCTTAGTCAAGAGATCTGCAACTTCATTCTTCAATTCCTTAATAACCCTTGGGTGGATGCCATCAGGGCCCGGTGACTTATTGATCTTTAATTTATCAATGAGGTCTGAAACATCTTCTCTTTTAACCTCTATCTGACTTAACTCCTCGGTTAGGAGGGGCTGTTCGGGTAGCGGTATCTGCCCGAGGTCTTCTGCCGTGAAGACAGATGCAAAGAACTCATTTAATTTCTCTGCCATCTCTAAGTGTCCTTTTATCTCCCCTTTCCCTCCCTCACCATCCAGAGGGCCAACCGCTTCTCTGGCGGGTTTCCTGCTTCTAACATATTTGAAGAAGCTTTTATTATTCCCCTTAATGTTGCTGGCCATGCGTTCCTCATAGTCTCGCTTGGCCTCCCCTATCACCTTCTTACATTTCTTTTGCCACAGTTTATGTTCCTTTTTATTCTCTTCATTAGGGCAAGACTTCCATTTACGGAAGGAAGCTTCCTTGCCCTTCACAGCCTCTCTAACTTGGCTGGTTAGCCATGCGGGCACTCTCCTGGATTTAGTGGAACCCTTCTTTCTTTGCGGTATACACCTCTGCTGGGCCTCTATTACTGTTGTTTTAAGCAGCCTCCATGCACTCTGGAGAGACTGGACTCTTTTTACCCTCCCTTTCAACCTCCTTCTAACCAGCCTCCTCATTTGAGGGAAGTCCGCCCGTCGGAAGTCAAGGGTTTTTGTTAGAGATTTGCCTGGTATTCTTCCCCCAACGTGCACGTCAAAACGGATCGCAGCATGATCACTGTTCCCCAATGGCTCAGTAACGTTTACATCTCTAACCAGGTCCTGCGTACCGCACAAAATTAAATCCAGAGTCACCTGTCCTCTGGTGGGCTCCGTGACTAGCTGATCTAAGCCACCAGTTGCTGCCCAGAAGTTCCTCACATGCTGTAGTCACATGCATGGGGTGGAAAGAGGTAAATAACGACCTCCATAGTTATGGGATAATGACCTCCATAGTTACCCCTGGGGGCTGGGGATAAGAATAGGCCCTCAGTTTGGCTGTACTTGTTGTAAAAGGTGACTAACAGCTACCGGGTAGATGGGACTCATCAGCCTGGGAAGGCAGCTCATCTGAGAGAAGGAAAACTCTGATCCCAAACCTCCACTGCCTTGTGGCTACATCCAGTTATGGAAAAGGCTTCAGGAGTCAACCTCAAGGCAAAATCAGGAGCCGGAGTCCCTGAGGCAGTTCATGGCTGAACACAATCACGTTCTGGCAACTCCTGCGACACCGCTGGAACCAACCGTATTGGCCTCTGCCTTTCCATTGGACCATTTCAGCGACGTGGAGAGGGGGGATTTGCTGCATGGGTAACAGCCTATCCTCCATACCTACTTTACCCAGGCTTCGCGCACTGGAGAGGACACTCTGTTCCAGAACCACCATTCAGAGCATGACAACACAGTCTTCCAAGACTGAAGGATGCCAACAATAGTTATGGGAGGTGAATTGGTGGTGTGGTTTGCTCCAGAATATTGACTCATGAAGAGGTGAGAAGCTGGATTCCAGAAGAAGAATCCAGAGTGGCTTTTGAGTTTTACAAATACATGGTATCCACACTGCAAAACTGAATGATTTGAGTGAAGAGACAACCTCCAGTATGAGATTTAAACTGAGATTTTATAGTAATCTATACTATATAAGAATAGATTATGTTTTCTGGGTTTTCTCTCACATAAATTACCACTGCAATTAGTCTTTGTTTTCCTCTTCATACAGTTGAATAATTTTTTCCTGGATTTTTCTCCTATTGTAATTGACATTAACCTACATCTTCTTTTCTGGGAAGAGATATTAAAATAGAGAACATAAGAACAGCCCCACTGGATCAGGCCATAGGCCCATCCAGTCCAGCTTCCTGTATCTCACAGCGGCCCACCAAATGCCCCAGGGAGCAAACCAGATAACAAGAGACCTCATCCTGGTGCCCTCCCTTGCATCTGGCATTCTGACATAGTCCATTTCTAAAATCAGGAGGTTGCACATACACATCATGGCTTGTAACCCGTAATGGACTTTTCCTCCAGAAACTTGTCCAATCCCCTTTTAAAGGCATCCAGGCCAGATGCCGTCACCACATCCTGTGGAAAGCAGTTCCACAGACCAACCACACGCTGAGTAAAGAAATATTTTCTCTTGTCTGTTCTCCCAACAGACAAGATGTCCCCTGATTCTGGTGTTATGTGAGAGTGTAAAGAGCATCTCTCTATCCACATTGTCCATCCCCTGCATAATTTTGTATGTCTCAATCATGTCCCCCCTCAGGCGTCTCTGGGTACAGAGTCTGAGGGCTAGCACTGGGTCCTGGGACAAGTCAGGTTCACCCTCACTTCCATTCCCTCATCTCACCTGCTAAATAAGTGGGTGGAAAGCTTTGCTGCTGGCACAAAGACTGAGGGTAGTTTCTTCCTGTCTACACTTTCTGTTTGGGCTTGCTACAAGATGATGGTCTCCCCCACTTGAGAGCATTCTATACTGAGAGCATCAATATGCTATATTGAACATGCTATATTGCCTCTCCTCCCCAAAGACCAACTGGCATTGCTTCTGAGAGCCTTCTGCATTACAGCCTAGAAGTCTACTTTGACAAGCTCAAGATGCCAGATGGCCCTAGATTTTCAAACTGTTTATAAGAGAACAGACATTTATACTAATCGCCTAGGTACTGTTTGTCGTTATTGCCGATGACATTAATTCCATATTAATTCTCTCTGTAGAAATCAGACCCTGTTGATGAATTGCCTTAGTCATTGTCCAAACTTCACAGATAATGAGTAACCTCTGTTTAATAAATTGTGGACCCAATCCTATCCAACTTTTCAGCACTGGTGCAGCCGCCATGCAGCCCCGAGGTAAGGGAACGAACATTCCCTTATCTTGGAGCAGCCTCTGTGACTGCTTCCCCACCAGGATGCAGGCATCTTGACACAGGTGCATCTTTTCTGGAAAATTGGATAGGGTTGGGCCCTGTGTTATGTATTTTAACATTTAAAAAGCTTGAAAGTTTAGATTTCAGTAAAGAAAAGCAGAGCACTGTTAGATTTCCATTTGAATACTTCCCTCATCATCATTTTACAGTTCATTAGTCCCAAATATTAACACATCAAGAAGCCTAAAACTGCTTATTTAACATTTATAATTATTCAGCTCAAATATATTTACATTTCAAGTATCTTGAATTCCCACCCCCCCGGGTAAAACCATATCTAGACAGATTAATGCATATTTTAATTTTGTAATCAATTGTTTCCAAGTTTGTCACTATTTCCTCTACCTTTGAGTCTCCTCACTTACAGCCAAATCACTCATATTGCACAACAAAGCATATAGATGCCTGTTAGCTCGTGCATTAGTTTGCATTGCTCTCTTTATCCTTTTCTTTCAGTAAATTTAACTAACAAGGACACAATACCTGTCACTTCTCACACTGAGATTTAAACACGAGCATGTTAAAAGCGATGAGTTGGCTTGTGCCAAACCTTCATCCATTTTGATTTGCAAAGAATAGAGAGCTTCTGGGGAGAAATGTTCGCCAACACTGACTGTCTCACCCTTGCTTATCCTCCCTGTGCTGCATTTCCAGTTGCAAAAACTTATAACAATACTCTCATGCCTGCACAAGGGAGCCCTGAGAATGTGTGCAAGGAAGAGCCCCATATATGTAGTCATCACAATATTTTTCTGCTTCTCTGGGTCAAGGATATGTATCCCTAGGGGAGGCAACAGTGAGAATGCTGAATCTCCCTTGCTGCTAACATACTGGGGTTGGCGCAGCAGCCAAGGCTCCATGGTAGCAGGCGTGTGGAACTGTCAGCACTATGCCTGATTGCTCCGAATGGCCCAGCAGTAGTCCAATGTTTACACTGTCACTGGGCCTTTTACTCTTGTTGAACTGTTATAAAAGGGGCCATAGGATTGGGCCATCAGAGCATTAGTCCTTTAGCTCAAATCAAACCTGTTTGATTTTCTCTGTAAACCGCTTTGTGAACTTGTGTTGAAAAGTGGTATATAAATACTGTTAATAATTAACAATAATAGCTGTCTAATTGTGGCTGGGCTGTGGGCCCTGCCATGGCCGCCTGCCCCTTCATGGGTGCTCCCCCCACTGTGGCACCTTCTTGGCCATAGGTCTGGCTAGCAGCCAGGGAATGCGGTGGGAGTGGAGCATAGCGGGAGAAGCTGGCACAGTGGCCAAAGCTCCTGGCCTGCTTGCCAGCACATAGCCTGGCTGGGAGGATAGTTGGCCCGAGGTCCTAGCCAATCCTGGAAGGGGTGGGGGCTGGCAGGCCAGCGGGGCAGCTCAAAAGGGGTCTGGCCACCATGGAGATTGGTTGCTCTTCTGGTGGCGACTGCAGTGCCCAGGGAATGGCCCAAGCAGGCAGAAGCCTCCCTGTTACTTTACCCCTGCATGCCACTGGCCTGGAAGGGGCAGTTGCCCCAACGCTGGTGGTCCAACCCTGGGGAGACCTGGCCCTTAGCTCCAGCTCCAGGGTAGCCCAACTCCACCTGGGCAGAGGATGTGAGAGTCTCCAGAGCCAAGAGGCCACCCCAATGGCCAGGGGGTGGACCCCCAGACCTACCTGAGCCACACCCCTGTCTAGCAGACAGACATCCTGCCTGCTATGCTCCCCCACCCAGCCCCTTGGGCCACTGCTACCTACCTAATGAATGTAAAGGTATTGACCAGATTAAACAGGCTTGGCAAAGCATTACACCGGCCTCTGTGAGTGTCTGTCCAAAGAGAGTTGCCTGAAGATTGAACAGGTACCTTTGGGGACATCCTGATCCCGGGGGTGGGGCAGAAAGGGCCCCTCCCAGGAGGTCACACTGATTCAGATAGATTTTATCTTTAATGTCCTGTAAATATAGTTATCAAAGAAATACATTTTAAAATAATTTTATTACCATTTTGGTTTATCTTAAGGATTTGATCTCCTCCACCTTGTACCCTATAGCCTGATCAAGCTACAATGGTAGAAAAGATTCAATGTGGACAGGTTCAATGAAAGAGAAATTGGTGGCAGCAGGAAAACAAAAGGAATTGAAGTGGTTTGGACAATATAAAGCAACCCAGCCTTCCACATAACACTTGGCAATTGCTATTTGGCTGCTTTGCTGGGGGACAATAGCCACTTCCTCAGACAAGCAGGCAAGTGGCAAAATGCACAACTGAGAATAAAGCTTCTGCGATCTGTGAAGATACCACTATTATCAAATATCACCAGAAACCTCCTTCAACTTTCCTTCTATGGCTGGGACCTTTCAGGAGTCGCACGCTATAAAATGCTCGTGGAAGGAACACACTTGTTTGCAGTTCATATTTCTTTTGGTATACTATGATGTCTATTTTGAGACCTTATTGTTTAACATTGTAAAAAATATATCTAACATTGATTCCCCTGTAAAGCTATCCTTAGAGCTCCAGCTTGTTCTCACTCTTTAGAAACTGGGCACTTTAGAAGCTCTTATAATACTCAGTTTATTTTCTGTTTTATCTGCAAACAGCCTTTTGTGCTCCACATAATTCCCGTCCTTAACTGGTATACCTTCAGTCTTCTCTACACTTTTCTTATAATATTAGTTCAAGGTCATTTCTCTATTTCTCTCTGCTTTTGATCATATTGATAATCTGTACTCTTATCTCAGCAGAAAATGAGATCTCAGGTAATTTATATTTTTCCGTCCTTGGAAAGATGAGCTTTGATTTTCAGTTTTCTTCTTTTCCCTTATATATATTTCTTCATTAAGGCTAATTTCTTCTATTTTTTTTCCTTCAAAAATCTCCGCAATGGCTCTGTTCCAGCAATCTGATTCCCTGTTTGCCAATATAACTTTTCCATTTCTTCCTAGTATGCCTTTTTTTGCATTATGTTTAATAATAATATTGTCTTTAAGAAGAAATCTCTGCTTCATGTCCTATACTACTTTGCAACAAAATCACTTCTATTTTTGTAATGAATCATTAGTATTTAATTCTTGAACATTTAGACTGTTTGAGCTTGTGCAGCTTTTGGCCATCAAGATCAAATCAAATCTGCATAAAGAGAACTACCCCTTTTTGAATGAATGACACATTTTTTCATTGCACAGGATGAGTTCCACAGCCATTGCAGTCTCCATGCCCAGAGCAAATCACTGGTTGGCAGCTTTAGATTTGGTTGTCCAAGTATAAACACCATCAGTACGTACCTGAAGTCTAGTTAGAAAAATATTTACTAGAATGTTGTAGATTTTGCTATAATTTCATTATTGTGAGCCACTTTGTGGGGCTGTTGGTGAAAAAGTGAGGTACTATGGGCACAATCCTATCCTGCGCTGGAATAAGCAAACCAAAAGGCTTGTGCTGTATCCAGGGCAGGATAAGTGCCCAAAGCAGCTCATCCAGAGGTAAGTCACCCTGGCCCCTATGGGTCTCCTCAGACTTGCGCCCCCTCCTGAGGTGGCACAAGTCAGAGGAGAGCGGAGCAGCTTGAAACTGCTCCAAACTGCCCAGGAACAGGGTTGGGATTCAGCATAACCGCTGGGTCCCAGCCCCCACTCCCCACCCGCCCACCCCCTGAGCCACCCACTGTCCACCCTCCCTCTGCCCTGGATTGCCTCCCTCCCACCTCCTCCCACCCACTCCAGAGTCTTCCGTCAGCCAAGCTCGGCCGATGCAAGTCTCGGAGCCTCCGACAGCGTGAAGGCTTAATTCAGCCTCTTTAGGCTGGCCTAGCCCACTCACAAGGAGGTGCAAACGTGCCTTATAGCCCACGTGCCTTAAGGGACTTGTGCTGGCCCAAGTGCAGCTCAGAATTGCACTGTCTGTTACATGGTCCCATTTTTATTTAAGGAACACAAGAGATATGAATTGAAACACATGTACATGGTACTAGGTGCCTTCCTTGAAAGCAAAGAGCCAAACGAGTAACATGGCTATTTATATAGGGCTCATGGCAAGAGGCCACATAGGCCAGGCAGGCCATGTTTTTCATTGAACTATGCATTCACCCACCCCATAATTTATCTATTGAGTTCAATGCTCCACATTTGAACAGAGACTTGTTCACTCCTTAAATTCAAATAGAGTTATCCCATCTCTAAACTTTAGATGAAGCCTTCTAGCTCCATATCCTACTGTAACATAATATTCATTTCCTTGTGATCATAGCCACTTCCCTTGACCCTTGCAAAAAACAACTTTTGTAAACAAAGGGAAGTTTTCACACCTCCAATGCAGCCTCAAGACACCCTGTGTTACTCTCTACTAAAGCTGTCAAAACTACAGCAGTTCTCAGCTCTAGCAGATCTGATTCCCTGCCTCATTACTTTCCTACCAACAGTACAAGCCTCAATATCATCACTCCTTGTTCTTCCCTAGCTCCCTCCTCAACAAACAGAAATCAAAAATTCTTGACTAATTCCCAATTTTGCAGTTGGAGCACAGTATGCAAATCCTGTGAAATATATATGCAGTTGTGCGATTCATACCAATGAGATGCTCCCCCTTTTCCTGTAGAAATAGAATAAACATACATGTTCCATTGCGCTCTCCCCTTTTCCGCTATAAAGGTAGAACAAACACACACATTTCCATGCCCCCTTTTTTCCTTGTAGATTAGAAGAAACATCATGCAAAGTCATTTCCAAATGCATCCATCCAGGATAAGCAAACACTGCATGAAATCAACTATCACAGACAGGCAGCAGCTGCTGAGCTCTCTGGCTACTCATGCACGCCCCTGCTGCAAAAACAAATGAACCCAGGTCCTGCAAGTTGCCTTGCCTTGCATTATACCCAGTGCTTTTTTTGTAAAAAAAATAAAAATAAAAATAAAAAATAAAAGGCGCAGGAACTCACAACTTGTTAATCTTTTATTTATTTATTTATTTATTTATTTATTTATTTATTTATTTATTTATAAACTGAACTTTGAGGAGTTTTGCAGCCTCAACTGGCCCCCCCTTTTGGCAACTGGCAACCAACCTTTATATTTTGCAGCCATGGAGCACCTCCCCTCTTAAAAAAAAAAAAAAAAAAAAATTCTTTCTCATAGGGATTTGAACCCCTAGCCTCTGTCTCCACAGACCAGCACTTTAACAATTGAGCCATAGGAATTCTTAGACTCAAAGTGTTTGGAACTAATACTTGAGGCACTGATGGCCACCAGCTGGGCTCAAGACCTTATATATTAGTTCTGAGCACTTTGACTACAGGCTTTCCTATAGCCCAATGGAGAGAGTGCTGGGCTGTAGAGCACAAGGTTGGAGGTTCAAATCCCCCCTACCTTGCAGTTTTAAAAAAAAGGTGGAGCACGAGGTCAGCAGTTTGAATCCCTCCCTCAGTGAAAGGGGAAAAAAAGGTGCCGGAACGCGTTCTATTACAAAAAAAGCCCTGCTTGTACCTGTTGTTTTGTGGAGGGGGGGAACTGCTTTGACGCCCTTAGGCAGGCTCCTCTAAGAGACAAGAAAGGACTTCTGTCCTGCAGCTACCGGGCTCTGCTGCTGTCCCTCCTTACTCTTCTGCTGCTCCTCCATGCTGCAACCACCACACTGCTTTCCATGCTGCGGTGTTCTCCACATCATGCTGCGATGTTATGTACATGTGCAAGGCTCATGCATGCACATGACACCGCAGAAACCCCCGATCCTTTATTTGGAAGGGCAGACCCTTCCAAACTCAGGCTGGAGGTTCCTGAGATGTTGTGCAATTGCGCGAGCCTCACATATGTGCACGATGCTGCAGGAACCTCTGGCCTGAAGGGCCTATCCTTTCAGACAAAGGGCTGGAGGTGTTGCGTGCAATGCCCTTAACAACCTCCGGCCCTTGGTCTGGAAGGGCAAGCTCCTCCAGACTTGGGCCAGAAGTTCCTGCAGCATTGCATGGCAGCAAGTAGTCAGGTGATGCATCAACCCCTCCCAGCATGTCACCTGGTGCAGGCCGTACCACTCACACCACCCTAGTGACACTGCTATTGTTATGCTCAGTCGAGGAGCACTCCAATGATCTTCTACTACTACTACTACTACTACTACTACTACTACTACTACTACTAATAATAATAATAATAATAATAATTAATTCAGGTATTTCTATACCACCTTTCTTGGTTGTCAGATTTCTCCTCAGACTTTAATCCAAGCTGGTTTACATAGGCAGGCTCTTTTAAACCCCCATAGGGCTTTTTACAATAGAATAGTTCTAATAGAACTCCTCACTGCAGCTCGATTCCTTCCCAGTCTGGCCTCTCTCTGGCTGCTTCGCCTCCCACACTCAACTTGACAGCAAATCCTCTCTGCCACCATGTCAGTATATCAGTGTGTTGTCAGTTCTCAGATACTTCCTGTTTTGAACTGGCAGCCTTAGATCTTCAGGCTTACAAGGCAGCAGCTCTACCACTGAGCCAGACCTCCTGCCCACTAATAAGCTATCGTACTCTCAACTACCGATACACTCCCGAATCTCAAAGGCCGATTCACTCCCGAATCGGCCTTTTCAGCCACACTAGACACTGTTCCAGAACCACCATTCAGAGTGCGATACCATAGTCTTTCAAGATTGAAGGTTGCCAACACACTGTCAACTGGGTGAAAAAACAAAGTCTGACCCTGCAAAGAATCCTCAGCTATCAATAGAGTATCCCCTGATTGAGTCAACCCCACCTAGAATCCCATAGGATCCTGTGGGGCAAACATTTACCAAAAGCTTGGCTTTACATCTTGGTGATTTTTGTTCCATCGGTGGTCTTGTTGTTCATTCCACTGTTTGCTGTGCTGTCCTACTCTGCTGCCCTTTTGGATGATTAAACTGGTGCTACATCAAGTCATCCTCATTCCAGCCTCCTTCTGGGAACCACTGTATTAGCCAGCATCCAGGATTTGTAACACCCCACAACCTCTTTCCTTCCTAACCTTCTCTTGCTCTCCCTGCAAGTAACCAAGTTACTGAGCCACCTTGGCTGGTCAATTAACCCTATGGACCATCTCTCTCTCTCTCTCTCTCTCTCTCTCTCTCTCTCTCTCTCTCTCAGCATCACTGAGAGATTGTCAAATAAATATGCTTATGATTGCTGTCTTAAAGAGGAAAAACTATGTGTTCATGGTCTTTGGGTTTATGGGTATTTGACATTAAATAATAGCTGACAGTGACAACTGATATATTATCTCTGTCTCTTGAGCAGGCATCCTCATGATTGCTGTCTGGAAGGGGTGCCTTAAAGCAGGAGCTCTGTCAGTGTGCATTCAGATTCTTTTTCCAGGAGCAGAAAATAAACACATAGAAAGATGGATGAATACAGCTCCTCACAATGTTTCACTTCATAAATGACAATGGTGTAAAAAAGGAATACCTTTACACCAGTCAGTAAAATATTTTGGCTAATTAACACTTAGCTGTCATTGGCAAACATCGAGAGAGACAAAACATGCCCATCTGATAGTTACCTTCAAATAGCCATATTCCCAGGGAGCCAGTACAGCATAGGTACCTAGTGACACAGTGTCACATCCTATTAGACCTTTATTTTGTGTTGCATTAGTTGATGGCATGGGCACCGAAAATGTGATGAAAGCGGAGCCTGATATTATCTGACATCCTGTAAGCATCACACAAAGGTCCTGTCAGCTCTGAGGCAGATCATTGGTTTGGACAGTGACTGCTTAATCCCATTGATTGCGAGAGATGGCCCTGGAACGCTTTCTGAGTCCACCAGCTTCATTTCCACCCCTTCAAATTCAACATCCCAGTAGTGTGTACAAGTTACTAGCTGCCAGTTATTCTCTAGCGCTTCTCCTCTAACATTCATTATGTTCATTCTGACAATAGGATGAATTGTATTAGAGCGTCATTATTTTTGACAGAATATTGGAAATAAAATTAGAAACTCACAGACAAATATTCAGTGTAACCTTTCCCTGATATTTTAACAAGAAGTAGGCAGTGGGAGGCTGTAATCAGGATGCAGAAGGACTCAGGGGAAGAGGGTTTCTCACTATTTTAAACCAAGGAAATCATGGGAAAACCTCAAACAGCTAGATTTTTATGAGGAGGAAAGGGAAGAGAAGGGAAGCTGGCAAAGCAGTCACCTCTGTCAAAACCACAACCTGCACCACAACAAAAATGCAGGTTCTATCAACACCACAAAAAGCATTTTTGAAAGATGAGCTGGGCCATCCACCTCCAGGGCCTGCCCAGCCCTGAGGCTGGGGTGGAGGGGCGGTGGCAAACTGATGAAGGGCACCTCACCTGCAACCCCCTGCAGCCTGCTGTCTACCCAGCTGTTTCAATCAGCATTTGGGTTTTCTTCTCAGTTGTTTCTTACTCAAAGAACTGGGGCAGCAGCAGCCTGCTTCTTCCACCAGCACCACCACCAGGAGCAATCACAGCAGCAGAGCTTCAGGAAGAAGCACTGGGGCAATCCTGCTCTAATCACTCACTTTCACAAGCCATCAAAATAGGATCAGTCTGTCTCCACCTCGTTCTTATCCACAAAACAAGACGGCCAAGAAGGAGAAAGACATAGAGAGCTCCTGTCTCCTCCTCCACCTCCTCACCTTTATGTTCAAATTCGCCACTTTCTCCTGCTCATTCCCACCATGTTCAAAGACATGGGCACAGAATGCTTGGAGGAAAAGAAAAAAAAAGCAAATGCAGTGGGCATTTCATTTCTAAGCTGCACTGGTGCACTGGGGCCACATGGCCTCTGCTGTACCTTCCCAAGCCCAATCTGCCCTCCCCCATCCTCTACTGCCTGACACAGAACTTATCCGCTCCAGTACGTGTCGAGGCCTGCACTGCCACAAGCGGGACAGCGCAGGCCTCCCCCCCCCCAGTGCTACTAACTTCTGGGCTGTTGCCACCTGCCTCGTGGCGCATTTCCAACAGCCTGCACTATGGAGTATATGCTCCGCCTAAACTCTTAGGGGTATATTATAGTGTCTTTTCCTTTTGCTCCTTTTCTCTGATTAAAAATTATTGTTTGCTCCCTCCCAGCCACAGCTGCAATTTGGGAACAGTCATATATCTTTAGCCTACAAAGCTGTTGAAAAGGATTACATCAAGATAATTCATGAAAAAATGCATACTCAGAAAGTCCTACTACACAAATGATAATAAGTGTGAGATGATACTATTCAAGTGAGATGGCTTGCATGAAGTCATGAATATTCTAAAAGTTGCCACTTGTGAGTATAGTCAACATACCAAGTTCATCATCTACTTATGGACAATACATATTGTCGCCCCCCCCCCCCCGCACACTCTATGCCTGTGTTAACTGTCACCAAAGTTGTAGCTGTCATGCTTCTTCAAGTCAGACACTGCTGCCATTTCTACTTCTGGGCTGCTGGAAAGTCTCTTTAGAAATCAATCTATTTTTGTTTGTTTGTTTGTTTGCTCTTGAATGTTGCACCAGGAATACTCAGAAATTGAATTCTGACAACCTAGACCTTCACTTTGATAGGAATCTATCTCTTGTTTGCCCTAACTCTTAAACATTGGCAAATGACAGCACAGCCTAGCTAAAAAAATACATCCACTGTTGAACTCTGTTCTGTCCCCTATGACTCACGAAATATGATTATTAAATAGTATGTATTATGCCTGAGCACAGGAATCAATAGCAGGGCACTCCAGGTTTGTTTTCTTCTCTAAATATCGATCTGTTCTTCTCTTGCATGGAACTATCAGTCTCATTTAAGCAGTCTGGGCAATTCCAGCGCCTTCATACTGCAGAACATTTTGCTGCTTGTCTCCTCACTGGACTTAATCTGACCTGCAAATATTTTTCTCCTGTATGGCACAATTTATATTGGCTCCCAGTAAAGTTCTGCATTGATTTCAAAATCCTAGCCACACATAAAGCTCTTTGTGGTTTACCTTGAATGCACATTGCCTGCAAGACACGTATTGCTGCTTCTTGAGAGCAACAAACCATTGTACAAAGGCCAATCAAATCAACTCTGAAATCCAATTAGATCTCAGATTACCTCAGCTGTTTGGTGCAAATCAAGCCACTGGTGTTTTCATAGAAAGTGAGACAATGACACTGAGGACACAATTCTATACATGACTACTCAGAAGTAAGTCCTGTTGTGTTCAATAGGCCTTACTCTCAGGAAAGTGTGGATAGGACTGCCACCTAATACATGCGCAGAAACTATTTGCGTTGGATCTACAGTTTAGCTGAAATTACAAGATTTAGCCTATGCTCAACTTCTCCCCACCATTTTAATTCTAGAAGTTGTTTGACTTCTGCAGAGAAGGCTTGGAGGACATCTAACTGGAACTTAGGACACTGATCATCCTTTATGTGGGTAACGAATCCAACCCTTGCAGAATGATCAGTACATTGCATTTACAATGTCCTCTCATCTTGAGAGATTTCATTTCTTTGTTGATTTGATCATTTTTATAAAATTAAGTTGCCGTGGAAAATGACAATTGGTGCTGCGCTTACCCAGAAAGGAAGAATATTATAAGAGACCAGGAAGAGATGTGAAGTGACATGCAGGACTTGATGGCAACAGCCACCCTTGTTGCCTCCCCAACAGCAAATATTCAGAGGAATAATGCCTCTAAAACTTGGAAGTGCAACACAGCCATCATGTCTCATAGCCAGGGATAAACCTTTCATTCATGGATCTGTTTAATCTCCTTTTATAGCCACCTAAACTAGTGGCCATAATCACATCCCACATCTCACTGTGTGTAGTACAGGTTGAATCTCATTATATGTGAGGGTTCTGTTCCCAGAACTCACGTGGATGGCAAAAAGCACATTAAAGCAAATCTATTTTAAAAATAATGTTCCTTTGCTAGGTGATTTAGAAACAGCCTTGCTGACTTTTGTGATGTAAGACAGAGTCATTAGGCAGACAATCCATCAATCCAGGCGCTCTCTCCAGGCACTTAGAAAGGCTTCACTCCGATGCAGCGATCCCTCCCTTCAGCCAGAGTGCAGCGCTGGGAAAGAATGCAAAGTGATTATCTTTCTTTATCGTGCTCCTGGGAATGGATGGGTCACTTGCCTTGGAATGAAGCTGTTCTATGTGCCTGGAGAGAGAATGATTTATGAATTGTCAGCTGGCTGCCCTCTCTCGCATTAACAAGGCTATTGTTAAATGACTTTTTCCTTTGATTTAAAGGACGCTTCTCACTGTGTTGAGATTAAACCACAGGTGAGGTGAAAATTAGGATAGGACAATTAGGTTAACCTGTATCGCAAAGTGTTGGACAATAACCATTTTTCTTGAACCCCATGAATTTGCTCTTCCTTTGAGAATTCTTCCTGATTGGTACACCTTGCAGAGCAGGTCCTGACAAATGACAACAAAAATGTTATTACTAGGACTAAGATATTTTTAGAAAATTACATCCATGCCTCTTACCTACTTGTATAAACGGCTTCCCTTTTTGGATCAATTGTGTCTAAGATGTGATTGTTGCCAATATATTGAGTGCCAATTTTGCTTGTAACAAATGTATTAATACTAACAGATTTGGAATCCTGTCTGGCATGGCATCTTCTGTATGCAGAAGGGCACCTTTGAATCTAACCTTGATAAATTAACTTTTCATTTTGCTTGCCCTTAAAACTGGAAAATGTTGATTTCATTGCGTTCTCTTGACACTGCATTTGTATTATGCTGTTGCAGAATTTTGATTTATTATTACTATTTCTATTTTTATTTAGCATAGCAGATATGCCTTTTTGCAGTTATGGTTGTTGTCTGAGGACCAGGCAATAATTTGTCACTAATAGTAAATCTAGAACTTGGGTACAATATTGCTTCTTTTTAATATATTGTCACTATGCATATATACTTGGAAGAGAATCCCATTGTGTGAAGTGGGAATTTTTCACAGGGAAGTGTGTATAAGATTGCAGCTATGCAGCCCAATCTTGCATGCTGGCATTCGAATGGAAGTGCCTGGAACCTGGCACATGTTGCAGAACACAGTTGCATTTGCACGACACTGCTGGTGAGCTCAATTAGTCTGCCAGCGCAGTCTCTGCCAGCTGTGGAAGTGGACTGGCAAGGCCATCATCTGCCAGGGCAGGTTAAGCCAGTTATGGGGCAGGCTGTGGTAGGGACAGGGAGGGAGTGGGAGGCACAGGGACATTTCTGGGCAGGGAGGAGGGAGAAACTGGGGTGGGAAGAGGTGGAAGGGGTGGATCAAGTGACAGTGGCATACATCAGATCTTATCTCCTCCACTTAAAACCACCCCCTTTCCTCTCCTAGGATATATGCTACCTTTCAAATAAGAGGCATCTGTCCAAGGACACCCACTGGCGATCCAGTAGCCTACTAGGAAGTAAGTACAAAATGTTTGTACCTACCTCCAGCAGGCTGTCTGATTGTCGTCGTCCTCCCAACCATTGGATGCAGCTCACACTTTTTGGCATGTCTGCAATGGTGCTGGTGGATAGGGAGATAGGATCAGGGCATTAATGCGAGATTGAATTTAAGAACACAAATTTTAATCCAAGCAATAGCTAAAAAATGCAGTGTTTCCTTGACTGTGGATAGTATTCTGGTGCTGCAGTTCAGTAATACAGCTCATTTGTTTAAGTTTTCATATAGAAATGGCTTCATTTAGTGGTTCAGTTCCACGGTTGCCAATAATTTGATAACAAAATTATTATAAGTGAGAACGTTAAATACAATGACCTAGAGAAGCACTGAAGGATGGAACTCTCTTTTTTTTCCCCTCTAGACTATTGCTTCTGTTTACAAACAGCTTCCAATATGGGTTACACAAAATTTTGTCTTTGGAATAATTGGAAGAACTTAATCAAGGCTGTTACCTTTCTTACTTGGAAATGTATTGCATTAGGAGCTCCTTATTCAACATAGACTATTATTCTGTCTAGCTGAATCCTATCTCTAGTCTATCAATGTGTCCTGTCTAAGATTGAATGTACATAGGGAAGAGAGTACTACTACTACTACTACTACTACTACTACTACTACTACTACTACTACTGGTCCCTGCTCAGACAGCTCACAATCTAGAAAGAGACACAAGGGAAGTGACATTGGAAGGAAAGGGAAGTGGTGGCAGGGTAAATGAGAGAACAATATGTTATTCTTTCCTGTACACATACTTAAAGGTGTAATAGGATAAAGGCATAGGGCAGCCATTTTCAACCTTTTTCAGCTCACGGCACACTGACAAGGCACTAAAGTTGTCAAGGCACACTACTAGTTTTTAATTACATTATTATGTTACAATTAATTTAAACTAAGGGCACAATCCTAACAGGTCTACTCAGAAGTAAGTCCTATTTTGTTCAGTGGTGCTTACTCTCCGGAAAGAGTGGTTAGGATTGCAGTCTAATACACTGAGGGCACAATCCCAACCAGGTCTACCCAAAAGTAAGTTCTATTTTGTTCAATGGAGCTTATTCTCAGGAAAGTGTGGTTAGGATTGCAGCCTTAGATCATTACATGACAATTAAAGAAATTCACAGGAAGCTCGGAGAGGGAAGTATATGTAATTTCTGGAAAGGAGGAACAATGTTTGGAAGTAGGTGATCAAACTGTTATCATATGCTTTGATATGTCAGGAAGTGTTGGCAAAGAAGGGTGAGACTGAGCACATACTGGAGAAATGTGGGGTGAGGAGCAGTGAGGAGATGTGGCCGAAACAAGTGCAGGATTCACTGGGGTGGGGGATGAAAGAGAATGCGGGGCAACTGATTCTGGACTTTGGAAGGTGGGGAAGAGAGAGGGGAGGGGCAGTAAGAGAGGGGTTAACTGCAATTATGATGGGGGGATGTGTGTGCAGGAGGTGGGGTGGGGGGAAGAAAAGCATCAACTGCCTGCTCATGTATTCAAGAAAGAGTGCAACCAAGAGCCCAAGCCTCTGTACGTCTACTCAGAAGTAAGCCCCTTTATAGTCAATGGGGCTTACTCCTAGGTAAGTGTGATAGGATTGTGGCCCCGAGCCCTTACTGCCAAAGCCTTGCCAGTGGAGGCAATGCAGGGAGGGTCACTTTGGGGCATTGCAGGTAAGGAAAAGGGTCTCTCAAGTATACTTTTCCAGCCAGCTGCTTCTGACTCTGTACCTGCTTCCACCTCCTGGCTTGCTGCTCACTCTCACTCCCTCCACGCTCCTGCTGCCAGGAGCTCTTCCAGGCTTCTCGAGCTGCCTGGCTGGCTGGCTGGCTGGCTGCCCAATCAGTGCATGGGGCAGGCACCAGCAAGAGCAGGAGCCCCTTCGCAGGCTGCTCCTTTTTCTCCTGTTGCTGCGTGAGGCTCCAGGCGGCCGCTTCTCCTGTGTGCGCAGCTGATGCTGCCACCGCCGCTTGACTCCTTGGGCCTGCAGCACACCTGAAGCAGCCTCACAGCACACCAGTGTGCCATGGCATAGCGGATATAATCCCTCATTCCACATACAAAATCTAAGCAGTATAGATTGCCTTTGCATTGGGTCTGTTTACATAGCCAAATTAATACAGTTAGGTCTCAGGTTTATCAGATGTTTATTGCAATCATACTTCTTCCCAAACATGTTCAGGGGCAAGCTACGTTACATTGACATCTCAAACCTATTCTGCCCCTCCAGCAATGCCAAAATGGCTACTGCTGAATCCTGTGGAGGGCAGCTGCGGTGGTCTCTTCTGGGTAGGTCACATTTGTTCCCTTACCCAGGGATAAGCTGCCACAACACAGATAGGTCTACTGAGACTTACACTAGCAAATTCACTGGCACAGGTCTGCCTGAACCCATGCTGTGGGATTGGATCTGGGAAGGGGGCTATGATTCTGCACCTGCCTCTGCTGAATCCACCCCCTTTCCATACCCCATCTGCCCAACCCCTGCCACATGCCTCCCCATACCATCCTTCCCCACCCTGTTTCACCCTCTCTCTACCCTGCCCCTTGTCCCCCACCAACTCACCTTGCAAGTTCAGGGGGCTCTACTGGCGTGCACAGGAATGCGCGCTGCTGAAGTGGCTTTTACAACTGCCCTAAGGCAGTTAGCGCTGGCAGAGCACTTGTTCTGCCGGTATGGCAGCCGACTAGGATTTGGCTGTCCATGTACAATCTGGCTCTTTTTGATTACTTTTTCTAAGTGGGGTAGCAGATGTGGGGGGGGGGGAGGCAGGGCAGGGTTGAACCAGGTCAGAAGTAAGGCATGGGAGAGGGCCTCTGTAAATCTACCCCATCACAATTTTGATATGGACACCCCACCCTGGACACCCACACCCCACCCCACCATTTGCCCCAGAAGTGAAGGTCACATGTGTACTCCCATTTGCCCCATCTGCAAATCTCCCCAAACCGTTTTCCTTTACATGCAGCCATAGATGTTCCACAGAGTGGATTCTGAAAAGCCAGTGTAAGTTTTCACTATTTAGTCTGAGTATCTTATGCTCCCTCCCCTGATTGGTCCTTGTTTCTGCTCTTGGGGATTGTAGAGTCATGTGCCTAGAGAGTCTGCTTGTCTCATAGAAATTCTCATTCATAGCTTTGGGGTTGAGGCACGAGTATGTGAATAAAGAGCTCCTGCCACAATGGATCTTTATTTCTGGCTGATGCTTCAAGGTATTGCAATGAAACAAACCATGAACAAGAGCTGTCAGTTTTGTAAGCACAACATTTAAAGTTACTACAAAAGTTCCTTGAGGTTCACTTTTGCAAACCTCACATCATATGTTAGCACCATACAATAGGACCGACATTAACATAGTACATATAATGTCGAATATCCATATGCAGAGATAGAAAGTGACAGATTGGAAGAGACCTACTTTTGCCCAAGTATTGGGGAGTGAGAACTACCTCCCCAGCTCTTCCAACATATGTTCCAGACAAGCGTTGTACCTGTGTGCTTCCCTTATTCTGCCACGTATTATTCCAGGCAGCAGAGCGTAGCATGTAATTCCTAGTCTAGGCCTCCAAGAGGAATTGTCTTACTTGCAGGAAACCAGTTGCTCCCCTCAGCTAAGCCAAGACACCATCAGGCTACTATGGGAAGGCTGTTGCAGTACCCTGAGAGTTCTCAGGATATCATGTCAGTTCTGTAGGGTCTCCTTGTACAATGAGTTCTACATAATCAATGGGCAAGGGAACTTGCACTTGCAGAGACTCTTGGTGCAATCCTAACTTGCACTGGAAGCAGCAGGCCAGCAGGGGATTGGACAAGTTTCAAAGGGGATTGGACAAGTTTAAATCCACCTTTAAAAGGGGATTGGACAAGTTTCTGGAGGAAAAGTGCATTACGGGGTACAAGCCATGATGTGTATGTGCACCCTCCTGATTTTAGAAATGGGCTATGCCAGATGCAAGGGAGGGCACCAGGATGAGGTCTCTTGTTATCTGGTGTGCTCCCTGGGGCATTTGGTGGGCCGCTGTGAGATACAGGAAGCTGGACTAGATGGGCCTATAGATGGGCCTGATCCAGCGGGGCTGTTCTTATGTTCTTAGGGAGGCTAGCTGGTGATCTCTTCAGCTTGGATTGCAAAGGCCATAATCTTTGTAGCTTGGGGGAGGTGGTACAATCCTGCTTCCTTGGAGTGGCATAGAGAAACTTGGCCATCAGTTGTTGGTCTACGGGTTAAATGAAGGTGGGAATGCACGGTAAGGGAGTGGAAGTTGTTTGCTGTCTCCTCTGAGTAAGATGCTTGAACTAAGGGGGAGGAGTTTTGAAACAGGACCTGGTGCAAGTTTATGTATTTGTTTGGCTTTCAATAAAATGGGACCCAATTTATACCCCAAGCAACTTTTCTCATCTGTTTATGGAGGGGGGCGTGCATGGGAAATTCTACTTTTTATAAATAAATAAAGTTTATATAAATTATAAAGTTAATATAAATAAAGTTGTTTATTATTATTATTATTATTATTATTATTATTATTATTATTATTATTATTACTTTTTCCCATCGCTGGTTCCTTGTACAAAGCTTCAAAAACACTACCTGAGTGCTCTTTCTGATTGCATCCGCTGTAGATGCCATCTGAATGTAGATGCCAGCAGAATGCTTCTGTTGTAGAAACTGCACTCCACCACCATCCTTTGATTACACCTTGTCATGTTCATGACTTGTCTTGTAACTGGATGATTCTTAGTTAAAAGTGAAAACTTACTGAATTGGTATCAGGCAATAAAGAAGTTTTCTCAGTGGTCAGGTAATAACACATTGTCAAAAGTCACATATTAGGTAAATAATATCACATTTAAAGGAAAAACTAGAAGTCACTCTGAATGTAACTGTGCCTTTATTTTCAAAATATGTTGTGTATGCTACACATGTCCTCAATAAAATGTAGACATGTTGCACATCTATGATATTAGTTTAACTGACCTTCTGGATTTACTCATATGCTAAAAGTTAATTGTGAATTTAATTTACCAGTGCTGCTATTGTGTAATATTTATGAAACGCCAACAGGTGAAATTGGGAACCAAATGTTGAATTACTGCTAGGCACAGAAAAAACAAAAAACAACCCCTCCCCCTATTAAGTACTCCTAGAAAATGCAACTCAAAATTTAAAGCTGATCTGAACTTAGGATTAAAATTTTAGCCAACAGTTCTCCTTACTGTTTACTAGAAAAATAAAAAACAGATTGGGGTCTAATGCTTGATCAGCTTAAAAAAAAATAAAGTGAGATCACAGCATTGCTAGGTTGATTGAATCTTAGGTAGCATGTATCTGGTATCACTATTATAGCATCTGCTCAGAGGAAATGCAGGTACCCCTTCCCCACTAGCTGGCCTATGTGATATACAGTGGTGCCTCGCAAGACGAAATTAATTCGTTCCGCGAGTCGTTTCGTATTGCAAAAATTTTGTCTTGCGAAGCGCGGTTTCCCATAGGAATGCATTGAAATTTAATTAATGCATTCCTATGGGCAAAAAAAGTCAGAACAAAGTCAAATTTGGTTTACAAAGTGTTTATTAAGTGCTCTTTAAAGGCATACATACTGTACAGAGGATTTCAAAAATTTCAAGCACAAAACTTCAACTTTTTAAACATGACCTGGGTATTAACGGTTGTGCGATTTAAAACAAACCAAAACAAAAAAAAATGCAAAAAAATTTGTCTTGCGAAGCATGGCCATAGAAAAATTTGTCTTGCAAGTCACCAAAAAATTGCAAAAACGCTTTCGTCTTGCAAGTTTTTCGTTGCGCGAGGCATTCGTCTTGCGAAGAACCACTGTACTTGAAAAAGACAAATGAGCAGTTCCAGGACTACATTGGAGCCAGTCTTCAGAACTTTGTAGCCAATACCATGGGGATGGGAACAGTTTTAGACCATATGCTTGGCTCAAAACCTGGCTATCTCATGGCTTCTGCATGCCAAATAGCTATTGTAATTGTCTAAATTAAAAGTCCCAGGAGGGTCGCAGACATGCTGTAAAGCAGGTTTGTGTCTCCTTTCAAACTGGGGAGGCTGACTCAAGGATGTGCGCCAACCTCCCTGCACCAGAGCAAGACCCAGGCTGGGTCAGTTCATGACGGCCAGTGCAGGGGTTTGTGGGGAACATGGGAAGGGCAGGGAGGAGGCAGGGAGGAGGCATTCCAGGGTAGGGGGAGGTAGGCCGGGCCCATGGGCAGACAGCAGGGAAATGGGGTGGCAGGTCCAGGATCCGGCACTGATGCTGAATCATAGCCTCCTTCCACGGCACCCCATGGCAGCTCTGGGCTGCTTGGATTTGCGCCACCTCTCAGGTGGTAGACCTATTGGGGATGCTGCAGTTTTACCCAGGCTAAGGGGAATTATTTTCCCTTGCCTCGGGCTGAGCCACAGCCAGCCCCAAACTTGTGCTGGATATGGCGCAAGCCTGCCTGGCCTGCCTGTTCCAGCGCAAGTTAGGATTGCACTGCCCTTTGTTAAAAAGTCCCATCAGGGAGACAACTTCGATAGGTATAAGGACACAAAGGGAGAGGGAGGTTTGCTCTTCTCCCATACACTGTTTTGATGCCAAAAATTGCTCCCCTGAAGTGTTGATTGCAACTGAAGTAGCAATTTTTCTCATTGTAGCATGTTTTATTCCCTCTTTGAAGTATGTAACTTTCAGCAGGACAAAGAGGCAGCAAATTGTTACCTGAACAATGGCTTGCCTCTTTAGTAATGGAAGCAACTTGCAGCAAGGACACCAAAGAGCCAGGCATGTATGTCACCAGGGCTGATCCAGAATATCAGAGGTAGTGTGCCAAATGCTGCCCCACCTTACCAGGTGATGTTTGGGAGCTTCCTGCCAGTGGAAGCAAGTGGGGTGACAGAGCTGGGTGCATCCTACCAGTCTACTCCCTGACACAACCGCTTCAGTTGGCCTCATAGATGGGCCAGTTTTGTGTGTGGTGTCGGCTGTGGCCCTGTATATGAACATGTATCATCTAAATCAGTGTTTCTCAAACATCCACTAGGTGGGTCACAAGCCAATTTCAGGCGGGTCCCCATTCATTTCAGTATTTTATTTTTTAATATATTAGACTTGATGCTGCCATGGTAGGTGACTGCATTTGGGGAAATGTTACAGAACTATACTTTTAACAAGCTACTATGTATATTCTTTTAACAATGATAGTAAATGGTACTGACTCCTGGGTAAGTGTGGATAGGATTGCAGCCTAGGATAGTTTAAAATTTTCCTGCTGGATGATGTCACTTCCTGTCATGACCACTTCCGGTGGGTCCTGACAGGTTCTCATTATAAAAAGCACTGGGTCCCAGTGCTAAATGTGTGAGAACCACTGATCTAGATTTTGGTTTTTGTCTGTATGTATGAACGTTGAATGTGAGAAAAGCATTTCAAATACAATCAGAAGAATACACAGCAGTTTGAAAATAGTGTTTTTCTTGGCATCACAAAGACTAGGATTTGGTTCTGTTTTGTGAATGAACTACAGCCTTTAAGAGGAGTCAGCAGGATGCTGATTTTACTCATTTGGCCTTCTAGCTTTGAAGCCTGTAGAAGTTTAACTTTCATCATGTTGTGATGTTCTCTCTGCTATGAACAAATGTCTTGAAATTGAAAAAAAAAATCAAAAACAAAAACAGAAAAGCACCATAATTTTCTAAATTCCAGACACTTGCCTACGTTGCTTCAGTCACAGTAGCATAACTATAGGGGGTGGTGTGGTAAATACTGCAGGCACCTCAACGTGCCATGTAAGCAGCCCCCCTTTCACTGTCAGAGCCATTCTGGGCAGCTCAGGAGGTGCTGAACCAAATGACATCTCCTGCGCTTAGCATTTCACAATCCAGAATGGCTCCAAAGGTGAGTGGGAGGAACCACTTACAAGATGCATTGCAGCACCTGCAGTACTTACCGCTCCCCTCTCCCCCCATAGATATACTCCTGCTCAGTTGGATAAATACTATGTAGCCAGAGTCTGGCTTAGCACATGAAGCATGAGAACCTATCACATTCCATGACAGAGGATGGATAAGCTTTCCAAGTATTCCACATAGATGCACTGGTTACCACGCAGTACATTTAAATTTCATTTATTTTGTGGGCAATATTTCTATACCGTGTGGTCCAAGGTTTTATGGGTATCAAGTAATATGGCTTAAACTGCAGACTCTTTCATTATTTTGGAAACTATAAGCAGCGTCAGTCTAATGATAACAGTGCTTAACATCTATTTTTACATTGCACATTCCAGGTGCTCCAAGCAATTTAGACATTTCAATCATCCTGTGACAGCCTTGAAATGTGGCCCAGTATCATTATCCCCATATTGTCACACTGCCTCTTATTCTGATTCACACTCTGCAAAAGTTCATAAGGTTGCTTATTGCATCGTTGTGGACTGGGGAACCTGTTGCATTGCCACACTGTGTCTGCACTCCTAAAATTACAGATCACAACACTGAAATTGTTCCAGAATAATAGCTCCTGTTATGATTTATTTATTTGTTCTATCTAGCCAATAGGAATCAACAGGAAAAAACACACAAAAAGACCCACTTTGTGGTTTGATAATGGATGTCTCTAATAATAACTGTATCCTGCTTTTCTCATTTGTTCAGAAACCCAATTTTGTTTCCGTCAAGCTATTTATCAAACATTGGAATGAAGTGCATGCGCGTTGGGCGGATAATATTTCAGGATGTGATTCTATGCTTACTTAAATGGTGTGAATGCACCAAAAATGACCAGGGAGCATAATA
Organism: Tiliqua scincoides; assembly: GCF_035046505.1. Classification (NCBI taxonomy): domain Eukaryota; kingdom Metazoa; phylum Chordata; class Lepidosauria; order Squamata; family Scincidae; genus Tiliqua; species Tiliqua scincoides. Next base: position 38,813,175 of record NC_089821.1, read on the forward strand.
GCATCTGGTATTCCTGTAAATCATTGTCACACTGCACAAGCAACACAAAGGCTACGAAGTTTCAGTCTAAGATTTTATGGAGTTCACACCAATTTAATCTTATGAATGGGCTATATAATTTTATCAATCTAACTGAAAAGATATGTTCTTAAATTAGCCAACACTTGTAAGGGTGCAACAAAATACACAACGGGTGTCAGGTTCTTGACCAATGAGAAGTAAATACCTTATAATGCCCAGCTGTCAGCTGTGGCCAAGAATGCCTTTGCTCAGTGTACCAGCTGTGGTCATACCTGCCTCGGGGCCCGATCCTGAGCCCTGCACGCTGGCTTACCGCCGAAGCACACTGTCGCAAATGTGCTGTAAGGCATGTTTGTGAGCCCAGTGCCAGAGCTAACCCAGTGTGAGCCTGTGCTGGGCCGGCTCCGGTGCTGGGCCCATGTTCTGCCACCCAGTGGTCGCCTGGACTGCCAGAGACAGAGAGCTGAGTGGGGGCATAGGGGAGAGGTGGGGGGAGGCGTGCTGGGGCAGGCAGTAGTGGGGGGAGGGTGGGCAGAAAGTGGGGAGAAGGCATGGTGGGGGAGGGAACAAGGTGGGATTGAGCAGGACTGATCTGCACGGGGATCCTGAACCCCGTGTGACTCAACATGGGACTCTTCGATTCTGCACCTGCTCAAGAGCCACTGCAGAACTGAGCCGCAGGACAAAAGTCCCCTTTTCTTTGTCAGGTCAGCAGGGGAGGATAGCCCTTGCTTTCCCGATAGCAGAATGGCACCTGAGCGTAGGGAGATAGCAAAAGAAGCAGGCGATCCCAGCGGAGCCAAAGAAGCAGACACAGGCTTGTTTGTTGCAGAAGCATGTATTGGTAAAAGGAGCAGGCAGCAGAGTAGTCAGTCAAGCAGTCCAGAAATCAGGGATACAGCAGGTCATAGTCACGAGAAGGCAGCCCAAATCAGTACACAAACCAGCAGCACGGCACGCAGAAACTCCACCACAACAACCCACACCCAGGAGTCTGTGCTTGCCCCATATATAGTGGAGCCAGCCAATCAGAGTAGGGTGACCTCATAGTCACAAGACAGTCTCTGATTGGCTGTCCAGTGGTGCATTGCACCATTCCTCCATAGCCTACGTGACTCAGCACTCATCTCTCCCCAAGTCACGTGACTCCCACCTGCAACAGGTGCGGCTGATTGCATCAGCTGTGCTGCCTTGCTGGTTGCTTCACACCAGGCCCAGATATCAGGACCTCCTGCCACATCCTGGCTAATAACAATCTCAAGCCTGGGATGCCAAAAACCTGACACCCCCGCCGAGGCTGCGGGATAACATGGCAGCTGTTTTTGGCGGCACGGCAGCCCTGCACTCTGGGCAGCTCAGAATTCGGCTCTCAGTTGAATCTGGCCACAGTGGTCCATGCAATGGTGACATCAGGATTAAATTATTGTAATGCACTCTATGTGAGGCTGCCCTTGAAGGTTCAGAAGTTGCAGTTAGTGCAGAATGCAGCACCTTGTGTGATTGCTAGAGGCTGGTGGTTTGACTCTGTCAGACCACTGCTTTGGCAGATACACTGGCTGCCAGTTTATTTCCAGGCCCAATTCAAAGTGCTGGATTTGACTTTTAAAGCCCTTTATGACTTCAGACCAGTGTATTGGAGAGCCTGCCTTCTTCTGTACGATCCTGTCCATTCCCTTCGGACATCTGAGAGAGTCCTTTTGGTTGTACTGCCATTAAGAGAGGTTAGGGCATGATGGCCAGAAATGGGGCCTTCTTAGTGGTGGTGCCTGTACTGTGAACGCCACCTGTAGTTGTGTTTAGGGGAAAGGGATAATTGACCTGAGCATTCCTCTTTAAACTATTTTTGATCAACTTTTTTCACAATATTTTTAAATGTGTGCTAATATGTTTTTTTTTTTTCAATTAAGGTATTATTGAGCAATAGCAAAAATGTATTTAAAAGGAGGTTCACAAGTAGTTTAGCGCTAATTAAAAGATCAGGGGAAAAATAATTAAGTACAGTGTTAAAATTGCACCAGCTGGAAAATGTGTTTTTTAAAAATGTGCCCCACTATTCTTCCCTGCAGAACAGCAACAATTGCTTTATTGTACAGTTGTTGAAAGGAAACAAATATTTTTCCCCTGCTAGCACATTTGGTACAGAGCCAAGCATCGTTTCTCCAGAGTGTCTGTTGCCGGAAATTTACATTTTCATAGTACTAAAGACCCAATATTTTGCTGTGGGAGAATGCAATTCCTTCCCTTGCCCACACAACCACTCAGCTAGTGCTTCCTTTGCTATTTTGAGTGCATCTGATGTCTTGAATTACATGCAGCACAATCCTAACTTGCGCTGGAACAGGCAGGCCAGTGGGCCTGCACTGTATCCAGTACAAGGTTCGGGTGCTCGGTGGCTCAGTCTGGGGCATGAGGAATCACTTCCCCTTATCCCAGGGAGAGCTACTGCAGCCCCAATGGGTCTACTCGGACCTACGTCACCAATATCGGTGGCACAAATCTGAGCAGCCTGGAGCTGGCCAAAGCTGCCTAGAAAAAGGGTTAAGATCTGGCATAAACACTGGATCCTGGCCCCGCCTTCTGCTCCCCACCCACCTGCCCCCGGAACACCTGCCGTCTACCCTCCCCCCCAAATGTCTCCCTCCCACCTCCTCCCTGCCTCCTCCCCACCCTCCCCAAACTCCTGCATTAGCGGAGCTCGGCCGACACAAACTCACCTTCCCTGGGGCCCGTGATGGCGCAGGAGGTTGGCCTCCAGTGTGGTGCGAAAGTGCTTTACAGAATTTTCACGACACTCCTGGGCCGGTGCAAGGGACTTATGTCGGCCTAACTGCCGGTTTGGATTGCGCCCTTAATGTCTTGCCTGTGACTGGCCTTGCTTGATGTCTTGCCTGTGACTATTAAGATGGGCGAGTGAAAAATATACTTTACCTAGCACCTTCAACTTTTTGGGTTTTCTTTAATTAAGCTGCTCCCAACACAAACACTAATGAATGACATGTATGAGTGGATACAGAGTCCTTCCTGAGTTTGGGGAGAAGGCAGATTTTGAAAAGAGGATTAGCATGGCAATGGCCCCAGACCAACTTCTCCAAAATGGCACTGGTTCTGGAGGACGTGATGGGGGGCACTGTGATCCAATTCCAATCACTCTTCTAGAGTGACCCAAACAGAATCACACCCCTTACTTCAATTCTAAGAACATAACAAAAGCCTGGCTGGATCAGGCCAAAAGCCCATCTAGTCCAGCTTCCTGTATCGCACAGTGGCCCACCAGATGCCTCAGGGAACACACAGGACAACAGGATTATTGCATCCTGATGCCACTTCTTTGCACCTGGCATGCTGGGGTAGCCTACTTCTAAAACTGAGAGTTTGCACATACCCATCATGGCTTGTTACCTGTGATGGATTTTTCTTCTGGAAATTTGTCCAATCTCCTTTCAAAGGCTTCTAGGCTAGACGTCATCACCACATCCTGTGGCAAAGAGTTCTACAGATTAATTACACGCTGGGTAAAAAAATATTTTCTTTTGTCTATTGTAGCTCTCTTGACACTCAGTTTTAGTGGATGTCCCAGAGACAGCCCTGCCTTGCTGGCAGGGATGGTGCCTGTGGGATCAGCCCTGAGGAATGAATATGGATGAACATTTTTAAGTACAAACTTTCAACTAAACAAGACGTTTTCCATCAGAATTGGCCCTGTGCTGATTTTGTAGCATGTGCCAGTCTCGGAGCAATCTAAGATCTGCTATAGGTTACTTTTATCTTTGATGATTCGTAGGAGATTGTATGTGATTCAGTTGCTGATAGGATTGTCAAAGATCTAAGTCTTAATTCTGATTATGTGGGGTTTATTATCTGGGGAAAAACAATGAAAACAACGTAGCTAGTTGATATTGGACTCCCAAAACGGTGTGGGAGTTCTTATTCTGTATTAATTCCAAAAAATGCCATAGAAACGCAGGTGACTGTACTGAAAACAGATGGCAGCCCCCCTCATTCAGCCCACAACCATTTCAAATAGCCTTGAAGTATTTTTTTTTTTTTTTTTAGTCATATTTGAGGTGCTTTTCATGAGTATTGCTGCTGTTGAGAGAAATGGATGACATCTGGAGTGTGGTGAAAAGTATTGATGGATGGAGATAATAGTAGACATTCTTGTAGTTTGGGGAGGGGGTTCCCTATTGTGATGGCAAGTTTCCTGCATTCTGCAGCAAAACTAGAGGAGAAATTTTGCTCTAACAAAGCCATTTACCTTTCAGAAAACTATTTAAAAAGGATTAATGGGGGATTGACAGCGAATGAAAGCATATGTTTTGGCTTTGTGAGAACGGGTTGCCATTTGGCGTCTCGGGATGTTTTCTTCTGCCAAATGCTATCACAGTTCTGACAAAAATTCAACATTTAAATGCTTGTGTTAAATAGTAACCCCTGAGTGAGACTGTGCTATATCACCAAAGTTATTGCTTAAAGTGCATTCCTTCAGGCTGATGGATTTCTCGTAATAAAACTTACCACTTTTGAGTTCCACCGCAGAATCGCTTTAGTTTGTTATGCTTTTAACACCTGGCTTTCAACTTCTCATGTTATTCTTTGTCCGGACCCACTTACTAAACAGTTCCTGGGGTGGCATCACATTGAGACAATCCTGATCCATATTCTTTAAAGACAATTAGCTCTTCACTTTATCGTAGCCTCAAGGCTAATACACAATTACCTGCAGGAACTAAACAAGCCTGGGACTGATCAGTGCTTGGAGGGGAGACCCCCTAGAAACTCCTGTCTGTTACCTACGTTCTGTTGAAGAAAGGCAGGATATCAGTGCTCATTGATCTCCAAGCTGTCATGCCACCATTGTGAAAACCATTGATTTCCACCTTCTGCTTTCTGTTCTTTTACTAGTTAATGGACCAGGTCTATCAGAGTTCTTGTATGAAGCTTTTCGGAAGTCCAGGCGTATTGAGTGGGGAAGACAGAGGAGCCTGTTGAAAAAAGAATTTTAGATAACTGAACAAAAGAAATAAAACATAAAAGTATCTTCCCATACAGACTAGAATTAGGTCCGTTGTACAAGATGGAACTTGGAAACAGTGTAATTGGCAGCTCTGAGATTGTTCTGGCATGTGAGGAGTCAGGCAATTGTGTATTTGTAAGCATCCCTCCCTCTCCTGCTTCTCTCACACAGTGCAGTTAGTATTTCATAGTTACTGCTGTTGTAGAAGTGCCAGTTCAGCTGAAACAGTGACAGGCCAGTGATGGTATCTTTACCTGCTCGTCTCTCCTGAAATGCACTGTATTCAAACAAGAGTACATGTTAATTAAAGGTTTGCTTTCTCTTTAGTAACATCTTGGAGATCCACACAAGGGTTTCTAAAGTCAGAGGACTATTGTAAGAATTTATTACAGCAAATCCTAAGCATTGTGCCAACATTGCATGGATGCCCACATGTCTGTTGGAGCCTAAGCCCATCCAGGCAATGCCACACCAGCTCAACCCTCCCAATAACCCTGGCACAACCCTGCCCAGCAATGCCAACCATCAGTGGAAATCCCAACAAACCCCTCACCCATGGAGCAGTATACTGACATCAGGACATCATCAGTGTGTTGATGGTGTGTCATTGGTGATCTTTCAGCTTATCACTGTGACGTCCTTGTGCTGTCTAAGGAGCCCATCAATGCATCCACTCTTCCTCAATGCTGGTGGGCAGAGAATTGGTCCCAGGGTGAACAGAACAGGTGGTGAGGGCAGGCACAGGGCCAATGAGTGGCCAACCCTGAAGAGATGCATCCTGCCAGCCACAATGAACTATAAAGCAGCAGGCAGCCTTGCCAATTAGGAGACCACACAAATGACATGACTGTGCCATGTGACTTAGGGCGCAACCCTAACCCCTGGTGCTGACCCGGGGGTGTCACAAAAATGCCATAAGGCACGTTTGTGTTGACTTCAGAGTTGGGGAGGCCAGCGCAAGGAGTTGCACTGGCCTCCCTGTGCCAGATCCAGGCCCGGTGGGGTAAGTTTGCATTGGCCGAGCTCGACCAATGCAGGGGTCTGGGGGGGGGCATGGGGATGGTGGGGAGGAGGTGTTTTGGGGTGGGGGAGGGCGGGTGGGGAGGGAGCGGGAGGTGGGGCCAGGATTATTATTAACAATATTTATATACCGCTTTTCAATGAAAAGTTCACAAAGTGGTTTGCAGAGAAAATCAAATATCTAATGGCTCCCAAAAGGGCTCACAATCTAAAAATCTTATGCCGGATCCTGACTGTGTTCCTGGGCGGTGCAGAGTGGCCTCTGGTCACTTAGTTCTGCTCAAATTTGCGCCACCTCCTGAGGTAGCGCAGATCCAAGTAGACCTATTGGGGCCAGTGCAGCACAACACAGGGTAAGGGGAAAGTTTTCCCCTTGCCTCAGGTTGCGCTGATTCTGGCCCCCCAAACTTGTGCTGGATACAGCGCAGGCCCGCTGGCCTGCCTGTTTCAAGGCAAGTTAGGATTGGGCTACTATTAAGTTTCATGCAGATAATAGAAGTCAAAGGTGTTCTCTTATTATGGGACAAATGCAAATCCCATGATATATTCCCTTTATTTTAGGTCTCTGGCAGTATTCTGGCTACCTTAATATAGCACATTAATGTATTTTTTGGTGTGTGTTTTTGACCTGAAGGGTTATTTCATATGTTCTGTAAAACCGGGTAGCAGCATTTGAGCAAAATTAATATGAAAGTGCTTAAAGCATTCTTTCTGTTGTTCTGTTTCTCCCAGCTGTCCCATTTGCATGGTATCTACTGCACAGCATGATGCTGTAAGGAAAGGAAGCTCTTCCTGGGAAATGTATTTTTCATTACATGGAAATGTTTGTGTGTGAGAGCAGCTCTCTCCTAGTGTGATGGCACATGATTGTTTAAAGAAAATTACCTTTTCCAGAAGGGAAATGACTGCAGTGCCTATAAGGTTCTTTGTCAATATAGTACTTCCAAAGAAAGAGGAGTTACAGCTTCTCAAAATTGAAAGTGAGAGGCCACGGTTATTTTAAGGGCATTGAGTTAGTTTAGTAAAGTCAGATTAGGTTGAATTTGGTAATATTTGTCTGTACATGACATGAAGATCCTTCATTCATTTGCTTGGGTGCCTTCCTTGAGACAGAGCGCTTGGGTTTTAGTGGGCTTGGAAGTCTCCTTCTTTCCTAAAGGGTGAAGTACCATAGAAAACACAAAGAAACAAGACAGCAAATTGAATCAATGACATTCAGTCAACAAGGCTTGGGAGAGAAGGGAATGTGGGCACATGCACCAGTGGGTAAAGTTAATTAATTACTGCCCAATCAATCAATTGAGTATGACAACAGCTGAGTAAGCTGGTGGTAGGGGCAGGCCTTGGATGGTTTGAGCCAGGTGAGAAGGAAGGGGGCAGGGAACAGATTGGTGGTGAATCTCAGTGGCAAAGTTGCACACTGGATGAATGAATGAACAACACAAGGTGTTTGTGATCCTGCTATTTTTACCCAAAATTTCCATAAGGATCTCACAGAGACTTTTGTGGAATGAGCTCCTCAAGGACCTTTCTTTTATATCTTGAGGCTCATCTAAATGGGTGCCGCTATTGTTTTGCACCTACTGAAGGTGTGGCGTCAAACTCTGGATGCACTCTGGAGACCAGACAAGATAGAGAACTTGATTAGATGTAACCGTAGTGAGGACAGCTAGAGTTAGGGACACTCCCTTTGTGACACCAATTTAGGAAGCTGCCAGTATTAGGCTTTTGTTTGCAGGTTCAAATTTGCTGCGTGAGAAAGGTGTGGCCATTCATGGAATTTTCCAAAGAAAGGAAATAAAGGCTCCAAGCCAGCAAACGGGTGTCAGGGTAATTGCTCTGATAGAGCAAAGTTGTGGCCTTCCTTGAGGCCTGTGAGATGAGAGGCCTCTTACCACTGGCCCAGATCAAATGTCACAGACTGGGCCAGGTTCTTCTGGAAGGTACCCAGCATCATATATGTGTATATACCAATGTCATGCATCACAAATATAAATGCAGGCTTGTCAGGCAACACCGCACTACATGCATTTAAGACAATGACATTAAGCTTATTCTGTACAGAAGTTTTCAGTTGGCTAGAACTTCATGCAGTATTCCACATAGTTTGCTACTCTGGGAGGTAAAGATGTGCTGAGAGATGCTCTGCCTTCTCCCTCATCTGTTCAGTGTTTGGAAGTCAGGAATTCAATAATGCATTGGATATTTAGATGACTTTTATTTGCATAGCTTCAGGACTCTGCTCGTTTCATTTTTATCAGGTTCCCTTTGGTGGTGCTGTCAATTGACAGTAATAGACTTTTTAAAGCACAATCTGCAGCCTGCAGAGGTGGATCATTTCTGCACTATTTCTCAAAGAAATGGAACGATGGGGCTGCAGGCTGACATCTCTCTAAAAAGGTGCTGTGTTTTTCCTGACTCTTGCAAACGGCTCCTGGAACCTCCCACTCACCCCCATCAGGAGGACGGAAGGAGGATGGATCAATGTGTCACCAACTTGCTCTCTGGACTATCCTGCAAAACGCAAGCAATTACCCTACATCTCAGAATCAAATACTGTAAAATGGAATTCTTGGTTTAAATCCATTGCTTTGTTTTAATTAGAAATGCTTCCTACGTGGATGGTATAATTGAGCAACTGTGGTTTCCTATTGCTGATTTCTTCCAAGCTTCTTAATACTCATGGATCTCCCTCCCCCCAGGTCCCACTGTACGAGGTGTTGCTTGGAAGGAGTTCAAACAAATGGGGGAAGGATGAAAATGATGCACATCCATGCATGCACACACATGTGCAAGCATATGTATAGAAAAAAATATAATTTACTACATACAAGTATAGAAACAGATTGATTGAGGGCCTCTGCCGGGCAGGGCCTCTGTCCATATGCACCAACTGGCCCAAAGTGCATGACAGCAGCGCACTTTTTGTGAGGCATTCCGGAGGCAGACTGGGTGTTCTGCCACTGAAAGTGGCCACTAGGACTAGGCCATCAGTCAGTGTCTTCTCACTTGTCAATTTTCCCTTGACTTGAAGGCTTTTTTTTTGTTTTGCTTTGTTATTTGGATGGCATATAGTAAGCTGTGATGAAAGTCAATTTATTTGCCTCTAGTACAAATGAAGGGCTGAGCCAACCCTGTCTGGATTAAACCAGATTTTGTATTTCATTATTGTACAAAGTATGTTCTTACACTGCTGCAAAATGAATCAAGATATTTAGGATGCCAACAAAGCACAATATGATTTTTAATGACATTTATTGTGCTTCACTTTTTTTTTTTCCGCCCAGTGCCATCAAACCCTTGTAAACAGCCATCAATTAATAGGAAATGGGATATAGCTCATTTTGGCATTCAGTACTGTCAGGGTCTGGAGAAACATAATGCAGTTTTGTTTGTGGGGAAGAAGAAAAGATTTCTATAGAAAATGTTGCAAAAATGGGCTCAGCATAGTGTGATTTGCTCTATTCATTAAGGGAAAGCAGACTCAAATTTATCTTGGTCAAAACAAATAACACTTGCCAGACACCAGATGAAATGTCTAGATTGGCATTGATTGTGGAAAAATAATTTTCAGGACAAGAATGCAATCCTACTTATATAAACCAACTCTATACCCCCAATTCTTAATATCCGGGAGAAGACACTGCTGTAAATTGTTCTCAGCCTATCTGAACAATGGTATAGGGGGTTCTCCCCCTGCCCACCCCCCACTCAACAGCACAGTGTTAAAACATTTTTGGAGGCATTAAAAGCATGGGTAAAATGTTTGCTTTTTATAGGAGCAGTTTGATTTCATATGCCAAAGAACACCACTATTTTTCAGCTAAGTATATAGGGCTGAAAGTTTCAAGATGTTAATGTGTCTATCCTAGCTTGTTTGGGCATGAATTCTGTGGACAGCAATATTTGTTTGTGAATAAAACATGGATATGATGAGTCTATTAATCTCGATCATATCTTTTTGGACAGCAAAGGGGTGTGTGTGTGTGTGTGTGTGTGTGTGTGTGTGTGTGTGTGTGTGTGTGTGAGAGAGAGAGAGAGAGAGAGAGAGAGAGAGAGAGAGAGAGAGAGAGAGAGATGGGGTAGAATAATCTCCAACTTGAAAAGTCCGTGTTCACAGAAATCAGACATGTCAGTGAGAAGACTGTTCATGCAATTGTCCCTTACACACGTAGGCATAGATGTTGGTTTGCTTCTGTTTGAATGAGTAGCATTAATACAATTCAGAAGCTGGTAGATGAGTTGTGAAGTATTATCAAAGAATACTGAAGATAGTAACATTGCCCTGGAAACATTGATTTTTCAAAAGAATGAACATTCTGAGAAACTTAAATACCTGAGAAGAAGCTTGAATACCTCTCTGAGGTCTTCCATTTCAGAGGAACGATGTGAAGCAATTCATTATTGAACCAGTTGATACTCAATTGATGAGTGCCAGTGGAGCAATCCCTTTAATTTGGGTTTCCTTCTGTTGTATGCTCTAAAGCTTACTATAATCCTTCATGACCCAGTCATCCATTTTGCTAGAAATTTTACTAGCCTTAAATGGTTCTAAAGCGTTAACAATGAGAATATAGCCATGCTTTAACAAGTTCATCAACATTTAGTACATTTTGGGCGCAATCCCAACCGGCAGTTATGCCGGCATAGGAGGCCCTGGAGTGTCGCAAATGTGCCATAAGGCACGCTTGCGCCTCCGTGGGCGGGAGCCGTGTTGGCGCATTCAGATGCACAGACACGCAGAGGCAGGCAGAAGCCTCCACGGTGGCTCCCGCGCTGCTGCTTGTGTCGGCACACTCGCGCCGGTACAAGCAGCAAAGGTAGGCGTGGGAGGTGGGGAGGGGGCGTTTCTGGGCAGAGGGAGGGCGGGCAATGGGCGACCCCGGGGGTGAGTGCGTGGGGAGCCAGGGGCGGGGCTGGGACCTGGTGTTTATGCTGTATCCCAACCCTCATCCCTGGAGAGAATGGCGTGGCTTCCAGCTGCTCTGCTCTCCTTGGACTTGCACCACCTCCAGAGGTGGCGTAGGTCCGAGAAGACACATTGGGGTGTGCAGCCCTTACCGAGGGGTAAGGTGAAGAGCTTTCCCTTGCCCCTGACTGAGCCACTGTAGCCAACAAACCTGCGTTGGATGCAGCGCAAGCCTCCTGGCTTGCCTGCTCCAGCGCAGGTTTGGATTGTGCCCTTTGTTGGCTTAGTGGCAGCTTATTGTTCCTATTAATTTGCTCAGCAGCCAAGGCCAGTCTCGGCTTTGCTTATGTGCCTAGAAATTGCTAATCCAAGATGTTAGTGAACTAGAGTGGAAAATATTTTAGACTAATTGTAGATTTTAGATACTAAACATGCTTAATGATAAGAGAATGCAAACACTTCACTGCTTTACATTACTTTTTTTATACTACCGAAATTGCTTTAATGATTCTTTTATTTTGGACTTAATAGGACATTTTCAGTAAATCTAAACATTTATATTTAGTGGTAACTATTACTATATTTTAAGAATAAGGTGGATATTAAAGCCACCTCTGTGGCTATTTGAACCGTTACATTTTGCATGCATAAGTTTTTGGTAAAAAAAGAAATATTTTTCCCATTTATATGAAAAGCATTGCGTTAATGTCCTTGTAATGCCTGGACTTGATTAGTGCATTGTGGTGTGAACTGAAGTGCTTTAAAGACTGTTCAGAGGCTATTTGTCCCAGAGCTGGAACAAATCACAATGGGCATTAAGGAAGAAGATATGTCTCAGAACTACACAAAATATTACACACAACTCTGGCTTCAGAATTACATTGGCAAGTTTCCTAGCTGGCCCAAATAACAGTGTAATAGCTTGAAAGGTGAATCATCAGGAGTCTATTACATAGGTGCTTGATACTTTACCATCAGGGTTTTTGTAGTCTGTACCATACAAGGGTCTCACTAGAGTCATATCAGTGGCATTTTTCAATGGAGGTAGGAAAAGTCACAACATGGTTGCTCATGTAATGAGCAGCCCAATCCTAACTTGCGCTGGAGTAGGCAGGCTAGTGGGCCTGCACTGCATCCAGTGCAAGTTTGGGGCCAAGAGCAGTGCAGCCCAAGGCAAGGGGAAACTTCCCTTAATCCATGTCCTGCTGTAGCAGTCCCAATGAGTCTATTTGGATCTGCGCCGCCTAATGAGGTGCTACAAATCCGAGCAAGCCAGGACTGCCCTGGGTCGGCCAGAACAGGGTCAGGATCTGGTATAACTGCCAAGTCCTGGCCCCACCTCTCGCTCCTTGCCTGCCTGCCACCCACATTCCCTTCCGCCTCCTCCCGCCCTCCCCAAGCCCCTCCAGACCCCTGCATCGACCGATGCATCGGCCAATGCAACTCACCTTCTCCATGCACAGGGAGGCTTGTGCACATCCGTGCGCCAGCCTATCTCCCCAATGAGTGGCGCAAAAGTGCTTTTACTCCCGAGCCAGTGCAAGGGACTTGTGCTGGTCCAAGTGAAGGTCAGGATTGCGCCCCCAAGTCTTACTTTGACAGAGGGGAAAGGAGGGAACTTGTCAATGGAATTCTGATGATAGTGTAGCATTGTTGCCAACACTACTCTCATACACATGCATATATACCTACCACAACACAGGTACGCACGCCCAGTTTTGGACATAGGTTGTTCAGAATTAAAGCTAAACTGGGGGAATTATAACTTGAGAAGTTTAAATACAGAGTGTTGCTGTTTTGGAATTGATTACTGGATAGTGGAACGAACAACCTCCAATTAGGCTACCAATAACCATGAGACAGAGATTTCTGCAAGAATATAGATTTTATCACAAGAGGTGGAGAGAAAGGGAAAAGGCAATGTTTATTTGTAAGATCAGTTTCTCGGAAGTGGTTGTGGATGAGAATATTGATAAATAGCTCCATTTTGACAGGCATGAGTCAAATGAAGGAAGGAAATAGTTGGCCTGCCAGCTGCGCTGAGTTTTCTCTGCTAGAGATGACCCAACCAAAGAAAAACGATAAAGTCATCAGGAGGTTGAAAACAAGCACTGGGAGATTGAAAATTCTGGAAGAGAGAAAGAGTTGTTATGAGGGTTATTGGGAGAGATGAGAAATTACTAATATGCTGGTTCGAGTGGGACAAAATGTCCTTCTGCAGTGTGAGACCGGACTGCACCACTTTGGATTCTGGAGAAAAAGGAAAATGCAGCCAAGAGGTGCTCCTCAGTAAGCAGAGAAAGTAGTTCCTCCAAAGGTGAGGGGTGACTACTGAAACAAGACGCTTTCCCAGTGGGAAAATGGTGACCAAAATGTACAGAATGAAAATCTATAGTGGAGGAAAGAGACTGCCAAAATCAAGAAAATGTCAACATTCTGCTCCCAGAGCAGGGATAGTTATAGGACTTTGAACAAAGAATTCAAAAACATTCCTGGATGAATAATTGCTGGGCTTTATTGGGTTAAAGTGTCCTTCCAGGGGGGCATAAAGGCTTAGGGCCCAATCGTATCCAACTTTCCAATGCCGATGTTGTCACAATGCAGCACCAAAGTAAGGCAGCAAACATTCCCTTACCTTGAAGTGGCCTCCATGATTGCCCACCCACTGCAGGATGCAGTACGTACCCTGTTGGCATGGCTAACTTGTACTTAACTAATGCAGTGTAAATAAGTGTAAAGTCATGGATATTGGGGCAAAAAATCAAAAATTCACATATAGGCTGATGTTTTCTGAGCTGTCTGTGACAGATCAGGAGAGAGATCTTGGGGTGGTGGTGGACAGGTCAATGAAAGCGTGGACCCAATGTGCGACGGCAGTGAAGAAGGCCAATTCTATGCTTGGGATCATTAAGAAGGGTATTGAGAACAAAACGGCTAATATTATAATGCTGTTGTACAAATCTTTGGTAAGGCCACACCTGGAGTATTGTGTCCAGTTCTGGTCGCCGCATCTCAAAAAAGACATAGTGGAAATGGAAAAGGTGCAAAAGAGAGCAACTAAGATGATTACTGGGCTGGGGCACCTTCCTTAGGAGGAAAGGCTACGGCGTTTGGGCCTCTTCAGCCTAGAAAAGAGACGCCTGAGGGGGGACATGATTGAGACATACAAAATTATGCAGGGGATGGACAGAGTGGATAGGGAGATGCTCTTTACACTCTCACATAACACCAGAACCAGGGGACATCCACTAAAATTGAGTGTTGGGCGGGTTAGGACAGACAAAAGAAAATATTTCTTTACTCAGCGTGTGGTTGGTCTGTGGAACTCCTTGTCACAGGATGTGGTGCTGTCATCTGGCCTGGATGCCTTTAAAAGGGGATTGGACAAGTTTCTGGAGGAAAAATCCATTCCGGGTTACAAGCCATGATGTGTATACGCAACCTCCTGATTTTAGAAATGGGCTATGTCAGAATGCCAGATGCAAGATAGGGCACCAGGATGAGGTCTCTTGTTATCTGGTGTGCTCCCTGGGGCATTTGGTGGGCCGCTGTGAGATACAGGAAGCTGGACTAGATGGGCCTATGGCCTGATCCAGTGGGGGTGTTCTTATGTTCTTATGGCTAACTGCATCAGAAAGTTGGATAAGATTGGGCCCTTAGTTGTATCCCAATTGGAGAGGTCCCCGAAGGGACAAAAGGTATGGCAGGGTGTGGGCTGCACCCATGCTCAGGTTCTTGGTAGGAGAACTCCTGGAGATGGTATATGAAAAGAACATCCAGGTGGCCTGGCATTGAACAGTTAGGCTATCCCAATTTTCTGCATACCATACACTGGCAGCACAACTCTTGTTATCAGGGTACTGATTGCAACACAGACCACTCCCTGGTGTGCAGCAGAGTGAAACTGCGACCAAAGAGACTATCACACAAAAAAGGAAGGAAGACCTCGCATTGACACCAGCAAGACCTGTGATCAAGGAAAAGTGGAGGAATTTGCACAAGCGCTTGAGGAATCTCTTACAGGCCTGGCCAATGCAAATGCATCCAACAGATGGGAACATTTCAAGAATGCTGTTTATAACACCGTCTTGTCCATATTTGACAAGAAGACCAACAAGATGGCAGACTGGTTTGAAGCCCACTCTGAGGAGTTGACACCAGTCATTGAGGAAAAGAGGATTGCTCTAGCAGCAGACAAAGCCTGTCCCAGTGAGCGCAACCTTCAGGTCCTCCAAGCTGCTCGCAGATTGCCAGAAAATGTGCTAACGACTACTGACTCCAACTCTGTTCCCAGACACAGATAGCAGCTGACACGGGTAACAACAAGGGATGTATGATGGTATCAAGCAGGCCCTAGGTCCAACACAGAAGAAAATTACCCCTCTGAAGTCTGCCACAGGCAAGGTCATCCAGGACCAGGCGCAACAGATGGAATGCTGGGTGCAGCACTACTCTGAACTGTATTCCAGTGAAAATGTAGTAACTGAAGAAGCACTGAACAACATTGTGTGCCTTTCTGTGTTGGAGGAGCTTGACAGTGAACCAACTCTAGCAGAACTTAACATGGCCCTGGACTCCCTTGCCTCTAGCAAGGCACCTGGGAAAGACAGCATCCCTGCTGAAGTCCTAAAGTGCTGCAAAGGGATCATTGTCACTGAGCTGCATGAAATCCTCTCTCTGCTGGAGAGAAGGTGGAGTCCCACAGGACATGAGGGATGCAAACATTGTCAAACTGTACAAGAACAAAGGTGACAGGGGTGACTGCAACAACTACCGCGGCATCTCTCTCCTTAGCGTTGTAAGAAAGCTGTTTGGCCGAGTTGCACTGAAGAGGCTCCAGGTACTTGCAGAGAGCGTTTATCCAGAATCACAGTGTGGATTCCAAGCCAACAGGCCCACCACTGATATGGTATTCTCCCTTAGACAGCTGCAGGAGAAATGCAGGGAATGACAGCCACTCTTTATAGCCTTCATAGATCTCACGAAGGCTTTCGACCTGGTCAGCAGGGACGGCCTCTTCAAGATTCTCCCCAAGATTGGATGTCCACCCAGGCTCCTTGGCATCATCAGGTCTTTCCACGAGGACATGAAGGGCACTGTAGTCTTTGATGGCTCAACGTCAGACCCCTTTGACATCCAAAGCGGAGTGAAGCAGGGCTGTGTTCTTGTGCTGACCTTGTTTGGGATTTTCTTCACTGTCCTGCTGAAGCAGGCACTTGGAACTGCAACAGAAAGCATCCATCTCCGGACCAGATCAGACAGAAAGCTCTTCAACCTCTCCAGACTGAGAGCAGAGTCCAAAGTCCAGCTGAAATGTCTGTGTGACTTCCTCTTTGCCGACCATGCAGCTGTCACCGCCCACTCTGCCAAAGATCTTGAGCAGCTCATGAATTGTTTTAGCAAGGCCTGCCAAGACTTTGGACTGACAATCAGCCTGAAGAAAACACAGGTTGTGGTTCAGGATGTGGACTCGCCTCCCTGCATTGCAATCTCTGCGCATGAACTGGAGGTTGTTCATGACTTTGTGTACCTTGGCTCAACGATCTCCAACACTCTTTCTCTTGATACCGAACTAAACAAATGCATTGGTAAAGCAGTTACCACGTTTTCCAGACTCACAAAGAGAGTCTGGTCCAACAAGAAACTGATGGAACATATCAAGATCCAGGTCTACAGAGCTTGCGTCCTGAGTACACTTCTGTACTGCAGTGAGTCATGGACTCTGCGCTCACAACAGGAGAGGAAACTGAACGCTTTCCACATGCGCTGCCTCTGACGCATCCTCGGTTTCATCTGTCAGGACAAAGTTCCAAACAACACAGTCCTGGAATGAGCTGGAAACCCTAGCATGTATACACTGCTGAAACAGAGACGCCTGCGTTGGCTTGGTCATGTGGTGAGAATGGATGATGGCCAGATTCCAAAGGATCTCCTCTATGGAAAACTCGTGCAAGGAAAGTGCCCTACAGGTAGACCACAGCTGCAATACAAGGATATCTGCAAGAGGGATCCAAAGGCCTTAGGAATGGACCTCAACAAGTGGGAAACCCTGGCCTCTGAGCATCCCACTTGGAGGCAGGCTGTGCAGCATGGCCTTTCCCAGTTTGAAGAGACACTTGGCCAACAGACTGAGGCAAAGAGGCAAAGAAGGAAGGTGAGTAGCCAGGGAGACAGACCAGGGACAGACTACACTTTCTCCCAGTGTGGAAGGAATTGTCACTCCCGAATCGGCCTTTCCAGCCACACTAGACGCTGTTCCAGAACCACCATTCAGAGTATGATACTATCGCCTTCCAAGTCTGAAGGATGCCAATGATGAATGATCCAAACTTGTCTGGGACCGATCCCAAACTCCCATGATGTTTCTGTAGATCAGCTGTCCTCATGGTTGGATCAAACCACCAACCTCCATGATGCCGCAGAAGAAGGAATAGCATCAATATTAATCAAGATGCAAAACAGTGCTTGTCAGTGCAGTTTGACCAGAGGTCAGTAACATAATACAGCACTCCAACAATAAACACAGTGTTCATTTGCTTCTCACAACAGGTTCCAGCGTGTGTACTCTTGAAAAATTTAATGTCATCTGGTGCGGTTTGTGGAGTATAGCTTTAATAACGAAAGATGATATCATTATTCATCATTCTGTCAGCAAGCTTCTACTTTGATCACTTGTTCAACAGTGTGTCAACGATGGACAAGGAGGGCAACTGACATTTCAAAGTGGTCCTCATCTTTTAAATAAAGTGTTCCGGCTAACTCAGAGTGTTTTGCCCTCACATGATGATCATGAAAATTCCGAACAAGTCATCTGATAGATGAGAGTTGGCACCAGGTCTGTCCCCACATGGCACCTCACTCAGTCCCGATGATGCATTGAGCACTACTGCAGAACAAAAAATTTGGAGATCAGCCCAACTGTGTAAGGCCAACCTTGATGACACTCCCCTACTATGCCTACTTTCTAGATTATGGGTGTTTTTCACATGTTCATTGGCCCCTCTTTTGATATGGTGTTTATACACTAAGCTAGCAGTACAGGAAGTGGGACAAAGGGTTTACCTTGTTTGCGCAACTCCTGTAGCATGGGTCCTCTGCTGGCTGTTTAAATGCAGTTGCTTGCAGTGTGAATATGGTAAACAACAGGCTCTTATGAAGTAGATCCAGTCTCTGCAAATCCACTGCTTAGGGCCTACCGATCCCTGATGCTGTCTCAGGCAGCAGATTGATGCTGTGTCCCCATCTACATCTACCCACTCGCTTCAGTACTGTTTCTCCTCTCACTCCCTAGATTGGCATTATAAGGAGATGGAGTGAAAGAGGAAGTGTGGTGGAAAGTGGTGGTCTAAGCAGTGGTCCTCAAACTCTCAGGAAGGGGAGAAGGCCGCAAAACGATCCCCAGGATCACACTGCTGCCAGGGACAAGGAAGGGACACTTAGCTACAGCCAGTTTCATCCTCCTGAGGGGTCCAGGGAGCCTGAGAACCCATCTGTGGGCTCCCCAAGCCACGAAACATCTGAAAAGTGTTTCAAAAAAAAAAAAGTCCATTTCCTGTTTTTGTCACAAAACTGGAAGCGGCAAAAGTTTCATTGCAAAACTTTTTTTTTTAAAGAATTTTGAAGACTGAGGAGCCCTGCAGAGGGGTCCCTGGCTCTTCGGACTTCCCAGGAGGCTGTTGCTAGCTGTAATTAAATGTATGAACACCTTCCTTTTCCCTGGCAGTAGTGCATTTCTGGGGATCATGTTGCTGCCTTTTTCCCTTCCCCACCCCTTAAGGGCCAGACTTGGGGCTTCCCAGGCAGGTGGGTCATGAACCCCTGGTCAAGACTATCCCACTCCTTTCCTCCACGCTTCCTATTTTGCTTCACACACCTATCTTCCTTTTCCTATGTAGGGTATGGGAGAAGCAGGGGCTGGCATATCGCCAGTTAAATTTGGGACATTGCCTCAGACACCAGGAGATCTTGGGCCAGCCCTGCCAACTCCTGTCAAAATCACCTTCAGAAGTATCCTACAAAATGAATTGGATTATCAATAATATGTGCCTTCTCGCTTAACCGCATATGCAAGTGAAGTAAGGGTGATAAATATAAGTCATCTTCTGGTTTGTTCTTAATTGGAGTTAAAGAATGAGATGGTTTTGTCCTTCCCAGGTTGTTTTCTTTTTCTGAAAACTTGCAGTTGCTTGAACTTTTCTCCAGATTGGTTTGTAATTCATTTAGGGCCGAATCCTATCCAATTTTCCAGGGCTGGTGCAACTGTGCCAATGGGGTGTGAATTGCATCCTGTGGTGGGGAGGAAGTCACAAAGGCCTCCTCAAGTTATAGGAACATTTGTTCCCTTATTGCAGCTGCACCGGTGCTGAAAGCTGGATAGGATTGGGCCCTTAGTTAACCATTGGAGTTCTGTGATGCCTCTTGACCCCTCCCCAGCTTTTGGTCGGGGTCTCTGCATTTTTGCCTGGCAAGAACATCCTGTCTGTGCCAGATTTCCCATTGCCCTATCTGGGCACTGCTAAAGCACTCTCTGCTATAGCAGTAGATCTAGTACAATAAAGAGAAAGCAGCCAGTAATGGAGTGACAGGTGCAAGCAGTCAAATTTTTTGACAGGAGCCAATTTGTCTGAAGTTAAAATATACTCTTAACAGAGGGATTTTAGTTATTGTAAGTTATTGTATTCCAAAAACTGGAGTGCACAGCTCTTGCATGAAGGATCACTATGCAAAGCTACACAATCAACCTGAAACTAAAAATATCCTTGGCACAGCAGAAGACTCAGCAGGTGTAAAGTAACCTAGCAGTTGTCTCCACCAACTGGCCCTTGGCATAAGGATGTGCCAAAAAAAAAATCAAAGAAACAAAAGAACTGGAGAAAATGTTACTGAAATTCTCAGGTGCTTCTCCTTGGGAGGACGGCCAACATTCATTTTGAATGTCACTTTCCTGAAATGTTGAAGCTAAGCCCATAAAAATGCAATAAGGCATATACTCGGTGGTGGTGCAGAATATGCCTGCAACACAGCAATCCATATTCTTAATAAGAACAAGGGCAGTTAGCACATGGGAGAATGACCTTAAACTGCTCCAACTGGTGCCGATGGCTAAGTTAATTGAGGTGCTTCCAGAAAGTCAAGGAGAGGCACTGGGACTGGGACTTCTGAGTTGTCTGTACAATAATATTGTAGTTACTCTTTGTTGCTTCGGTGGTGCCACAAACACCTGCATCAAGCAGCTTGGAGCAATTTATCATTGCAGAAGGAGCCACTTTCACTGGGTAATAGATGAGAACAAGTTAAAATGTGTGTGAAACAAGACGCTCTCTGCTGTCATTACCCAGGAATTGTGCAAGAGACACATGAGGCAATTCAAGTGTAAACAGTGAACTGGAGTTCCTTCTGCTTTGGCTTTTGCTGCTCAATGTTTTTTCGAGTAAAAAAAATGACACGTGTCTAATTAAGAAGCAAAATGCTGAGCGTTTCCAATGGACGTGGGCTAAAACTTGACAGGAGGTGCTGAATTCAATTAAGATTCTGTTTCAACCGACAACCTGCTTCTCTTGCATAATTTTGAAAGATGCCATTAGTAGCTGATAACAAATTTGCATCACCACAGTGCGCCTAGCAAAAAGAATAAAATGCATAAGGTTTAGATTCCCATATCATTTGCAGCCGGTTGTCACTGAAAAAGTTCATGTGTTTCATTTTTAATCTGTTTTGGTGTAGATTTTTTTCTGGACTCAGCAGCGTGAAGCCTAATGAAAGCCCACCATTACTGACATTCTTCAAAGTGAAATACTTTATTCCTCTTGAATTGTCTTTCTCAGGGAAGCTATTGAAATACCCCCTTTTTCTAACAATAGTTTTTATCTTAAACAATCCAGTCTTCCCATTTTCATTGTTTTCTATATTGAACGGGACCTTCCAAACCCCTGACTGGGGGACAGATATGGGTTTGGAGTAACCCTTCTGCCCCGTGACTGGCACATTCCGCTGGGATGTTGCACAACTTCTACTGAGATTGGGGGACAGGGATGCTCTGGCAGTCACATCTGCCTGAATGTCCTGTTGCACAGCCTGCCGGGACGCCAGGCAGCAGACACAACTGCCCAGGGCATCCCTGTCCCCCGATCTCAGTAGAAGTCATGTGGCGACCCGGCTGAACAGTAAGCTCCGGTCCGATCAGGGACCGCTTTTTGTAATGCAGTGGTTGCGAGTTTGACAACCGCTGTTATAGAAGGAGGAAAAAAAGAGAAATAGGAGGAATTATTTTATTTTCATATAATACGTATGTTTTATGTTAACCACCCTAGGTGCTTACATCGGTGGGGGGAAAGGCAGTATAAAAATCCTATAAAGAAATACATGACTTTGGCTTGAATCCAATGGTGGTCATGAAAAACATCATTCAGGTAATGATGCTTTCCACACCCTCTTTGCGTCTTAAATTTGCTCCTGAGGTTTGAGAGACCCTTAGAAATGACATGAGAAATAGTGTTAACCTGTAATGAGAAGGGAAATATAAGCAATTGACAGACTCTCTGGATAGTGGAAGTACCATTTGACCATGCAAGAGAAGCTTTGAATCCAAACCTTTGTGATTTAAAACATACATTGGAATTTTACTTTTCAGATTACACCAACTGCTAATAATTAATTTATAATTTATCTGCCAAATGGCTTGTAGGAATACTTGTAATTATACCATTTATCTGAGGCATTGTTCCTTCTTTGGTTTTGCTAAGAGCAGGGGTGTCAAACATAAGGCCTGCAGATCAAAAGCGACCCCCAGAAGCAATTTATCCACCCACTCCCTTTTATTTGGGCTCTCCCCACTTGATTATTGGGCTCTCTCATATCTTGAAAATATGAACAAGATTTGCACATTTTCTTTTCTGTCATTTGCAGCTAATGAGTTCCTATGTGAGAACAAAGTGCTTACTTCTTCTTAATGATGTCACTTCCGGTCCTCAGCAGGCAGCATGAATGCTAATTTTGGCCACTTGTATGAAACGAGTTAGAAACCCTGGCCTTGAGAAATATTTAGCCTGATAGATAGAACAGAAAAAACAAGTTAGCATGTCAGTATATCAGTACACAAGGTAATCTACTGATTTGGAATTTATGGCTTAGCCTTTTATGGTTATGTTTCTGGTGTTTTGTACTTGAATTCATCTCTTCTGTTTTGTCTAGAGAGAAGCCTTGGTTTGTGGCAGACAGGATGAAAAGAAAACTTCAGAAACCCCCCTCTGAAAACTTTGTTCTTTGTTTTTTTCCCAAAGCTTGATTGTTTAAAGCTGAAATCCTATATTCAGTTACCTTGGCATAAACTGTATTGGATATAGTGGGATTTAGCTCTGAGTAAATATTCATTGGCTTGTGCTGTTAATTAGGTTTGGCAAGAAATTATGGTTGCAGTTCTAGACACACTTAACTGAGAACATTCCTTGTTTTCCAGCTGCCCTTTCTCATAGGTTAAACCATTCCATTTGGTGCACAGATGCACCAATACAATCTAAGATATAGATCTGTCATTCCTTGCCTCCCACAACACCTCAATTTCCTATATTCCGGCGGCGTACATCTGTGATATGTAGGCAACACCTCAGGGTACCCTGTGGGTGGATGGGCTAGGGTATTTTTATTTTATTTTGTACATTACTATTTCAAATAATTATGGTTATTTTTCAAGAGTACTTTAAAAAAAAAATGAAAGCGCAATTGAAATGAAAATTGAGTGTGTTCCATTGTGGAGAGTTTTATACTACCAGATATACAGCATTTCCATTCTGAAAAGATTTCATGTAATATAAGGTTAGAGAGATGGTCAGCAGAAGCAGATTAAACAATTCCTTTCCCACTGGGCATGCAAGATGGGCTGCCACACTCTGTTTTGTACATTTGTTACAGATATGTGATATCAGCATGCCCCAAATCAAAATTTAATGTTGACCATAACAACCCATCCAGTTCTGAGATCTGCTGTAGAGGCCCTCTGGAGCTCACCTGCTATGGATAAGAGATACATTTGGTAGGTACCACAGGTACCGCATTGCTGGTGGTGGACTGGCAATTCTGGGGCATTGACTACAGCACATAAGAGGAAGTTAAACACTTCCTTATACTGGAAGACTTTCTCTACACCTGATGAAATACATTTTATCAATAGTGTTTTTATTTTACGCTTATTATTTTTGTGTATTGCTATGTGATACTTATTGTAGAAGCTTGTACTGTATCCTGGTTTTTAAAAAAATATTTTGTGCTTATGTTCAGGATTGTGTTGTAAACTTGTGAAAGCAATTTAGTAGTTTGGTAACATTCCACTTGTGTTGAAATTCTTCATTTTAGCTTTTTATTTATCATTTCAGTTCTTATTGTCCAAATTCTTCTTAGTAGTGGGTTTTATTATTCGTTTCCCACAATATGGGAAGTTTCCCATATTGCAGTGGTTGCCAAATTTTTCAGTGCCATGACCCAACTCATCCTCCACGGTGGGTCACAACGCGATGCTCCTGGTGGTGCTGGAATGCCTTATTGGGAAGGCTCAGAGGCCTATTCCAGGTTGTGCTGGGCCTGCAACCCATTCTATTGACCTCCATGGGGCTCAGAATGACCCTCAGAGGCAACCGGAAACAACTTCTGTTTTGCGGGTGCAACTTCTGGCTCGACTGGAAGTAGCTTCCAGTGGCTTCTGTGGACCATTCTGAGGCCTATGGAGGCCAATATAGTTGGTTGTGGGCCTGGTGTGACTCGGAAAAAGCCTCTGGGGCCTCTCAATAAGGAGCATTGCATCGGATCCAGTGTACATGGGGTTGCTTCCCACCACTAGATTTTGACCCACAGTTTGGGAAATGGTGGCCTCTTCTGTTGTATCTGCCTTGTATTGCACAAAGTAAGGACTGCCTTAGTCTTCCACTCTTTGTGGGTTTGAAGGTCATGACCATACCCTTTAAGGAAAGCCAGACTTACAGAACTCATTAAAACACATTGCAGTGTTTTACCCTCCACACAATTCACATTATTGAGTTCTGGAGGTCCTACTTTATCTATCCTACCTGATGCATTGGCTTGTCAGATACCTTAAAGTTGTCTTAACACATATCCACCACCTCTACTGTCATTACTTACATTGAATCTGTAAGTAATCCAACTGTTAACTTTTTTCATGGTCTGTCCTGCCTAATTTCTAGCATTAGTTCTTTCTGCTCCTAAGCAGCAGAAATGCAAACACCAAAGTGGAACTGGGCTATGTAGTTAGATTAGGGAGCAGAATTCCAGCCAGCTGTACATCTCATTCTATTATTAGAGGCACTGAATGACTCCTCTTGGTCTCCTCCAAGACTCTTTCAGGCTTCTAGCTTGTTCCTTCCCTGAGATGTGAATACTTATTTTTAGTCAACTACAACTCCATACTAACTTTTGGTTGTCTCAGGGTAGGGCCTTACTACACGTTACACACAAATGTAGGTGCGTCAAATATGTAGAATTTTATTTTCTTCAGAAAAAGCCACTTTGGCAGAGAATAAAACAGGGGCGGACCATTTTCTATGGTCCGCCCCCGGAGGCTAATGGATCCTGAAGGCTTCCTGAGGGCCCTGGGGGACTTTCCCACTGCCAAGACTGGCGCCTCATCTGTGACCCTGGTCGACCTCTGGAATGGGGAAATGTCCAGGGCTGTGGATGAGATTGCTCCTGAGCGACCTCTGCCATGCCGCAGACTCAGAGCGGCTCCTTGGTTTACTGAGGAGCTGCAAATGATGAAGCAGCAGGGCAGGCGTCTAGAGCGACGGTGGCAGAAAACTCGTGATGAATCCGATCGGACACGGAGTAAAGCTCATTATAGAACCTACTCCGTGGCGGTGGTAGCAGCGAAGAGATCGTTCTTCTCTACTACCATTGCGTCTGCTGATAGCCGTCCGGCAGAGCTGTTCCGTGTGGTGCGGGGCCTCCTTCATCAGGCCCCTTCGGTAGTCCAGGAGGAATACATGGTCAGCCGCTGTGATGTGTTTGCCCAACACTTTGCAGATAAAATAGATCGTATTCGTCGCGACTTGGATGCCACATTGACAATGTCTGATGATGTCCCCTTGGCAACTGCCTGTCCAGTATTGTGGGATTCTTTTCAGCTTGTGCAGCCTGAGGATGTGGACAGACTCCTTTGGAGTGTGAGGCCATCTGCCTGCCTGTTTGACCCTTGCCCAGCTTGGCTGATTAGAGCGGCCCGGGGGGGACTGGCTGAGTGGACGGGGAGGGTGGTCAACTCTTCTTTGATGGAGGGGACGTTGCCGCTCGCCTTGAAGCGGGCGGTGGTTCGCCCCCTCCTGAAGAAGCCCCCCCTGGATTCCACTGTGTTGAATAACTATCGGCCAGTCTCCAACATCCTGTTTCTGGGCAAGGTAATTGAGCGGGTGGTGGCGGCCCAACTCCAGAGGGTCTTGGATGAAGTGGATTATCTGGATCCTTTTCAATCTGGTTTCAGACCGGGCTTTGGGACGGAAACTGCCTTGGTCACCTTGGTGGATGACCTACGCCGGGGACTGGACAGGGGGAGTGCGTCCCTGTTGGTCTTGCTGGACCTCTCGGCGGCTTTTGATACCATCGACCATGGTATCCTTCTGGGCCGATTGGCCGAGTTGGGAGTTGGAGGCACTGTTTTGCAGTGGTTCCGCTCCTACTTGGAGGGTCGGTCCCAGATGGTGGTGCTGGGGGATGCCTGTTCGACACCCTGGCCCTTGAGGTGCGGGGTGCCGCAGGGTTCAATTCTGTCCCCCATGCTATTTAATATCTACATGAAACCACTGGGAGAGGTCATCCGGGGGTTTGGAGTGAGGTGTCATCAATATGCTGATGACACCCAGCTCTATCTCTCCTTTCCTCCAGACTCCAGGGTGGCGGTTGAGGGCCTGGAGCGCTGTCTGGAAGCAGTGAGGATCTGGATGGGGGCTAACAAGCTGAAATTAAATCTGGATAAGGCAGAGGCTCTCCTGATTCGGAAATCCTCGATGCAGGTGCTGGATTATCGGCTTGCTCTGAATGGGGTTGCACTCCCTCTGAAGGAGCAGGTTCACAGCTTGGGGGTCCTCCTGGACTCGCAGCTGCTCCTGGATTCCCAGGTGGCGGCTGTGGCTAGGGGGGCCTTTGCTCAGCTTCGGCTGGTGCGCCAGCTGCGACCGTACTTGGATCATGCAGACCTGGCCACGGTGATCCATGCCACGGTGACATCAAGGTTAGATTACTGTAACGCGCTCTATGTGGGGCTGCCCCTGAAGACGGTTCGGAAACTACAATTAGTACAGAATGCCACGGCCCGTGTGGTCACCGGAGCCAGGCGGTTTGACTCTATCAGTCTGCTTCTCCGGGGGCTACATTGGCTGCCCATTCGTTTCTGGGCCCAATTCAAGGTGCTGGTTTTGACATTTAAAGCCCTATACTGCTCTGGGCCAGGATATCTTAGAGACCACCTACTCCCGTACAATCCAGCTCGCCATCTCAGGTCATCAGAGAAGGCCTTTTTGCAAGTGCCGCCACCCAAGGAGGTCCGGGGGGCGGCTGCAAGAAATAGGGCCTTCTCGGTAGTGTCACCAACATTATGGAACTCCCTTCCCCTTGACTTGAGAATGGCTCCCTCTCTTGAGAGTTTTCGGCGAGGCCTGAAAACACTGTTGTTTAAACAAGCCTTCTGATTATTATTATTAATAATAAAAGCACAGAAAAAAGACAGTTAAATTGTCCAGTAGGGAGGCATTGCATTATTTTCCCACCTGCCCCTTCTCTATTCCAAGTTGGTATCCTCCCCACCTGTTGGGTTACACAAATATGTTTACCCTGGCCAGTATGTTTGCTATCCTATAGAGCAGTGGTTCTCAAACATTTAACATCGGGACCCATTTTTAAAAATTCAGAATCTTTCAGGACCCACCAGAAGGTCTGTCATGACTGGAAGTGACATCATCAAGCAGGAAACATTTTTAACAATCCTAGGCTGGAATCCTACCCACACTTACCCAGGAGTGACTATCATTGTTAAAAGTATATACATAGTAGACTGTTAAAAGTACAGATCTGTAACATTTCCCCCAATGCAGTCACATACCAGTCTAATATATTAAAAATGAAATATTGAAGTGAATGGGCACCCAACTGAAATTGGCTCATGACCCACCTAGTGGGTCCCAACCCACAGTTTGAGAAACACTGCTGTAGAGGAAACAGTAAGTTTGAACATTGCCTCCTATTGCCTTTCTGTCCCCAAATCACCTCCAATATGATTTCTTCCCCCAGTGCTTAAAAAAACAAGAAACATAGAAATGAATGTCTGCCAGGTGTTACATATGCTTGTATGTAATGTGAAGTTAACCTTGAGAAACAATGGTTCCCGGTTGTTATTGGACTCCATAAGAGTCCAACGCTTGTACGCAGACTGTAAAAAGACAAAAACAGGCAATTGCCCGCAAGCGCTTTTACAGGCTGCATCTCACTTTACCCTGAAAGATCATCCTGTATCCGGAACATCTGCACAGCTTGTCAATGCCCTAAATGCTGTTAATCTATTAAAAATGTTCTATTAATTATGCAAACTCTCTTCTACTGGAGTAACATGGTGTTTAAAAAAACATAAGATTCATTAGAAACCACTTTAGATTTTTCATGAGGCCTCTTAATATCCTGTGCGTAATGAAATATAAATACTAATGAGTTTCTATGTAATAATAAGGACAGAATATAGGGGTGGGGGAAGAGTAAAGCACTCACCACAGCTTTCATAGCAAATGGAAAATGTTCTGTGCACATTTTCATTCAATAGTAATGAGCTCAGAAATGGGCCAGTTTCTTACATGGATATCTGTGAGCATAGTTACATTGTCTGGTCGGCAGCATTTTGAACATGAACGGAATTAAAATGCACTCAATCTAGGTAGCTGCTTACCAAGAAGAAAATCAGTGAAGATAAATTGTGAACTAAACAGCTACAGGCTTGTTCTGCTTGTTGTAGTAGTGCTTGCAGTCAGCATGTGGTGTTTCTCCAGTCAAATCTGACACAGTGACCATGTGGGAAAGAACTGTGATATTCCCCAGAGTTGCTCCTCTTTGTGAGCTAATGGCACTGATGTATGGAGTAATCGAGTCCTATGATGAAGTGGAAGTAGCAACCAAACCTAACCTCGTCTGATACAAGGAAATGCATTTGTTGAAAGAAAAGAAAACATGTTTTCGGTCAGTTGTCCTTGGAACAGTCAGCTTTCATTTCTGGAAAATAAATGTACATTAAAAATAAAGGGTTGAAAAATGAAAGGAAAATATGGGGAAGAATACACATTCTTCCCAACACATTCTGGAGACTGTAGTTTGTAAAGGGTAGGATTAACAGTTCTCAGATTCTTTAGTAAACTACAGTTCCCCCAAATGCACTGGGGGAATAGAAGTATATTGAAAGTGGATTAAAGCTGTAGTGGTCCTCCATGAGCACCAACATCTATTAGTACAATTCAAACATGGGAAAGTGAAATTTACACCCTCAGACCAGAACTACAGTAGTTGGTCACCAGCTCACAGAATTCCCACACCCCAGTAGTAAGCTCCACCCCTTCTTCTATTTTAGTTTGTGTCTAGAACACATGGCATTGGATCAAGTCCACATGTGTTTTGGCATTATTTGAAGGTGAAATTAACTATGCTGTACAAATGTAAGTCTGGAGCATAGAAGAGAAAAGAAAAAACCAGAAAAATAATTTTTAAAAAGGGTAGTTATGTGTATCTGTCACCATTCCTTTAAAAAGAAAAAAAAATTATTTGTACAAGTATGTATTTTCTATCTTAGTTTACAGTGAATTTTGGAAGCCTAGGGTGTGTTTCTCTATCTCTGTAAATGAATATTTAAGTATAGAATCCACAGTCACCCAGAATTTTTTTTTTAAAAAAACAAGATGTTATGTATTACTTTTTATTTTGAATGTATTTTTATCCTTTCTGCCATTTGAAGATCATATTTTGGTTCACTGTACTGAAATATTTAGGCATTTACTTAATATTTTAGTACTAAAAACACATTTCTTTCCTGCCCATAGAACAAAAGCCTGAAAAACAAACTCCTATCCGGAAGCAAGCTTTGTGGTATTCATGCAGAAGAGGTGAGTAGAATTTAAACTATTTTCCTAACCCCAACAAACCCAGTGAGCAAATGTCATCTCTCTGAGGCCTGCCATAAATTTATTTCAGGTGTGAAAAATGTACTGTTCCAATGTTAACATAAGCCTGTGTGTCGAACTGTCTCCTTGCTAACAGTAACATCTTATATATTCATGCATAAAGGAAATATGATCCCAAGATGTATTCAGGGGTGAAAGGCCTGAAATTTGTGTGGTTACTTATACAATTCTAAGATTTTAGCTAAAGCTGTATGGAAAAACAGTATAAAAGTATGGGACTGGATTTCCATAGGCCAATTGATAGTGGAAGCTTTTTTCTCCTAATGTTAATAACACATTCAGGGGCATACAGTTCAAACTCGAAAAGCTTTTAAAAATTTGTACCCTCCCACTTTGCTTCCGCTTCAGTTTGTTTGCACATTGTGGTCCAGAACACAGAAAGCTACCATGTACCAAGACAGAACATTGGTCCATCTACTTTAATATTGTCAACTGAATGGCAGGGGCTATTCAGGATTTCAGACAGCCTATCTAGAGAATGCTAGCCTTACCTGGAGATACCAGGATTGAACCTGAGACTTTCTGATGCAAAGTATATGCTCTTCCACTTCCCCAATACACCCGCATCTCCAACTGAAAGAAAATGGAAGTTTCTTCTGTTCATAGTAGGAGAGTGGCACCCAGGAAATGACCCCTTTGGTATGTGCAACTTCTCCATCTGTGAATGTAATGGAAGATTCCATTTAAATAGCCCTAATTCAGTGCATAGTAAACTAATTAAAAAAAAGAACTTTAATGCAAGCTCTATTGCACTTTTAATTTTTTCTCTCTTAAGCCGTTCTTTTTCATGTTTTAAAACATGTGGGCTATGAAACAGCCGTATGTGGTGTCCACGTCCTGGCAATGACCTGTGCACACTGAAATTCTTAAAATTAGTGTCACATTTAGCAAGTCTTGTGTCAAAACTGTTGCAAAGTGCTTATCAGGACAGAAGCGCCGGGATGCACTGCCAAGGGCAGGAATTGTAGCAAAGATCTGGCCTGACGTGTGATCGCAGTAATCGGATGAGCAGCTCTAGGTCGTAGGTCAGAGAGCCAAGGGAAGAGGCTGGCAGCAGGTCTTTCACATACTTTTGTTTTATTTTGTTTTAAAAAAGCTGAATCATTGTTACCAGGTATCTGTGTTCTCTTGAACCATCTGGGCACCATTAAAACAAGAAGAGCATTTGGGGAATTGGGTTGAGTGAGCAGCTGAATGAAAAACTGTAGAAAATCATCAGTGTGAAATCATCAGTGTGAAAATGGATACAGCACACGTGCACCTGGGTCAATGGCTGTGCTCCAGGCTATGATTGGCATAAGACATTGCAAGCGGTTGGGTAGCTGTCTTGAATCAAGAGGTTGGTCCAGTCAGACTCTGCTTTTCTCAGGTCTGGAGAGTAGCCAAGGAGAGACAGACCACTATGTACATCAGAATGTCACTCCCTTCCACTTGACTGTGTGCAGGAGTACTGTCTGGCTGGTATTCCCCTCTCTCTTGCCAGAACTCCATCTATGGGAGGGGTGTGTGCAGGCATGCAAAAGCAGGGGCATTGGTGGATAGCCAATCCAGGCAGTATGCAGGCACACACCGCCCTCACAGTGAGAGTGACTGTTCCCTGAGTAATATCTCTTGCATCAGACTGCTATATCAGTTTAAGATAGCCACAAAATTTCATGTCCTTGCATTCTATCTACAGGGCTGGCACTAGAAGTCAGTCAGGTTGTTCTCAGACTGAAGATCCAGGGGATCCACCCAGGCAACCTCTAAAGGCCCCATAGAGGGGCACCAGCAGCATGAAGCAGAGCTTTCTTCCATCTCCTGCCTGCAGCAGACAGAGGAGAGTTCTTTGGGCCACTGCTAATGGCCACTGTGTCTGCTGCTGCTTCCCCTCCCATTGCTCAGTAATCCTCCCTGTAAGTTCCTTAAAACGCCTGAATGACTTGCTCCCACTGGTGCCTGGACATCCAGGCATTTTAAGATGAAGTGTAGCACAAGGAAGGACTGCTAAAGCTGCTGTTCATTCCCTTCCATCACCCAAAAAGGTATGGCGACACAAGAAGCTTGCCATATGCTAGTAGCATAGTAGACAGGGGATGCAGAGGCAGTGCTGCACCCTGGGGGTGACAAGTGTGCTACTGGAGCCCCTACTGAGCAGATGCCCGTGCTTTGTTTGGTAGTGGATTTGCCCTCCCCGAGACTTCATACAGCTGGAAATTGAGGTCCTGGAAGCGATTAAGGTGCATGTTATGCTGTCAGTGCATCACTACCGAATCGCTTCCAGGTGCTACGCAGTGCTCCAGGTACATATGGGGCAGTGTTGTGTGGGGTGGGGGGTGACATCTGCCCTGGGCGGTGCTGCACTGGCAATGTCACTGCCACATGCTGCGGGGAGCAGCAGCAGTTGTTGGAGCAGTGGTTTTTTTCACCTTGTTCTGGGCTTCTTCCACAGAATCAAGGGAGGGCATCTGGGTATTTTAAAAAGGAACCCTGTATGAGGAAGAAGGGTTACTGCAGCAGCTGCTTTTCCCTACTATATCACTTGGTCAGCTATGGAGGAACTTACTAGGTGATGTAAGGTGAAGTGCATTGTCCTTAGGTGAATTTCTCTGTCACTGCAGCAGTAGGGTGGCTTCTTCTCTCCAAAGGAGAACCCTCTTCCATGTGCTACCTACATTTTGGACAAACAGGGGAGGAAGATTTGGGGAAAATGTAAGTGCACATGTAAAGGGGAGCCTCCTCAGGACTTGTACTCCAGGAACCCCACATACCTGGCTCCACCAAAATCTGTCTGATACAAGAGGGACTTAATTCAGTCAGCTGAATCAGAGTGGCTGCCCTGCGACTGAATGATGAACTGAGCAATTAAAATAAATATTACAGTATCTCGGAGCACCTAACTCAAATAACTATTTAATGGACTTCATGTTTTTTATCTTCAGTGAATAACAAGGCAACATAGTGTTGAGAAAATTAATCTCAAAACACAATTCCAAAAACAAGAACAGTTCACTGGGTGTTAACAATGATAATAAAACTGATCACCATTTCACAAGGGATATGTCTCTCTCCACTTTTAAGCTGACAATCACTTGGGATAATGCTTTCAAACTGGACTTATTGTGCACCCCATCAGAGAAATCATGGGTAATTCAACCTAGCTAAATATTGTGCTTTCACTAGTTAAATCAGATCTTTGTGAGACATGTATTAAATAAAAACCCACACTAAAAACATTCATATGTATAAAACAGAAAAAGTTCATATTCTCTCATTTTGCCCTTATCAGGGCACGGTTCCCCGCATCTTGCTTGCTGTCTTACTTGCTTAATTGCACTAGTTTTGTTCTTTCTTTTGCACTGTTTCATATCTGTATTTTTCTCCCTTTAAATACACTGGAGTAAGCTCTATAAACTGTTATTTTTCTTAACATATCAGAACATTATGGGTGATGTGACCCTAAATATTGATGCTGTGCTCAGATGGATGCTATGAGAGTTGGAACTAGGAATCACTCCCTCCTCCCAGAATTTTCTCTCTGCTTCTTTTTGTACCTTTCCCCTTGTAGCTAAGATGCATTACTTTTGAGTTACAGCCATCCTTCTACAGGTTGAGCCTTGTTATTCTTGAAGGTTCTGTCCCCAGAACTCACATGGATGGCAAAAAATGCACTATAGCAAATCAATTTAAAAATCAAAGTCCTTTTGCTCCCCTGATTTAAAAATAGTCTTGCTGACCTTTTGAAATGCACACAGAGGCAATCAGTCTCTCTCCAGGCTTGTAGGCTTCACTAGGAAGGAGCAATCCCTCCCTTCACCAGGAGCCACAGTGAGAGGGAAAGAATGGAGGTGATAATCATTGCCATTTAGCCTTTGTGTTCAGGGGGAAGGGAGGAGTGAAGCCTGCAGAGGAAATGATTGATGGATTGTCAGCTGGCTGTCCTCTCTGGCATTATTAAAGAATATTTTCCTTTAACTTAAAGGGCCCTTCTCATCAGCTTTGAGATAGAAAAATCTGTGGATTCTGTGGATAATTAGGTTATACCTGTAATCACTTGCATGACTGTCTCTCTGCAACAGTGTAAAACAGTTTTTTGATTTATAAAAGGGTTGCATTTTTTCCCATCTCCAGGGATCAGCACATTCCTTCTCATTTGCAGGGGCCATTCGTGTTGAGTCAAGTACATGTATAAAAAAATCTGTGTATAACAAGGTTGGACCTATACTTTTATTACTACTATATCCTAAACCTATACAGTCCAATCCTATCAAAGCACCCCACCACCAATGCAGATGCCGCCATGCCACTGGAGCGCACACTGCATCCTATGGGGGCATCTAAGAGTAGGATGAACATTTGTTCCCTTGCTCCAAGGTAAGCCTTCACTGCCCGAATGGGTCTACTTGGATCTGCTCCAGTGGTTTTGTTGGTGCAAGTCCAAATGGACCTGGGAAGGTGGATTGAGACTGGGAAAAAGGGCATAGGATATTGGCGGTACTGCTGCAGCCAGTATCCTCCACCTTCCCAGCCTCAACACCCCCCTCCATCTCGGTCTTACTGGTAATCTTCACTACTATTTTATATGGCTTCTTAACCATTTGGTTTTGCATGTTATTTCAATACATTGTAATATTTGCAAGTGCAACTATGTATAATCTAACACTAGAGTTGAAATTTAAATGACAAGCAGGGTAACTATTCAGTGCTTGGTATTACGTCTGTGCCCCCTGAGTATTTTAGTCTATGGATCTTCTGCTTATGGTGGTAGTTTTGAGGTGACAGCTTTCCAGAATTGCTCGCTGAACATCTTTCCAAGGGGAATATATTTTATAAAAGGAATGTGTGTTAAAAATAAACCTGCTTGGCTAGCTTGGCTATGGGTTTACCCTAGGTAAAAGAAACTAGAATAGATCACTGAAACATATAGCAGAAGATCGCTGTAATTTACACTTACGAAATCTCAGCAATAGACACTTCTTTATGGACCATTTGTTCTATAACTTCAGTGTAATTATGCTCCAACTGAATTTGGGCAGGAGCTTAAATATTAATTACATCAACTTCCCAAATGGTTTAACCCATTTGTACAACTATGGAAAGCTGTAGCCCAGAATCAGTTGCAATATTTAGCTACTGGACTATTGGACTATTGGTTAGCTCACCAACCGAAGATATACTTTGCACTTGTGAAGCCTGATGTTTGACCCCCAGCTTTGCTAAGGAAAACCCTTGCCCCCCCAAAAATGTTTTGAGATGTGCACCCAATCATGCTTGATAATCATGATGAAATGGATTCACTGAGTAGATGAAGCTCCCTACCATGGGCTACAATCTCAAAAACACCTGCCTGGATACTCTTTGGGATGCAATGGAGCCTACCTCAATGCCAAGAAAATTTGAAATTTATTTTGTATTAAACTTCATTTTGACTGATCAGGAAGCATTTTGAGCAGCTGTACTAAGAGAATGGGCTTATCAACAGGAATATCAGGCTGAACACCTGTGTGTATCTGTGCCGATACTTTTTCAGAATTGACAAAACCTAAGTGCTAATTAAAAATGATTACAACTGAGATTTTCCTGTTGAGAGGGGTGGGTGATGTTTCATCAGCCAGTGACATCATTGTTCTGAAAGGTTCAGGGAGCCCAGGCCAAGACAGGGTGGCAAGGTAGCCTCTTCAGGTATATTATTATTATTATTATTATTATTATTATTATTATTATTATTATTATTATTATTATTATTATTAACAGTATTTATATACCGCTTTTCAACTAAAAGTTCACAAAGCCGTTTACAGAGAAAAATCAAATAACTAAATGGCTCCCTGTCCCAAAAGGGCTCACAATCTAAAAAGATGCAAAAAGAACACCAGCAGACAGCCACTAGAACAGACAGTGCTGGGGTGAGGTGGACAGTTACTCTCCCCCTGCTAAAAAAAGGAGCACCCACTTGAAAAAGTGCCTCTTACCCAATTAGCAGGTATATAACTCTGCTGCTAAGCTATCAGAGTCAGGGCACAATCCTAACCCATTTTCCAGCACTGACCTAAGGGTAATGCAACTTTGATGTAAGGGAACAAACATTGCCATACCTTGAGGAGGCCTCTGTGCCTGCCCCCCAACTGCAGGATGCAGCATATGCCCCACTGGCACAGCTATGCCAGTGCTGGAAAGTGGGTTAGGATTGCACTCTCAGTCTTTTTGCTTTTTGTGTTGGGCAGTGAAAGCCCAACACAAAGGTTCTTGATTCACTGCCGACCTTTGGGGAGCCACTCACTTTACCTGGGGGAAGGGAACAAAGGTCCCCTTCTCTCGAGGAGCAACCGGCAGCTGCCTGGAGTGCACAGGATGTTGCGGCAATCATTTTTGGCGCTGCTACAGCCCTGGGCAGCTCAGGATTGGGCTGGCTGTCAGTATTGTAATGCTGTAGAAGGGAAGGTTCACACTTTGTTCAAGCTCAGGAACTATACTACGCAGGTTACTGAGAGTCTAGTTAGACTTAGGAGTTAGTCTTTTTGTTTGTTTTATTTGCTGCATATGCTTTTGTTTGTAATATACATATAATGATAATCACTGTCTGCTTGTGTGAATTCGATCTCTGAGTGAAAATGTCAACAGGCTTTTTTGTTCACTGTTGCTTAATGTGAGTAGTTGGCATATAAGGCAATGTAGCACATTGGTTTGCAAATATGAAGTGATAGAAAACATAAAGTACAATTCTTGCCAGCATAATTTCTGCTGCTTCATTTCATAACTCATTTGGAATTACAATTTGTGAAAAAAAAAATTTGTTGAGAAGAATCATCCTGCCAGGATAGCTCCAAAGCCTAATCACAGGGCTGTCAAACATAAGGCCTGCTGGCCAGATACAATCCTCAGAAGCTCTTTTTCTGGCCTCTATGATAATTGGGCTGTCCCATCAACTGCTTTCAGCTGCTGAGCTGCAAAGTGCCTCATCAGCAGAAGAGGCACTGCTTAAAGGGTGATGTTGGGAGAGCCCAATGATCATGCAGGCCACCCTTTCAGCTGCACCACTTCTGCAGAGTCACTGGGAAAGCGAGTTGGAAGGAGGTGAGGAATGGTATGGAGGAAGAGGCAGACCAAGAGGGGTAAGAAAGGGAGAAGTTGTTAAGGTGCCGGAAGAGCTCAATTATTGCACCGGTTGCCTTTTCAGCAGCTCCATTTCTGCTGAGGCATTCCTTTGGAGAGCACCTCTCAGCTGCTGCGTTGCAAAGTGACACATCAGCAAAAATGGCAATGCTGAAAGGGTGGTCCGCATGGTAGCTGGGCTTATCAAGGTATGCATATTTTTGTGTCATTTGCAACTAATGAATTCCAAAGTGAGAAAAAAATGTGCTTATTTCTGGTCATCACCTGTTTAATGGTGTCAGTTCCTGCTTAATGGCATCACTTCCAGCCCTCAGCAGGTGCCATGAATGTTGTTTGGCCCACTGCATGAAACAGGTTTGATGCCCCAACCTTATTTTGTCCATTTATAGAGATTCTCAAACTTTCTGTTCCCCGCCCCCAGAATCTAAACTTAATGTCTCTCATTGTGAAGACTGAGGACTGCCTGATACATGATCTGTAGCTAGAGTGTATGCTGTGACCTTGAATTCAGAGGAACAAGTGCTTACCCTTCACTCTTTACCTTAGTACTGCAGGAAACACCAGGGTAACAGCAGCAAAGGTGATTCATTTCATCAGTAGATGTGATTTGACCCCCCTCCATGCATATGCACACCGCTGACAGCAATCACCACTGAAAAACCTCAGAATGCTCTTTCCTATTGCCTGAACTTTAATATCGTTTCCTCTGCAGATTGTTAAATATAAATTACTTAAAAGATTAATGTATTATTCTCTGCTTGCAGTCAAAAAAGATCCAAGCCCAACTGAAGGAGCTTCGCTATGGGAAAAAGGATTTGATTTTTAAGGTGAGTTTGTCATTTGAACTGGCAAAGGTATTTGCTTACAGGCAGTGTAACATTAAAGTAATCTGACCAAATGATTTTATTCCTCAACCAGTGAAGGAAAGAAAAAAATTAACTGTCAACATACATATTCAAAAGGATTGGAAAAACTGAAGGGCAAATTTGATTTCTCTGATGCATTGCCCAAAATTTCAGCAGCTTTTCCACTGAGAAAATGTTTCTAAAGGGTAGGACCTTCCGAGGCAAAAGCAGATAATGCTTAAAGCTTCAGAATGGTCTAGAGGGCAGAGCCTCCGTCTGCCTGAAGATAACATCCACAAGGTCGCCAGTTCGAGGCCACCGGCACCGTGCGACCTTGGAGCAGCTGACAAGCTGAAGCCGAGCAATTCCATCTGCTCTGAGCGTGGGAGGATGGAGGCCAGAATGTGAAGCCAGATTGGAATGAAACACCTTGAATGTAGTCGTTCTTGAAAGAAAGAACCTTCTTTGAAATTGTAAAAATCCCTATTTAATAGGGATTTAATAAAGTCTGCCTATGTAAACTGCCTTGAATAAAGACCAAGAAAGGCGGTATATAAATACCTGTTGTTGTTGTTGTTGTTGTTGTTATTGAATGATAAGATTTACTTTATGGACATTTGCATTCAAAATTTTCACGCCTAGCAAAGTCTCAGTGCGTTCACAGTTATTCTCATTTCTCATCTTTTTCTCACTATTTTTCTGGTTTCTGTAAATAACTTTCCAGAATATGCAGCCATGGGAGTGGATACTTGGCATGTGACCTTCTCCAGTTTTTTACCATTATGAGGCATGATAATTCTATGCTGTATGCAATCAATATAATTTTTCCCATCAGTTTAAAATTTGGTACAGAGAATCTCCTTCATAGGCCGTCCATTTCAGGAAAAAAAAAAAAGATAGATAAAATGACTGGATTACAGCAGTTCAAAAATTTTGACAGGAGACATCAGGGCCGTTTGCTTCTGAGCATTTTCCCTAGTGAAGCAACAGGCTTTAAAGTTGATGTTTCAGAAACTGACGTTATTGCACATAATCTGATATTCCACTGGCGCCTATCGTTCAGACGTATGGTGAACATCCAATGTGCACTAGTTATGAAGCTAAAATGTTCTGATTTTACTCAGTAGGGTCAAAAATAAAGATAGGTTACTGCCTAGGTTGTTATGATGGCAGAGAACTTTCAGAAGAGTAAGCAGAAAACCCCCTGCCACTGGAATGATCAGGCTGCAGCAACAGCAATTGGCAACTGGGGATGGATTTATATTATGTGGGTGCCTATAGATCATGTGTCCAGGAGACACAGGTTTTGCTGTGTGTATGAGAGAGATATTACATGTGTGTGGGCATGAATATATGCATGAGGAAAGTGGTGATGTGTGGATGAAAGACAAGAAATTCTTATGGATCAAGTTATTCCTGCTTCATTGTTCCCTATCTGGAAAACAGCTAAATGTTTTCTAGATTATTCCTTTATCATATAATGTATATTGTGAATGTATGTGGCTGGCTCACTTTCTTGGTGATATGCTCTGAATATGTCTTGGGAACTTGGTCATAAAATCACTGTTTTGGGGGGAGACTTGAGATTCTCAGTGGGTATATTTCCAGTCTACAATCAAGTACATATTTACTAGAATGGTTTCTAGATTTGTAATACCTTAGTGCACTATTTCTCAAACTGAGAATCGGGACCCACTAGGTGGGTGGGGTCATGGGTCATGAGCCAATTTCAGGTGGGATATTCATTTCAATATTTTATTTTTAGTATATTAGACTTGACGCCAACTTGGTATGTGACTGCATTTGGGGAGATCTGTACTTTTAACAGGCTACAATGTATAAGCGTTTAACAATGATAGTTAATGTTACTCCTGGGTAAGTGTGGATAGGATTGCAGCCTAGGATTATTAAAATTTTTCCTGCTTGCTGATGTCACTTCCGGCTCAGTTCAGGTTAATGATATCACTTCCGGTGTGTGGGTCCTGGGCTAAAAAGTTTGAGAACCACTGCCTTATAGTCCAATCCTATGCATGTCCACTCAGAAGTAAGTCCCATTATAGTCAATGGGGCTTAGTCCCAGGGAAGTGTGAATAGGATTGGGCTGTTAGTAATATGCTGCATTCTATGTGTGTTTGCTCATAAATGTGGGACTTACTGACCATCACTTTTCTCTTGCTCATTTCTGTGTTGCACCATTATTTGGCCCAATGAGTGACTACTCCTGGTCTTTTATCCCTCTCTATATCCATATCCTGTATGCATCAAACTTGTTTTCCCCATATATACTGTGGATAATCTAATTTGTGCCATTCTCTCTAAACTCAATAAAAGCATATATGGGAGGCAGAGGTCAGTGAGCCACTGCCCCTGCAGGGTTGTCAGCTTCAAGGTTCCTTTTAACCTGTAAAGGAAAAGGTTTATGGTGGAAAGACCAAGGGAAATAGAAGCATGCACCCTAAGTTGTAGCAGGAGCAACATGTGAACTGTAGTGGAGTTTGGCAGCATTTAGGAGGCCTTTTGCAGTTGTTTTTATTGTCTTGTCAGTTTCTTAAAGATATTTCATGTGTAGTGAAAGCCTTTTGAAATTGCTTACTGTACTTTCTGCCTGGAGAAATGTATCATTATGGTAAAG
Source organism: Tiliqua scincoides (assembly GCF_035046505.1). Lineage (NCBI taxonomy): Eukaryota > Metazoa > Chordata > Lepidosauria > Squamata > Scincidae > Tiliqua > Tiliqua scincoides. Next base: position 38,852,914 of record NC_089821.1, read on the forward strand.
ACAGTTTCATGATAGAATAAATGCTGGAATGATCTAGAAAGGCAATGTTGCTATAGCCTTTCTTGTCACTAATGGAATTAGACAAGGGTATGCCTTGCACCGTTTTTTTTTTTATTTTTTATTTTACTGTTTTAGGGCATGCTATGGATGCTATTGTAATGCTATTATGAAGAATTAGACTATATGATAAAAGTAAGCTGCTGTATTGCCAGAGGGCAATGGTTCTTTTTGTATTTGGAAGCAATAAGCACATTGATGGGTATAGAAAATGCCTTTTATCACTAACACGTAAGCAGCATTAACACTCTCAAGAAAGCAAACAGAGAAGATATCTTGCTTACACATTTCCAGCTACTGGGAGCACTAATTCAGCAGTGAGTGATGTCTGATGGCAGCAATGTGTGTAGCCCTCCCAGGATGGTCTCAGTCAATGTCCATGGTAATGCTCTCAGAGCTTTCTTACAAATGCCTAATAATTATTAGTACATATTATGTACACACAAATCCATGAACTATGAGTTCATGGTAAGATGAACTTGTAGTAAGATAAGGAAAACATACTGAAGAAGATCATCAAGCACCCTCAATCGCAGGTGTTCAGCTATGAAACAATGCCAAGTGTTTTTGCCAAGATAAGGTAAGCTAAGGCTGAAAGAAGATGCAAACATACTTGATATTCCTAACCATATCTTTATCAATTAGCAAAGAGTGATAATAAGCTACTACGCAGTCATCTCCAGGTGCCCAATCCTGGGACTTTCTAAGGGAACACTAACAGGACTTAGAAGATGCAGGGCACAATCCGGTTGGTGCCTTGCACCACCAGAAAAAGTTGTCCTCTTAGCACTAGGCACTTTCCAGCTGTTTGCAAAAGGCATCATGCCAGAGCAAGAGGCCAGCTGCGTGCACCAGGAGACACCCTCTGGCAAGGGTAACTCTGCTCAAGAGAGGGGAGGCAGAGGGTGGGTGGAATGTGATAGGGGTGAGAGGAACAGGGTGGTGTTGGGGTGGAGATGCGGGTCGATCAGGACTGAGAAGGGGTGATTTCCGTGGCACACACCAAAACCACACCCACTTCTAGTACTGCTGGTGTCAGCCAGTCCCTGCCAGCCACAGTCCCCCTTCCCCGGTAATATTCTAATCTAGGGAATGATGCTGTGAACATCAGTGGGAAGGGGAATGACACCATGCCCTTCCTTCATCAGGACCAACTCAAATTTCACAAAGCAATCAACAAACCTTGGAGTCACTAGAACTCTTCATCAAAAAGATGTTAAGCAAATATTGGTGTTGGTGCCAACAGGACTATTTACCTCTTGGGGTAAATAGCAGCTGCAGAAGCCTCAACTTGGAGGTTCTGATTGGAGGACCCCACAGCTGCTATCTCACATGAAATAAGAAGCACACCATTGCAAAGCACTCCCTTAATTAACAGTTGTGTTGCAAGAGAAACTTTTGCATAGGAACACAACACATAATATAATAATTCCTTATTTGAAAGTAACACTCCTACTCACTGTATGTGCCGCCAATTTAACATGCTGCTTAATTTTAGAATATCTTTTGGCACAGAAATAAAACGGGACGAAAAAAGAATGACTCAGAGGGGATGCTTGCTCCAGCCCATAATGACATGAGCTTCTACATTTAGCTCATAAGCGTTTTCCTATTTAAGCAGAGTATCGCAGTGTATGTTTTACATGTCAGTAATAGCTGTCGTCGTCCTCCTCCAGAACATGTAAAGCAGGAATGGGCATAGCTAATTTTATTGTGCTGTGTCACCTGTTCTGGTTACAAAAACTGCCTTTCAAGTTACAATAGATAAAGTTTCAAGAAGTGACCATTGTTAGCACAGATAAATCCTTTCATAATTTTTCAACTCGCCCTGCTAAGATTGATGTCAATTGCTTGTGTGCCTTGGAACCCAAGTAAATGATTTCGGATTACTGTATCTGAGAAAATAGTTATTGTTAGGTTGAGGGACTTGTTGAAGGACTCGATAGGAGTTGCTGTCTCAGCTAGAAGCAAAGGTTCTGAGTCTGGACAGTCTTACAGCCCAATGTTAAATCCTAATGAAATTACCGCACTGCAATGCAGTGGTGCCAGAACAGCCAGAGCTGTATCCAGTCCAGGACACAAGAAACTTCTGGAGGTCTTCCTGAGATAAGGGTACATTTGTTCCCTTGTCCTGAAGAAAGCCCCAGCAGCCACTGTGGGGCTACCTGGGCCTGCACCGGCAAAATGGCACAGGCCTGAGCAGCTTCATGACAGCAAATTGAGTGTGGGAGGGGGGATAGGATCTGGTTGGAGCCTCTGTCACTGTCCCCACCCATTCCTGGGCCTGTTCCACCAATCCCCATCCTGTCACTACTCTCCCGCATTACACTCCCTCCCTGCCTTCCCATAACCCATTCTGCCACTTGCTGCAGAATGTACCATCCTCAGAGCTTGGCGCTGCTTTCGCTGTCACAAGAGGTGTCCACACAAGCCTTCATGTTGGCGCCTGCTACTGCTTTCTGGCACTTTTGCAATGACTGTCCCTATGGTAGCGTGTGCTAGACTGGTGCTGCGGCCCTGGAGTACTGGGCCATCAATTTCACTGAATCCAATATTCATCAAAGGCAAAGCTAATGCTGTGTCTTCTGCCATCCCTTTCTGTCATGCCATCCATGTTATATCCCCCACTCCATACCAATATTGATTCATCTAGCAAGCAGCAACGACCACTTCCGCTCCACCACAGTCATGGACATCTTTTAATATTACTTGCTCGCCTGAACTACATAAGAACGTAAAAAGAGCTCCGCTGGATCAGGCCAATCTAGTCCAGCTTCCTGTATCTCACAGTGGGCCGGAGGGGTCCTGTATCTCCCGGATCCGGAGGGGGTTTAGGTTATGGTGGCAGGCCTGCAGCCACCTCTGCCCTCCTCCTGCCCCACTCCCTCCTCTGCCATATCTTCTCCCCACCCTTCCCTGCACCAGAATGCCTCTCTCCCCCAGACTTACTTTTCTGCCACCCAGCGCTTGCCCAGAGCCAGCTCCAGCACCGGACCAGATTGGCACAGGACCGGGATAGTTTGCGACAATGCACACTGGTGCTGGACTGATGAGAGACCGCTTGGATCGGGCTCTGAGTGAACAGGCCCTGAGTTCACTGTGAATTCTCAGAGTTGCCTCTGAAAGAAATAGGTTCTACTAATTGTGAGCAGCCTTGAGTGTCCTCATGGGATAGAAAGGCAGGATATAAATCTCTTAAATAAATAAAATAAAATACTCTGTCAACCACTTCTGAACGTGTTGCACATAATTTTATATAAGAACACTGTATATAAGAACACTTCCCCTGGGGGCTGGGGATAAGAATAGGCCCTCAGTTTGGCTGTACTTGTCGTAAGAGGCGACTAAACAGCCACCAGGTAGATGGGACTGGTTAGCCTGGGAGGGCAGCTCATCTGAGAGAAGGAAAACTCTGATCCCAAACCTCCACTGCCTTGTGGCTACATCCAGTTATGGAAAAGGCTTCAGGAGTCAATCTCGAGGCAAAATCTGGAGCCAGAGTCCCTGAGGCAGTTCATGGCTGAACACAGTCACGTTCTGGCAACTCCTGCGACGCCACTGGAACCAACTGTATTGGCCTCTGACTTTCCATTGGACCATTTCAGTGACATGGAGAGGGGGGATTTGCTGCATGGGAAACAGTCTATCCTCCATATCTACTTCACCTAGGCTTTGTGCACTCTGTTCCAGAATCACCATTCAGAGCGCAATACCATAATCTTCCAAGACTGAAGGATGCCAACATATTTAAATAGATTTTGAATTATTATTTTTGGTTGACATAGAAGACAAACACTGACTAGACAGAGCACTTATCTAGAAGAACAGGTAGTAATTGCAATCATTATCTTTTCAAACAGTAATCCTCTTTTCTTTTAGTATCTTTGTAAGTATTAACTGTAATTTCTATGAAATGAGAAAAAAGGCCCAGTTCCCAATTAAATTCTTATTTTAGTTTTGGATTCTTTTAAAAAATTCAGATGTATTATACTTATATTTTCAGGTACATCTGCTTAATGTTTCTCTGAAGATGTTATAGATGAATAATAGTTGTTTTCCCCATGATAGCAACAGAAAGTTGAATACTAAAGACCTTTGAAACTAAGAACCTGTTAAAAGTTTTGGGAATTACAGATTTTGGTTTTATCTGTAATTCCCAAAACTTTTAACTTGTAACAGGTAATAAAGAATCCAGGTAATAAAGGGAGAAACCTGACAACTACTGTTGGATTCTTGCCCCTCAAATCAAGTAGAGTACGGAAACAGCAGCAGCAACTTGCCCCTGAATCCTTCCCCAAAAACCCCTCCCTAGTCAGAGGCCTGATCTTGTCTGATCTCAGAAGCTAAGCAGGGTCAGGCCTGGTTAGTACTTGGATGGGAGACCGCCTGGGAATACCGGGTGCTGTAGGCTTATACCATAGTCTTTCGAGACTGAAGGTTGCCAACCAGTCACCCCCATGGCTCTCTTTGGACTTATGCCAGCAAAATAACTGGTATAGGAGCTCCCTGGGTGATTGGGAAGCCTACTAGTAGGCAAAAAAAAAATACATTTACTTACCTCCTGCAGGTTGTCTGATCGCTTTCCCCTCCCCACCCTGTAGCATGTAGCACAACCTTTGTTGGCGTGGCAGCATCCTATAACGCGGCAGGGGATCAGATTGGACAGTAAGGTTATTTAAAATATTGATGGGAGTTTTTAGATATGAAAAAAGAGAAAACGGATATTTCTTTTTCCCCTAGTGAGGAAAATTTCATAGTGGTGACTTTGTTAAAGATGAGAAATAGATAGTGAAACTCCCAGCTAAATTCAATATGTTATCTTAATAACAAGAGACGTGAACCTGGAGACAAGGATCTGAAGGATATTGTATTTTTATTGCTGAACTGCTGTTAGCATATTGTTTGTGGGAATAACTACTGAAACCTATTTAATTCTGGATGGGTACACTAAGGACTTCTGTGAACTGGCAGGTGCTTTTCACAAAAACTGCCCTTTATCAACAAGTTGCTTTACAAAACGTTCTCTTTTTCATACAGAATGATTTGTCTAGGAGAAAAGAACCCATTCCATCATAATTTCATAAGCCGAAAAGTAATCAGCCATGAAAAATTGGATTTTTCTCATTTTTTCCAAGGTTGTACTGAAATGCTCATTGATAAAAAAAAAAAAAAAGCAACACGTAAGACTAATGCTTGAAACATGGGTTGTAGCCCATGAGATACAGATACAACATGAGATACAAAATGCTAATGTACACTTTAGGTATATGATATACCTTCTTATCTCTTCCCTCATAGGCTGCAGTAGTCATCAATTAAATTATGGGCTGGGCCTTAACTGTTGTTAGGGGTCACCACCCATATCATGAACTAGCTCCTCTCAGTAGCTGCTGATAATGCAGTAATGGACTGACCCCCCCCCCCGTGCACAGGGCAAAGGTCCATGATGACACCCCCCCATACTTACCCAGCACAAGGGAGACTCATATGACTCCAGTACCATCTGGGGCTTCCCCACAATATTAAATAGTACTTCCAGAAAACCGGAAGTACTGTTTTTGATGGTGTCAGGAGCCTCAGAAGGCTTCCAGTGCGGTCCTGGAGTCGTGTGAGGCTCAGCGCCCAGTGCTATGTCTGCCGCTGTGATAACACCAAATTATGTATTTTGCTTCCTTGTGATATGTAAGGTGACCTTATGCAAAGAAGGACAAAGCCTCTTTAGGCTTGATAGTTACACAGAAGACAGAATCTTGGAAGGTGAACCTTGTAGGAGAAATTATTACACAAGAAACCAAAACTGGTAAGATAAAATTGTATCTGGGTTTATTAAATGGCACTGGGTGACCGCCTAAATGCATCTGACACAGAATAAAGTTTACACACTGATCTTATAGCTTTAGACATCAAAGATATAGCAACAGAACAGCACACTTGTCAATTAATCATCATGTTGGCATCCTTCAGTCTCGGAAGACTATGGTGTCACGCTCTGAATGGTGGCTCTGGAACAGAGTGTCCTCTCCAGTGCGCGAAGCCTGGGTAAAGTAGGTATGGAGGATGGGCTGTTACCCATGCAGCAAATCCCCCCTCTCCACGTCGCTGAAATGGTCCAATGGAAAGGCAGAGGCCAATACGGTTGGTTCCAGCAGCGTCGCAGGAGTTGCCAGAACGTGACTGTGTTCAGCCATGAACTGCCTCAGGGACTCCGGCTCTGGATTTTGCCTCAAGGTTGACTCCTGAAGCCTTTTCCATAACTGGATGTAGCCACAAGGCAGTGGAGGTTTGGGATCAGAGTTTTCCTTCTCTCAGATGAGCTGCCTTCCCAGGCTGACGAGTCCCATCGGGCTGTTTAGTCGCCTCTTACGACAAGTAATCATCATAAAACAACAAATATTTCTATGTGGCTCCAACTTTCTGGGTCATAAGTCAGAACACTCCTCCAAGAAGCTAAGACAAGTGAAAACCTAACATCCTGGTCATCTAAGGTAAGAACCTTTAGCGCATGGGTTTTCAAAGTGTGTCCAGTATTGCGACACTCACAGGGATGCCATGGGATGTCCCCAGTGGCCCCTCCTTCCTTTTTCTCCTGGTGCCATCATCTTGAATCTTGCAAGAACTTGTAAGGGCATTCTGTTCTCAAAGTAATAATTCAGGGCCATTTGGGTAAGTTACTCTCTCACCTAGAGGGAACGGCTGATCTTATGAATGCAAAGATGCAGTCTGACACTTCTACTATAAACACTAAAAAAAACCAGGCCTAAATATAAGACAAAATGCAACTTGAGCAAAAATCAAGTTTTTCCTTCAAAAATTTGCCACCCAGTCATTTGTGATAATGTGCATTGCATTCTATCCTGACCTTTGTATCTGAATTATCTGATGTTGTTCATAACAAAAAAATCATCAGGAAATATAACATTGAATTCAGGATGGGCAGCCCAATCCTGAGCTGCCTGGAGTGCAGGGCTGCTGCAGTGCCCAAATGGCTACCACGGCATCCTGAGCGTAATCGAGCAGCTCACAGTGGCTCAGAGCAGCCCTGTAATGGGACTACTCAATTCTATAGCAGCTCTGAAGCTTCTGCAGAATCTAAGAGTCCCGTGTTGGACCACACGGTCCCACACGTGCCTCAGGATCTGGTGGAGCAGAGATCCAACGGTCCTGTCCTCCTTCTTCCCCACTCTCTCCCCCCACCACACCTCCTCTTACCCTCCAACCACTTTTCCTTGCCTTCCCCCACACCAAAACACCTTCTCCCTACTTCCCCCCACATCCCCGCTCACCTCTCCGCCACCAGGCAGTCCAGGTGACCACTGGGTGGCAGAATGCAGGCCCAGTGCTGGAGCTGGCCCAGTGCAGGCTCTTGCTGGGCTAGCTCCGGCGCTGGGCCTGTGGTACTGTTTGCAAACGAGTCTTATGGCACATTCGTGACAGTGCACGCCAGTGGTGAGCAGGTGCACAGGGCTCTGGATTGGGCCCTAAGGTACTTGTAAGTAGTGCAGGAGGAAGGGAAAACTATGAGAGTGATACTGACTGGGATCAAAACAAAGGAAGGGGATGGGCAGACTGACTAGAAAACATGTCAGTTCTGATTTGCCTGCTTTCAGGTAGAGTGGTCAGGTTGTAACCTGGAAAATCACTCTGTATTTTCCATTTAGTGCTGCTGGAAAGATCAGGCAATGGTAGCTTTTGTGACCTGTTTTAACCCCGTTTTCCCAACTTACCGTGTGGCATACCTGAAGCCCTGTTCATGGCAACAGATAGTGGAAAGAGGTGAGTGAAAAGGCTAGGGAAACATTTATTTAGTGGATGGGAAAAACCACCATTGCCAAGCATCAGAAGGCAGTGCTAAATGTCATGTGATAGGGAGCATCTCTGGCTTGCAACTTTGTATTTCTCTGTTCACAGGTGACTTACTGAGACCTTGGGGACATGTTGGAATTTGAACAGATTTCACTGTGACACACTAGAACAGTGCATATCCACTGTGAACTATGAAATTGATCTTAGGAAGACAAAAAATACATATTTTTCGGTGGAGTGGAGCAAAGCTGCTAAAATCAAAGTTATAAATAACCAAGAGAGACAAAAATAACCTTTGCCATTGACACCTTTGTGCCTGTGACACCTTTTCCACTGTGAAAGGGAACATAGGATTTCAAGTTTCAGCAAACTCTTTCTCAGAGGCACTAGAAACAGGGAATGGTTTTCAGCATACAGTGCTCAGATTCTTTCTAAAGCAAATAGGTTTACTCACTTCAGATATATTGTGAAGAGGCTACTGACCTTTAAGTGCATCAGACAGATGTGTACATTACATTTACCAGCTGTGAGTTACACTGCTAGAAAGCCTATTGTTTCAGAATTCATCTTGATGAGAAAACTAATGACTCCAAAAGCACTACTACATGCTTTATGAGCTGCAGAAAAGTCTGTTCTGATGCTAGTTTAGCCTGGGGTGAGCAATAGTTTCAAATACTTTTGGGATTCTTTCCTCCTAGGACTCCTTTGTGGGCTTATTATGCACAGCTAGTTTCATGAATTCCAAATTCTTCGGTACAAATGAAAATAAAGATACTAATTTCAATCTTTGATGTGGTTGGTGGGCAACCTTCAGTCTCAAAAGACTATGGTATAAGCCTACAGCACCTGGTATTCCCAAGCGGTCTCCCATCCAAATACTAACCAAGCCTGACCCTGCTTAGCTTCCAAAATCAGATGAGATTGGGCATGTGCAGGGTACATCTTTGATGTAGCTTTGTGCATGAGCACAGCAGCCCCAATCACTGCATCTATGGAGATCTGTGAGCAAAAGCAGGCTTTTGGATGCATATTGCTAGCTAGATCTTACTGCAGGCAGAAATTAGATATGCGCTGAAATGCACACTGGAGCACTCATCTGAATGAGCACAGCATCTCTCCATCCACACCACATTGCTTCCAATGGCATAGCATGTCTATTGAAGAAAATCTAATTAGATTAGATTTACATCTAGATTAGATTTAGATTAGATTGGAATTAGTGTTTAATTAGATGGTGAGCCTGCAGGTATGGTCTGTCTTACTTTTTAATCTTTGTACAGTGCCTAACAGGTCTGGGCATTTGATGATTAAAATAAGAACACATTTCACAATGGCATGATGGGAAATCACAAATGATGGGAAATCATATCAGTTCACTGCATTTAGCATAGTGTACTTCTAGGATTGTTTGTTTTGTAAGTGCTTTTGTTGAAGAGACTAATGCCAGCCCACTATCCTGATTCATGACTTTCAGCAAACAGCCTCAGTTCTTTGCAATTGACTGTATTAGGTTTTTTTTTAATATATATAAATTATAAACTCGGCTACTTAAGGAATGTCTGCTAGGCTGTTTCACACAGACGTTTCTGAAAGGTTTGGATGTGCTCATAATAAACACTCAAAGTAGCACGCATGAATGCAGTCACTGATACTTATTTGTTTTATCTTCTAATTCTAGGAGGCCTGCAGGCTACACAGATTAAACTGTGGCACCAGGCCTGCAGTCTGTATCAAAGGCAGGGATGTATCTGGGGATGGCTAGGACCAATGCCATCACAGAGCCTACCTGGCTTGGTGGCCTACCCTGGATCAATGGCAGTAGTAAGGCTCCATGTGCCACCATGGGGGGGCTGAGTGCAGGGCTTTCCTTTATGGCCTCCAACATGGTGCAAACACTGATCAAAGTGAAAATAGAGCAACACACCTAAAGAATGTCATTTCTGCCAAATAACTGCAGAGTTCTTACAGGGCTATAAGCAGGTCTAATTTGAATACTTGTGGAAGAGGATCAACAAATTAAAGTTTCGGGTTCTCCAAAGTGTTAGATTTTAGACCTAATCTTATTCCCCTCCTCTGCCAGCATAACTAGCATTGCATGACTAGAGGATGTTTTACACTGTCCTAAAAGCAGCCTCCGCCAATGAGTACAGCAGGCAGGCCAGTGGGGAGGCCGCAGCAGCCCCTTAGCAGTTGCTGGGGCTTATCTTAGGGCAGTGGTTTCTAAACTGTGAGCCATGGCTCCCCAGGGAACCATGGAAACCAGCCAGGGGGTGTATAAGATTGTAATCCTAATGGGGAACAGTGGCCAATGGCCCAGTGGGTCAAGGGAGCCAACAGTGAAAAAAGTTTAGGATCCACTGTCCTAGGGCAAGGGGGCAAATCTCCCCTTACCCCAAAGAGACCTCCAGCAGCTGTAAATCCTCCACAGGATGCTGAGGAAGTCATGCCGGTGCCGCTGCATCGTCATAGGTAGGATTGAGCTGTTAGGATTTAAGGGCGCAATCCTAATTCACTTTCCAACACCGACATAAAGGCAATGCAACTCTAAGGTAATGGAACAAACATTGCCTAACCTTGAGGAGGCCTCCATGACGGGCCCCCAACTGCAGGATGCAGCACATGCCCCACTGGCACAGCTATGCCAGTACTGGAAAGTTAGTTAGGACTGCACTCTAAGTAGGATTGGGCTGTTAGTTCACTTTTGGGGTTTAGTTCCTTGTTTCATTCAAGTACAATGTGTAAAATACCCTTTCCATGACCAGAATATTCCTTTTCCACTGGCTGTAGGCCTTCTGTTTTACTTCCAGGCTTACATAAATTGACTCCAATTAGATTCATTAATGTTTGCGTGATAGTACATTAAACTGAAACCCTGTTTTGCTTTCCAAAGAAAATATTTGTTCTAAGTGTGTCAGTAATTGTGCATTTACTTCATTCCAATTATTTTTAGCAGGAAAAAAAAAATCCAAACCATTTATTTCCATTGCATAAAAATATCAAAATGTCCTTAACACCTTTCATGGTCATTAATCACTGGTGTGTTTGTTGTTGGTGTGACTAAGCCACAATGTCAAGCATGGCAGCTGGCAACCGTCAATCAAAATATTTCAGCCTGTGGAGGACGGGTCTTTCTTTTTGCTGATCATAACTCCTGTCTATTTTCCCTTTTGCCCTTCACTTGAATGTGTCTCATTGATGCATTTGACCATCAATCTCTCTTTATTCTGGCTTGGGGAAAGGGAGAGGGGATACATATGCCCATAGGAATAGGAGGAGAAGTGACATGAGAGAGGTCAATGTCACATCATGGCATATATGCCATTTATTCAGAACCTTCCTTTGCTACTATAATGGGGAGGGGGACTTGATTGCAGCATGGCAGATTGACAATGTCTGGGGCATTCAAGATTAAAAATGACAGTCACCAAAAGGAGTTCTGTTACTCCTTTAAATAATAGATGGTTAAAAGAAAAAAAAAATGGTTGCGACTGCTGAGTTACGGAGAAGCAACCCCCATTATGTAAAAGAATGAAGGCAATGAAATAGGGCTAAATTAATAATGAAAGAATATAATTTTGACACCTGAATATAAATGAATCAATAATTTAATAATGGAAATGAAATAATTACTATTTTTCCAAACCCCTAAAAAGTCGGTACAAGATGAGCAAGTCAGTAGAACTTGTGGGACGGCAGTATTGAGAAGTGAATCTTTTTCCTAAAAAGTGAGCCTGCCATCCCTCATTGTCATCTCAACCTGGTCTACCATAAATCTAGTATTGATCTTGGCTTGAGATGTTTTATGTCCTGCAGTCCAAGCATGTACCTCTAGTTTTTCTTCTATTAAAAGAATGCTAGAATAGAGAGTTGTTGATCTTTCTCCCTCACCCCCCAGGTCGGTATGGCTACAGCTTAACATAACACACCATTATGAAATTCTGCCCCACACCTTTGTCCCAAGCTGCTACTCTAGTGGCCAATACTGTTGCCAACCTTGCCTCACCTGTCTCTGCACCTTGTGAATTTTGCATAGGCACAGGACTGGCTGATTGTGACTGTTTGAATGGGAAGTGGGGGCAGTAGCACAAGTGAGAGGTAGTAGAGCTGTCCATGGACCTTGACATTCCCATCACAGATATTTGGGACAATGTACAGACCAATCCATGTCACTCACTCTGAAAACGTGTGGGTTTTTCCATTTAATTCAGAAAACACACACACATACAAAAACACACAAATATTGCTTTGAAATTACGTATGTTCGATATTGTAGGGAAAGTCAACCCCCCTGCCTCCTTCCCCTGATCATTGGTTTGAGAATTTACCCACCTAGTATGAGCCCCACTCCCCATGCAGAAAAGAATGTGTTTTATTCAAGACCAAAATCCAGACCCATAACTTAAGCAGGAGTGTAATTGATTCTGAACACCTGACCCAACCCCTGGGACCCTGATAAGACCTCTGCAACTTCCTCCACCCTTCTGTATGCTATATATTCAAGTGCTCTGGAGAACTGCATATGTCAGGGTCCCTTGAGCCTGGTTCAGTGCTCAAGGTACCAGGGAAGGAATTTATCTAGATAAAATTATGAGTGCTTAGAAGACAAGACTATTAACAAATGGGCTATTAACATAGATAAAAAAATGTTACAAGCCTCTTTAAGCCCATGGGATAGCATCATATGAAATGAATGAATGAATGAACGGAAGCCCAACAAAAAGCTCTCCTATAAGACTTCCCAGTTACTGCCACATAGTGGAAGTGAAAACAACAGCTGCAGGGATCATAAAGGCCCTATCAAAATGTATATTAACCTGGGTCTGAATCTGAGTTGAGCTCCTGGCTGTTCAGGGTAGGGCACGTTATTTGACGACTATGAGCTTCCCTCCTCCCATTCTGAAAGCTGGCATTGTCCATTCTGTATTCAAATTAGGGGCAAATCTGACCTTAAGAAAAATTTCTTCCTGACCTGAAAAATACCATGCCCCGTGTTTTGATCTCAAGGACAGCTGGATATGGCACTATTGTAATACCAAACTTTCTGTTATTTTAATGTATTTATTTTAACTAGAGCCATCAGCGTGCATGTCATTTTGCTATAGAAGAGAAGCCCAGTCTGTGTTGCAGAAGGCTCACACTCTGAAACAGACACAAAAGTGATGAACAGAGGAGAGGAGAATGGAACTAGGAAATACAAGAATAACTATATGATTATTTTATGTACACATCTATTTAAAATATGTATATTCGGCCTTTCTGTTGCCCATCAGGAACTGCCTAAAATGGCTTACTGTATTTTTTTTCCCTGCATGCTATGTCCTATCACTAGTTGTGACAGGTTCTGAGTCCCAAAATATGTATACAAGTAAAGTAAAATCAAATGAAGGACAAATAAGACCCTTCTCAAACTCAGTACTTTGAGCTATTAAGGAATCTCTACGTATCATTCATAAACATATCTCACTCTGTTTTGAATGCAGTGAAGTTTGCCTTTGCCCTGCTATCCAGACTCAGTGAAAGTTTTCCAAAACTGCATACTGTGATAGTAAAAAAGGAGGAAAAAAAATTTGGATTTGTAGCCTAAATTGGAGAGTGATATTGCACTAGGACCAGTCTATGCCCACAAACAGAAGCAAATGAAACCTCCTCACTGGATCTGGACCCCATAACAGGTCCCGGCACATACCAGATGCAGCAGGCACTCTCAGGGAAACCCTAAGACCACAGTTCAGGAAGATACCCCACTCAGGAATCCTAATGCAGCTTGGTTGGATTGATCCCACTCTCATCCCATACACACTCTGGATCTTTAATAACCATTCGCACAATATTAAGAGAAGAGACAGCAATAAATTCAAGCTGGAATTCAAATCAGTTGGTTTACTTGACAACATCAGGCAACTCATTTCAGAGTCCTACTTTGGGGGGAGGATTTCTTACCTCAAGATGACCCCATTAGTGTACAAGGAAGGGTGAGGCAACTAAACTGAGGGTGCAATCCTATCCTGTGCTGGAACAGGCAAGCCAGGAGGCTTGTGCTTTATTCAGCACAGGATAGTGGCCAGAGGCAGCTCAGCCAGAGGTAAGGGGAAACATTTCCCCTTACCTCCGGGTAAAGGCTGCTGGCCCCTATGGGTCTCCTCAGACTTGCACCACCTCTTGAGGCTTGAAGCTGCTGGATCCCAACTGCCAGATCCCAGCTCCCGCTCCCTGCCAGTCCACCCCCAGGGCCACCCACTGCCCACCGTCCCCCAGCCCAGGAACGCCTCCCTATCTGACTTTTTGTCTAATTCCATTATTTCAAAATAATGGAATCCATATGGCTCGTGATCCTTAACTCAAATTCAGAAACTTGAATCCTAGTATTGATTTATACAGATCTGATTTCTCATTCCGCCTCTCTGCTACAAAGCAACATGGTGATAGAATTTTCTCACATTGTTCCCCTCCCCCACCCCACTGACAACAGAAATACACCAAAGTAGAAAATGTGTTTATGCATTTGAAACATTTCTGGATTCCCCAAACCCTTTGCTGCTTTATTTTACTATTTCAAACTGAAAAGGGTCAGTTATCTTTACAGCACAATCCTATGCATGTTTACTCAGAAGTCAGTCCCATTGATTTCAATGGGACTTACTCCCAAATAAGTATATATAGCATTAAATCTCTCTCTCTCTCTCTCTCTCTCTCTCTCTTTCTCTCTCTCTCTCTCTCTCTCTCACACACACACACACACACAAAGCCACCAGGTCATTCTGATCTGCTTTCTCTTTTCAGTTTTGGGAATTTATGATACATTCCCTTAATTGATTATGCTATTCTATGATCTGTTTTGAAGAAGGTCAGGCCTTATAACAGATGAGCAAATAAGCCGCTCATATTTATTGGCCCATTGCTTTATGAATGCATAGAAACAGATGATTCATTAGCCTGAGTCAAATTTAGTGGGGGGAAAAAATACAGGGGGAAGTGAGGGAGTGGGTTATAATTAATGTTGTATTGCTTTATGATACGTTTTTCAAGCTTCAACCTTGAAGGTTTTCAGAGGTTCGTAATGGAAAGATCAGTGAAAACAGATAAGCGTCTCTGAAAGGCAGTTACCAATCTTCTGCTGCAGTGTAGGGTCACTGGAATGCTGGATGCTCAGCAAGAGCCCAGTTTAACACATGAAGATGACAAAATTGTGGTTAGAATAGAAGCAGCAGGGACCTCCAAGTGCATTTGTTTTTTTATAAAAATTTGCACTATGTAAACCACAGTATGAACTACTCTTGTTGAAAAGTGGTATATCAATAATAATAATAATAATAATAATAATAATAATAATAATAATAATAATAATAATAATAATAATAATAATAAATACCACCCTTCCTTTCTCTCAAAAAGGGCAGTTCACTTGATTAAAAAATAATAAAATATTAAATAATAAAACATTAAAAACAATCCAAAATATGTGGGGCTATGCTCAAAGGCTGTTTGGAAGCTTTAGTTAGTGCAAAATGTGGCAGCCTGGATGGTTATAGGGTCTGGGCAATTTGACTCTGTTGGACCACTGCTTTAGTAGTTACACTGCCTGCCCGTTTGTTGATGATGATGATGATGATGATGATGATAACAACTCGGTATTTATATACCGCCTTTCTGATCATCGGATTACTTCTCTGACTTTATTCAAGGCAGTTTACATAGGCAGGTGTTTCTAAATCCCTCAAGGGGATTTTTACAAACATAGAGGTTCTCTCTTTCAAGAACCAACAACATTTCAGAATGGATCTTCCTGATTTGGTCTCACTTCTGGCCTCCAGTTCTCCCATGCAGGCTGATAAGCAGCTCCATCTCTCACATGGGCAGCCAAGATGCTTCTTGCTCACACCAAGAGCAGGTGGAATCATTCAGCTCGGCTTTGTTAGCTGCTTCAAGGTCTTGCCATTCTCAGTCGTTCAGGGAGCTGCCAGTGTCCTCGAACTGGCGACCTTCTGATGTTATCTTCGGCCTAACGGAGGCTCTACCCTCTAGACCAGACCTCCTGCCCTGTCTCTTTAAGGCCCTTCAGGCTCCCTGAGGGACCACCTTCTCCCATACATTCCAGCCAGCCTTAGGTCATCTGAGGAGTCTCTCCTTCAAATGTCTCCTCTACCCAAGTCAGAAGCACAGCAGCGTGAGGGTGAGCCTTCTCTGCAGTGGTGCCACAATTATGGAATTTCCTTCATAGAGAATTAATAACGACTCCCTCCATCTTGGCTTTTTGGCAAGGCTCAAAACATACCTGTTTTGTCTGGCATTTAATCAATGGGTGGGTTTTTGCCCCCTGCACCTTGATAACAGTGCAGTGGTTTGACTGCTTCCTTCTGGACCAAATTGTTATCCAGCCCCCCTCCCCAGGCTCCACAGTATGTGTTTTGGGGTTTTCTGTTTTGTTCTAATGATTCAAGTTATTTTTCTTATTGTTGTGATACATTGTACATTTGATTATGAAACTTTGTAAGCTGCCTTGGGCATTTGCTCTGGCATGAGGAAGGTAAGATACAATTTTTTTTCAAACTAATAAACAAACCCCATATGTTCCACACAAGCTCCACTCTGGTGAGATGCTGTGGAATGTGAACAACGTCATTCAGCTGTAGCAAACCCCCAGAGTGAATTATAGAAGCCAGGCTGGTGTTTGCTCCAGTGAGATAAAGATAGTAAAAACATCCATCCATCAGACTCCTTTAGATGTGAAGGCAATATTTCAACTTTCCCTGATTGGCAGGAGAGCGTCTTGATTTGGATGCAGATATATGTTAGGGACCTAAGTATTCTAATCTAAGGGGATATATTGTCTCAACTGTCATGTATCCTGAGGTCTCTGAGAAAGGTTGGAGAAGGCAGGAGCATCTCCCTCTGCTTATGCTGGAGACCTCTACTGCCAGAAGTGGTTCATGGCTAGTTGGAAAGCAAAGGATCCCTCATTCACTCTGAAAATGCTTCTGTGCCTGTCAGAATTCCTCAGCCCAAATCCTGCAAGGGTTGGGTCTACTTCCTTAGGATCCCATGCAGAATGGTTCTTTAGAAGGTAATGAAGAGAGAGTACTTTGTATGCGGAAACACTGAAAACCCCTTGTTTATCACAACACTGACTAGTCATGGGTATTTTTATAAAAGTAAATAATAACTAAGTTCTTCATCAGAGTTCTAATCTAAAATGCAAATTAGAAGGAGAAAGTGACACAAGGATGGTAGGATGAATATCACCCATAGTTTTAACATTTGCATGAATGTTAAGTCAAGTCAAGCAGACTGGAACAGGGTTTGCACACAATCCCTCTTAATCAGTACCAATGAATAGGCCAACCAAAGGTTGTAATGAATCAAAGCAATCACACTTCTTTGCTAGTTTTATAAACTTGTGAAGGAAACAAAAGACATTTTAATCTTTGGTAAGTAGGAACTAGTCTTTTATTGGTCCGTGGCTTCTCTGAATGTAGCCTTGTGCATTAAGAAGGTTATTACATCTTTAATGAACTGAAAAATCCAATTTAGAAGGTTTCTTGCGCCCCTGAGGTGGCCTTAAGGTCCTGGACTTACATTTTAAGTTAATGGCACCCTTAACACAAGCCCGAGTTATTCTGTGTGACAAGGTTAGGTAGATAAATTTAGGTGAAGCAGCAACAGCAGGAGTTTTAGAGTCATTTCAAATTGCTCCACCTACATAAGCAGGCTCCTGCCGGCTTATTTCCTACCCGCTTCTGTTACCGAAGAAGCTGTGTTCTGTTTTATAATTGACTTCAGAAAGAAACTGGCTTCTGCTTACATTTTTTGGCTTTGTTCTGATCAGGACCTTGAAGATGCCCTGAGGAGAAGCAATGGAGATAATTAAGACACTGAAAATCTCTGAAGCTAGTAGTGACTTCTGAAAGTGTCCTAAGCTGTGGACTGAATGGACCTTGAAAGAGAAGGGGAATACCCAGCTGTGACTAGATGTAAAACAAACCCAAATCAGGTCACTGTGTGACTAGCAGTAAAATAAAATAAAAAACAGGAAAAGAGGGTGAATGAGGGGAAGAGACATGGGTGGGACAATGTTAATCTAAGAACCATAAGAACTCACTGTATCGGAAGTAAATATACCATTCGCTGTATTGGAAATGGCTCTGTTCTTGAGTTCCTTTATTTGCTCCTTTCCATTTAAAGGCTACAGTTATTATTCTGAGTCAGAGTAGTATTTTGGGAACATTTCTTTGCTCCCTACGTCAACTGACATAAATGTGACCCAAGAATCTCACTATAAATTGTCTAAATAACACAAATTTCTGTTCCATAGTTATTGGAAGTACCTGGGATGGGGAGGGAGAATAAAGTGCTGAAACAAGAATATGAAAATCAAAAGAGGACAATTTCTATCATAAACACACTTGATGAAATTAAGCTTGTAGTTGCAAATGTGCTGCTCCATTGATTTCACTTGGCTTGCTTGAATGAGCATGAGAGCAGTCAAGCGTATTGGTTGAGCACTGGCAGCAATGGCTAATCTTGACTTTTTTAAAGTTTTATATTAGAAATGAACACACTGTGTGGAGTAACCACCTCAGCTGATGCCCACCTTCTATGGTTAAAGGGACAAGCTTCCTGAACCATAAAATCTGAGCTCTTTAACAATGAATAAGCCGTAAGTTTAAATACCATTGTTTTCAGATCTTGCGCTAGTTCAGGGATTGGTAAAAATAAGTGACAGACAAGTAGTGAATGTTGAATCAACAAAGACACAGACCTGAGGGTATGATATTTTCAAGTTGTTCATGAGATATAACGTCTTACAGCAGTGGTTCCCAAATTTACTGGTGCCATGCCACCTCCACAGCCTCTTCTTCCTGGCTGAACCAGGTGCTGTTATCTTGGATCTTGTGAGATCCAAGAGGGCAGGACCCAAATCTCATGAGATTGAAGATGTTGGCACCCAACTCTCACAAGATTTGGGTGCTACCATCTTAGATCTTGCAAGATTTTGTGAGATTCAAGATGGTGGCATCCAGGAGACCCAGTAGGAGGGGAAACTGGGAATTTCCCACAGCACCCCTGTGACGCGTACCACAGCGCACAGTTTGGGAACCACTGCCTTATGAACTACAGTCATGCCCCCATATCTGTGGGGGGGGGGTTCTGTTTTGGAATCCTCCCCCCATGGTTAACTGAGGCAGGCAAACACCTCCCCACCCTCTGGAGTTGAGGGGAGCTCCCCTCAACTGCAGAGGGTTACCTGAGCCCAGCAGAGTCCATGGATGCCTGTCTGCAGACTTTGCCAGACTCAGACTGAGCCTTAGAGGTAAAAACAAGTGACTTCTGGTTTTTCTGAAAAACTGAAAGTAGATTAAAAAGTCACTTCTAGTTTTTTGGAAAAACCGGAAGTCACATGTTTTTACCTCTAAGGCTCAATCTGAGCCCAGCAGAGGGGGCGCATAGAGGGGCTCTAGAGAGGATCTGTAGGGGAGCAGAGAGGGCTCTGGAGGGACGCACACAGGGGGTTACCCATGGACCCAATCCATGGATAAGTGAATCCGTGGATATGGGATTCACAGATACGGGGGCCCCTCTGTACTCCATGCTTCAGATTGCAACTGACACAGGTCCATATAATGGAAGTGAACAACCCATTTCCATTCAGAAGGTCCAAAAACTATTCAATGAAACTGCAAAATAAACAGCTAAGGGAGCAATCCCCTTACCCCTGCTGGGTAAGAGGCACTTTTTAAGTGGGTGTTCCTTTTATTTAGCGAGGAGAGAGTAAGAGCCCAGTCCTGTGGTCAGCAGCACAGCTTCGTGCCACTCACCACAGGTGCAAACGTGCCATAAGGCATGTTCGCAGGACTCACTGAAGGGCTCCCACTGGTGCTAGCCCAGCGCCAGCTGGTGCTGGACTAGCATGGGTGGTCGCCCAGCTTCCGCGTCTCGGCAGTCTGCCAGACCACCAAACTGTGAAACAGCAGGTGGGGGCATGGAGGAGATGTTCCAGGGAGGGGGGAGGCTGGTGGAGGCAGGGAGGAGATGTGCCGGGGGGCAGCTGGGAGGCATGCCGGGGGGCTGGGCGGGAGGAGGATCCGCAGAGCTGAGCTCTGCAGGATCCAGGGCACTCTTTGAGGGCTGCATGCCCTAAACGAGCGCCTTTACTTAAAGTGAGTAGCCCCATTGTGGGGCTGCTTACCTTACTCAGTGGAAGGGAACGAATGTAGCGCGGGAGATGCAAGTTTTGGCAGCAGCCCTTTTCGGTGCTGCTGAGCCTGGGCGCTTCGGGCAGCTCAGGATTGGGCTGGCCCTTCTCACCCCAGCACTGACTTTTCTAATGGCTGCCTGCTGGTGTTCTTTTGGATCTTTTTAGATTGTGAGCCCTTTTGGGACAGGGAGCCATTGATTTTCTCTGTAAACCGCTTTGTGAACTTGAAAAGTGGTATATAAATACTGTTGTTGTTGTTGTTGTTGTTGTTGTTGTTGTTGTTGATAATAATAATAATAATAATAATAATAATAATAATAATAATAATAATAATAATAATAATAATAACCAACTTTCTAGCACTGGCATAGCTGCGCCAGTGGGGCATGTGCCTCATCCTGCAGTTAGGGGGCACTCACGGAGGCCTCCTCAAGGTAAGGTGATGTTTGTTTCCTTACCTTGTAGTTACATTGCCCTTACCTTGGTGCTGGAAAATGGGTTAGAATTGCACCCTACGATATCTAACCCCAATCCCAACTTCAAAACTTGGCATGACTTCTTAGGTTGTGTGGAGCCTCTGTAAAATGGCCGATCCTTGGCATACCCAGGTAGGACAGGGATTTCTGGTAATAAATTCTAAGCCTACAATCCTATACATACTTTCCTGGGAGTAAATCTCATTGAATACAATGGAACTCCTATCTGGACATGTATAGGATTGTCTGTAAATCTTGTTTTCAGAGGATCTGTTACTGTTTGAGCAGAATATCTAAAATTCACTAGATGGATATTTTTAGCCAGTTTGTATCACTCATTCTTGCTCTCACAGGTGTAGATTAAAAAAATGTAAATAGTGGAGCCAAATGGTTGTGAAATGTTGTATGTTATCCATGAACATTCTATGTAAAGGTTAAATGTATATAAACCCACTGCCAAGTCATAACAGCAATAATTGCTGATAACAAAATCCTTCTAGAGTTGCTAAATTTAATTAATCCTGTAATGTGACAAGTTTAAAGTATGACACCAAAAGGATTTTCTATAATCTATAACAGCAGGATTCTCCAGGATTCGGAGAACAGCTGGCTCAGGGAATGGGGTGGGATCCGGCACAACCGCCGCCTCCCGCTGCCCGCCCGCCCCCTGGAATAGCCTGCCATCTCCCTGCCCTCCCCCTGCCCTGAAACACCTCCCACCTGCCTCCTCCCCACCCTCCCCAGACCCCTGCATTGGCCAAGCTAGGCCAATGCAACCTTGCCTCTCTGCATTGGCGGGCTGGCACATGTCCCTTTGCTAGCCCTTCCAACACACAAGGAGGCGCAAATGTGCTTTACAGCACGTTTGCAACCCCCCTAGGCCAGCACAAGGGACTGGCACCAGCCCAGGGCATACTTAGGATTGCACCCTTAATTTGTTCAGTATAGTGGTGCTGAGGTCAACATATCCATTTATGAGGTGCTACTTTCGTTCTAAATTTTTTTAAATTCTATTTTGGTTCTAAGGCATTCAAGTGAGCATATATGGGACACCTTTTCTTCTCACTCGCTCCAACCTATGAGGTACTGAGGTTGCGAGACCATGATTAACTCAAGGGCACCCAGTGAACTTCATGCCTAAGAGGAGGTTTGAACCTGGGTCTCCACAGCTCAAGTCTGAGACTCCATTCATTGTGGAGTCAGCCACTGACTTTTGTGTTTAATATCATAATGCATCAAAATGACAACCTATAAACATATTTTTCTTACCTCAATAGCCTTGAAAGAGAGGTTGGCAACATGGGTGCATATAATTCAGTGCTAAAAAACAGAAGCAAGATCTGCTTCCAAATGGCCAATCAATCTCTTCTACCCAAATAACTTTCCACAGCAAGGGTGTAATACAAGTGATGTGGCAGGAGAATTGATACTTCCGGCCTATTGATTCAATAGCCTGTGAACAATGGATGGATTAGTGCAATAGATTTGGATATTCAAGTCAGTCAACCTGAATTGCTGCAGTCTTTCTCCCTCTGTGTGTGAGCGCACATGTGTGAGTGGAAAGAGTCAATAGCCAACACATGTAATAGGATTGAAAGATACATAATAGGGTGATGCTTCCAAAAATGCTAGCTGTACTAGCTAAACTGCAAAAAGATTTACTTGATATGAATAAGGCGAATCACGTACCTGATAGTAAGTTCCATTACACTCCATGGAACTTCCTTCTTTGTAAACATACATAGGATTCAACAGTAACAGTCCAATCCTTTCGGATTGTCCCACTGGCAGAACACACATTTTGCCAGTGCTGGCAGTGTGTCGAGTAGAGTGCTACTACAGCACTGGTGGGAAGGCTGGAGACTTCCTGTGTGTATTGCCAGACCGCTGGTCACCCACCATAGCAAGTAAGCCAGTAGGGGAGGTAGGAGCAGTGGGGAAGGGTAGAATGAAATGGGGCAGGAAGGCTGCAGGAGGGGGTGGATCCAGCAACGATGGTGTGTGCCAGATCCTATCCCTCCAGCAGCAGCTTTCCTGTGCCCTTTCTTTCCTTGGACTTGTGACAGTGAAATGGCTGGTGCAAGTCTGAGGAGACCCGTTGCAGGGCAGGAGGCTTATGTCCAATATGTGCTATTTTGGCACAGTTGTACCAGTGGGGGGAGGGGGGAGAATAGGATTGGGCTGTAAATAGAGTTTAAACTCTATTAGGCCCATTGTTGTCTATCTCACAATAGTAGCCAGAAGTGATGAGGGACAAGAAAAGAGATTTGATTTGTGCTTGTTCTTTTTGGTTTAAAGAAATTGGAAGGCTTAAAACAGATTTAAATTAGAAGGAGATGGATTTGGATTCAGTAGTTTTAAATCTTCAATTCAATTGATGGTTGAGCTGATGAAAATGGCCACCTGGTAGGTTATCTCTGCCAGCCGCTCCTAGCCGTTTCCTCATTTTTTCTTCCCTAGGTAGGACCTCTGGTTTACTTCTTGTCCAGGAGGTCTTAGAAATTGTCCCTGAGCCGAAAGGCCCTGGCAGCTCCTGTTTTGTTTACAACTACGCGTGGTTTACAGTGAATTGTTATTTCAAATCTTGAAACGCGGAGGCCATGAGGAAAAAGAGGAGACAGAGAAACCATTCAGAACATGGTAACTCTCCCAGCAAGTCCTCAAAACAGGGACATCTAGATGAACTCTCCTGGATGCAACATGTGAGTGAGCCTAATTTTATCTCCTCTAATAAGTTTGCTGCCCTTGATGTCCAAGACACTGCCGTGGAGTTAGAAGGGGGAAACCAGCGGCCCCCGCCTCCCAGCTGGGAAATATCTACGACTCACAGTCACCACATTTCCCCTCTCTACAGGACAAGCTCTCACAACAGGAAGACAGTGCTACTAGGAATCAGTTTTTAACTGTTTTAGGAGATTATTCCATAACAATGGGGAATACGATAGTTTACATCAGCCGGCAGTTCAACTCTATTTTATCAAAGCTGGACTTGCTTCATGAGGATATCCAGAGCCCTCCTCTCTCACCCTCCCATCCTGTACACTCACTTCAGACATCCAAGAAACCCACTCCTGTCTGTAGAAGGGGTGAGTTCAGGAGCCCATGTGAACTCAGCCCGTCACTTGCTCAGAAACCAATTGATGTTAGTGATCTGGCACACGCCCCTTAACTGGGGAAAATGGACAAATAAACCATGAGTAACTTGGTTAAACTCACTATAAACTCGACTCACTATCCAGGCTACTCTGTCTTCACGTACACAACATTGATTTAATTGAATTAATTAGGCTCCCTCGGTGGCACCAAATGCCACAATGTTCTCGCATCTTGTTGAAATTCAAGACTCACAGGATTCCTTGCTTGCTTCATGAGAGGAAGTACATTTTTGAAAAATACAGCATCTTCCAAAACCGGGTGTTTGGTGAAATGCATACTAATCCACTATTCCAGAGAAACCATCTGAAGCCTCTATTATCAGTCTCTTCTGCAATTCCAAGCCCGGACAATTTTGGCCAGAAGCCCAGCCCTCAGTCAGGTGATAAGTGTAATCAGCTTGCTAAAAACACAGCTGATCCTTGGTCCTCATTACACTTGGATATAATGTCAACAGTCTCTGATCTGAAAGCAGCCACTGACAGCTTTGCTAGTCTACTACTGAAGTTAAAAGCCTCGCTTCCAGTGCAACAAGGCAAAGCACCCAAGGATGCATACAGCTTAGCTAATGTCCAACACTCAGAAGCTGGGAAAGGAAAACCTAAAAGGAAGAGCCCAGCATCTAGCAGCAGCTCCCAGGCTCAATCACTGGTTCCCAAGCCTCCACCCAAGGTACCAGTAAATTTGCCATCACGGAAGAAGACCTTTAGACCCCAAGATGACCTGCATGGGTCTCTGAATGGACAGAGTACAACTGGAACTGCTGTATCCTTGGAGCCAATTGCATCAGTAGACCAAAATGGCCTTCTTTGCAAAGCATGTGCACCGTTGGACACCAGCAGTGTACACACAGAAATAGACTGCCCAATGGAGACAATGCCTGCCACTCCTAGGTGCCCTGTGAGGATTACAAACTCAACTACAGAGGTACAGGATGAGTTGCGTGCCTCAGCCACAGTGTGTGTCAGGAATGCTCTTCTAAGGAATCCTGTGTTCAGCTCAGAGGAGATCTCAGACACTGGTGATATCACTCAGTGTTTGCCTAATGCTTCTTCACAAGCTACAACGTCTCCTCAGAATACTAGTCCTCACAGCGGTGATACAAGCTCCCAGTCCATGGACCTGCTGCTCCAACTGGACATAGACGAGGACACGCTAACCAGGGAGGCTCTGGAGGCATACAGAGTTCTCCCTCGACAAAAGCAATTACAGATGGTCAAAAAAATTGAGATGGTTTGGCAGGAATTAACCGACATTATATTGATCCAATGTTCTTCTGCATCTTTGAAGAGTTCATCTCTACGAGACCCTCAAACATCATCACTAGAAGCAGACCCCCTTCGGAAGTTGCCCATTCAGGCTGAGATCCACCAGGAGCCTCCAGGTGGCGGAAATTTGCCTCCCTCCCCTTCTCAAGAAGATGAGATTGTGGAAGGAGCTATAAATGCCTTCAAAAGCCTTCCAAGGATGGAACAAGGAAACATATTAAAATGCCTGGATAAAGTTAGAGCAGAACTTATTAGTCCTAATGAGGAAGCTCTGACTGGCAGAACGCATCCTTTGGTTCTTCCAGAGCAAGCTTTGGGTCATCAATCTGAATCAGAAACTACTTCACCCTGGGAACATGTTATTAATTCAAGAGATTCTGTGCTATCCACGGAGGTAACCTCATCTAGCTATGTGTCTCATGCCCCCCTGGAAATTGAGAACCCACCCATGAATGAAGATTGACTGATCAACACTGCTCCTGACTTGGTCTCTCCCTTTTTGAGAATTTTTTTTCTGGAATATTGCAGGATGGAGGAGTAAGGAAAATGACTCCAATTTTTAAAGTTATCTTAGAACCTTTGATGTAATTATGTTGCAAGAGACGTGGGTCCAGGGCCAATTGCATCTTAACAGATATAAAGCTTTTTTGCTCCCTGCTATTAAACCTAATTCTAGTGGGCGCCCATCAGCAGGCTTAGCCATACTGGTGGCAGAGCATCTTAAACCCTGCTCCCTAGTCACAACTTCAGGGTGTTGTAAGATGCAAGCTTTAATGATATCCTGTGAAGCTATTGATTTATTATGTATTAATATCTATATCCCCCATTTACTTAACAGTTCTCAGAGATTCCAGCTCTGGAGTGACCTCTTGACTAGTATAGATGACCTCAAGATGAACCATCCTCTAACTGAAGTTGTTTTGCTGGGCGACCTGAATTCCAGGGTTGGAAACTCTAATCAAATCTATTCTAGAGCATGGATGGTGGATGAAGAAGATTCTTTCCCCTCATTTTGTATGTTAGACAGATGGTCAAAGGATTCTCATTACAATACTAATGGCTTGGCCCTTGCAAGATTTTCCGTTATTTCTAATCTGTTCTGGCTTAATGGGTTAAAGGAGTACCCCAATGCTGGTGAATTTACATACATGTCCCCTCATGGCTCAAGCATTGTAGACTATACTCTAGTGTCCATGTCTTCGAAACCACATGTGAAAGAGTTTGACATCGGGGATCTTACCATTAGTGATCACTTCCCTCTAAACCTGGTACTTGATCTACACTCGGGGAGAATGCCAGTACACCCGGGGGTTGAAGTAAACACAGAGAGTAGTGGCAAAATTATGGGGAACAACACCCTTTCTTTAAATTTCCATCAGTTAATTATATTGGCAACCTTCAGTCTCAAAAGACTATGGTATCGCGCTCTGAAAGGTGGTTCTGGCACGGCATCTAGTGTGGCTGAAAAGGCCAATCCGAGAGTGACAATCCCTTCCACACCGGGAGCAAGTGCAAGGGAGTCAACAAGTATAGATTTATTATCAGCCATTTTGAAGGAGCCTGATCCCTTTGCCCAAATTCAGTCATTTGAAAGCCTAATTGATCACTTCCTTAGGACCCTGGGTTCCAATTCTAAACTGAGTACTATACATGGTGTGTCCGATAACAAGGACTGGTTTGATAAAGAATGCAGAGACCTCAAGGCATTGATCAGAGCAACTTATTTGGCCTTAAGAAAGTCTAACGCTCCATGTGAGGCAGTTAAATATTTTTTCTACAAAAAACAATTTAATGCCTTACTGTTAGATAAAAAGCAGAAGTATACCCATGCTCAATGGATCAAGTTGCTGCAAGCAATACAGCAAAAAAAATAACAAACAATTTTGAGCCGTGGTATCTGGCTCTCTTAGCTCCAAAATGTATGACCCAGTTGTAATCACTTCTATGTGGATTAAACATTTTTCAGAATTATTTTTTGATAAGAGCAAATCCCCAGATACCCGACCTGACTTTACTTCTTCTGATCTACCTATCCAGCCTCCTGTGATGCCCATGGAGATTATACAGATAATAGATCAATTGAAATCAGGGAAAGCTGCCGGACTGGATCAAATACCACCTGAACTCTTAAAATGTGATCCTGCGTAGTGGGCTCACTTGCTTGCACCCTTCTTCACAATGATCGATAGAACTGGCTTAGTTCCCAAAGATTGGATCTCAGCAACAATCATCCCAGTTTTTAAAAAGGGCGACCCTAACCTCCCTGCAAATTACCAGCCTATCAGCTTGCTCTCTTTAATAGGCAAAATTTATGTGAAATACCTAAGTAATAAGCTTTCTACCTGGATCAACTCTAAGGATATCCTAGGTCCTGAGCAATCAGGATTTTGTCGGGGCAAATCAACAATGGATAACTGTTTAATTTTATCTTACCTAGTCCATAAACAGATTAAGAAAGCCAAGGCAAGACTCTATGTGGCTTTTCTTGATCTAAGAGCTGCATTTGATTTCATTGATAGAGATCTTCTTTGGTCTAAATTAGCCAGCATGGGGATTGATAAAAGACTATTGATGTTAATTAAGATCTTATACTCCAACACACCATGTAAAGTCAGATATACCAGGAGTGGTAGCCTCACACACCCCATTGCTATAAACAAAGGGGTTAAGCAGGGATGCATTCTGGCTCCCATGATATTTAACCTGTTCCTGAATAATTTAGCCCCGACCTTAAAGACGGTGGATGATCATTGCCCGATACTTGGGTCCTGTCTAATGCTGCTATTACTGTATGTGGATGATGCGGCTCTTATTTCTCGAACAAGAATTGGCTTAAAATGTCTACTTAATAAATCTATAGAGCATTTTACATCCAACAAGTTACAGATTAACTATTCTAAATCTAAAATCATGTTGTTTGCCAACAATTGGAAACCATTTGAATGGTCATTTATGGGCAACATAATGGAACAGGTAAAGACATTCAGATATTTAGGTATTAATTTCCACTACAAGCATTTGTGGGTTTCTCATCGGAATGCAGTCCTAAATGCATCAAAAATCTCATCCCTTGCAATTTCCCAGGTTTTTTTTAGCCGAGGTAACAGATATGTCCCGGCTGCTTTAGAGGTATTCAAGGCTAAGGTACTTTTGCAAGATCTTTATGGCTGTCCAATCTGGCACAAGGCCTTGATTCGTTCAACTGAGAGCATACAGGCTTCCTTCCTGCAGAGGATCTTGGGTTTTCCCAGATGTGTTCCATACTCTGCTATGTGTCTTGAAGTGGGTTTTATCAGACTCAAAACATTGGCTTGGTTGAGATCAGTAAAATTTTGGCTTGCACTCCTCTTCAGTGCTGCCCCATATGGGCTAATGTAGCAGCTTCTGGCTGATCCAGTACTACCTGTCGAGGTTGTGAATACACTCACCAAGCTGAAATCAATAGGACTAGACACAGCAAGCCTGGGTATGATTGGTTTAAGTGAAGCCTAAAGGACTATCAAGGAAAAATTGCTCGATATTGAGCATCAAAAGCTATTCTGTGCAGCTAACACCATTTGCTGTCTTCTCCATCTGCACATCCCAGTCAGTTTTGGGAAGCCGGCTTCTTTCTTTTATCATCTGCAGTGCCCGCAGGCTCGCAGAGCATTCTCCCTTACAAGATGCAATGCATTTCCATCAGCTTTGCTAGCGGGCAGGTTTAGTGGCATTCCCTACTCAGAAAGAAGATGTACCTGTGACAGGAATTGTGTGGATACATTACATCATATGTTTTTTAATTGCCCACTGCATGACACCCTTCCTATCTGGCTCCACTGCTGAACAAAATGCAGGGTTGGGAGGATTCATTTAAATTACAAACCCTTCTTTCTATAGAGGAAACTGACTCTCTTGACAAGGTTGCCAACTTTGTTTCTGGGATACTGGCAGGACGGAATTCTGGGTCTTCTGCTCTGTTATGGTGAATGGGGGAGGGGGTATTGGATTATTATGATTGTTTTATTTTAGTGTGTGTGTGTGTGTGTGTGTGTGTGTGTGTGTGTGTGTTCTGGATGTTTGTTGTTCTGTATTTAATAAATAATAATAATAATAAAACTTTATTTCTATCCCGCCCTTCTCCCCAAAGGGACCCAGGGCAGCTAACAACATATAAAACTTATTAAAACATAATTTCACAACAGATAATAACATATTAAAAAACACATTAGCAGAACCCATAAAAAACAGTAGTCAGATAAAAGTTAGAATAAAAGAGCATAAAACAGCAGTTCTTAGAGGAATCAGGCCTGTAAAAAAGCAACTAAAAGATGTATAAAAGTTAAAAAGGCCATGAACTCAAAAGGCTTGGTTAAACAGCAAGGTCTTCAGGCCTCGCCGAAACGTCTCAAGAGAGGGAGCCATTCTCAAGTCAAGGGGAAGGGAGTTCCATAACGTTGGTGCCACTACTGAGAAGGCCCTGTTTCTTGCCGCCGCCCCACATACCTCCTTAGGCGGCGGCACTTGTAAAAAGGCCTTCTCTGATGACCTGAGAGGACGAGACGGATTGTACGGGAGTAGGCGATCTCTAAGATATCCTGGCCCAGAGCAGTATAGGGCTTTAAAGGTCAAAACCTTTATTTGACCTTTATTTCCTTTATCTATGCCAATAAAGGTCTTATGTATGTATGTATGTAAATGTTCAATTATGCACTAGAGCAAGCTAACCTGCCTAGGAGATTTCTTCAATTTCCTTCTCAAACTGATTTCCAAGAAAATTTGGACAAGATAATAATAACAACAACAACAATAACAACAACAACAACAACAACAGGTATTTATATACCGCCTTTCATGGTCTTTATTCAAGACTTTATTCAAGGCGGTTTACATAGGCAGGCTTATCCAAATCCCTTATTAAATAGGGATTTTTACAATTGAAAGAAGGTTCTCTCTTTCAAGAACCACTATATTCAGGTGTTTCAATCCGATCTGGCTTCACATTCTGGCCTCCATCCTCCCACGCTCAGAGCAGATGGAATAGCTCGGCTTCAGCTTGTCAGCTGCTTCAAGGTCGCACGGTGCCGGTGGCCTCGAACTGGCGACCTTGTGGATGTTATCGTCAGGCAGACGGAGGCTCTACCCTCTAGACCAGACGTCCTACCCAGATCTGTTGGGGAGACTTAAGAATGTCTTTATATCAGGGTTGGGCAGGTTTCATTGGAACTTTTCTCACAGAGACCATTCAGTCATTACAGAATAAATGTAAATTGCAAAATCAATGTTCCTTGCTTCCATATTAATCATGTACCACAGAAATCAGTGGCAGTAATTTTTTCCTGCCTTGTTATGTGTGCATCAAATGTGAATTCCCTGTGTAATTTTCTTTGCCTCTTAGCACCACATCTTCCGGACGCTTTAATTTTGTGGGTGTTTTTCTCATTTTCTTCAAGCCTTTATAAGTTTATTTGGGAGACCAAAAAGGGGGTTTTGTTGTCATTAATACAGTTAAAGAGGGCATAGTTACATGTTGTGCTGGGATCTATAAATCCTAGGTGTACCCTTGGAAGCATATTGTGTCCCTCCTGTTGCCACAAGCTCACAACCAGTGGAAGATCAGATATCCATTGTCAGGACCCACTGACTATCTGTTTTAAAACCCATTTAGTTTGCCTTACCTACACTATTGTGTGGGATCTATTGCAATGCCCCTTCATCTGCATAGGCCTTCCTGATCCCCATTCTTGGCCACAGTAGTCATCTC
This sequence comes from Tiliqua scincoides, assembly GCF_035046505.1. NCBI lineage: Eukaryota > Metazoa > Chordata > Lepidosauria > Squamata > Scincidae > Tiliqua > Tiliqua scincoides. Next base: position 38,883,604 of record NC_089821.1, read on the forward strand.
TCTCAGCATAAAAACCAATTACTGAATCCATGTCATTGGCTGAGTGTTAACATACAACATGGTATGACCTCTTCAGTAGTGTAGCTACAGGGGGACACAGCACTAAGTCTCTCAGGGTACCTCAATATGCCATGCAATAATGCCATGCCATTCCCCCTTGCCATCAGGGCCATTCCTGGGGCAAGAGCAAAGTGGAGGAGATGCCTCCACTTTGCTCTCACTGCAGGGAATGGTTCTGACAGCAAGGGGGAGGCAACTTGCACAGCACATTGAGACACCTTGCAAAACTTAGTGCTGTGCCCCCCCCAAAGTTATGCTACTGGGCCTCTTTAAATATTTAAATTACATTTTTAAATCATTCTTACCACTACTACTATTACTACTACTGCTACTAATACTACTACTACAAGCACCAATGCAAGATCATTTATATCTAGTTTGCTTTTGTTTTTTAAGCAGCATAACTATTCTTCCTTCTGCCTTTCTGCAGCAAAACTTTTCACTCTCAGTTTCACTGACCCCCTTTGTATTATATATGGAATTATATTTATTATTTATTTTAAAAATTTATATTCCATCTTTCCTCAAATATTCTATAAGGACTATAAGAATTTTCCACAAATGAAAAATTAAATGTTCTTGGGAAATAATCTGCTTGATTCTAGCAGAGGGATATAAACTCCCTTGGGGACAAATCACACCTAAATTTAAACAACTCTTTGGATTCTGTGCCTGCAATTCTCCACATCTTATTTGGAACTAAAAGTAGCTACAGTGGACCATGATTCAAAAAAAGCACCACGGCACCATAAAATTTTCCTGCTAAAAGTTACCCACCTACCCCCAACTAAGCAACAGCTTTAGTGGCAATTTTCATTGGAAAAAGGACCATGGAATAAAGGGTTAAACTTCCCTCCCCCATGTGGTTTGGATCCAGATTGTTCCTTCCCCCAACAGCTGCATTTGGTTTTAAAAAAATGACATGGAGATTCTAAGCACAGAATTCAAAGAAGGGTTTGAAGTCATGTTGCATAGATTGCAGGAACCAAAAACATCTACGGGCGCAGTTCTAACCAGGTCTACTCAGAAGTAAGTCCTATTGTGTTCAATGGGACTTACTCCCAGGAAAGTGAGGTTAGGATTGCAGCCTTTTAACTGCATATTAGCAACAGAATGACAATTGACTCTGAGACTGCTTTTGCTCCGAATATTGTAGCTTTTGTTAATCTGGGTTATTTAATATATTTAACACAATTTCTTGATTCAGTGCATGCTGTTCTTTCATTTCATGCCACCCTCCAGTAAAGCTCCAGCCTGCTGAAAGTCACACATTAATGACAGAGAGGGTAAAAGTGTCCCTCCCTATAGCTCTATAAGCGAAACATGAAAGCCAGACATCTGGATAGTGGTATCTCAGGGAAAAATTAGCAATAAGCTCAAGCAACTGCTTGTTTGGAATTGTTTAGCCAAGAGCTCTAAATGTTATGTCCTTTATGACTTATGAGCTTAAACCTTGCAGAGCGATTCATATGCATAAAATGTTCGATGCTTCATAAACATTTCATATAGGAGAGATAACCATCTGGTCCAGTGTCCTTTCCCCCCCTTCTCCTATATAAACGCTGGGAGTATTCACCAATTAAGTTCAGAAATAGGACATTAAGCATCATTTTACTAGCAATACGGAGGTTTTTTTTTTAATTTTAAGACTCAGGTTTCTTGAACCCTAAGGCAGCTGTTCCCAAACTTACTGTGGTAACAGTGCCCTGCGGCCATGGTGCCCAGTTGCAGGAATGCCTTCACCCTGCTGTCCCGGTTGCTGCCATCTTGAATAGTGCAAGATCTTGTGTGATTTTGTGCAGTTCAAGATGGCAGCTCCCAGAAGAGCTGGTAAGAATAGAGTGGACCATGATTCAAAACAGCACCATGGCACCATAAAATTTTCCTGCTAAAAGTTGCCCACCTACCCCCAACTAAGCAACAGCTTAGGTTACCAGGGACATCCCATTGCATCGTTCTGAGTTTGCCGCAATGCCCTGGGAACTATGGCGCACGGTTTGGGAACCACCACCTAAGGGTCTTCCAGAAGGGATACTTAACAACATGAAAGCTGCACGGTTGTGGCTGAACTAGGCAGATAATTTTGCCCAGGCAAGCCTCCCATTGTTGGAATTAACCTGTTATGAAGCTCAAATTCCTGGGCAGAAAAAAGAAAAGAAATGATTTCCAGCCCTTAGGAAAGCACTGATACGCTCTAGCCTGTGTGGGGAAGAGCTGCATTAGAGATATGATAACTGCTTGGGGGCCCATCCTATCCAACTTTTCAGCTCCAGTGTAGCCACAATGCAGCCCATGGTAAGGGAGCACATGTTTCCATACCTTGAGAAGCTCCCAGTGTACCCCTCCACCACAGGATACAGCATACACTCCACTGGCACAAATGCACCAGCACTGGAGGATTGGATAGGATTGGGCCCTAGCATGGTGCTGTTGTATTATTGTGGTGGTGGTGGTGTTGTCATCTGTGTATATGGTCCTTTGCAAGTAATGAGAAGACAGGACTCTGTTCCAGTGAGCTCACAATAAAACACTGACACAAGGGTGACAAGAGAGGAAGGGGTGGGAAGTACAAGCAGAGATAAATCCGATAAACTTTTAACACAAAACGGCACCTTTTCAATCCCTGAAATCAAAACCACTGTTTGGGTAATGCTGAATTTAAACACTGTAATGAAATGTCCTTTCATCAAGAGTCTTTTTTTTCATACATGAGTCAGAATATTCCTTGGTGAATTTGTTACACTAGCAAGATGTGCCCTTTGGGCAAAAAGTCGGGATATAAATTCAAAAAAAAAAAAGATAGTTTTCTATATCATTTATTTTGTTACCTTCCAAATGTGGTGGGACTTTTGTTTTTCTCACAGATATGCTGTACAAGTTTAGTGCGCAAAAATGAGGTCATAATTTATACTAGCTAATTTGTTTTTAAATTTCCCCCAGGCCCAGCAGCTTACAGACTTGGAGCAAAAACTAGCAATTGCAAAAGAAGAACTGGAAAAAGCAGCTCTTGATAAAGTAAGACCCTTTTATGCGCACCGCTTCTCGCCCTATTAATAGACAGCTATTACAGCCTAATAGGGCAACATAAGATCGTATTATTGCAAAAATGTAGACATATACTTGATTTTATGCATAATGAGTATTCCCACTGGATGTGGAGGAAGTTTGTACAGTGCAGCAATCTAAGCACTGGCATCGTTCTTTGAGGATGATGAAGGTGACCCAACCTGCTCGGCAAGAACTTCATTATGATTTTTACAGCCTCAAATACTGCTTAGGACAGAAAGATGTAATGTAGCAATAAATGTAGTATAGAGCATAATTACCCCTCCCCCAAGAAAGTGTACACTGTGTGAAAATTTCCTGGAGTCCTGCATATACGTTAAAATATTAAATGAATAGCCTGATCCAGCAGGGTGGCTGCAATGTCATAGCAATGTATGCTGGCATAATACAATGTTACTATTATGCTCAGCTATTTAAAGGCAATACTACAGCAAGAGCCCCCCCCCCCCAAAAAAAAAACAACTAATGTGGCAACATCAGTAAATACACCAATGTGCTTCCAACTCCACTGCACATATTGGAGTTGGAGTTGGCCATGCAAATCCAAGTGATGATTGCTGAGGATGCTCCCACAGTTGGTGGTTGGCAGCCTTCAGTCTTGAAAGACTATGGTATAAGCCTACAGCACCTGGTATTCCCAAGCGGTCTCCCATCCAAGAACTAACCAGGCCTGACCCTGCTTAGCTTCCAAGATCAGATGAAATCAGGCATGTGCAGGGTAACAGTTGCTGCTCCCACAGTACCCTTACAGGAAAGACTTCAGTCAATGTATGGAGAAACGACTGCATGGCATCACCCATCCCATTACAGACTTGACACACAATGGATAGACAATAAGAGATTCCAGTGCACTCCCCCGCAGTACGGAACAGCAAGGAGGAAGCCAGCAATTGATGCCTCTGCAACTTCCCCAAGAACCCCCAAGCAGCCAAACCTGACCTGTGAAGTAGGGTTACCTCCAAACATTTTCTGAGAACTCAAAGCACATGTTAGGGTTTCTTCCAAGGCAAACTTCTGAGAATTTTCAAGGGGAGGGAAAAGCACAGAGTAAAGTATTATCCACTGTAATCTCTCATTAAGATCAAATTACCTTTTTCCCTCCAGGAGTCACAGTTGAAAGCTTTGAAGGAGACTGTACAGCTCTGCCTGTCTTCCGTTCTGCACAATCAACCTCCCACTACAAATATAATCCCTTCAAGACCGACAGAAAGACAGACATCCCCAGTTACAAATGACTCAAAAGTTCCATTTCAAGTGACAAACACCAAGGTATCTTTTTTCTTCTCTTAAATCGAAAGGAGAGTTTGTCCTGCAAGTCCATCAAACTGGAACTAAGAAGGATTTGAAATTCATTGGAAAGATTAGGATGAATTTTGAAGGTAATGCTAAGCCTATCTCTGCTGTCACTGAACTTTTTAAAAGTTGAAAAACAGCTTACTTTTCTTTCTGGTGAAAAAAGATCTGGGGAATTTGTTAGTATGTAGGCCTCACTTGAATATTATGTGTAAATTGAAACAGAGTGTATTGATACGCTATACTGTATGGCAGCTCATATACTGATACCGTCTATAAGGAACCAAAGTTTTGGATGCCATGCAAATTCAGTAAATTTGCAAGTTAGCTTCCACTAATTCCAGCTGAAATCAATGGGACTTATGGTGATCACGACTGAATTCTATTATATTGCTTTTTTTCTGTTAAGACATCCATAGAACCTCAGGTCACAATATGTAATTTTCAACAAGCTGCAGAAACTGGCAATCATTTTCAAATGCTGCACTAGTACAGTAACATGCAACTGCCAATGCAATTGTATAAATGATGGTGTTGTACAGCAGCTGAATCTGATATGCAAACTAGGACACAGTACAGTAGCACTTGCAATCACTGTACCACTAGCTATGATCTTCTGTGCCCAATGTGTTGCAGCAATTCTACATAAGGCACTTATTGGATTAGTGTACATACAGGTTGAGCCTATTTACCAGTGGATTTTTCATCCACAGATCTGGCCAGTGGCATTGCTAGGGTAGTGCGGGGGGTGCGGGCCACACCAGGTGACACACACGGGGGGGTGATGCACACTGGGAGGGTGACACGCTAAAATCGTGGTGGTTAGGAGTAATACTGTCATGTTATATACCGTTGGATGCAGAATTTCCAACAGAATGCAATGCAGAAAACCAGAGTGACATATCTCCTTTCTATCAAAAGTTATTGCAAAAAAACCGGAGAACAAAAAATGCATGGAGCCCTATGAAAAGTGAAACTGAGCTGTAACATGCGTTTACTCATGTGTAGGCGGCCTTGCCTTAGTCCGTCGGAAAGGGCAGGATGAGAAGAATCCAACGACACTAGAATGGTCCTGATCTAATGAATGCAGCCCCCAAAAACACCTGAGAAGGAAGTCCCTCCCTCCAAGCAAATGAATGTATTGAGCCCTATGGAAAGCAAAACTAAGCCTCACGGTCGCTTTTACTTGTGAGTAAGCAAATGTGCCTTGGCTGATGGTCAGACCAGGCAAAGCGGAATGTGAAGCCACTAGAATGTTCCTGATCTGATGGAACTGGAGCTCAACAGATGCTCCAGAAGTCAGCCCCCCCCCCAACTAAGAAGGATCAAAACAGAGGCTTCAGCTGATAAGGTGAACTTTTTTGAGACTTGCAAAGCCAGGTGGATCCTGACAGTGATCTGGTTTAAACAGAAGTTCTTAAATTGAACTGGGCACTGGGTAGGGCTGAAAACCCTGCTGAGTTTGGAGGGGGGGATGTTATTGCAGGTATGCTACAGAGAAAAATTCACTTGGTGGACCAGGGCTGGCTTCTGCTTATTTAATTATTTGTTTTACTTTAATTATTTATACTTATTTATTTTAATTTGCCTGATGATGTCAGTTCCAACATGACATCTCTTCTGGTGGGTCTTGGACAGATTGTCATTCTAAAAAGTGGGTCCCAGTGCTAAAAGTTTGAGAACTACTGCAATAAGGTGTTAGTAAGTTGACACCCTGGGGGCGGGTGTGACACCACTAGTGACCAAAATCACTAAAATCACAGTTTGGAGGAATAATACCAGCATGTTATATATCATTCATTGTGTAATTTCATGCAGAATGTGTTCTATCTTTGTTCTATCAAAAGGTACAACCAAAAAACCAGTGGGGGTGGAGTGATGGTACATCACCACGTCCACCACTTGGGGTGTTGCCCTGCCCAATGCATGGGGGGTGACACACTGGCATCCCTCACCGGGTGACATAAACCCTAGTGACACCACTGGATCTGACTCAACCTCTGACGGTGATCAGAGTTGTGCTCCAGTCACCTCTGGAGGACTTTTTGAAGCCTGCAGAGGCCATGTGTGTCCACCCAAGCTTCCTGAAACCTCAGAATGCATTAAAAGGCATTAAAACAACACGGTTTCCCTTGGAAGTCACATTTTTCTGCCTTAAATGGCCATACTGAAGTCCACAGAGGCCACGGGTGGATGCGTGCAGCCTCTGTGAACTTTAGAAAGCCCTTTGGAGGTGACTGGAGCACAGTTCTGGTCTCCTTTGGAGAGTTTAAAGGGGCCAAAACCATGGATTTCCATATCAGCAGTTTTCTATATCAGCGGGGGGCCTGAGAACAGATCCCTCCTGAATACTGAGGTGCACCTGTACATGCAAGTCCCATTTATTTGCTCAAAGTATTCCTGCACATGTGTGCCCCAGAATTAACATTAGCAACCTTGTCTAGCTAAACATGGAATTCTAGAGTTCTGGGCAGTGCAATCCTAACTTGTGCTGGAACAGGACGTCCAGCATGTGCTGTATCCAGCGCAAGTTTGGGGCTGTCTGTCACTTGGCCCGAGGCAAGGGGAAACTTTTCCCCGTAGCAGCCCAAATGGGTCTACTCAGGTCTGCGCCACCTAACAAAGTGTTGCAGATCCCAGCAGAACGGAGGTGCTCTTTGCCACCTGGGTATGGGAACTAGGATCTGGCATAACTGCCGGATCCTGGCCCTGCCTCCCACTTCCCACCTGCTACCCCCCTCTCCCTGCTCCAAAACACCTCCTCTACCCACCCACCCCTGCCCTTTCCGTGCCTGCTGAGCTTGGTGGGCAGAGACCTACCTTCTCCTGCCGCCGCAGAGGTTGAATTTGGCCTCTGCGGGCCAGCGCACCTCCATGTGCTGGTGCGGCTGACCTCCATGGAGACAAAAACATGCTTTACAGCACATTTGTGACCCTCCTGGGCCAGCACAAAGGACTTGCACCAGCCTGGGTTGCAGATAGAGGACTGCGCTCTTAATCATACACCCCTGCTTGCTGTTGTAGGTCATTTACAGTTCATTGTGATCTAATCTCTATTATCAGAAATGACATTCCACTAGGATCACTTATCTTGGTATAAAACCAGAAACAAGCAGAAAGAAAGGCATCAAAAGTTGTTCCTTGTACTTTTCATCTCATCATTTCAACTTCTGAAATCACCCTTTTTTGCATGTAAAGAAATCAGAGGTTGAAGTGATTTCAGAGATAGATTCCAAGATAAAAGTTTCTGTAAATGGCCCAAGGCACAATGGTGTGTGCATGTTGTTGTTGTTTAAGTTACAATGCATAGGTAATTCATCTAATGAAGGTTCTAACATGCTGTGTTGTCGCCTGAATCTTGACTACATAGGTCAGGCTCCCCACAGGTGTTGGTAATGTAATGTGTTTGTTAATACAGCACCGTGGCAGATCTCTGAAACCTGCCAGAGGGTTTCTGCTAGGTCAGGCATAGATAGGCAGGGCCCATTCTGGAAGCTGGTGCTGTAATTAAGAAGCAAAATTCTTAATGTGCAGTTATAATACGCTGTGCCTGAATACAATTAAGCATGTTAACAAATTATTAGTCACTATTAATTATGGAAAGGCTGGAATCTCATTTTTCTGGACAGAAGCCTTGCACTGTCCGTGTTTCCTGCCATTGTTTTATCCCTCCTGTCTCATCATCCATATATCATGTTTCTAGCCCTCCATCTCCTTTTCCTCGGTTTATGCTTATGTTAAATTTACACAGTTGCACCCGTGTACTCATTTACTATTTTCAGCCAAGTACACATATAGCTAATTTGTTTTAGAGCAGTGATTTTCAACCTTTTTCATCTCACGGCACACTGACAAGGCACTAAAATGATCAAGGCACACCACCAGGTTGTTGACAATTGACAAGGCACACCATGCTGCCAGTGGGGGCTCACATCTCCCATTGGCCCTATTAATAAATGGCCTTCCCCCAAATTCCTGTGGCACACCTGAGGACCATTCACAGCACACCAGTGTGCCACGGCACAGTGGTTGAAAATGGCTGTTTTAGAGGAAGTTAAAGTTGGCTACTTCACAATCCCTTAGCTTTCCTTACCACTTGTCAAACAAATTATTATTTTTATGACTATGATTGGGGGGGGGGGGAGTGAAATAAGCAAGGACTGCTATTATGAAAGGAGAAAGCATGTGTTTATGGGAAAAACAGGGAGATTGGAACAAGACAGCAAGAAGCAGAACCAAGATGAAATTGAATGAAATATGACCCAACTGCTGCTCAGGCATTTGTCTCCCCATGGAGATGAATGCATGAGGGCCTTGGTACAGTGTGTGAATGGCACATACTTAGCCCCACCCCCACTCTCCCTTTTATCAATGTTTGACTACAACAATAAACCCTGAACACAGGGTTGATTTCTCCCCAAAACATGGGCTTAGTTCCATTCCTGCCCTCACCATCCTCAGTGTTTGTCACTGTAGACCAGCATTGGTCATTGCAGACAGGAGTGTGGCTAATTGCTCGTGTCATTGTCTTGCTCTAGAGAAAAGTCTCATCTCCATGGGAAGATGAATGACTGAGCAGGCCTTAAATATTCTGAATTGGAAAGAAATGTGGCTACTCTTACTGAATGCTTTTGGTTGCACCAAAATCCTTCATATATTGTACCTTGAACTTCCAAATTTACTGTGATTGCTATCAGTGACGGTCTAGAAGTGTGGGACCATACAGATAACATTGAGAACTGTAATTTCCTGTGAATTCCTTAAGAATTCCTAAGGAGAAACTCTAAATTCATGCTGAAATTTGCTTTACGCATAGTGACTACAGCATCTCAGGTCTGGCTTCTCTGTCATGACTAACAGGCAGATTTTCATACAGTCAACATGTTCATTTAGCATTTTTTCATTGAAAGTAATATCTTTCTGAGATACTGCTTATACTTGGTACATGCCATGAATGCATCCGGAGGGAAAATGGATCATAATCTTAGTCATGGACACCTCACTACTGTAGCTCTATATGTTATCCATGGTTACAAACCCCTCAAAATCTGATGCTGTGAATAGGGATGCTGTCATCATCATAGGAATAGCATATGATGCTGTCAGGGAATGATAGTTTGGGCCAGAATTATATCTTCTGCAACTGAATTCTATCACAGAACTCAGAATGTCTAGCCTAATAAGTATCATAACTTCAAGGTATTATGCATCTAGTTTACAAATCATAGATGTTTCTCAGTGTCACATTTACATATCATTTATAGGTGGAAATGAGTATTACATTGACTATATCTGACTTGGGCAACGGTTGTAGGAGTTAGTGTGGATTTCTGGTAGAAGTAGGACACATGCATGATTGGATAACAGTTTTATGGCAGTAAATGACAGCCATCCCACCTCTGTGTCTTTCAGGTCCCAGGCATGTTATTTCTTTGTCCATAAATAGAAAAGTTAGATTGTAAAATAATATTGTCCCAGCTTCTCACAGCATAGATATGTGTGCATAAAAGTCTTAGGCAGTTTAACAGCTGCAGTAACAGTTTTGTGCACAGTAGATATGTGAAGAGAATAAGACCACTAATATTATAATGCCGTTGTGCAAATCAATGGTAAGGCACCTGGAGTATTGCATCCAGTTCTGGTTGCCACATCTCAAAAAGGACATAGTGGAAATGGAAAAGGTGCAAAAGAGAGCGACTAAGGCCCAATCCTATCCAATTTTCCAGTGCTGGTGCAGTTGTGCCAGTGGGACATGCACTGCATCTTGTGGTGGAGGGGCAGTCACTGGGGCCTTTTCAAGGAATGGGAACATGTGTCCCCTTACCACAGGGCTGAATTGTGACTGTACTGGAGCTGGAAAGTTGGATAGGATTGGGCCCTAAAATGATTACTGGGCTGGGGCACCTTCCTTATGAGGAAAGGCTACAGCGTTTGGGCCCCTTTAGCCTAGAAAAGAGGCGCCTGAGGAGGGACGTGATTGAGACATACAAAATTAAGCACGGGAAGGATAGAGTGGATAGAGAGATGCTCTTTACAATCTCACATAACACCAGAACCAGGGGGCATCCACTAAAATTGAGTGTGGGAGAGTTAGGACAGACTAAAGAAAATATTTCTTTACTCAGCGTGTGGTTAGTCTGTGGAACCCCTTGCCACAGGATGTGGTGATGGCATCAGGCCTAGATGCCTTTAAAAGGGGATTGGACACATTTCTGGAGTAAAAATCCATCACGGATTACAAGCCATGATGTGTATGTGCAAGCTCCTGATTTTAGAAATGGACTATGTCAGAATGCCAGATAAGAACATAAGAACAGCCCCACTGGATCAGGTCATAGACAATTTAGTCCAGCTTCCTGTATCTCACAGTGGTCCTCCAAATGCCCCAGGGCGCACACAACAAGAGACTGCATCCTGGTGCCCTCCCTTGCATCTGGCAGGGGAGGGCACCAGGGGAGGGCACCAGGATGTAGGTCTCTTGTTGTGTTCTTATTTTCTTATGAGGTGAAATGTTAGTGTACAATAAGAAACATATTATCTCTTCATGAGTACAATTCTCAAATGTGTGCAAGTTTGGATGGGCAACCCAATCCTATGCTTCCTGGCCCTTGCTGGAGCAGCAGTACCAAAGCAGCTTCCACAGTATCCAGCAGGCATCAGGAAGCCACCTGAGTCTTCTCAGGGGAAGGGGCTGGGCGATGGTTCGGGCTCTGTGGGGGGAGGGCAGAACAATGGCAGGGGAGGGCAAGGTGGGATCAGCGGAGCTCTGCTCCGCCATACCCTGAATTCCAAGTCAGATCAGAAGGCCTGACACACACAAGTCTGCACTGGCAAAATAGCTGGCTCAGACTTGAGAAGCGCATTGTGTGGCTTTCCTCAGGAGAAGGGGACAAAGTCTCCTTTTTCTGAGGAGACCTCTGGTTGCTTCCCGGTGACTGCTGGATACAGTGGTAGCCACTTTGGTGCCACTGCTCCAGTGAGTGCCAGGAAGCTCAGGATTGGCCTGCCTGTGTAAAAACCACCTTGAGGAAAGTGGATGCAAACACTCCTGCACAGACTCCAATGAAATTAATGTACATTGCACACCTGTAATCAGAATCTGTAAACAACACAGTCAATGTGTGGGCACAGGTATTTGTGTGGTCAACCTAACCCACAATATGTAAAGTTGGTGGGCCAGTTCTCTGTTGGGAGATGGACTAGATTCATTCCCTTCTAAATCAGTGATCAAGCACTGCCTTTAAAGCAGCTATATCTGGACAAGAATGCCTTATACTTCTCCTTGAAGACAGGTCAAAAAGTAATATTCCCAAATTAGAATCCATTTTTAAATAAATCATGTTTGTTTGCTAAAAGTGGAAGCATTGCTGATCGTTTCATTTATCATAATATCCCAATTTAAATTCAGAGTTTGACCTTTCACACAAGACCTTCTTCGGCTGAACAGCATATAAGACAGTATAAATTTAATTATGTGAAATTTTGTTGTTCTCATAAGAGACAGATATCAAGCTTTCCTAATGTGCATAATTTTTTTTACCTCTTATTTGACCTCCCTTATCAAAACATGTCAAAGTCCCTCATTTCTAAAAGATACTTCTCTTTGGCAATAATTTCAAGCTGTTGCTATGACACTCTGTCAGCAAGAACCCAGAAATATCTTGTTTGTTACAAACCTGGTTCTTATGACTAAGATCTGTGTCATTCATGGGAAGACATTGCTTTGTAAGATTCATTTTCTTCCCCTTAGAGACAGCATGTATTTTATTTTTCACTCAATGTGAACTTACCATATTGTGGTCAGACTATGTGGCGTTCATTTTTAAGCTTAAAAGTATGAGAGACATCAGTTTTACATACCTTTGCATTTTCAAGGTCAATTTTATGTTCCGCATGTATCTTTTCTTTGCTTGTGCTGGGAGTCTTTTGTGTGCCACATTTCATTCAGAATTCTGAAAATAGTTTCAGAAAAATAGTTTTCCAAAACAGATTAAGCTAGTGATTTCAAATGAACTGGGTAATAAACTAAGTAAAGCAGAATTCACTTGTCCCCAACCCCAAAATGATAATCTTGCCAGGTGTTTTCTAGATGGGGAGGTACTCAAAATGAGGTGTGGTCACTCACTTTGTAGTGAACTATGGGCCCAAACCTATCCAACTTTCCATCACCAGTGCAGCTGCAATGCAACTGCAAGGCAAGGGAACAAATGTTCCCATACCTTGAGGAGGCCTCTGTGACTGCCTACCCACCACAGAATGCATTACATGCCCCATTGGCACAGCTGAATTGGCACTGGAAAATAGGATAGGATTGGGCCTTATGTCAACAAATTAACAGGTCCACTGGGACTGTGAGTGGAATCATGTTGCTTTGTTGATCATTTGGTGATTATTATTGCATCTGTCCACTGATATTTCCATCAGGGGTTTGATTTGTTCTCACTGAGATTGAGATTCGTGTATATTAATGTTAATGCCTGTTAATCTACCAAGAAGCATGGTTAAGGTTGCCACATTTTTCTAGGAAACATTATAAGGTTTTCCTTTATTTTGTTTCTAGAGGAAACTTTGCCTGTTGAATTTCTGCATGTCATGCAACTTTTAAAAACACACTATTCCTTCCTGGAAATTATAACCACTATTAACCATAGCTGGCTGGTTTTTCATTTGTGTGACTAAAAATCCTCCATCTTCTTTTACCTCCATTGAACATATATGATTTTCTTTTACATTCATAATACAGCTTGTATTACTCTGTTGGGATTTCTCTACTGAAAGTCAAGGTACGGCCAAGCCATTTCTTTGCCTTTTTTATCATAGTACCTTTGCCTTTTTTACATGGGACTAGAGTGAGCTTTCCAGATTAGTCTTGGTATGTGTTAGTGCTCCTTTGTTATACATATATATGAAGTTACACATTTCTTTCTAACTTGTAAAAGGAATAGAAATAGAAAACATCAGCACTCTGATTTCTGGAGTGCAGAAATCTGCCTATGAACATGACAGTCATATCTGCAAGTTTTGCTGAATGTAAAGGGAAGTTAAGTGTACTATGCTGGGTTGGCCTCATTTATTCATGCTATTAATCCCTTCCCCTCTGTGTGTGTGTGTGTGTGTGTGTGTGTGTGTGTGTGTGTGTGTGTGTGTGTATCAGGCATGTTTCCATAATAGATGTGTGTTGTTCACATATTGCAGTATAGGTATACACAAATGAAACATAAGCAGCACTGAAAGCAACATACAACCCTCATGTTTCTGTCATTCAATGCTCTTATCCAACAGCAACCCAAATATGCCTGATGACTCAGACCATTGGTCCATCTAACCCAGTACTGTCTACATTGACTGGCAGTGGCCCCTTGAGGTTTCAGACAGAGATCTTTCTCATCACCTACAATTTATGCCAGAGTCTGAGCCAGGGACCTTCGGCATGCAAGCATATTCTCCAAGAAGGAAACTCCTTTGAACAGTATGGCTTACTTTTGAGAAAACATCTTTAGTATCAGGCTTTAGAAGCAGTTCTACACATCTACAACTGAGATACGGTTTAGCATTTTTTATCCTTTTGCTTGTGTCAGAAGCACCCACAGAAATGTAATTTTATACGTATAAAATAGTAATATACATGAAAAGGTGTACAGATGTCATTTGCCCAATTCCGGGCCACTTCAACAGCATTCCCCCTTGCCAACATAAGATCTTGCTCCATACATATTGAATGGCACCATATACACTGTAACATATGTGGAGTGGTTTGTTCTTCTCCACATTCACACAGAGTGCCTTCTATGGGGAAACCCCATTTCCTCAAATTATCCTTTGCTCTTCCTACCCCTGCTTGCAATCTGTTTAAAGATTTCCAGACAGGCCAGGGTTGTTCTTGGCCAGGCGGCAGACAAGCATATGTTTGTGCCCATTCACTCGGCAGCTCCTTACTCGCTTTCCATAATTCCAAAGCAGTCTGTGGCTACTGGTTGTTGGGGGGGGGGGTTTGAAGTCCTAAGAAAGCTTTTTCTCTATCTCAGTCTCGACCGTGGGAGTTGATGACCATATAGTGGATGTTTTTCTAAGGATGTCGCTTTAACCCACTCTTTCTGCATTGCACTTTCCTGATGAAATTTAGGATGAGAAAAGTCTGCTAGATAATACACCTTTTGTATTGTGGTCGGTTTAGGCATGAGGTTTCGAGGTTTAGCATTTCCTTCATTTTCTATTAAAGTGGCCGATGGAGCAATGGAAGGCCAGATAAGGTTGTCCTAGCCACTTTTCCTTGCAAGAGACCCACTGATTTCAATAGGATTTGCTGCCAAGTCATCCTATTGCATCTTTTGCATCTGATATTTTTTAAGAGCAGAAATAAGCCCTACTATTCAAAATGGCCCCCTTCTCAGAGAATACGTGACTGCAACTTTGATCACCAAATGGCTCCTAGGGAATCTTTTCCAAGCTGGTTGCCATGTTAGTCTATAGCAAAAAAAGCCAATAGTCTTGTGGCCCCTTAGAGATCAACAATGAATTTATTGAATAAGCTGAATAAATAGTCCACAAAGATTATGCTAAAATGCATTTGCCTTTAAAGTGCACAAGCCTCTTTGTTGTTTATGGGAATTGTTCATGAGAAATAAATCTTATGAACATAACTCTGGATAATTCTGACTTTGCATCATTTGCATTTAGATATGCACATTTATTATGTAAAAAAAAATCAAAACTACACAAGCTTACATCAACTTCTTAGACGCTGGACCTTATCATAAACATATGCAAACCTTTCCTATTTGTGTAAGAAACGTAGCATGAAATGGCGGTGAAAAACAGCCTCTTTGCATTGTAATAGTTTATCACAATGTGTCTGCCATCCAGCTATGTAGCACTGTTGCGTGTACAAGCAGGTCTTTTCCACTGTCAACAGTGACCGGGGAAATTACTCCATGTGCAAAGTTTTGGCTAGCAGCCTACAACATCCTTAGGCTGACAGTAAACATAAGTTTAATATCGAAACCAGTCAACGATAAGATAGTTGACCTTTCCTTAATACCATCTGCTTTCCTCTTATTCAACTTTGCCAAGCTCATTGACAAAGGTTGACTGCGCAAATTTAAATGTCAATTATTTTCTTCTTTATGTGCACATTTAAAAAATAACTAAAAGCCATGATACAGTAAAACTAAGAATGTGTGTGACTTACTTCAATATCTAGTTACAATTCCTATGTTTTCTGCTCCTTTCAGTGCTTCTTCTGACCTGTACTCCTATATTCTCATTATGAACTGAGGGCCCAATCCAACTTTCCGGTGCAGCTTCAGTGCAGCCCTGAGGAAATGGAGCAAATGTTCCCTTACCTTGTGGAGGCCTCCATAACTACCCTCTCATCACAAGATGCAGCGCACACCCCATTGGCATGACTATACCAGGGCTAGCGTCTTGGATAGGATTTGACCCCAAGCCAAGTATATGAGGCCTGGGTAGGATGCTATTTTCCTGTTTCAACAATGATTCCTGATTCAACAATGATTTCCTGATTCAACAGTGTTTCAACAATGATCATTTCAACAATGATCAATGGCTCTTCCTGTAACTTTAATGCCCCCCCTTTTAAATCTCAGTGTTCTGGTTTTTCTTTGACAGTGACAGAATTCTTCCACACAACAGTGAAAGTGTCCTTTCAAGAAGATGGCATTTTCCCTTTCATTGGTGGTAGAGGCTTTAAGTTCACCATTATTATATACTAGAATGGGTTCAACACCAATCCTAATTACAATGAAAGATGCAACTTACTTTTATTCCTGGTTTTAACATATGTGTGTGTTATTAGTTTATTAAGGGCGCAAACCTGACCAATATTCCAGCACTGACCTAGCCACAATGCAGGCCCAAGGTAAGGTAACAAACATGTCCTTACCTTGAGGAGGCCCCCCCTTGACTGCCTCTCACTGCAGGATGCAGTGCACGCCAGTGTCAGTGCTGGAAAGTTGGTTAGGATTGCACCCTAAATTGTACAGATCAGAATATTAGATAACCAAATTTATCGTTCTTGTAGTCCACTGTGATCTACTGGATTGTACACTGGGCAAAGTATAATACCATTCCAATTTCCTTTTGAACATTTCATGTTATATGTTTCTGGTTTCCCGTATTTGAAGGCTCTCTGACCTTTCTACTTTAGCTTTCTTATTACTAATCCCATTAATCTGACTGAATCTCATTTTCTGCCCTTGTACTATTAGCTGAGAGTTGCAGAAAGGTAGCTGCATTATCCATTATAAATGGCCTACAGCCTTCATGACTTACTGGAGCTAAAATGTAGTCCGATGCCAGACCAGAGCTTAGAGAAATCTGTCTTGCCAGACAGTCCATTCAGTGGACCACTTTGGGCTTTATAGTTCCACCTTAGAATGTTAAAAAAGGATATGCATTCATCATTACAGTCATAATTGACTGGTGATATCATTCCCAGTGACCTGTCAAAGTTAGGGTGAAGACCCTTCTGCTTCCCCAAGATTTGACTGGAAGAATAAAATCTGTCAGCTTCCCCCAATCCTCCCTCCTCCCCAGCCCATCCTAGTCCTCCTCTTTCCTGCCCCGTTCTGCACTAGCTGTATAGCTGGGACAATTCTACTTGGACTCAGATCAAGGGATAAAGCCCCAGGAACAGAATAGGATATCAACTTACCCTGCTGCCACTGACATAATTCCCTTTCCAGCCCCAACCCTCCCTCCTCCCTGCCCCATCTCCTTCCCGTTCCTCCTTCTCCCTGCCCTCTCCCTGCCACCCTCCCACTCTATCTTACCAGCACAAGCAGGTTCCTGGTCCATTGGTGTATGGAACTGGTTGCTAACTGCTCCAAATGGCCTATCATGTTTGTGACAGTCATAAAGGGCGTTACGTCACCAAAACAAGCATTCTCGTGGTGCAAGGCCCGAATAGGACTGGGCCACAGGTTATGATTCTGTCTTTACAGTTCCTGCTCATGCTACCAGAGCAGCTGTGCTTTTCCACTCATTGTGCAAGTCATCATAAAGAGCCATCAAAGGGAACATATGATGCAAAACATCATATGGAAAATTGACATACAGTGCCGCAAGTGCAGAATGCAGGACATCATTATAGAAGATATTAGAATTAACTGAAAAGGGCAGTATTTTTCAGTAACAAAAAAGCTTGCAAAAATATCTACATGTTCTGGTGGCATTTTTCCTATAGGGTGGTGCAAAGATAAGAGGTTCCATAGTGCACATCCAGGTTGCCTGTAGCCAATTGGATTTGGCTCTGTGACCAAAGTAATTCAAAGTTCAGTCTGGGCTGCACTTGTTTTGTCCTTCCTGAAATTGCCATGTATACAAAAGATCTGATTGGCTATGTGATTACTATCACTGTTATTAGGAAGATGGGCAATTTAAAACAAACAAGGCAACAACTGATCCAAGCCTAGATCACCTGTAAACATATACAAAATGGTAAGATTTGGGGTTTTTTGTTCTGTTTTCACTTTGTTCTAACTTTTCACTTAGCATTAGAAGATATTCTGAGCACATACAAGGTTCAGTTCTTATAGTGCAATTTAATTTAATCAATAGTTTGATACTTTGCCTCCTGTTCCACATCTTTATCAAATAATTTCTTCATACTGATCTACTGAGAAGCCAAATGCCAGACAAGAGGTTTGCCATGTCATTCCATTCTCTGTCCCTTTGACAAGGGATACAGTGGGGACATTAAGCTTATATTTAACCACCTCTGTTGAAATAAATGGAACTAAAAAATGCTTTACAGGCGGGGCCCTGTATCTGTGCATTCTGAGCCCCCATAGATACGTAAACAGCAGATACTGGGGGGGGATCTGTATTCAGTAAATAGAAGCCGCCCACACCCCTCTATGCCTGTTACATTACCTTTGTTTTTTGCCCATAGTAATAGCTGCACAGTTTTGGTTTTTTTGCTTAAACTGAATAATTCTTGCTTAAACTGAAGAATGCAACATGCAGGCTCCTACCTGCACACTACATGGCGACTATGAACATGAAACAGGAGTCTGCTTCCTGTTCATGTTCGTTAGTCTCTCTCTAGTTTGCAGGCAGGAGCCTGCACATCTGTTCTTCAGTTTAAGCCAGGGGTGCCCAAACCCCGGCCCGGGGGCCACTTGCGGCCCTCAGGGGCTCTCAATCAGGCCCTCAGGGAGCCCCCAGTCTCCAATGAGTCTCTGGCCCTCCAGAGACTTTTTGGAGCCTGTGCTGGCCCAATGCAACTGCTGTCAGCAAGAGGACGACTGTTTGACTTCTCACCTGAGCTGTGGGACAAGGGCTCCCTCCACTACTTGCTGTTTCACATCTGTGATGCAGCAGTGGCAGTGAAGGAAAGGCTGGCCTTGCTTTGTGCAAGGCCTTTTATAGGCCTTAAGCAACTGTAAGACCTTCATTCATTCATATAAGTTCCATCTCTAGTATATTCATTTATGTAAATTTATTCAAATTTGAAATGTAAATTAATTCGGCCCCTGGACACAGTGTCAGAGAGATGATGTGGCCCTCCTGCCAAAAAGTTTGGACACCCCTGGTTTAAGCAAAAGCACCTGTGCTGCCATCGCTATAGGTGAAAAAGTAAGGTACTATAATGGGCATGGGGAATGCGGTGGGTTAATTGAAACTGTGGGTTCTGCTTCCACGGATATAGGGGCCTTCCTGTACTTTGCCAAGATCCTATGGCTTTTAAATAACTCCATATGCTTACGCATACATGCTTCCAAGTTCTCACACTCTCCCTTGCACAAATTCACTTACAGGCATTCTGCCCATTAAACCCATTATGCTCTTAGAATGTTGAAAATTCAGTTAATGCCAAACCCTTGGGAATATTGTCTAAATACATACGACATGCTGGAAGGCCACACACAGAAATGTTCCTTATAATAGACTTCTATTATGTTAGAAGGGAGTGGAAAGAAATTATGAATCATTTGTAAATGGTGCGATATGTTTGACAAAATTGCTAGAAGGTTCCCCAAGGTACGAAATGTTATTAAGCCTTCATTAATGATTTATATAATGATTATTAAATGTGGTATCCCTATATGATGCATGTATTATTAATCCGCTTATAAAGTTGTATTCCAACATATACGGAGGTCTAGATAGAAAAGGTGGCTCGTTGTGAATTGCTCCTCTTTCCTCTGTGGTTTGACAAGACAAGAAAAAAATTTAGAAAACGTTCATTGGAAAAGAACATTGTACTCAGTGAATCAGACAAATTGACCTTTACATTGAGGCGGTAGATTGTACATTTAATAATTTTCACTGAAACGTGTTCCACCAATTGGCCATATAAATGCAGAGAAACTTGATCATCAACAATGCAGGAATTAAATGAATTTTGTCTTCCACAATTTAAGAAAAAAATATACTCATCTAATATGAAATGCTGGCAATTCCCAATGGAACTCCGTTTTTTATTTTTCTATATGAAAATCTTAATAGAAACCCAAACCTGTTTGAACTTCAGGAGAAAGCTAATATAATGAGGCCCCAATCCTATCCAGCTTTAAAGTGCTGATGTGGCCAAGCCAGTGGTGTATGTGCTGCATCCTGCTATGCACATGGTGGAGGGGTCCGTTATGGAGGACTGCTCAAGATAAAGGAATGATGATTCCCTTTCCTCAGGGCTGAATAGTGGCTGCATCAGCATTGGGATAGGATTGGGCCCTAACAGCCCAATCCTATGCAAGTCTACTCAGAAGTAAATCCCATTATATGCAATTGGGCTTACTTCCAGGTAAGAGTGGATAGGATTGCAGCCTGAGGGTACAATCCTAAACAGTGCGTGCCGGCTTACTGCTAGTGCGCACTGTCACAAACATGCTGTAAAGCACGTTTGCGAGCCCTTAGCGCTGGCCAAGCACTGGAGCTAGCCCATCACTATGGGCTACCTCTGGTGGAACACTGGTGCTCTGCAGTCGCCTAAACCAACAGGCAGCAGAGAAGTAGGTAGGGGCGTGGGAGGAAGCAGGGAGGAGGTGTTCTGGGATGGGGGAGGCAGGGGAGGGCAAGAAGGGGACAGGGAGGAGGCATGCCAGGAAGAGGGAGCGGGGCAGGAGGGAGGCGGGACTGGTGAAGTTCAGCTCTACAGGACCCTGAGCTCCATGTTGGGCTGTGCAGCCTGAGACGGAGGTTCTTGGTTCTACGGCAACCCAAGGCCTGCCACAGAGTCAAACAGCCCCATTGTGGGGCTACTTTCCTTACCCAGGGGAAGGGAACAAAAGTCCCCTTCCCCCAAGGAGTTGGCGGTGGCTGCCCTGCTGTGTACAGGATGCTGCAGCAGCCGTTTTGGCGCCACAGCAGTCCTGGCACAACAGGCAGCTTAGGACTAGGCTGCCCGTCTCTTAGTACTCCTGAAAGGCTAATGCTAAAGCATTCTTTGAGTTGTATGTTAACGACGAAAAAAACACTGATCTTACTTCTATTTCTTGGTGTTTAAACAACAGATTGCCTGTTAAGCAGTCATTAAGAAAATCAATAATTAATGTTTGTCAAACCAAAGGCTTCATGATAATTTATATACTGGATCTAAAATGGTAGATAATCATTAGGTAGGACTCATTAAAAATGCCATCATGTGCTGGCTCTGTTTAACACAGGCATGAGCCTTTCCAACGCAAGTGCATAGCACACATTGAAGAATGCCTATTGAGCTCAACAAAACCCTGTTCATATGAGCTCACACTATAAGTAGGTTATACTGTTTGTATAGTACTAGCAATTATTTGATAAATTGGTGGTTTCTACTGACACGAACCATGAAAGAACACAGGTGATATCCTTTATCATTACGTGACTGCAGTTAATTGAACGTGTAACTTTTTTTCCTGAAACGTGCAGAGGAAACCAAAGCCAAGATGCAGCTGGTTGCACATGTACGAGAATGATACAGCCCAATCCTATCCTCTCATCCCTACTCCAAGCTGTTGCAGCTGCACCAAAAGGGCTTGCACTGTATCAGCTGGGATTTAATTCCCCTTACCCCTCCATAAGTCTCCTGCTCCACAATGGGTCATCTCAGATCTGCACCAGTGAGTTCACTAGTGCAAGCCCAAGGAGAGCAGGGTGGCTGCTGCCAGAGGGGATAGCATCTAGCATGCACCATCAATATTGGTCCCATCCCCTCCCACAGCTTCTCATTTCTCCCCACTCCCTGCCCAGTTTCATTCTGTCACTTCCCTCATTTCATTGTCTGTCACCCCCTCCCTCCTCCCCTGATGTCTTACCAGCCTTGATCCAGTGCCCTCCTTTGGCAGGTGTGGGAATGCTCTGAAAACTATTCATGTGCTGCTGAGTGCCTTTTGCATGAGCCGTGAAGGAGATCGTTCCACCAACACTACAAGCTCATAGAATTGGGCTGTGAGGAAGCAAGGATGCTCAGCTGGAGTACCAAATTTCACAAGGTGAATATGCAGGTGATTTTCCAAAGTGCCCAAGCTCCTGGTGCAATCTCACTGCGTCTGCTATTTCATTAAGATACCAGAGATGCCCCACCTCCAGACGTTTAGCAGCTTGCAGATACTAGTGCAGTAACATGTTTGGCTTTCCAGTATTTTCAAGTATGAACAATAAACTCTACTTAAAGTATCCAATATGCAGACCTAGTAGAAATGCTGTACTTTGTACGCCTCGTCCATTTTCCATTGAAGAAAATGGTCAAAACGTATCTCCTTTTGATCTCATCTATACAGTGTGACTCCTTTTCACTGTGATCTACCTTTCCTTGCATGCAGTCCCTGTCTCCTATGTGATCTGATTATGTTTGTGCCGCTTCCATTCTTCTCACCAACCTATGTCTGCACTAGTACATACTAACCTTGCGCTTATTATCTTTGTAGATTGTAATTGCCTGGGGAGCACAGTGTGATATGCTGTGTGACGGGTGCTTTGCATAGATCATGGTGCAGAAAGAAATGTTCAGTAGCCTGTGACTAATTGCTTTAGAAAGAAAATGCAATCAAATGAAATGTCTTATATTTTCATAGACTTTTTAAATACTGGAGCAATGGAAAAATAAAGCATTTTCCTGAGCTATTGAGTAGCGCAATCCTAACGCTGCTTCTGAGTGTTGCAGATGTGCCACTTGGGAGCTGCACTGGCCCAGCAGAGCTAGTGGTGCCAGGACAGTGTGAGTGTGTGCCGGCCTAGGCAGACCAGCACAGGGGATGGGAGAGAGCAAAGGGAGGAAGGAACAGAGGTGGGAAGGGGTGAGGTCAACCGTGATGGCATGGGTAAGATCTCAACCCCCATTCCTGGCTGAGTGGCAAAATCATGGGTGCAGATCTGAGTAGCCCCATAAGACTGCCTGTGGCATTGCATGGGGTAAGACAAAAATCCCCTTACTCCGAGTTTTGCCCTAGGATGCACCAAACCTGTGCTGGATACAGTGCAGGGCACTCAGCTTGCCTGTTCCAGCACAGGTTAGAATTGCACCCTGAGTGTGTTTCACCAATGATAATCCTCCTCCTTTGATGGCAACTTGTAAAATAGTGGGATTCTAAACTCTCTTGATGTGTATGCGCAACCTCCTGATTTTAGAAATGGATTAAGTCAGAATGCCAGATGTGGGGGAGGGCACCAGGATGAGGTCTCTTGTTATCTGGTGTGCTCCCTGGGGCATTTGGAGGGCCGCTGTGAGATACAGGAAGCTGGACTAGATGGGCCTATGGCCTGATCCAGTGGGGCTGTTCTTATGTTCTTATGTTCTCTTCCCTAAATGAAAAGGCTAAGGGCTGTTTTGATGGTGGTGGGGTTTTGAAGGCATAATGAATGCCAATATACCTATCTCTGGTCCATACTAAATGTGACCATGAATCAGTAATAGTCACTGTTGATCTGAACCCGCTTGCATATTTATAATCATTGCCCAAGACACATTTCATAAAAGATGACATCTGACATGATTTTTGTCACACAGTGTTGTCACATCACTTGTCTTCATCAGCTAAACACTACAAGTGAGACATGAGAAGAGGCACATTTGTAGGTCATGATGACATATAGTATAAGCCTTAAGATGCATGGAAGCTGTTTTATCATAACATCTCTATTTCTGAAAGAAGATACTTTTTCAGCTGTGGCAGTTCAGAGGTCAACATCAATGGGCAGCTGCTGAGCGCCCAGGGTACTACTGATTCCTGAGTCCATATCTGCACCCATAATCTTTTGTATAGCAGAATGACTCTCTTGGTGCCCACACAGGTCAAAGAAGACTGATGGAGGGAGCTGTGAGCACCTGGAATCTGGTACTGAATTGAGCTTTGGGAAGGGATTCAAAGATTAAACTATGCCCCTGAGAAATGGATAACTATATTAATCTTCTAGAGCTGACAAATGCATGCATATCTAGACATTATATGAGGAAAATAGAGGGCCAGCATTGAATACTACAAACGGATACCAGCACATACGTGCTTCCATCTTTAAGACGTTTCCTCACCTCAGATTTTGTGCATTATCCTGATGCAAATTGTGCATATTACATTGAAAGTTAGGAGAGAAGGCTTTCATAAGTACTCTCTGATTTACTTAGAATATCTAAAGCCACCCATAAACAAAATGCTTTCAGAACGAGATGAAAAGCTTCTAAATACTGTCATTCTACTGCAGGTGCAGTTGGGATTCAGGAATCAACAAAAACAGCATTTCCATTTTAAACAATGTGTTTGAGACCCAGGGAGAGCCAGACATATGTAATTCCCCATTCACTTGCTCAGTAAAGAATTCCAATGTATTTAAACACAAATTGTTATTGCTTTTTCTCATTTGGCTTTCTTGTTAATGTCTGACTGCTTCTTGCCTTGCCTACCAGCTATTGGTTCATTTGAGTTTGTATGAAATGAGAGCAAAGGTGGTATTCTAAAGTGTCAGCAGAAACATGAACCTTATGGAACAATTTGCAAAGCCTTCATGATAAACAACCTCATAAATATAAATACTGCATCTGCTCATGAACTGGAAAAGGAACAAAAAAAAACCTTTTAAAAAGACTGGGCTTTTGCACTGAAAGTACAATAAATATCTAATTAAAGAAGTCAAATGCTGTTTATACAAAAGAAGCAATTGTGCGTTAAACATATCCAGAAGAAATATCCCATTAGCCTCCAACATTTCATGGATGAAAATACGAACATGAAATATGCCTATGAGGGTAGGCTTGGCTAGGGAGAATGACCTATCATTCTGAATACAGAATTTGGCATTGATTGGAGTTATATAATGGGAAAAGGGAGTTAAACAGAATATAGTAGAAGTGGTGTGTTGAAAAATGGCATCAGAAAAAGGCTAGAAGCCCATAATTGGTACTACTAATATATGTCCATACAATTTAAGAGAAAAATGTAAACATTTTTAAACTATCTTTTGTAGGGGAATCTGAAGGTTTTTCAGTGCAGTAAACACAGGTTTACTCAGAAATAAGTGCTATTGAGCCCATTGGGACTTATTCCTAGGTATGTCTAGGATAGTAACCTAATCCTATTTTGAATGATATCACAAGTGTAATACTCATTCCGTACGGAACTAGGTGCTTTCACACAATATTTGCTTGGTTCCAATGTTAAACACAATTTCAAGGTGGAAACAGTCATCCCGACCTGACATGACCATGACACTGTAGCAGGGATGGGCAAACCCTGGCCCACAGGCCATTTATGGCCCTCGGGGACCCCCAATCTGGGCCACAGGTAGCCCCCAGTCTCCAATGAGCATCTGGCCCATTGGCGACTATTGGAGCCTACACTGGCCTGCGACTGCCAGTTGCAACCACCAGTCGCGAGCTGCGGGCCAAGTTGGAGCAAGGCTTTTTATAGTCTTTTTATAGTGTTTTCTGCTTTTCCCTAGGCATTATTTTAACTGCTCCCCCCCCCAATTGCCTCTGAACGACTTATGTCTCCATGTGTTTCTGGCTTGGTTTGTGTGTTTTCACTGTGCAAGAGGTGTCTGGAAAACAGTTAATAACAATAACAATAACAATAACAATAACAATAGCAATAACAATAGCAATAACAACAACAATATAATTTATATACAGCTTTTCAACAAAAATTTATCAAAGGGGTTTACAGAAAAAATCAAATAACTAATGGCTCCCTGTCCCAAAAGGGCTCACAATCTAAAAAGATGCAACACCAGCAGACAGCCACTTGAAAAGACACTGCTGGGTTGAGGTGGGCCAGTTACTCTCCCCCTGCTAAATAAAAGAGGAGCACCCACTTGAAAAAGTGCCTCTTAACCAGTTAAGAGGGGTAAACCAGTTAACAGGGGTATAGACCTCATGTGGTTCTATATACCTGTAGTTCTCATGCGTCTTATAAATAAGCTCAGTAAAATCTATTCATTCATATTAGCAAGTTCCATCTCTAAGTAAGTTCCATCTCTAATATATTCATTTATGTAAATTTATGCAAATGTATTCTTAATTTAAATATGTAAATTAATTCTTTTTTCCCGGCTCCCGACACAGCGTCAGGGAGATGTGGCCCTCCTGTCAGAATGTTTGCCCAGCCATGCTCTGTAGCAAACAGTATGACTTTCAGATGATTAAACCTCAACATCTTTTCATAGAAATAGAGTTTTAAAAAAATTGTGGCTGTCCCAATTCTCTCGAAAAGCGTATGATATTTTAAAAAGAGCATAATACCACTTTTAACAACCAATATCCAACATAACTAACATGCCCCATTCATTTCTATCCATTTCAGTTACTTAATTTTCCTTAGAAAAAGTGATTCTAATTTTCTTCTGTTGTTAAGCAAACGGTTGTTAAGTGGTGCACGCCTGTATTTTTTTTAAGTTTGTGAACTGTCTGTTTATATGTGTATATATGATGCCAGCTGAAATGTCTGCGTGAAATGTCCAGCTGAAATGTCTGCGTGACTTCCTCTTTGCTGACGATGCAGCTATCACTACCCACTCTGCCAAAGATCTCCAGCAGCTCATGGATCGTTTTAGCAAGGCCTGCCAAGATTTTGGACTGATAATCAGCCTGAAGAAAACACAGGTCATGGTTCAGGATGTGGACTTACCTCCCTGCATTACAATCTCTGCACATGAACTGGAGGTTGTCCATGACTTTGTGTACCTTGGCTCAACGATCTCCGACACTCTTTCTCTCGATACCGAGCTAAACAAACGCATCGGTAAAGCAGCTACCACGTTTTCCAGACTCACAAAGAGAGTCTGGTCCAACAAGAAGCTGACGGAACATACCAAGATCCAGATCTACAGAGCTTGCGTCCTGAGTACACTTCTGTACTGCAGCGAGTCATGGACTCTTCACTCACAACAGGAGAGGAAACTGAATGCTTTCCACATGTGCTGCCTCCGACGTATTCTCGGCATCACCTGGCAGGACAAAGTTTCAAACAACACAGTCCTGGAACGTGCTGGAATCCCTAGCATGTATGCACTACTGAAACAGAGACGCCTGCGTTGGCTTGGTCATGTCGTGAAAATGGATGATGGCCGGATCCCAAAGGATCTCCTCTATGGAGAACTCGTGCAAGGAAAGCGCCCTACAGGTAGACCACAGCTGCGATACAAGGACATCTGCAAGAGGGATCTGAAGGCCTTAGGAGTGGACCTCAACAAGTGGGAAACCCTGGCCTCTGAGCAGCCCGCTTGGAGGCAGGTTGTGCAACATGGCCTTTCCCAGTTTGAAGAGACACTTGGCCAACAGTCTGAGGTCAACAGTCTGAGGCTAAGAGGCAAAAAAGGAAGGCCCATAGCCAGGGAGACAGGCCAGGGACAGACTGCACTTGCTCCCAGTGTGGAAGGGATTGTCACTCCCGAATCGGCCTTTTCAGCCACACTAGATGCTGTTCCAGAACCACCTTTCAGAGCGCGATACCATAGTCTTTCGAGACTGAAGGTTGCCAACTAACATATTATGCCAATCAAGGTTCTCATTAACTAACTAACTAACAAAATTGAGTGTTGGGCGGGTTAGGACAGACAAAAGAAAATATTTCTTTACTCAGCGCGTGGTCGGTCTGTGGAACTCCTTGCCACAGGATGTGGTGCTGGCGTCTAGCCTAGACGCCTTTAAAAGGGGATTGGACGAGTTTCTGGAGGAAAAATCCATTATGGGGTACAAGCCATGATGTGTATGCGCAACCTCCTGATTTTAGGAATGGGTTAAGTCAGAATGCCAGATGTAGGGGAGAGCACCAGGATGAGGTCTCTTGTTATCTGGTGTGCTCCCTGGGGCATTTGGTGGGCCGCTGTGAGATACAGGAAGCTGGACTAGATGGGCCTATGGCCTGATCCAGTGGGACTGTTCTTATGTTCTTATGTTCTTATGACCCTCACAAAGAATTTTACATCAATATGAGCATTTTTGTAAAACATTTTTACATAAATTACAAAAACATTATTGCAAATAACAATTCTAAATCATGGTTTACTGAAAGGCACTCTGCACATGCTCAGGGTGCCTCCCACACCTCATTGTTCCAAACAAACCTGTTCTCTCCCAAAGGAAAAGCCTGTCCCTAATACATATTACAGTACTGTAAACAAAATAATAATATTAAGCCTTGTCCCCAAAGTATATAGATTTCATCAGTGTGTTTTCTTTTCCTTTTCCTTTAAGATCTTGGAGCAGGGGGGGAGGAGAAAGAAGACTGTGCAGGCACAGAGATGGCTTGGTAGACATAAAGAACTTAAGCACAGGGAATTTTTACATCACAGAAAGTTGAGGACTTAAATGTGAGAAAATGTATAACAGGAGACTTTTAATGAGGACCCCCTATATAATTCAAAATAACAATTGTAATTATTATTATTTCCCCCTGTGAGGCAGAAGGGTGGAATAAAAATTTCTGAACTGGAAAGAAGAGGAGGTTTTTTCTTCCATATATAGCAGATGCAGACTTTGAAAACAAAATAGGCAGTTGAGCATCTCAGCCCCACGCAACTTCATTAGCATCTTCCCATTTCATATTTCGGCCTAAGGGGAAAATGTACCTCTGTTATGTGCAAGTGAAATGAAGCGCTGAAAAACGTATCACCTGAAGTTTACTCTAATTTTAGTATTGTCATGTAAAGCGCAATGTGACCATGTTAAAACTATTGCCATCTTATATTCTCAGCAGGTTTTCTTTCTCTGTTAATGGAAAAATGAGTTTAACAACAACAACAACAAAAGACACTTATACATCAAAGGAGATTTTTTTTAATCTGAAGTACAAAGCAAGGTTACAGTTTACAGAGTGCAGGAAAATTATGCTTAAGGAGACCAGTAAGATTCTTACCATCACCACAAGTTACTAGGCCTAAAGATCATGCATCCCTAAACTATTATACTGTGGGTAGGAATTTGTGTTCAATATGGTAGCTCCTATCAGAAAAGAGTCTCCTTCACAGGGGAAATTCTGAGGTGATGGCAACATCTCTTCTAGGCCATAGCCTACTGCTTCTTTTATCACAAGAGGGGGTGGTGATCAAAGAGCCACTTTGATAAATCAACAAATGGAGAAAACAGAAAGCATGAGAGAATTTGTGGTTTCTATCTATGCCCTGTGTAAAATACAATGTGAGAGATGGTATTTCTCAGAGGGGAAACGCATGTTTTCAGCATGTGAGAATCCTGACTTTGAAGAGACAGAAGTAGGAATTAAACATCTAATTTACAGCGCAATCCTAACTTGCGCTGGAACAAGCTGCCTGTGCTGTATCCAGCGCAAGGTTCTGGCACTTAGTGGCTTAGCCTGGGGCAAGAGGAATTGCTTCCCCTTACCCTGGGGAGAGTCACTGCAGCCCAGTGGGGCTACTTGGATCTGCGCCACCACCGGAGGTAGTGCAAATCCAAGCAGACCAGGACTGGCCCAGGCTGCCCTGGAATGGGGTTAGCATGCAGCTTAACTGCTGGATCCTGGCCACGCCTCCCACTCTCCGCCCCTCCACCCTGGGAATAAATAAAAATACATACTACTATGTTGCCCCTTAATATCTGTCTCTCTTGTTGCTGAATGCCAAGTTCCACACAAGGCATGTCACAAGTCAGGTGAAAAAGATGCCTACGGACCTGTGTGGTATCCCACATGTCTTAGAGCAAATCTGGAATTCTCAGAGGCTTGAGTTTCATTTGGTCATACCCAAAAAATTACCTTCTGTGTAAAACAGCAAGAAGAGCGTTTCCTTGCCAGATCCATATATGGTAAAAGAAAATATTTTCCAGAATTTTAAGTGTCACAGAGCTCATAGGGAGTCAATTATGTAGAGGAAGATATGCCCATGAGCTTTACCTTTATAGGCCTCTTATGCTAATTACAGGAAGGGAAATTCATAAGTACATATATTGTAGAATCATTTCATGTGTGAGATTTCCATAAGAACATAAGAACAGCCCCACTGGATCAGGCCATAGGCCCATCTAGTCCAGCTTCCTGTATCTCACAGCGGCCCACCAAATGCCCCAGGGAGCACACCAGATAACAAGAGACCTCATCCTGGTGCCCTCCCCTACATCTGGCATTCTGACTTAACCCATTCCTAAAATCAGGAGGTTGCGCATACACATCATGGCTTGTACCCCATAATGGATTTTAACTCCAGAAACTCGTCCAATCCCCTTTTAAAGGTGTCTAGGCTAGACGCCAGCACCACATCCTGTGGCAAGGAGTTCCACAGACCGACCACGCGCTGAGTAAAGAAATATTTTCTTTTGTCTGTCCTAACCCGCCCAACACTCAATTTTAGTGGATGTCCCCTGGTTCTGGTATTATGTGAGAGTGTAAAGAGCATCTCCCTATCCACTCTGTCCATCCCCTGCATAATTTTGTATGTCTCAATCATGTCCCCCCTCAAGCGTCTCTTTTCTAGGCTGAAGAGGCCCAAACGCCGTAGCCTTTCCTCATAAGGAAGGTGCCCCAGCCCCATAATCATCTTAGTCGCTCTCTTTTGCACCTTTTCCATTTCCACTATGTCTTTTTTGAGATGCGGCGACCAGAACTGGACACAATACTCCAGGTGTGGCCTTACCATCGATTTGTACAACGGCATTATAATACTAGCCGTTTTGTTCTCAATACCCTTCCTAATGATCCCAAGCATAGAATTGGCCTTCTTCACTGCCACCGCACATTGGGTCGACACTTTCATCGACCTGTCCACCACCACCCCAAGATCTCTCTCCTGATCTGTCACAGACAGCTCAGAACCCATCAGCCTATATCTAAAGTTTTGATTTTTTGCCCCAATGTGCATGACTTTACACTTACTGACATTGAAGCTTCCATCTCAAGGAAGCTTCATCCTTCCTTCATCTCAAAGAAGCTTCCATCTCAAGCTTCATCATTGAAGCTTCCATCTCAAGGAAGGGGAAATCTGGTGTTGATAGTCTTTCTGCAGATATCTTTGTAATAGGAAATCAGAACAAATGATGCCTTTGTCAAACTAATGTGTTTCTCCTGATATTAGGGACTTTCAACCCATTTTATGTCAGTGGAATTATTATTATATCATTTCTGAAAGAGTTGACCACATTGCCCATTGTGAAAAATAGTCCTTTAAATCATGGATATTGAGGTATGTTTTGTGTACATATACCACATTGTTTTGCCTTATTCAATCCATATTTATTAACCCAAAATACAGGTTTAATATTTTCTCCAAAATAAATTGACATCTATAATTTATTTTATTTACCTTCTCTTTTAAAAAATAACCCTTTTATTTATCTTAATACCACTTTAGTTTTACCCCTGGGGGCTGGGGGCCAAGAATAGGCCCTCAGTTTGGCTGTACTTGTCGTAAGAGGCGACTAAACAGCCACCGGGTAGATGGGACTCGTCAGCCTAGGAAGGCAGCTCATCTAAGAGAAGGAAACTCTGATCCCAAACCTCCACTGCCTTGTGGCTACATCCAGTTCTGGAAAAGGCTTCAGGAGTCAACCTCGAGGCAAAATCAGGAGCCGGAGTCCCTTAGGCAGTTCATGGCTGAACACAGTCACGTTCTGGCAACTCCTGCGACGCCGCTGGAACCAACCGTATTGGCTTCTGCCTTTCCATTGGACCATTCCAGCGACGTGGAGAGGGGGGATTTGCTGCATGGGTAACAGCCTATCCTCCATACCTTCTTTACCCAGGCTTCGCGCACTGGAGAGGACACTCCAACTTCGCCATACGGCGTCGGCACAACACGGGAAGCAGCAGTTTACTGGTTATAAGTCTTTGCTCGATTGGCGTAGAGCATGACGCCAGGGGCTGCTTCCGACGGTGGGAGAGATCATTGCATCTCATTGGGCAGCTACCGCCCGCCTTAAGCTGGGCAGTCCCCAGCCAGTAAGGTGTTGCCTCGCCACGGTCCGTTAACCTCATGGGGTGCGTGGGGTTTAGGGTGAAAACCGACAAGCGGATCGACAACTCTGCACCATGCAACAGAAAACAGAAAACTACTGCCCTAAAGCTGGGCACCTGGAACGTTAGGACAATGACACCTGGCTTCTCTGATGACCTGCAAGAAATAGACGACGCACGCAAAACAGCTGTCATCGACATGGAGCTGAGCAGACTGCAGATGGACATCGTCGCCCTTCAAGAGACTAGGCTGCCAGATTCCGGATCTGTCAAGGAGAGAAATTTCTCATTTTTCTGGCAGGGAAAACCACCAAACGAAACCAGGGAACATGGCGTTGGCTTTGCGGTCAGAAATACCCTGCTGAAATCCATCATCCCACCTACTGTGGGAAGTGAAAGAATTTTGTCCCTGCAGCTCCAGTCATCAGCAGGACCTATCACTCTCATCAGTGCTTATGCACCGACTCTGTCGTCTCCAGCAGAAGCCAAAGACAAATTCTATGATGACCTGGCCACCACTGTCAAGAAAATCCCTGTAAAAGAGCCATTGTTCATCCTCGGCGATTTCAATGCTAGAGTTGGTGCTGATAACAGTTCATGGCCCACTTGCTTAGGTCAGTTTGGCACTGGGAGGATGAACGAAAATGGCCAACGCCTGCTAGAGTTTTGCTGTCATCACGGTCTCTGTGTCAGCAACACGTTCTTCAACACAAAGCCCCAACATAGAGTCTCTTGGAGACATCCAAGATCAAAGCACTGGCACCAGCTCGACCTGATCCTCACCAGACGCTCCAGCCTTCCCAGCATCAAGATCACACGCAGTTATCATGGTGCTGCCTGCGACACTGACCACTCCCTGGTGTGCAGCAGAGTGAAACTGCAAACAAAGCGACTGTATCACACGAAAAAGGAAGGAAGACCTCGCATTGATACCAGCAAGACCCGGGATCAGAGAAAAGTGGAGGAATTTGCACAAGCGCTTGAGGAATCTCTTCCAGGCCCGGCCGACGCAAACGCATCCAACAGATGGGAACATTTCAAGAATACCGTTTACAACACCGCCTTGTCCATATTCGGCAAGAAGACCAACAAGGCGGCAGACTGGTTTGAAGCCCACTCTGAGGAGTTGACACCAGTCATTGAGGAAAAGAGGAGAGCTCAAGCAGCATACAAGGTCTGTCCCAGTGAGCGCAACCTGCAGGTCCTCCGAACTGCTCGCAGCAAAGTCCAACAGACTGCCAGGAGATGTGCTAACGACTACTGGCTCCAGCTCTGTTCCGAGATACAGATAGCAGCTGACACGGGCAACATCAAGGGGATGTATGATGGTATCAAGCAGGCCCTAGGTCCAACACAGAAGAAAATTGCCCCTCTGAAGTCTGCCACAGGCGAGGTCATCCAGGATCGGGCGCAGCAGATGGAACGCTGGGTGCAGCACTACTCTGAGCTATATTCCAGAGAAAATGTAGTCACTGAAGAAGCACTGAACAACATTGAGTGCCTGCCTGTGCTGGAAGAGCTTGACAGTGAACCAACCCTAGAAGAACTTCACGTGGCCCTGGACTCCCTTGCCTTTGGCAAGGCACCTGGAAAAGACAGCATCCCTGCTGAAGTCCTAAAATGCTGCAAAGAGATCATCGTCACTGAGCTGCATGAAATCCTCTGTCTCTGCTGGACAGAAGGTGGAGTACCTCAAGACATGAGGGATGCAAACATCATCACGCTGTACAAGAACAAAGGTGACAGGGGTGACTGCAACAACTACCGCGGCATCTCTCTCCTTAGCGTTGTAGGAAAGCTGTTTGCCCGAGTTGTACTAAAGAGGCTCCAGGTACTTGCAGAGAGCGTCTATCCAGAATCGCAGTGTGGATTCCGAGCCAACAGGTCCACCACTGATATGGTATTCTCCCTTAGACAACTGCAGGAGAAATGCAGGGAACAACGACAGCCACTCTTTATAGCCTTCATAGATCTCACAAAGGCTTTCGACCTGGTCAGCAGAAACGGCCTCTTCAAGATTCTCCCCAAGATTGGATGTCCACCCAGGCTCCTCAGCATCATCAGATCCTTCCACAAGGACATGAAGGGCACTGTTGTCTTCGATGGCTCCACATCAGACCCTTTTGACATCCGAAGCGGAGTGAAGCAGGGCTGTGTTCTTGCACCAACCTTGTTTGGGATTTTCTTCGCTGTCCTGCTGAAGCAGGCCTTTGGAACTGCAACAGAAGGCATCTATCTCCGGACCAGATCAGACGGAAAGCTCTTCAACCTCTCCAGACTGAGAGCAAAATCCAAAGTCCAGCTGAAATGTCTGCGTGACTTCCTCTTTGCCGACGATGCAGCTGTCACTACCCACTCTGCCAAAGATCTCCAGCAGCTCATGGATCGTTTTAGCAAGGCCTGCCAAGATTTTGGACTGACAATCAGCCTGAAGAAAACACAGGTCATGGTTCAGGATGTGGACTCACCTCCCTGCATTACAATCTCTGAGCATGAACTGGAGGTTGTCCATGACTTTGTGTACCTTGGCTCAACGATCTCCGACACTCATTCTCTCGATGCCGAGCTAAACAGGCGCATCGGTAAAGCAGCTACCACGTTTTCCAGACTCACAAAGAGAGTCTGGTCCAACAAGAAGCTGACGGAACATACCAAGATCCAGGTCTACAGAGCTTGCGTCCTGAGTACACTTCTGTACTGCAGCGAGTCATGGACTCTTCGCCCACAACAGGAGAGGAAACTGAGCGCTTTCCACATGCGCTGCCTCCGACGTATTCTCGGCATCACCTGGCAGGACAAAGTTCCAAACAACACAGTCCGGGAACGTGCTGGAATCCCTAGCATGTATTCACTGCTGAAACAGAGACGCCTGCGTTGGCTTGGTCATGTCGTGAGAATGGATGATGGCCGGATCCCAAAGGATCTCCTCTATGGAGAACTCGTGCAAGGAAAGCGCCCTACAGGTAGACCACAGCTGCGATACAAGGACATCTGCAAGAGGGATCTGAAGGCCTTAGGGATGGACCTCAACAAGTGGGAAACCCTGGCCTCTGAGCGGCCCGCTTGGAGGCAGGCTGTGCAGCATGGCCTTTCCCAGTTTGAAGAGACACTTTGCCAACAGTCTGAGGCTAAGAGGCAAAGAAGGAAGGCCCATAGCCAGGGAGACAGACCAGGGACAGACTGCACTTGCTCCCGGTGTGGAAGGGATTGTCACTCCCGGATTGGCCTTTTCAGCCACACTAGACGCTGTGCCAGAACCACCTTTCAGAGCGCGATACCATAGTCTTTCGAGACTGAAGGTTGCCAATACAATTCAATCCTAGTAACAACTACAAAGCAATACATTGCTCACTGACTCTTCTTTATTGTTCTGGATTTTTCATCTCACAGGGATTTCTACAGACAACTTCAAACCCTAAAAATCATATTTAAATGGAAAGAGAACAAAACCTTCATGTCACAAATGTCACTAGGGTGATAGGCAGTTCCTTAGCTGTACAATAAATAATCAAATCTGGCCAATGTATTAGGTGACAAATCCAATCAGATTTAAGAGCACAATGGAGAAGATTATCAAAAAGTCTTTGATAATTCCTCTGCAGTCCTTCAGAGCATATTTTATTTTACTTCTTTGTGTCTAGATATGTGTTGGTTTGGGGAATTGTTGTGATTGCATCTAGCTAGTGGCAATGGCAATATTTCAATACGTCTTCAATTTATACAGCTGTGTCTTACAGAAATATTTTATTTGCTATGGAGATATATAGAGATGGGCTGAATCATATGATTTCATTTCACATTTCCCAGGCCTTTGTAAAGAGCCATTTCCAAGTGTTAGGACACAGCTATGAAAAGTACCTTCAGTATTGGCTATGTGGGGGTGGAGGGCAGTTATTGTATCAGCAGGGAGGATGCAGGAGTCAACACACTAAATAAGTGTTTCTCAAAGTGTGCGTCTAGGAGTGCTCGGACCCCCTGAGACCCCTCCAGCGGTCCAAAAGCACACCATAAGCAGCCACCATCTTTCCCAGCCTAGTTTGCTCTCACCTCCACTGCTTGTGGCTCTTCTTCCTCATTCCCTGGCTCTTTGCTGGTATTCAGGGTTGGGCTTGGAGCTGCACCACTCAGCGAATGTGCCAGCACTCTGGAGCTCCCCAAGGTTCCACACATATACCAGTGGGCCTTATCAAGATTCTTTTTAGGAGTGTAAAGTGCTCCGCAGACTGAAAAGTTTGAAAACCACTGGTTTAGTTGATGAGTTTGTATGCAAGTCCTCAGAAACATGGACAGAGATGATAAAACTAGCTGTTTTGTTGTGCTAGGATGGTGATTGGGCAGCCAGCATAGTCCAGGAAGATCCAGTTTCAAGATCTCCATCTTACTATGAAGTTGTGATCAGTGGCGTCACTAGGATTCACGTCACCCGGTGGGGGAGGCCTGCATATCACCCCATGTAGTGGGTGGGGCAATGTCCCAGGTGGGCGTGGTGATGTACCATCGCCCTGCCCCCACCGATTTTTTGGCTGTACCTTTTGTTAGAACACAGATATTTCAATGTGGATTGTTTCATTGCATTCTGCATGAAATTACACATTGATTGATATATAACAAGATAGTCTTATTCCTCCAAATTCTGATTTTAGTGATTTTGAAAACTTGTAGAGTTACACACACACATACCCCTGTGTCAACTTAGTAACAACTTATTGCAGCAGTTCTCAAACTTTTAGCACTGGGACCCACTTTGTTAAGGCCAGAAGTGACATCATCAAGCAAATTAAAATAAATAATTATAAATAATTAAATTAAAATAAAATAATTAATAAGGGGGAGCTAGTCCTGTTCTACCAAGTGAATCTACTCTGAAATAAGTCCCATAGTGGTCAAGGGGGCTTACTCTCAGGGAAGTGTGGGTAGGATTGCAGCCTGTGAGCCCAATCCTATGCATGTCTACTCTGAAGTAAGTCCCATAGTGATCAATGGGACTTACTCTGTAGTTATTTGATTTTTCTCTGTAAACCGCTTTGTGAACATTTAGTTGAAAAGCGGTATATAAATACTGTTGTTATTATTATTATTATTAGTCTGCCTGCAATAACACCCCCCCCCCAAAAAAAAAGAATCAGTGAGATTTCCAGCCCTCCTCAGTGCCCAGTTTAAAGTTCTGTTTCAAGCTTATCAAGATAAAGACCCACCTGGCTTTGCAAGTGCAAAATAGAAAACTTCCCCTTACAATTCAAGCCTCTTTTTTGTTCTTTTTAGGGGGGGAGGCTGCCTTCTGTTGCACTCCAGCTCCATCAGATCAGGACCCGTCTGGTGTCCTCACATTCCCCTTTGCCTGGCCTGACCACCAGTCAAGGCACATCTGCCTACTCACAAGTAAACATGACTGTGAGGCTACTTTGCTTTCCATAAGGCTCCATAGACTGGGAGGGAGGCAGCTGGGAGGGAGGAACCTCCTTTTCCGGTGTTTCTGGGGGCTGCACTCATTGGATGAGCACCATTCTGATGTCCTTGGAGTCTCTCAGCCTGCCTCGACTAAGGCATGTCTGCCTACTCACAAGTAAACGCAGCCCCGTGGCTTTGTTTCGGGCTCAGACTCGCAGCTGGGAGGGGGAGCTTCTCAGGTGTTTTTTGGTGGCTGCATTCATTGGATCCAGAACATTCTGGCAACCCACCAGTTTGAGAACCACTGTACTAGTTGAAACCAGGGATAAGGATAGAACCCTGCAGACAGTTAAGGACAGACTACAGTCTGCCTCTTTTTCCCAACAAGCTTGCGTCAAGATTTAAACCTTTCATTGACTTCAATCTTCAGCAGTGGCGTTACTAGGGTTCACGTCACCCAGTGCAGGATGCCAGCGCGTCACCCCCCCCATGCAGTGGGCGGGGCAACACCCCAGGTGGTGTACCATCACTCCGCCCCCACTGGTTTTTTGACTGTACCTTTTGATAGAACAAAGATAGAACACATTCTGCATGAAATTACGCATTGATTGATATATAACATGATGGTATTATTCCTCCAAACTGTGATTTTAGTGATTTTGGTCACTAGTAGTGTCACACCCGCCCCCCCATGGTGTCAACTTACTAACACCTTATTGCAGCAGTTCTCAAACTTTTAGCACTTCGACCCACTTTTTAGAATGACAATCTATCCAAGTCCCACCAGAAGTGTTGTTATGGTGGAAGTGACATCATCAGGCAAATTAAAATAAATAAGAATAAATAATTAAAGTAAAACAAATAAATAAGCAGAAGCCAGCCCTGGTCTACCAAGTGAATTTTGTCTGTACCCTGCCTGCAATAACATCCCCCCCTCCAAAATCAGTAAGGTTTTCAACTCTACCCAGTGCCCAGTTAATTTAAGAACTTCTGTTTAAACCAGATCACTGTCAGGATCTACCTGGCTTTGCAAGTCTCCAAAAAGTTCAACTTATCAGCTGAAGCCTCTGTTTTGATCCTTTTTGGGGGGGGGGGCTGCCTTCTGGAGCACTTGTTTAGCTGCAGGTGCATAGGATCAGGACCATTCTGGTAGTCTTGCACTCTCCTTCACCTGATCTTCCACATCAGCCAAGGCACATTTGCTTACTCGTGAGTAAACGCAACTGTGAGTCTTAGTTTTGCTTTCCATAGGGCTCAATACATTCAGCTGCTTGGAGGGAGGGACTTCCTTCTCAGGCATTTTTGGGGGCTGCATTCATTGGATCAGGATCATTCTGGTGTATTTGGATTCCTCTCAGCCTGCCCTTTCCGAAGGATTAAGGCAAGTTCGCCTACTCACAAGTAAACTTACGAAATGGCTCACTTTCACTTTCCATAGGGATCCATGCATTTTTTGTTCTCCTGTTATTTGGCCATAACTTTTGATAGAAAGGAGATATTTCACTGGTCTTTTGCATTGCATTCCGCCCGAAATTCTGCATCCAATGGTATATAATATGTTGGGGTTACTCCTAACCACCATGATTTTAGCATGTCACCCCCCCCCCAGTGCACATCACCCACCCTGTGCGCATCACCCGGTGCAGCCCGCACCCCCCTAGCAATGCCACTGGTTGTGACTGTCTGTCAACCCAAATTACCATGCATGATCTTTGTAAGGATAAAATAGCCATGAGTGCATGAGCAAAGTGAAAAAACATTTAAGGCACAATCCTGAAAATGAGTTGGGTCGGCGCAAGTCCCTTGTGCTGGCCCAGGAGGGTCGTAAGCACATTTGCGCCTCCTCTGGAGTAAGCTGGGTCAGCGCATGGAGGTGCGCCGACACACGGAGGCAGAATCCAGCCTTCGTGGCAGCTTCTTCCTCACGTCTTGTGTAGGCCCAACTGGGCTGATGCAAGGCTCTGGGGTGGGCAGGAGGGAGACTTTCCTGGGCGAGGGACGGCAGTCTGTGGGTGGCCCTAGGGGCGGGCGGCAGGGCTGGGATCCAGCAGTTATACCAGATCCCAACTCCCATTCCAAGGGAGTTCAGTGCAACTTGAAGCCGCTCCACTCTTGTTGAACTTGTGCCACCTCAGGAGGTGGAGTAAGTCCAAGGAGACCCATTGGGGTCAGGGCGCCTTACCCAAGGGTAAGGGGAAAAGTTTCCCCTTGCCTCTGTCTGAGCTGCTTTGGGCCACTATCCTGCACTGGATATAGTGCAAGCCTCTTGGCTTGGCTGTTCCAGCGCAGGGTAGGATTGTGCCCTTATAGAGGTAAGGTGGGGAAAACACTTATAAAAATGAATTTACTTTCAGTTCTGGCATGGCATGCCCATGGGTCACTTCTGCCATGCTCTATGGTCCAGGCTGCAATCACTTAAATGGGAGCAAGCCCCATTACAATAATGGGTCACTTCTGAGTAGATAGGCATAGGCTTGGTCTCTGGCTCCATCTTCACACATGGGCTTCTCAAATCCATACCTATGTCTGTACCATGATCATCATTTGATGATTGCATTAATGTTTGCCAAAGAGTGGGCACGCCATGTGAGCAGAGCCACATTTTGCAGTATTAACAAAGCCAAAATAATTCAGGCTCAACCAGCCTACCCTTCTCCTTGCCTTGTATTATCACAGATGGTCCTGTCCTTAGGAAAGTGCTTGAATCATTAGCTAAATTGGCTTTAAAGAAACACAATTACATGACAGTGGAACATTTGCCTCCCCTTCATCTGGCAGGGATAAAAGCAAGATGCATAGCAAGGGAAGTGCAAGTTAATGAGACTTATTTTGTTCTTGGGTTATCAGTGAACTTGTTAACCTTGTTCCTTTCAACCCAAGGGTTTTGCATACTAATACGAATGCAAACGTGAAAGAGAAGCTGTAATTGTGTTTTTCTTCCTGCCTGGATATTATTCCTCTGTTTAGGTATCAGCCAAAAACTATGACAAAGCAGATGCTGTGGGCAGGTGTGGGAAGATCCACCCAGTTATAGTCATAATCCCCACAGATAATCATATGAAGCAATTACTTTACCATTGTCACCGTCTTCTCCAAATACAGCTGTTGCTGGTTGCCAACCAGTTTTTTCAGAGACTATCTGGTATGTTACTGCAACTCCCAGCTTGGGAGTTAGCGCTTGTGAGGTTTACCCTTGTCTTAAAAATGCCCTTCCTTTTACATCACCATCATGTGTTTTGTAACCATGATCTTCAAATGCAAATTATGAAGGACAGGCAGACAATAACTAAATGTGTAGAAGGGTTTTGAGGATGGCCTTTTAGCTCTCCTGGAAATGATGTCCTCTAACTAAACAAAATTTGCAAACAATAGGCTAAGCCTCTACAGGTAATAAATGAGAAATTATGTAGATTGTTGGTGCTGAACATTGCATTTTGCATTGGATTAGCATAAAATTACAGGCACAGGTGTTTCTGTAATTGGGAGCCATTTGGAGGATTCACGATGTTCAATGACCCTCTGCTGGGTTGTTTGCCCAGTTGTGATGAAGGTAATGTGTTAATATTGTGGATTATGTCATG
The DNA here is from genome assembly GCF_035046505.1 of Tiliqua scincoides. Classification (NCBI taxonomy): domain Eukaryota; kingdom Metazoa; phylum Chordata; class Lepidosauria; order Squamata; family Scincidae; genus Tiliqua; species Tiliqua scincoides. The sequence continues at coordinate 38,924,321 of NC_089821.1, forward strand.
TAAAATAATGTAGTAATACTGACTAGGATCCAAGTTCTACTGCCATTTATGACAGTAATTTTATTCTCTGTGAGCTTCTGCTGTTTAATGAACTGTATTGCTTTTTCTTATGTATACAAGTGCATTCCAACTTAGGAACCTCTTATTTCCACGCAAATCATTCCTTGATTAACCCATTTCTGCCCAACTCACAGGTATACACATTTGATCCCTGTTGTGTATATGCAACGTTGGGCAGAAATGGCTTAATACAGTCTTAGGACCCAATCCTTCCCTTGCCTCCCAGTGGCGGTGAGGCAACTCTAATGCCACTGACTGCAGTTACCACCCGTCGTGAAAGGTACTCTGACAGCACACGAGGTAGCTTTCTGCTTGGAGGGCGGGCGGAAAGGCCTGTGCTGTTCCAGTCCAACCAGACAGGAAGTCCCCATTCACTGGAGCAGGTAGGACAACAGGAGAGGTGGGAGAGATTGTGGGAGGGTAGTACAGAGGCAGGTAGAGGGCTAAACCAGGTTGGGGGGCATAACAAGGGCAGGGAGGCTGCAGGAGGGGGGAGGATCTGTCACAGTGGCCTGCAATGAATCTTATCCCCTCTGACAGAAGCCTTTCTGCCCCTTTTCTCTCCATGGGCTTGCTCTGGCAAAGTTACTGGTGCAGGTCCAAGGAGACCCATTGTGGGTTGGGAGGCTTACATAGGGATAAGGGGATTTAAAATCCCCTTTCCCTGCTGAAGCCTCTTGGCCTGCCCCACACCCATGGATGCAGCATTCGGCAGTTTGGCATTGCTGCGATGTTGGGGGGAGGGAGCATAGATCCCAAAGTGGGAACCACTGACAAATACCCTCACATGGCAGCAATTCCATACAAGCCCAAAAACTCACTTGAAGTACTTGAAGTGGCCATGCTCTTTTCAAAGCAAAAGAGCGGGTGGCTGCTCTGAGTGCTGTGCAACCGTTCAAAGTGCACCGGAAATAATTGTGGCGATGTCATCACATCACCACAATTACTTCAGGGTCAGGCAGGGGGGCAGCACTTAAAGGGATGAGCCCAGCATGGCACCACACAGAGGAACACTGGCATTGAGAACACTGTAATATCTCTTAAGCAGCAGTTCTTGAACTGGGGGTAGTGATTTTTGGTGGGTCGCAGGGCCTGGCGCAACCTGGCAGCCGCAAACAATTCTGGACCACATCGGTTCCTGGTAATGCCTGCACATGACCCAGTTTGTTGGCTGCATTGTGTCCCAGAATGCCTTATGGTCTTGCATTCTGGGGCACAACTTGGAACCTGCAAGGCATTCTGGAATGTGATGCAACTTCTGCAGCTGGCAAGGTGGGTTGGTGGTAAAAAGAAATTTGGGACTTCTCAAGCAGAGCAGAGAACCATTGCTCTGAAGTACTATAGAATGCTTAATATCAGAAGTCAAAGATCTCTCTGAACCCTTCTTGATCTTCTCCAGTATCCATTCTAAATCTAGACTGTATCTACAATACATATCTATTTGTGGGTGTGAACCAAGGATTCTCACTTCACACATCATGTATTATACAGTATTTTTTGCAGGGCTTAGCAGTTGTGGAAGTCACTCTTGTGTATGCCTACTTGAGAATGATGTGTGAAGATGAATTGTGCCAAGGAGCTAACAGCTGTTGCTATTTCAGTACTGGACCAGTAAGCAAAATACACATTTTAGAATAGAGTAAAAAGAATTAATTTTTTTAATGTTTTTCCACTCTAGTTAGAAGTGATATCTTTGAATGAGCACAAAGAAATTCTTTATTTCAGTGGTACTGAAACTTTTCCGGCCAGTGGCTCCCTTGACCCACATGGCTGTTGGCCATGACTCCCCATCATGTTCCTGAGGGTTAGAACTGACATCATTAAACAGGAAGTGGCCAGAAATATTAACTATATTAATATTAATTATATTAATCATATCATGAATTAAATGCAGATCTTCAAAATATATTATTAATACACATGCTTTATAAATGATCAGCTGCTGATCACTGTTGGAGACAGGATGCTGGAGTAGGTAGATTTTGTCTGGTCCAGGTAGACTCTTTTTTTTAAACTTTGTAAGCATACCAATAGAATTGTTTTATCAAATGAACTTTGTGAACAACCAGTCTGACCAACATTACACACACACACCCCTGTGGACCCCAATCCAACTAGTCATCTCTGCCATTCTCCTTGGATAGGATTGAACCCTTTATTAATTTAATGAAATTAAATTTTTCCAGCAGCTGGTGGGGAAAACCAAAATAGACCATGAAAATATATCAGAGCTGATAAGGGTTTGGTTAGGAAGCTTATTTGTCTCCTATATTAGGAGATGCACAGCTCAAGCCTATGCATGTCTACTCAGAAGTAAGTCCCATTAGAGTCAATGGGGCTTACTCCCAGGAAAGTATGGATAGGATTGGGCTGGCAATCACTTCATCAATGGCTGATAAGTATTCCCTTCAAATAGCAAGATTCATCACTTTAAAAATACAGCCTCTCCTCTTCAGTCAAACAAGATTAATAAATCACTTTAAAAACAGTACCCTGCTCTTGGCCAAGTAAAGTGTGTGCTTCTCTCTTTCCTCCCCCCCCCCCTTTGCCAACAGCATGGAAACAACTTTAAGAGCCCTGGTGACTGGTAAAATAGGAAGCGTTTTATTTGGGGAGGGGGAGGAAAGCGGGAAGGTTTGGAGATTGAAAGGGGGGAGTGGAAGAGGGAGGGGGTTGAAAAGAGAGATTTCACTTTGATGAGAAGCGATCCCAGGCTGGGAACTAGGAACCAACCAGACAAGGATCAAGGGGGGTTTCTTTCTGATGGTCCACAAGGACATCCTCCCCCTCCCCGGCCGCCACTAACGCACGGAAATAACTGCTTAAAAAATCAGTTTCTAATCTATTTTGAACCATGTTGCATAATAAGATATTTTATATATTGCTAGACACTTTGATGGTGTACAAATTTGTAAAATAAATTACATGCGGGGGCACTGAGGCATAAGGAGGAAGTGCAACTATTTGTGGCATTGATCCAGATGATTCATTCAAACCACAGTTGAGATGGAAAAAGACCACTTAAACATTAGTTATTAAATAACAATAATGGTTGTACCCAGAGGTGGCATCAGGCGTCAACCATGTCAAACACTAGCCAAGAACCCCTGCTCACTAGAAAGCCTACCTAACCCGGCTGACCTGGAACCACTAAATTCCACTGGCAATAGATGACCAAGATAAGGGTGCTGCCACTGTGGCCAGCACCTGTCATCCCCACCAGTAAGCCTAGGGGGCCACAGAAACCCAATGTGCCATAGGGGGCAATACAAGACTGCCTGGAACCAGCACTGACTATTCCTCTGTTATTACCACAAATATAGTGTTACAGGTTGAGACTCATTATTCTCAAGGGTTCCTGTTCCAAGAACTGACATGGATGGCAAAAAACGCACTATAGCAAATCAATTTTAAAAAAACAAAGTCCTTTCCCTCCTGGTGATTTAAAAACAGCCTTGCTGACCTTTTGAAATGCACACAGAGGCCATCAGTCTCTCTCCAGAGCTTAGGCTTCTCTAGGAGGCAGCAATCCCTCCCTTCACCAGGAGCCCCAGGGAGAAGGAGGTGATAATCGCTGCCATTTAGCCTTCTTCCATGTGCTCAGGGGGAAGGGAGGAATGAAGCCTGGGCTGCCCTCTCTGGCATTATTAACTGTTTTCCTTTCATTTAAAGGGCCCCTCTCATCAGCTTTGAGATAAAAATACTGTATTGGCAACCTTCAGTCTCGAAAGACTATGGTATCGCGCTCTGAAAGGTGGTTCTGGCACAGCGTCTAGTGTGGCTGAAAAGGCCAATCCGGGAGTGACAATCCCTTCCACACCGGGAGCAAGTGCAGTCTGTCCCTGGTCTGTCTCCCTGGCTATGGGCCTTCCTTCTTTGCCTCTTAGCCTCAGACTGTTGGCAAAGTGTCTCTTCAAACTGGGAAAGGCCATGCTGCACAGCCTGCCTCCAAGCGGGCCGCTCAGAGGCCAGGGTTTCTCACTTGTTGAGGTCCATCCCTAAGGCCTTCAGATCCCTCTTGCAGATGTCCTTGTATCGCAGCTGTGGTCTACCTGTAGGGCCCTTTCCTTGCACGAGTTCTCCATAGAGGAGATCCTTTGGGATCCGGCCATCATCCATTCTCACGACATGACCAAGCCAACGCAGGCGTCTCTGTTTCAGCAGTGAATACATGCTAGGGATTCCAGCACGTTCCAGGACTGTGTTGTTTGGAACTAATATCTGTAGATAATTAGGTTATACCTGTAATCATTTGCATGACTGTCTCTCTGCAATAGTAAAAAGCAGTTTTTCAAACTATAATTTTAAAGGGGTGCATTTTTCCCCTTCTCCAGGGATAAGCACATTCCTTTTCATTGGAATGAACAGTCTCCAGTTCGGCCAGTCCGGCCAGTCTCCAACATCCCGTTTCTGGGCAAGGTAATTGAGCGGGTGGTGGCGGCCCAACTCCAGAGGGTCTTGAATGAAATGGATTATCTGGATCCTTTTCAATCTGGTTTCAGACCGGGCTTTGGGACGGAAACTGCCTTGGTCGCCTTGGTGGATGACCTACGCCGGGGACTGGACAGGGAGAGTGCGTCCCTGTTGGTCCTGCTGGACCTCTCGGCGGCGTTCGATACCATCGACCATGGTATCCTTCTGGGCCAATTGGCCGAGTTGGGAGTTGGAGGCACTGTTTTGCGGTGGTTCCGCTCCTACTTGGAGGGTCGGTCCCAGATAGTGGTGCTGGGGGATGCCTGTTCGACACCCTGGCCTTTGAGGTGCGGAGTGCCGCAGGGTTCAATTCTGTCCCCCATGCTATTTAATATCTACATGAAACCGCTGAGAGAGGTCATCCGGGGGTTTGGAGTGGGGTGTCATCAATATGCTGATGACACCCAGCTCTATCTCTCCTTTCCTCCAGACTCCAGGGTGGCGGTTGAGGGCCTGGAGCGCTGTCTGGAAGCAGTGAGGATCTGGATGGGGGCTAATAAGCTGAAATTAAATCCGGATAAGACAGAGGCTCTCCTGGTTCGGAAATCCTTGATGTAGGTACTGGACTATCGGCTTGCTCTGAATGGGGTTGCACTCCCTCTGAAGGAGCAGGTCCGCAGCTTGGGGGTCTACCTGGATTCACAGCTGCTCCTGGATTCCCAGGTGGCGGCTGTGGCTAGGGGGGCCTTCACTCAGCTTCGTCTGGTGCGCCAGCTGCGGCCGTACTTGGATCGGGCAGACCTGGCCACGGTGATCCATGCCACGGTGACATCGAGGTTAGATTATTGTAACACGCTTTATGTGGGGCTGCCCCTGAAGACGGTTCAGAAACTGCAGTTAGTGCAGAATGCGGTGGCCCGTGTGGTCACTGGAGCTAGGCGGTTTGACTCTGTCAGCCCGCTTCTCCGGGGGCTGCATTGGCTGCCCATTTGTTTCCGGGCCCAATTCAAGGTGCTGGTTTTGATCTTTAAAGCCCTATACTGCTCTGGGCCAGGGTATCTCAGAGATCGCCTACTCCTGTACAATCCAGCTCGTCCTCTTAGGTCATCAGAGAAGGCCTTTTTACAAGTGCCGCCACCTAAGGAGGTACGTGGGGCGGCGGCAAGAAATAGTAATGCCTTCTCAGTAATGGCACCAACATTATGGAACTCCCTTCCCCTTGACTTGAGAATGGCTCCCTCTCTTGAGACTTTTTGGCGAGGCCTGAAGACATTTTTGTTTAAAGAAGCCTTCTGAGTGCTTGGCTTTTTTAAACATCTTTTCTGTATCTTTTTAGTATTTTTACAGGCCTGATTCCTCTGATTTGCTACGTTTTGCTCTTTTTATCTGACTTTTCGTCTGACTATGGTTTTTATGGGTATATGTTAATGTGTTTTTAATATGTTTTTATTTGTGGTTAAATTATGTTTTTAATCTGTTTTTAATATGTTGTGAGCCGTGCTGGGTCCCTTTGGGGAGAAGGGCGGGATATAAATAAAGTTTATTATTATTATTATTATTGGCAGGGGCCATTCGTGTTGAGTCAAATCCCTGTATAAAAAAATCCGTGTATAACAAGGCTGGACCTGTACTTCTCTTTATTCTGGGGTCTGGGTACAAAAACATTAATACGTCTGCAGATTTGTGCTGCTCAAACAGCCACAAACAAACAAAAAGCCTTCGCAAAACTGTGTTTCTAAGGCCATAGAAACCTCATTCTTTATCCCATGATGGCTCTTTTCTAGAAGGTGTCAGACATATTTTAATGGTAAGTTTTGTCGTTTTTCACTTGCTATTAGCAGGAAGGAATCATACCCATAATATCTGTTTCCCATTGGGCATCTGTGGGTCAGCAAAGAGCAAGAGGTTCATGCCCACTCCCAGAAAGGAGCTGCTCAGGGATGACCAGCTGTATTTGACGGGGTTGGGGGCAGGTATGGCCTTGCCTCAGAGTGGATGGCTGAATGGGGGTTGCAGCATCCTTCCCCTCCTCCTAAGCCAGGCAAGAGTGATTCACTTCCCTAGGAGGAAAGGCAGATTCCTCTGCTCTCCTACTCAGCCTACAGCCCCTGACTGCTTTATGACCAGCCACAGGGCTCCCTTTTCAGCCTTCCTTCCACATAGGGCCAAGATCAGTGGGCAGGGGGCCCACTCCTTCTTGTCTCTGTCCTCCTTTCTTCTCTCTCATCACTCCCCCTTCCCCTTAAGTCCGTACCCTCCACACACACACACATTGGTCACCTCTTCATCTCCCTGTTGGGGGAGATGTAGCCCTAGATTTGTCTACAGGTATACACATAGGGTACAAAATTGCCAACTTCCTGAATTCCTGATACAATTGCCAACTTCCTGAAACAATATAAAATAATATTTTAACAATCAATAGTACTTACTTAGCTAATCTGTATTATGTGAATGCACATCCTGATTTTAAACTTCAAAAAGTGTTCAAATGTTATATTTAGCCTTTATGTAGCATTTTCGAGTGTTCAGAGCTTGTAATTTCACAGCGATCCTACAAAGTGGGCTCATATTTTATCACCATGTCACCGGAAGGGAGTCTGAGGCTGAGGGAGTGTGGTTTGCCTAAGGCCACTTGGTGAATTGATGGCAGAGATGACATTTGAATATGTTACACCAGCTCCCAACTGAGAGAGGCACAGCAGCAGAAAGCGTTGCTTCTTTCCATCGTACATTTTTTTCGGCAAGCACAGGACTGAAACGATGAAGCTTTTTGGGGAGCAGAATCAAGCCATATGCTTTAAAAGGATCAGTGCTAACATGATGATTGCATGTAGTTTGTATCTGGATGTGAAAGTAAACAAGGCAATGACAACATTGGCTGGGGAAGAGGGCAGTTCCAACACAGCCTGCGGAGACCTGCCAGAAATCTCAAAGCATCTGCAGTCACACCTAGAGCACTTCATCTCCAGCTGGCAAGGCAGCTGCTACTCAGTGGGGCTGTTATGCTGAGGAGTCTTTTTTCACAGTTGTTCAAACTTTAAACTGAGACATCAGATGAAGTGCAGGGTGGCATGGCAGAACTCAAGGCTTAGAGCAAATTGGATAATTGGAGGAACAATGGGATAATATACTGATGTGAGCTCTTATTCAATGGCCTGTCCATCTCTCTCTCTCTCTCTCTCTCTCTCTCTCGTGCACGTACATCTGAATTAAAAAGTCCCTATTTCCCATCTTCTTCCTCTGAAATCTAAACAGCCCAGCCTTCAAAGCCATACATGATTACATCTATTAAAACTGTCATACTCCTGATGGAGAAAGGTAGCATTCTTGGAAGTGCTACCTGTTCCACATGCAGGGCCAGATAGGCAGGCGGAGATCAGGGGTCTCAATGCGTGGATGAGATGGTGGTGTAGGGAGGAGGGGTTTAGATTCCTTAGGCACTGGGGAACGTTTTGGGAGAAGTGGGGCCTGTACAAGAGGGACGGGCTTCACTTGAACCAGAATGGAACCAGACTGCTGGCGCATAACATTAAAAAGGTGGCAGAGCAGCTTTTAAACTGATCCCTGGGGGAAGGCCGACAGGAGCTGAGGGGCATCCGCTTCGGGAGTCTTCATCCCTATGGGACAAGGATGGGGAAGTTAGAGAACAACAAAGTAAAGGCAGAGTAGGAGAAGAAATTGGGAATGGTAGCATGATGGGATGTGATAGACGGTTTGGCACAGTGAGAGGATGCGGGGACAAAGGAGCTAATAAGCAGCCCATCCTGGGGCATTCCATGTACAAATGCTTTTATGCGAATGCCCAAAGTCTCCAAGCAAAGATGGGAGAACTGGAATGTCTGGTAACAAGGGAAAACATTGACATAGTGGGCATAACGGAAACCTGGTGGAATGCGGAGAATCAGTGGGATACCACAATCCTGGGCTATAAACTCTACAGGAGGGACAGGGAGGGGCATGTTGGAGGTGGGGTGGCCATTTATGTTAAGGAAGGGATAGAATCCAGCAAAGTAGAGATTGAAGGTGGGTCCGACTCCACCGTAGAATCTCTGTGGGTTAAATTACCAGGCCTGAGGAGTGATGTAATACTGGGGGCGTACTATCATCCTCCAGACCAGAACCGGATGGGGACCTTGAAATGAGGAAACAGATCAGGGAGGTGACAAGGAGGGACAGGGTTGTAATCATGGGGGACTTCAATTATCCTCATATAGACTGTGTCACTTTGTGTTCTGGTCACGAAAAGGAGACCGGATTCCTTGATATGCTAAATGACTGTGCCTTAGAGCAGCTAGTCATGGAGCCCACTAGAGGACAGGTGACTCTGAATTTAATATTGTGCGGTACTCAGGACCTGGTTAGAGATGTCAATGTTACGGAGCCACTGGGGAACAGTGATCATGCCGTGATCCGTTTTGACATGCACGTTGGGGGAAGAATACCAGGCAAATCTCTCACAAAAACCCTTGACTTCCGATGAGCAGACTTCCCTCAAATGAGGAGGCTGGTTAGGAGGAGGTTGAAAGGGAAGGTAAAAATAATCCAATCTCTCCAGAGCGCATGGAGGCTGCTTAAAACAACAGTAATAGAGGCCCAGCGGAAGTGTATACCGCAAAGGAAGAAGGGCTCCACTAAGTCCAGGAGGGTGCCCGCATGGCTAACCAGCCAAGTTAGAGAGGCTGTAAAGGGCAAGGAAGCTTCCTTCCATAAATGGAAGTCTTTCCCTAATGAGGAGAATAAAAAGGAACATAAACTGTGGCAAAAGAAATGTAAGAAGGTGATATGGGAGGCCAAGAGAGACTATGAGGAACACATGGCCAGCAACATTAAAGGGAATAATAAAAGCTTCTTCAAATATGTTAGAAGCAGGAAACCCGCCAGAGAAGCAGTTGGCCCTCTGGATGGTGAGGGAGGGAAAGGGGAGATAAAAGGAGACTTAGAGATGGCAGAGAAATTAAATGAGTTCTTTGCATCTGTCTTCACGGCAGAAGACCTCGGGCAAATACAGCTGCCCAAACAGCCCCTCCTGACCAAGGAATTGGTCAGATAGAGGTTGAAAGAGAAGATGTTTCAGACCTCATTGATAAATTAAAGATCAATAAGTCACCGTGATGGCATCCACCCAAGTGTTATTAAGGAACTGAAGAATGAAGTTGCTGATCTCTTAACTAAAATATGCAACTTGTCCCTCAAAACGGCCATGGTGCCAGAAGATTGGAGGATAGCAAATGTCACACCTATTTTTAAAAAGGGAAAGAGGGGGGACCCGGGAAACTATAGGCCGGTCAGCCTAACATCTATACTGGGTAAAATGGTGGAATGCCTCATCAAAGATAGAATCTCAAAACACATAGACGAACAGGCCTTGCTGAGGGAGAATCAGCATGGCTTCTGTAAGGGTAAGTCTTGCCTCACGAACCTTATAGAATTCTTTGAAAAGGTCAACAGGCATGTGGATGCGGGAGAACCCATAGACATTATGTATCTGGACTTTCAGAAGGCATTCGACACGGTCCCTCACCAAAGGCTACTAAAAAAACTCCACAGTCAGGGAATTAGAGGGCAGGTCCTCTCATGGATTGAGAACTGGTTGAAGACCAGGAATCAGAGAGTGGGTGTCAATGGGCAATTTTCACAATGGAGAGAGGTGAAAAGCGGTATGCCCCAAGGATCTGTTCTGGGACCGGTGCTTTTCAACCTCTTCATAAATGACCTGGAGACAGGGTTGAGCAGTGAGGTGGCAAAGTTTGCAGATGACACCAAACTTTTCCGAGTGGTGTAGACCAGAAGTGATCGTGAGGAGCTCCAGAAGGATCTCTCCAGACTGGCAGAATGGGCAGCAAAATGGCAGATGCATTTCAATGTAAGTAAGTGTAAAGTCATGCACATTGGGGCAAGAAATCAAAACTTCACATATAGGCTAATGGGTTCTGAGCTGTCTGTGACAGATCAGGAGAGAGATCTTGGGGTGGTGGTGGACAGGTCCATGAAAGTGTTGACCCAATGTGTGGCGGCAGTAAAGAAGGCCAATTCTGTGCTTGGGATCATTAGAAAAAGGTATTACGAACAAAATGGCTAATATTATAATGCCGTTGTACAAATCGATGGCAGGCCACACCTGGAGTACTGTGTCCAGTTCTGGTCGCCACATCTCAAAAAGGACATAGTGGAAATGGAAAAGGTGCAAAAGAGAGCAACTAAGATGATTACGGGGCTGGGGCACCTTCCTTACGAGGAAAGGCTACGGCGTTTGGGCCTCTTCAGCCTAGAAAAGAGGCGCCTGACGGGTGACATGATTGAGATATACAAAATTATGCATGGGATGGACAGAGTGGATAGAGAGATGCTCTTTACACTCTCACATAACACCAGAACCAGGGGACATCCACTAAAATTGAGTGTTGGGAGGGTTAGGACAGACAAAAGAAAATATTTCTTTACTCAGCATGTGGTTGGTCTGTGGAACTCCTTGCCACAGAATGTGGTGACAGCATCTGGCCTGGATGCCTTTAGAAGGGGATTGGATAAGTTTCTGGATGAAAAATCCATTACGGGTTACAAGTCATGATGTGTATGTGTAACCTCCTGATTTTAGAAATGGGCTATGTCAGAATGCCAATGCAAGGGAGGGCACCAGGATGCAGGTCTCTTGTTATCTGGTGTGCTCCCTGGGGCATTTTGGTGAGCCGCTGTGAGATACAGGAAGCTGGACTAGATGGGCCTATGCCCTGATCCAGTGGGGCTGTTCTTAGGTTCTTAAAGTGGGTGGCCAAATTTGGCAAAGGGAAGAGGGTGAGAAGTTCAGGTCCACCAAGTGTTGCTCAGGCTAACACTGTTCAGCTCAGCACTAATTAAAACAAATATGTCTTATACCAACAGAATAGTTTTAGACTGATAGCATAAATGCCTTATTAACATACTGGATGCAGTCCTGCTATAGCTGGCTTGCTTTTGCATTAATGACAGCAGAAGCTCAGAGAACTGGGATATTGAACAAAATAAAAGGAATTATCGATGTTATTGGGCTTTCCCCTGTAGTTTCCCTTAAGTGTTACCAAAAAGGGCTGTTATGTTTTAAGGGGAATTATTATATTACCCTTTTGGAAACCTCAGGATCGCAGGCTAGATAACAAGACAGCATAATGCAAAGAAATTCCTTGTTTAGCTTAAAGAGGAGACTGGGAGAAAGATAACTTTCAATCAACGATTATATTTTTATTACAAAACACATAGGTAAACATAATGCACATGGAGAATTGATAAGTATAGGTTTCTAGTACTTGTGTCTAGTGTACCTAGCTTTATGGTGGTTGCATGTGCTGTGTATTTGGTGTATCCGAGAAGGAATCGGAAAAGGATAGGTTGTAGGGAAGGATTTTAGGGGTCCCTGGTCTGCATAACCCAGTTGCTAACTAAGATGGGGAGAGAATGGGAGAAATAGGTGGGGGAGAAGGGAAAAGATTCCAGACGCAAGATATAGTTACCTGTCCTGGGAAGCAGTTGGGGGGGGTGGAAGAGTCCTATGGAGGACCTGTGCCTTGGAGGGCAGCCAGAGAGAGACCATGTGGCTGGAGCTTTCTCTTAAAGGGTTGTGGCTGACCTAGAATGACCCGGATGTGTCCTAGAGCTGATCTAGATGCGCATGCTCAGTACACACACTGGAACACGTGCAGCATGCAAGAAAGACATGATGAACAGGAAGTCAGGTTATCAGCCAAGGCTGACCCTGGGGAAGGGGGGTTAGCTTGCTTCCTGTTGGTACTGGACTTTGGAGTCAGGATGTAGCTTAATGGCTGTGATTTAGTTAACAATAGGAGATACTTAAGCAACGATTTAGGTGGAGGCTAGGTATTTAGACTTTGCTGCTAAAGTCTTCCTCCCTTAAGGTGTTTGTATATGCAGTGATTAGATCAGGAGGCACAGTGATTAGGTTAAAACAATGCACATTTTTAGGGGACATTTAGGAGAATAGGAGACATTTGCTTGTCCCTATAGAACTAGGTGATCTGTAGCCATGCGCTTGTGACTTGACTTGGCTGTGGCCTGTATGTTGAGGTCTTGCCTACATAATATTTTAGTCCAAAATACATAATCAGATATAAAAATTACAAAAGGAAGAAGGAAAAAGGGGATTTTCATGTAACATAAGAGTTGAGGCTTTGTTTTCCTACATATACAGGCAGTCATTGATGCTATGTTAGCAACACAGGTGCAGGCAATGGAACCAGTTTTTAGCCAACCACAGCCACAAAAGATATTTTTCAAAGTACTTAATTGGCCTGAGCACAAGAGGATGATAAAACTAGCAGGTGAAAATGCTGGAATCAATATCTAATTTTATTCCATGGCACCTGGATATTTTATGCATCTCACCCAATCTATGACAAGGATATGTCTGGAACAGAAGGAATGCCAGTGACTCTTTCTTGTTGGCTTTTCCAAATGACCATTAATTATTATTTATATAGGCAGGGTAGGTCCCTGTCCCAAACAGTTTACATTTAATATCTAATTCTTAATCAACATTGTTTTCTTTAAACTTGCTATTTATATATGTATACGTATAATACAATCTTTTTGTAAATCCCAAAGAATAAGGAATTAGGTTCTTTTTAAATTGAACTTTCTGAAGCCTTTTTCTCAGCTGTGGTACATTAAAGTAGTGTTGAAGATTTCCCCCCAGTCTTATTTAGAGTACCTTTTTGAGCCTACTTCCTGTAAATGGGGCTCTTAGCACAGTCAAAGACTTTTGTGAAAAGAATAAAGACTCCTGTAGAAATCTCAGGGAATGTTTTGTTGTATCCTGTTAAAGTGGTTGTTATTGTCACAGATTGATCCCTGCAGATCTGCTTCTCAGGCGTAGTGACTGGTTTAGCCAGTCAGTTTGAAGGGAAGAGTGCTGTGGTATACAGAACTCTAGCAGCAGAAAACTGCCTCGTTTTTGTCAATAAGGCATCCTAGGACACTTCACTGTTTTTTCGCTGAACGGTGACGATTTTTAAACAAAATACTTGCTGCAATAAAACAACATCGTTACCGCAGTTGTATACTGTGGAATACAAGAGGTCACACTGAGCAGGTCACAATTATATATTCAAATTGTATGTTCCAATACACTGTGAAACAGTTTCAAGTGGAAAGAAGCAAATGAGCTATAATTTAACACTGTTTCATGGTAGCCAGGGTTAGAGGGCAGATTTCAGAGGATGATATTGGATGTCTCCTGCTTGACATCTGGCCTTTTGACTTATGGGGTCCTACAGTCTTGCTCTCCCCCCCCCCTTGTTTAACAATTAAATAAAAATGGTAAAGAAGGTCATCAATAGGCCTGGGGTTGGTGTCACTGATGTGCATATGACACCCATCTTTATATCTACATTCCATGCAGCACTGGGAATGCTGTGAATGTTTTGAACTAGTAGTTTCCTAGTAGTAGAACTAGTAGTTTCACTGGAGTCAGTGATGGGCTGGATGAGGGTGAATAAATAGAAATGAAATCTGACTGATAGAGATGCTATTAGTTAGCAGTCATGTGAGCGGATTATGGGTTATTAATTTGTTCTGGAGGGGGGGACACTCCCCTTGATGGATCAGATTCACCATTTGGGGATGCTCTTGGACCCAGCATTGCGTCTAGCTGTCTCAGTAACAGCTGTGGCATTGAGTGCCTTTGCACACTTAGGCTGGTGCAACAATTTGCACTCTCTTGGGTCAGTCAGATTTGACTATGGTTATCCACTCACTGGTTACAATGAATCTGGGGGTCCGTAATGTGCTCTACATCAGCTGCCTTTGAAGACAATTCATAAACTTCACTGAGTGCCTAATGCTGCTGCATGAGTGTTGATTGGCACCAGATGGTCTGACTGTTTGACTTTGCTGTTTTGTCAAGTGCACTGGATGCCAGTCCACATCAGAGTGTATTTCAAGATGCTGGTTATTATCTTTAAAGTCCTAGCTGGCTTAGGACCGAAGCACCTGACCAAGAAGAAGGACCCTCTTAAAGGGAACCACTGCCATCAGAATTTTGGTTGGCAGCCACATGGGAGGGAAGTTCCCCATAGTGGCCTCCTATAGGTGGAACTACCCACCTCTTGAAATCAGACCCTCTCCCTCCCTGCCTGTATTCCAGCACCAGCTGAAATATCACTAATTTTCTGGCACATTTGGGAGTCTTTTATAGCTTTTGCTGCGTTGTTTTTGGTTTTGTTCATTTCACTGCTTCTGTATCATGTTGTGTTTATTGTGCCGTGCCTGGCATTTGTCACTCTTATGGTTAGAAATGCTATTTTATATTCTGTAAGCCATTTAAATTGTCTGCCATACAGCAGGTGGGGAGGCGAACCATACATATTTTAAAATAAATAACCTAACTCTACATGAACATCAGAGAAGAAATTGGAGTTCATTGAAAACCCAAGGAAGACTTTTAAAAAAGCATTCTGATGTCTAGATATGGAGACTGTTCTTTAACATGAACCATCTGATACTAACAAGTATGGCAATATTTTCAAGCAGAAGGAGATTTGGTGGAATTCCAATGTGATGATTTTTGATGAAAACTTTATTGAAGGATCTGTTTGCCTTCCACAAAGTTTTTGCTTTTGCTATCCATCCCTTCTGAGCCGGCCATTGGCAGCTCTGCCTGTCAGCCACAAATTGCTTGGACTGCAATTTTCCTCCCTACTGTCAACTACACAGCGGCACTCAACTCTCCTCTCAAAAGAATGATGGAAGATCTTCATCAGCTGCAATTCACTGTCACTTTCAGTTTCAAGTTTGAACTTACACTCCCCCTTCTGACCATCACAATATATAACACACAATGAATGAGTCATCATAGTAACAGGTAGGAAGGGTTGGTCTCTTTCCCACCAATCCACACCTATAGGAAAGTTTGCATTCCCATATGCTTTCTGTGTATGTATGCATTCATTTTTTGCTTGTTCATAACCTGTTTTTTTTTTGTGTGTGTGTCCCTTGTGGGTATGGGGTTTGAACTGGAAAAAATGTTTCAAATAAATGTACACCTGGCTTGCTGAAGAGACAGAGAGTGATCTCAAAGAAGAGGTGAGTATCCAACAAGACAAGTTCTGAATCCTGAAAGGTGGAGGAAATGATGGGTGAAAGACAAACTATAAAATGGTTGGCATTTTGACGGCTTTTGACTCAAATTGAAATATCGATGAAGCTTCATTGGGTGGCCAGACTGTTTTTAAGACCAGCAAATACTTTGATGAAGTAAAAACACAGCCTTTTTGACTGCTGCTACTAGAAAATAAGTGATGTGCTTAGAGTAAGTGATGGACATCCAATGTGTTATGTACTCGGTTTTGACAGACATTCTCCCATTCATATTGAAATGGCATTTCAGTCTCAGAAGCATCTGTTATGGGTACTTGAAGGGGAGACATGGGAATATGAGATTGTCTATGCTGCACTGTTAGAGATCCTCATTATTTTTACGGGATTTGATGGTTTAGAGAATATGTTTTGTTCTTTTTGCATAGGATTAGGATTTTCGGGGTTAATGCTTATATCCTCAGGGAAGCAGTCTTATTTCGGCTATAGTGCAGCAAAATTTCATGTACCATGCATTGTATTTAATACGTACATATAAACATGGAAAAGAAATAAGTGAGCTGTTGACAAACTGAGAAGCATCCTAGCATTGACCTTCAAATCAGGGGTGACATCCAGCATAGCATTTATTCATCTATACTAGCATAAGACAATTCCTCGGTCTCTCCCTGATTCTCCTCCTTCCCCCAAAAAATCCTGTTCTTGAAATTTGGGAATAGAGATGGACTCGCTATTTATTAGAGGTTCACCTGTACATGATTTGAAAATGATCCAATCTTTAGTTCAAAAAAAAAATGGATTGTTAAATGAGCAATTCTGAGGGTCAGAAATATTTTTACCAGCACTCACCCTTCCACTCCGCCAATACACTCTTTACATACCACAGCAGCAGTTGGAGGCTCCTTTCTTGCCCCAAATTTGGCTTCTGAGCCATAGCTTAAAGTCCTCTCCTGCCTCACCGAACTTCCACCATCCAAACAGACTCTTTGTTTATCCCTGTGGCAATAGGGGTTGGATCATCTCTTCCCCCACCACTGCTGCGCAGGCAGCATGGCTAGGATTACCAGATACAAACTGGGACAGGGTGCCTATAACCATTGTATAGAAGAGGGAATTTTGAACAGGTGCAACTTTTTAAACCCTTTTATGTTGAGCTGCACCTGCCAAAATTCCCTCTTCTACACAATGGTTAAAGGTATAGGCACTCTGTCCCCTTTTGTATCTGGTAACCACCGTAAGCATGGCAAAATTATTAGTCTGCTAAAAAAGACTTCTTTTTTTTCTACCAGGCAAGAAGGAAGAAAGCCAAAGGAATGTTGGAAGGTATAATCTTTCTGAGAGCTACTTCCTTTGCAGTAGACCTCACAATGACTACAATCCCAACAGACCTTTCACTTTTATTTTTCACTGTTTGAAGACAGGAGAAATAAACCTCTTGCATGCTTTACTATAAACCTGATTGTGTGGCCTCTGCAACCAGGGGGAGGGGGGAAGGGTCTCCCTCTAATTCTGCATAGCTTCTGCTGCATCCTATGGGAGATTTTTGACTGCAGGAGCTCTCCTTGGAGTAAAGGGATATTGTCCCCTTGCCCCAGAGTAAGCCCCCAGTAGCTGCTATAGGAGCCATTCAGACCTGCACCATCTCAATTGCTGGTGCAAATCTGTGATGACTTGGGAAGACTGATCAGGCCTGGGAAAAGCCTTGGGATTCAGCATTCACTGCCACTGCCAATCACACCTCTCTCCTGGGCCTGATCCACCCTCTTCTCTGTCCCATCATCGCTTTGTTCTGCCCATCCCTCCCTCACTCCAACCCCCCCACCCCATCCAACCCAGCCTCCCTCTGACCTCCTGCATGGGCTTACCTGCTCCAGCAGGTGTCTGTAGGTCTGCCAGCACATGGAATGCCACTCTGGCCTTCCTTTCGGTAGGCCTGTAGTGCACATCAGCAGAGATTGCTTTTTGACAGCCACAAAGCATCCTCCTCTGCTGCAAAATTAGTTATGCCTGCAGGGGAGGGCGATAAGATTGGGGCATTAGAGCTTTTCAATGACAATTTGAGTGGGAAATCATCCATAACAGTGTGAGATGTAGCACGAGAAGGGGGTTATAAGTGGAGGGGTGAATACCTAATTTTTGTCTTAAATATATCACAACTATCCAACCAAGAATTAGCTAGTCTTCTTTTTAGACATGTGAGAACAGACAGCAATAGCTGGCGAGGAGGGGGAAAAAAGAACCTAGATTCTTTCCCCTTAGGGATGGTAACCTCCATAAAATATGGTTCCATAGCATTTTCTGAGCACAGAGAGGAATTCTTGCAGTGCTAATTGGTACCTACATGGTGCCTGCAAATAAATAATAATCACTCTGGGCAATCCATGCACCACTCTTTTCTAATCAAATGAATGAAAGAAAGCTAATTTGGAATAGTTTTCCTGCTAGTAGGATTTTTTTGTGTTGCAATTGTGCAGGGTGCCTTGTGAAAGAGCTGGTGAATGGAATTGCTTGCTTTTGGGTAAAAGGTTGAATTGATGGTCCAATTCTATCCATGGCCAGCCTGTGTGATACAGCGGTGAGGAAACATCCCCCACTGCATCCCAATTGCCAGTTGCAGCCCAGGCAGCTGTGGAATCAGGCATTTTTTACTTACTTACTTACTATGGGCCGAATCCTAACCAGTGTGCTCTACACCAGGGACAGACTACATTTGTTCCCAGTGTGGAAGGGATTGTCACTCCCAAATTGGCCTCTTCAGCCACACTAGACGCTGTTCCAGAACCACTTTTCAGAGCACAATACCATAGTCTCCCGAGACTGAAGGATGCCAATGATGATGTGCACCAGCTCACCACCAGTGTGCACTGTCACAAATGTGCTGTAAGGCATGTTTGTGGGCCTTAGCGCTGGTGCTACTCCAGCACTGGCCAGCACTGGGCTAGCACCAGCAGAGCACCAGAGCTCTGCTGCTCGGTGGTCTCGCAGGCCAATGGGCTGCGGAGAGATAGGTGGGAATGTGAGGGGGAGGTGGGAGGGAGACGTACCAGGAGGAGGAAGCAGGGCAGGAGGGAGGGAGGACCAGTGGAGCTTCTTTCCACCGGATCCTGAGTCTCTTTGTCGGGTTGTCCGTCCAACACGGAGGCTCTGAATTCTACACCTACCCTCGGGTCATCGTAGAGTTGAGTAGTCACATTGCAAGGCTACTCGCTTTACTTGGGGGAAGAGGATGAATGTCCCCTTCTCCCCAAGGGAAGTGGTGGCTGCCTGGGGTGTGCTGGATACAGCGGCAGCCATTTTTTGTGCTCCTGCAGCCCCACACGCCAGGCAGGTCAGGATTGGGCTGTATGTCTCTCTATTTGGTGGTACAAATCCAGTGTCATGGCTCAGGCTGGTGTAAGAGGATCATGTGGATGCCATCCTCAGCCCAGCCTGCTCCCCCCCACCAATCTTCCCCTCAGCCATTCCCTCCATTGACCTACCTGCTCCAGAGGAGGCTTGGCAGCCTGCCACTGCCAGCATGGGGCTTTCTGACTTTTTCACCATTAGTAGCAAGCTGCCTACTGTTGAAACAGCTTGTGCGATGGCAGGCTTGGCCTTATGCTGATGGATCATGAGATCTGTCAGTTTAAGGCCCTGATGGAATTGATTGTGATAATGCAGATTCTTTTCAACATTTGCTAAAGAATAGTACATTTCATTAAAGTTTTTATTAGTATACAATTGTCTATACCAGTAGTTCTCAAACGTTTTGGTCTCTAGAGCTCTTTATGCTCCTAAATGGAGACTTGGGGAGCCCCACTGGTGCATGTATGGGAGAGCCCGAGAGTGCCAGTGCATGCAGAATGACATAGAACTAAGCAGATGTTGGCCACTTATGGGGTGCTCATGGAGCCCCTGAAGGGGTCTAAGGGAGCCCCAGGGCTCCTAGGAGCACACTTTGAGAAATACTAGCTATACCATTGCAGTCCTATAACCGAACTCACAACCCAGTCCTAACCAACTTTTCAGTACCAAAACAGCCAAAATGAAGTCCCTAGGTAAGGAATCAAACATTCTCTCACCTTGAGAACTCCTCTGTGACTTTTTAAAGGCATCTAGACCAGGTGCCATCACCACAACCTGTGGCAAGGAGTTCCACAGATCAATGATATGCTGGGTAAAGAAATAATTCCCTTTGTCTGTTCTAACTCTCCTGCAGCTCAATTTTAGTTATTGTCCCCTGGTTCTGGTAACGTGCCTCTATCCACTCTATCCAGGCAATTCATTGTTTTATGTCTCTGTCATGCCCCCCAGGTACCTTCTTTCTAAAAAGCCTCAAACAATGTAGCCTTTCCTCGTAAGGGAGATGCCCCCCACAGCAATCAACTGCACCTTTTGCAGTTCAGCTATATCCTTTGTGAGATGTTGTGACCAGAACTGGACACAATACTCCAGATGTGACCTTACTATCAATTTGCACAATGGCATTATAATATTGGCCACATGTGCTCTCTCTCCTTCTGAGAACCCGTTCAGCCTTCACTCTCTCTCTCTTACGGTCTCCCTGAGGGCTACCAATCCCGCTGAGCCAGCACAGGCTGGACCGCTTCGTTCCTCAAGCGCCTCTCTCTCAAGAAATGCTGCTTGGCTCCCTTGCCCTGCTCCCTTCCAGGCTACTGCTTCATTTCACGTGAAGGGCTTTATTCATAGTCCTTTTTCTGTCCGAGACCTGTCTTTGCCCATTTAGAGTAACCCCACTTTCCTTTTGCCATTGAATGATGCAGTTATGCCTCTGACCATTACACTTGGTCCCCCCACAGAATTGTTTCTCCCCTCCACCATGTTGACATGTTCACATGTTTTTTTTAAAAAGCACTGTTGGTAACAGAACACAATTGTGCTTAGTTATGGTACAACCCAAAATACATTCCTGAAATAGCAATTCTGGAAATGCTACCAAAGCATGTTAACACATTGGACTTATTTCCATATTAATAGGTCAAGAATGAGTGTTGTGGTGCCCAACAGAACTAGCCATAGCTCTGAGCCATGTGCTTTTAATCCCATCAGATGCTCCAGATAACGAAAGGGAGGCCTAAGCTCCTCAAAATACAGCAGGCCCAAAATGCTGGTGTCATTTTGTCCCACCAAGCTGCCTTCCATCTTCTGAGGAAAATACCACCAGTCAGATACCTTTGTTCCACGCATCAAGTGACAGACCCCTCAGATACACACTGAGAAAAGCTAGCTGGAAAAAAAAAATCATATCTGAGTGCGTGCAGGACCATGCCAGGGTTAGTCCTGCCATCTGTCTGGCTGCTGATCTGTCATTATGACTGCCTCAAAGGGACCTAACCGAGCTGGCTTCAACAGGCTTCAGCTGGCTAGATTGAAGTCACAAGATGAAACCAAATATGAAAATGGGCATTTTGATAGAAGTGACAGGATGCTTCAGATCTGAGTTGTTATACCTCCAAAGCAAATAAATGAATATAGCTTCACCAAATTTAGTAGCATTTGTATCTAGATTTAAGGTTATATACGTACATGCCATTGTAACTGTAATCGACCTAATAGACCTTCTCTTCAGTTCAACAGATTTTTCTCTATTGGTGTAATTGCTTGGTTTCATTTTAAAAGAAGAGGAATTGTCAGTTCTTATTGTATGTGTGTTTTGGTCCATTCTGTTCCAATTTTGTTCCAAATTGCAAATGTTATCCTGCCGTGGATGACAGGCCCACACACATCACTTCTTAAAACTATATAGTTCGTATTTTATCATGTTGCTCAGACCTTTCAAATGGTTCTTCATTCAAAAGGGTGCAATGCATAAATGTCATAATTAAGGCATTTCTTTCAAATGGTTTATATATGTTATATGCAATCTCCTTACCAAAATGCCTAGTATGGCCAGTTGCAGACCTGCCATTAGGTCCAACAGGGCAAATGTCCCAAGTGCAAGCTGCTAGGACCCCGCGGAAGCCTCTCTGAGGCTCCCAACAGGGTCGGAAACTGTGCCTCCAGTTTTCTGGAAGCACAGTTTAAAGCCTCGGGGAACCTCAGAGAGACTTTCCCAATGAGGTTAAGGTCATGTGAGGCTCCGTGAGCCTCAGTTGATTGGCGGGGCAGTTTTTTTGCATGGGGGGCAACAACAGCTTGTGGGGGGAACCATCACAGACCTTTGCCCTGGGCATGGGGCTCGGGAGGTCTACCACTGAGTATGACAGAGTGTCATACCTCAGATGCACTACATGAGTCAGGACCTGGGTATCTCAAAGACAATCTCTTCCCACATCAGCCTTTCCACACTTTGTACTCATCATCTAAAGGCCCACTTTGCTTCCTGTTACCGGGGCTACACTAAAAAGAGCCTTTTTGGTGGTGACCTCTCAGCTTTGGGAATTCTCTCACCCAGGATGATTGGCTAACTCCCATGCAGTCGTCATTTAAGTGGGCAGTGAAGACCTTGTTTCAGTTCACTTTTTCTTGAACTGTTTAGGGGTGGGTCACTGATCCTTTCCTGGGCCCAATCCACCCACCCTACCCCCATCACTGCCCTCCCTCACCCATTCCACCCCTGATCTGCCCTCCCCCTACCCCTGAGCTGCTCAGCAGGAACTTCCCAACTCTGGCACGTGTCGCTCTCATTCTCACTCTTCCCACCAACAGGCCTAGATGGTGCACTGTTGCAACATGGCTTATGGTATGTTGGCAACAATCTATGCCAGCAGAGCCACTGCTCTGCCAGTGTAAAGATAGGTTTTTGGCCATTTGTTTGTGTGGTGGAGTGGAGGGTGCAAATGTGCTTCTTTACCAGACAAGGTCAGTGTCATCGAAAACAAACAAGCAAAGCAAGCATTACATATATGGACAGCTGCGTTTCAATGTTCACTCAGGAATTCAGAGATGAAACAAATTGTTGAATGCCAATTGTTTAAGTCTACGCTCACTTTCTTAAAAATGGAGAAAGGATCTCACTTCATAGTGGTGTACCAACAGATGTGTTCATAGGAAAGCAAAAGTGTTACACTCAGTTCCAAAAGGTGTCATGAGTGCGAATGGATAGGAGTATTTGAAAGAAAATTAGCCACAGTGGGGGGAAAAAAACTGAAAAGATACACCAATGTCAAAAAAGGTCACTAAGAAGAAGCATTGTGATTAAAGAGAGACATTGCAGCATTAGGAAGTGGAGAGATAATGAAGGTCTGGGAAGATTAGAATAATACAAAGAAGAGAAATGGTAAGTAGTTTATAATGAAAGGGGAAATACATAGGCAAAAGCAGAGAAAAATTAGGAAGCATAGACTGGAACCGGGATGTAGCATTTATTCCAGCACAAATTTGGAAAGCAACTCAAAGAAATAATGAGTTTGGCTTGCTTTTCTGTTTCAAGTAACCTGGATTTTTATTTTTTTTTCCCTTTTTTGCTGAAAGCTGTGCAAACACAAATGGATTTTAGTTTCATCAGCAAGCCCATGTATAAGTTAAATGGGCTGCAAGCAGCTTTGGTTAATTCTGAACTGCCTGAAATTCTAAACTTGATTTGCAGTTGAGCATGAAAAGGTCTCAACCTGTAAATCTCTGTAATTTCTGAAAGTAATGCCGGACTGAGATCCCTGAAAACACCACATGGGCCATCCTGAAATATGAAAACCATCAGCTGGAAATTCTAAGACAAATGGGAAAAGAGCCTGGGAGCTCTCTCCAAAAGAGTTCAACCCCAAGTGGTATTGATACTGGGTAAATAGACTGCTAACTAGGTTTTTTGTTCCGCTGTTGAGCACTGTATTCTTTGTAATTAGGTTGCAAATTGTAATTAGATATTTATTAGTAGTAATTGCATATCTTACCATTGTAATGAAGTAGTGACATTATTTGAGAGCTGCCAGACATTTAAATGCTGGACAGAGCACATCACAAGGAGTGGTAGTGTTTTGTTTTATGGGGGAAAAAATGTTAAATTATAATTCATATACGAATCCAGATGCAACAAAACCTAAGTATTAAATTGTACAGTAGCAGGGGATACATCATAACTATTTCCAATGGGCAAATATTGAAATGTTTACCCTACCAGATGTGGGTTCAGTCTGGTAAAATGGCATGTACTTGAACCTGATGGGAGGGGCTGAAGTGATTCGTTCCTGCACAAGTCCTAGATAAACTGGCAACTGGAGGGTGTTGGCAGATACAGTGAGCCCTCAGTATCCACGGGGGGGGGGGATCCATTCCAGGACCTCCATGGATACCTAATTCAGCGGATAATTAAATCCATGACTGGAAGACCTTGGAACACTTCCCAAATTTGTTTGGGAGTTGCCAACACAAACCAGATGTGACTCCCAGTCGCATCAAGGAGGTCTTCTGAGATCCTCCAGCCACAGGCTTGGTATCCGCAGATACTAAAATCCATGAATGCTGAGTCTGTTGTGCATCAGGAGGGCTGACCGGACAGCCTGGACAAATCCTTTTCCTCTTTCTCGACTTTTTCTGTCCTTCCTCCCCCAGGCTCCCAAGTTGCTGTGTAGGAAGCACAAGAAAATCAACTGAGGAGATCTGGGAAGACAAAACACTGCCCTATCCAGTTGAGGTCACTGAAGCAGCTGCCTATGCACAGCTGCTGGTGGCCAATGAATGTTGATCAAGGGGAAAGGGGAATTCCCGTCCTTCAAGCATCAGGAAGGAATGGGTGACATCAGTGAGTGTGAACCTGCATGGTTGCTCCCTGTATGGCTGTCTCTTGACTGCCATTAACAAGGACATCGATTTAGCAGCTGGATGGATCATCACTTAAATGATGCTGACTTAAGGGGTCCCCTCTGTTCACTGCGATCTAACTGTTAAAAGGAAAGATGGGAATTCACCTCAATCTCCATGCCACTCACTCATAGTTTCACCTAGAGACTGACTCTACAGGTCATCCTAGCCTGAACCAATCTATCCCCTTTCTCAGCCATTCCCAGATTTTGAGCATCTAGAACTGATGTTAGACCTAGACCTATAACTTGTGTTATGACACATGTGTCAAAGGCGACACACGAGTGTTTTGGGTGACAGCTGTTTATTGTCACAATCCTGAGGTTAGTTAGACTGAGAGATAGCAACTGGCAAATGGTCACCCACTGAGCTTCATGGCTGATCAGGATTTTGAACCATGGCACAATAGTGGCTGTCTTAGGATAAATACATTTTGGAGTTTGCTGGCTTTAATGGAAATCTGGGATAACAACACATTTTATGAATAGTTTAACAAAGCAGACAGTTGCCTATGAAAAAAGTACATAGAGATGTCTATAGATAGTAAGGCATGATGGGATTATTATTTTCTTTTAAAATAGCTTTATATGAGCCTCTTATTTTCAAGCAGGAATTGTTTACAGCTGTTATTTTAAAGGAAGTGGAGGCATTTATACACATCTGATTGTTACAAATTCCCCCTGCCTTTTTAAAATTGTCTTCAGTCTTTTATCTCTCTTATCTTCCAGCAAAGAGCTTCTGCAGACAAAGAGACTCTTCACGTTTCCTCAAGAAAAGGAGATAATAATCAAAGCACCTGGGAATGCAATTCTCAAGATGTAAGTTTAATCCATTTGGAAGTCAAGACCTAATGTACATTGCACAGAAACCATAAAAGCATATTGATGTTGTTTTAACAATCAAGACATGAAATATAGTATTATATGGGACAAAACAGAAATGTTCTATTCGGGTGCTGCAGAGCAGATGCCTTTTGATGTAGAAGTCTCCTTTCCCTGGGTTTTCCTTGAGAGAGTAGTTAACAGGGCTTGCAAAGTTTTGGAGAAAGGCAGATTGCTAGAGGAGGTTTGATTTAATGATTAACTAGTTGTAATTCACTTGATAGATTTAGAACTTTCCACACGAGAGCCTGGCCACCCCTCTTACTTTGTCAAATACCAGTCCTGTTTAAATAAGGAAGAGGGGGCAGAGTGGATGATTAAATGTAGAAGAATGGAGAGTGGTGAGCTAGCCACCCCAATGCAGGAATGGGAGGAGCAGTGAACGCAAATGGTGTATTGATGCTTCTCCCCCTCTCGGTTTGTTACCTGAGGTGACCATCTCAGTTGGCGTCATGGACAGGCCAGCCCTGTTCCACATCAAATCAATTTATTATCCATAAGCGTATTCCTTTATAACATATATTTGAGTCAGGTCTACCAGCATGGTCACAAACTGCTAGAGACAGCCACTGCAAGGCTCCACTGGTCTGCACTTTGTGGTGGCATATTACCCATGCTTTGCATCACATTATCATGCAACATTATGTGTGGGTCCTGTGTCGTGGGATTGTATGCTTAGGTGAAATACTGGATCCAGAGCAGGAAGACCACATCTAAACTTTACTCTTATCCCCACAAAAGTGTAACTGAAATGCTGATTGTGGTTGTGGTTGTGAAAGCAGATAACGTATTATGTATCTACATAATTATCTACATTATTATTAGTAAGGAAATATACCTGCCATGGTGCAGAAGTCTTCACAAATGAGCTACAGGGAAATTTTTAATTGAAAGAGACGTATGAGATCATTTGGTTGGCAACCTTCAGTCTCGAAAGACTATGGTATAAGCCTACAGCACCTGGTATTCCCAGGCAGTCTCCCATCCAAGTACTAACCAGGCCTGTCCCTGCTTAGCTTCCAAGATCAGATAAGATCAGGCAGAACATACCAAGATCCAGGTCTACAGAGCTTGCGTCCTGAGTACACTTCTGTACTGCAGCAAGTCATGGACTCTTCGCTCACAACAGGAGAGGAAACTGAACGCTTTCCACATGCGCTGCCTCCGACGCATTCTCGGCATCACCTGGCAGGACAAAGTTCCAAACAACACAGTCCTGGAATGTGCTGGAATCCCTAGCATGTATGCACTGCTGAAACAGAGATGCCTGCGTTGGCTCGGTCATGTTGTGAGAATGGATGATGGCCGGATCCCAAAGGATCTCCTCTATGGAGAACTCGTGCAAAGAAAGTGCCCTACAGGTAGACCACAGCTACGATACAGGGACATCTGCAAGAGGGATCTGAAGGCCTTAGGAGTGGACCTCAACAAGTGGGAAACCCTGGCCTCTGAGCAGCCCACTTGGAGGCAGGCTGTGCAGCATGGCCTTTCCCAGTTTGAAGAGACGCTTGGCCAACAGTCTGAGGCTAAGAGGAAAAGAAGAAAGGTCCATAGCCAGGAAGACAGACCAGGGACAGACTGCACTTGCTCCCAGTGTGGAAGGGACTGTCACTCCCGAATCGGCCTTTTCAGCCACACTAGACACTATTCCAGAACCACCATTCAGAGCGCAATACCATAGTCTTTTGAGACTGAAGGTTGCCAACAACAACATGAGATCATTTGTTCCAATGGAATGTTCATAATCTGTAACCTGGCACATCTGCACCATGTTGGCTGGGGGAGGAGTTGAGCAGAAATATGCTGGGGTTTCTACGTGACCATCTGTCAGGTTGTATATTTTTCTTAAAATCAGTGGAACGGTCAGAATTTCACACACCTGAGTTTCAGCGATTCATTGGTAAGTGCTGTTGAACAATGCCTATGGTCCAGCTGCATGCTCAATCAGTTAAACAAATACTGAAAAATATGAGAATAATAAACTTTTGTGTTACCAGCAGACGGTGGGTTAGGTGGAGGCAGGAAGTTCATTATCTCGATAAGCTGAACTGTGTTTCCTGACTTGAACATAATCAAAACTTTCCTATTCTTCTGTTCTTAAATTCTCTTCCATTCTCATCTCATTAGGAAGAAAGTAACAAAAATTCAGCAATACATTCAAGCTTGAATAATAGGATTAAGTTCTATGTAGTTAGATCTCAAGATTAATTACTGCTCTGTAGGACCAAGTGTGGATTTCTGGGGGCTCGTATTTCTCATTAAGCTTCTGCCTCCGATAATGATCCATAAGAAACTGTGTCGAGAAGGGAAAGAAACAATATGTAATTAATGAGTCCAAGGCACTTGAAAAAGGTACCCTGTTGAAAACGTACAACGCACTGTTTGTTCACATTAGGTGCTGAATAGAAAACGACAGTGTTCTCATCAATGCCTTTTTTCTTTTGAATGTTTGTTGCATTCATTTAATGTCTGAACACCGAATGTATAGTTTTGCCAACTTCAGCTAATTTCAAAGTTTATTTCCACTTAATGCAGATAAATTATGATTCGTGGTTGTGCAAAAAAAAATAAAAAATGACTAGT
Organism: Tiliqua scincoides; assembly: GCF_035046505.1. NCBI lineage: Eukaryota > Metazoa > Chordata > Lepidosauria > Squamata > Scincidae > Tiliqua > Tiliqua scincoides. The sequence continues at coordinate 38,952,079 of NC_089821.1, forward strand.
GATGTCTAAGTTGCTAGTTTATCTTTGTGAAATCCATTTTGCAGATAAGTTCTGCTGCAAGTTGAAAGTATCTTGGATTACATCCACACAAAATGGCTTAGAGGGCATTCAAAGAGCGCTTGCTGTATCCAGCACTGAAACCAAGCAGGCTGGAGGTCTCCTCGGGATACATTTGTTCCTTTACCTCATGTACAGCCCCACCCTGCTTAGTGCCAGCTTAATTACTGGTACAGAGTTGAGTAGCCCCATTTGGGGCTTTCAGGCCCAGGATGGGGTTAGGATCTGGTGGAGACTTCCTCTACCATTCCCACCCCCTCCTGGGCCTAACCATAACCCAACCCCACCCCACCTTCCCCCATCTTGAAACACATTCTCCCAAGCTCTACTCTGCCTTCCCCCCTGGCGGCTCTTGGGCTGGATGTGGTGCCCACAGGACAACCCAGGCCTTCCCAGTGGTGCAGCTTACTCTCCATGTGTCAAAAAATGTTTTACAGCGATTTTACATCACCCCATACATACTGTGTGCTATGGATTGGGATTGGCCCTTAGTGATGCAACATGAGATGGGGAAGAAGAGACTTGGAAGAAGGGAATGTAGCTTTTTATTGCTAACCACACCACAAGGAAATGTACAGATTAGGTCTCTGATACCAAAGGCTAACCAAGCCCAAGATTATATGGACCTGTTCACTAAAGAATAATAGATGTATGGAGTTCAGGGGTGGAGACCGTACTACTCTTACTACTCTCATGTATTTCATGTATGACTTTCCAGAAGGATTCCTGTAAAGTCTAACATAAACACCTTTCATGAAACAATAACAGCATTTATGAACAGCAAATTAAACTAATCTCAGCACTGATCTCTTGTTGCATTGTCCAGAAATGGGATGCATAAATTAGCATTGTTGGCTATCAAGAATCAAAATCCAGCATTTTATCAAACTGTGTGCTTTATTTTCCGCTATTTGTATTCATCAACTCATGCTAATTTTCTTAGCTCTTTGTCCTTAGTCACCTTTTCCCCCAAAGGGGAAAGTGATAACAGTTTTCTTAATCCCTACTATACTTCTGCACTAAACAAATCCTTAAAAATGCATTAATCATTCAGTGGCTGAGGATACTGAGCAATGGACCAAATCATATACATGTTTCTAAGCAACGATGGTATTTAGCTTCATAATTTGATCACTTCCAATTTTGACATTTTGACTGAAGCGTTACTAGCAGCCCAGTTTTGTGTCCCCTGCCACTCCATAGCATTCAGCCAAGCCAAAGGAAAGCATGCTACATGCTATGCTGCAGGTGGGGTGATAAGAAGGCCAACAAGAGTTAAAAAAGATTTTACCTCTCAGTGGTAAAAGGAGAGGGAGGTCCAATGGCAATAGTCCAAGGAGATCCATTGCCAACTAGGGGCCCAATCCAGTGCCAGTGCAGCTGTGCCAATGGGACGTGCACTGCATCTTGTGGTGGGGCAGCAGTCATAGAGGCCTCCTAAAGGTATGGGAACATTTGTTTCCTTACATTAAGGCTGCATTGCAGCTGCATCAGTGCTGGAAAATTGGATGGGATTGGGCCCCTAGTTGGCAATGGTTCTCCTTGGACCCACAAGAGCTATGTACCTGGCATAAGTCCAAGGAGAAGAAGGGGGCATATTGGGTAGTAAAAGAGGGAATAGCATCCCACTCATGTTCCTGCTGCTGGGATCCACTCTCTCCCTCCCCCAAACCGTCCCTGGTTCCTCCTTCACCCTGCTGCAAAACCACCCATGAATTGCCCATGCCACCAACCTATCTGCTTTCTTGCAGTGTCTGGGCAGATATCATGCACACGGGGAGCCACTGGACATTTCCATCAGCAAATCCTTTGCAGTGCAATGTTGGGACTGATTTCCCCAAAGAAATCAGGGCACAGAGCCTTCTGGAGCAACGTGCAGTGGACATGGCACCCCAGCATGAGGCTCTGTGATAGTTGGGTATGATGGATGGTGGCTGCAGGGCAGAACAGTAAGGTCTCATCACCGCTGAGCCCAGAACGATAATCCCAGTGCACAGTGGGTTGTGGTTTGGAGACCGCTGCCCTAGTGAAAGATGGGGTACAGCATGGGCATGAAAAGGGGTGTAGGCTTCCACCCCTGGAGGGCCTGGGGCAGGCTTGTTCTAGCCCCATGGAGGCCTCAGATTGGCTTGAGGGGGAGGGGGGTTCCAGCACCCTTGTTTTCCTCCCTAGCAGAGCTGCCAAACCTGGCCTAGGAGCAGGATCTGTTTACCTCACAGCTCCCTGCTTTGCACTGACTGCCTCTCATCCCTGGCTTCCCTGTTTTATGGAGCAAGCCCACCCCTTTTGGCCCCTCCCCTTCCTCCAGGTGGGGCAGAAAAGGCCCTTTCCTGTTCATGGCTTGTTTCCCTCAGTGTTACCTGTTTGCCTTGCCAGCCTCCCCTGCCTGGTTGGGGTGAGCCAACCCTCTTTCCCCCCCTCAAGGACAGAGATTGGGTCCCTGCTCCAGGGTAAGTTGGGGGTCAGGGCATCTGGGGGGGCCCCTGATAAGGGGAATGAGCAAACTCCACTCCTCCTCACCCACACACACACGGACAAAAGTAACTGCTACTTGCACAACTATAGGTTAGGACACTGTTGCTTCTTGGAAGTTTTATTAATGCAGTCATGCCCATTGGTATTATAATCAGGAGGAAGACATGAATGAACTGAAAGCTGGTGTAAAGTGTGCATTCACAGAGCTCAGCGTAATTCCACTTTAGAAACCAGTCAAAACCATTCAGAGTACCAAAACCTAGGAGAAAATTCAGATGAGAAACATTCTGGATGTGTCTCTCTTGACTCTTTTCTACTTGGCTAGGTTTCTATTTCTGTTTGGCTAAACACTAACTCAATGAATTATTTCACTTTTGTTGCATACCTTTAAGGGTGCAATCCTAAATGTGCCTTATGCTGACCCAAGTCCCTTGGGCCGGCATAGGAGGGTCGTAAACGTGCTGTAAAGCACATTTGCGCCTCCATAGCTGGGAGCCACATCGGCGCATTTAGATAAGCCGACATGTGGAGGCAGGCAGAAGCCTCCGCAGCAGCTCCCACACCACCGCTTGTGTCGGCACTCTCGCCGGGAGGGGGCGGAAGGGGCGTTTCTGGGCGGGGGGAGGGCTGGCGATGGGCTGCCTCAGGGCGGGCGCGCGGGGAACCAGGGGCAGGGCTGGGACCCGGCGGTTATGCCGGATCCCAACCCCCGTCCCCGGAGAGAATGGAGTGGGTTCTAGCCCCTCCGCTCTCCTTGGACTTGTGCCACCTCCAGAGGTGGTGCAGGTCCAAGGAGACCCATAGGGGTGCGCAGCTTTTACCCTTGCAGAGCTTCCCCTTGCCTATGGCTGAGCCACTGCACCCAATGAACCTGCGTTGGATGCAGCACAAGCCTCCTGGCTTGCCTGCTCCAGCGCAGCTTTGGATTGCATCCTATATGTGTTAAGAGTGGCACAGGTGAATGGTCCTGCCCTACCCCCTTTCTGCAGAGGAAGGGAAAGATAATAAATGAGCCTCATTCAAGAGTCAAGTTTGGTTGTCACGAAAGTTAAAAAAAAAAAACACATTGCTTGCTCCTAATGACTCAATGGGATATTTTCATTTCCATCTACCTTAATAAGGTGGATTTGCATGAGATTAGTGGTCTGCAGTGTGCCATTTTCGTAACCAGAGGTTTGCTTCATTGATTTGGCTGAATACCTTTGTAGTCCTGTCGTTGCACTTTGCCAACCAAATTGCACAGCTTAATAATCAAGAGGCATGCCGACTTTTACTATTTTATTTTTTCCCCTCCCCAATTCTTTTCATGAAGATGCATACTTGACTGATCCGCTTTCATAATTTATGGTCCCAGCTGTGTACCTCTCCAGCTTTACTGTATAATTCACTGGCTGAGCTACCCTTGCTGGAACGGCTGCTTTTTTACATACTGTACTGATCAAGCTGCATATGACATCGCTTGATACAGGTACTTTTTTCTGATCCAACTGCATGCTAAACTGACCAAGAAGGAATGATATTTTAAGGCATAAGTTATACCTCTGTTTATTATCTCACTTGACTATTTCCATGTTTTGTTTTGTTCTTTCCTGTTACTGCTCCCTATCTAAAGAGAATAAGCTTTGCATTTTTTGTTTGGCAGCACAGAAATGAAGACTTTATTCTTCTTATATTCTTAATCTTAATATGAGTGTGAATAAGGTTGTCAACATCAATAGATATTAGTCACATATGCATTTTTTTCCCTTTTTTGGGGGGGAGGTTGTGATGTAAAAACAAAGGGGAGGGGGAAATAAGATTCTAATCCACACCATTCAAGACAGTTTTTTTCTCATATACAAAATATATAGAACTACAGTGGGGGTCCTCTTAAGCATGTTTACAGACTAAGCTCAATTGGATGCATGACCTCTTACAGCCCAGTCGTATCCACTGTTTACGATACTGAGGTCTGGTGTTGTAAATGGAACTGTGCCGCTCTAAGTGACACACCAGTACAGAGTATAAGGGATTTGCAGGAGAAACAGTCCATGGCTCACTTCCACCTTTATCTGCCCTTACATGCCCTAGCCCTGTTGTCCACCCCAATCCTCTGCTTCCCTACCCATGTCTCACCAATGCTGCCAACTTACTGGCAACAATTGTGGCTTGGTACTCCAGTGCTGCACGAGTGCAGTTTCCAGCCATTCACATTGGCAGCCATGTGCTTTTGCAGCAGCTGCAGCACCAGAGACCTGGGCCTTTTGTCAACAGAACATGAGTTCTGTCAGCAGAAGGTCTGGATAGGATTGGGCCATAAAAGTATGGCTGGGGAAAGTAGCATCTTGCCAGCCTTCAGTCCATGGCAATTCACTTATAGGGGCACAGTGGCAGGGAAATGCGGTTAAGATATTATAACAGAAGAGAATTCTACAGGACATTCCAGAGAGGGAGTCGGGATACAGCCACACTTTTGATGCAATGTCAATTCGACTAGAAATTCTAGTTCTACGGCCCATCTTCCATGCCACAGCTCCAGTGCCCTTGTAAAGCTGATCTTCAAGAAAGCAAGATAGGATTTGGGAGAGTCGGTGCAGATGGAGGACTGGTGTCAGTAGAAATTGAACCATTCCTTGTTCAAAGAGAAGTGCATTTCTGTTTTCATCACTGGATTCTGCCCATGATTCTTATTCTTATTTGAAATCACATATCCAAAAAATTCATCTTAACATTCCACACTGGAGGATTATGACTTTGTAAAGATACAAAGCTAATCAGCTCAATTACTAAAGCATCTTCTCTGTTGTGGGTACCACTGGCCTTGAAATGCTGCATGTTGCAGATATTACGAAACCCAATTAATTAATATCTGTGTTTTGTAAAAGTTGTCCATTTGCGGCCTTGCCAATCTGATGCTTTACATTTAATAATTGGTCAAGTCTTTGGAAGTGCAATTAACTCAGTTCTCATGATTTCTTGCACAATGGAAATTGCAACTGCATTTTTACTTCTTAACCACTCAGTGGCAGATAGCTTTTCAAATATAACATTTGCCTAGTGCACTGAAAAGGGTTTTTCTTTTTTTAAAAAATATATGAGCTCTTCAGACACACTATGATTTTGATTCCTGATGTTGCCTTAAATTGCGAAGTTTAACGTTTTATATACAGGGACGGTTACACAGTTTTTAGTGGTCTCACTTATAAAGAGAACTGGATAAACTGGCCATGTATTCCAACCATGGACTGTGCATACTATAAAGTTGGAGGAATGAAACTAGAGTGCATCTAAACAATCTATCCATCTTTTCTTGATCCTTGTGCCAAGGATGCTGCTCTTGGCTTGCTGATAACAAAAACAAGCCATTTCAGATGATGTCATACTACCTGAACTGGCCTGATGCATTGTTTGGTCCTGGATTGACCATTGTGTTTTCTTGGAATCTTGTGGTTCGCCTGCCCCTCTACATGCATCAAAGCCCTGAATTTTCCCAGAAACAAGTGTAGGGGCCAGAATCCTATGTATTCACAGAGCACACAGTGCAATTAATGCCAGTTTGGGCAGTAACATGTTTTCCAAACTTGAGAGAGAGAGAGAGAGAGAGAGAGAGAGAGAGAGAGAGAGAGAGAGAGAGATTCTAGCCCTCTTGTTGTGCAAGTTTTCTATTTCCATTTGGGAGCGTGCCTCTCAATCATTCGGAGCAGCCAGGAGGTGGGACCTGAGGCACAGACTGAAGAGAAAATTCATTCCCTCTGCTTCATACTAGTGTCAGAAATACAGATAAGGCCCCATATGCTTGCCAGTGTTCTTCTCGCCTGCTCACCTGCCTTCCACTTGTTTGGCTTTCCCATTATTTATTGTGAAATAAATATGCTGCATTTGTATTCCTTACAGTGGACAATGTCAGTCGCCGTTTGATGGGGCAGGGAAGAAATTTTATCCATATCACCTGAACCGATCTATGGTGATGGGGGATTTGCCTTCCATTTAGCAACAGAATATACTGTTATCTCTTGCTCATGACTGAAACTAAAGACCCAATCCTAACAGGCTGCTATACCATTGGAATTCACATTCCAGCAGCACAGTGCCCTTTCTGGCATTGGAAAAGGCAGTGAGCTGCCACACTCAACTAGGCTGCCAGTCAAAATGGCCATCAGCAGCTGCTGCAAAACAGCAGCAATCCTGATGCCCTGGTTTGGGAAGCTGGCATGGGGGAGGGTGGTTAGGCAGTGGACAGAATGGAGCAGGAAGGGGGAAGAATGGGGCAAGGATCAGGACAGAGAAGGGTTGTGTTGAGGATGAGAAGGGGGCAATTATCAATGGCCGTGTCTCTGCTGATATCTTATCCCCTTTCCTGGCATCAACCCACCTCCCCAGGTCCACTCAGAGTTGCTCCAGCCAAAGAACTGGTGCAGGTCCGAGTACACCAATCAGGGAAGTGGGGGCTTACCCCAAGCAATGGGCTTTCATGGTGGCACCCACCCCTCTTGGCAGAGAGGGGCCTAGGAGCAGGGACAAAGAGGCTAGCCGATGTGAAGGCTTGCTGTTTGAGCCTCAGGCAAGTCAGATGGTTTGAAGGCTGCCTACATTGGCAGTCCTCATGCTGATCTTGCTGTGCCAGACTTACTCTGAACAGTCAGTGGGGAGATTACACACTCAGCAGTTGGACTGACAGCCTCACAATGTCTCTATCCTTGCCTGTGCTGGAAGAACTGTATGATTTTGCCTCTGGAAGTTGTAACGAGCAACAAGTTGTGGCCTGCTGTAACCGTATTTATGTGTCAATCAACTTACTTTTTCCACCTTCCATCAATCCCTACTGTAGGGAATAATAATGTTGAACTTCCACTGGATACTAATGAATCTGATGAGTACAATTTGTCCAATACTCCCAATTTTAAGGTTTCCCAAAGTATAATACTCCCTGCAATAGAAAACTAGCATAGCATAGTGTAGCATAGCATAGCATAGCAGAGAGAGAGAGAGAGAGAGAGAGAGAGAGATTCTAGCCCACTCTTGTTGTGCTAGTTTTCCATTTCCATAGTTTATCTTTTGCTTTTGCAATGCATTATAGAAATTATAAATTGAATCTATGACATGGCACTATCCATTACAAAAGCATTTGAGAAGTGTACTTCTTTGAGACTCTAAGGGCCCAATCCTATCCAATTTTCCAGTGCCGGTGCAGCCATACCAGTGGGACATCCTGTGATGGGAAGGTAGTCACAGAGGCCCTCTTAAAGTATGGGAAAATTTGTTCCCTTACCTTGGGGTTTCGTTGTGGTTGCAACAGTGTTGGAAAATTGGATAGGATTAGGCCCTAACTCAGCTCTTTTCAAGTGTGTCATGGCACATTGGTGTGCCGTGAATGGTCTGCAGGAGTGCCATGGACGTTTGCGGAAGGGTTATATATTAGTAAGGCCACTGGGAGATATGCTCCCCCAGCGAGCAGTGCAGTGAGCCTTGTCAATTGACAAAAAAAACTGATGGTATGCCTTGACAATTTTTGCACCTTCTCAGTGTGCCATGACATGAAAAAAGTTGAAAATCACTGCTCTAACTCAACTGCAGTCCTGCAGCCTTACATTCATTTGTGCCATCATTGTGGTCTGCTTTGTTCCACAGCACCACATTATCACTAAAGGAGGGAACACCTTATTTGTTGCACGTTCTCACTTTTTGTGTTTTAATTCTCCAAGCCTTTCCTTTGAGTAAAATGGAGTTTTTTCCCCAACTGAATATGTCAGTACCTTGCTCTTAATGTGACAGGATTTTGATTTTCCATAATAGTTTCTCCAAAGATATTTTTATGTTGGCCACTGCATCACCATGGAATTGTATCCTCCTTACTTAATACAATAGCCTCCCAGGTATACGACCTCATCCATCTTTGCTAGCCTCCCTACCCTTACATCCACATACTTTATTGGTCTGTCACTCCAAGCAGAGCTAATAAGTTCGGCCACATGAAAAATATAGCCTTGTTTTCAACATTGACCCTAAAACGTTTGTTGAGCTCCTTGGACTTGCAAGGAGATATTAAGTCAGGGAGGAAAAGTGATTATCTGGGGATGTTGGCTGTAATCTGCAGTACAAGGGTATAGAATTCTTTTTTTCCTCTATGATACTATACAAATGGAACACCTAAGCTGAAATTCTGTGGCAGAAGATAACACACTCACCCTGACATCCAAAGGAGTCCAAGCAGGCAAGAGGAATTAAAATAAATATTTAAAACTGTAATTTTCCAAGCTTTCATGTCCTTATGAAACAGATGAACCCTGAGTAAAGGATCATTACAGTGATGTGACAAAATGCTTTGGCTTCTGGAGAAACTCCAGAAGAAGAAACATTGCGGATGAAATAATATAGAAACATTAGGGCCAAACTCGATGTTATGGGAAATGTATGCAGCAACCGTCGTGCCACTTTTCTTCATTTTCTCTTGCTTACTTATTCATAGGGGTATCTTCCTGCCCACCAACATCCATGATGAGAAGTGGAGATGGGGAGATGTTCGTCATGAATATTTCATGCCATGACTTGTTTATAAGATAGTATAAGAGAGAAGAAAGAAACAACGAGGGGAGGAGCTGCATCTTTCCTATAATATATCTAGCGTGGATTCATATCTATAGCAAAACAAGTTCAATTCCCCCCCCCATGCGAAGGCCCAGGTGAATTGAGATAGGAGACGTTGTCTTAGAATCCAGTTGCCAATGAATTTATTACTGGTAACTTCACTGGTATTATAATCATTTATTACCACTAGTTAATGTATTAACAAGCCAAAATAACATTATGTTCATTAAATCGACTGACATGTCTGCGGCCATGGGGAGGAACCATGTGAAATCTTTATAGAAGATCCATCCAGGCATTGAAAAACCCACAGAGGTGGCAGGAACAGCAGTGGTTGGTCTCAGTATATAGAGGATCCAAAAACAATATTCCCACAAACTTCAGTCCATTACCGGTAGTACAATATCCTGTCTTCATGTAATAGATGGGGATGCAGTTCGAAAGTAACCTTAGCACTGAGAGATTACTGCCGTTCCCACCTTTTTCTAAATTGGTGAAGGCTGAGTACTCTATCATTGGCTCCTATAGCACAGGGGAATGCACAGGTCAGCAAAAGATAAAAATCAAGTTATAACTTTTGTGGAATAAAAGTTCCTGAAATGGCAGCCTACAGTTCTAAATGCAGAAAATGTCTTTTACACAATCAGCATATAACAATTGCAAATATACTACAGATTGCGTATCCCTTATCCAAAATGCTTGGTACTAGAAGTGTTTCGGCATACAGATTTTTATGGGTTTTGGAGTATTTGCATATATAAGAATGCACAACATATACTATTGATGGTGAGTTAGAGGTGTTGAAGCCGGAACAGTGAGTTGAGCGCTGGATCTTTTTGTGACGGTGCTGATTATGGAGTCTAGTTAGTAACATAGCAAGGAGCAGAAGTCACTGTGGGGGTGGTGGCTATTTGCCCAGGCTCTTCTCTCTTGATTCCTGCCTGCCTGGGAACATGGAATGTTCTGCAAAGGTTGATCTATTTCAATGCTCGGGACCAGTTAGGTGTTTCTTGTGGCATCATGTCAGTGCTCCAAAAGTTTTAAATTTTGGAGCATTTCTGATTAGAGGTACACAACCTATAGTAAAAACAGATTTATGCACAGTGTAGAGCAGAGGTCAGCAACCTTCTTCTGCACTGGGGTCCAGTGGCATCGCTAGGTAGGTGCGGGGGGTGCGGGCCGCACTGGGTGACGTACCGGGGGGGTGACACGCCCTGCGGGAATGATGCAGACATGCCTTGGCTTGTGGTCAGGCCAGGCAAAGGGGAATGTGAGGACACCAGAATGGAGCTGGAGTGCAACAAATGCTCCAGAAGGCAGCCTCCCCCCCAAACACACTAAAAGGACAAAAAAGAGGCTTGAACTGGTAAGGGGAAGTTTTCTATGAGGGTCACCCAGAAAGTAATGCACCACATTTTTTTCTTCAACAATTATTTATTGAACACAATGAAACTTACACGCAAGAAAGAATAATGTTTCTTCTACACTCCCTATTTTTCCACCTAATCTCCGTCCAGTTCTATGGCCTTCCTCCAGCGAGACACAAGGGCATGTATGCCCTGTCGGTACCACTCCTTGTTCTGGTCACGAAGCCATTTCTGCACTGTGCGAATCACCTCTTCGTCATCCTCAAAATGTCTTCCGCGAATGGCATCTTTTAATGGCCCAAACAAGTGGAAGTCTGAGGGAGCTAGGTCAGGGCTGTAGGGTGGATGGGGTAACACAGTCCAACCCTGTTTAGTGATGTGTTCCGAAGTCCTCAAACTTGTGTGAGGCCGAGCGTTATCATGTTGAATCAAACATTCACCTGGGTTGTTATGGCGCCGAAGTCACTGGAAGCGCTTCTTGAGTTTTGTTAATGTCTTCACATAAGCTTCAGAATTAATGGTGCTGCCTCTTGGCATCACATCAATGAGTATGACGCCCTCACAGTCCCAAAACACAGTGATCATGACCTTACCAGTGGAAGCAGTTGCTTTGAATTTTTTCTTCTGTGGAGATTGAGGATGACGCCATTCCATCAACTGTTGTTTTGTTTCGGGCTCCAAATGGTGAACCCAGGTTTCATCACCTGTCACAATCCTGGACAAGAACGCTTCCCCCTCATCTTCAAAACGTTTCAGCAACTCAGAAGAAATGTTTTTTCTGAGAGATTTGTGGTCCACCACAAGACAGCGCGGAACCCATCGTGCACACACTTTTGAGTAATCAAGAGCATGGATGATTGCATCCACACTTCCTTTGCTGATTGACAGCTTCAGCGCCAACTGCCTAGTCATTATGTGTCGGTCCTCGCGAATGAGCACATCAGCAAGCTGCGTCTTGTCAGGTGTGACAGCCGTGGATGGCCGCCCCGAACGCTGCAAATCTTGGAGCTCTGCCGAACCGCCTTCTAATGGCCTCACCCTCTGTGCCCAGCGACTAACTGTACTTCTGTCGACTGCAGATTCTCCATAAACTGTACACAAACGTTTGTGAATGTTCCCAACAGTTTCTTTCTCCGCAGTGAGAAATTCAATGACGACACGCTGCTTGTAACGTACATCACTTACAGATGCCATTTCGAAACACTGCTGCAGCTACGCTATCTGTCTGAAGAAACCAAAAATTTGTGTGCGCACTCATGAAAATTCAAATAATGTATATCTAAAGTTTCGCATTCGTACCATTACTGTAGGCTGAGAAAAAAAATGTGGTGCATTACTTTCTGGGCAACCCTCGTATTTTGCACTTGCAAAGCCAGATGGGTCTTTATCTTGATATGCTTGAAACAGAAGAAGTTTAAACTGGGCACTGGGGAGAGCTGGAAATCTCACTGATTCTTTTTGGGGGGTTGTTATTGCAGGCAGACTACAGAGTAATCTGCATTGACCACAATGGGACTTACTTCTGAGTAGACATGCATAGGCTTGAGCTCACAGGCTGCAATTCTATCCACACTTGCCTGAGAGTAAGCCCCATTGACCACTATGGGACTTACTTCAGAGTAGATTCACTTGGTGGAACAAGACTGGCTCCCCCTTATTTAATTATTTCTTTTATTTTAATTTAATTATTTATAATTATTTATTTTAATTTGCTTGATGATGTCACTTCTGGCCATGACAAAGTGGGTCCCAGTGTTAAAAGTTTGAGAACTGCTGCAATAAATTGTTAGTAAGTTGGCACAGGGGTGTGTGTGTGTATGTGTGACTCTACAAGTTTTCAAAATCACTAAAATCAGAATTTGGAGGAATAATACCATCATGTTATATATCAATCAATGCATAATTTTATGCAGAATGCAATGAAACAAACCACATTGAAATACCTGTGTTCTAACAAAAAGTACAGCCAAAAAACCAGTGGGGGCGGGGCGATGGTATATCACCACGCCCACCACCTGGGGCGTTGCCCCGCCAACTGCATGGGGTGATGCGCAGGCCTCTTGCACCGGGTGACGCAAACCCTAGTGATGCCACTGCTGGGGCCAGACATCGGGATGCAAGAATGCATGCAAGTTTGATACACATGCACAAACCTCTCAATCAGGCCATAGAACTGAGGGGAAAAAAGATGGGCACAGAGGAGAGCGATGCTGGCCCGAACGGAGAATGACACTCCAATGACCTTTGTCTACTTACACTGTAAGGGCACAATCCTAACCAGGTCTTCTCAGAAGTAAGTCCTATTTTGTTCAATGGGCTTACTCTCAGGAAAGTATGGTTAGGATTGCAGCCTCAGCCTCACAGAGATAGAATTACACACTTGAATTCTTTTTTAGGAACACTGCAGGCTGGATGGATATAGCTTTTTGGTAATATGGACTGATGATTTTGGGTAGCTGGCCATTGCCTACCCTTGGTGTAGATTCTCCCAAGTTGTTCTTTCATTCTTGTGTTAACAAGCCAGAGACTATGGGTGCAATGCCAATACAGCCCTCCAAGCCATGCTTGTGTAGTCCTCCCCAGTAATGCCTACAGCATTCGTGGGAACTGCAACACAGCCCATCACCCACTGACAAAAGCTCAGCCTTCAGCATATCATAGGTGTGATGTTGTTGCATCAATTGTGTGATGCCCAAGGAGATTATCACAGCATCGACCCACCCTCTATGCTGGGAGTCGGAACTTGGCAGGGAGTGAGGCAGGGCAGGCCAATGATGGGCCAACTCTGTGGGGGGATGGGACACCGCCTGTTAACCACAGGGATTTGTCTTCACCTCCATAGCAATGGTGCAGTCCTGAAAATACAGAATCCCCCCCACCTCTGCTGGAGCAGGTATGTAGGTGGTGAGGTGGTTTGGGAAAGGATCATGGGCAATTTGGGGAAGGGAACTGGGATGGAAGGAGGAAAATCTCAGCAGCACTAGCATACAACAAAATCCTGTGCCCCCTTCTCAGCCCTGTCCTTCCCCCCCCCCACCCCAGTCTTCTTGGACTTCTGACAGCTAAAGAGCTGGCATAAGTCCGAGGAGAGCAATCGGAGGCCAGGTGGCCTACTTGATTTTTACTTACCTGCAACATCTGGGTCGTCCGTCCGTCCGTCCGTCCCCAGCATGCAGAATTCGTTCTGGCAATAGTGTTGTATTCTATGGAACTGGTAATGGAAAAGTTTGGGCTGTAAGTCTGCTGTATTTTGACAGATTTATGTGTATTCAAACGTTATGTTCTGAGATACCGTTAAAAAGGTGTGGAGCATCTATATCCTCTCTTTTCTGAACAACTTTCTGATGTTTTCTAAGATGTATAGATCTTATTACCAAACTTTTGAGAGCAAGAGAATAATGTAATTCAACCTTGAATTATGTCTGAAAATGGAATGATTTCCTGTCCTTTAGGAATGGGAGCTGCAGACCCTAACGGAGACATGAAGGCCTGTTTCCCAGAACCAAAGGCTCATCTTAGAAAAGGAATGCTTGCCTCAGTCTGCCCATCCATACGTGAAAGGATATATAACTCATTTCATAGTTGATTGGAAAAAAGGCCATTAGTCACTCCATTGTTGGAGAAACAATCACTTCCTCAAGAAATGGGTTACACTGGGTTGACATTATATCTTTGCTTGTCTCTGCCAGTTGACTCTGATGGGGGAGGGGAGGTGTGAGTTGTTAATAAGGAAAAGCAGCTGGTATGCCTGGCAGGTTGTCAATACTTAGTGTTGCTATAGCGAGAGAGAAGTGAGAGGAAGGCGTAGTAGATTGAGGATTGTGGTATATTCAATATAATATCCTGTCTCCACAGTAACCAACTCCAAAGGGAGGTATAAGAAACCTTGTAGTGGGCAATTATGAAATACCATGCAGAGAGGAGAAGGCTCTTGTTCTTCACTTCCAACAGTTTATGTAAAACAGTGTGCTTTATACTGAATACACAACCTCGTTTCCCATATTGTTATTGTTGCTCACACTTTTTTCTCTTTACTAAATACAGTTTCACATTTTGAGACACAAAATCAATAATCTCTATGACACCCATTACTCCACCGTGAAGACCTGAAAAAATCTGCTGTCCAAAAAAGAAAAAAAGATTCAGGCATGCACACAAGGCTGTTTCCTTGGGTCTCTCTGAAACACTTAATACAGTACACTACACAGCAAGAAACCAGTGAGTAGCTGGGATGATGTGTAAAACACAGACAGGGTCATTTCAACAGACCGGGGCGGGGGGTTCATGAAACCTCCTGGAGAGTCCTGGAGGCTTGTAACTAGTGGCCAATGGCAATCCAGTTCAAGTAATTGGAGGACTGGATTTGCTCTCTGAATCCCCAGACCCTAGTTTAGCTGGGATGGATGGATGGATGGATGGATGGATGGACGGATAGACAGACACACACACACACCTGTTATATTTGTCAGTGTACACATCTACATATAGAAAGCACAATTACTAATTGTTACCAATCTGACAGCACAATCCTATGCGTGGCTACTCAGAAGTAGGTTCCATTGTGCTTAATGTGGTTCACTCCCAGGGAAGTGTGCACAATATAGGATTGCAGCATTAAACTCCCAAATCCAGGTTAAACAATGTCTGCTGTACATTCACTGTTACTGTTTCATAAACTCTGTATTCCATTGAGACACAGCAACATTTTTACTCACTTATACCCCCTAAGGAAGTGTGTATAGGACAGCAGCCTTAGGGCCCAATCCTATTAAGGGCTTACAGCAATAGATCTCACAATCTTCTGTCATAGGCCTTGTTGTGCTCACACGAAAGCTGTACTGCTGCCCCACCTTTTAGAACCATTGGCGCAAACAGCAGTTCTGTGAACACACCAGAACTACCTGATCATTCTGCCAGTGCAGATAAGGTAGCCGAGGAGGATGGTTCATAGAAGGATTGGGATGGGGATCAGGCCAGTCTGGAGGTGTGTCAAGGGTGGGCTGGGGGACATCTCAGCAGCAGCGGTGACACAAGTATCCTATGCCCTGGCACAGGCCTGACATCTTCCCCTGGACCTACTCAGATTTATGCCAACAGAAGAACTGGTGTGGACCCAAGTAGACCCAAGGTTCTGTACTTAGCTCTCTGCCACTCCCTGGTCCCCAACTAGCCCATAGCATGCAGCAGGGGCTGCATCAGTACCACTGACCCAGGATAGGATTTGGCTGCTTCTCAACAAATAATTTCCTCCTAGAATCTTTCCAAACAGTTGATTTAACTGTTGGTTGACCCCAACCATTCATTCTTCATCAACCTATCATTTACTCTCAGTGATCCAGTTTATGACATTCTAGCTGTTGTCATTAGATACAATATTGGCTCTAAACATTTTAGACAACCCTCTCTGATGACATTATGACATAGCGTACTAATGTTTCTGAAGTAAATATATGCTCTACATGTATTGCTTGAATTACTTGCTTTGAAACAAATCTAGCCATTACTCCTGCGGGGAAGGAATCTTTTGAGTGCTTAAATAAAGAAAATAATGAATTATTATTATTATTAAGTGGAATAAATGTACTTTTAAAACATTACCATATGTTTGAAAATATCACAAGATTTTGATGATATTAGATATTTTGCCAGTTTGTGATAAATGATTTATAGTTAGATGCAGACTCGGTGCATATTCGAAGCATCATTAAAAATGCTTTTCAAATTCGAATGTCTTGCCAGAGGAAAATTGTTATCCCAATTCAAAAGAATTCAGGTGAAATACTTCACCACCTTTCAGCTCTAGAACCAACTTTGAGCTTTTTCGGCACTCTGTCTAATTACCATCTATTGCTTGTTGTTGTTCTTAATCACAGAAAGGCAAACAAGAATTTGTGTTATTAAATAATATTAAATAAGGTGTGCAGAGCCATTTTTTTAAGAGAGAAATATATATATATATATATATATATATATATATATATATAGAGAGAGAGAGAGAGAGAGAGAGAGAGAGAGAGAGAGAGAGAGAGCGTGCAACCTGTGGACCAGGTAAGCCCTGTGTCAGCATTGCAAGGCTTGAGCAAGGCTGCAGGCATTGCACAAGAAAGGTGGTGGTAGGGGTAGATTGAGGCGAGGAGGGGCCAGGCCAGGAGCAAGTTGGGGCAGATCTCATTTATGCCCCCATCCTGGTCCCAACAGGGCTCCTTTGGTCTAAGAAATTTATGCCAGTAAAATGGCATAGACCTGAGTAGGCCCATTGAGGACCAGAGAGCCATGGAAGAGGTAAGTACAAATTTGCTTTACTTACCTCTCCTGGCCAGCCTCTTCCCTACTTCCCTCCCCAGCCAGCCCACAGGATGCAGCAAAGGCTGCATAAGCATCTCTACATCATGCAGACTGGCCCTGGGTAGGACTGGGCCCTTAATTTATCGAGCGTCTTAAGTCATCACCATTTCTTATATTTTAGGATCGAGATTGGTTTATATCAACATTATAAATTGAGAACCACACTACAAATGTTGGTATTTAAATCAAGATTAGTCGTGTAATTCTAATAATTCTCTTTTCAGATTGGCAAGACTTGTTTAGGAAACCGAAACAATTCAACCACTCCAAAGCTAAAGATGGCAGAAACAGACCCAAACTTGCAGGTACTTATCAATTCAGATTTGTGTTAGCAATGTTCAGTTTCTGATCCAACAGCACCTAGTTGTTGCATTTGCAGTTGTTGCAAAGTTGCATGTTTTTTTACTGCATTCACTTTTATAGCCCCCGTTTCTAATCTAAAACTGAGGCACTTATCCTATTAAAATCAACCAAAATTTGTTGAATAGTGACATCGTGCTGGAAGAAAATGATTCATTTTTACAATTAAGTGTAATGGGTAACCTTTATTTTGGTTTTATTGTGTTATTAATTGGAAAGGTTGTGAAATAATTTACATATATGGGCAGGAGGTCTGGTCTAGAGGGTAGAGCCTCCATTTGCCTGAAGATAACATCCGCAGGTCGCCAGTTCGAGGTCACCGGCACCATGCGACCTTGAAGCAGCTGACAAGCTGAGCCAAGTTATTCCATCTGCTCTGAGTGTGGGAGGATGGAGGCCAGAATGTTGCGACCAGATCAGAAAGTAACATCTGAATGTTGTGGTTCCTTGAAAGATAGAACCTTCTTTCAAATTGTAAAAATCCCAACGGGGATTTAATTAGCCTGCTTGTGTAAACCGCCTTGAATAAAGTCCGAGGAGGAAACTGAGGACCAAGAAAGGCGGTATAGAAATACCTGTATAAACAAAATAAATAAATAAATAAATGTGATATAATGAAATAGTTGTAAAAAGCTATTATCATTCTAATCAACTCTTTACAGAACACTCCTATGCAGGTCTACACAGCAGTCCCATTGTGTCTAATAGTGATCATGCCCAGGAAAGTGTGTATAGGATTGTGTATAGAAGTGTGTATATCCTTTCTTAATGAAGAAAGGGTAGTAATATGGCCCACTTCTTATTCTCTCTCAAGTAACTGATCAGTATGATTATAGATGGATCAGGTTGAGGAATCACACATTTGATTCCCCCTTTATACAGTATGAAGAGTGCACTCTCTGGAAGCCTTGCCACCTATTCTTGACATGTGTCTGGGGTGGGCACAATATTGTTCCCCTCCTATGGTCCACCTTAATAATGCTTCTGACTGCAAATGTTCAAACTTCTCCAGCATAAGTCGACAGGAATCATTTGCTTTTACAGTAGAAAGTAAATGGTTTTTCAATACTGAAATAATTGATTCAATTAATGAGAGGGATAATTTTAACATGACACCAAATAATTAACAGCCCAATCCTATCTAAATCACTGTGTGGCAACCACTGGCTGTGGCAACTACGTGGCTACCACTGTATCCCAGCTACTGGACGTCTCCTTGAGGTAAGAGGACATTTGTCCTTTTGTCCTAGAAGCCACTATGGGGCAACTTGGATCTGTACCAGCTCAGTCATGGGTGAAAGTCCATGTTGCTCCATGAAGGCAGAACAAGGCCCAGAACAGGACTGGAATTCACTGTGCGCTGCCACCGATCCTGCCTCCTCCTGGGTCTGATCCACCCTCCTCCTTGCCCCTGTCACCACCCCATTCTATCTGCCCCCTTCCCTGTTCTGCCCTCTTCATCCCATTCCACCCCTATCCACCTCCTTACAACCCCCTGTGTGGGCTTACCTGCTGCAGTGGGCCTTTAGAGCCCACATGTCCACTGGCATGCAGGAGGCCACCAGTAGGTCTGCAGCACACATCAACTAAGGCTGCTTTTCAAGTACCATAAAGCAATCTCTGCCTGTGCAATGCTAGTTCTGCTGGTGGGGAAGGGTGTTAGGATTGGATTGCAAAGCTTAATAGTTCAGTTGTGAAAGACATATGCTGCCTCCAGTTTGGCTTTTTTATGGTGAAAAGGTGAAAACATATAGAATGAAATGCATTTGCACACATATATCAGTTCTTATATAGCAGGGACATGCAATGTGGGGGGAGGGCAGCTGGTGAAGCAGAACCCCCACCATCCCTGGAGTCCTCTGAAAAGAGGCACCACTGCCATGAGTGGTGTACTCACACCTCAAGCACTCCAGTCGCTATTCAGAGTGTGTGGATTGTGAGTGTTTGTGCAATCACACAGTGGTGGCAGTGCCTCTTTTCTTTCTGGTGGGGTGGATCTGCCTCGCCTTCCGCGCAAGGAGGAGACTAACTGAATGCAAACAGGAAGTAGGACAGTTCCTGCTTCCTGTTAACATTCAGTTACTCTCCCTCCAGCATTCAGGCTGGTTGCCTGGAGTCACATTCTTCAGTGAAGCAGGACTATTTCTTTTTTAAAGCAAGAAACACCCTGCTTCCAGTGGTGCAAAGCAAAAATGAAGGTACGGTAATCCCTGGATTCACAGATAACTGAATCTGAAGATACCGGATCCACGGATATGGAGGGCTGCACGTAATTATCAATCTGAATTCACTTTGTACTAGGTCAAACCAGACATAGTCCAAATGAGAAGCCAGCATGCCCCCACTTGAGCCTGCTTGTAGGTCAGGGGTCTCCAAACCCCGGCCCGGGGGCCAGATGCAGCCCATAGTGAGCCTCTATCTAGCCCACGGCCAGCCTCTTGTCCCCTGAAAGCCTCTGGCCCGCTCGACTGAACATGACCAGAGCTATGCTCTGATTGCATCTGGAGGGTGTTCTGAGGGCCAGAGAGGCTGAGTGAATGAGCCCACTTATTCATTTGTTCATTCATCTAAGTTCCCTCTCTAATTTATTTATTTAAATTTTATATTTAAATTTTTTTCTGGCCTCAGCACTGCACCAGATATTTCATGCAGCCCTCTGGCCAAAAAGTTTAGAGACCCCTGTTGTAGGTGAACATTGTTAACATGAGTTGGAGATGTGTTCAATCAATTTTGTGACTAGTTCAACACATTGCAAAGTTGAATTGAGTTTACCAGATTAAAAACCCAGAATGGCTGTGAGTGATTATGGGCTGTTTAAAACATCTGCAAATGTTCAGTTACACATACTAGCTCAGTTACAGTAGGAAAGAAAATCCTGCAATCCTATGCACTCTTTCCAAGCAATAAGTTTCATCAAATATAATATGGCTTACTTCTAAGTAAGCATACATGGGATTGTGCTGTAAAGCTATAATCCTATGCACACTTTCCTGGAAGTATAGAGACTTGCTTCTGAGTTGACATGCATAGGGTTGGGCTGTCAGGTGTCAAGGTTCTCTTGGGAAAGGTGAGTTTACAGAAGGGATTTGAAGGACGTGTGCAAGAAATCATTCTGCAGGTATGCTGAGAGCAATTTCAAGCATAAGGGACAGGAAAGGAGAAAAGAGAGATATCTGAAGAAACAAGAGCATTGGGTGGTTGGGGGTAGTGGGACTGAAAGAGCAAATGTCATGGGAAGGGCTGTAGTGGTATATAAGAGAGGGAGGGATGAATTATTTTTCCAGAAAATACATAATATTTCAATACTGATTGTGTTTTCTTCCCATCCATTAACAGAAGTCACACAGTCCCCCATGGATTAAAACGGAAATTAACAAATCAGCAGAGAGAAAAGAAAATAAGCCTGAAGAAATGGCTAAAATCAAGGGAAAGACTCTGTAAACGTCATCCAGCTATCTTTAAAATGTTCTTCATTTGCTATCGTCTTCATCTTTTTAGTCCAGAGGCATGAATATGTACCAGGTTTCTAAAGCATGCAATTTTTTCACTATTTTATGGATGTTTGTAAATTAGTTTAGAAATTTCTGAAATAGATTGATTAGTATCTTTCAGCAATAATCCAACAGAAATGGATGTTTGGGGGGAAAAACAAAAACAAATGCTTTGTAATACAGTCCAGTTTTTTCAAATATTATTCTGCCCTGATCTGTAACTTGCTTCTTATAAATTGCTCTGTTTTCTAAAGAAATGCTATTAAGAATTTTTATTTTATTAACCAGTCCTGTTTCATATGTATCATTATTGCATCCTAAGGTTAAAAGTGTCACAAGTGACTCTATACATGCACATGAATACACACACTATATATCTATGGGCACAATCCTAACCCCTTATGTCAGTGCTTTCCAGCACTGACATAAGGGCAATGCAGCTCTGAGGTAAGGGAACAAACATTATCTTACTTGAGGAGGCCTCCGTGAGTGACACCCAACTGCAGGATGCAGCACATATCCCATTGGCACTGCTATGCCAGTGCTGGATAACACTGACATAAGGGGTTAGGACTGTGCCGTATATCTATCAATAACAGGGGCATAAATCATAAGGCCCGTGGAAGCTCCTTATCTGGCCTGTATGGTCATTGGGCTCTCTCATATCTTGAAAATATTATCAAGGTTTTCATATTTTCACTTCTTCATTTGGAGCGAATGAGTTGCTAGGTGAGAACAAAGTGCTTATTTCTGGTCATCACCCACTTAATTAATGATGTCACTTCCTATGTAATGACATCACTTCCAGTCATCAACAGGCTCCATGTAAGCTAACTTTTGCCAGCTGTATGAAACAGGTTTGACATTCCTGATCTATAATGTAAACCAAAGAAAGTAAACATGGTTGAAATCTGGGTTATCTCAATTTTCTGATTGCCTAGAAATACTATAAATCTCTGTTGGGCTCAAATATAATTACAGGTCCAACCTTGTTATATACGGATTTTTTTATACACGGATTTGACTTAACACAAATGACCATTGCAAATGAGAAGGAATGTGCTTATCCCTGGAGAAGGGGAAAAATGCATCCCTTTAAAATCATAGTTTTAAAAAACTGTTTTTCTTACTGTTGTAGAGAGACAGTTATGCAAGCAATTACAGGTATAATCTAATTATCCATGGATTTGTCACCCATGGAAAAATCCTTGGATTTTTCTGTCTTAACGCATGAGAAGTGCCCTTTAAATTAAAAGAAAACAGTTGTTTAACAATAGCCTCATTAATGAGAGAGAGGGCAACTGGTCAACAATCCATCAATCATTCTCTCTCCAGGCACTTAGAAACCTCTCTTCCCCCTGAGCATGTGAAAGAAAGATAATCACTTTACTCTGGGTAAAAGGAAAGGTCTCTGGCTAGGAGTGAAGCCTTTCTAAGCGGCTGGAGGGAAACTGATTGATGGATTCTCTGCTTAATGACTCTGAATTACATCACAAAGATCAGCAAGGCTGTTTTTAAATCCCCTAGCAAAGAGACATAGTTTTTCAAATGGATTTGCTTTAATGTGATTTTTGCCATCTACATGAGTTCTGAGAATGGAACCCTCACAAATAATGAGACTCAACCTGTAGACTTAAATGGTACTCATCCAGGTATCTGTCTTTTGAGTACCCTCCAGCCCATTCACATGAAGTAAGATCTATAATAGACAGTTTTGGAACATGATGCATCAAGACTAAATCCTGTTGAAATTAATGGGATATACATTTACCACATTTATCAGTGGCAGTGTACTATTAACAAAAATGAGCTCTAATTCTCATAAGCAGCAGATGGTTTTGTAACCTATTTCTGAACTGCACCACTTCTAATGGGAAGTCTACAACAGTGTTTCTCCAAGAAAATCCCCTGCACCGGACTCTTTGCTGAACTAGATGTCAGGAAGTAAAAAAGTCTCCTGTATTCTAGAAAACAATTTTAGCAACTCCAACACAGGTGCAAAGCCTTGACATTAGCTGCACTAGGCTTGGCTAGCCAAGCCACTCAGCACCATGGACAGGACCTTTATACTCTGCTGCCACCACCCCAGATGTCTTTCAATAAGAACATTAGGACCTCGGGATAATTTGTCAACTGCAGCTACCTTTGCAATGCTAGCAAACCACCCTACAAGCCACTGCTCTTCCCATCATATACATAAACACAAGTGGTAACTATTTAAAAGTAGGCTTGCCTTTTAAAATAAAAAATGCATATTTTCTTGTACATCCTGAGTAACAGATGAAAAGAAACAAGGGAATATGGGGAAATTCTTTATTTTATTTTAACACTGTAAGATTGATTTCCCCTCCCCTTTGGTTGGAATAATAATTATACACATGCACACCCTTTTCAAGTACTTGATGGTTCAGATCAATGCATATTGAACAAAAGAAAAATGTAGCATCTGGGTTTTTGTTTTTAAATCATTCCTATCTCAAATGCGTAAACTGAAAGGGGCTTTAAAAAAAAATCAGCAAAGCCAAGTAGCTGATTTTGTATAGAAAGATAGCTGTGTTTGACTGAAACCAATTTTCATTTTAATTGTAAAGAAATATGAACACAGCCTTCTGAGTGTTATTATCTGGAAATGAAGACCTAGAATTCCCATTTGTTGTTTAAAATGTTATTGCCAAATTCATCTGAATAAATGAGGCAGTGACTGTAAATGAAAGCATGAAAAAGGAGGAGAAGGGAAAAGTGGACTGCAAGACATATTTCCACTCTAATGAATATTATAGTCTACTATAGAGATGGAATCTAAAATAGACCTATTAGCTCAGATTTATAGATGTTGCAAGCAAGAAGTGCAGTCCTAGGGAGCAATGTCAAAACCCTTCCCTTACTCTTTGGCTCCAGAGCAGTGAGGTTGGCAGGCCTACAGTCTCACTGCCGGTCCAACTATGTGGCAAGGTGAATTACATCAGTGGCAGATTGCCAGTGGTCCAGGAGCAGTCAATTCTGGAGCACTTTCCTCCGAGTCTGCCATTGCCTCTATCCAGCATACCACTGATGATCACAGGAGCAGGAAGTGGCTCACCCCCTCCCCTTAACTAGCTTCCTTTACAGTTTTCTTAAAGCCATAAGCAGTAGTATCACTGGTGGTGGGGGGGTTGTGTTTGCAGACCACACCAGGTGTCACCCTTGGGGGGATCACCACACCATCTGAGCCTCTGTTCAACTATCTCCAACACGCTCCAGGTCCAACTACCTTGTACTGTCGCCAATGATCATGTTTTTGTCACTCATCAGTAAGAACACAAAGCAACTGGGCCCAGTGTGGGCTGAAGATCATAAAACGGAGGCTGTCCAGAGGTGCTCTTTCACGTTAAAAGTTGCAATAGCATGGAAGGTTGGGGGTGATGTGATTATGTCACCCTTAACTTTTGGAATGCTGAGCTCCTCCAGGTAAGCACCCAGGGATACCTCTGGTTGGAAGTGCAGGACTTCCAGCTTTATTTACAAGAATAGCATACACCAGGCCTTTAAATAATAGGAGGGCTCCTCCAGCTATCTTTAAAATCCTGACTATCTCAGCTTCCCATATCCTAGGTGTTGCCATTTCATAGCTTCCTTTCAGCCTTCCATGATTCTCCTTTTCTCCTCCACTCTCAGGAAGACTATCCAGATAATCAGAGTCATGGTATCATTGCTTCTTCCATTAGTTCAGTAAGGCTGCTTTAAAGGGCAAAGAGGGATGATAAGAGATTGGGGGAGGGGAGATGAGGCTTGAGGATGGAGGTGGGCGGTGGGCAACTTTTGAATGCAGATCGTTTTGGAAAATAAGCGGATCGACTTACAGGTTGAGTCTCATTATTCGCGAGGGTTCCATTCCAAGAACTCACACGGATGGAAAAAAACACACTATAGCAAATCAATTTAAAAAACAAAGTCCTTTCCCTCCTGGTGATTTAAAAACAGCCTTGCTGACCTTTTGAAATGCACACAGGGGCCATCGGTCTCTCTCCAGAGCTTAGGCTTCTCTAGGAGGCAGCAATCCCTCCCTTCACCAGGAGCCCTAGGGAGAAGGAGGTGATGATCACTGCCATTTAGCCTTCTTCCATGTGCTCAGGGGGAAGGGAGGAATGAAGCCTGGGCTGCCCTCTCTGGCATTATTAAACAACTGTTTTCCTTTCATTTAAAGGGCCCTTCTCATCAGCTTTGAGACAGAAAAATTTGTGGATAATTAGGTTATACCTGTAATCACTTGCATGACTGTCTCTCTGCAACAGTAAAGAGCAGTTTTTTAAACTGTGATTTTAAAGGGGTGCATTTTTCCCTTCTCCAGGGATCAGCACATTCCTTCTCATTTGCAGGGGCCAATCATGTTGAGTCAAATCCGTGTATAAAAAATCCGTGTATAAATAGGCTAGATCTGTATTTCAATGTGAGCCCAAGAGAAGTAATTCATCTCCACCCAGAACCTTCTGGTCATGCGCTTGAAAGTAAGTAGATGACCAAAGAGTGGAGCAAACAACAATGTAAAAAAATGCTGAAATGATATGACTGTAACAAAACCATGTTCAGAAAAAAGAAGATATTTTCAGGATATGTAATAGTTACAAGCCCTATGCTGTCTTTTTTTCCCAGGGATCGAAAAGAACTGGGGCAATGATTCATGAAAATGCTTTGTAAAATATTGTGTTCACCAGCCTGAAAACCGTTACATTAGGATACATGAAAAGAGCACCGCTTTGTAAAGTTTATGGTCCCTTGTACTAAAACAAGCGATGGTGTTGTGCGTCCTTGTGATGAATATTGCAATTTCATAGGTGCAGGCACTGTAACAAACACTAATTGCAAGAGCCTGGAATTATTTATAACCATCTCTTGAGAAAGGTTTTGTTAAACTAAATGAATGTAATCAAGAGCTACTCTTCAGACACTTTTTTTTGGTGATCAGCTAGAAAAACCTTAAAATTTTGAAGAGGGGGAATCGCACTGCATCCCATGGGGAAATTTAGCAGGTGGGTGGTCTCCTTGGGTGAAGGGAATATTTGTTCTCTCATGCTCTGGGGAAAGCCTCGGCTGCCACTCTGGACCAACTTGACCTGCATCAGTGATATCACCAGCATAGGTCTGCATTGACCCATGTCAGCTGACCAGGTCCAGGAAGGGGAATAAGATACTGTGTGTGCTGGCGCTGCTGATCTGGCCCCCCTCCCAATCTCCCCTCTCCTGCCCCCCTTACCACCTTGCTTTCACCCCACGACACCCCACCCTGCCTCCCCCAAACTTGCCCCACCCCTTTGCTGGATCTCCTGCTCCAGTGCACACAGCTCTGTCTGCTAGTACTGGTCAGAAGGCTTCAGCCTTCTCTAGCACTCCTGGAAGGTGTTCCATTGCAAAGTGCTTTATGGCACTTTTTGGATGGCTTGCACTGGCAGAGCAAGCACTTTACCAGCTTTAATGCAGAACAGGATTGGGCCAAAAGCCTTTCTATGTCTTTCATGCTGGAAAAGTTCTGAAGAACTTTTCACTGTCTCAAAAGCTTCAGTGCAACTTTAAAAATCTGTAAGGTTCAAACGAGATGTGATGTTAAATGTGTCGTCTAGTCTGGCATTTTAAAAAAGCTGCAGTGAATATAAGAACATAAGCAGAGTCCTGCTGGATCAGGCCAAAGGGGGTTTCCCATGGTGGCCAACTAGCTGCCTCTGGGAAACCCACAAGCAGGCGAGCGACAAAGGCACATCCCACTCCCCAGCTGGTAATAATACTACATAGAGCCATCATTAGTTGCCACAGCTAGAACTTGCTACCAGGTGTGCTGTTCCAACATGTGTAATGCCCACACTGGGGAAGTCTACTGTATGCTGGAACCAAGTGTAGTGACTCAGCTCAATAAAATGGAATTGAATGAGAGGGGGCAGGGGGAGTTAAAGGTGTAACAATAGGAAGTTGGTTTATGGTGGGTATATTAATAAAACAATGGAAAAGGGAAATCAAGCATAAAATGCAATGCAGTCTGCTAAGCAATCACTCAACAACTAGGCTCTGAATGTCAGCAGTTTCTAGATAGAAGGAAAGAGAAAGAGGAAATCCAAACAAGTAAAAGAGGCACTTATTGGCACAAATGGAGAAAGGGGGGAAGTCAGGCATAAGGAAATCAGAAGGTTAACCTAGGGAAATGGGGGTTGAAGAAGTGGGGGATTTGCAATAGATGGCGGGAGAGGAGGGCTGGGAAAAGAAAAGGAAGAAGTGGGAAAGTACCACGGTTCCAGCCATAGTGCAAGATCACGACAAGTCTTTGTTCTCTGGAGACTGAACCAGGCAAGGAGTGAGTCCCTCAGCAGGCCATGAAAACACTTCAGTCAGCTTGCCTCTCCCACCATCCAAGATCTCCTAACCATGTCCCAAGCCTCCAAGAAGAGTATTGGTAGTAGATATCTTTGTTCTTGGAGTTCTTGATAGCAAGGTTAAGGAACATTGTGCACTGGAAGCTTGGAGCTAAGTGCTAGACTTTCCCCTCAAATAGTAAGAGCTAGACCAAGAAGTCCAAGACTTTCATATGCTCGACAGCTCAGAAAAACTAAGACCTGAACCACATGCACAGATACCACATACTAATAGGCATGCCGGCACGTGCTACATCTAAACCCTCTTCCCAGGCTTGATCCACCTACACAGATCAACTTGAACTTGTGCCAGTGATATCTCTGGTGCAGGTCCAAGTTGATCCATTGCAGCTGCTGGGGCTTGCCCTGGGCCAAGGAGACAAATGTCCCTTTATCCCAAGGAGACATTCAGCAGTCAAAATTTCCCTACAGGATGCAGTGTAGCCCAAGCCAGCACCACTACATTGCCACACGGGATTTAGTTAGGATTGGACTATGAATGAGTGAATTCCTATGATCCAGAGAGTGGCATTTAATCTTTTACTTCCCTTCTATCATCAAAAATCACCCCTGAGGTGTGAGAGCCCTCAAAGGTGCCATTGCAGCAAATGTTTCACTCCTATAAAACACAAAAAGCACTTGAGTTGCCATAATTTTAAACTGAAATTCTTATTCTCAATTTCTCAGATGGGAAAAGGGCCTTGAAATATCACCATCCTAGCTTCCCTTCAGAATGTTCCTAATTAGGTTACAATCCCGGTGGGTGTATATCTATTTGCTATTAGGGATTCTTTTTTCAAACACAAGCAGGAGGGCTACCCTGCCTCCAGCAGGACTCTTGCAACATTTTTCTGAGACCAGCAGAATGAGTGATAAAAAATGCAGTCTTTCTCGGGCGCATGCATGCCCCCAGCCACACACTCTTTTTCAAGTGCTTCTGTTTTGAAAAGGGCAATTTAATCCTTTCCAACAAAAGGCTCATAAAATATTATAGTTTCAACAGATGATTGGAGAAAATTACCTTGTGGCCCCCTTGATGATCACTAAATGCCACACGAGCTTTTTGGTAGATGTGGCAGAAAGGCAATGTGTCTGTAGAGATAATGCAGTTGGGCAATTTTGTTCTAACTTTTGAGACTAGAAAAAAAGTTGTTTGATGAATATATATATATATATATATATATATATAAAATTTTTAAGAGTTGTTTCGCTTGTGCAGGAGATTTATGTGTTTCTCCATTTCAGCAGAGGCAGATATTTATTTTTCCAAATGCTCTTACAGTTTGCAAGGTTTCTTATCCTCATTTAAATCAGTGAAGTGATTCAAGGCTAGAGGTGTGAGTCAACAGAATGAAGCAATAACAGAGAATAAGTCAAAAACAGAGCTGCCACCTTTTTCCTGGCAGAACTCCCTTGACTTTAACAGATCTGTAACAGGCACAGTTGATTTTTCTGTGATGGCGGTGCAGTGATAGGAAAAAGTATACTTCTGTCTTCTGTGCAACTATAAGAAGCAGGTGACACCGGAAATAAAGTGTCAATGTGTTGGAAGGGTAGAAAATTGCCATTTTGGAGATAAATCACCACTTTAGGGGGAACAATTTTCACCTTGAAAATGGCAGGGGAGGGCAAAGTGTGAACCTCCTTCTCCCACATGTCCCAGTCTTTGAACAGCATCATCCCACACATTAGCCAGTCTTGAATGCAAAAAATAAAAATAAAAAAAATAAAAAAATCTTCTGCTTGGATGCACACATCAATAGTGTGCCTTTTAGTGTGCACTGAAGTTATAATGCTTTTGGTGGAATTCTACAGCTACCTGGCAATAAGCAGAGACTCCCTTGATATATTTTGCTAGACATTTCTACATTTTTTAAACGTTCCCTTAGGTGACAGTCCTATTAGAATGAGAAAAATAAAACTGAAAAATTTTCATGTTTACTAAAAGAGAGAGAGCCCGATCCTGTGGTCCGTATCATGCCTCCGCAGCATGGACCACAGTCACAAACTTTGCAGCGCTACCGCTGGGCTACCACCAGAGCTGGCCCAGCTTCGGCCAGCGCTGAGCCAGCGCACGGCGGGCGCCCGGGCTCTGCAGCTTAGCAGTCTCCTGGACCGCCGAACGGGAGATGGGGGCAAGGGGGAGGCGTTCCGCAGAGGGGGGAGGCATGTTGGGGTGTAGGGGAGGCGTGTCAGGGGCGGGGGGAGGTGGATCCGCGGAGCCGAATTCCACAGGATCCAAGGTACTCGGGCAGGGCTGCTCGCCCTACATGAAAGCCTTTACTTTAGCAGCGACCAAAAGGTTACCATTAAAGTGAGTAGCCCCACTGTGGGGCTACTTCCCTTACCCGGGGGAAGGGGACGAACATCTCCTTCTCCCGAGGAGCCTCCCGCGGTAGCACAGGAGGTGCTGGATTTGGCGGGAGCCCCCTGTGAAGCTCTGGATTTGGTGGGTCCCACAGCTCTGGGCAGCTCAGGATGGGGCTGAGAGAGATTTCAAAAGTTAAAGGCCAATTGAAAAGGGCTAGCCTAGTGGTGTAGCTAGAGGGGGTGCAAAGCCCTAAGTCTTGCAGGTACCTGAATGCACCATGCAAGTGGCCCCTTCCCCTCCCTTTGGAGTCATTCTGGGTGGAGGGAGCAAAACAGAGGCAAATGCAGGAAGGCAAATGCTCTGCTTTGCTCCCCCCCCGCCTGGAATGGTTCCAAAGGGGATGGGGGGAGCCACTTGCATGTGGCCGCTTAGTGCCTCTAACTACGCTACTGGGCTAGCTACATTTCTTCTAGAGTGCTCTGAATATCAGCTCAGGGACTTGAGCTGGTCCTCCCCCTTTGCCCAAAGGCTTAACAAAGAATTTACCTCCCTTGTGGCTGAAGTGGATTCATGCCACCTGAGAGCAGAGCAGGATGCAAGGAGAAAATTGTTTTGAGGGATGGAACACTGGAACTGCCTGACTTTCATATTTTGAGATCATATGCAGGATCCTAGTGCATTCTTTTCGTCCCAAGTCTATGCAATTTTTTTTTCAATTTGCTGTGTGTTTTTTAATGCATACCTCACTTCTGCTATAGCTGGCACTCAATGCAGTTCAACAAAATATCATAAAGGTGCAGTAGGTCCCTGAGTTATGCTGAGGGTTCTATTCCAGAAAGCTTGATACAATTCAAATTTTACACCAGTCATAATCACATACATAAATGTGTTTCTGGCGGAGCTCATGCTGCTATTTTTACTTACAGTAGAGTGCTGACATTCTGGACTAGCAGGAGGTACTGCCTGGCAGCTCTGAGAAGGTGGGACGTTAATTCAAAATCTCATCATCTCTAGAAGCATAGCAAGTACTACTATGTGTCATGGGCAGCCCTGGGGGTGGACAATTCATTGTGCCCCTCCCAAAAGAGACATGGAGACAGTTGATGCAACAGCACTGCTGATATTGCTCAGCCATAAAGCACAACGGAGTGCCATGATGGCTGAACTGCTTTACTGCTGAGCATGTGCAAAATCTAATTTACGTAAGTTAACTTCCACAAGCCAACTGACATAAGGTGGTTTCAGTTGCAGACCTGACCCCTGTGCCGCCCCAAGGCACAGGACCACAACATGCCACCCCCAATTCCAATACTTCCGATTGTTCGATGATAAGCAGATGTGCTGTTGGTCTCAGAGGCCTCAGAAGACTTTCTGAGCACCGGCAGATGCAGCGCGGGGCTTCATTTGCCT
Organism: Tiliqua scincoides; assembly: GCF_035046505.1. Lineage (NCBI taxonomy): Eukaryota > Metazoa > Chordata > Lepidosauria > Squamata > Scincidae > Tiliqua > Tiliqua scincoides. The sequence goes on from NC_089821.1 coordinate 38,982,833, forward strand.
CAGAATGGCTCCAGAGAGCAGGTACAGGCAGCAGTGCAGCAGGTGTAGCAATGCCACCCCAACAGGGCCAACAGGCATGGCGCCTGGGGTTTTTGCCCCCCCACCCCCCCAGGACAACCACTTATAGGTGGCTTCCATAAGTCAGAAACCTGATACATTAATTGAATAAAACAGCTGTTAAAAACAGATAGCATGTATAAGCAACAAAAATCTTAGGAAAGATTTCACAATTTGGGTGCAACACAGAAAAGACCCATTACAGTGGGCACTCCATTCACCTCAGCTGATGAGGACACCAAAAGAAGGGTGACAACTTCAGCTATTGGGCAGGTTCACGTAGGAGTAGGCAGTACTTACGCAACCCACTTCTTAGCAGTTTAAGGCTCAACACCACCATTTTAAATTGTGCCAGAAACCAAACAGAGAGCCAACAAAGTTCCTTGAGTATATGCAGAATATGCTCAAAGTTGCAGCCTGTATCATAACAGCCAACAACCTGCTATTGACACAATGGGACAATTCACATGACCAAATTGCCCCACGTCTTCTTTGGTGCAAGCGACAGTTTTATGAATGCACACCCATGTGATACAAACACAAATAGCAACACGTGGTCCAGTGTTTACTTGTGCTATTTGCATGTGCATTTGCCAACCACTTTGGCAAAAAATCAGGGATGCTTTGGGGGAAGTTAAGCAGATGCACTAGCTGAAGTCAATGGTGCTTAAAAGTGCTCAATTTTGGTTAGGTTAAGACCCAAGTCTGAAATCTTTTAAATATACAGTATGCTATGTATCTCAGCCACCACCACCTACCCCCATGGCAATCAAACACATGCGGTTCCTTCATAGACCATTAACCCCAAAAGAGTTCTCCCCATCATTGCTTTTTTATTCATTTTTTTAGATTAGTTTTTGATGCAACTTGAAGTTGAATGCTGGGGTTTTCCTTCAGAGATATTTTGCCCCACCAGCTTCCTTTTGCAAAAGATCCCAAGTGCAGTGACAATTTAAATCATTTTGCAGCATAGATCAGTTAAGTGGCAAGAATCCATCAGTTTCTTGAATATATTTCCATACTTCCGTCTCTTGCATGTGAAGATGTGCTCATAGAAAACGGATACACTTTAATGCAGTTTTACCAGTTTAATGGCTGAGGAGGGAAGCTTTTCAAAAGTGACCCTTTCAAACGCCATCAGCTTCCTTTCAGAAAAGCTCAAAGAAAGTGACTGAACGGGAATGTCAAATGAGGGCCTGGCTTACACAAGGAACCGAATATACTAAAGTAGTGAAGGTTCCCCTCCCTCCCCTTTATGGAAATTCTAAATTCATCTTTGGGATTCAAAAGAGAAACCATCACACTTTTTGAAAGATAAATGTCCTGAGCTTGGTTCTAATCTCAGAATCACATGCTGAACTAAAAGGAGATGGATAGCCCAATCAGATTCATTTCCACCCCACTGATGCAGCAGCAGTGGCAAAATGGTGACTGCTGAATCCTTTGGTAGGGGGAAGTTGTGGAGGACTCCTCTGGGTAAGAAAATACTTGCTCCCATACACAGGAGTAAGCCACTGCTTACACTTAGAATGAGCTAAGCTGGCACAGTTTGACGTGGACCCACACTACAGGATTGGATCCAGGAAAGGGGTTATGATTTGGCAGTCACCACTGCTTCTGAACCCACCCATTCCTGGATCTGACTGGCCCCTCCCTGACAGTTTTGCCCCTCCCAACCATATTCCGCCTCTCCCGTCTCCTCCACCTCTCCTGCTGACTTACCTGCAACGGGTGGGAAGGTGCAGGCCATTGCTTCCACTGGCAGCACATTGAGTAGCACACTGTTGGAGCACCTTTTATGATTAGCACAGACTGCTTTACGGCTGTCAGTGCCTGCGGAAGACCCCTAGTGATGATGGCTGGTAAGTATAGGATTGGACTCTTATGAGTGCTAATATCAACTTGCTCCAGGGCAAAGTCCTCCACTGAAGCCTCTCAAGCTTACTATGGTGAGTGATTAGTGGTGGAAGTGGACAGCAGGTCCTTCCACCCTCCCCATCAACAAATGGGGATATCTGCAATGGCCAACTTGTACTGGCGTGCTCAGTAAATCAGCCCAGTTCAGTGCCCCATTCAGCTGGTGCCTGACCTTGTTAAACCACAATTCTACCCCTTTATTGAATCCTTGGGGTTGTAGCCCAACTGCTTCTTCCAGTCTACCAAAGACACTATGTTTGAGGCAAAAAATAAAATAAAATAAAATTATTTTAATGTATCCCCCTTCCTTTGTACCCCTTGATATCTGGTCCTGAGCACTTAGGCACTCATAGGGAGCACTGTCTCAACACATTTACCTTAAAAAAAGTTATGGAGCACAGAATCTTAAAGCTCACCTCAGACCTCCTAAGCGTCAGCTGTCCTCGGCTGGTTTCCTGTTGATTGGGGGAAATGAAGTCAAAATGTCCATTTTCCTTTGTCTCATGCCTGATTTGTGCCACCTGTGTGCTTATCATCAGGCAGTCACCCCAAGTCCTGGAGCTTCCATTTATAACTGGATAATCTAAGCAAAGTGTGAATAAAGCAAGTTATAGGGCATCCAACACTAGCTAAACACTGTGGGGGTTTTTTCCTCATTGTCCAATCAATTATGCTTTTCACTGAAAGAAATAGCTATTGTTGAAGATGAAACATTCTGCCTTATGATTGTTCTGGGAACAGCTGCCTCCCCACATCAACATTGACCTTGCCCTATGCTCTGGAGTGAAATATAATGTAGGGGTTGGCAAGAACAAGGAGCAAGTGAGGTACAGCTTTGTTTAGCCAGAGTAATTACCCTCATTGTACTGTAGGCCTCCACCTGTATAGTAAATATCAATCTACTGTGGCAGCCAAACTCCAAGATTTAAGACTAGCAGACATTTGAGACCTCATAATTCCTGCCCAGTTATATAACTCATGATCCCAGGGTTTGAGGTCTAATTCACATGACATCATGGTAGATTGGCTGCCACTGCAAAGCCCAGTCTTCCATGTAATTTGCCTCTGAATACTAGTTGCTGGGAGGTGACAGAGGAATAAGGCGATCTGAGCCATCGGTTTGGTCACTGTGGGAAGCAGGATGCCGGATTAGAGAACCCAACAGAGTTTTTGTTATGGTTAGATAGTACCAGGAAAAGCCACAACCATGTAGATTAACTGGAGCAGGTGAGCATTATCATATCACTAAGAGTAGCTCCAAGGAAAATTTTGTGACAGCAACATCACAGAAGGAATGTTAAATTAGTTGTGGGTCTTTGGAGAGTAAAGACAAATTATATCCAGTGCAACTTCTGGACTCTGCAACACTTACTATTAATGAGTAATAATGATCTCTGGAGTTAATCTGATTGGAGCAATAGGACGCTCAGAGTTTCTTGCCCCAATGCTATTCCTTGCCACTTGCACTGACACAGCTGTGCCATGAAGGTGGGTGCTGCATCTGGGGGTGGCACTTAAGACCTCATCAAAGTAAGAGAACTTTGTTCCCTTAGCCCCAGACAAACCCCCTGTTACCTTGTGGGTCTACTCAGATCTGTACCAGCTCTTTGGCTGGCACAAGTCTGGGAGGGTCTAAGGAGGTGTGGCAAGACTGGGTAGGGGGCATAGGATATTGTCAATGCCTTTTCCACAATACCCGCCTCCTGCTTGCCCTGACATGCCCCAATCCCGGACCCATTATTTCCCCTCTCCACCCACCCCCATGCCAATTGACCAGTGCCTGGGGAGCCAGGTGACCTATTGCTGCATGGCTGGTGCCACACTCCATTTGCAGCAGTGGCCTGGTAGTGCACTACAGCATGCTGTGTTTTGTGATGCCACAAATCATGCTGCACTGCCAGAACAAGAATTCCAGCAGCGTAGATGGGGGTAGGACAGTATGAGAGTCACTAGAAGAGCTGTTTGATAGTTCAAACAATAATGAATCAGATCTGTGTGGCCCCAGATATGATTTTGTTGGCTAATTTTTTCTTACAAGAAAAAGAGGATGGACAGAGTGAATAGAGAGACGCTCTTTTCCCTCTCACATAAGACCAGAACCAGGGGACATCCACTAAAGCTGAGTGTTGGGAGAGTTAGGACAGACAGAAGAAAGTATTTCTTTACCCAGCGTGTAATTAGTCTGTGGACCTCTTTGCCACAGGAAGGAGTGATGGCATCTTGCCTGGATGCCTTTAAGAGGGGATTGGACAAATTTCTGGAGGAAAAGTTCATTAAGGGTTACAAGTCATAGCAGGTATGTCCACACAGGCGAGGGCAGAGAAGATACACTGTTAATTAGGAAGAAGCAGAATGAGTATAGTCAGGAGACCCACATGCTACTGCGGTCAGATATGGGGTCAAGCTCTATCCAATCACACCATTCACTCCAGAAACATCAGTTGATCACTGCAGGTCTGTCAAGGTCTAACAGAGAAGTTTCAATGCCTTTAAATCCACAATTCCCGAAGTTGTTTGACAGATGATATGTCAATGAAATAAGTTTGAGGCTCAACTCAGTGAGATAATCAAAGATATGTATTCAGCTCACCTGAGTTTTGTTATTATTTTTTTAAAAGCCAAATGCAGACAATTCAGACTGGGACTTTGGCACCGGAGGAGAGGAGCTGCCATATTTCCTAGACAATGCTGCCCAGAGCTGCCATTTTCTCTGTGGAACAAAACATATAGGTGCCTTATCAGAAATCCCCTACCCATCATGTCCTGCTTAGGTCTGAGTTGGTAATATAGATATGTGCCTATTCCTCATGTCATTTGCTGAAAATTTTTCCTCCAACAGTCAACAAGACAATTCCAGAGCAGCTTTTCTCAGTGTTTATCCCCTGCTGTACCACTTTGTATGATCCACCTTTTGGAAGTACCACCAGAAGAAACTGGTGATGACATCTTGTTGAGATGCCAGATGCAATGCGACAAACACCAGTAAGAGGCTCAGGGTGGACAGGAGGGTTTTTAAAGCATGCTTTGGAGCTTTGCCCACCAAGCCAAACCTCCTACCGATGTTTGTTGTGTCATGTTGCTCCTCTTGCTGCCAGGCAGCAGATGTCTGGGTGGGCCCACAAGTACCACCAGACACCATCTCAAGTACCACTGGGGGTATCCATACCACTGGTTGAGAACACTGCTCTAGAGTAAATAGCGTTATTGCAACTTCAGAGTTTAATAGCACAATCCTATGTACATCTGCTCAGAAGGAAGTTCCATTGTATTCAGTGGGGCTTACTCTAAGGAAAGTGTGTATTGGATTGCAGCCAGGCAGCCCAGTCCTGAGTTGCCTGGCACACAGGGCTGCCACAGCATCAAAAATGGCTGCTGCAAAATCTTGTGCATGCTGGGTAGCCACTGGCAGCTCCTTGGGGGAAGGGGCCCCACAATGGGGCTATTCAATTCTGTGGTGGCTCTTTAGCTGGCACAGAATCAAGGAGTCGTGGCCCGACATGGGGCTCTGGATTGAGCGGAGCTCAGCTCTGCTGGTACCTCCCCCCTCCCACCCCGCTCCCTCCCCCGCCACACCATCCCCTGCCCTCCGCCTGGCCTGGAATGCCTCCTCCCCCGCCCTGTCTTACCTCTGCACTCCACATGGAGTGCCAGGCAGCAGACCATAGGACTAGTGCCAGCTGGCCCAGCATGGGCTCGTGCTGGGCTAGCTCTGGGCTGGGCCCATGGTAAGGTTTGCTTTACAGCACGTTTGCAAGAGTGCACACCAGCAGTAAGCCGGCGCACAAAGAACAGGATTGGGCCTAAGTCCTGGTAGTCCATAGCTTTGCTTCAAATAAATAAATAACAAAAACATAGTATTGTTCTCATCTGTGCTTTTTTTTTTTTTAAAAGTCATTGTTAGCAAACTTAATGCCTCCTGTCAACATAATGACCCAAACTTAACTTACTTCCATTTTGATTCCATTACATAGCAAATGAAAAAGAATGCACATTTTATACCTGTAGTTAAAAGGGCATCTAAATCAATGACAGATTAATGGCTGCAGGCTAAGTGATAGCTTTATGGTCTAGTTCGTTACCCAGGAAGTGCAAGTCACAAAGCTTGTGGAATTCAACACCAGGTGACTGGCAAAGGGGGCACATTTCTGATGTTGTTCACAAACAGGTTGAAGCCACTTCTCCGTGTTCATTATCGGAATGACATCTAACAAACAGTTTAACGTGTCTGCTCAGAGTGTCGGGGCTCTGTAGCAGATGCTGCAAACTCAGCCTCAGTGCAAGTAATGAAATTACACTGCTTTTACCTTTGCCAATGCAGATGAGATGATTACCATCTGCAAGAAATTCCCACATGTCACAGTGGGAAACTAAATTTAGCAGCAGCAGCAGCTGGATCTTGTTCTCAGGGCATAATAACCTTAATATCATAATACTTTTTTCCTTTTTTTCTTTTTTTAAGATGGGTCAAATGACACTGCATCAGCACAGAGCTGCTCACAGCCAGCAGCAACATGGTTTATCTTGGAAGAGAACAAACCCAGGCAATGTAGCTGTTCGGTTATCCCATCACCAGATCTTCACTTTGCAGAATGTCTGAATGTATGGCAGGGGCTGAAAAAAAGAAAGAGCAGACCATCTACTCCACCTCTTGACTTTGAACAGACTCTACCAGGCATCATATTATTACTATATCATTTTATGATACCTCTGTATCCATGGATACAGCATCCATGGATTTAACATTCTAGGATTCTAGGATACTAGGGTTCCCATTTAAATGTCTTTAAGGAAGAAAAAACCTTGTTTCTTACTGTCGCATGGTCAAACTGTGTGGTCTCCAAGCTTTTGGGGGTTAAAATAGCACTAATAACCCACTGCTGGGTCCATGGACATTCCAAGTTCCTTCTAGGGTAACTGAGGGTGCAATTCTAAACCCACTTTCCAGCACCAACATAAAGACAATGCAGCTTCTAGGTAAGGAAGCAAATATTCCCTTACTTTGAGGAGGCAGACTTGACTGCCACCTGTTTTATCAAATTCCCAGTCCAGGCTTTGCTTAGAGAACCTATGCCCACCTTAAGCTAATTTGTTCCCCTTTGTTCCCTGACAATGGCTCTAGTTCTGCACTGCTGGACCACAACACCAGGGTAGCTCGCCTGTTCAACCTGCAGAAGTCCTCCTTCCTCCCCTCTCCTGCCAACAGCTACTCCAGCCACCACAGCAACACCTTGTCCTCAGCAGGTCTTGGGTGTGGGCAGCCACACATCAATCTGCAGTGTCTCCAGCAGTCTGTTCCAGCAGTCTCCAAAGTTCATTCACCCATCTGTCTTTTAGTCAGTTAGTCAATCAGCAGTTCCAGTAGTTTGTCAGTTCAGTCTCCTTGCTTCCTCGAGCTTTCCTCCTTCTAGTACCCACCCCCCTTTCCTTCCTGCAGGTGCTGCTTTTATCCCTGAGGGCCCTATTGTCTTCAAGTGGCCACATCTGTGCAGCACACTTACTGCCATCTAAGGCCCTACTATTAACTCCATGCTTGTCTACTTGTCTCCTCAAGGGATCTTGCGCACTTCCATTACACCACCCAACTGCAGGATGCAGCACATGTCCCATTGCCACAGCTATGGCAGTGCTGGAAAGTGGGTTAGGATTTGGGCCTCAATTATATTCAGTTCCATCTAGTGGCTGAATGCTGTATACAGTACATTCTGGAGCAACCATGGGAGGAGCTAGGAACCTCTGTAGACCTAGGAATGGGTCATTAGTGCTATTTTTAGCCCCCAGATGCAATCTAAACTGTAAACATAATTGTAAAATCTAAACACAATTGTAAACTGTGCAGTTCAACCATGAGATGATAAGAAAAGCAATTTTTACGCTTTTTTCCTTCTTTAAAGACATTTAAATGACAACCCCCGGAATTCGCAGATTTCAGTATTCACAGATACCCCACAGATACCGAGATCATGCTGTATTACTTTTCTACAACAGGATTGGGCTGCCAGAGGGCTACGAGTGGGAAAGCTTCTGCTATTAACAATTTTCCTTTGCAGTGCATGACCTGTGGGGCTCACCCTGGCTCTGACTAGTAAGGATTAGGTGAAAAAAAAGAACAAAACTTGACGAAAAGCCAAACAGATTGAGGAGCAAATGCCTACTCAACGTATAATAGACTACTTGTATGTCCATACCATTGTTCTAGAATAGGTGGACAGGTGACTGCCTTTTGTGCAAATGAGGATGCTGGGGGATGGGGAAGAGCCATTCAACTACCATATGGCTACTTCTCCCCAGCGTGTTTCAAATGATTCAGAACATGTCCCCTGTCTCAGATTTTCCTCAGAAAGGGTAAGGCAAACCTGACCCTGAAGGCAGTTTTGGAGTATGGGTAATAATCCAAGTTGCTCAAATAAGGGGGGGGGGGACACCCACATACAACAGAGGAAGAGTGAAATCATTTGAAGAACATTTTATTTCAGTACAATATACGATCAAATTGTGATCAAATTAGTCTGAATATTAAACAAGTTCCTTTTACTCTTCTAGCTTGACATAAATTTGTTTCTCCTTCTAAAAGAAACAGACCACCCAGCAGTTTGTCTGCAGATGTGGTATTTGCTAATATCCACCAAGACTCATTTAAAAAAACAAATAAAGTTATTAATGTGTTGGTTAGTATAAGATCTCCTATAATAAGTTCATTTCAACAGAGTGGTAATTGTCCAAATACTTATATACCATTCTGCTATCAGGTCACAGCAGGTTGTTTCCAATTAGCTGGTATGCAAATTTTGCAGCAGTCAAAAGATTTATGACAACCTCTAAGTTAGACTCATCCACAACGTCCTTGACATAACATAATAAAACACCGGTTCTGCTGTATCACACAACTGATCATTTCCTAAATCAAAATCAATATTATGTCCCCCCCAAAATATCAGACATAGTAAAGAAAACATGTAAATATTTGGTATACTCCCTCTCACAACACCAGCAGGAACTGATTGGATGTTTATACATTTTGTTAGGTTTATAAAAAAAAATCACTATTTGCATAAAATGAATGTTACAATAATTCTCTTTCAGATCATCTGATAGTAACCTAGAAGTTCCATTTTCCCCAGAATTATATCCGATTCTTACAACTCATCACTTGCATTAGATCTTTGTCCCATGTTTTCATAAAGCCACTTGACCCTATTGTCCTGACACCAATCAACACAAGTAATTTGGAATGACATTGGACCTCACTTATTGATAAGCCAATCATGAATCTCAACAAATCAGTGCTGGGTCCTGCCTCACATTCCTCCCCACTTTAGTGCAATGTCTAACCTAGATGAGACAAAACTATTGCCTCTTCCTCAATTGGGAATTCCCACCATGATTCCAAGCTGCGGGCCATCAGTTGACAGCTGAAAGTTATCAACCTGAACCCTGAACAGTTGAGGAAACTGAGCCTCAACCAAGTTGGAAAGCATTTGAAGGTGGCTTTGCAATCCAAGTCTGAGGTATTACCAGCCAGCCTCCCTGGGTCTGTACTGCTCCCCCGACTCTGCTTACCTCAGGTTGTGCACCAAAAGCCCTACTCATACTCCTTGGCCTGGACCACACCAGATGTGACTGCCCTGATTAAGGGAAATCAGATCCTTGATAGCATTTTAGGGTGGGCAAAACAAAGTCACTACATTTCCAGAAGGTCTTGTCCCTCAGCCAAAAGCAATTACTTGCTTGTTCAGTTATTGCAACAGAAGACAAGAGAACTGAATTTTACTGAAAGATCTGCTACCTGAACACTCACTTCACCCCTCCGCCCCACCTCATATCAGTGGTTCCTGCAACAACACTCTAATTTTCCCCTTCTAAAAATTATTTTTATTTATTTCAGCCCATTACCACCACTGCCACCTCCTTATCCAGATGTTTAAAGAAGCAGTCAGGAAGGCAAGGAGAGAAAAGAGGAACAAGGGAGCATGGCAATTATGAAGTGCCTCCTCCCGCCTCTCTTGCCTCCTTACTTTGACCTCAGGGTTTCCCAAAATGTGGGTCATGACCTACTGGTGGGTCACGAGCCCATATGCAGGGGGCTAGCTGCAAGGGGACTGCAATGCCCTGGCTGGAATGATTAGCCTGGAGTCTTCAGAGACCTCTTATGGGTTGCGCCAGGCTGGCGACCCACTCCACTTACCACCACGGGCCTCAGAATGGTCCTCAGAAACACCCAAAGTGATTTCCAGTTTTTGGAGGCAATTTCCATTTTGATCAGATGTCACTTCCAAATGCTTCTGCGGGCAATTCTGAGGCCTGTGGAAGCCAGTGGAGTGGGCCACCAGTCTGGTTCAACTGGGTAGAGGCCTCTGGAGGCTCCTGGTAAGTCAGTCCAACCGGCAGCATCATGACCCACTGTGGAGGACGAGGTGTGTCATGGCACTATAAAGTTTGAGAACAGCTGCTTTATCTCTATCACCTCCTGCTTGTTCCCACACACCTGCCTTCAGAAACATGTTCTGGGCAGATCATGCTGGGATCACTTCTGTCCAGCTTCTGGCCCACATCACTCGGCCTTTGTATGTAAACGGAGTGAATAGGAACATGTGGGGAGCACTGGAGGTTAAGGTAAGGGGGGTTGCTGTGGTTCATTTTTTCTTTGACATGGCTGCTGTGATTGCTGCTATGATTGTTTGTGGAAGCCCCACTGGAGAGTTGCCAGTGTTCCTATCCTCCTGGAGTATTGGGGGAGGCAGTACCTAGATAGGTGGTAGGCCAGAATGAAGCAGTGGGTACACACAAGAGTGTGGGACACCATTCACTGCCTCCTCCAACCAGGTGCTCAAAGTGACCACTTCATTCTGACTCATGGCTGGACTGGCCCTGATTAAATATATAAATCAAGCAAAGAGAAAGTTGATATATAATTGCCTGGGATAATTTCTGATGTTTTCTGTTCTTAGACCAGAAAATGATGGTGGAAATTCAAAGACGGGCATTGACTGCTATCATCTGACATGGATCCAGGTATTTTGCCACTTTTCCCCCGATAAAAAAGCAGAACATTATTTAACAGCAATAAAAAGAAAACTGTATTTGGTTGCCACTTATGTCAAATTTAATCATTATGCCTCCAGCAGTTCAAAGACCTTTCCAGAGTAGGTGCTCTTTGCCAGTCATCTCATATACTTGCCAAGTATATACAGGCATTCTGGGTCAGATGGGATATCATTTTCCCAACAGTTAAAGGAAAGGAGAATTAAATTAGCTCAATCGTTAGCTTTCTAAGTGGGAGAGATGAAATCAGAGGGTCAGAGGAAAGAGGTATTTTGTCCAAGGCTGCTTTAATGCGAATGCAATGTTGAGAATGGGAATATAATCCAAATGACCCATCGAAACAGCGGCAATCGCTACAAAAGTATCAGCTTGTACATTCTGTATTGTGCTTACATCTCACGGCTCCCTCGGTGCAGTCACTTGTAAGGTTGAGAGTGTGGATGTTAACGTACGAGAGATTCGTAATTCTGAATACAATGACCGAAAAAACGAACACTAGATTTGTGAGCCAAGATTCAGCCGCTCACTATCTTGGGTGTTTCTACTGCTTTTTCAGAGCTATCATGGGACGGCAGGTGTTTTTTTCTGGACTGAGGTCACAAGATCATGGTTAATATCATGGTTAATTGTTTCATTTTGGAACTGGTCTTCTAAGGATAGAATAGTTGATCGACCTGGCTCCTGTTTTATCCTCTTGACAGTTTTGCGCCCACAAATTCCTTTACTGCACTTGCTGCAAAACTGTTTGCCTAAGAAGTATATTATTTGCTTCTCAGTATGCATACCGATTACCGCTGCTCTGCTCTGTACTTCTAGTGCCTGGGTGGCCGCTGGCATAATCTGCTTTATCTTCCCCCCCCCCCTTTGAATAAAATCCCTAAAGTTCACTAACGTGTTTTAAATTTACAATGTAAAAGTGCATGCTCAGAATCTTGTAGCAGATAAAGCATAATTAAACTGTTGCCAGTGATCCCAGATATCCCAAATGCGCACGCTTGCTTAAGAACATAGCCCATTTGAAATTAGTCACCAGTGCATCAGTCTACCACCTGCCTCACCGTATTTTAGAATTTTTTTTACAAATATATTAGGACTCTGAAAGTGGGGGGTGGGGAATAAACAGAGAATTTATCAATAATAAAAGCGCAGGGTGATACAAAAGTGCCACAAGGCATGTTTACGTGACCCAGAGAGTAAATTGTGCCAGTGGGCCTGCATTACCCCATCGACACTGCAGATGAAACCTCAGCTGCTGGTGAAACAGAGGTAAAAGGGGGCATGGGGAGGGTGGTGGAAAGGCATGGGGGATGTGTTCCTGGGTGAGGGGAGGGCAAAGAGAGAATGGAACAGGGGAGGGACTGGTCCGGGCGGGCGGACCAGTGGAGACCTCCTCTGCAGACTCCTATCCCCGTGTCAGGCCTGAAAGCCCAACATAGGGCTTTTCAAGTTTGTGCCAGCAATTTAGCTGGTGCAGACTCAAGACGCCCCACTGAGCAGGCTGGGGCTTTATTCAGGGTAAGGGGACAAATGACCCCTTACTCCAAGGATATCTCTAGTCTGCTCAACTGCAGCATAGGATGCTGCTGCTTCTGCACTGGATAGTACTGGGCCATCAGTTCTGTTGTGAATTTTTTTTTTTTTTAATCCACGCCTCTGCTAACAGGGTAGTACTGATTCACAGCTCAGTCTCTTGACCACTATACTATACTGATTCTTATTTTTTTGTATAGGTTATCAAATTAAAGCTGCAATTCTATACCTAGTAACTTGGGAGTAAGTCCCATTGAAACAAATGGGGTTTATTTGTGAGCACAAATGCTCAGAAGGAGAAGGAGTTGGCAAAAGTGAAGATCCGTGGACATAAAACAGACACAGAGACACATTTCCTTGACTGTTGAGGGGGAGGGGAAAACTTCCAAAGTGACAGTTTTGTGTTTTTTTTACCAGTTTACCAAATTACCAGCAACAAAAATTGTTGTTATGGTTGATTTTGTTTGAATTTTTATTGGGGGTAATTCTACAACTTCAGCCTCCATTGCTTTTTCATCTTCTATAGGAGAGATGGAGAATAAATTGCATATTCCAAAGTAAAATTGCGTATTCCTGAAGAAAGATGAGAGCATTGTCATTGTATTGTCCCCACTACAGTTAGTTTCAGCAAAATGAATGGTAGCTCTCTTGCATGAAAGATGCATTACCAGTGGAGAAACTGTTCTCAAATGACCCGAAAACTTTCTTTAATTTAGCACTCCAATTAGCTTCTCCTCTCTTGCTCTCATTAGAAAACACAAAAATGGAGAGGGGGGAAAAATCCACTACAACTCAGGCATCAGAAGCTTGAATTGTTCCTCATATAATGTACTCAAAGAAAAAAGACTGTCAAGAAGGTATAATTGGAAAGTAATGTTCAAGTTCAAAGTACAGATCAGACACAGACCATCTTCCCTGCATCTGCATCACATGAAATGACTAAGCTTTACTTCTTTTGGTTGATGACTCTAATAGTCATTACATTTGTTCTAACTGCCAAACATAAAATGGTATCTGGGATAAATGGGAATGCACTTCAGTGTACATCAGCTTTGTATCATCCCAGTAATAACACTTTGGCAGGTCCACTGTGGAAGGTCCATAATTTGGGAATCGTGACAGCAAAAGCTATTAGACCAGAATCTATGACAAGTGTAATAATAGCATTTGGTTGCTACATATTGGGCATTATGAAGCAGAGTAGCTTTATCATATATTATGTTGTTCTTGCAGGCATTCTGTGGGGGAAAAATACTGTGATAAAACTAGTCCGCACAAGAAGGATAAGGCTATCATAAGAAAAAGACTCCTACAAATCTACTCATGTTCTAAACTTGATAGTTCCAGTCAGTGGTATCTCTGGGGGTGCAACTGGGGCAAACCACCCCAGATGCCATGCCCCATGATGGGGTGATGGGCATTCCATGCCACATTTGGTGGTGGAAGGGCCCTCCCACCCATCCTTGTATCCAAACAGCCCCCAAATCATGGCTCCCATAAGCAGTTGACGGTAGCATGATGACACACTGTCATCATGTCACTGCCAAACTACTTCTAGGTGCTATGCTTTGTGCCTGCAGGCCTGGGCCCACCACTGCCAGCAGCACCCGCTGCTTAGAGAGTAAGGGGGGTGATATGCAGTGCGGGGGGGGGTGTTACGCAGTGGGGACTGTTGCACAGCAGGGGGTGACACCCACCCCAGGGAGGAATGTACTGGCAACACCACTATCTGTAGCTCTTCCCTATGTCCTAGGCTCAGCTCTCCTATCCTGCGCCATTCCTATTCATGACCTTCTTTCCTTCAACTCCAAAATTCTCAACCATCTACAATCACCTATCCTCAAACTTCTCCACCCTTTCTCTGTTGCTGCCCATTAGCCTGAAGCTGCTTCCCAAACACCTGACTAAAGTTTCCTGGTTCATTTTCTTTAAATCCACCTTTTTCCATGAAGGCTTGAAAGCAATACCTTTTGGCCCAATCCACACCAGCCTCTGACTGAACATACATTGCACTTCCCAATTTCCACTAAGAAATAGATTATTCCATTTTTGAGACCCACCACTCATAATTTCATTTTTCAGCAGGCGTGACAACAAGAGAAGTTGCTGTATGGAGACTTTATTTACAGCAGTCATAAAGCAGCTGTTGGTGGTGCACACTACGGGGCTGCCAGCAAGGAAGTTGGAGTGACCTCCTGCACATCAGCCCACTAAGGTAGAACAGGCAGGGGTGGGCAGTGTAATACGGGGGGGGGGCAGGAAGGTGGTGATGGGGTGGGTGGAGGGTGGATTGGGCCCAGGAAGGGGGCAGGTTTGTCAGCAGCAGTACCCACCAACTTCTAAACACCTTCCTTTGCTCTGAATACACCTCCGTTTTGCACCCACTGCCTGGAATGTCTCCAAAGGGAACGGGGAGTGGGCACTTGCATGCTGCAGTAAGGCTCCCTACAAAACTTGGCGCTTTGCACCCCCTCTAGCTACACCACTGCTTGGCCTGTTTTTGTTGGAGCTTGGCTGGTGTCTTCTCTGCAGTCTTCTTGCAAATGTCAGAGAAGGCTATTCTGATGAGCATTCACTGAGACCAGAAAAACAAAGCGAGAGCAAGGGCAAAAATGGACAATGCATTTCCTTGGCCTTTGCTTGGTACTTTTCCTTTTTAGATTCTGCTTATGCCATTAGCAAGCACTCGACTTGTTTTTATGTAGCTGAGCATTCAACAGGCTGTGCAATATTTTGTTGCATCACATTATTCTTAGCCCACTTTTGGGTGAGTAAAGTATTATTTTCTTGTTTAATTGCAGTTGCACACTGAACAGATGTCTTCATTGAATCGCCTACAATGATACCTAAGTGGCTTTCATTAGATGAGGTAATGGCTTCCGAGTCCATTAGAGCCTATGAATAATTCTTATTCTTGTCAATGTTCCTTCATTTCCGCTTATTAAGAGTGATTTTCCCCATCCTATCTGCATATTCATGCCATTTCAACCCTTTACACTTCTTGCCAACTTAAGACCTCCAAAACTTTTCTTTAATCATGTGGTTTCACCTGCATGGTATCATATATGTCCATGCCATTGGTCACATCTTTTTGCAAAACTTCAGGTCTGGTTCAGACAAAACTTTAGTGCCAAAACTAGCCCCATGCAATTAGCACTGTCCATTCTAGCACTGAGTGCATATTCCGACCCTTCCTCTCATTTCTGTGTGATGTGTTTTGCATATGTGATGATTAAAGAGAAAAGTGTGTGTGTGTGGGGGGGGGGAGATAAGCCAGTTTTCCCCATTCAGACCTCTTTTCACCTTGGCTCTCCTGACATTTAAACTGAAATCTCTCTTCTTGACGTTTTCAATTTGATCGCACTTAAAATCACACAACCCAGTTGCTTTTCATCACGCAAAAGTAAATATACAGATTCTTCACCCTTGAGAAGCAAACAGCAACTTGGGAAAGCAGCATCAGTGGAAAAAATTAGTGACGGGAGCGGAGAAGCCCAATCCTACCCAGACCAATGCTCAGGGCTCCAGCAGAGCAGAAATGGCTGCTGCTGGATACTATGGGTACCAGGCTTGTGCCGGGAGTCTTTTGGGGGAAAGAGAGCATTTGCTCCCTGCTGTGACACTAATGGGTCGTCTTAGCTCTGCACCTGCCTTTGAGCAGATGCAGAGTCAAAGAGGACAGTGTCAGGCTGCCTGGCCCAGGACGGAGGACCACTGTTTCCTCCCTCCCCCCACCCTGAAATACCTTGCTGCTGGGCAGCAGCGGAACTTACCATCAGCTACTCTTGCAGCTTCCGCTTCCTGCACTGAGGCCCAGCACTGATGGACACAGGCCCAGCATTGGTGGCCCTTCTTCATCAGGTCCCACAGACATGCTTTATGGCAAGTTTGCAACACCCAGAACTGATGGTACAGGCGTACAGCCAGCATTGGACTTGATAGGATCAGACCCTGAGGCACCTTGATAGGATCAGTCACCCTGAGTTATAAATTCTTATTGTTCATTTTCTCAAACAAGACATCAGGGACTCTGCAACTGAACGTGTATAATTTGAATGGCATATTAGAAATATTTTTTAAAAATTGTTAAAAGTTTTTATTTAGTTTGTTTTGGAAGCTTGTCAGCATTATATGCAACTTCTCTTTTAGAATTTTAAAGGCCCAGTCCTATCCAACTTTCCAGTACTGCAACTGTGCCAATGGGATGTGCATTGCATTCTGCAGTGGGGGGGGGCAATCATGGAGGCCCCCTCAAGCAAGGTAAGGTAATGTGTTTTCCCTTATCAGAGGGCTGCATTGTGGCTGCATGAGATAGTTGGATTGTATTGAGACCTAAGTGTTTGGATAGGATTGGGGCCTAAGAGGATTTTAATAACCAAATATTCACT
This sequence comes from Tiliqua scincoides, assembly GCF_035046505.1. NCBI lineage: Eukaryota > Metazoa > Chordata > Lepidosauria > Squamata > Scincidae > Tiliqua > Tiliqua scincoides. The sequence goes on from NC_089821.1 coordinate 38,999,764, forward strand.
TCAACATAATAATTTTTATAATTGATTTTATGTAAGTCGTCTTGGGCGCTCATGGCTGTGGGGGAAAAGCTGGGTTAAAATATATTAAATAAATCAATTTCAAAAACAAGATTTAAACTGCATTGGGAAGAACGGAAAATACTTGCTTTGTATTTGATGTGTTGTGCATAGCTAATGGTTGTTACTGACGTGAATACTTTGCTCTCTTAAATGAAAGTTTATGCCATATTAAAATTGTCAATAGAGATAAGTCCCCCAACACCTTTTGAAACAATCCTAATTTACCAGCTGTTCCAAATGAATAGCCTGACTTCAAGAAGTGCTGTAGATGGTTATTGTTAGATTAATCTACTCCTTTGAGTGTTGGTGCAACTCATACATTACAGTGTTCCCAGTGACGTTCCTTGGTATTGCAGTGTCGGTAATGATATTTGCAACAAGGTTTACTTAATTGTGAAGTCTAATTTTTAAGTGTATATAGTGCAGTCATTTAATTTTTCTATCCCAATTCCATGAGCGAACCCAGTGTCTAAATGGATCTCTGATCTAATGAACAATGGTGCAGAGCAAGGAGAGCCTATCCTACAAAACAGGGAAATGATCTGAATTCCATCTCATTCAGATATTTCCACTGAGATGCTCCAGCTGTTTCTGTGAGAATCTGAAATAAACAACCTATCCTTGGGTGCTGAGAGGCCTGCAAAATAGTATGTATTCAGTTATGCCGAGATGGCTGTATGAAGAAAGCTCCATTTCTTGAGCTAATGGACAATGTTGCTGATAATAGTTTGAATATTTGCAATTTGTATTTATGAAAGATCCCCAATACCTGTTGGACCTCAAGCCACTCCTGGCTAGCTTTTTAAGTGCAGGATGATACAAGAAAAGCCCTGATGTCTGGGCTTGAGACTAAAACTCTGTAACCCTACTGTGTTAATGAGAAATGCACACCTGTGTAAAGAAGGTGGAGTCATGTGACCTCAGGGAGAAAATGCTGAGTCACAGGAGCAAGGGATCTTGGAAGTCAGTCACAAGACAGTCAAAAGGCTATGAGTCACCCTCACTGTGATTGGTGGACTCCAATATATAAGTGAGTGGCTGCCTCACTCAGTTGGTGTGGGTTGTTCGTGGTGGATGTCTGGGGGAAGTGCTGTCGGAGTCGTTGCTGATTTTGCTTGCTATTATTCTGCCTTGCCGTGTACCTGACCTTGGATTTGTTTGATGACCATTCTTCTGCCTGCTCCTTTACAATACAAGCCTCTTTGCTGAAAGAACCTGCTGCATCTATGGCTTCTTTCTAGACTGCTTGCTTTCCTGCGCTGCCCCACTATGCTGCTACTTTGCTGTGCTGGTAGGGAGGCAAACACCAAAGTACTCTGCCAGCCCAACAATACCCGTTTCTGATCTCACATCCACCTGAAATTCACTAAGTGCAGTGGGAGATCCGTTCCAGGACACCTCCCCCCCCCAATACCGATACTGGGGTCTGCAGAAAGCCCTTAAAGGACCTCCTGGACAGGACTGGAAGCGCCTTCCGGTCACATCCAGGAGGTGTTTTGAGTTGTGAGGAGTTGTATTAGAGGTATCAGAAAGGTAGGCATCAAGTGAGGCCTCAGAACACCTCCTGAATATGTCACAAAAGGAGGCATTTCCAGTTGCATCTGGGAGGTTGAGGCCCTCTGGCACAGGTTGGCACCCACACTGAGTCAAATCCTCAGGTACTGAACCCACAGATAAGGAAGGCCCACTGTGCAGTAAAGATTTAGGAACACAGGAGATTGCCTTATAAAGAGTTGATTCAGGGCGCAATCCTAACCCACTTTCCAGCACTGACATAAGGGCAATGCAACTCGAAGTAAGGGAACAAACATTGCCATACCTTGAGGAGGCCTCCATGACTGCCCCTCAACTGCAGGATGCAGCACATGCCCCACTGGCACATTATGCCAGTGCTGGAAAGTTGGTTCGGATTGCACCCTCAGTTGATCCAGTTAGCTCAGTACAGTTATTCCAACTGCTAGCAGATCTCCAGGGTTTCAGACAGAAGTCTTTGCCAAGCATTGGCTCCCTCTGTTCACTGCTCTCCACTCCACATGATCTCTCCCCAGCTTTCTCCCACCCTCCGCCACAGAATTCTCAATGCATCTTTGGCTCCTAGCTGTTTGGAGGATGCAAGTGTAGGGATGGGGACAAGGTTTGACATTAACCTTCAGGGCGCCAGCATCCACTATAGATGGCCATTTGCTTGGGTATAAATTTGAAGTTTGCATACAAAGAACTCTATCATTGGATTGCACCCTCTAGAGTTAACATATTCCAATCTCTGTTATGTATTCCCTGAGAAAGAGGTGTCAGGCACATCACTAACTTGCCTGTTCAGCCTATGAACATCAATCATTTCATGGCAAACCTACAAGGATCATTGCTTCTTATAACTTTCTACCTTGGCTCCCAGTTGGGGCTATATGCCTGAGGTGGTAAGAGGCAATGATCTGTGATGACTCTCCATGTCGTGACAGATGCTAGCAATTTCAGATAGTCAGGTTAGCAAATCATGCCATGTGATTAATATAATATAGGGGGGAATTAACTCACCCCTAACAGGCTCATGACATTTTTAAAAAAATCTATTGGGATTTATTACTATCTTGGGCAAAATAAAGAAAGAAATTGTGTTGCTTCTGGAATAGGTCAGTGATTAAACAATGAGCAACCTTTCCATGCAAACATTATGTCAATCACTCAATTTCATTTCAAGTTAATAATACAATATTTATTTGTATTTTACAAACGTCTTACCTGCATTCTCTAAAATATAGAACCCAGATGGAACTGACGTAATGGAGTGGCTAAGAGACTGAGCTGTGAATCAAGACTTTCCCGGTTCAAATCTCATCTTTACTATGAACTCTGTAGGAACTCTTGAGCAAGCCACTCCCTCTGAGACTCAGTTTTTCGCCAGCAATATAGGCATAAAACTACTTAAGGCGCAATCCAGAGGTGCCCATGGGCTGGCGCAAGTCCCTTGCGCCAGCCCAGGAGGATTGCAAATGTGCCGTAAAGCACTTTGCGCCTGCTCAGGAATAAGCCACATCGGCGCACAGAGGTGTGCCGGCACACAGAGGCTGAATCCAGCCTCCGTGATGGCTTACTCCAGGAGCCTTGCATTGGCCTGGCTGGGCCAACGCAAGGTTCTGGGGTGGGCGGGAGGGAGGTGTTCCTGGGCCACCGGGGGAATGGCAGGGGAGGACAGGGGGAGGGCTGGCAGTGGGCGGAGCCAGGGCAGGCAGGTGGGGAGTGGGAGGAGGGGCTGAGATCTGGCAGTTATGCCGGATTCCCAGCCCCCATTCCTGGGGAGATCGGAGCGGCTTTAAGCCGCTCCGCTCTCCTCGGACTTGTGCCACCTCTGGAGGTGGTGCAAGCCTAAGGAGACCCATAAGGGAAGCGTGCTTTACCTGGAGGTAAGGGGGAAAGTTTCCCCTTTCCTCTGGCTGAGACGCTTTGGGCCCCTATCCTGCACTGGATACAGCGCAAGCCTCTTAGCTTGCCTGTTCCAGCCCAGGGTAGGATTGTGTCCTTCCTTGCCTAACAAATGGCCCAATCCTCTTCTGGCCAGGTGCCAGGAATCGTACCTTGCAGTGGCCACTGTTTTATAATCGTCGCAAAGCAGTCTCCATTAATGCTTACTTCTGGGAAATGGCGGGGAGGCCAGAGCAGCCTCCCATCTTCTGGCAGATGGCCAAGGACCAACAAGAGACAGTAAGGTCCCTTTACATAAGCCACTCGGATCTCTGTCAACAAACTTGCTGGCGCAAATTCAAGTAGCCCCATAGGGACGGCTGGCACACAACATGAGGAAAGGGGTAAAAAAATCCCCTTATCCCAAGTTGCAGTCCATCTGGCACCTACCTTGCACTGGATACCATGCAGGCCACAAGGCCTACCTGTTCTAGGCAAGTTAGGATTGTCTCCCCATTCATTTTCATGGGGATCAAGGCTGCTACTGGCTAACCTTTTTCTCTAATGCAGCTCATGTTACTTTAGTAGCTGCATGTGAAACAAAAAATCAACACGTGAAGCCTTTTCAGTCTGCACAATGAGTGATATGGGTTCACCTGTTGGGTTGGTGTCTATAGACAAAAATTTATTAAGAAGAAAACAAAGCTGGGAACTCCCCAAATGCAGACAAAGTAGTATTTTGATGGGGGGGGGGAACTTTACTCCTAAACCTTTTTTTATATCTGTCAGGTACACTCTGTCACGTACATTTAGCAACTTGCAGGGTCTTTCCACCATGTGCAAAGAGAGTGCCTCAGGGAGTACCAATTAACTAACACAACTCTCTCCATCCTAGTCTGCTGAAGGCCAGAAAGGGCAAAAGTTCCACTAATGCACCTTCCTTTAAAAAGAATCCCCCTAAACCTGCCTTGGGGATGTAATTCCTCCTTTTCTGGGGGGGGGGATGGGTGTCTCTTCTCGTTGTAGTAAGACAATCATTAAAGAGAAAGCCTTTTCTACTTCACCATTTGGACCATTGCAAACTGTACAAGAAGTCATCAAGAGGAAGTTGCCTGAAGGAACTCCTTCAGCTTCATCTGGTAATGGCTAAGACTGCCTAAGAGAGACAATGCCTTTCCCTCTTTTCCCCTTTGCTGAGTCTTAAACATTATCTGCTCTCCCCAAGTAAGAAATAAACCAGAGCTGTTTCTACCTCATCGACATTTCTCTTCCATTGCTTTGCAGCCCTGCCTAGATGGCAATACTTACTAGTTAAGGCAGGCAGCCACAGAGGCAACCTCCCCTTCTCTAACGATGTTAGCGCCTCTGTGCCAGGAAGGAATTAAATTAGCAGGAGTATAATCTCCTTTTAAAGCTCCACAAGCACCTGCCATTAAGGCTAATTGGAGTTACATGCTCCAATTGCATTAATAAGATAAAGAACGTACCCAGCAGGAATACATTTACACACATGTGATGGGGGGAGGGATAGAAGAAGGGTAAAGGAGTGCCTTATCTGTCCAGGAATGCTGATGCATGACATATGTAGGAAATGAATATGCATACTTAAAAATCACCATAGCCAATTTCTTGTCATCACTTTCATTCAGGTGAGACTCAAGCCCCAGGTCTATCAAAATGTACTGCCACGTTTGCTGATTTTTATTTAAAATGAAACTTCCGTAGTTCAGAAACATTTGGGCTAATTCTGCCCATGGGGTTAATGTCCCAATTAAACGATGAATGTTTCTTATTCTATCACTGTTCAAGCATTGATCTGAATACGATTGCCCGCACAGAAGGACATGCCTCTAAAACAAAGTACTCAGAAGTGAAAGGGGTTTTTAGAAATGGATGATCACATGAAGTGATTACATGACGTGTTTGGAAGTTGTAAAAGAGAGAATAGATACAAACAATGATACTTACAAGTCAATAAATGACTGCCAATAAATGATACTTGATACTTACAAGCCAATAAATGACCCAGGGCCCAATCCTATCTGACATTCCAGTGCCAGTGCTGCAGCAATGCAGTCCTGAGGAAAGAGAACAAACATTCCCTTACCTGGAGGAGGTCTCTGTGATTGCCCACCTACCACACAAAGCGGCGCATGTCCCATTGGGCCAGCAGTACTAGCACTGGATAGGTTTTGGACCCCAGTAAATGACTGCTTGGTTGAGTGGACTCAAGACCAGCTCAGTCATAGAGTGAGTTGCAAACTTCTCCTCAAGTAATGGGTTGGGAGAGTAGCAAGCTGGTGGGGATGCCCCACATTACATGCCCACATTCCACGTCTCCTGTTCCTCCACCTACCTTATGACCAGCTTCATCCTGTTCTTGCATGCTACCTCCTCCTCCTCCTCTTCCTCCCCCTCCCCCTCTGACATCTAGCTCTACTGCCTCTTCTAGTAGCCAGTAGAGAGACTGATGGAGCTGAGGATCAAGGGGGCAGGGGTGGCTTGTCTGTTCCTCCCCCTCCTCTAATATCCACTGCTGCTGCTGCTGCTACCAATATCTCTTCTTCTTCCCAGAGGAGTGAATGCATACAGCCAGGCAGGAGGCACATGGTTGTGCACCTCCTGGTTTGCGGTATCAATGGTGGGCACTTTGGGTGTTTCTATGTGCATGTACACTTGGGGGTGTGCAGGTGAAATAGTGCACACATGCTGGTGGGACCAGGGGATGGGCAGTGGAACTTGATGGGGCGGGCATCTGAATGGGAGCATAGATTCAGGCAGTGGTTCTCCACGGCTTGCCCCTGGGTGGACTGGGAACATTGCTCATAGAGATCAGTGAAAAGTTTATCTGAAAATGAGTTAACTTTCAAGGAATTCTACATATGCACTTACAGAGCAGCTGCTTGTGAAAATCTGATCATACCTGGCTGATGCTGAATGAGATGTACTATTAACCCAAGTACGGCTTCCTCTGATTGGCAGCAGCTCTCCAAGGTATCAGGAAACACTTGGCCATTTGAACGGATATGATCTAAGGCACCACTCTATTTGCTACAAGTTAGACCTTTGCCATTGATTTTGGATAACAGTAAGTACTGTCACTCTTTATTTGTGCTTGTTGCTGTTAAAACACTGGCTTCTAACTGTAGAAGCCCAAAGGAAATCTTGGATGGGTTCCCGGTATGTAGATACCTACTATTTTGTCTTTATTTGAAAAGTTCCATAGTAATTTCTCTTTTCACAACACGACACTTACATAAAAAACACCCATTATTGTTTACTCCTCTTCACCACAAATTGAGTCAGTCTGTTCTCTCAGTTCTTTTGAAATATACAAGATTATTATTCATCACAATCATACAGGATTATGGAAGGAAGATTCAGTTAGTCAAAACATAATACATTATGGGGGAAAGAGTACTGCATATGTTCTTTATTTCTGAGTCTTTTAAAAAAAATTGCATCGGTAAAGATCGAAGAAATATTCACTTCAGAATAATCTGCATGGAGAAGGCAATAAAACAATGGAAATTGGAATAGGTGTTCTCTGCTAAATTGTTAGAAACTCTGTTGAATAAAACAACAGGTCCTCAATTTATGAGTAAAAAGGTACTGAAGATAAAACCAAAGAGGAAAGAAGACCAAATTTGCAAAGAAAAAATATCTGATGAGATGTTGCCCAGCAAGGTGCTGGAAGTGATTGGGCTGATTTTTGTAGCATCATAAACACAAAAGCGTAACCTGTGGCATTCAACTCAGGTATGCCATTTAAAATGATTTTTGGTGGGGTGAGGGACTATTTCATTGTGAGGAGATGCAAATTTCACAGCAAGTCCTAAAGGGTCACTCTTGTAAGTACTCAGAATTAAAGTAAATATCAAGATGGTCCTCTACCCCAGCAGTGATGTAGTAGTAAATTTGAAATGCAGGAGCATTTGTATGTATGGTACATACAAATGCATGATACACTTCCTAGTAACCATACACCACTAGCACTATATAGTACCAAAAATATTGCATTAGATTTCTGCATGAGTGTTCTTCTCCTGCCACTTATACCAAATTTGAATTTTCTATACTTCATTTACAACCCATTTATGGAGGAGGGAGGGGTGTATCCCAATCCAAGAGACTTTTATTATTATTATTATTATTATTATTATTATTATTATTATTATTATTATTGTTGTTGTTGTTGTTGTTGTTGTTGTTGTTGTTGTTGTTGTTGTTGTTGTTAATAATAATAATAATAATAATAATAATAATAATAATAATAATAATAATAATAATAATAATAATAATACAGGTATTTATATACCGCCTTTCTTGGTCATCAGATTTCTCCTCAGACTTTATTCAAGGCGGTTTACATAGGCAGGCTGTTTAAATCCCCGTAGGGATTTTTACAATGGAAGAAAGGTTCTATCTTTCAAGAACCACAACATTTCAGATGTTTCTTTCTTGATCTGCTTTCACATTCTGGCCTCCATCCTCCCACGCTCAGAGCAGATGGAATAACTCAGCTCAGCTTGTCAGCTGCTTCAAGGTCGCACGGTGCCAGTGGCCTCGAACTGGCAACCTGAGGATGTTAGCTTCAGGCAAACGGAGGCTCTACCCTCTAGACCAGAACTCTTGCCTTTTACTAGGAAGCAATCCCCTCCAGAGCCTTCCAACGTGCTCCCTCTCTCTCCTCGGACTTGTGCCAGTTGGTGCAGGTCCCAGGAGACCCATAGGCGATTGAGGGGCTTACAGAGAAGCATAAGGGAAAATATTTTTCCATGCTTCTCCCAAGCCTCCTGATCCCCCCTCCCAACAGCACTACCTGTTTTGGCATGTAAGCATGCTACAGTGTGGTTGAAGGTAGGATTGAATTGATAATGTAATGTGAGCTATGTTCTGCTAACCCTTGGGAAACCCTTGGGAAAGTGGAATGATAGATATTCCGATGCTCCTAAGCAAATTTCTCATTGTGCCTGCTACTGACCCTGCTGCTTCTTCTCAGTTAACAGCTTCAGGAAGCAGCTTCAGACTTCACTTTCCTTGCCCTCCTTTGACTACACTCCTACTCCTCAGAAGGTGAGGGGACCTGGAATTGAACTTCCAATGATGAATGTAAAATTGTGCTTCTCTGTGGCAGAAGTCAATCCTTTTCATCAAAAGATAAAGAAGAATTTGCACTGAAAATTTGAAAAAGTGAATTTTGCAGCAATTTTCAAGGTTCCTGGTTGGCGACCTTCAGTCTTGAAAGACTCTGGTATAAGCCTACAGCACCCGGTATTTCCAGGCGGTCTCCCATCCAAGTACTAACCAGGCCTGACCCTGCTTAGCTTCCGAGATCAGACAAGATCAGGTATGTGCAGGGTAACAATTCCTACCAAGGGCAAAAATCTGAGAATTTTCCAGGGAACTCAAATAAGTTTCTAAAATACAATTTTGCCGAGTGGGGAGAGGGTTGCACATTGCCAGGATTGTCACTGAAATGACGAACAAAGTGAACACTGAAGGGAATGTCAAGGGTTTTTGTTTTTCCTATAGAGAATCATTTGATTTTTTTCATGTAAGCTAAGCAAGTGAAATTTTGTCAGGGGTTCCTGTGCAAAAAACACTAAGCATTACAATTTTGAAATCTACAATAAAGCAAAATAAAATGATAACATGATGTAAAACAATGGAATTCTGAGAACTCAGGGCCCAATCCTATGCAACTTTGCAGTACAGATGCAGCCGCAATGCATCCCTGAGGTAAGCGAACAGACATTGGCATGGCTGCATTAGCGCTAGAAAGTTGGCTAGGATGGGGCCCTCAGTGTCCAATGAAGAACTTATTGGATGCTCAGTAAAAGAGCTTTTCAGCAACCGCTCTAACAATCTGCTGCAACCATTAAACACTGGTGAATCCCCTCCCCCCCATGGAAGTTTTTTTTCCTTGGTGCAGTATTGATTCTTTGCAGTTCTTAAGGGGAATGCAAGCTGCCTCAGCTCTGAGTTCTTGTTGTTTGTTGCCAGCCCCTAAGGGCAGCATTTGAACGTCAGTGGCAAAAACATGAAGCCAAACGAATCCATTAAGCCCATGGTGAACAAAAAACAAAAACAGAAAAAATACATCTTCATTATCATTAACCACATCCTTCAAGGCATAGTGGGGGAGGAACAGAGTGTGTTCATTTTAATGATCCTCCATATTAATGGATGAGAAGAAATAAAAAATAGTTTCAGTAGTCTGATTTTTTTGTTTGTTTTGTTGAAAATTCCTGGATTCAACAGCAGTTATCATAGGCACTGAATTACAAGAAAAGCAGGAATGTTGCCTGTGTTTTGGTCTTTCATCTGCAGGAATGCCAACAGTGATTGAAGAGACTGACATTTCCAAGCATAACATGATGTGTCAATCTCTTGCCAGAGATCTGGATCAAATCATTGCGCTTATATCTTCCAAATGCTGGGGCGTAGCCTTTCGCCCATCCGTCGGTGGGCTAAGTAATGCAGAATGATGGCAAATGTGCAGAACCTTCCCCCCCCCCGATAAATATATTACTCAAACATTTGCATTCCATCCCATTTCCAGGCAGTTCAAAAAACTTTGCTTCCTGCGTCTTTCATTCATCCTAATGGGACCTGAATGGCTGAAGTCCCACACACTGAGTTGACAATCTCAGCCTTCGGCAACTGCAGCATAAATTAACAGGAAGCTGTCAGCTGGCAGAAATAGATCAAAGTGAAATCATGACAATATAAGCTATTTAGCAATTCCAAAATACAGAAGAATGGCTGGGGGTTGAGAACTTGGATAAAAAGTGAACCGTAATAAGCTGTTACTTCATTTGCACAACCAGGGCAGAATATTGAACCAATATTTCAAGGCGCTGGCTATTACCTTTCAAGTCCTACACAGTTTAAGACTAAGGGCCCGATCCTAAGCTGGGCCAGCACCAATGCTAGGTGTCGCAAACGTGCCATAAGGCATGTCTGTGACACCCTACACAGACTCAGCCCTGACACCAACCCAGCACCATTTGGCGCTGAGCCCAGTACCAACCAGACACTGCCTGAAGCTAGGAAAGAGCTCTGGGTGGCATTGAGGGACTCAGGGGGCAGGGGGAGGCACTCCAGGGCGGGGAGAGGGTGGGACGGGGAGGAACAGGGGCAGGATCTCACAAGTCTGTACCAGCAAAATAGCTGGGATAAAAAGTCAACATAGCTCCTTGGTTTACCAAGGAGCTGCTGTTGATAAAGCAGCAGGGTAGACATCTTGAGTGATGGTGGAGAAAGACTCGTGACAATTCCGACCGAACACAGGCTAGGGCCCACTATAGGGCCTACTCTGTGGCGATGATGGCAGCAAAGCATTCCTTCTTCTCTGCCACCATCGCATCTGCATAGAGCTGACCAGCGGAACAGTTCCGTGTTGTATGGGGTCTTCTCCATCAGAAGAAGGAGGAATCAGGAATCAGGAGGAACACACGGAAGTCCGCTGTGACATGTTTGCCAGGCACTTTGTGGATAAAATCGCTCAGATTCGCCACAACTTGGACTCCATGTTGACAATGCCTAGTGATGTCCCCGTGGCACCTGTCAGTTCTGCTTTATGGGATTCTTTTCAGTTTATAGAACCTGAGGATGTGGACAGGATCCTTTGGAGTGTGCGGTCGTCCACCTGCCCGCTGGATCCATGCCCAGCATGTCTCATTAGATCTGCCCAGGAGGGACTGGCTGAGTGGACAGAGAGGGTAGTAAATTCATCTTTGAGTGAGGGGGTGTTGCCTCTGGCATTAAAGCAAGCAGTGGTTCGCCCCCTCCTAAAAAAGCCCTCTCTGGATCCCTCTATATTGGATAATTATCGGCCAGTCTTGAACCTCCCATTTCTGGGCAAAGTGAACGAGCGGGTGGTGGCGTCTCAGCTCCAAAGGATCCTGGATGAAGCAGATTATCTAGATCCCTTTCAATCTGGCTTCAGGCCTGGCTTTGGGATGAAGATGGCTTTGGTTGCCTTGGTGGATGACCTTCGCCGAGGGCTGGATCCGAGGGAATGCATCCTTGCTAGTTCTTTTGGAAAATCTCAGCAGCTTTCGACACCATCAACCATAGTGTCCTTCTGGGACGGTTGGCTGAGATGGGGACACTGTTTTGCAGTGGTTCCGGTCCTTCTTGGCCGACAGATCCCAGATGGTGGTACTGGGGGACTCCTGTTTGGCACCCTGGCCCTTGAGGTGTGGGGTGCTGCAGGGTTCTATATTGTCCTCCATGTTGTTTAATATCTACATGAAACTGCTGGGAGACATCATCCGGGGATTTGGAGTTGGGTGCCATCAGTATGCGGATGACACTCAGTTCTATCTCTCCTTTCCACTGAACTCAAGGGTGGCTGTCTCTGTTCTGGAGCATTGCCTGGAGGCAGTTGGGAATCTGGATGAGGGCGAACAAGCTGAAATTAAATCCAAACAAGACAGAGGTCCTCCTGGTGCAGAAATCCACGATGCGGGTGCTGGACTATCGCCATGCTCTGAATTGGGTTGCACTCCCCCTGAAAAGCAGGTTCACAGCTTGGGGGTTCTCCTGAACTTGCAGCTCCTCCTGGATGTCCAGGTGTCGGCTGTGGCCAGGATCTCCTATGGCCCAGCTTCAGCTGGTGCATCAGCTGCAGCCGTACCTGTCTCGGGCAGATCTGGCCACAGTGGTCCATGCCATGGTGACATCAAGATTAGATTAGTGTAACGCGCTCTACATGGGGCTGCCTCTGAAGATGGTCTGGAAGCTACAGCTAGTGCAGAATGCGGCAGCTCAGGTAGTTACTGGGGGTTGGCGATTTGACTCTGTCATGCCGCTGCTCCAGTGGCTGCACTGGCTGCCCATTCGTTTCCGGGCTGAATTCAAGGTGCTGGTTATGACTTTTAAAACCCTAAATGGCTTGGGACCAGCGTATTTGAGAGACCGCCTTCTTCCGTATAGTCCGGTCCGTTCTCTGAGGTCATCAGAAGGGGCCCTGTTGGTTGTGCCATCATTGAAAGTGGTGAAGGGGGTGGCGGCCAGAAACAGGGCCTTTTTGGTGGTGTCACCTGCACTATGGAATTCCCTCCCCTTTGAACTGAGGACAGCTTCCTCATTATTAACGTTTCGGTTGGGCCTGAAGACTTTTTTATTCAGGAAAGCCTTCGAGGCCTGATAAGGGCTGCTTTTACAAATTATGTCTTTTACTGTGTGCTTTTAATCTGCTGCTGCTATGTATTTTATCTTGTTTTAATTTTTATTTTTATTGTTAATGTTTATTTGTATTTTACATTGTTTGTATTTTTAAATTTCATTGTTAGCCACCTTGGGTGCCCTTCAGGGAGAAAGGCGGAATACAAATCTAATAAATAAATAAACAAACAAACAAACAAATAAAGCGAAGTGGGGAAGACTTCCCCCTGGGGAAAGCCACAAAAATCCCCTTTCCCCAAGGAGACCTCTGGCAGCCTTGGGTGTGCTGCTGGATGCAGTGATAGCCGTTTTGGCTCCACTGCACCCAGCGGAGATTCCAGTTTTAGAATTGGGCCGTTAGATACTTGGAGGACAAGTTGCCTCTAAATGAATCTATCAATTCATTAAGATCAGGGAAGGAGTGTCTCTTGTATGTTTCACTACCCACTGAGTTTTGATTGGTGGTTATGCACAAAAAGGCTCTCAGCAATGCCTTACAAAATATGGACTGTGTAGCTGTCTTCATCCCTGCTCCCTTTTTGCTGGAGGTGGAAGACCTGGTTCTTTTAACAGGCTTTTCCTGAGTTTATTTAATTTGTTGCTTCTTCTTGTGATTCGGTTTTAAATGCTGCTGTCATCTTTTTGTATTTTTTTGTGCTTTCAATTAATTATGTTTTCAGTTGACATTGCAAGTCTCCTTGAGTCACCCACAGGGGGAAAAGATTGGTGGAATTTTTTCAGCAGTAGTAATAAGATCTAAAATATGCAAAAGGTAAAGCCAAACTGACTAATCTCCATTGATCTTATCTGATCTTGGAAGGTAAGCAGGGTCAGGCCTGGTTAGTACTTGGATGGGAGACCGCTTGGGAATACCAGGTGCTGCAGGCTTATACCATAGTCTTTCGAGACTGAAGGTTGCCAACCATTCTTAATGTGGGGGGTCAAAACTATTATTTTCAATGGGCTGGACATTAACTTACATTATTCAATCTTCTTCTCCTCATGATGATGATGAGAGATGATGATGATGCACTAGTTAGGTACAATTGTCTCCACTTCCTGGAACCACTTTGTTTCACTTTTCCTTAACTACTACTTCTATCACCTTCATAGATTAGTTATCTAATCAGACATCATATGATGTGATTGGATAGCATCACAATGCTACACAGCCAGGAAAATTTGACTATGTGATGACATCACCGAAGGCAAGTGAGGGCAATAGAACAATAGAAGGAAAATGAATTGCTGGCAAATGAAATTGAACATTTTCAAAAAGAATGATGAGAAATGGTCTGAAAATGGAAGCATTTATGCTACTGTAAATGGTCACGACAAACAGAGTAGTTTTGGCTCACCCTAGTAGAAAGCCCACAGGGTTCAGCATGCTGGGTCTTCCTAAAGTGAGATATGGTGATTGTTAACAGTAAGGATGTTTGCTAGCTAAATGTCAGACGTTTCACACAGATGTCTCCTTATTGTCCTAACATGTTTATTTAGATGCCAAGGCACATTTCGACTCTATTGACTGGGAAAAAAAGAGCAGCTCTTCTCTTCACGTTACTTGGAATGATGCGAGCAGAATTGTTTGTTAATCTGTAATGCTTCACAGGGCAGCAGAAAAACTGGTGGTTAACAAGTGAAGGGATACATGGAACAAAAACATTCAAAGGAAGATGATTTCTAACGGAACTGCTGTTTGTGTGCCAAAAAGCGACCACCTTGAATCATCAACAAGATGTTATGTGAACAGCTGCTAGCAGGGCAAAACATCACATTCTGACCACTGTACGCTTGATTTTAATCTTTCTCTACTTTGTGAGTTTGAGTTCATTGTGATGGTTTAAGAGAGGCCCCAGCTGGTTTTTTGTGCCGGTTTACAACCCTTGCTTCGTAAAGCATAACTGACTGCTCTAATTAGGAAGTTCTCTTAAATCACGCAGCTTTTCAATGTGCTTTTTTTTTTTTTTTTACAGGACATGAGTGGTGTTAATGATGCTTTGGCTTGAATCCATCATGAGGCCTATTGTTCTTCCTCTGGTGCCATCAATAGGCATCAGAAATGATTTGGTATTGTGCTACAACTAACAAAATGGGCAATGTTGGGAAGCATATTTCTTCAGGTTGGAGCCATTTTTGCCTACTACTTAGGTGTATTTCAGGCCGGATTGGTCCAAAAGCAGCCTGTTACCATCAGCTCCTGAACAGACAATATTTCATACATGGATGGATGGCTAACGGCTTCCTCTTTTGGCCCTGGCAGCAAACGAGTTCAGTTTGCAGACAGACACTTTAACGTTCTTCAATTTTGCATTCAGGACTGGCCCACAATTGATGTGACCTAAAGGCCTCATGCTGAGTGGCAGGTTTTGGGGAGAGTGATGAAATGATGTGGGGTAATGCCCCACATCCCATGTCTTCTTGTTGCCCCCTCTGCCCCACCACCACTGAAGGTGCTTGAGCCCTAAACCCCTTTCTACTTGCTCAGTCCATGCCCTAAACCCCTTTCTACTTGCTCAGAGAAATTGCAAGAAAGAGGTCAAGTAGACTGGGAGATGGAGAGGCAGAGTCTCCCACCTCTTTCCCTGACCTCCAACTTCAGCTGCCTTGGGCACAGCCTTCTCACTGTACCTGGGTCCTCAAAATGACATGGAAAGGCAGAGGATTCTGGGTACCCAGCATGTTCTTTTGTTTCTTCTGAAACAGGACCTAGGCAGATCAAAAAGGGCAGCTAACAGTGGAGGTAAGGGAAAAGGGGGGGGTAGAGGTTTCTTTGGCCTGGCTCAGCTCTCTTCCCCCTCTAGCCATCCAAAGAGAGAGGAAGTGGGCGCATGTCCACATGCAAATGCCTATATGTTTATTTTGAGGGGGGCAGTGGGGTGTAGTGGGTAGGTGACAGCCCAAGACTGGGCAGCCACCAGTGACAGGGAGCCCAGGGCAGAAGGAGGAGCAACAAGGTGTTTCTGAGGCCCTTCAACACCAACCCAAGGCTCTCCTACATGGCAGCACCCTGACCTACTGGCCCTGACTCCCAGTGATAGGCAATTGAAGTAGCTAGCCTGCGGGTCCACCACATTGCCGGCACTGCAGGTTCTTCTTTGGCAGACATTGTTTATTTTATTTTTGAGCTTTGTCACATTATTATTATTAACAGTATTTATATACCGCTTTTCAACAAAAGTTCACAAAGCGGTTTACGGAGAAAAATCAAATAACTAATGGCTCAAATAACTAACGGCAAATAACTAAATAACACATATTTCTGTTTACGATGATATTATCTGGTGTAAAATATTATCTGCTGTGCACTAAGAGGATGGACATGAAGGAGTGTTTGATCCCAAATTCACCCAGCCCAGAGTATGCTACAATCAGAGGGTACTTGCCTGGGTCTTTCCCCAGGTCTAGTTCAAGACAGGCCCATCAGGTTAGAGAGAACCTATGCATGCTCTCAGCCCAACAAAGAATGTGCTCATGAGGCAAGAGGAGGCCGCAAGCATGCCAATGCTGGGAGCCTCAGCGGCTGTGCTGCAGGTCGGGGGAAGCAGCCAGCAGGCTCCAACACAGACATCACCCCAAAAGGGTGGCAAGGAGGGCATGGACCCTACCCTGGAGGGAGGCAGAAGGAGGCCACCAGGGATCCAGGGGTCTCTGGGGACTTACAGGTTGCAAGCCTGTCCATAACCTTTGTCTGTCCTAACTCTCCCAACACTCAATTTTAGTGAATGTCCCCTGGTTCTGGTGTTGTGTGAGAGGGTAAAGAGCATCTCTCTATCCACTCTATCCTTCCCCTGCATAATTTTGTATGTCTCAATCATGTCCTCCCTCAGGCATCTCTTTTCTAGGCTGAAGAGGCCCAAACGCCATAGCCTTTCCTCATAAGGAAGGTGCTCCACCCCAGTAATCATCTTAGTCGCTCTCTATTGGTTGGCAGTTCTTTCTCCTCTTGTTTGCAACAGCACTATTAAAAACAGTTGAAGTAACGAACTGGCAAAGCCCAAGCTATTATTAAAGGGTATTTATCTAGCAATAAAATGCTTTTAAGAGTTCCACCAATCTCAATATTCTCATCAAGGGAATGTCTGGCAAGTCTTTGTTAGAGTTTTAAGGAGCCGACAAGGAGATTTCAGCTTCCATTCTCATAATTACACTTTGGCTTCGTAAAGCGAGTGGGGGACTGGAAAGCATGTTAAAGCATTGCTGGCATTTCAAAACAACAGAGAGTTTGAGCTTCAGTTTTAATTTGTGGCTCTGTATTTACCCATTTAAGGCACAAAAAATAGTTAAGCTAATGGTTTGTAAATGTCACTTTGAATTAGCATTTATTTCACTATACCAAAATTCTAGTAGATAAAAAAAATATTTTGCTGCTTGTTCCGATGACCCAAAAAACTTCAGAATCCCAAGGTTCTTTCTAACATCACACATTCATCAAGATTTACCAAGCCATACTGGACAAGCCATTCACGGCCCAATCGCAACTAGGCTTTGTGATCTTATAAAGGTATGTATGGCAGTATATATGACTTGACAACTTTGCAAACAGCACCATGCTGGCAGCCATTTTGAAGACGCTGCTGCAGACGGCAGCGGTGGTGCCCCTGAACACGATGCTACAGAGGGAAACCTGTGCAAATGCAGGTAAGCCATCAGCGGAGGTGGAAGATGGGCAGGGAGGCAGAACAGGGCAGGGAGGGGGAGCAACAGGGAGTTTCTGGGAAGGGAGGGGGCAGGAGGCAGAATGGGAGAGAGATGGGGTGGCTCTTGGGGTCAGTGACTTGCACTGGATCCTAATCCTATTCCCTCCTGTATCCTTCCCAGCTCCCAAGAACTCAGATTCATAACGGTAGCTGTTCAGCCTGTTTGCAGCAAGGGTAGAATACTGATCACAGTGCACTACTGAGTTCCACCTCCCTTAACTACGGTTTTGTGGTGGTAGATCCCAAGACTAGCAAAAAAGTAGCTCCCAGAAGCCTTGAAGTCTCCTGACTCTGTTAAAGAGCCTGAGTCATCTTAGGGCCTTCAGGCTGAGGTGACATCTTATGGAACTATTCCACCACAGTTTTCAAGCGATTAAGTTATTAAGATGGAATGCGGTTTTCAAATTGAGTTGAATCTGACGTTGTATACTTTCTTATGAGTGACATGTACCACTTCACAAGCGTATGGCTCAAGCCTATTCCCCACCATTATCAGCTGTGCTGACAGAGCATGCACTGTATGCAATGGGACGGGGAGGGTCACATAGCTAGCAGAGCACCTGGGTGGTTCTGCCTCATGCATGGAGCCACAGGTAATTTCTACTAGTGGTTTTGTAGAATGTGATGGCAGCACAATGCCTGCAGCATCACAGGGTGACTTAGGGCCCAATCCTGAGCTGGACCAGTAGTAGCGCTGACCTCCAGCGCTGGCACTGGGTGTTGCAAACGTGCCGTAAGGCATACTCAGTTGACACTGAGCCCAGTGGCAGCCGGACACTGTTCAGAGCTAGGTAAGAGCTCCAGGTGGCAGTGAGGGCTTTGGAGGCCGGGGGAGGCATTCCAGGGCAGGGGGAGGAACTGGAATGGGAGAAGTGGGAGCAGCGGAGCTTTGCTCTGCTGGATCCTGAACTCCATGTTGGGACTTCCAGCCCAACACAAAGTCTCTTAAGTCTATGCCAACAAAATAGCCAACACAGACTTGAGAAGCCCCATTGTGGGGACAAATGTCTCCTTCCCCCAAGTTCCCCCAAGGAGAACTCTGGTGGCTGCCATTTTGCTGCAAGATTCAGCTATAGCCACTTTAGCTCCATTGAACCTGGCGGCACTGCCACCTTTAGAATTGGGCTGTCATGGCAGCAGGTTGTTAGATCCACTGCCATAAGTGGCTCATAAGATTGAGCCACTAAAGTTTAAATTCCAAGATACTCAAGTTCGTTCATTAGGAAACAGAATGGTAGGAGCACTAAATGAGAAATTTTAGTGAAGAGATTTATTAAACAAACCATTCTTTACATACGTACATATTGCTACATCTGTGACAATATGAAAATTTTCTTTATGTAATTAGCATGGGTTTTAACAGCAAAGAAAGTAATATAATTGAATAACGTAACACTAATACTGATGTATTTTTGTTTCCTTTTTATTAGCAAATAAACTGCTAGCTTTACTAGTTTGGGTTTTAAAAAATGCAATTGCTTATAGCAAAGCTAGTTTGGGCAAAACCGTTTCACAGAATGGTTTTGCCTCAACACACCAGGCATGTTGACTGATTCTTAATTGAATCTCTGCTCTGTTGGCCATCAGTCAAAGTGTCTGAGCTCATCCCAATCGCATTTAAATAGTAAACACTGATCATTCAGCAAAATATAGTCATGTTAACAGGAAATTAGAGAAAAAGAGTTTTACATTTTCCCCTGATCTTTATTTTACGCTGCAAAAATAAATGCATGCTAGTGTTTAAGCTAAGAAGTGGGAACCTGCTGTGATGTATTATTGTATACTCTTAGCTGCATTTAATTAGATATAGAAAAGTGGATTTTTTTTTTCTCCTTTGCAGTAGAATAGTCCATAATGTGCTCAGTATGGACAGAGCCACTGAACCACTAGAACTTCCATCAATGGTCTTTGCAAATGTGTTTTGTGTTTTAACTTTCATTTCTCACAGTCACGGGTAAACAAAGGAGCACTACATGCTAAGTTTTGTACCTGAAGTATATTTCTATCAAAAGTAACACCTTGTTTATGGAGAAAAAAAACTGCTGGTCCTTCATTTTATTTATTTGCATCGCCTGATGAAAATATTTATCCTGTAGATTCTTCTTAAAGCTGGGCGGGATTCACATCAAGAGACCATCGATTTGACAAATTTGAAGTATTGGTTCAAGTGAGATACTGTCCTTACCATTAAGCACACAATGTTAAATAAGGAAATATCATAAATAACAATATTACAGTTGGTTCAATCAAAAGTTGTATCCACCCAGGAGCACAGTATTTTTCTTTTGGACACAGCCCAAAGCATTGATTATAGGTTGCTGCTTTTATCTCCTCTCCTCTGAGGACCGTATAACCCTTGGGCATATGTGGTTGGATGGAGGCAGACGGACAATGCAATCCTATACAGCGCTGGTGAGGTGGGGACATTTGTTCCCTTACCTCATGTTCAGCCCCAGTCTGCCCAATGGAGCTACTCAGATCTGCACCAGCTAAATTGCTCCCCTACTGGGCCTGAACTGCTTCCCTCCCTGCCCTTCCTCCTGCCTCCAATCCCCCATCTCCGCCTCCATTCTGCCCAGAAGGCTGAACCAGAGAGCGAGATGTGAATTTAGGGACCTGCACATGCCCAATCTCATCAGATCTCAGAAGCTAAGCAGGGCCAGGCCTGGTTAGTACTTGGATGGGAGACCGCCTGGGAATACTGGGTGCTGTAGGCTTATACCATAGTCTTTCGAGACTGAAGGTTGCCAACCAAGTCAGACAAAAGGTTGAAACTGGATTCATAAATGATCTACAGCACACCACTTACTTGAAAAAAATAAGAAAATGTGACATTTTAATTTGGAAGCATGAAAATTACCTCATACCACAGGTTAGCATTCCAGCTAATCTTCTGCAAACCTGGCAAGGATTTTCTTCTGGAAATCTGGCAAGGATACTTGCAAAGAGTTTTTTTGTTTTTTTTTTAAAGAAATGTTTTAAAAACTTTTAACAACCCACAAAAAAATCAGCTTGCAACCTATTGGTGGGTCCCAACCCACTGTTTGGGAAACACTGGACTATCATGGCTACTCACAACATAAGAAAGTCAGTTCATAAGATCCAAGTGCAACAGGTGGATGTCTTTGTAGTGTTGGAGGACTAGACCCTTAGACGTGGCAAAAAAGATGATTGAGATGTGCACCAGCTCTCATATTCTCCCCAGAATACTTGTAAGGTTTAGTTCAGCAACTTCTCTGATTTTGCTCCCCAGGAAAGTACCAGCTCAACTACCATTTTCAAAGCGCAAAGCTACAAAAAATGTCAGCTAAACTTGAATGTACCCAGTGGCGTAGCTAATGATCGTGTAGCCTGCTGCCAAGCTCAAAATGTAGGCCCAGAAGTGTTGTCACAACCGGAAGTGACGTCATGCCTGAGCTTTTTTAAAAGTGAAAATTGGGAGAAAACCTGCCTCCTCCCCCCAGCAGCTTGCCACCCACTTGCTCTGCTGCCTCCCCCCACTCAGTGTCATAACTAAAGCATCTATCTGCTACCTGGGGTCAAAGATTTGCAGCCCCCCCGCCAGACAAAATCAAATTTAATTAATTAAATAAATAAAAGGTGCGCCCCTGATCGGTTCGAGACACTGTGCTGGGGTGAAGAGGGATGGTTGTTCTCCCCCTGCTAAATATAAGAGGGGCACTGCTTGAAAAAGTGCCTTTTTCCCAGTTATCAGGGGTAACTACAATACGTGGAAATGTGAGCTGACTCATATTATCACCTTATTGGTTTCATGGTGTATTATGATAACATGTCATTGGCTCTCAGAACAATCAGTCTCATAGGTCGGTTTTGAGTTAAGAAAATCCACTTTTTGTTCCATAAGGCTTTTCATTTTCTAGTTAATCTGCCATAACTTTTGATAGAATACAGATATTCCAATGCAGTTTGCTTCATTGCATTCAGCATTAAATTACCTTTCCAATGATATATAATATGATGGTATTATTCATACATACCAAGATTTTCACAATTTTGGTCACTAGTGTCAAGCTCAGCTTGTTGCCCCCCTAAAGCCTGATGCCCGGTGCAACTGCTACCCCCTGCACCCCCTTAGCTATGCCACTCAATGTACCTCATAAGCAATTTGAGGGCTTGGAATTCAAGATCTTACTTGGCCAAATTCAGCATGAATAGAGACTCATCTGAGGTTGCATGTAGTGTACCTCTGTTGAGAGAGAGAGAGAGAGAGAGAGAGAGAGAGAGAGAGAGAGAGAGACCATGATTTCAGTATTGTAGGGAATTATCTAGAAAAGGAGGAGAAATGCTGGCTTGTAAAATTGTTATTGGCTCCAGTTCAGCTAGTAAGAAAACAGAGAAAAAGAAGCTAATATGCTCTATGTCCTCAGTGGCTCTTTCAAGTAAGAATTACCACTGCATTTTAAATGTTATAATTCATGATTACTTCTAAAGGAATGTTATAGGGAGCTATCATATGGCTGCTAAGAAGCAAAGCTATAAATCTGGCTACACCGGTAGATTTAGTGACATATTTCTACAGAATCTGACATCCCAATTAAGGATTAAGCCAGCAAAAGATGGAATGCATTTTATCTATGGGAACACAAATAACTTTCAAATCTGACTTAATGGCTGGATCTGATTTTTCTTCTCTGGCATTCTACCTTGAATAAATGTATGCATTTCAAATCTCATTATTTCAGTTCCGAAATTGGAAAATAGGTCGTATTTCAATAAGCTGATTTTTAGTTTCACTTATTGGATTTAGCTCCTCTTGCATTACCATCTCCCTTCATAAAGAACCTATTCATATAACATATCTGGATGGGAAAGTCTGGAGGAGAAACTTAATTATCCACCTAGTGGCATCACTAGGGGGTGTGGGGTGTGTGGACTGCAATGGGTGACACCCTGGGGGGGTGACACCACTACCAGCCAAAATTGTAAAAATCATGTGATATTTTCAAATAATATTACCATGTTATACATCATTTGATGGGTAATTTAATGCAGAATCCAATGAAACAAACCAGGTTGAAATATCTGTATTCTATCAAATGTTATAGCAAAATAACCAGAAAAGGAAAACACAACAGCCTTATATTAGAAAAAGTAGTTTTCCTTAACTCAAAATTGACCAACGTGACTGATTGTTGCAGGAGCCAATGAGATGTTATTATGACATAGCAGGGAACCAGTAAGGTGTTAGCATGAATTCGCTCTCATTACCATGCATCAGAGCTAGTATTAAAACTCTTATTTAGTTGTGTGAGTTCCTTCAAGTTGGCCACTAGTTTTTTGTTGGTGACTGATTTGTTGGGTGATCTGGGTACTGCTATATATTAAAATAACTAAATAAATATGAATGTCCACTTTGGAGATAAAGGGTGCAATCCTACCCTGTGCTGGAACAGGCAAGCCAGGAGGCAAGCCAGCGCAGGATAGGGAATAAAAGCTGATAAGCCAGAGGTAAGGGGAAACCTTTCCCCTTACCTCTGGGAAAGGCACCCTTTCCCCTATGGGTCTCCTCTGACTTGTGACACCTCGAGGTGGCACAAGTCCAAGGAGAGCGGAGCGGCTTGAAGCGGTTCCATTCTCCCTGGGAATGGGGGTTGGAATCCAGCATAACTGCCAGATCCCAGCCCTACCTCATGCTCCCCACCCGCCCACCCCTGGGATTGCCCACCACCCGCCCTCCCCCTGCCCACAAATGCCTCCCTCCCGCCTCCTCGCCACCCCCTCCCCGCCTACCTCAGAGGCTGGCATTGGCCCAGCTAGGCTGACACAAGCCTCGGTACCTCCGGTAGCACGGAGGCTTGTTCCAGCCTCTGTAGGCCGGTGCGCCTCTGTGCATCAGCCTAGCCAACTCCTGAGGAGGCGCAAACATGCAAAGGCACAAAAGTCTCTTGCACTGGCCCAACTCAAGGGCTGAATTGCACCTGAAGTGATATATAAACAAACAATGTGGTGACACCAACCCTAGTGATGCCACTGCATATAGGCTATACATATGAAATTTTAATGTATTCTGAATGGTCTGGTACAAGGGAAGGTCCATCATGGGGATGAGCAGTGGTGGGATTCAAATAAATTAACAACAGGTTCTATGTCCTAATGACAATGTCCAGTCCCCCCAGTATCCCCCATCAGGTGTCCAGTAGCCCCCCCCCCCAGTATTCTCATCAATTATCCAGACACCCATGGGTGCACATGGGACAGGGTCAGGCCTGCTTGGGTCAGGGCTGTTTAGGGGAGGGGGGGTCAGGGTTGCATGGCAGAGGGGGTCAAGGCTGCTTGTAGGAAGGAGGGTCAGGGCTGCATGGGAGAGGGGGTCAGGGCTACTTGTGGGGAGGGGGGTCAGGGCTACTTGGGAGTCAGGGCTTCACGGGGTCAGGGTTGCATGGGAGGGGGGTCAGGGCTTCATGGGGTCAGGGCTGCTTGTGGGAAGGGGGGTCAGGGTTGCATGGGAGAGGGGGTCAGGGCTACTTGTGGGGAGGGGGGTCAGGGCTACTTGGGAGTCAGGGCTTCATGGGGTCAGGGTTGCATGGGAGAGGGGGTCAGGGCTTCATGGGGTCAGGGCTGCTTGTGGGAAGGGGAGTCACCAGTACCACCAGAAAGTACCACTCCAGGTACCTGTACAATTGGTTGAGAAACAGTGTCCTAGTCACTGGTCTCGCTGCCAGGCAGTCGATATCAGGAGGTCCCACAAGTACCACCAGAAAGTACCACTCAAATACCACTGGTGGTACCCGTACCACTGGTTGACAAATGTACGAGTGTAAATATGATAGTTTCACCCTCATACATTTCACTGCAGATACAATATTAATTAACTCATTTTTGCCCAGCCTACAGGTGTACACATTTGTTCCCTGCTGCAAATATGCAACATTGGGCAGAAATGATGTAACTACTCAAAACATTCTCCTCCAGTTAGCATGAGCCCAACTCCTGAGGACTCCGTGAGATGAAACCAACTTCATCTGTATAAGTTATTATGCTGTAAAGAGGCATGACGCTACTCACATGGTTAATCTGAGTTTGCTTCACATGTTGTCTATATAGTTAAAATCAGAATACAAATGCCTCTTTAACCATAGATTAAGGGACACCCCAGATTTTAAAAAAATGAGGAAAAATACTGTGCCTACCACCAGATACATAAAAATATAATTAACACCCTGAGGCAACTCTGAGTATAATTCAAGGATGCTCAAAGGAGCCATTCCCCTTCTGCATTTCATTAACAAAACTCTCCCCCACAGCTATTGCTGGAGAAGGAAGATGCCTGCAGTAGTAACAGGACTGGGTGGTGTGTGTGTGTGGGTCAGTCACCTAGAGTGAGGCACAAGAAGCAGTCTCCCTCCCACTACTCCCACTGCTCAGCCCTTCTGCAAATCAATGGGGGGGGTTAAATGGGGCTAATGGAGCCCACCCCAAGAGCTGACAGGAGCAGGGGTGGGGGAGGAAGCCCAAGAGGAGCCTGCGGGGTGCTGCTACCTGCCTACTGCAGAAGAAGTAGCAACAAGTAGGGACTCTGCTCCTCTCCTCAGCGCGTTGCCCTAGAGAGGAGGAGGAAGGCAGCTACCTGTGTGAGGCGCCCGCCCTTCCCAACTGCCGTGGCTTCCCCTCCTCCTCCTCCTAGGAGAGGAAACGGCCAGGCGGGCAACGCAAAGCAGAGCAGAGTGGGGGAAGCCGCAGTCCCCTGAGGGAGCAGGCAGGGCTCCCCTTTGCCAGAGGGTTTCAGAAGTCAGTCCCATTCTACTCAATGGGGCTTAATCCCAGGGAAGTGTGGACAGGATTGGTAGCCTCACAGCCCCAGCCTATGCCAGTCTCCTCAGAAGTCAGTCCCATTCTAGCCAATGGGGCTTTCCACCCCATAGCATCCTCCCCTGGGCAGCTGTGTGCGTGCTGACCCCGATGGTGTGCATCTCAGGCTGCAATCCTGTCTACACTTACCTGGGCGTAAGCCCCACTGACTATAAGGGGGCTTACTTCTGAGTAAGTATGCCTAAGCTGGGGCTCTCACTTCTCCCTGGGAAGAAGCCTGAGAAGATGCACTGGTGGGAAGTTTGCCTCTCCCGCTCCCAGCCCTCCCCTTCCCCCCTCAGCAGCCCCCCCAGGCGCCCCCAGTCCCCAGAGCCACTTCCTTTGCCCACCTCCGCTGGCCGGCCGGCCAGCCAGCCAGCCAGCCAGCCAGCGCGCTCTGCCTGCCTGCCTCCCTCCCTCCCAGCACTGGGACCCCCCAGTGGGTCCCAGCGCTGCTCGCGGAGGTCCCTCTGGGGTGGGGGGAGCCGTGGCTGCCTCCAGCCGAACCCCGCGCAGGCTGCAGGCACCTCTGCGAGGAGTGCAGTGTGGGAGGCGCAGGGGCACGCGGCAGCAGCCTTGGGTGGCGCGGGGCAGAGCGGGCCGGGGCGCAGCATGCCGCGGGGCTGCCCCTGCTCAGGGGGAGCCGAGAGACCCACCTCTGCCCAGGGTGAGCGGCTGCCGGAGCAGCAGGCTGGAGAGCGAATGGAGAGGGTGGCGCTTCGGAGTGGGCGCAGGAGCAGCCACGCTATGTGTGTGTGTGTGTGTGTGTGTGTGTGTGTGTGCGTGCGTGCGTGTGTCCCGTCCAGCTCAAGCCAGGGGCAACCCGCGTAGCAACAGCTCGCGCGCGCTGCAGAGCTGGCGCCCGCCAACAGCCCTACAGGCTGGCAGGCGGGGCGGGGCTGGGCTTGAGAGGTGTTCCGGAGCCTACGCCATGGGCAGGTGCAGCGAGGCTCTCACAGGGACCTGTCAAGGCGCGCGCTCCCCGGCACCAGGCGCTCAGCTGCCGGCAATCGGGCGCCTGCACGAGGCCACATGGTGCGCAGCTGCTGCTGGCCGCTCCAGCCCCTGTGAGCAGCGCAGCCGGCGCTCTTTAACAAACGGTTCACAGAACCAAGACATACAATAAGAAACGGTTCTACAGAATAGGCGCGAACCAGCTGAATCCCACCACTGGGGATGAGGCAATGAGCTCTCGTGTCAGGTGATGCAGACCCTAGTGACGCCTCTGCCCACTGGCCTTGCTCCTGCAGCTCCATTGCTCATTCCTAGAAGCTTCTGATGTGATGTCACCCCAACGGTAAGCCCTCATAGGCCTGGGTCTGCCTTCCCTTTCCGTCCTGTTCTCACTAGTAGTGCATCTCTGGATATGGGTGTTTAGGCTGCCTGGATGCAATGATTGGTTTCTTGCAAGTTCTTGCAGACTGATATTACATTAAAGTGTGTTAACTTCCTACTGAACATAATGGTAAGGATACAATCATTGATTGATTCAGCATTTTTTTGAAATGCATGGCGATTTTTTGGCAGTAGCACTTAGCTATCATAGAGAGAGATAGTACAAAACAGCTTCAGAAGATATATTATGGCTAAAAATCACAATGTTTCTACTCTAAAGTAACTAGAGAGAGCAATCTCAATGAATAGATTTTGCTTGCAGAATCTCTGCCTAATCATAAGAAAAACATGAAATACAAATCTTAAAATTGCCAGTTTTCTAAGGAGGAAAAAAAAACCTCATCCAGCAACTTACCTCTCACATACTATCTGTGGGTAATATTGTGGAAAATTGCAGTATGAATCAATTGTATTTTAAAAAGTCTCCTACAACAAGTGGACGTTACAAAAAAAAGTCCCTCAGAGATGAGTGTCTTCTGCAAGGATTAGTTTAAGATACTGTTTTTGTCACTTAAAAATATTATCTGCAATGGAACGGTGGATGAGAAAACCCATCAAAAGAAAACAATAAATGGAATTGTGCTTATGAATTTGGAGCAGCAATATTCAGTGATACCAAATTCCAGTCTGATTAGTCTTGATTAACTGCTATGTAACATCTAATCTGAATGGTGGATACAGTTTCTCTTCTAAACGTTAAATGTGTTCTAATGAGCTTTAACAATGAATTCTTTTGAACCAATTCCATCAGTCTTGCTTCTGTCTCATAAGGAGAACAAAACAAATCAACCATCTTCCCTGTCTGTTTTGGGAGGAGGGTACGGATCCTTGTCAATTGCGCACCTGAAAGATCTAGTGATTTGTTATGAAACAAAAGAAGCAGAGAACAAATTAAAAGTAGAACTTAGCAGATATGGGGGAGCTTGTGTGAAATTTTTCACCCACAGTGAATACGCCTTTTTAGTGAATTTGGGAAACCCTTTTGGCAATTTTGGAGACGCTAAGGGTAAAATATTCATGGGGCAAGCCTTGGCGATCATGATGGCTTGCATCTTCTCCTCATACCCATTAAGAATAAAGACAGTACATTGAGGGATTCATTTGCTTCCAATGCTGTCAACATGCAGTCCAGACTGAGTGGCTTAATGATGGTGGTATGTCATTGTATTTGATCCCTAACTACCAAGGATCACTCGGAGAAGGATGAAACCTTCACAGCAAGTTGAAAACTACAATGAGAAAAGTTATCATTCAGGAAGCTTTTGAGTTGCCTGAAAACACCAATTTGTATCAGAAAGGTTTGCCTTTGAAAATTTGAGGTTAAGCTACTGAAAAAAAAAGACAAGGTATTGAAGGATCTGAGTCAGAGCGAGTATTTCCACTGTTCCTAGACATCATGGAATACAGAAGAAACTGACATCTGACCCCTCATGACATTGCTTTGGGTGGTGGCTATGCATTTACCCCTGCCAAGAAAACATCATTAATATTGCTTGAAAAATTTGAAGACATTTGAAAATGTAGTGCGTTATTTTGGGTTGGTAAAATATGTTGTGGGCTTATGGAATGGATTCATTTTCCTGTAAGGCAGTGTTTCTCAGGACCGACTAGGTGGGTCATGAGGCAATTTCAGGTGAGTCCACATTCATTTCAATATTTTATTTTTAATATATTAGACTTGATGCTACCATAATATGTGATGGTATTTGGGGAAATGTTACAGACCTGTACTTTTAACAAGCTACTATGTATATTCTTTTAACAATGATAGTCAATGGGACTTACTCTCGGATAAGTGTTGGTAGGATTGCAGCCTAGGATTGCTAAAAATGATGTCAGTTCCGGTCATGGCATCACTTCCAGTGAGTCCCAATAGATTCTCATTCTAAGAAGTGGGTCCCGGTGCTAAACGTGTGAGAACCACTGCTGTAAAGCATTTTAAAATTGGTCATGCAATGGACTTAGGACAGGATACAAAGTATCGATAGTGGTAGGACATCTAACTTAAGGTGTCATTTTGTCTGACTTTGCAAAGGAACTTACAAAGGGATTCAACCCACTATTCAATATAATATTACAGACACCCAAGAACAAAGGTCCATTTCTGAACCATGCTGGGTAACAGGCGTTAATGGATCAAACAAGTTCTATCACATATCCTGTGGCTGGCTGACGAAACCACAAATGCTACTTTTTATCAGCAAGAAAGAAGGGATATTACTAGTTATTGAAATGAGGGATTAACATCAGTTGGATCATCAACTACCTTTAACGCTGATTTAAAGCGTATGGGCAAGAATAATGTATTAGAATAGGCATTTCTAATTAGAAATGAGCACTCAGGATGCCTGAGGAAAGAGCTGCTTCAAATCTGTGTATGGAAAATGCTGCTGGAATATTAGCTCTCACCCACGCATCAGTTGCCCCACAGTATTTACATGGGAAGCCAAAAGCACATGGAATGAAAGCCACAATTATCCATGTGCATAGTTCCCTCCTGGCTCATGAGTATGAATAGCACTTAGCATTTTTATAGCACTTTCAGAGGTCCAAGAGCACTTCACGTGTATTATCTTGACGAATGCTTACAACAACTGTGTAGTAACAGCACAGTCCTGTACATGTCTACTCAGAAGTAAGCCCAACTGAGTGAAATCAGACTTACTCCTAGGTAATTATGTATATAGCATTGCAGCCTAAGGATTATTATGCCCATGTTACAAATGGAGAGCTGAGGCTGAAAGAGCATGACTTGCCTAACGCCACCCAGTAGCGAAATCTGGAGCAGAGGCTTTCTGATTATCTCTTAGGGCCCAATCCTATCCAACTTTCCAGTGCTGATGCAACCACAAAGCAGCCCCGAGGTAAGGAAACAAACATTCTATATCCTGAGGAGGCCTCCGTGACTACCCCTCCACCACAGGGTGCAGCACACACCCTGTTGGCACAGCTGCATCAGTACTAGAAATTTAGATAGGATTGGGCCCTCAGCCACTGTACTACACCAGCTCTAGTCCTCACAGCAAGCAACAGATGGTTCACCTTCTTGTGAATAAAACTTGGGGCATAATAAACCTTGTTTCACATAAAACACTCTACCCTCGGGACAAGTACATCCATTGTAAGAAAAATACTACTGCTGTACAATGTGTTACTA
This sequence comes from Tiliqua scincoides, assembly GCF_035046505.1. Taxonomy (NCBI): domain Eukaryota; kingdom Metazoa; phylum Chordata; class Lepidosauria; order Squamata; family Scincidae; genus Tiliqua; species Tiliqua scincoides. The sequence continues at coordinate 39,029,461 of NC_089821.1, forward strand.
TTAAAAGTAGGGTCTAAATTATTCTTACCGCACTCTTCTCTTAGGGAGATATTGTCTCTAGGCAAAAATAAGTCCAAGGCCCTAATAGTCCTTAACTCCCATATGCTCAGGCAGCATTCCAGGCAGAAGAGATTCTTTCCACAGTGTTGCAGACTAAGCTTAAGTGGCTATTCTTTAAGAAATTATTTAAGTGCATAAGGAGGAACACAGAGATATACTTATTCACTCAGAATTTTTGAGATTATATTTATGGACTAAACTCAACCCCTCTCCCACCAGCATAATTAGCATTGTGCCAAGTGGAGGCTGCTTTATGGCTATTGCAAAGCAGCCTCCAATGACACGCACTGCAGGCCCGCTGATGGGGAGGCCAAAGCTGCCTTCCATGCAACATTCGATTCATGGATACCAGAATCAAACAATACCAGGGCTTGCCAGAGCAGGTAAGGCCATGCAGGCTGCCTTTCACAGGCCAGCTTCATGGAGTAACACAGAATTGCACCAGCAATTGAACTTCCACAGGTCCAAATTGTCCCATAGTGAATGATGGCGCCCCATCTTCAGCCATACATCTCCAACGAGATGCCATGGAAGCCATGCCAGTGACACTGGCATCACAAGGGGATTTTGTTGGAATTGGGCTGTTAAGTTTTGGTTTTGGTCTTTCTGGCCTCACTCCTCTGTTATGTGCTTTCTACCAAATTTTTATCTTCTTTAATGCTTGCCTGTAATGTTTTATTATATTCTAAAATATGTCATTAGCCACTTCAAATATCTTTGACAATGAGGCAGAGAGAGAGAGAGAGAGAGAGAGAGAGAGAGAGAGAGAGAGAGAGATCTATAAAAAAATGAGATCTCTTCATATTTGATATAAACATCTGCCTTTGCAGCAAAATCTTTTCTTTCTAATACTTTCTGCTTGAGTTACCAGAGGTCTTTTATTTTAAGGGTTAATGTACCATATTCTAACAGTTTTGCAGATTACTCATTCAAGAGAAGATAAGTAAAGCTCCCTGCATTAAGAATGGAACAAATTACAGAGATAAGCAGGAGGAGACAGGCAGCCCAATTCTATCCTTGGCAGTGCCACTGGATGCAGCGGCACCAAAATGACTACACTGTGTCCAGCAGCACTGCTGAGGCTGCCAGAATTTTCCTTGGGGGAACAGGACTTTCATAACCTTCTCCTGGGGAAAACTCTAGGCCCCTTTACCGGGCTTCTAAAGTCTGTGCCACCTATTTTGCTGGTGCAGACTTGAGAACCTCCATGTTGGGCTTTTCAGCCTGACATGAAGGATAGGATATGGCAGAGCAGGGCTCTACCACCCTCCTCCTGCCCCAGTTCCTCCTCCCACCTTTCCCTTCCCCAGAACACCTGCCGCAAAAGACCTAAACCCCCCCCCCCGAGCTCTTCCATTGCTCTGGGTAATGTCCATCCAGCGCTGGACTCAGCACTGACTAGTGCTGGGTCAGTGCCATTGCTTCTTACCAACTGGGTGCTGTAAATGTGCTTTACAGCATGTTTACAACACCTGGCACCAGTGCTCAGAGCCCATAGTGTTGCAGGTCGAGGCAAGGTTGCAGGTAGACACCAGGAGGTCAAGGAAAACAAGTTCTTTATTTCCGGCCGGCTGCTAGTCACAGAGGAATAGCTTCCAAAATCTGTGACCCCAATTTCTCAGGGCTTTGGATTGATATACAAAATAACTTCTCATTGCAAAGCATTAGTTACATTCTTGATTGGCAAACAGCATACCACGTGAAGCTCTGCCCCTGCCCACATCTCCCACTACTCTATTTTCTGCGCTGCATGCTCTACCTTATATGGCATTTTAAAATATGTGAAACCTTTCTAAGCTGCAAAAGTCCCATCTTCCCCTCCCTGCATTGGCTAATAGCAAGCTTGCAAAAAGTCCCTTGTCGGGCCCCTCCCAGGTGCCCTGACCCCTGACTTACCCTGGAGCAGGCCCCCCATGCCCAGGGTGGGGAGGCTTCCCTGCCCTTGAAGGGGGCAAAGAAGGTTGGCTCACCCCAACCAGCCAGAGGGGGCTGGCAGGGCAAACAAGGAACACTGCAGGAAACAAGCCAGGAACAGGAAAGGCCTTTTCTGCCCCACCTGGAAGAAGGGGAGGAGCCAAAGGGGGGGCTTCCATAAAACAGGGAAGCCAGGGATGAGAGGCAGTCAGTGCGAAGCAGGGAGCTGTGAGGTGAACAGCTCCTGCTCCTAGGCCAGGTTTGGCAGCTCTGCTAGGGAGGAAGTAAAGGGTGCTGGAACCCCCTGCCCCTCTAGCCAATCTGAGGCCTCCCTGAGGGTGGAACAAGCCTGTTCCAGGCCCCTCGGGGGCAGGGACCCCACATCCCAGTTCTCCTCCAACCTCCTGCCCAGTTGCGGTGAAGCTAGCAGTTTCCTGTTATTGAGATTTTAGCTCTGCAAAACAACTTCTGAGGTCAAGCTTAGTCAGCAACACCCTTTCCTCTTTTACACAGACACAAGGGGCATTTTCTAAAATAAACTTGCTGACCCAAGCAGCCAAGTATAGGGCCTACTTTTGGCCAAGCACCCTGCTTGTGCTCAGTACAAGGCCCAAACGGGGCTCTGAATAGATTCAAACACTCTAAATTCTAGGGGGCCTTCTCACAATAGGATTGGACTCTTAACAGCCCAATCCTATCCTCCCTGGATCCGCCAGTTACAGCTGCACAAAAATGGCTACTGCTGTATCAGGGAGGAAGGGCCAGGAAGGCTGCCAGAGGACTTCTTGGCAGCAACTGTTACCCTGCACATGCCTGATCTCGTCTGATCTCGGAAGCTAAGCAGGGTCAAGCCTGGTTAGTACTTGGATGGGAGACCGCCTGGGAATACTGGGTGCTGTAGGCTTATAGCATAGTCTTTCGAGACTGAAGGTTGCCAACCATTTTTTTCTTGGGGGAAAGGGACATTCGTCCCCTTGCCTTAGGGAAAGCCCCTTACCCTACAATTGGCCTACTTGAGACTGCACCAGCTATTTTGCCGGCACAGACTTGAGAAGCCCCATGTCAGGCTTTGCAGTTCATTGCTGGAGATAGGATCAAGCAGAGGAGGCCTTCACTGGTCCCACCCCCCCCCTCCTGGGCTGGTCCCTCCCCTGTTTCACCCTCCTCTGCCCTCCCCCCGCCATATAACATCTCTCCCCACCTTGAAAACCCGCACTGCCACCTGGCAGTGCTAGTTATCCCCAGTGGTTCACCATGGGCATCCTCCTGGCACTGTCCAGTACCAACTGGCCCAGTGTCTCCGCTCCCCAGAAGGCACAAATGTGCTTTACATTCATATCACTGGTGCTTGAGAGCTAAGGACTGGGCTCAGGACTTCTTATGGCAACAAGCTTTTCCACCACCAGTGCCGGCTATAATTAATTCATGCTGTTAAAAAAAATGGAGGGAAGCATCTGCCTCTAAACAAGTCTGCGTGTTCCCCACATGCTGTCCTTTTTTGTCAAGGCTAATACCAGCAGCCTGGCTTCTTTGAGATCTCTTATTTTGAGATTCTGAATTACATTTTTTCTGAAATGCTCTTAACACCTCCTGTGGCAGAAAAAAAAAATAGCAACAAAAGAATAGGAGAATAATATTATTGATAGTTGATAGGACAAATCAATGATTTTGATCACATGTATGTCCACATTGCAAACTTTGGATGTTCATGTAATTTTAACCCTTCCTGATGCAATCAGGGAAGATTTCCTGGAATCCATGTTCAAATATCAGTTATCTCCCAAAACTTCTGAACACAATATTTTTGACTGTATTTTGCCTACAATGAGTATTAGAACAAGGTATGCAGTGGCCCATCTGAAAGGGACAAACTGCTTTATTGCAAAGTGATTGCAATTTGTGCCCCACTCAACATCTTCAGGCTATTTTGCGGGCTCTGAGTTGCTCATTTAACAATTCAGATCAAGCTGCCCTATATTAACCTTCCCAACTTGGTCACATTGACTGAACAATTTCTTCGGTTATATTTTACAGGCCATGTTTTTGGTTTAAAACCTCCATGAACAGCTTCACTGCAACAGAATGGTCCAGACAGAATTAATGATCCAGAACAAAGCCTGGATGGCTTACTCTAAGCCTGTACAACCTGGAACCATCAAGCAGAATGCAGCTCACCAGGCTGTTTTTGCAGTCCCAGGCAAGCAGCAAAAAGCAGGTTTGTCGAGCCCCAGGAAGGCTGTATTTGGCTTGGTGAGTTGCAAGTTGTCCCAGAAAACTCTGGGACAAGGACATGAAATGAAGAACTTAATGAACAATTTCAGATCTTGAGTTTCAGATGTCGGGAGTCTGTGCTTAGTCAAGTCAAGATAGTCCTCACATTGAGAAAGTTACTGGAGTATTGTGATAAAAACAGTGGGGAGAGCATATTTTTCTCAGCTATTACCAGCTGTTGGTTAGCCTCTGAGAAATGAGAAAATAGATATCACTATAAATCAGGGGTTTTATTGCCAGGCCTTCCCTCCCCATCTGAAACATTATTAAGGAGGAACACTCGTTATCAATATGAGAATAAATTAAAAGGAAATTGAACATAGATAATTTCTTCCATCTTGCAAAATATTAATCTGAAAAAATAGCAAAAACAAAAAAATGAATGTCACAGTGACAGATTTTTTTTTTTAATTGTTGTTATTTGCTGATCCCTGAAGCTCAATTTCTGGATATTTAATTTTTTGGACACACAATGGGTTGAAGGACACAGATAAAGAGAAAACACATTACAAGAAAATTCGTATGAAACAGAGTAGTAGGATTAATTAGAGAGATAAGAGTATTAAGGAAAAGAAGGAAGCTCAGAAAAATGGAATCCCTGGATAATATTTCTACTTCTGCTACAGGCTCCCAGTATGTCCTTGAGAATGTTTCTTCACCTCTCTTCTAACATCATTTATAAGAACCGAGGAAAACCCTCCTTTTTCATTAGGGTGGTAGAAAACACTGTTAATTACTTATGTGCTGCTTAATGCTACTATAGCAGAAATGAATGAAAACAAACAGCAGCATCCATCTTACTTTAACAGATGAAGCTCAGTGTAGAAGGAAGAAAGAGCAAATTTTCATTAATTTTACATCTGAAAGCAGTTCTACAGTCCACGGAATTCCAATCACTATATATAACTGTGTGGCAATTCTGTATTTTTATGGACAAGTCTGCAGGCTTGTCCACGCAATCCTAACTTGCACTGGAACAGGCAGGCTGGAGGGCCACTAGGGAACTGGGCTGCTGGAAAATCCTGGCCGCCGGGCCACAAGGGAACTGCCCCGGGCTGCTTGGGAACTGGGTTAGGATCCAGCACAAGCGCCAAATTTTGGCCCTGCCTCCTGCTTCCCACCCCAGGAATGCCCGCCCTCCCCTGCCTTGAAACATCTCCCTCCCACCTCCTCCCCACTCTTCCCATGCCCCCCTAGACCCCTGAGCCAGCTGAGCTTGGCCAATGCATATTTACTGGGGCCGTGGGGCTCGCATTGGCACAGGGAGACCAGCACGCATCTGTGTGCCGGCCTATCTACACCAAGAGCGGTGCAAAAGTGCTTTACGGCTCTTTCACAACACTCTTCATAAGAACAGCCCCACTGGATCAGGCCATAGGCCCATCTAGTCCAGCTTCCTGTATCTCACAGCGGCCCACCAAATGCCCCAGGGAGCACACCAGATAACAAGAGACCTCATCCTGGTGCCCTCCCCTGCATCTGGCATTCTGACATAACCCATATCTTCAGCTGATATAACCCATGCATCTTCAGCTGATGCAAGGGACTTGCGCCGGCTGAAAGGGCGCTTTGGATTGCACCCACCGTGTCCAGCATCTTAACTGGATGATAGTATAAGCTAGGCCATGTTAAGACTCACTGAAGGAATTCTGTTCTGGCTGCAAGTGCTGGATCTGCATAGAAATCCTATAAACTGATTAATAAATTGGACCACTTCAAATGTCCCAATTCTACCTCGTGCACCATGCAACTGAACCTTGGAGGCACACACTGCATCATATGGCAGGGGAAGATCAGGAGGCCTCCTAAGTTAGGGAACCTTTGTTTTCTTATATCTAGGTAAGCCCCAATACCTTATGGGTCTACTCGGAACTGCTCTAGCTCTTTGGCTAACACACGTCTGAATGGACCAAAGGGGGTTTTGCAAGACCAGGTGGATATAGGATATTGGTGGCATGTTTGCCACCAGTAACTGTCCCCTGCCCTACCCAATGGCACTGATCCCAGGTCCAGTGGGGCCCCCTCTGCCCCATTAGTTCCCTGCTCCAACCACCCCCATGCCAAACTACTGATGCCAGGGGAGCCAGACAAGCTGTTGTTGCATGACTGGCACTGTTGCTCACCATGTAGAACACAACAGTATATTGCACTTTTGCAATGCCGCAAACTATGCTGCGCAGCCAGAACATGAGCGGTGAAGAGGGACAGGATTGGCCAGTAACTGTATTTCCACTCCTTCAAAACAATTATATACTTTAATGCAGAGGTTCCCAAACTGGGATGTTGCAATGCTTTAGCGAGGGAGCCCTGTCTCTTCTCCCTTAAGGGGTGGGGCAACAGCAAAGGCAGCAACACGGTTGCCACGATCGTGCCACTGCCAGGGACAAAAGGTTTTTTGTTTTTACTTACCTGAGGCAGCGCTGGCCTCCTGAGAGGTATGGGAAGCTTGCAGACCCCTCTTCATCACAAAAGTGGAAGTGGCCTCTTTTTTTTTTTTTTACTATTTTCAGCAGTTTGGAGGCCACAGGCTCCTTGGAACCCCCAGGAGACAAGTGTGGCCTCAGGTAAGTTAAAAAACAACAACACATTTTTGCCCCTGGCAGTGGCACAATTGTGGCGATCATATCACTGCCTTTGTCCCTCTCCCCGGGAATTTACAACTGTTCCCAAACTCTCCAAGAGTTGCTTTAAGGAATTCCTTAACAAACGCTTTAATGAATGACCCCAGGGAAATGAGGTTTCTACTTTCAATGTTATGCAGCCATATCATCATATCATTCTCTTATGGAGTTATATGTCCCCATCCGTATCCAATCCATTTGTCAAGTATGGAATACTGTTGTCACATCTCAAAAAGGGTAGAAAAGGTGCAGTACAGGGCAACCAAAATCCTTGGGGCTGGTGCACCTTCTGTATCAGGAGTAGCTACAATATTTGTGACTTTTTGGCTTAGAAAAAAGAACAGGTCACTGACTCACTGGGTGGCACTGAAGATGGGGAGGGGCAAACTGAAGGTCACCTGGTGGGATGTGTGTTCAGAAGCAAATTTAGACATCTGGAAAGTAGCTTGGAAAAAAGCCACAAAGATTAAACAGCCGTGGAAAAAAAAATGGATAGGCGCTGGGGGCGTGGATCACAGTGCCCTCACACAGTGGCCTGGGGCATTTGCATCTGTTTACCTCCTCAGGGACGCCAGTGGGCGTAACCTTGGATGAACTGGGCATACGTGAAACCAATTTATTGCTCAATCCTATGCATGTTTACTCAGAAGAAAGCCTGGCATTCTGTAAACCGCTTTGTGAACTTTTAGTTGAAAAGCGGTATATAAATACTGTTAATAATAATAATAATAATAATAATAATAATAACAACAACAACAACAACAACAACAACAACAACAACAACAACAACAACAACACCCTTGGAAGAAGTGAATTCTATTGAACATAGATGAATTTACTTCTGAGTAAAAACTGCCAGGATTGCCCTACATGTGTTCAATTAGTGTCAGAGCTATAAGGTCAATCACAATTTATGATTTTGAAAACCACAAAAGGAGAAGAAATAAGAAAACAGAATGGAAACAAATACAGTTTAATATGAAACCCGAATTCTGTAAAATTAGTACCACATCTGCTCATGCAAATAAGAACAATAAGCTCTTATTTTGATTGACTTAGAACAAGGAACTAGGCATGTTTTGAATTTATTTCAATTTTTGTATTCATTTCTGTCTCTCTTGCTCTGGAACCACCACCACCACCACCACCACCCCCAATTCAAAGCCAGGCTGGTTTAGGAAACAGCTGTAGACAACCTATCATTAAATCTAATTGCAAATTCATTAGCCTTTTCGCAGTTTTATTTTTGAAAATTACTTGCCATGCTGTAATGATAAATGATCCTGATATTCCGCAGTTGATAGTCATAGCATGTAAAAGGTCCAGAAAAGATTAATGGCTAAAGAAAGCACAACTTGGATTTTTCATTTTAATTGCACCATAGCCGAAAGGCACCAGATTCCCAGTAAAGGGCTAACTGGTATAAATCCATCATGATGAACTCTTTTCCCAAGGTTTTCTACTGCTGCTAGTCATATTTTAATTATATCTTCTAGATTGTGAATTAGAATAAATTGTTAGTGGTGAAAAATTTTTACTGCATTGCCCTGGAGCAACTCATTGAATAGTGGTGCAATTGTTCCTAATGATACCGTGGATTATCATGTCACTTTGTTTGGGTTTGAAGCCCTGCTCTTGGTTTCCTGATGCTATCGAATTAAAAGCATCTGTTTGGTTTTTTAGTGCTGACAGTTTCCATCTCCTCTTGTATAAATACAAGGGGCACTTTGCATGTAAACTCTTTGAAATACCAAGTTTTAGATAAGACAATTGTGAAGCATCTAATGAGATGGACATTTTGCCTTTTGGAATGAGAGAGTCAGGTCAAGATCAAGAACGATACGGTCCAAAGGATGGGTGTTAGATTTCATTCCAGAACGTCCAAGTTCAACACTCAGGTTAGCCATGAATATTGTGGGCTGATAGGCCCAGCCTAGGCCTTCAGCACCAGCTGGGGCCATGAATTGCTTCTGTCCCCTGGTTTACCACCATTCTACTTATCTTTTTTTTTCTGAAGGAAGCAGATGGAGGTTTGCTCCAGAAGCTGTGCCAAGAGACTCAGCTTGGATCCTTCCCTTGTTCTGAGTGAGTCAGCTCTAGGGATCATGCTGCGATCTGTTTTGACGTGCACGTTGGGGGAAGAATACCAGGCAAATCTCTAACAAAAACCCTTGACTTCCGACGGGCGGACTTCCCTCAAATGAGGAGGCTGGTTAGAAGGAGGTTGAAAGGGAGGGTAAAAAGAGTCCAGTCTCTCCAGAGTGCATGGAGGCTGCTTAAAACAACAGTAATAGAGGCCCAGCAGAGGTGTATACCGCAAAGACAGAAGGGTTCCACTAAATCCAGGAGAGTGCCCGCATGGCTAACCAGCCAAGTTAGAGAGGCTGTGAAGGGCAAGGAAGCTTCCTTCCGTAAATGGAAGTCTTGCCCTAATGAAGAGAATAAAAAGGAACATAAACTGTGGCAAAAGAAATGTAAGAAGGTGATAGGGGAGGCCAAGCGAGACTATGAGGAACGCATGGCCAGCAACATTAAGGGGAATAATAAAAGCTTCTTCAAATATGTTAGAAGCAGGAAACCCGCCAGAGAAGCGGTTGGCCCTCTGGATGGTGAGGGAGGGAAAGGGGAGATAAAAGGAGACTTAGAGATGGCAGAGAAATTAAATGAGTTCTTTGCATCTGTCTTCACGGCAGAAGACCTCGGGCAGATACCGCTGCCCGAAGGGCCCCTCCTGACCGAGGAGTTAAGTCAGATAGAGGTTAAAAGAGAAGATGTTTCAGACCTGATTGATAAATTAAAGATCAATAAGTCACCGGGCCCTGATGGCATACACCCAAGGGTTATTAAGGAATTGAAGAATGAAGTTGCAGATCTCTTGACTAAGGTATGCAACTTGTCCCTCAAAACGGCCACGGTACCAGAAGATTGGAGGATAGCAAATGTCACGCCTATTTTTAAAAAGGGAAAGAGGGGGGACCCGGGAAACTATAGGCCGGTCAGCCTAACATCCATACCGGGTAAGATGGTGGAATGCCTCATCAAAGATAGGATCTCAAAACACATAGACGAACAGGCCTTGCTGAGGGAGAGTCAGCATGGCTTCTGTAAGGGTAAGTCTTGCCTCACAAACCTTATAGAATTCTTTGAAAAGGTCAACAGGCATGTGGATGCGGGAGAACCCGTGGACATTATATATCTGGACTTTCAGAAGGCGTTTGACACGGTCCCTCACCAAAGGCTACTGAAAAAACTCCACAGTCAGGGAATTAGAGGACAGGTCCTCTCGTGGATTGAGAACTGGTTGGAGGCCAGGAAGCAGAGAGTGGGTGTCAATGGGCAATTTTCACAATGGAGAGAGGTGAAAAGCGGTGTGCCCCAAGGATCTGTCCTGGGACCGGTGCTTTTCAACCTCTTCATAAATGACCTGGAGACAGGGTTGAGCAGTGAAGTGGCTAAGTTTGCAGACGACACCAAACTTTTCCGAGTGGTAAAGACCAGAAGTGATTGTGAGGAGCTCCAGAAGGATCTCTCCAAACTGGCAGAATGGGCAGCAAAATGGCAGATGCGCTTCAATGTCAGTAAGTGTAAAGTCATGCACATTGGGGCAAAAAATCAAAACTTTAGATATAGGCTGATGGGTTCTGAGCTGTCTGTGACAGATCAGGAGAGAGATCTTGGGGTGGTGGTGGACAGGTCGATGAAAGTGTCGACCCAATGTGCGGTGGCAGTGAAGAAGGCCAATTCTATGCTTGGGATCATTAGGAAAGGTATTGAGAACAAAACGGTTAGTATTATAATGCGGTTGTACAAATCGATGGTAAGGCCACACCTGGAGTATTGTGTCCAGTTCTGGTCGCCGCATCTCAAAAAAGACATAGTGGAAATGGAAAAGGTGCAAAAGAGAGCGACTAAGATGATTACTGGGCTGGGGCACCTTCCTTATGAGGAAAGGCTACGGCGTTTGGGCCTCTTCAGCCTAGAAAAGAGACGCTTGAGGGGAGACATGATTGAGACATACAAAATTATGCAGGGGATGGACAGAGTGGATAGGGAGATGCTCTTTACACTCTCACATAATACCAGAACCAGGGGACATCCACTAAAATTGAGTGTTGGGCGGGTTAGGACAGACAAAAGAAAATATTTCTTTACTCAGCGCGTGGTCGGTCTGTGGAACTCCTTGCCACAGGATGTGGTGCTGGCGTCTAGCCTAGACGCCTTTAAAAGGGGATTGGACGAGTTTCTGGAGGAAAAATCCATTATGGGGTACAAGCCATGATGTGTATGCGCAACCTCCTGATTTTAGGAATGGGTTAAGTCAGAATGCCAGATGTAGGGGAGAGCACCAGGATGAGGTCTCTTGTTATCTGGTGTGCTCCCTGGGGCATTTGGTGGGCCGCTGTGAGATACAGGAAGCTGGACTAGATGGGCCTATGGCCTGATCCAGTGGGGCTGTTCTTATGTTCTTATGTTCTTATGTTCATTGTCTTCCAAGCCTTTTTACACTCAAGGGGCTGAATGAACGCTTTGGCCACTTCTGCCCAAAAACTGATGTGACCCTCCTGATGCGCTGCTGAGGCCCTTTCTCCTACTAGTACCCAATGGAATGAGAAAAATGAAATAAATGTGGTGGTGCAGGTAGATAATTAGATTTTGGACAGAAGAGTTTGAATGAACTAATAATACCTCTTCACCACTCCTAGGGGAGGGAAGCCCTCAACCAACCAAGTACTTATGCAAGGAAGACACAGGTGACCACTGAATAATAAATAACCATTATAATAATTACTATGTGCACACTAACCCTTATTCTGCTGGAAATAAATGAACTTCTTCAGATAAAGCTGAGGCAAGAAAGCACCCATAAACACACAGCCCCAGGCCAAAACACCAAGTGCAATCTCACAAACTCAAAATAGATGCTGAAATTATGAGAACATAAGCAAGATAAGGGTGGGGATCAGTTGGAATAAATGCTGCTGCTACAGACAAAGTGAAAAAAAAAAGACTGGAATTAAACTCCTATGAATGAAACTGATTAAAAAAGCAGATGCAGATGGAAACAAGAGAGACACTCCCCCTCCATGCTGTACAGCCACAAGGGTTGTAGCTGAGCCCTCTTCTCGTTGCTGCTTACCAATAGAATGATCACCAATCGGACCTTACCCATTCCTGCCTGCACTGCCCCTGCCATGTTGCCAATGGCTACTTTGATTCACAGAAAGAAAGAAAGAAAGAAAGAAAGAAAGAAAGAAAGAAAGAAAGAAAGAAAGAAAGAAAGAAAGAAAGAAGCCAACCAGCCAGCCAGCCAGCCAGCCAGCCAGCCTAGGCCAATTTGGCAAGGAGACAAAATATCTCTACTCAGCACTGAAGTGACCAGCTAATCTCATAATGCAATGGAGCATCTTGTCTTCTGATTTAGGGCTGGGGCACAGCACCTTCCAGGACAGCTCCCCCAACCCGGCCAAGCTCAAATTGGCATTGCAATTGGCAGTTGGCATTGACATTGCAAATTGCCAGTTTGCCAATTTGCATTTCCTGCAACCCTGAGAACCTTGCACCTTTCCCAATGAGGGTGAGGTAAAATCACATTCCCTTCCACTGACTCTGGTGGAGTGGCAGTAACTTCTGAATAAGCCTATGAGAAGTGGATGGTCAAAACAAGTGCAACTTTGCTGCTCTGGCCCTTAGATCTAGGATGGGAGCCTACCTGTTTACCAGTAGGTGTTCCCAATGTCTGAAGTGATGAGAATTGGATCCAAGAAATTCTGATTCTGCAACAGTTTAGTACCTCGAGCCAGACACTTTGTCAATTGACACATTTCTCACACAGAACTATCCTCACTGTTTTCTCCGTCTCTCACCAAAGTCAGTGAAAATAGAATGGCATCTTAATTTAATTTCCCTAAATCATGTCTGAGGAGACCTCCATAAGGACGATGAATTAAAAATGATTAATTTAAGCACAGTTGTTCTATCTCCACTGCAGAGTATGGAACGACTTGGTACTACCACTTAAGCAGTGGCTCTGGTCCAACACATATGAAAATTATTCCTTCACTGAGTTTGGACAACAGCCACTGCCTTTAAAAGCACAAAATGAAAATACATCTCACCTGCCGAGTAAAATATTTCACAGCAATGGCAATATTGGAAAATATATATTCCCAAGATGAAATGCGCTGGACATTAGCTAATGCTGGATGATCGACAGCACTGTGCTTTAAAAACACTTTATAAGGTCCCTATGTGCAGCATTGGTGACAGCTCACATAATATTCGATGTGCCGCCTACATCCCGCTTACATTAACCTTGCAAAAAACAGAATTAAAAATAAAATCTCTTGCTGGAGCTACTTCAGTCTAGTTAAGTGTACAGGATGAATTCAAAGCCAAACATATAATCAACTATGAAGGTTACTACTGCATAAGGATGCCCACACTGTTTATTTTAATTACGCTGTTATGGTTTTGCATGAAACGTGGTGTAGGCTGACGTGCACTTAGTAATACATCAAAGGAAGGAAACAAATGAATGAGGAGGGGAAAGATTAATTGTATACACACAGTATTTTTTTTTAAACTCCCAGCAGATTATAAATGAATCCTTGATTATATCACAGTGTTATGCTGTACCCTTTAAGATGCAGAGGGATGGAATGAAATAATCAGTAGGGGCACTGCCGCATACCCTTGGTACATAAGAACTACTGTGTCTGCAGGTAATTTCAATTATCCCTTCGACTGTTTTTAACACAGTAGACATGTAGAAAACAAGTTGGTGAAGTTTTTGTTGGGCATGGATATAAACCGATTGGCAAAGGCTCATCTGCTTAATTCAAGAGTTCTCAAACTTTTTACTGCTGCAACCCACTTCGTCGGCCATGGCGGCCACATTGCACCTCAGAATGCATTATGGCTTCTCGGTCATTACACAGAAAGCAATGCAGGAAGACATCCTGGGGCACAACACAGCCAACAAAGTGGATTGCATACTAGTACTACCCAGAAGCTGCAGGGTTCTGTAAGACAAGTGAAATGTCTTATGGGTTTTTGACACAAGCATATGTGACTTGGGATTTAGTTCTCAGGTGTATATTAGTAAAGTTGGACTGTATGTTGAAAGATTTGACTGCTGCTTTTGAGACAATAATCTAGGCAACTTCAAAAGGAATTTAAATGTCTCTGTTTCATAATTTACCCAGGAAAATGCCCAGCCTACATGCCTGACAATATTTTCACAATGCTATCTCAGGAGAGCCAAGAGGATGGGTGCCGATATCTTGGATCATGCAATTCTCACATGATCCAAGATGGTAGTGACATTTTAATGCCCTTAGAAGGCATTCTGAGGGCCAGGAAAGCTTCCCCAGACCTCAGAAGGCCTTCTAAGGGTTTAAAAATGTCACTTCTGGTTTCCTCTGTGATTTTTTTTGGCCCTCCAAGATCATTACATGGCCTTTGGAGGGTCAGGGAGGCTGTCTGAGTGGCGCAAGAGGGGTGCCGTGGGGATGGATGGTGGCATAAAGCCACTGCCTCCCCAGCCTGGTGCCTGGGGCATTTGTCTCCCTTGCCCCACCACTTCAGCCGGTTGCTTTTCTTTTGTCCTAGATATTTTCACAATGCTATTTATTTAAGATGACTGTAGCAAAAACTGGATGGCAGCGCCCAGGAGAGCCAGGAAGAAGAGGCTGCCAGGGACATCCTGTGGTGCTGGGGATATCCTGTAGCACATCCTGCATCCTGGGGACATCCCTGTGAGTCAGGTGCTCTGGTACACAGTTTGGAACTACCGTCTTAGGACAGGAGGGATTTTTTTGCCTTGGGAAAGCAGTCACTTTGTTTCTTCAACTGCTCAACTATTTTCTGCTTGAACAGCTAGGAAATAATAATAAGAAATGCTTCACAAAGCCCTTCTCTGTGGCCTGGTCATTTCTATGAAAACCTTAGCACAGCTACTGCTATTCCTACCAATCTGTTTAGAATTCCCTGTCTCAGACTAATTAATGCAGTTTGTGGTAATACTCAAACTTTACAGACACTGGGTGTTGCCATGCAGCTCTTGCAGAGGTCAAGTGTATTACCATCAAATCCTATCTGTTTGAAAAACAGGTGCTTATACCTTTATCCACATACAACTGAGACCAAGGCACACTACTACCTGCAAAAATAGAACATGTCACTGTTGATACAAATCTTGATCTTTCTTTCACATTAAATGTACAGTCATCTTGTCAAAAGTCAAAATTAGATTGCCCCCATCCATCCACTCCCCCTTTCTTATAATTTTGGGTTCATTAGGTTTTGTCAACACATGAATTTTGCCCTGACTTCAATGGAAACTCAAATGTCACCTGTTGTCTGCTTTGACGCGGACAAAGCTGTGGCATTTGCTTTCAGTGAGTAGGAAAGAGAAAATGAAATGGAGAA
The DNA here is from genome assembly GCF_035046505.1 of Tiliqua scincoides. Classification (NCBI taxonomy): domain Eukaryota; kingdom Metazoa; phylum Chordata; class Lepidosauria; order Squamata; family Scincidae; genus Tiliqua; species Tiliqua scincoides. Next base: position 39,044,757 of record NC_089821.1, read on the forward strand.
ACTGCAGTTTAAAGATTCCCACAGCAGTCTCTGTTACTGTGAAAATAACGATGATTAATGCAACATCAACTCCACCACACTTCTCTCCTATTGCATGCCAATCATGATATTTCAGTCGAAGAGAACTGTCAGCTGCAGAGCTTTATGATGTGCACCCATGGTTTTATGCACTGACAGTATCTAGAGGATTGTTTTCCGCATTTAACAAATGTGACAATTAAAATTTTATATCAAAGTAATAGGCATAAATTGATTTTGTGATATGTTTGTCGTGCTCAATTGCAAGTTGTTTGTCACCATTTGAAAATGGGACATATTTTTTTTTGTAAAAATATGAAATAAACAAAACAAGAGAGACGCAAGTTGAAGAACAAAAATTACTGCAGACCTCCCCTCACCCCCACCCTCCTCCACTATTGACTTATGGTTGCAGTAGCCTCATGTTGCTTCCAGAAAGGCAACATGGCTGAATTTGTATTGCCTGCTGGATGAACAATAGATTACCTGGATCATCCACAGATACAGAGGATAATAAAATGATACACTTGGGGAATGCTATACAAACACAACTCATTGTCTTGGGCTGTGTGATGCTGACTGCTCTATGTTGTTACAAGACACCCATGAAAATGCACTTGACAACCACTTCAGCCGGTTGCTTTTCTTTTGTCCTAGATATTTTCACAATGCTATTTATTTAAGATGACTGTAGCAAAACCTGTTTCATTAGCAGATTATGTTCCTCTATATGTTATATTTCTCTGTATGTTCCTCTTGTTCTTCTTTCCCATCCTTCCAATCTCAGGAAGGTGAGCATAAAAATCCCTGAAATACCCAATATTTTTCCACTCATAGTGATTGCAGAATTAGGACAAATCTGATTTTTTTATGGTGTTTCTCTGTGGTTGTACAATGATGATGTAGAATGCTTAATTAGTAAGAGCGGAAGGGCCATAATTCAGCAGTAGATCATGTTTTGCAGGGATGGGCAAGTCCAGTGTGCCTTGACTCGAGTCGAGTGTATCAGAATTCTCTTTAACCACTTCCCTGCTATTCCTATCCCATCTATAAACAAGGCGGAAGGGGGTGGGGCAGGCTGTGTGATAGTGGGGATAGAAGCAGCAATAGGGAGGAGGGTCATGTGCTGCAGCTGGGAGGCTTACAATATGACCCAGTCCTTTGCAGTTCTACTCAGAAGTAGTTCCATTTGCACCAGTCATTCAATGAGGCTTCCTCCTTCCAAGTAACAATGGAGCTCACAGGAGCCATGAGTTTGGAAAGCTTGATCATTATGAACCACCTGCCCTGGCTTCTCTGCTCCCTTCCCCGCCCCTCTGATTCTCCAGCAAGAACCCCCCTTGGGCTCCTCCTTCTGCCCTACCTTATCCCAAAAAAGAAATTAGGCCGCCCATCAGGCTGCCCACCCAATGATCATCGGTTCCTTCAGAGACAGAAAAGACAGCCCTCTCCCACCTCCCCCTGCCTCCTGCTTGATGCAAAAGAAAAACGTTAACCCTTCCCTGCCTCCTGGCTGGAACTTCCTTGCTGCTCAGCCTGCCTAAATGATGGCCCCACAAGGCCTTTCACACCACAAAACAGTAAGCAAGCACACCCAGACACTGACAGACTCGAGTCTGCCTATGTGGGGACTGAGTGCTGAGTCAGTGGCCTAATTGTGTCAATTCTTGATGACTGTGCTAATGAATGGTTTAATATTCCAGCTGAACAAACATATTCTAGTACACATGTAAATGCATGTATATGTATGCTGGAGCATGCGTGGAAACAGCATCATATGACTTGTATGAAGGAACATATATCTAATTTTCCTGTTTTTTTAGAACATTTTAAAGGACTTTGACCTGTTACAACTGTGATAATTAGTGATGGAAGATTCCTGCAGTGGTAATCTAACATCAATCACTCACAAAGCTATTCTTAATACAAATTATACTCAAAGTCCGTCTCCAAAACATGGGATTTTCACTATTAAGTCTTATCAGCTTCTGCCTCATATTGTAGGTTCAGGGCAAAATGACACATTATCCTAAATCTGTCTTTAACAGATAGGATTAAAGCAAGAAGTGCAGTGAAATAAGTCATTTTAAGCCCACAAACACGTGGGGCTCGGTTTGGGCAGGAGTGTGCTGTACGAGGATGCTGGTGGGGTTAAAACTTTCTCCCTCCACAGTGTTTATACTGAAATCCATCCCCTGAAGTGGATATTTGTTCCAAAGCAGTTGGAATTTCCAACTTTGCAGAAGTAGATTTCTGATCCACTTCAAAGAGGACAATTTTTGGCATGGATAATAACTATCCCCTCCCATAACAGTTCATCATTATCCTGACCCAGTTGAGGGCCCAATCCTATCCAATTTTCTAGTGCCAGTGCAGCTGCAATGTAACGTTCCCTTACCTTGTGGAGGCCTCCATATGTACCTTAATACCACAGGTTATAGTGTACACCCCACTGGCACTGCTACATCAGGGCTTGAAAGTTGAATAGGATTTGACCCTCAAGCTCCTATGACTGTTTGGGGACTTAAAATGACCCTCCTAGTCTTGTTAAATTCCAGTGCTTTAAGCTTGTCTGTTCAAGATAGATTTGAGTAACATATACTTGACCTTCCAGTCAGTGACATCACTGGGCGGTGCAAGACCCAACTGGGTGACACACTTGGGTATGTGTGTATGTGATACCACTACTGGCCAAAATTGTGAAATCTTGGTATTTTTCTAATAATACTATATCATGTTATATATCATACAATGTGGAATTATATGCAGAATGCAATGAAACAAACCACATTGATAAATCTGCATTCTAGCAAACATTATGGTCAAATAACCAAAAAAAAAAAAAAAAAGGAAAACACAACTGCCTTATGGAAAAAGTAGATTTTCTTAACTCAAAACTGACCAATGAGACTGATTGTTCCAAGAGCCAATGAGGTGTTATGACACAGCAGGGAATAAATGAGGTGTTAGTATGAGTTAGCTCTGATTTCCATGTATCAGAGCAAATATTAGAACTCTTATTGAGTTGTGTAAGTGGTTCTTTGCTGGTTAACGATTTGTTGAGTGACCTGTACTGTTATATATTTAAATAAATATATATTTATTTATTTATATAAATAAATAAATAAATAAAGTTCATGGGGGTGACATCAACCTTAGTGATGCCTCTGCATTTAGGTTGTGCATATGATATTGTAATTTATTCTGTATGGTCTGGTACAGGAGGAGTTCTATCATGGAAGTGACGCAATGAGCTCTGGTACCAAGTGACACAAACCCTAGTTATATTTCTGCCTCCAGTCACAGGATCTATATGAGTTATGCTTCATTTACTCCAGAAGAACAGTTTCAACACCCTCTAGAGCAGTGGTACTCAAACCTTTCCGGCCAGTGGCTCCCTTGACCCCCATGGCTGTTGGCCATGACTCCCTATCATGGGAGGGCTGAGGTCTGGAACTGACATCATTAAACAGTATATGGCCAGAAATATTAACTATATTAAATATAATCTAATATTATATTTATTATAATATAATATTAAATATTAAATATATATTAACTATATTAATATTAATTATATTAATCATATCATTAATTAAATGCAGATCTTCAAAATATATTATTAATACACAGCAATATACATGCTTTATAAATGATCAGCTGCTGATCACTGTTGGAGACAGGATGCTGGAGTAGGTAGATTTTGTCTGGACCAGGTAGACTCATTTTTTTTTTAACTTTGTAAGCATACCAATAGAATTGTTTTATCAAATGAACTTTGTGAACAACCAGTCTGACCAACATTACACACACACACCCCTGTGGACCCCAATCCAACTAGTCATTTCTCCCATTCTCCTTGGATAGGATTGAACCCTTTATTAATTTAATGAAATTAAACTTTTCCAGCAGCTGGTGGGAAAAACAAAAATAGACCATGAAAATAGATCAGAGCTGATAAGGGTTTGGTGAGGAAGCTGATTTGTCTCTTATACTAGGAGATGCACAGCTCAAGCCTGTCTACTCAGTTCTACTCAGAAGTAAGTCCCATTAGAGGCAGTGGGGCTTACTCCCAGGAAAGTGTGGATAGGATTGGGCTGGCAATCACTTCATCAATGGCTGATAAGTATTCCCTTCAAATAGCAAGATTCATCACTTTAAAAATACAGCCTTTCCTCTTCAGTCAAACAAGATTAATAAATCACTTTAAAAACATTACCCTTTTTCTGCTCCTGGCCAAGTAAAGCGCGTGCTTCTTTCTCTCCCCTTCCCCTTTGCCAACAGCATGGAAACAACTTTAAGAGCCCTGGTGAATGGTAAAATAGGAAGCATTTTATTTGGGGAGGGGGAGGAAAGCGGGAAGGTTTGGAGATTGAAAGGGGGGAGTGGAAGAGGGAGGGGGTTGAAAAGAGAGATTTCACTTTGATGAGAAACGATCCCAGGCTGGGAACGAGGAACCAACCAGACAAGGATCATCGAGGGTTAAGGACTGCAAGCCGAGCATGCTTGGTACTTGCCAGATGGGGGTTGGAGTTGAACAGCAAACACAGAAGGCGGCAGCCTCGGAATGGAGGGAGAAGAGGGCGGGGTGGCAGCAGCCACTCTCACAGCTGCGCAACTGTTTCTTCAGCTTTAAAAAAAAAAAGCACAGAAGACGGGCTCATATTCTGCCCAGGGGTGTGACTGTATCACTGTGAGAGGACATCCTGCGCCTCCCCTTTGAGTTCCTGGCGCCTCCCGAAAAAGCTGCGCCACGCAGTTTGAATAACACTGCTCTAGAGCGTAGACCACCTGACCACATTTATCAAGGGAATCTCTATATGCATCAAATAAGTTGAAAATGTTTTTAAGTTGGGTAAGTTTCATTACCTATGAGGACATCCTCTTTTTTCAGACTGCAACGTTTCATTAAAAAAATAGTAGATTGATTTTTTTCCAACTTTGCAATGCTTGAAGCAAAATAACAACATTAATTTCCATAAAAACCATAAATAGTTAATCACATAATTGCGAGCCAGAGCTTACCGTAACTCGAAACATAAACAAACAAATACATGCTCTTCCAACCAAAGCCTTACTGTTATTCTTTGCGCACACTGATATTGATAAGCGTGACCTGCATGAACTGAATAACAAATCACACCGGCTTTATGCAAAATATAGAATCTGTAGAAATGGGCTCGTATGGTGTATAATTGAGCAAGTGCCACAATTCATCGCGTTTCATAACATGATTTTTATACCTCTCTGCTGTATTTTAATTAATTCTATTACCAAGTAAAATAATGTCCTTTTCACAGTTTTACTAGCTGTTCTTTAAGCCAAAACAAGCTTTTGCCTTTGTTCCCTGAAAGATGAGGATCATAAAAGAGGATCACTGGAACTCTATTCATGGCAGTAGAGCCATTCCAACTTAGAGAGAATTTAACATCCAGTGCACATCCTCTGCATGCATGCATACAGTATCTGCGCGCACGCGCGCACGCACACACACACACACCTCTGTTCACTCTGTGGGTACGCCGAATAGCATTCTTGTTTGCAAAGGCCAGCAGCAGACATAATGTTCCAGATCTCCTAACCATGGTTATGGGTACCAGAGCATTCCACAGGCTCACATGCATCCTTCTCCCTTCTATACCGTGCTGTATATTTTTAGTAATTTTGTGGCGGCTACTTGCTTCGCACTATGGTGGTATGACGATGTCACGAGAGATTTAGCCACTGACAGCATGATGCTGTCAACAGTTAGTGACAGAGGTGGCTAATCCTTCAGCTTGAAGGATTGGCTGGAAACTTTTCAGACAAAGCAGCTAGGTAGCTGGATGGACACACATGCACACACCCCTTAGCAATGAGATCATCAACCAGAAAAAATGCCTTCTATTGGATAATACCATATAATAAACTTTGCTCAAGCTGGCCGGAGTTAAAAGAGTATTAACAAGCCACAAATACTCAGCTAAACTTAAGCTAAACTGTAATAAAACATACTCGTAAAGAATGAAATGTTGTCTGGAAGAGTAAATTCCAACACAGGGATTTGTGAAATATGAGGCTGCAAGGACAATTATGAACATGATATGAGAGAAGCGGCAAATAGTGTTCTCTTGTGCCAAAAAGGAGGGGTGTGTGGGAAGCTTCTTTTGTTTTGCTATTCCGTTCATTGTTGTTATTAAATGCTGCATTCACTGTGTGGCTCATTCACTGAAACTATATTTATTTTGCTGTTGATTGTTAAAATTACATTTGTTTTATTACTCACTTTTGTTTTCATTATGGGCAGGAGCTTTATTGTAATGCCAGTAGGCTGTTATCCTCTTTTTCATTAGATTTAAACAGGCAGCTTGAATGGCAGAGTGCTATTCCCCCCCCCCCCCCAATATTCTGGCTGGTTGGTCTCTTCAGGACATTCTAGGGCAGAGGTTCTCTAACTTTTTAGCACCACTGCTTTTTAGAATAATAGTCTGTTGGGACCCACCAGAAGTGATGTCATTAACCTGGAAGTTATGTCATAGCTGGAAGTGACACAATCAATTAAGGGCACAATCCTAACCAGGTCTACTCAGAAGTAAGTCCTATTTTGTTCAATGGGGTTTACTTTCAGGAAAGTGTGGTTAGGATTGCAGCCTTAGACTTCAAACCTAAGCCATGATCAGTCAAAGGTCCCTTTACACATGTGCTTGTGCTGTTATTTTGCGTAACTCGGAATCCAAACATTCCAACTTGGAAGTCAAAGCAGAACACAGACTTGGATCCTCCTCCAACCACACAGCCCTCCCCCCTTTCCAGCATCCCATCTTCCCACCAATTCAGGGCAAAGCACCATGCCTATCTACCACTGGGAGCCCAAACTGCCCAGCAACTCTGTACCCTGTATTTTCAGCTCTGTATTTTCAATGGTGGCTGAGCTAGGTGCTACACAACCCACCTGAATTTGACTCATGACCCACCTAGTGGGTTGCAACTCACAGTTTGAGAAAAGTTGTCCTAGGGCAAAATGGAAGCTGCCAGGGTGTCTCAGCATGTTTCTTTGCAGTTCTTTGCCATGTTCATTTAGTGAAGAAGAATTTTTTGTTTGGACCTCCAGAACAAAGGAAAAAAATGAACCAGGTGATGACATTTTGTTGTAAAATAAACACACACCTCTGCAGAAAAGGTGTTGCTTTAAAAGCAGAGCCATGTCAGTTTGGAAATTGCTTTATGCCATGGAAATGTTCCCAAAGTACAGGGTTTTCTTTTCATGCTTTGACATCACCAGGGACAACTGTGAAATTTTGGTCATATTTAGAATCGAGGCTCCTCACCAAGGAGGTATTTCCTTTTTCTTTTCTTTTCTTTTATTATTATTATTAATAGGATTTCTATATCACCTTTCTCGCTGACTTTCATAATGAGTGAGAGTCTTACAGACCCAAGGTGGTTCATATAGGCATAAGACTAAAATTTTTTTTTAAACAAATAGAACAATTATTGTTTTAAGAGAAACTCATAGAACCCTTCATTTCCAGATGGTATCCCTTCATGGTGCGGTCCTCATTCTTTTTGCAGCATATGCCTTCTGAGCTTTCAGCAGGAGCAGCTACAAATCAGCCAGGTTGTTATTCATTCTTGGCAGCTGACCTCCACACTCCTGCACCTTCTTACAGCAGCTTATCACTATGAATCCATCGTGGATCACACTGACTCCTTGTGGTTCCATTCTCTCACAAAGGCTCTTTGCTTCAGTCTCCTCTCCATGACATGACCAGAGTTACTCCTACTTAGCTTTTTGGGGGGACAAACAACAATTCAACCTCCAGATTAAAAAAGTGTGGACATGATGAAAAGTCTGCTTACAAATATATGCGTGCCAAATTGTGGGTAGTTGCTTTTAAAAAAAATTTATTTATAATACTAAAAGAAAAAGTACAAGAAAAACACTCTAAAAGAAGAAGGAGAAAAGAGAAAAGGGGAAAAAAAACAGGTAGTTGCTTCTGCGGATCTATGGAACCTTTACTTTCTTCTCTTAATGCATTTGAGAATTATTCTTCCCTGTATTGAAAACAGACTTTCAGCTTCATCAAACTGTCAACTAATTCCAACTGATTCTGTTTCTCCAACAGAAAGATTCTGTGCAGCTAAGTTTGGATACTGTAGGACCCATGAGAAAATGCAAACCTTCTATCACTTCTTAATGGTTGTGATAATTTTGGAGAAGATGTTACTGTACAGTCTCCTTTAACCTTCTTCTCTGCAGACACAGCAAGCAAAACTATTACATAAGGACTGGCCCTAGAGCATATAACAGAATTAGGATTGTAGAAGAAAATGTGGCAATGTCTTGGGAGAGGCAGTTCAGTCAAAAGGATGAAAGGCAGACTACATCTTTTTACTCTTTTAGCAGTGAACTAAGCTTTTACTTAGATTCTAATGAATACAAATGCACTTGTTCCCACAAAGTCTACTGTGAGCAGAATAACTACATGGAAATGACTATAGAGAGGATACAATATTTCTTGTGAAACTGATGTTTAATCTGTTTAATTTCAAAATCATTCACCCACTATCAATTAAGACCAGACTTTTTTTTTAGTTTTACCAAACACTCAGAACCCCAACAAAGTCCATATCAAATCCTATTGCTCAGAAACTCAGTTATCAGCATTTTTTTCCAAGCATCAGAAGAAGGGATTGCAATGGGCTCAGTCTACTTCTAGAGCTTATGTTCTAGCTTATTTAACACATTGGGAAAAAAATTATATAATTTATAACCTATATATACACCTCAGCTCATATAATTGGACAGAACCCTTTTTTGTGTGTTGTTTGTTTTTTTTTTTTTTTGGAGGTCACTCTGCCATAGGTAAGCACCTTTACATTTCACAAATAAATATGTATATTATGACATTACTTACTTCTGTGTAGGCCTCCTGGTGGCCTATGAGTCTCCTTGGACCCATGGCAGCTATACAGCTTGCCTAATTCCAAGGAGAGAAAAAGTGCAGGACAGGTTGGAAAATAGTGGATATTATCCCGGCACATGCTGGTGCCACTAGTACACCCCCACCTTCCACAGCCTCTACCCTCCCTCTCCCTGCCCATGGTACAACCCTGCCACCAACTTACTGGCACTAGTAAAGCCTCTGGGAACCACCAGCACATGCGTCACACCTCTCGCCATTTGCAGCAGTGTCCCAGAAGTGCACAATAGCAGCCCAGCTTTTTGCCACCGCAAAGATAAGATTGGGCCCTTAGTTATGATGGGAAAAGTAGTCTAGCCATTGTGTCAAAGTCTTCATGGAAGCAGTGAGTTTTTAAAAGAGATCAACCTTAAATCAACCTTAAATCAAAATTGAAAGTTAGCACCTAAGGGAGGTACATAGGGCTACTCTGAGCAGGAGCAGAGTCCTACTCGTGAGTAAGTGCCGAGTCCTACTCGTGAGTAAGTGCCCAAGGGTCAGGCATTTAAATCAAAATTGAAAGTTAGCTGCACCTAAGGTAGCACTTAATCGAAGAAAGGGAGGAGGATAAAGTGAAAAGCAGGTTTTCTACTTGCTTAAATTAAACCTATACTTAACCCAGGTTAAACCTAATCTAAGTTAGAACATAACCTAAACAGGTCAGTAAATTGGGACACAGGATCTAGAGAGCAATAAATAATTAAACAAACCCAAATAAAAACTAGCTTGAGGTTACAAAAACAGTCCAGCCTAAGAGAGCAGAACTAGGAGGGAAAGGACCTAGGAAGGGCCAATTCCCAACCCATTAAGAGCCCCAAGCAGTCCATTCAGGAGCCTGCAGAGTAGGTCACGCCCATCAGCAGCCATTTGCCTTCCTGAGCTTTTGTAAACTCACCTGGGAAGGCCAGCCCCCTTTCAATCAGGAAGGAAGGAGGGGGGAGGAGCCAGCCAGGAGTATAAAGCTAGGCAGGCTCTCTGCAGACGCGTGTGGCCTCTGGGAACCAAGTGCCTCTGGGAACTAAGTGCCAGGTAAGGCACAAGAGTTTAGCATCTGGGCGAGTTCAGCAGCAGGGCGAGGAGGCCAGGGCCCCATACATTGCCCTTCCTCTTCCCTAGAGAAAAAGGCTGCTATCCAGTGTACGGTTTTTAAAAGGACCCCTAAATAAAACAACAACAACAACAAAAAAGCTATGCAGTCAGACAGCCAGCAGCAGAGTGGGGGCTATCCAGTGTTCTGCATCGAGTGCCACATGTATGATTATATGCCTCTGGGGTATAAGTCATGGGTGTGTCCTCGGTGCAAGGAGCTCCAGGCTCTCAGGGAACGCGTCCGCTCCCTTGAAGCCTTGGTGGCCGACCTGGAGAAGCGCAGGCAGCCAGAGGAGGACCGTGGGGAGACTTCTGGGGACGATCAGGCTTCGTCCCAACCTCAGGCGTGCAGCTCCTCGGCTGCCCGGGTGGGAAGTCTCGGGACTGGAGGACGTCATCCTGGAGAGGAGGGAAACAATCCCCTAGGGGGGATCCCTTCTCCAGGGGATGGGCCCGTATCCGAGCGCACTCGGGATACTCCTCGGCGGGAGGGGGGTCGGGGGCTTCTTGTAGTGGGGGATTCAATTATTAGAAACATAGAGAGGGGGGTTTGCGACGGATGTGAGGACCGCATGGTGACTTGCCTGCCTGGTGCGAAGGTTGCAGACATCACTTCTCGTCTAGACAGGCTAGTAGACAGTGCTGGGGGAGAGGTAGCGGCTGTGGTGCATGTCGGCACCAACGACGTGGGCAAGTGTAGCTGGGAGGTCCTGGAGGCCAAATTTAGGCTTTTAGGCAGGAAGCTGAAAGCCAGGACCTCAAAGGTAGCGTTCTCTGAAGTGCTACCTGTTCCACGCGCAGGGCCAGCTAGGCAGGCGGAGATCAGGGGTCTCAATGCGTGGATGAGACGGTGGTGTAGGGAGGAGGGGTTTAGATTCGTTAGGCACTGGGGAACGTTTTGGGACAAGCGGGGCCTGTACAAGAGGGACGGGCTCCATTTGAACCAGAATGGAACCAGACTGCTGGCGCATAACATTAAAAAGGTGGCAGAGCAGCTTTTAAACTGATCCCTGGGGGAAGGCCGACAGGAGCCGAGGGGCATCCGGTTCGGGACTCCTCATCCCTATGGGATGAGGATGGGGAGGTTAGAGAACAACAAGACAAAGGCAGGGTAGGAGAAGAAATTGGGAAAGGTAGGGAGATGGGATGTGATAGACGGTTTGGCACAATGAGAGGATGCAGGGACAAAGGAGCGAATAAGCAGCCCATCCTGGGGCATTCCGTGTATAAATGCTTTTATGCGAATGCCCGAAGTCTACGAGCAAAGGTGGGAGAACTGGAATGTCTGGTGACAAGGGAAAATATTGACATAGTGGGCATAACGGAAACCTGGTGGAATGCGGAGAATCAGTGGGATACCGCAATCCCGGGCTATAAACTCTACAGGAGGGACAGGCAGGGGCGTGTTGGAGGTGGGGTGGCCCTTTATGTTAAGGAAGGGATAGAATCCAGCAAAGTAGAGATTGAAGGTGGGTCCGACTCCACCGTAGAATCTCTGTGGGTTAAATTACCAGGCTTGTGCAGCAATGTAATACTGGGGGTGTGCTATCGTCCTCCAGACCAGAAATCTGATGGGGACCTTGAAATGAGGAAACAGATCAGGGAGGTGACAAGGAAGGACAGGGTTGTAATCATGGGGGACTTCAATTATCCTCATATTGACTGGGTCAATTTGTGTTCTGGTCACGATAAGGAAACCGGATTTCTTGACGTGCTAAATGACTGTGGCTTAGATCAGCTAGTCACGGAGCCCACCAGAGGACAGGTGACTCTGGATTTAATTTTGTGCGGTACGCAGGACCTGGTTAGAGATGTAAATGTTACTGAGCCATTGGGGAACAGTGATCATGCTGCGATCCGTTTTGACGTGCACGTTGGGGGAAGAATACCAGGCAAATCTCTAACAAAAACCCTTGACTTCCGACGGGCGGACTTCCCTCAAATGAGGAGGCTGGTTAGAAGGAGGTTGAAAGGGAGGGTAAAAAGAGTCCAGTCTCTCCAGAGTGCATGGAGGCTGCTTAAAACAACAGTAATAGAGGCCCAGCAGAGGTGTATACCGCAAAGAAAGAAGGGTTCCACTAAATCCAGGAGAGTGCCCGCATGGCTAACCAGCCAAGTTAGAGAGGCTGTGAAGGGCAAGGAAGCTTCCTTCCGTAAATGGAAGTCTTGCCCTAATGAAGAGAATAAAAAGGAACATAAACTGTGGCAAAAGAAATGTAAGAAGGTGATAGGGGAGGCCAAGCGAGACTATGAGGAACGCATGGCCGGCAACATTAAGGGGAATAATAAAAGCTTCTTCAAATATGTTAGAAGCAGGAAACCCGCCAGAGAAGCGGTTGGCCCTCTGGATGGTGAGGGAGGGAAAGGGGAGATAAAAGGAGACTTAGAGATGGCAGAGAAATTAAATGAGTTCTTTGCATCTGTCTTCACGGCAGAAGACCTCGGGCAGATACCGCTGCCCTAACGGCCCCTCCTGACCGAGGAGTTAAGTCAGATAGAGGTTAAAAGAGAAGATGTTTCAGACCTCATTGATAAATTAAAGATCAATAAGTCACCGGGCCCTGATGGCATACACCCAAGGGTTATTAAGGAATTGAAGAATGAAGTTGCAGATCTCTTGACTAAGGTATGCAACTTGTCCCTCAAAACGGCCACGGTACCAGAAGATTGGAGGATAGCAAATGTCACGCCTATTTTTAAAAAGGGAAAGAGGGGGGACCCGGGAAACTATAGGCCCGTCAGCCTAACATCTATACCGGGTAAGATGGTGGAATGCCTCATCAAAGATAGGATCTCAAAACACATAGACGAACAGGCCTTGCTGAGGGAGAGTCAGCATGGCTTCTGTAAGGGTAAGTCTTGCCTCACCAACCTTATAGAATTCTTTGAAAAGGTCAACAGGCATGTGGATGCGGGAGAACCCGTGGACATTATATATCTGGACTTTCAGAAGGCGTTTGACACGGTCCCTCACCAAAGGCTACTGAAAAAACTCCACAGTCAGGGAATTAGAGGACAGGTCCTCTCGTGGATTGAGAACTGGTTGGAGGCCAGGAAGCAGAGAGTGGGTGTCAATGGGCAATTTTCACAATGGAGAGAGGTGAAAAGCGGTGTGCCCCAAGGATCTGTCCTGGGACCGGTGCTTTTCAACCTCTTCATAAATGACCTGGAGACAGGGTTGAGCAGTGAAGTGGCTAAGTTTGCAGACGACACCAAACTTTTCCGAGTGGTAAAGACCAGAAGTGATTGTGAGGAGCTCCAGAAGGATCTCTCCAGACTGGCAGAATGGGCAGCAAAATGGCAGATGCGCTTCAATGTCAGTAAGTGTAAAGTCATGCACATTGGGGCAAAAAATCAAAACTTTAGATATAGGCTGATGGGTTCTGAGCTGTCTGTGACAGATCAGGAGAGAGATCTTGGGGTGGTGGTGGACAGGTCGATGAAAGTGTCGACCCAATGTGCGGCAGCAGTGAAGAAGGCCAATTCTATGCTTGGGATCATTAGGAAGGGTATTGAGAACAAAACGGTTAGTATTATAATGCCGTTGTACAAATCTATGGTAAGGCCACACCTGGAGTATTGTGTCCAGTTCTGGTCGCCGCATCTCAAAAAAGACATAGTGGAAATGGAAAAGGTGCAAAAGAGAGCGACTAAGATGATTACGGGGCTGGGGCACCTTCCTTATGAGGAAAGGCTACGGCGTTTGGGCCTCTTCAGCCTAGAAAAGAGACGCTTGAGGGGGGACATGATTGAGACATACAAAATTATGCAGGGGATGGACAGAGTGGATAGGGAGATGCTCTTTACACTCTCACATAATACCAGAACCAGGGGACATCCACTAAAATTGAGTGTTGGGCGGGTTAGGACAGACAAAAGAAAATATTTCTTTACTCAGCGCGTGGTCGGTCTGTGGAATTCCTTGCCACAGGATGTGGTGCTGGCGTCTAGCCTAGACGCCTTTAAAAGGGGATTGGATGAGTTTCTGGAGGAAAAATCCATTATGGGGTACAAGCCATGATGTGTATGCGCAACCTCCTGATTTTAGGAATGGGTTAAGTCAGAATGCCAGATGTAGGGGAGAGCACCAGGATGAGGTCTCTTGTTATCTGGTGTGCTCCCTGGGGCATTTGGTGGGCCGCTGTGAGATACAGGAAGCTGGACTAGATGGGCCTATGGCCTGATCCAGTGGGGCTGTTCTTATGTTCTTATGTTATGTAGATTTGAAGGAGGTTCTGCAGGAGACATCGCACAGGTGTTCCGGCAGTCAGTTCCAAATGTAACTAGGGAAAATGTAAAACTAGGGAGAAGGGTAGGAAATTTTCAGACCTCAGATGGTCATGAAGGGTGAAGATCATGGGCGGGAGTGTAACAATACATAAGAAGCTGACAAACAGCAAGGGATGAGACCATGGAAGGGTTTGGAGATGAGGACAAAGAGAATAAGGACAAATGGGGATGGACAAGGTGTCAGTGAAGGATTTAAGGAAAAAGTATGTAGGCAACAATGAGAGAGGAGTATGATTTGCTATTTGTTGTGCACATCTGGCATTCCTAGACTGTAACTATTCCTAGACTGTAACTGTAACTATTCCTAGACTGTAACCAATCTATGGTTTGTTGACTTGGGGATCACAAAACAAATACTTATAATGTTTCCAACCAAGGGCAGTAGGCATCATTGTGAGAAGCAAAAATATAGACTTTGAGGAAGATTGTGTCCCATTTTCCATCCTCAAGCAGTTTGATAAGTGTACTTTGTATTCATTTTTAGGTTAATTAATCATGCTGGAATTTGCCCATATGGTCTATTATCTTTACTTGAAGTACTTGCAGGGTTACAACTTCAATTAGTTAATGTTTGTAATGTACTTTGATGATGGAACTCGCCAACGAATTCTAAGCATTATTCTTATCTGCACCACACCTGAACTCTGTTCCTTTGAGGGTGAGGGCACCTCTAATTAATTAGTTCATATTTATAAAGCACTTGACTGCAGCCTAGTTATGCACAATGTATGAAATAAGCTTATTGACAGAGAATAAAATCTACCAAAGCCTACTGCTACATAGCCTTCAGTCACTGATGGACAAATGTTAGAACTGTTCTGGTCACCGCTATTGTAGAATTGCTATTTAAAAAATGGAAACACCATCTGTTATCTCTGTTTGTATTTTATGGATATATACGTGACATATAATTTCCTAAAAATCCTGCTTAGTATTTATTTACAAGTTTTCATTTAATGGTGGAAGGAAACAGTGCAAAATAATACTTTTCAAAATAGGTGGATTTTTTTTTTCTTATAATATACAATATAGCGCTATCTATATGAATGGGGGAAAGTGACAGATTCCCTGTCAGCCTATAGCCTCAGCCACCATTGTGCAAGCTGCTCTGACAAAGGTTCAAGAGGCACTGGTGGCATAGGAGCAGGAAATTCATGCCAGTAGTAGTGGGCGACAAAACTCAGGCCAGAGCAGGTACGTTGGTGGTGGGGGCAGTTCAGGGAAGGTTGTGGGTTCTACTATTGTACTATTCCCATTGCTAAGAATAGCCATCAGTCAAAAAAGGACACACAGAGAGAACCCTGTGATGAATCAGAGCTAAAGGAATTGGCATTATGGGAGTTATTACTATATCTAGACCTAAAATGTATTGGCTTGAAGGTGACCTATTGGCTGTTATCACTATTAAAACCAATATTAATTAATTAATTATTAATAATTAATTAATTAATTAATTATTAAATAAAGCTCAGCATCTGAAATAGTGCTCCCCTTTGCAAGCAACATTGTTTTTACTGTATAAAGCTGTTTGCTTTTTATATGCAAATGAGCAGATTTCTTATCTTCAGTACTGAGTCTGACAAGCTAGTCACATGTGATTAGAATCCACTTTCACTTAATGAAAATGACTCCTACAGTGTTTAGCAGATTATCATAAAGTATTAAAGAAGAAACCTTTTTTAATTGAGTAACTGTACAACCAGAAGTAAACACAAGTTACAGGATTACTCAGATGGGCTTGGAAAATAGTATTTGTAAAGCGGAACTTGTGCTGATGAACATCAAATGATCAATCACTCAAATAACAGAAATAGCCTAATGCTTTGCACCAGTGCTGTAGTGGTAAATTTAAAAGTGCAGGATATCATCATGATAACTTCCGCACTATGCCGCATTAAAATGAAAACAACAAGCAAATCAACATTAAAAGAAATCCCAGTGCTCCACTCCTCCTCGTCTGTACCCCCTGCTTTACACAGCCAATTGTTGATTTTTTTTTTCCAGTCTCACTTTATAGTTAAACAGAGTATTGGAAACTATAAAATATGGCAAAATTTATTCGATCAGAAAAAACAGGACATAAAAACAACATCACTGAACGTGATACACTGATACAGAATACATCACCATAGTCGGTGATAGTTTTCATATTCCACTGCCAACTCTAAAAAACATACAGGGGTGTACCGCTTAAAAACCTTCAGCTTAACGACAGACCATATAAATGACGGTGGTCAAAGCACAACAAAGAGGCTCTTATTGAGGCAATCAGGTCTCCCATAGACTGCAGCAGAATGACTGCTGCAAAAAGATGCACAGGCTACTGGAGACTGATTGCCTCTTCTTCGCATTAAGAGCCAGTCAGTCTCCAGTAGCCTGCGCATCGTTTTGCCTGCAAACCCTATGCAAAAGGCAGCATTTTTTTTCCTTTTGCTCTGAAACAGGAAGCAAACAGTGACAACCTAGACTCAGACACTACATAAACCAGTTGTGACAGGGGCGATTGTGAGAATGCTGATGGGGATGGGAACCTCCTGTCAATGTTCTTAAAATTGCCCCTACTGCAATTTAGTCTATGCAGTGTATCAGTGTGGGTTCTTGCTGTTTGCTCCTTGTACCAAAGTAAAAGGAAGAAAATGCTGCCTCTTGCATGGGGTTTGCAGACAAAGAGAAATGACTTATTAGCATAAGGGGGTTTTGAATAGGGTTCACTGTTTTCCACAGTTTCAGGGAGCAGCACCGTGGTAGCAGCAGGAATGTATCCACTATGGATACGGGGGGGGGGGCAGCGACCATGGGACAGATACCTCTACTTACCAGTTGCCTGCCTGGACTTTTGCATCAGCTCCTAGTGCCTGTGGGCTTGCTCCTTTAACAACAGAGGCAAACATGCAGTGCCTTCCTTTTCTGCAGCAGTGCGAACCTTGTGGAACCTCTTTTCAGTAAAGGCACAATAGTCTCAGGTTAGCGGATGGTCTGGATGCCTTAAATATATGTGATTTCCAATGCCTATTTTTACTACATGATAAAGCAAAGGAGGGGATTATCACAAACAAACAATTAAGAAGGGGAAGGGGTGAGGATAAGCATAAATCACACCCATCTTAAGATGATGGGATACACCTCTTTGCTCGCAAAATGATGCCCCTCTTTTTATAGTTATTTTATTCTTTAATTTCTGTCTGTTTTCTCTATATGTGTCAGATTTTCTCTATATGTGATAGGATTTTCTGTCCTGAAAATGCACTCTAATAGGAGGAAAGCCACACCTTTCATTGTCCACTGTGGGGGGAAAAAAGAAAAATGCTAAAGCACAGAAGCAAAGCTTGGAGTTTAACAAATGAAACTCTTTGCTGGGAAAAATAAATCAAATGATGACAAAACTAGAGTGATAAGTATAAAAATAAAGAGAGAAATTCGGGCACTAAAATGATGGAACATTCCTAGATTGTCACAGAAATCCACAGTCATTCATTTCATCTCAGGTTGTTTCCAAGCGTAGTAATGACTACAGATATAAGCTGCTGCTACTAATAAATTGCCTTCTATTCCTCCAGCATACCAAGGTTTCAAATCTGTTTTAAGGTATCACCCAAATAGTTTAGCCTGGAAACATCTTAATATCCTGGTGTAATCTTCCGTTTTCTACTTGGCTAATCAACATTAGAGCATAGCCATCTTTCTTTTGCA
This sequence comes from Tiliqua scincoides, assembly GCF_035046505.1. NCBI lineage: Eukaryota > Metazoa > Chordata > Lepidosauria > Squamata > Scincidae > Tiliqua > Tiliqua scincoides. The sequence goes on from NC_089821.1 coordinate 39,062,786, forward strand.
CCAATGTGTAAAGAGGGTGTTGTACATACCTGTAAGCAGGGAATTTGAACGTAATCCAGGAAATCAGTCCAAAATTCTAATGTCCTCTTGGATATTATTTAGCAGCAATATTTTGATTTGGAAGACTACACCGAGTGCTGGGACCAGTCTGCTTGGTTCTTGGGCCAATCCCTGCACTGGGACCTTCATGATGATGATGCTGCCACTACCTCTGGTACTGAGAGTTCAGGCCTGGTGGACCCTCTGATGGCCTTGCACCCTCAACTAGTGCCTGACTTGGCTGACCCCTGATGCCACCCAGACCATGCCAGTCTTTTGCACACACATGCTTATAGAACCATATTCACAGATGGTGTGAAATTATTCACTGTAGGCCTTTCTGGGACAAAGCATTTCTGGGACAATAAAGACAACCTTGCATTGCTAGCAGGTTCCACGCATCGGTGGATGCAGTGATTTGCTCCTTGGACGTTACACTGATGACATACCAACACTGCACCAACAATGCATGGATAACATACCAACATCAGAGAGCTGCTGATGTCCCAGCATTACTGGGATGACAGGCTGTGTCAGGGTTTCCATATATGCTGTCATGATTACTGGGAACAACTGTGCCAGTGTTACTGAGAGGGCCGTACTGGTGTGGTGTTGACTGGACTGGCTTAGGATATGATGGTTGCTCTGCTGCCTTCAGTGCACTGTCAGTGCAGCATCTGAATAGGACTGGGCTGTAGTTTGTGCCCAGAGGTCATAACCAGGGATCACAAAGCACACTCCACAGCAACAAGACTGTGATCCAGAAGGGTTTTTAAGAAATGCTTCCTGAACTGCCAGGGAACAGTCATGGAGACATTATTTTAGAACGGCAAAAAACAAAAAACCAGACACCTCTCATTTTCCATGACAGAATTAGTTTTAAACATCATTAATATTTGCAGTTCTACCTGTACTGCCTATTTTCTTTATGCCTCTATTTGTGCATAATAATTGTAGAATAATACATGTGGTATCATTCTGAATAAGAGATTCTGTGCATTAAGATTCACTACATATAACCAATCATCTAAGATTCAACACTACTGAAATCTTTGCAAAATAATAAATATGAGAGCCTCATAAATGTTCAAGCACAGCTGCACAACATTCATAGCAATTTAATTTGAAGCTACACCACATTTTTCAACGACATGCCTGCGTGCCATTGATTTCTGAAAAAAAAAAAAAAACTAGTGTGTTTTACCCGTATGCACACACTGGCTCCAAGCATTACTTCATTCCCTCTACACAGTAGATGCATTTTTAGCATGTCCATACAGTGAGCAACACAGTCTTGTCAGTGAAGATGTGAATTTGTAAATAATGCACAACGTATGTGTGCCTGAAAGCCATGACTAATGGGCTGTTAGACACACATGCATAGCACATTATTTCCAAATGCTTAGCTGCCTTTTCAATAATATGTTGACTAACTGCATTTCCTTAGTATAAAGAGATTAATCATCCAGGTTGTTTTCAGTAGCATCCCCATGACAAGTGTAACATATTTATGATCTCCTCCCTTGGCTTTCCCCACTGAAGAACTTCTTATGTTCAACAGAGTTGTGTCCTTACTGTGGAAACAGGAATTCACATAGGCTTGATCTGATTTTTTACCCTTCTGAGTCATCTTCCATCAACTCTTATTTTCCATGGACACTGTTGTGGTGGTTGATTTATATGCATAATTCATTAGATGGTGCCTATTTTGGTTTTTACCCATCATCACTGGCAATGGAATCACCTTCTGATAAGGACTTGCAATATACAACAGGAGAAAAAAAGGGGGGAGAAGGAAGGAGGCAGGAGGTTCCCTAGCCACTAGAACAGCCATTTTCAACCTTTTCCTTGCTACAGCACACTGACAAGGCATGAAATTGTCAAGGCACACCATCAGGTTTATGACAATTGACAAGGCACACCATGCCACCAATGGGGGGCTCACTTCCCCATTGGCCCTGTCAGGCCTTTGACATCTCTCAGGCCTTGAATTGTTGTCAGCCAGGATGTAGCAGAGGGGCCTTGATGTCCAGGCCCGGTGAATGTAAACAAATGAAACAGCAGCACTGTTATTGTAATCACATGCACCTGTGTTAGGTGGGAGCCATGCGACTTGGGGAGATGTGAGCTAAGTTACGTAGACTATGGAGAAGTGGTGCAATGCACCACTGGACAGCCAATCAGAGAGGGTCACTAGACAGTCACAAGACAATGAGGTCGCCCTACTCTGATTGGCTAGCCCCGGTATATATGGGGGTAGGAACAGACACCAAGTGTGGGTTGCTGTGGTGGAGATTCTGCGTGAAGTGCTGCTGGTTTGTGTTCTGACTTGGACTGCTTATCGTGATTGCCTCGCTATATCCCTGACTTCTGGACCATCTGACTGACTACTTTTCTGCCTGCTCCTTACCAATACATGCTTCTCTACTTAACAAGCCTGTGTCTGTGTCTGTGGCTTTGTTTGGGACCGGTTGCTTCCTGTGCTACCTCTCTACGCTCCCAGTACCACTCTGCTACTGGGAAGGCAAGGACCATCCTCCCCTGCCGACCTGACAGGCCCTACTAATAAATAATCTTCCCCCAAATTCTTGAGGCAAACCTGTGAACCACTCACCGCACACCAATGTGCCATGGCACAGTTGTTGAAAATGACTGCACTAGAAGCTGAATATCATTGTTTAGTAGTCATTTGATATCCCCTCCATTAGCTGCCATTCAAAAACCCAAGTCAGGAGGAGCAGGTTTTGTTGCCCGTCCTACTGAGCACAACCTAATGAGCAATGAACAGAATTGGCTATAAATTCCTACAGAGCCAATGCTACCGGGCAGCCATGGCCTGTCAAATGCAGGTTAAATAAACTTCAGCTGAGCCCACAATTAACCTGAAGCTCAGACAAGTTCAAAATCTTTGGCTCAAGCCACTGGATTTCTTTCCTTTTTAAAGGAATGGGTAGCAGAAACGTCCATCCAGGATTGTCTCGAATATGTTCAAATTGACTAATGAATTGTTGACCAAATGAAATATTTTTTAATGAACTGTTCTTATCTTTATGAAGTTCTTAGCCAAAAGCACGTCCATGCACAAATTACAAGGCACTAAGCTTGTTTTATAAGTGGAAACAACAAATGAGAATATAAAGTGGTCTTCATTCATTGTGTATATGTTGTTTGTATTGTGAGTGATATCACAGTTTCTATAGTAAACAGTGAATTAAGGAAAAAAAAAAAACACCCCAATTCGTATCTCTTTCAGAACACTGGCAGCTTTTCTTCTAACCAAACATAATTAAACATGCTGTATGAAAGAGCTGTGCATTTCTGTTGGTTTGTAAACATTGGTAGGCAAGTTTAAAATGAAATAATCCCAATGCCTAATGGAATACCGATTTTTTGTGTGTGTGTTTTTAAAACCGAGGAACATGTTGCAACGTCATTTAGAAGACTAATTTCACTGCCTGCTATATCAGTAATATCTTAGCACTAGCAATGTGTACATTTGTAAGAAATCTAATTTCTGAAATGTCAAAGCAAATGATCTCGGTTATGAATACTCATCCAAAGATCAACACCAAAGTCTTATTCTGAGTGCTCACATTTTGGTGGCTGACTCCCACAGTTCAAACATGTGGAATGCTTCAGTCTAAGATAATCTCCTATGATAAACTCTGGCCGCCATGGATGACTTGGGTGAGAAGGAGACTGAGAACGTCTGTACAATCTATACTGGACAGAACTGGAGAGTACACTTGTGAATACATGCATTGCTGATGGTGAAGATTAAAGGCATCTGTGCATGTAGGCTTGCCTTGGTGGTCCCTTTGGGGACAGAAGATGTGACGCTTACTTAAATATTTTAAGTAAGTAATAAATTGTCTTCCCTATTTATTCTTCCTCAAGGGGCATAATTTGTTTTAAGAAGCTTGCAAAGATTGAAGCATTCACAAATCCACTTGCCACCTCATTAGGAGTGAATGATTCTGGCCCTCTCGCAAGCAGGACACTTGTGACAGATACATTTCCCAGAGCACTCACTGCCATTTTGGAGACAGTAAGGAAGAGTAAGAGATCCTTCTAAGCAGCCTTGTATGTCATTTTGGGTTTAGATTCTGATGTTAGATGACTGTAGTAGACCATGCAGTAGCACATGGCTGAAGCCAGCTGAGAGATCCTGGTATAACAAGTTAATTTGAGAATTTCAAGTTTCGAGCAGAAAGCAAGCAATTCAAACAGGCCTTACCTGGCCTTTTGGAGAGTACTTAATGATTTCCTGGCCATCAGTTATACCATAACACCATGGTGCCAAGACCAACCAGAGACAAGAGAGGATAAAGCTAAAAGAGATGCAGACTGGCCATTGATGCAAGTATGTTGGTGATGGACGCAGATCACAGCAGGAATAGGGCTGAGCCAGGATTGGATCAGGGACAGGGTGAGGTGGATCTCAGCAGCAGCAGCAGCAGCAACTGTGAGGTCTGGAGCCCCTAGCCCAGGCCTGACACACACCCAGCAGTGGTTCGAATCTACACCAGCAAAATAGCTGGTATAGAGCTGAATAGACCATGGGGTCCAGGGAGCAGTGGAGGAGATAAGTAAACATTTTCTTACCTGTCCTAGTGGGCCTGGTCCCCTGCCAGCCCCCAGGATGCAAAAGAGTCTGTGGGCGCAACCCTGCCCTTCACTTGGGCCGGTGCAAATCCCTTGCTTAGGTTAGGATTGCGCCCTGTATCAGTGTCCCTGCAATGCACAGACTGGCCTTCAATAGGATTAGGGTATTAGTTTGTTGGGTAGAATGGTGTACTCTGTCCTTCTGCAAAGCAAGGCCAGGTCTGCAATGCTATGCACACTAACCTGCAAGTAAGTCCTATTGAAATCAATAGGACCAGAGGTGTCACTAGGGTTTCCATCACCCAGTGCGAGAACTTATTGCTTCACTCCTATGATGGACCTCCTCCCATGGCCAACTTGAAGGCACTCTCACAACTGAATACAAGTTCTAGTGTTAGTTCTGATACATGAAAATGAGAGCTGACTCATACTAACACCTTACTGATTCCCTGCTGTGTCCTAACAACAACTCATTGGCTCTCAAAACAATCAGTCTCATTAGTCAGTTTTGAGTTTAGGAAATCCACTTGTTTTTACATAAGACTGTTATGTTTTCCTTATCTGGTTATTTGGCCATAACGTTTGATAGAATACAGATATTTAAACACAGTTTGCTTCATTGCATTCTTCTTGAAATCACACACCAAATGTTGTATAACATGATAGTATTATTTGAAAATACCAATAGGTAATTTAGGCCAGTAATGGTATCACACCCCCTGAGTGCATCACCAGAGAGGTCCACACCCCCCACCACTGTCCCGGAGCATGCCACTGAATGGGACTGAGTAGACATGCACAGGAGTGCACTGTTAGGGGGAGGTAAGGGTATTGGTGGTAAGAACAATAATAGCTGGGTAGTAAGCCAACATTTGTCAGACGGCAAAAATGATATCATATTGAAAACAAGCCATCCATTTTACTAATATTCTAAGCATGGCTTAGAATGTGTTTGAATGTGTATATATTCACTTATGAAATCTGATAAAATAAATTAACAAAAAAAGAACTTCTAAATGCCACCAGGATAGATATCTTCAAGACTCTTTTTTTTCTAATTCAAATGTGCCTTTTGTGAATGTCAGTAAATAATAAGAAAAGTTAAATGAAAATCTTTTGGATGAAATGTTAAAAGGCAATTTGCAATGGAAAGACAGAGGAAGAGAGAGAATGATTTATAAATGGGTCCTTTGTCACATTTAGGACAGTGAAAGCTTTGTCTAAAGGCATTTGTGTTGCATTGTATGCCATTCAAGTATGCTGCTAGCTAGTTGAAAAGCCTGAATTTGCATACTTTTTAAAAGGTGAAGAATTGGTCTGTGAACTGATCAGTCATTCAGAGTCACCTCACTGTACATTTAGGAAATTTGTAACAAAAGGAGACCACATGGGTACCTCTTTTAGGCTGCTCCTGAGTTTCACGGTATGCACTTGATCATACTAAAAACTCTCTTGATATAAAAAAGCAGAGTAATTATTGTACACCAGAAGAAAGGAGCATTGCCACATAGAGGAATTTTATTTGTCATTGTGTTTTAAAAAAGAAAGCCATTCAAGCATTATGCCTGGATGACAAAACAGTGAGGAACAACAGCTTTGTACTCCATCGGGCTATTGAAATTGCTTTTAATCTATTGTGTTTCAAATACCATCTGGCAAAATTGTACAGGTGAGATACATGGTAAATCGTATGTATTTTTAAAGGTGATGATAGAGTGATTGTATTCCTTCTTATAATATGACCCATAATGATGTGGTTTTATGTATCAATTGACAGCCAAGTCAGGTCAATATGGTTGGATGAAAGGATTACAGGACCTTATAGGAAGCCACTGTTTTGGGACCCATGTGAGTCTGATCCATAAGGCATGGTTTCTTTTCTCCATACGCGATCTGATACATACATGGAGTTCCCTCTCTTACAATCTTTGAACCATTTTATTAGGAACCAGTGTTCATAGATCCATGAATGCATACATACTTTTCACATGAGAAAATGAAAGGAGAGCAAGGAAATGGGCTGCTGCCAATAACTTGCAAGAATGCTGCTCAACATAAGACTTTGACACTTTACTCAAGATATAGATATTTTGGGCTGTAGTTTGGCAGTGCTACTTACTGAGGATTTCTCATAAGCATGGCAATACCTGAGGTTGAGCAGCCTATGCAATCTCTGGGACTGCTGCATGCATGAAAAACCAGCCGGGGACTAGACTGAGTGAAAGGGATTCTGACCCAGGTAGAACCATGGACAAAGAGAGGCTGCATAAAGGCTGGCAGCACTGAACTGCAATGTCTCTGTTGCCATGGATTCCCTTACAGTTTTGTACAGCACACTGATAGGGAAAGCTAGAAATGCCTTACTCAAGTCTTTGTCAAAACTAAACCATGCCAAGTCAGTGAGTGAACAAGGAGCTGCCCAACCTCAGGGAGAATGCAGTAGCTACAGTCACAACAATGACCACCAACTGAACATGCTACATCAGCTCCTGACATAAGATCAGGCCAAAAGCCTGCCTGATCCAGTATCCTGCTTCCCAGAGGGGCCCATGAGTTGCCTTTGGGTAGCTTGGAAGTAAGAGATGAGGACAGGCTCCCTTCTGTTTGACAGGTAAAGTGAACAAACCAGACTTGGGAATTTGAAGATGGGTCACTGGCCGGGCAGGACAGCAATAGCTCTCCATAGGTCAATCACTGGTGGTTTCCTGGGTGGGTGCAAGCAGACTGTGAACAGTCTCAGCATAGAGAACAGCTGCTGGGGCCGACATGCAGCTTCTTCAAGGACAGGAAAACCAAAGAAGCTTCATGTGGGCAGTTATGACAGTGGGAGGAGTGTCTTGCTGCTGCCAAATTCCCAGTGACAACCTGCAGAGTGCACTGCTGCCAGGTCAGTCCAACACACTGCCACAAAGAGGCGGGAGGACTGAACCTTTACTGCTGCTGGCTGCGACAGACTCCATAAACCGGCAGTGGGGGCATATGGTGGGTGGGGAGGGGAGGGAAAAGTGAGCTTTGGGGAAGGGAGGGGGTGAATTTTGGCAATAGTGACTTGAGCCAGGATCCTATCCCTAAAACCCCATCTAGGAATGCCCCCTGGCTCTGCTCCAGAAAAATGGCCAGCATAAGTCTAAGAAAAAATATTTTTACTTACCTGTCTGATTGTGTCCCTCCCCCCAGCATGCATTGCGCGCCTTTTCGCATGCTGTTGTGTGGTGGAAAATATGTTTGAACAGACAGTCCTAGGAAACAGTGCCCTAGCAAGGATGAGTTCTGACCTGTACTGTGACAGAGGCATGAAAAGGAAAGGGTATATGCTGTCTCCACCTCTCTTCCTTCTTCCCAGAAAATAGACAAGGGCCATACCAGCAGAACCAGTGCTTAGGCAAGGCAAGAGCAGTTTCCTTCCTCATCCTGACCTCAGAACTGCTGCTGGAAGAGAAGCTACATTGGAGTGGTAGCACCAGCACTTATCTGAAAAGATGCCTAAACTTCCATCAGTGTCTCTGCCACTTGCAGTCACAGCCAGTGGCTGCCATGTGCCTGCCTGCATTTTATCTGCCTACTGCATCAAAGCCTACCTAATCAAATTCTCATTGGTTTATCTGTCCCATTGCCTATTTGGCTAGCATCCCAGCTGCCATCCCTCACCCCTTGTGTTTGGAAGAAGGAATTGGCTACTTGCAGCTGCTTATTGAGTGGCTCAGGAAAACTTACCAAGATAATAAGGAATACGGTAGTGGTGGCTGCGGAGAAATTGCTGTCAGGAATTGAAAGCCCTGCAAGCCTGTCAGCACTGTGGCTCTTCCTGGCCTGCAGGCACTCCCCGTGGCCTCCCCACACCTCAGAGCATCTCCAGACATCACCAGCACAAATCAGAAGTGCCTTCCAGTCACATCTGGGAGACTTCTGAAGAGGCCAGGAGAACGCAAGCTTCTGGTCCAGGAGGTCCTCCAAGGCTCTCCAGCCACAAGCTCAGCATCCACGGATATTAAAATCTGTAGATGACTAGGTCATGGGCAAGAAGCGTCCACAGCCCATGAGCTCAGCATCCATGGATATTAAAATCTGTAGATTATGAGCCCATGGGCAAGAAGGGCACACTGTACATGTATGTGAGGATCATGAGAGTCAGTGATGGAGGTTCGAATTCAAGGAACTTTTTGAGTTATTAACAGTTAACTCTGCAGTACAGGTCCAGCCTTGTTATACACTGATTTTTTTATACACGGATTTGACTTAACACAAATGGCCACTGCAGATGAGAAGGAATGTGCTGATACCTGGAGAAGGAGGAAAATGCAACCCTTTAAAATCAGCTTAAAAAACTGAACAGTCTTTTAACAATAGCCTCCTTAATGAGAGAGAGAGAGGGCAGCTGGCTGACAATCCATCAATCCTCCTCTCTCCAGGCAACCCCTCCCTTCCCCCTGAGCACATGAAAGAAAGGTGATCATTTTGCATTGGTGAAGGAAGGGGCTGAGTGAAGTGCCTTTCTAAGTGCTTGGAGGACAACTGATGGATGGATTGTCTTCTTAATGACTCTTATCTTACATCACAAAGGTCAGCAAGGCTGTTTTTAAATCATCGGAGGAGAGAGACTTTGTTTTTTAAATTGATTTGCTACAGTGCATTTTTTTGCCATCCAAGTGAGTGCTTGGAATGGACCCCATGCGAATAATGAGGCTCAACCTGCACATTCATTCCCAAATGCATAGTGAGGCTAGGAAGCAATATCTCAGGGCCTGGCTTAGGCCAGGCAAGTTCACCTACAGATTCCCAGTTCATTACAATATTATCCAGAGAAGAACTTCCAAGCCAGTACTGATATGTGACTGAATTACACATGTACAACAACTGTTGAGTGTTATCTTTTTAAATTTTTTACTACTTTCCAAATTTGCCATTATAGGTGTACTGTAAAAGGCAAGTGATAAATGACTGTGAAATGCTTGTCTTAATGGGAGAAAATGTCTGGGATGAGTTTAACGATGCAAAAGCTTTATTCATATTTAATGGTTATACTGTAGAGCTTAAGCCCTCTATGTAGTGGGGCTTGTGGGGAAGGAACCTCATCAATATTGTGAAATCCTCTGCTCTGAAAAAGCAATGGACTGCCATCGCCAGCAAACATTGACTAAGTATGTGTCATCCCTCAATTACTCTCCTACTAACTTCCCATGGTATGACAATAGAGCTAATTTCGTGCAAGAAGTGATAGATGACTCATCTCCTTCATCATATATCACTGATCGTCCAGGATGTGCTCTGTAATGAATGGAGAATGACAATTCTTTTTTTTTCTTTAAAGGACCAGTTTTATAGAGGCGTAGGACATGTTCAAAGCTATCAAAAATATCGGATGGTTGCAAAATATGACTGTCAGCACTTGAAAGGACAAAAAAAAGAGCCTACACTTGGAATAAGAAATGATAAAAAATGGTATTCATAAAATCCATTCTGTCACAGTTTGCTATTTTTCCCCAACTACTTTAGATGATATTAATAAAGTCATAAGCTTGCATTTTACCATGGAACAGCACATGTGCCCAAATCCTAAGATTTTTCTATCAGTCTCTGATGAAGAGGAGAGCAGAATATTGGAAAGTAAAGTAGAATTGTCAGTACCCTTTAGAACCATTTTGTAGGGTGACAACTTTCAGTCCGGAGATAGATGCCTTCTGTTGCCGTTCCAAAGGCATGCTTCAGCAGGACAGCGAAGAAAATCCCAAACAAGGTTGGTGCAAGAACACAGCCCTGCTTCACGCCACTTTGGATGTCAAAAGGGTCTGATGTGGAGCCATCAAAGACAACAGTGCCCTTCATGTCCTTGTGGAAGGATCTGATGATGCTGAGGAGCCTGGGTGGACATCCAATCTTGGGGAGAATCTTGAAAAGGCCGTCCCTGCTGACCAGGTCGAAAGCCTTCGTGAGATCTATGAAGGCTATAAAGAGTGGCTGTCATTGTTCCCTGCATTTCTCCTGCAGTTGTCTAAGGGAGAATACCATATCAGTGGTAGACCTGTTGGCTCGGAATCCGCACTGCGATTCTGGATAGACGCTCTCTGCAAGTACCTGGAGCCTCTTTAGTGCAACTCGGGCAAACAACTTTCCTACAACGCTAAGGAGAAAGATGCCACGGTAGTTGTTGCAGTCACCCCTGTCGCCTTTGTTCTTGTACAGTGTGATGATGTTTGCATCCCTCATGTCTTGAGGTACTCCACCTTCTCTCCAGCAGAGACAGAGGATTTCATGCAGCTCAGTGACGATGATCTCTTTGCAGCACTTTAGGACTTCAGCAGGGATGCTGTCTTTTCCTGGTGCCTTGCCAAAGGCAAGGGAGTCCAGGGCCACGTGAAGTTCTTCTAGGGTTGGTTCACTATCAAGCTCCTCCAACACAGGCAGGCACTCAATGCTGTTCAGGGTTTCTTCGGTGACTACATTTTCTCTGGAATATAGCTCAGAGTAGTGCTGCACCCAGCGTTCCATCTGCTGCGCCCGATCCTGGATGACCTCGCCTGTGGCAGACTTCAGAGGGGCAATTTTCTTCTGTGTTGGACCTAGGGCCTGCTTGATACCATCATACATCCCCTTGATGTTTCCCGTGTCAGCTGCTATCTGTATCTGGGAACAGAGCTGGAGCCAGTATTCGTTAGCACATCTCCTGGCAGCCTGCTGGACTTTGCTGCGAGTAGCTCAGAGGACCTGCAGGTTGTGCTCAATGGGGACAGGCCTTGTATGCTGCTTGAGCTCTCCTCTTTTCCTCAATGACTGGTGTCAGCTCCTCAGAGTGGGCTTCAAACCAGTCTGCCGTCTTGTTGGTCTTCTTGCCAAATATGGACAAGGTGGAGTTGTAAACAGTATTCTTGAAATGTTCCCATCTGTTGGATGCGTTTGCGTTGGCCGGGCCTGGAAGGATTCCTCAAGTGCTCGTGCAAATTCCTCCACTTTTCTCTGATCCCGGGTCTTGCTGGTATCAATGCGAGGTCTTCCTTCCTTTTTCGTGTGATACAGTCACTTTGCTTGCAGTTTCACTCTGCTGCACACCAGGGAGTGGTCAGTGTTGCAGGCAGCACCGTGATAACTGCGTGTGATCTTGATGCTGGGAAGGCTGGAGCGTCTGGAGAGAATCAGGTCGAGCTGGTTGAGCTGGTCGAGAATCAGGTCGAGAATGGCTCGAGCTGGTCAAGAATCAGGTCGAGCCATACCCCTAAAACTAGACCCAATCAGACAAAACCAATGCCATTTTTTGATTCAGCACCCCCAAAATATCCTAAATTTGTTCAAGCATACTTGACAATGTTTGTTTGTAGACTTGTTTTATTCTCTAATACACATGCTTGGACGACAATGCTATTAAACATTTCAAAGAACCTAGATAAATTAGAGATTCTGCACTGAACCTGAAGCTTACGGAGATTTGCACAACCCTAGACTGCATTGGGGAAGCTTCTTGAGACGTTCCTGATGCTGTAAACTGTGCTTCTGGAAAAACAGAAACACTATTTCCAACCCCATTGGGAGCCTCAGAGAGGCTTCCGCAGGGTTCTAAAGGCGCGTGCCTGGGGCATCTGCCCCATCAAATGAATGGGAGGCCCGCCACTGTGTGGAATCTACAGAAACGTGGCAATGCCTCATTCCCCTCCAAAATCAATATAATTATTTATCTGTGCACTTAGTCGGACATGCAGAGGTGCACCAGGTCTAGCTTTCTCTTCATTGCATCTATAGTGGTCAACCATGGACTCAAAAGGCGAGACATCAATGTTTTAAATAAATGACATGAATAAATACAGTGCTTCAGTTTGGGCTTTCCTTGCAGTAGCTGCTCATAATTATGTTCCTGTTTAAAGATTTACACATATTTAATGCTTTGTTAATGCTTAACATCTGGGACCTGAAAATGAAAGGCCCTTCAAGAAACAGTTATAGCTTATGAACAGGTGACATGATATCCTTATTATGGTCCTTTCAAGTTGACAGGATATAAAATACCCTTAATGCTCTGCAACTGTTAGGCATAGTTCAGGGACAGTAGCACCATAATCTTCACATAATGAATGAGGTTGTGCTTTGCTTCAGTGGACTAGTCCTTCTCTTGAGAGGGACTGCAGAAGGACAACAGTTAGGTATGTTTTGTTTTTTATTTTGACGGAAAATAAGTTTCCATAAGATGGCTGGAAAGAGATTGAATTGTTTGCTGGTATTTGCTATTATGTTTTTTAACAAATCAGGTGAGTCTACTTTTTCTGAAGTGCTCTTGAAGAGAAAAACCTATTTTAAAGGTACCAATATTGTCGCAGATAAGGGAATTGTGTTTGTCACTAATGACGTCACAAATGTGAGCCAGCAAATGCCCGCACAAACACTTGTGCACAGCCTTCCCCACCATGATGGAATTACTAACAACTGATAAATGTGTTTGTTCTTCTCAGACAGAATATTTCCGGGGAAATGACATTTCCAGACCACAAAACTGCTGTCTTGGTATCTAAATCACCCATAATAATTGAGTAAAAATGGTGCAACCAGTGGAGTACTACACTGTAGTAGTCTGGAAATTTTACTCTGCAGAGGGGATATTTTCTCTCAGAAGTGACAAGCACACATGAGTGAAACAGCCTTATACACAGGCAGCCATCTAGTTTCTCTAGCTTGGTACTATCTACAACCTGTGTGAAATTATCACCTAGATCAGCGATTTTCAATGTCTTCTCATACTACACTGACCTCTGTGGTCTTTCTGTAGTAACAAATTCTCTGTCATTCCTCCACTCTGCCCTCAGAGGAAGTGGGACAGACAATTCTTTACTACAGACTGTTGCCCTAGAAACAGAAGTGCAGAATCCCGAAGAGATGGCAAGATGCCATCACTACTTCCTGTGGCAAGGAGTTCCACAGATTAATTACACACTGGGTAAAGAAATATTTTTCTTTTGTCTGTCCTGAGTGTTGGGAGAGTTAGGACAGACAAAAGAAAATATTTCCTTACCCAGCATGTAATTAGTCTGTGGAACTCTACCACAGGAAGTAGTGATGGCATCTTGCCTAGATGACTTTAAAAAGGGATTGGACAAATTTCTGGAGGAAAGGTTCATCACAGGTTATAAGCCATGGTAGATATGTGCAAGCTCTTGGTTTTAGAGGTAGGCTGCCTCTGATTGCCAGATGCAGGGGAGGGCACCAGGATGCAGGTTGTGTCTGTTGTCCTGTGTATTCTCTGAAGCATTTGGTGGGCCACTGTGAGATACAGGAAGCTGGACTAGATGGGCCTTTGACCTGATCCAGCAGGGCTCTTCTTATGCTCTTATTTTCAGCAATTTTCAACCACTGTGCTCCAAATACCCGCAGCACATCTGTGGACCTTTCGTGGCACATCAGTGTGCCATGGCATACTGGTCCAAAAATGCTGACCTAGACTCGTGTGACTCATGTCATTTTTGCACTATTTATTCTAAAATACAAGGAGCTCACCTTCTCCCAGGGAATTCAAGGTGCCTAGTCAATAAAAATAGAGATACACTGCATTAGGAGTGGACATCATAGTTTCTACCTATTTTAAAATAAATGTTTGGCAATTTATTTATTCAGCAAAACTTGTTGTTGACAAGCTCCAGTAGCTGGGATATTATTATTGCCAAGTGAGAAGACACAGGCAGTGGAAAACCGATTGAATGACTTCCAGGAAAGAACAGATTTAACAGGTTTTAAACACCTGGGAAAGGAAGCATTAACAGTTCTCTTTGTACTTGCTTTAAAGCACGCTACCTTGACTGACAACTGTGCCATTAGTAATTAACAGGACAAACATGTCCTGCTACCTCAGGCAGAAAACTTTGCAAGACACAAGCCATGGAGGTGGGGATGGGGGCAGAGAGCTGCTTCCCACATCCAGTATGTTCATGCTGGACCTGTTTGCTCTGCCAGTGGAATGCCAAATTATTGACATATCTACAAAAAAGGGAGGGAATACTGTCCCTCAGAAATCCTCTTTGTGTCATTCTCACACACTTGTTTGTTTCTTTCCCTGCTAGCCTCCCCTCCTATCCTCTTTTTTTAAAACCTTCAATTTACTGGAAAGGCACTGCCTTTAAAAGAAAGAGAGAGAGAGAGAGAGAACAGGCCCTGTTGCTGCCACCAGCTGGATTTGTCATGTCATTGCCCATATGCTGAAGAAAACCAGAAGTGGCTCTTAATGTTCTTTAACCTTTCGTTCAATCTGTACAATACTGTGCACAGACGGCATTTTCTTTTTCTTTGTCAAAGGGGTGCCAGGCCTTGAGGACGTCTGCCATTTTTCACTCTCTGAACAGGAAATCTTTCCCCCCCTCGACACCGTACATCTTGAGGTGGTTGTGGTTACTTTGTGCTGAGGGAGATGTACTCCACACATGCCCTCTGTTCTGTGACTTTACACAATTCAGTACTCAGTTCTGACACTGAAAACAGGCTCCAGGTTTGGCACGTGGATCGAAATAAGCCCAAAGCATAGTTTATAACTAATGTATACAGACTTCTTCATAGGCCTTCTTTCCTGCCCCTTTCTTCATCTTCCACCAGATCAGTTTCATTCTTCCCTCCATTTTGGCCTTTTCCATATTCCCTTTTCTTCTTCTTCTTTTTTTTAATATTCTGGCCCATAACAGCCACTGAAGAAGTGATGTTTTGTATTCTTAGACTCTTTGCATCCTAAATCACCACAGCGGACTGTAGGAACATACAATGAGATGGTTTTGTGTGTTCCTTTGAATGAGAGAAAGGGGGGGGGAAACTGTCACCGCTTTGGAGTAATTTTGTTTTTCTCACAGACTTTGCATAGAGGAATTTATGGTAACTTGTTGAAGGAAGAATCGTCCTGAACGGATGAAAAAATGAACTTGTGCTATCTCCAGAGCTTTGCCATGGAATGTGCAAAATAGCAATAAAAAGCATACTCAGAGAGCATTTCCCTTAACCCAATGGCTCCCAAACTTTTTTGATTGGCAGCTCCGTTGACCTACTGGGCCATTGGCTGCAGCTCCCTATACGGGCTACATGTTGGCATCCTTCAGTCTTGGAAGACTATGGTGTCACGCTCTGAATGGTGGTTCTGGAACAGAGTGTCCTCTCCAGTGCGTGAAGCCTGGGTAAAGTAGGTATGGAGGATAGGCTGTTACCCATGCAGCAAATCCCCCCTCTCCACGTCGCTGAAATGGTCCAATGGAAAGGCAGAGGCCAATACAGTTGGTTCCAGCGGCGTCGCAGGAGTTGCCAGAAAGTGACTGTGTTCAGCCATGAACTGTCTCAGGGACTCCGGTTCTGGATTTTGCCTCAAGGTTGACTCCTGAAGCCTTATCCATAGCTGGATGTAGCCACAAGGCAGTGGAGGTTTGGGATCAGAGTTTTCCTTCTCTCAGATGAGCTGCCTTCCCAGGCTGACGAGTCCCATCTACCCGGTGGCTGTTTAGTCGCCTCTTACGACAAGTACAGCCAAACTGAGGGCCTATTCTTATCCCCAGCCCCCAGGGGTTTACAGCCCCCAGGGGTTTACGGGCTACAATCCTATATATATTGTATCAGTCGGTGGGTTTTTTGCAAGAATTCTGTGGCTCCCCTGTTTGGTTTCCGCAGCTTCCCAGGGACCCACTGCTCACACTTTGGAAACCACTGCCCTTAACATGGAGGAATAAAAGGCAAGGCAAAGTGTGCACATTCCAAGTCTGCAACTGAGAAAGAAAATGAACACATGGCAGGATATAATTCTTTATGGGGACATTTTCCAAGGCATGAAAAATGCCATTATTTTACTCCTTAAGCTACAGTTACCGCATACTTACACCATGGCTCTGTTGCTCTGCAAAAGAGATGCCTGCTGTGATAGGGGTTTGTAGTTACCAACTGCAAAGTTTCATCGTGCCTAAAGCTGCCTCTTGCAGAATTTTAAGAAGATTAAAAGAATAGAAGAAAACATTACTTCTTGGGCTCATCTGGTACACCGAAGATGATAAATGAATGTGTCTTGTCAAACCAAAACATAGGTAAGCTTGGTTTCAGGTCCTGAAAGATACATCACTGTACCCAACCATCTGTTATTTCCATTATAATATCAAAAAAACCTTCAGTTTATGATGAAAATTAAAGCCACTTTTCATTTGTCTTCATGCTCCAAAAAGCATGGGATGGAAGTTAAGGGAGGTGTCTTAACTCTTCATGCAAGCAGTAAAGACTATGCACATATATGATACTGGATTTACAGATTTTCCTTGATTGTTCATCTCAACATTGGCCTAAGGAGGGTTGAGCCCAGGTAGAAATTCTACAGGTGAAGTTTCCCCAATCACTGCTAGAGATACAACTCTGCCTGCTGAATCACTACAAGACACCATAACTTTCCCAGAATCTCACCTACTATAGCAGATATCCAGGCAGACTTTCTAAACAAGCAGCATCCACAATTACTTGCCACAAACAGACCAATAAGAGACTGTGGGCCCAATCTTATCCAATTTTCCAGTGCTGATGGTACTGTGCCTATGGGGTAGCCACTGCTTCCTGTGTTGGGGATGCAGTCACAGAGGCCTCCTTAAGGTATGGGAACATTTGTTCCTTAACCTTAGGGATGCATTGTGGTTGCACTGGTGCTGGAAAGTTGGATAGGATTGGGCCCTGTGCCATCAAATAATGAATGGAAACTTCTTTCAATTTGAATACAGTCTCCCTCTTTTAGAAAAGACAGATGGAAAGTGGGGAACATTAAGGGGTTTTTGACATTCACATCTTTGATTTTGTGATCAGATTTTGTGTGTGTGTGTGTGTGTGTGTGTGTCTGCACAACCCTCCCACCCCTCCCATCAAGATCATTGAAAAAGAATGTAGTGTGGGTACTAGTACACAGAAAATAGTTGAGACATTGATGTGGGAGCTTAGATCAGCCCTAGCAGCATTTGATAGAGTACCTCTGACGGGGGAGGTTCCATTGCGAAACGAAAATAGCTATTTAGACCTGCCTTATTGTTTCAGACCTTGGAGGTACAGGAAAGACCTCTTTTTCCCTCTTCTGAAGCCAGTTGGAACGTTAATGAACTTACAAGTATCTTTATTTCTAACATATTTTCCATCTTTCTACATGGACCTCAAGGTTGTACAAGTTTCGCTTCACTCCCATTCTATCCTCAAAACAATCCCGTGACAATTTAGGCTGAGGAGTCATTACTCGCCCATGGTCACTCATGAGCTTCATGGCCAACAGAGAATATGAATTAGACCCAAATCTTCTCTTTGTCTAGCCCTGTAACCACTACAGCACCAGTCTCAATTTAAACCTCCTTTCTTAAGATGTTCTTTATATGAGTTGAAACCATCGGTGTTCCCAACTTCTAAGATCATGGGCTAAGCCTATTTAGAATGCAATCCTAGCCACACTTTCCTGAGAGTAAGCCCCATTGAACAAACTAGAACTTACTTCTGAGTAGACCTGGTTAGGATTGTGCCCTTAATCTGTTACATTTTTTCCTAGGAAACCGATAGGTACATGCCTCCTCCATTGGTCCTTCATCCTCAATCACCCCTTAAGTATATCATGTTAAGAATTTGTGAGCGCCCAAGGTCACCCAAAAAGTTTTGTCACTGAGTTTGGGCCCCTAGCCCAAGTCCAGTGCTGTCATTATTACATTACACACCACTCTCATTTTAGCTATTTATTTAAAGGGTTTATGTCCTGTCCTGCTTCCTAAAATACAGGGCTGTCCAGACAGCTTACATTAAAAAGTAATAAAAACAATAAAAAGGAATTAAAGCATCAAGCATCAAAACACAGTACAAAGTAGCCACAGAATGCCAATTACACACAGCATAGCTGAAATTTGCATGTCCAAAAAGAATGGGAAAGATAAAATATGGTGGCAAAGATAATCTAAACATGAAAAATATTCATAATGGTGAAGCAAACCAAACAAAAAGTGTTTTGAAGCCTTGCCGGAAGCCTGGTAGGGAGGGCATAGTTCTTAATTCTACTAGCAGATAGTTTGTACAGCCAGAAGAACAAAAAATAAACCCAGCAGCCAGTTTAATGTCAGGAATTGACAGCCCAGTCCCAACCAACTTTTCAGGAATAAGAAAAAGCATGAATGCCTGTAAATGGGGGGAAGGGAAACAAAGACTCCCCCCACCCTCCAGCCTTTTGACAAAAGAGAAAATGAAAAAAAATCATGCTTTTTTCCTCTCTGGATGCTTTTGAGTGTTCCCTCTTCTATTTCACACTATTATGTCTGCTGAAAAGTAAGCCTGACTGATATCCAAGGGCCTTACCTCCATGCCTCTGGCAAACTTCTAACCCCCTGTAGGCCCATCTTCTTTTTCTGTCAGGAAATCAGAAGTAATGGGTTCTACTGAATGGTACTGAAACTTTGGCGCATTCGTGAGACTGGCATCATCTCACTTTGACACATATTTCAGGAAGCTTGTGTTTTGTCAAACTTCCAGTTCAAGCTTCGCCTAGAGAACCTATGCCATTTTAAGCTAATCAGCTCCCCTGTGTTCCCCAACAATGACCATAGTTCTGCACTGCAAGACCCCACCACCAGGGTAGCTCACCTGTTCAACCTGCAGAGGTCCTCCTTTCTCCCCGCTCCTCTCCTGCCAGCAGCTACTCCAATCAGCATAGCAGCACCTTGTCCGCAGCAGGTCTTGGGCATGGCAGCCAAACATCAATCTCCAGTGTCTCCAGCAGTCTCCAAAGTTCATCCACCCATCTGTCCTTTAGTAAGTTAGTCCATCAGTAGTAGTCCATTATTTGGTCAGTCAATTAATCCATCAGTTTAGTTCTCTTTCCTCCAACTTCTTCCTTCTGCTCTCTCCAAACTTCTTCCTTCCACACACACCAAACTCTCCCTTCTTCAGGTGTTGCTTTTATCCCTTAATGACCTGGTCGCCTCTTGTGGCTGCAGCTGTGCAACTCAAGGTAAGGGGATATTTTTCCCAAGGGGTTACCCCGTGTCAATCCCCAGCCTGCCCTATAGGGCTTCTGGGATCTGTTCCAGCCATTTAGCTGGCACAAATCTAGGAAGCCCGCTGCAATGCTGGGAGGGCCAGGAGAGAGTTTAGTATATGGTGATGGAGAACTCCACCAAACCTTCTCTCCCAGGCCCAGTCTACCCCCTGTTCCGCCCTCCTGCATGCAGAAATGCCTCTCCCCGCCACCCTCCCCACTCCTCTGTGCCACTCATTGCCTTACCTCCTTGCTCCAGCAGCCAGGGCTCTGGATATGGTGCTGGCACAGGCCATTCTGCTGGTGCTGCTTCCTCCCTAACTAGCACAGAAGTGCTTTACAGCAACCGCTGCACCTGCACAGCATGAGATTTGGATTGTGCTTGCACTGTCAGGCAGCAATCAGGGAGCAGTCATGTTTGTTGAGGGTAAACACATGTCCTCAAAACCTTCTATAGACAAGTAGCATCCTGACCATGCACATTCCAGTTGCTGCTGCTGTTGTTTTTTAAAGAGCCCTACTTGCTGGATGTTCTTTGAAATGACAAAACGACTTTTTGAAAAAGAATTCAGAGACATAAAGCTCAAAGGAAAAGCTGCAGCTTTGACTAAATTCTGGTCACATGCAGTATACATGGCCAAGCAAGATTTTAAAAAATTATAACTATCTCATGTCTCCACAGATTTGCACCAAATTTGGTATGCTGTCGAAGGCTGTCATCTAGTTCTGCTGTATCAAATATGAAGAAGACTGATGAGGGTCTGGATTTTATGTGTGGGACTGTTCAGGGCTTCCCATGATGCACTGCTGTTTTTTCATCATGCCGGCGGTAATCATGTGCCTGTAGAATAGATGCACATTGTGTGTGAACCTACATGATACAGATGCACAAGGAATCCACAAGAAGTGGGTCAGATCAATGGAAAACTCAGCAGCTTGTGCATAAAATACTGCAGCAATATTGAAAGACTAACTGCAACACAGCTTAAAAACGCCAGGCGTTGTCACTTGATTTAGTCCTCTTAATAAGGGCTTGATGGGTTTCCCCAGATACGTAGTTGTTGGAACTGTCTAATAAACATTAATTCTTCTTCTTGTGATTCAGTTTATCATCCAGTGACCAAGCTCTTTCTTTGATGTTACTTCTGCATGACATAAAGCTTCTGGAAGAATGCAATTTAGGAGAGCAATGAGGTGCATTGCTTCATCAAACCTTTCCAAAGGCCCTCTTTGGTACATAATGTTTAACAGGAAAATAATTCCTGTTGTGATATGTGTAAAGCTGTGTTAATGATGTCTTACAGTGCACCAAAATATTTTTTTTCAGGGTTACTAATATTCCTTTCCAAACCAACATTTCACTCATGGTTTTTAAACAGTATCTATATAAACTGATATAAACTGTATGCCTGAAGAGCTGAGGTTGCCAGTTTGAAACAACTGGAATTACCCGAGAACTGACAACATGCTGATATACTGATGAGCTGACCCTCAGTGGCAGAGAGGAGTTGCCGTCAAGTGGAGTGTGGGAGGCGAAGGGCCAGACAGAGGCCAGACCGGGAAGGAATCCAGCTAGAACGAGGAGTTCTATGAAAGTCTAGAACTGTTCAATTGTAAAAATCCCTGCGGGGGTTTAGAACAGCCTGCCTGTGTAAACTGCCTTGGATTAAAGTCTGAGGAGAAATCTGACGACCAAAGAAAGGCGGTATATAAATACCTGTAAAAATTAAAAAAAAAACACCTGTCTTTTAATGATAATTATTGTACATGCAGAGGCTCATATCTAATTGTGTCAGAGAGGCAGATTCCATGTTCTTCCCCTTTCCTTTCAGCACAATCCTATCCAAACCTTTGCCCTCCCATACTGATGCAATAGGGCCAGCTCTGGCTGTGCTGCATCATATGATGGAAGGATGGAGGTCTCCTCAAGGTAAGGGGACTTTCATCCTCTTGCCCTGGGGTAAGCCTCATCCTGTGCAACAGGTCTAGCCAAACCTACACAAACTAAATAGGTGGTGCAAGTTCAAGTGGATCCGTTTCAGTGGATTGGGCCCAGGAAGAATATGGTGTCCATGGCTGTCCTGTCCTCTCTCTGGGCCCTATCTGCCCACCTCCATCCCCGCCGCTGTCCTTCCCCGCCCCATTACAACTCCTCCCCACACTCCCCCCACCCTGCTCTGCCTCCACACTATTCTGTATGAATCTTACCTGATCCACTGTGTGCTGCTTCTTCTGCTGGTGTGGGCAGGTGGACTGGAACAAGCCTTCACACCAGCTCCAGCAACTGTTAGGCAGTCACAAAGTACTTAACCACACTTTTGTGATGTGTAGCACCAGTGCAATGTGTGCTGCACCAGCCCATGCACTTTGGAGGTTTGGGCTGTCCACATCATTTCCTCTGTGTTCTCGCCTCTTCAGCACACGCACCCATTTTTGTGCCTTCCTCCCTCCTGATTCTTACCATTTTTGGTGGTACTTCATGCGAAATCACCACTCCCCAGGTACACGTTCAGCACCTCCATTTACGCCATTTCCTTTTCACCCCACTTGGCCACTCCCCCTCCTGCCATTTGAAAAAAAAGCAGCGGGGTGAGGATTGGAAAAGGAAGTGAGGGAAGGACTAGCAGTGGCTACTTTGACTAAGCACCCAATGCCCCTGTCTTCTCCCACTTGTCCCTCATCACCTGCTGCTTTTTTCAAATGACAGGAGAGGAAGTAGCTGGAGAGGAAGTAGAAGAGACAAGGAGATGGTGCTGAACAGGGTGCACAGGGTTGTGGCAGTAGATGAAAAACCACTGCTAAAGGTGATAGGGAATGAGAGGGGGTACAAGGGATTGCCAACTGGCACACGTTCTGTCATGCCCACTTGGCATTTGGGACCCACCAGGACCTGCTGGAAGGTTGCATCTACCCTACCATGCAGATGATGCAGCATCCCCCCCCCTTTCTACAACACAAAAGCATCAAACTCCATGTCTATTCTCTCCCATCTCAGCCACCTTTCCATTTCAGTTCCAACTTTCCATGCCTCACTTCCATTTATTATTTTTTCTGATTCTGTTGTTTTCTCTTGCAATTACGTGGCATAGCCTTCTGGATTTGCGCATGGGATAAATGATCTATTTTCAGATAGGAGGGACCAGCTTTGACAAACTTCATGACACAGGTCTGGTTCCTTTTGAAACTAGGGAGGAAGAGCCATGCAGTGGCACAGGAGAGAAATATGTCACTGCTGCCATCTTCTGACATGATATATGTTAGCTACTCATGCAATTTGTCACCTGTCATAGAGATCTGCCATTTCTATGCACTGGTTGGATTTTGAGGAAGGTCTCCTGACTTGCCTTGTGTCTTTTTCTCCTGTCTCTTTCATTTTCCTTTCTGTGGCTTGACTTTCAGAATTGCCTCTGGTAAGAATTCAAATGTTGTTCACTCCTTCTGTTTGATATGCCATTTCAGAACTACAGAGTCCAAAGGATCACCTTGCATACAAAACACCCAAGGATGTTGGGATCAGATGACATTCAGCTCTCTGTGTCTTGATTTCACTTCTAATTAGAATATCAGAGACAAGTAATGAGGCTCTCCCCGAGTAAATGAAACACATCCTTTGTCCTTCTCACAATAAGAACTGCTATTCCTTCATCATCAATAAGTAAAATCACAAAGGACATATTAATGCACACTGGGGTCGAAACATTTGCACTGAATTTTATTGAACCAACCAGTGGAATGGTTTGTAAACCTGTTGGGTATAACTACCTTTTAATATGAGGTTATGGGTTCCTGGTTGGAGAAACAGGTTGTAAAGTTAACTTACTCATGCCAAGAATTTTCCAAGGTTTGGCTGACAGGATCTCAACCTAAATCTAAACCCATTTTTCTTGTTAATCTTCCTTATATAATTTTTGCCTTGTTGATATGGAAGATAAGTACCAATTGTATTTTATTATTTTTTTATGTACATGTTTTGATATCACTTCTCATATAGGTCATTATAAAAATAACCTATAGGGTTTGTTGCCTTGCTTTACGAGATGTCTCTGAGCTACATAGCACTGAAATTAAAAGCAGTGGCGTCACTAGGTGGGTGCGGGGGGTGCAGGTCGCACCGGGTGACATAGGGGGGTGACGCACACTTGGGGGGTGACACACTAAAATCGCTGTGGTTAGAAGTATTATCTTCATGTTATATACCATTGAATGTGGAATTTCCAGCAGAATGCAATGCAAAAAAACAGAGTGAAATATCTCCTTTCTATCAAACACCTGAGAAGGAAATCCCTTCCTCCAAGCAGGCAACTGTATTGAGCCCTATGGAAAGCAAGACTAAGCCTGATGGTCACGTTTACTCATTTACTCGTGAGTAAGCAAATGTGCCTTGGCTGGTGCTCAGGCCAGGCAAAGGGGAATGTGAAGCCACCAGAATGGTCCTGATCTGATGGAACTGGAGCTCAACAAATGCTCCAGAAGGCAGCCTCCCGCCTTTGATCCTAAAAAGGATCAAAAGAGAGGCTTCAGCTGATAAGGTGAACTTTTTTGAGACTTGCAAAGCCAGGTGGATCCTGACAGTGATCTGGTTTAAACAGAAGTTCTTAAATTGAACTGGGCACTGGGTAGGGCTGAAAACCTTACTGATTTTGGAAAGGGGTGTTATTGCAGGCAGGCTACAGAGGAAATTCACTTGGTGGACCAGGGCTGGCTTCTGCTTATTTAATTATTTGTTTTACTTTAATTATTTGTACTTATTTATTTTAATTTGCCTGATGATGTCACTTCCACCAGGACATCACTTCTGGTGGAACTTGGACAGATCGTCATTCTAAAAAGTGGGTCCCAGTGCTAAAAGTTTGAGAACTTCTGCAACAAGATGTTAGTAAGTTGGCACCTTAGGGGGGCTGTGACACCACTAGTGATCAAAATCACTAAAATCACAGTTTGGAGGAATAATACCAGCATGCAGTATATCAATCAATGTGTAATTTCATACAGAATGTGTTCTATCTTTGTTCTATCAAAAGGCACAGCCAAAAAACCAGTGGGGTGGAGTGATGGTACATCACCACGCCCACCACCTGGGGTGTTGCCCCGCCCACTGCATGGGGGAGTGATGTGCAGGCATCCCATACTGGGTGACGCAAACCCTAGTGACGCCACTGATTAAGAGCACTATTTTGGTATGTTTTAATGCTGTCCTGGTGAATTGTTTCAAGAAAACAAGTTTGTGTTTATTCTACTTTCACTGCTTTCACAAATAGATTCAAACCTATCTTAAGAAATCCATTTGCAAGGTTCAGAGTATGCCTCTGTTTTGCTCCCACTGCTGGGAATGGCACAGAAGGTGTGGGGGAGAGGGCCACTTGCACGCCACGGTGAGGCTTCCTGCAAAACTTAGTGCTTTGCACCCCCTTTAACTCCACCACTGGTTCCTGTACAAACATACTTTTTGTGTATGCACATGGAATTACTGATAGTATGTGGCACAGAGAGACAAGTGTGTTTTGGGATTTCATCTCATTTTGCACTACAAACTCATAGGTCCCAATCAATATTCTCTTTCAGAAGCTAGGATAAATTTATGTGCTCAAATCTGGCTTTAGCTTGGATTTTTAAAAAGGATTTTGAGCTAATTTTAGCTAATTTTGCCCCATCAGCCTTCTAAAACAGTAGATAAGATAGGGCCCAATCCTATCCAACTTTCCAGCACCGGTGCAGCCACAATGCAGCCCCAAGGTAAGGGAACAAATGTTCCCATATGTTGAGGAGGCCTCTGTGACTGCCTCCCTACCCCAGGATGCAGTGTACACCCCACTGGTATGGCTGCACCAGCACTGGAAAATTGGATAGGTTTGGGCCCATAGTCCCCTCCGCCTCAGTGTAATTCAGGCAATGATTTCCTGCTACATCAAGGCTCACTTTCACTTCATGTGCTCACTGAATATTGCACAATTACCTAATCCAGATCCAGTATGGCTATCCTGAAAAGCTAAAACAGGTTTCACAACATCCACGTATGGTAGCTTCTTAGGTTGATTAATGGCCCAGTCGCCATTGAGTTGATCTGCTCCAAAATAGGTGGCTTGCTAACAACAGTGCGAGCAGGGAAGTCCTATGCCAGTAGCTTCAACTCCTGTTGAGGTGGTTTGGGAGAAGATCTTGGATAGTTTCAGGGGTTAGAACCAGGCCAGGGGTGGGAAGGGGAGAATCTTGGTGGCAGCTAAATATTCTAGATCACTCCTTCCTGGCCTGGACCTACCCCCTGACTCTCCTCAGACTTATGCCAGCTAAATGCTCATGTAGGTCCCTGGAGACCAGGAAGCCTACAGGGAGGTAAGTAAAAATGGACTTTACTTACTTCTCATGTGCCATCTGGACATCCCTCCCACTGCAGCATGCAGTGTGTGCTCCATTGGTAGTGCTGCATGCTAAGGGCTGGTAGGGGTTAGAATTGGGGCCTTAGTTGCTCTCCTGTGACTACAGGACCATCAAGATGGTCAAGTTCTGGATATGCCAGTCACAGTCCATGGGCTGCATTTCATTTAATGCATCACAGCTTGTGCAAAACTTGACTCAAATATAGCTAAGATTCAGAAAAACTCCTATCCTCAAGGGTGACTCTGGTAACCTACTTGAAAAATATACAACCCAATCCTATCCTGCACCAGAAATAGCAGGTCAACTGGTACATGCCGTATCCAGCGCAGGATAAGAGGTGGCCGCCAATTCATGTTCCCTGGCCCCTGTTGTGCAGCAGCCAGAGGCGCAATCACTGGCACAGATCCATCAGCCAGGTGTAACACCAGGCTGGCCAGTAGGATATGGCCTAGGTTGCCCAGGCTGATCTAACCTACTCCAGGGGCCGGTTTGCCCACCAGGCCATTCTCCCCTACTCCAAACACTGCCTTTACACTCACCACCGTCCAAGCCCCCATGTTGGACTTCCCCTTCGCCAGCTTGAATCTGGCATCAGGAAGCCAGTGAGCATCCTCACACCAGCCTGCCCAACTCCCAAGATGGCATGAATGTACTTTACGACACGTTCATGGCACCTCAAAGACAGTGCAATTCCAATAGGCCAGCCTAAGTGCTAGTTAGGATTGCACTCCCTGTTAGTTTTAGAGGTTGCTACTGCAGGTTTTCCATTCCAAAGGTATTTGTAGAAAACATTCTCACTATTTCTGTGCCCTTTCTTAAAAAAAAAAAAATTCACAAAAGTCCAACCATCACAGCTGTAATTTAACATTTAAACCATGTTGCAGATTAGAACTGCTAACCCATTTTTGCCTGGCCCACAGGTGTATACATTTGGTCCCTGTTGCTTATATGCAATGTTGGGCAGAAATGACTTAAGGTACCAGTGTTAGCCTATAGGGAGAGATAGAAGGGTGCATACTTATTTCAGATTATTTACAGGTTAGTTTGAAAAAGAGATTGTCATCTTCTTTTTCCTTTCCATCTGTTAAACAAAATGGTCACTAAATATTGAGTCAATTTGCAGATATTATCATGCTGAGAGTTATAAAAATGCAATCTAGTATGAACTGTCAGATCCAGTAATCCACACAGCTCCTGACTATTCCAGACAAGTTTCTTATTTTTCTGCCCACCTGAGAAACTAATGAAATGAACTATATTTAAGAGGTGAAAGTCATAAGAAATTTGAAATTTTATTAGCTTACGGACAATGGAATGAGATTTCTAGGAAGAATAGTGAAGCCTATTTCAGTTTTATATTTAAAAAAAAAAAAACTGCCAGAATCTCTGATTCTGCTTCTGGGTTCACCAAAAAGTTACATTGTATATTCACTAATCAGAGGACTTGTGGTTCAGGCAGTTCCCTTTGGGTGTTTATTATGACAGATTGCCTTCTGGAAATGGAAAGCATTTTTCTGCTCTGCTACCATGACTGTTTTGGGCTATGTGTCTTAACACACATATGTGAACCCCATATGTTATGGGACCTTTAACCATTGGCAGTAGAACATAGCCCTCCAATCTGGTACAAAAGAAAAAGAGAGAAAGAACCTAAAACATAGGGCACAATCCTCACCAGCTCTACTCAGAAGTAGGTCTACTCCTACTACTACCAGGGCTGCTCCTATTTTGTTCAATGGGGTTTCCTTACTCTCAGGAAAGTATGGTTAGGATTGCAGCCTAAGGGAAATATGGTTTATTGATAGGATTAGTGATAAGTAAGTGAAAAAAAGACCTGCTACCATGACTGTTTTAGAGCCCAGTCCTAAACAGTGTGCACTGGCTCACCGCCAGCATGCACTATTGCAAACATGCCGTAAAGCATGTTTGTGAGCCCTCAGTGCCAGCACAGTGCTGGAGCTCGCCCAACACCAGCCAGCGCTGGGCTAGCACCAGTGGAAAGCCAGTGCTCCTCCGCTTGGTGATCACCTGAACCACCAGGCAGTGAAGAGGTAAGTGGGGGTGTGGGGGGAAGCGGGGAGGAGGAGTTCTGGGGCAGGGAAGGTGTGAAGAGGGCGGGGAGAGAGTGGGGAGGGGGCATGCTGGGAGAAGGGAGCGGGGTGGGAGGAGGGTGGGACCAGTGGAGCTCAGCTCCACTGGATCCTAAGCTCCATGTCGGACCCCACAGCCCAACACAGAGCTTTTCAATTCTGCAGCAGCTCCAGAGCTGCCATAGAATTGAGTAGTCCCACTGCAGGCATACTTCTTTTATTTGGGAGAAGGGGACAAATGTGCCCTTCTTCCGAGGAGGTGGCAGTGGCTGCCTGGGTAGCACTGGATGCCGCGGCAGCCACTTTCATCACTGCAGCAGCCCTGTGCTCTGGGCGGCTGTTAGGCCATGTGTGTTAACCAACTTATATAAAGTCCAATCTAGTTTCCAGATGCTGGTCTAGCAGTCAGATGTGTATTTGCTATACACTCCAGCCTCATTAATCAGACAATATAATAAATTTTCTGGCAACTAAAAGTCAGAACTTTATGGTTATATGCACCTGAGTGCTAGATGAAATCATTGATAGGATGACCATCTGAGGGCCATTCAAGAGAATAAATCCTTCAAAAGTTCTCTCTTTCCCAACCTCTGCCCACATTTGGGAGTTCTAAAATGGGAGCTCCCCATTTTTAGTTAAACTGCCATTCTTCAATTTTTCCTTTTTATTTCCAGACTTTACTACTGCCTATGCACAATTTAATCCAGTTTTCAGTTCACCTTTTGCTCTTATCGGTTGCCAATGAACCCGAGCACATGCATACATTAATTTTCTGAGCAAAACTCAATCTTGATGCAATTTCACAATTATACCAAAGTATCTTTCTGTGCTGTGAGTTAATCAGTGCACATGTGCACATGTAGTATCAAGGAAATTTGACAGTATTACAGCTGTCTAAACAGCTACACGAGTCTATGTAAGGTTTCAGCCTAGTATTTAGATAAGGAAATATAGAGAAATGATAACGTTCAATGCTTTACCATTATAAAAGTTTGTTTCTCCTAAAATATCTTTGTTATCATAGGCATCTTAGGGCCAAATCCTATCCAACTTTCCAGCACCAGTGCAGCCACAATGCAGCCCCGAGGTAAGGGAACAAATGTTCCCATACCTTAAGGAGGCCTCTGTGACTTCCTCCCTAACACAGGATGCAGTGCACACCCCATTGGCACAGCTGCACTGGCACTGGAAAATTGGATTGGATCGGGCCCTTAGTGTAATCAAAATGGCAAGCTCACAATATGACACAATAACTTAAAAGGTATACAAAAGAATACATAAGAAGACAGGTGAGATTCCTGGCAATGTCTGTGCATAATTTTAATGAGGGTCACTTAAAGACTTCTTATTTGCAAAACAAAAGGAATGAGACAATGCTGGATTTCACGGGCAGCAGTACTGCCATTGTCAATATTTGTCTCTTATGATTAGGCTTTCCCCTTATTTATCATTACTGATATGAGTGTGATTCAGCGGACAAAATAACAGCTAAGAAAGAACTCCATGTCTTGAGAAAGTGCTGTCTAGTCTTTGTTGTCATATCAGTTGGGTGACAATATCACAAGCCCATAATAGGAGGATTTATTACTGCCAGGACTTCCAGTTTTATACCCTCTGTCACCTCTCTCATCTTCTAAAGCATCTTGCATTACCTCTGGAGATACTTTTATTTTCTCTTCAGCTCCTCTTTTATAGCTGGTGTTGCCCTCATTCCCAGTTCATTGCTTTTTAACATGTTCATTTCCTTTCACCTTGATTTTTATCCCAGCAAGAACTATAGTTTTACACTTTATCACCCCTTCTTGTTTTGATTTATATTGTTCTTGCTTACAGCCTCTGATGATCAAAAAGGAATTCCACTGTAATTCCTATAATGGAAGCTGCTTTGAGTTACCTGCCAGGGCTAAGAAAAGTTGGAAATAAATAAATAAATCCTGCAAATTGATTCACTTTCTTTTTTTTTTGTTACCTTTTCAGTGTTACTCATGTTCTTCAATTAGTACAAGAGTTTTGTTTAAGATTTCCTAATCAAGTAAATGAGTATTTCAAAAGTTCTGTACTTACAATTACCTGATATAGATTGCAGGTGCTCATTCTGCATAATAGAGCTTTGAAAGAAAGGACCAGCCCATATGACTACATGTTGATTGCTGATGTAAGACAATTGGGCAGCCCAATCCTTTGCTTCCAGTGTCCAGGGCTGCAGTGGCACCAAAATGGCTACCACTGCATCCCATGGGGTTGGGATGCAGTGCTGGGGCTATTCAGAGTAAGGGAGCTTATGCTCCCTTACCCCGCGTAATCCCCAGGTGGCCCCAATGGATCTGCTTGGATCTATGCCTGTTAATTGAGTGAGTGCATGTTGGGCCTCCCGTGCTGGGATAGGGGATATTATATGGCGGCAGAGCCTGAAACCATCTCTGCCCCTTCCCGCCCCACGCCCTCCTCCTGTCACGCCTTCTCCCTGCCCTCTCCCCACCCTGGAACACCTCCCCCCCACACCCCTACTTACCCGTCTGCTGCCCGGTGCTCACCTGGAACTCTGGGTGGTGGTTGTCACTCCTTTGCCCAGTGCTGGCTCAGCATGGGCTCACACTGAGTCAGCACCCACACCAGCCCAGTGGTAAGTGTTACAGGCTTGCCTTATGGCACGTTTGAACACTGCATGCCGGCGCTGGGTCAGAGTAGGCCTGTTAAGATTGGGCCCTAAATTAGGTGAAGACAGATTATACTCTGTCTTCACCTATCTATATAGCATAGGTGGGCCAACTTGCTTAATGTAAGAGCCACATACCATAAGCTTCAGATGTTTGAGAGCTGCAACATTTAAGAAGCATTTACATTCTTCAACATATTTAGTCACCATGAGGGAGTGAGGTGGGAGGAAGGTGGGACTGGTGGTGCTCAGCTCCACTGGATCCTGAGCTCCGTGTCAGGCCCCACAGCTCAACACAGAGCTTTCCATTTCTGCAGCAGCTCCAGAGCTGCCCTAGAATTGAGTAGCCCCATTGCAGGCTGACTTCCTTTACTTGGGGGAAGGGGACGAACGTTAAACTTACGTTTTATTCCAGTGGACTCTTAGTTTATACCTGTTAAATATTTATAAAGCTTGAAAATTTCTTATTTACCTTTTATATTAATTGTGATGCAAAAAAGGAGCTCGGCCAACATATTTCCGAAAGTCACACCGTATATGTCAAAGAGCCACACGCGGCTCGTGAGCTGTGGTTTGGCCAACCCTGCTATATAGATTAATAGGACATGTTTGGAAACAGCCTCACCACACTCAGTTCCAAGTTACCTTTTCCTCTATGTGGTTGAAAAACTCACGTGGTTCTCAAAATCCATGAGATTGTGGAAAGTTATGTGTGTGTGTAAAGTTCAGTTTTGTGACACTTTCCTTCATTGGGCCATGTTCCCCATTGATGTCCCCTGTTCTCGCTCTTGTTGCAGCAACTAGAACTTGAAGCGTGGCAGGTAAGGAAGAGGCGCACTTGACCTGCCTCCACTGGACTGCACATGAGTGATTAGGCTTGTAGGGCATACCCAAAAGCTCCTCTCTCTGATTCTGAACAGGAAGGTTGCACTGGTAAACTACAGTGCAAAACAAAATGAACTTTGATTAATTATGCGGAAAATTTCCTGCTTTCAGAGCCAATTTCCCTTGATTAAGGAACAGAAGTGCAGAAAAAGTGGCGAGGAAAGTGTATGGAAACAGTCCCCTGTGAAAATCAGGGCAACAAACCATAGTATGTGCCTGAAACAGGAAGTTTCCTGGCCTGAGAAGGGCAAAGCCTCAGAGCGAAACTCCCACCCTTTTCAGCAGGCAAGTGTTGCTGGGGTTTCTATAGATCTATGAAGTCTGCTACCTTGCACATGCCAGATCTCATCTGATCTCGGAAGCTAAGCAGGATCAGGCCTGGTTAGGACTTGGATGGGAGACCGCCTGGGAATATTGGGTGCTGTCGGCTTATACCATAGTCTTTCGAGACTGAAGGTTGCCAACCATGAAGTCTGCTGAGGATGTTAGGAAACACAGGAGAGGGGACTGGTGGCTTATGCCAGGCTTGTGCCCTGGATTGCAGTGAAAATGTGCTTGCATATCCCATGTGAATTGAAACTCACAGATTTGACTCATTGACATTGTTCCCTGTAAGCTGCAAGGCAGTGGAACCACATGGCTGCTCGGCTCAAATGCCATTGAAGCCAAGCTGCATGAGGCTTGGAACTTGGCATTCCCAGTAGTCAGACAACGATATCACCTGTCATTGCCATGAAGCCAAAACTGCTGAGGAACTACCGTGCAGCATGCAAAGGTTCTGTGCAGCAGCATAGACCCTGTAGTACACTGGTTCCCAGCCCGTGGTCCACAGACCACAAGTGGTCTGTGAGAACATAAGAAGTAGTCCATGAAGTCTCATTAAAAATTGATTACCTTCCATCACTTACAGTGTCTTGCCGAGAAAGCACTCTCACATGGACCACCAGAGAACAGACCTGCCGCAACCTACAAAAGCAGCAACCCACAAATCTCTATAAATAATAAAATAATAAATCTAATAAATGTCTAATAAATCTTCTTTAATTATTACAAATGTAATTGTGTATTTTGCATGCAGGGGGTGGGTGGGGGTTGCATGTGATCCATAGCGATTCTAATTTTTGCCTCTGTGGTCCACAGACTCCTAAAGGTAGGCTCCTGAAGGTAGGGAACCACTGCTTTAATGGGAATATTGCTCATCATGCATTTCCCCATGGAATAAGTACACGCTGGGTTTGGGTCTAAGAATTTTCGACTGCAAAACACTTTGTGCAAACCAGTGGAAGGCTGTCATCCGAAGCACACCTGCTTGGAAGTACGGCCCAATTAAATGCGTCTGACTTGTTCTGGTGTAAAAATGCCTAAGACTGGGCTGCACAAGTCCACAGTCTTTCAGTGAAACAAATGTAAAGGAACACAATCGCTGTAAACCACCTGTCTCTGCACATTGTTTTGGTTTTTTCTTCATCTCCTGGAAAGCACACCTTATTAATGACCTGTGGGATCAATATGCATCTGTTTAGGAGTGTAGATTATATTTAATGCTCATCTATATGGTCATTATGTCTCTGTTTTCTGTGCGTTGCAGCTTTAGATCTGCAAAGCTTTTCTAATTATCTGCTGCGAACACCACTGAGAAGCAGCATTAGGTTTTGTTATAGAAAGTCAGCCAGAATGATCTCGCTGAGTTCTTTATTTTGCTTTTTGTTGCCACTCAGATGAAACTGCATGTTCTCACCATAGAAATTGCTGACAAGAAAGCCATGCTGTGCCATTTTCATCTCCTTTGACTGAAGATGGAGTGAGTAATGTTGAATTTCTCTCTCTCTCTCTCTCTCTCTCTCTCTCTCATAGTTGTCATATATGCAGCTGCCTTATACTGAGTCAGACCTTTGATTCATTTTGCTCAGTGTTGTCCACCTGGACTGGTAGTGGCTCTCCAGAGATCCAGGCAGGACTCATTCCCAGCCCTACCCAGAGTTGCCAGGGATTGAACTTGAGATTTCCTGCATGCCAAATATGTCCTCTATTGCTCCACCTACATAGGGGCACATTGTTGACATGTCTATGAGCTTTGTCATTATCTGTTAAGACTACCAGATGAAGATGAAATTGAGCCCCCTGGTGCCTGTTCACACAACCATCTCAGTATGTGAGTCAAGGATGTCAAAGCGCAGTCTTGGCTGATTCGTACTAGCTGCATCACCTGAGCTAGTCATGTGGGTGGCTATCATAAGCTGATATGCACTTCTGAATAGGCTTCAGCTTTTGTCCAAAAGGGATTGGACAGATTTATGGAGGAAAAGGTCATCACAGGATAAAAGCCATGATGGGTATGTGCAACCTTCTGATTTTAGAAGTAAGCTACCTCTGAATGCCAGATGCAGGTATCTTGTTGTCTTGTGTGCTCCCAGAGGAATCTGGTGGACCACTGTGAGATACAGGATACTGAACTAGATGAACCTTTGGCCTGATCCAGTGGGGCTCTTCTTATGTTATTATGGGTCCAATCATATCAAATTTTCCAGTGCTAGTGCAACTGTTTCAATGGGTCATGCACTTTATCCTGTGGTTGAGAAGCAGTCCCAGAGGCCTCCTTAAGGCTGCACCAGTGCTGGAAAGTTGAATACTCCTAGGATTGGTGCCTATGTTTTTCACCATTCTCTCCTCAAACCGAGAACCAGTTGCATCGCTGTGGGAGTGCGGAGGGGTGCGGATCTCACTGGGTGACGCACATGGGAGGGGAAGACACCACTAGTGACCAAAATTGCTAAAATCGTGATTTGTAGGAATAATTCCATCATAAGTAATTTACAGCAGAATGCAATGAAAAAAATTGGAGTGAAATATCTCTGTTCTATTAAGAGTTATGACCGAAAAACAGAAAACAAAAATGCAACTACTTTAAGAAACAAAAAAGTACATTTCCTTAATTCAAAATGGACCAATGAGACTGATTGTTTGAAGAGCCAATTAGATGTTATTATGATGCAGCATGGAATGAATAAGGTGTTAGGAAAGTGACATCATCTTTGGTCACCTCTAGTGACCAAAAACGCTAAAATCATAGTTTGTAGGAATAATACCATCATGTTATGTACCATTTGATCAGCGGTTTTCAAACTCTCCAGGAGTTTGAAAACCACTGTAAATCCTTGTAGGGGTGGGGGGAGGCAGAGAGGGTGGGGGGGAGGCAGCGAGGGTGGGGGCAAGGTAGCAGCACAATCCCCAGGATCACACTGCTCAGGGGGCTGCAGGGGCTTGGGTGCATGTACCAGAGCCTCCTGCAGCCTCCCGGGGGGTGCGGGGATCCCTGCGCGACTGTCTGAAGGGCTCCCCAATGTTGCAAAAGTGAAGTGGAGCGATCGCACTCCACTTCTGGTTTAGTGGAAGTAGAACGTGATCACTCCACTTTCACTTCTAAAGCATCGGGGAGTCCTGCAGACAGTCACGCAGGGCTCGCCGCACCCCCAGGAGGCTGCAGGAGATTCTGGTAAGTGCACCCAAGCCCCTGCAGCCCCCTGAGTGGTGCGATCCTGAGGATCACGCCGCTGCCTCCTTCTTGCTTCCTGGCTGCCCCAGCACCTTAAGGGGGCAGAGGCCAGGGTCCACAGGCTGGGGCATTGCGACGCCCCAGTTTGCAAAGCTCTGCATTTGATGCATAATTTACAGCAGAATGAAATGAACAAACTAGACTGAAACATCTGTGTTCTAGCAAAAGATATAGCCAAAAAACCAGCTGAGTGGGGCAATGGTGCATCACCACTCCTTCCACCCAGGTAATTGCCTCGCCCAGTGTTTGGGAGGATGTCCATCATGGGGGTGATGCACTGGCCTCCTGCACCGGGTAACAGAAACCTTAGTGATGCCACTGCTGAGAACTATTTGAAACATGAGAGTTTGAGCCATTCTGCACATTCCATATCAATAGGCCTAGGTTTGTCACTGAGGGCACACTGACCAGGGAGCTGCACCCAGGGTTCCTGCTAAGCTATGCAGCAGCACTGAGCTTGGCAACCTGGATATTTGGTGATGATGTGATGTCATTGCCGAATGTTGGGAGATGGCATTGTGACACATTCACGAAGAGAAGGAATTCATGCACCAGTCTGGATCCCTGACAGGGAATATAGGCTGCAACCCATCCCAGCTCTCTGATGAATGCCCTTGTCTGATGTACATTTTCAAGCATCTGTTTGTCACTCTTTGTGTTTTTAGGTGCACACTTTAAAAGTCATAATGTGGAAAGAGGCCTCACCCGGGGGTTTTATTTCCAGTACTATCTCCATTCTCATGCAGGAAGTCATTTGTTTAAAACACTTTCCATGTTCTTTCCAAAGAGAAGGGCTTTTGTCTTGCATGAGATCAGAGACTGTATGATCCCTGAGGGGTTTTTATCACCATCACTTAAGAATATTTGCATCAACTTGAATTTCCTGGCACAATGTGGCAGTGGCTCCCAAATGCTGGGCCAACAAGCAGGACCTATTAATCTGATCCAGTATATCCGTAGACTTCCAATGGCGAATTTTAAGTATGGGGACATCAAGAGATTATTCTTTGGCAAAGACTGACATTGTTGTGATGTGTTCCTTATGAAGCAACTATCATGGAATCACTTCAGCCCAACCTTAATTTCAGCCCAACCCTAATTAACTATTTATAATAAAGGAACACATTTCTGCTGTCACAAATGGTCATATGGCAGCACACGCAGTGTGAGACCAGCAGCCATTTTGGTGGTGGCGGAAGTCTTGGTGGTCTGCTGCCACTACCGGCTGCCTATGGGAGCACAGGCAAGCCAGCATGGAGGGGAGGGAGGAAAGGGACAAGGAGAAGGAAGAATGGGGGAGTTTCCAGAATGGGATGGGGAGGCGGGGATGCAGAATATGGCGGGATGGGGTGGTTCCTGGCAGCAGAGGCATGTGCCTGAATCTTATCCTTGTTCCTTCTCCTTTCCCTCTCTCTCACTCTTCTCAGATGGCTGGCACAGATCTGAAGAGATCCATTAAGGGAAGGGGAAGGGAATGTTTCCATAGCTTGAGGAGGCCTCTGTGAATACCTCCACCACAGGATGCAGCACACCCCCTTGGCAGGGCTGCATCAGCGCTGGGGGAGTTGGGATTCAACTCTAAGATACATACCAAGTCTTCTGTTACTAAGGCACTGGGGAGAGGGAGCTGCATGCCAAATCCAGCTTTCATCTCCTTCCGTTTACATCTTCCATATAAGTTGTTTTGTCTGCCTGCGATGAATTGTGTCATCACTTCTATTTAATTTGCACAAATTATGTGCTAGGACGGAGCTGTATGCACCACAGAAGTGTCCCAGTCCTGGCCCAAGGATTTGCAACTGTCGGATCCAAAGAAGACTTTCCCAGATTCTGTTTTCCAAATAGCATTTCCAAACCATACTTCTGCTGTGGGGCGCTTTTCTTTTGGCAGGTTCATTGCTTTTCGGGTAATTGATGAGATAATTATGTTCACCTTTTGAGTATGTAAAGCAATAAATGGTTCCCACAGTTTAAATAATTCTTCTCTTGCAGCCTTGCAGCTCCACCACACATAGCAGATTTGCATTCTCAAGTGCACCGTATGTCTGCAGTATCAAATATTTTACAGTTGTGGGTTATATGGTGTCTTGTGTGTTAATTTAATTGTTCAAGTTTATGTTTATATATTTACTGGGCCAAAAGATGTCCTTGATGTCATGCAGGATAAAGGGATATGACAAGTATGGGGAATTGTTTTGGGGAATACTGCAGTGCAGTTGCTTATTAGCCCTTTGTCCTTCCTCATATGTTTGGAGCATGCCTTAAGTGCATTTTGGCCATCATATGATACTCCCATCAATCCTTTTTCATGACAATAGTGTTGATAATTGATATTTGGCTGGCTGTTGTTGGAGTCAAAATGATGAATTAGATGGTCCTATAAGCTGGAGCCCAATCCTATTGCCCACCATCTTCCACCAGTTAGTCGCACTAATGGAGCATGTGCTTCTTGCAGTGATGAGAGGGAGGGTGAAGTGAAGGCCCGGGAGAGGTAAGTAAAAAAAAATTCAACTTACTTCTCTGTAGGCTGCTTGGTCATCAGTGGGTCTTCTCAGACTTATGCCAGCTATTTTGGTGGCGTAAGTCTGAGGAGAGGCAGGAGGCATGTTGGGCTATAAAAATGGGGATTGCATTCCAGCAGATGCTGCTGCTGTTGAGATCCACCTCCTCCAACCCCTAAACCACCTTGCCCTCCCTTCAACTGCTCACAACCCACCCACGCCAGAAACCTACCTACTCCAATGCAGGCTAGGTCCGTAAGTGGAGAGCATTCCACCATTTCCACTTGTGGCTTCAATGCACATGACAGAGGCATGACAGTTGTGTCATTTAAAGTTTCATGACAGCAGATTTGAGATCCGGTACCATAGGACCTATATAGGATTGGGTCGCTGGTCTATTAAGCAAGTGGTTTTGTTTTGCTTGGTGGTGAGTTGTAGACCAGCTTACTGCTGAGTGTATCATCATGCTGGTAGCTTCCCAATCATATTTTTCTTTATACAGTTTCAACATATTAGGCGGCTGCATGCTGAGTCAGGCCATCCAGCTCAGTACTGCCTGCATTGACTGGCAGCAGCTCCCCAGGCTTTCAGACAGGGGTCTTTCCTAGACCGACTTGAAAGGTTCAGAGATTGAACCTGAAATGCTCTGTGTGCAAAGCATGGGATCTCCTTGAGCTGTAGCCCCTCCCAAAATTTAAATCTGGCTGTACCTGCACTCCAGTACCAAAGAGAAGAAAGGAACAGACTCAAAAAATTAAAAAAAAAAGAAAAAAAAGATTATGCAAGAAACCCCCACCAATGTTTCAGGGAACAAGGGACTTTTCTTGTTCTGTTAAAAGGCAAACAATGTTTGCCTTTTAAGCCATTTCTGCCCAAAGTTGTATATACACAACAGGGTCTAAATGTGTACACCTGTGGGCTGGGCAAAAAAAGGGTTAAAGAAAACCTAAATGAATGCAAGACTGAAATAGTCCAGTGAGAAGTCAGACTGAGAAATTTAGCAACTAAAATAACGGTTTGCGCTTCTTAGGAACTGTGTATGACCTGCAAATGTATAAAGGAACAAAAACATGAAAGGCTAGAGTACCAAACAATCTTTCAATGTGTCCAAGCTAAATGCCCCACTGCGCTTCCTGATCTCTCTGAAAGTACAACTTAGTCCACCATGCCATGTATTTTGTCGTAGTGCTCCTTAGTTCGCATGTCAAAAGAACCTGCCATGGGTGCAGTGGCTTTGACAGAAATGTCTACGTGGTTTTTTTCATCTTTCTTGGCTAGCTGAAGCCTGTGCAATTTCTCTCGGGGATCCACACTTTGGCGGAGAGACTCATCTATGGCAGATTTGGTCAGGTCTACGACTTATGAACCCGCCCCCCCGCATTATGAAAGCGCCCTCTGAGCACTGCTGATTTCCTTTTATCTGCAGCATTTCTCTGGGGCATGGCAGCATGTTCTTAATGAGCCCAGCACTTTCTTCGCAATTTCAAAGGTGCATAGGGCTGGCTAATTAACTTGATCTATTGGCGCTCAGGCCTCAGGTATGAAAAGGTGAGAAAGCTTTATAGGCAAGAGCCTGAAAAGACCTGGCTTCTCCTGAGGGGGTCTGTCAAGCTTTATTTCTTATTGTTTGCACAAGCGTAGGCCCTGGTGAGCTCTCCAAGAAAACCAGTGGGGCAGCTTAGTTGAGTCTGTAACTTATGGCCATTTAATTCCTGAAAGCTGCATTATGGGCTGTGGAAGTGCTGTGGCATGACCAGGTGCAGTGATGGTGGTATTTGTTTAGTGGGAATGACAGTTTCATTTATCTCATCTGTCTTACTTACCGTTCATTACTGATACTGTTGCACAGGGGATTTAAAACTTCCTTCCTTCAGAGAACTCTTTCTACATCTGTTTATATGCCATTGAACTCCCTTTCCCTCCATATATGCCTTGGAATCCCTGTGTATTTCAGTTAGTATTCTGGAATATATTCCAAGGCAGTAGGTTTCAGACTCTTCACATTCAGAGCATCCTTTCTACATTGCCACCCATACCAATGAAATCCAAGCCACAAATTGCCTTCTATTCGTCAACATTTTGGATCAATGACTGGGATGCATAGTAAGTGCATGCAAAAGCCAGGCCTATTAAACCACAATACTGCCCTGACATAAACTGAACCTGTATACATTCAACTAATAGAAATGTAACTTGTGACTTTTTACAAAATGCAAGTTGTAAAATGCAACTAATACAAATATAGCTCCCCTCCCATCTAAGCTTCTCTATGGCCCATTTTGTACATTCCACATCAACAAAAGCAGGGTTACCACAGAGTATATTCACTAAGGAGTGAATTATTATTGATTCTATAGACAATCATTTTGTTATAAAAATATTTATTTCTGTACTTTTTTTTTCAACAGCTGGGATGTCAAATTTGTTTCATATCGAGGGCTGAACAGCATTCATGATGCCTGCTGAGGGCCAAAAGGGATGTCATTAGGCAGGAAGTGATGTCATTGAACAGGTCATAACCAAAAATAAGCACTTTTTCTCACTTAGGAACTCATTAGCTGCAAATGACAGAAGAGAAAATACACAAATCTTGATCATATTTCAAGATATGGGAGAGCCCAGTTTTCATGTAGGCTACCCTTACAGCAGTAACATCTCAGCACTGCTCAGCAGCTGAGATCCTGAGGGCCGGATAATAAGCTTCCGCGGGCTGCACTTGGCCCCTTTGACACCCCTGAGCTATGGTGTGATGCTCCTGCCTAATTGTGAAGTCTGCTGTGTTTTCATCACAAAGGTTCCATGAGCCAATCAGGGCTAGGTTCTTTGTGATGTCAGAGGTATTTTTCAAAGGGGAGTCTAGGTCTGGTCCAGAAACTGTCAGAGCAGCTCTTGCTCTTTGGTCACAAGGTAGCATCATGTTCGTGATGGGCATGCCCTACTGAGACTTTGTTGCAGGGCCAGAGCAGCTCTTTTCTCTTCACCATCTGGGGTTTCAGGTTGGTTTGCCACTCTTGGGTAAGGGAAAAACCTCAGTGTGGGGGGAAAGATGGGTCCTGGTCTGACTTAGGGGTCCCTCTGAAGGGTCTGTCAATACCTCACCCCAGGAGGAGGAACTGAACTGAACTTTTGTTCAGTGGGGTTGTCTTCCGAATGTAAGAACTAATTTTTCAGCCTAGCTTTCTGGCCTGAGGACGATAAAGGAACGTTGTCAGAACTCCTCAGGTTCAGACCCTGGGACTCTTCACACATGTAAGTGAATGGAGAAGGGCCTGGAGGGTGGAGCACCCAGCAGTCAATGACTAACACCCATCTCTCTGCTTCAACCTTTTAATTGGGAGTGAACAGGGAAAAGGTAGCTCACACTGCCACCATCCACCATTAGAGAGCCTACATGGAAGGAAGCCTCCTTGAGAAAACTTCCCCCAAATTAGGGTTACCCGATACAGAAGGGAACAGAGTGGCTATACCTTTAGCGATGGTATAGAAGAGAGAATTTGGGCAGGTGCAGCTTTTTAAATGCTTCCATGTTCAGCGGCACCTGCCCAAATTCCCTCTTCTATACAGTGGTTAAAGGTATAGGCAGTCTGTCCCCCTTTGTATCTGGTAACCCCACCCCAAATGAAAAGTGGCCCCCAAATCTGGAGAATCTCCTAAGAATCAAGCAGCAACAGAATGTGCAGCAGACTGTAACTGAAAAATAACATGTGAATTTAAAAGAAACAAAGACCAGATATCCTGATACTCCTTTCCCATTTGTGTAACAGGCTCGTGGCCCCACAACCAGGCACTCAATTAAGAAAGGAATATGGACTGGTGAGCAGCCTTTCTCTTAGTCAGAGATGGGAAGTGGAAGGTCCTCCAGTTTCCTTACTTTCTCATATCAGTTCACATTGGCCTTTTTTCGGCTTTGCAGCGTTATTGATCTATTCCATCATAACCTATCTGCAAGATAGACTGCAGGAAGAAGAAGGCTGCAAGAGGAAAGTAAGTGGTAGCCAGTGTCCCCTTTCGCAGTGCTCACAGGGAGCCGCAAACTCATAGGATCAACCTTAGACCCATAGCTTTCATTGTAGTTGTGGGGGATATGACTTCATAAAAGCATTTTGCCTGCCATGTTTTGGTTCCTTCTATGTCTACATCAGCCCTGACATTACTTCCTGTATCTGGAGAGATGAGCCACATTTCACATCTCCTGGCATAGATTATGGGTTCTTTGGGAGTGTGTCTGCACCTGGAAAAAGTCTCTCTGCGATGCTCAGCTCTGCTTCATTTCTGCTCATCAGCGATTTGGAGTTCTAATGCCTGATTTATCTCTGTATCCACTAGGTGCCAATCCTGTTTGTCAAAGACATCCTTGGACTCACTCTGCTCTTTGAGCGGCATTTCGTCTTTGGCAAGCGATGAAATCCCAAGCCTGTCAGGAAGCCCACCAACTTCACTATCTGATGCTCCAATGAAAGATGCAACTGGATGTCTGAGGCGTCTTCCCAGACCACCTGGAGCTGGGCTAAAGAATTCACCATGAAGTCATGACCCACCTCATCGTCAAATTTTATATTAGAAACATTTCAAAGGCATGTGTGGGTGCCCAAGTCAGACTCCTAGGAAGAGCAAATCTGCCATTTGGCCAGCCTACAGGCATCACTGAGGCACACTCAGAGCCAGTGCCAGGGTATTTTGTGCCCTATGCACAGCTAACTACTTCCACACATGCACACACACCGCAGATATGGAACTGTGGATATGGGGGACTCTATTCAAATACTGAAGCAGCCCCCACACACCCTTCCATTACCTTAGTTTTTGTGTTTCTTCCTTAAACAAAGCAAAATTCTTGCTGATCTGAAGAAGAGTTAATATCCCGCACACTACAGGCAGGAAGTCAGAGGCATAACTAGGGCAGAGACTGAGGGGCACCTATCTAGGCTGCTATACCAAGGGGAGGCACATGATTGCCCCTCAGCCCCTTCCCTAGTTACAGAGGAGGTGCTGGTGGCTTCACACCCTTTTCCTGTGGAGAAGGAACAGAGGTGTGGAGCCACTGCAACAAGCACCCCTCCTCTACGAAAATGCAGAAGCGACTGCCTTGCATCGCAAGTGGCACAAGGCAGTCACTGCTGGGGTCGCCTTAGCCCTGCGACCTAAGGTTGTTGCAGGGATCACAGGTTGCTAAGGCAAAGCAATTGCAAAGTTCAAAGGTGGAGAAGAACAAAGAAAAGGGTTTAAAAGGCAAACAGAGGATGGCTAGGCAGTAATTGCCTTCATGAGTACCAGGGAAGGAAGCAAGGCAAGGTAGCTGCTTTCCCAGAGGAAGGGGTTCCTGGAGAGGTGGGTCAACAAAAAACTTGTGGTTGAGTAGTGGTTTGCACTAGTGCTCAAGGGAAGGGTATGGAGAAGAAGGGGAAAAAGGCTAGCATGAAAAGGGAATGGTTTCATGCCTAGCCTGGGAGCCAGCAGGAAAATCACTCGCATTGCATATTTATAAGAGAGATACTTGTGTTACAGAATGAGAAAAAAAAAAAACTTTTAAATTTTTTTTTAAAGAGAAAGTGAAACAAGTATCACAGTTATAAAGGTGTAAAATCCAGTAAATAAAAAAAATGATTGAACATATGGCAATTGGGCTGAGACTACTATGAATACATTATTCTGAGCTGTCTGTGACAGATCAGGAGAGAGATCTTGGGGTGGTGGTGGACAGGTCGATGAAAGTGTCGACCCAATGTGCGGTGGCAGTGAAGAAGGCCAATTCTATGCTTGGGATCATTAGGAAGGGTATTGAGAACAAAACGGTTAGTATTATAATGCCGTTGTACAAATCGATGGTAAGGCCACACCTGGAGTATTGTGTCCAGTTCTGGTCGCCGCATCTCAAAAAAGACATAGTGGAAATGGAAAAGGTGCAAAAGAGAGCGACTAAGATGATTACGGGGCTGGGGCACCTTCCTTATGAGGAAAGGCTACGGCGTTTGGGCCTCTTCAGCCTAGAAAAGAGACGCTTGAGGGGGGACATGATTGAGACATACAAAATTATGCAGGGGATGGACAGAGTGGATAGGGAGATGCTCTTTACACTCTCACATAATACCAGAACCAGGGGACATCCACTAAAATTGAGTGTTGGGCGGGTTAGGACAGACAAAAGAAAATATTTCTTTACTCAGCGCGTGGTCGGTCTGTGGAACTCCTTGCCACAGGATGTGGTGCTGGCGTCTAGCCTAGACACCTTTAAAAGGGGATTGGATGAGTTTCTGGAGGAAAAATCCATTATGGGGTACAAGCCATGATGTGTATGCGCAACCTCCTGATTTTAGGAATGGGTTAAGTCAGAATGCCAGATGTAGGGGAGAGCACCAGGATGAGGTCTCTTGTTATCTGGTGTGCTCCCTGGGGCATTTGGTGGGCCGCTGTGAGATACAGGAAGCTGGACTAGATGGGCCTATGGCCTGATCCAGTGGGGCTGTTCTTATGTTCTTATGTTCTTATTAAAATATTAAATCAGCAAAGTAGTCGATTGAGTGGAAATAACAGCTGGTAGATGTTGAAACTAAGTTAGGAGCTCATTATTGTATTGGAAAGACAGTCCAAATTACAGAAGAAATATTGCCTGAAAGAGCATCTGCTTCTGTGTGTATTGATGATGCATCAAATACAGTGTGGTAGTTTTATGGCCCAATCCTATGGTGGCCTTGCATTGAAGGAGCTCACAATCCATCAGCATAAGTCCTTGTCCGCTGTCACACAAGCTGCTCCGACAGCAGGTGCCTTACTAACAGCGGCATGGTAGCAGGGAAGCCCTGAGCTGGCAGCAGCAAGCTGAACCCACATCAGAGGAAGTCAGTCAGTGGCGGGGGTGGTTAGGGAGAGGATAGCGGATGGAGAGGGGAGGATCTCAGAGGCATTGGCACATGCTGAGATCCTGTTCTCCTGTTCCCAGCCCGACATGCCCCCAGACTTTCCTCGAATTTATGCAGCTAAATAGCTGAGAAAACCCATTGGAGGCCAGTCAGCTTGCTGGGAGTTAAGTAAAAAAGTTTTTTACTTCTTTCTCCCAGACATCTGATTGCTCCCTCAGCAAACCATGTAGAAGTGCTCCGTAAGAAGTGCTGTGTGATATGGGCTGATGGCGTATAGATTGGGCTGCCCAATTTGGATTTTTCATTTTAGCCCGATATCTTTTTGGCAGTTTTTCATGTTCTCAATATCAGAAAAACTTAAATGTCTATTTTTAAAATCTGATGTTAGACTAATATTTGATATTAGACCAATCTTTCTTTGTCATTTTATGGACTTGTTCAAGCACATT
Organism: Tiliqua scincoides; assembly: GCF_035046505.1. Taxonomy (NCBI): domain Eukaryota; kingdom Metazoa; phylum Chordata; class Lepidosauria; order Squamata; family Scincidae; genus Tiliqua; species Tiliqua scincoides. The sequence continues at coordinate 39,107,758 of NC_089821.1, forward strand.
TTAAGTTGAAGAATTCAACTAGTGGCCAGAGCTTTGAATTGGTCACAATGTAATAATTTAGGGAACAACTTACAGCCCAATCCTGAGCTGCCGGAGGCACCCAGTCTCGGCGGCAGCAAGAAGGGCTGCCGCCTGATCCTACGCCTCCTGGGCTATGCTACTTTCGTCCCCTTCCCCTGAATAAGGTAAGCAGCCCCGCAATGGGGTTACTCACTTTACCGCCGACCAAAAGGTTGGCGGTAAGTTAAAGGCACTCATGTAGGGCACGCAGCCCTACACAGCGCCTTGGATCCTGTGGAGCAGAGCTCTGCAGACCCGCCTCCCTCCCTCCCCTGGCACACCTCCAGCCTGCCCTCCAGCACGCCTCCCCCTGCCCTCTCTCTGCCCCCCACTGGCCTCCCCCTCCCCAGAATGCCTCCTCCCTGCCCCATCCCCACCCCTGCTTACCATGCTGTGGCTCGGCGGTCTGGGAGACCACTGAGCCACGGAGCTGGACGACTGCCCTGCGCTAGCCCAGCACCAGCGCTGGGCTAGCACCGGCGGGAGCCTTATGGCATGTTTGCGACAGTGCTCGGCAACACAGAGCTGTGCCGCTGAGTGGGCTCTAAATTGGTTCTGATGGGGAAAACCAGTCACATGGAGTTTGGGTACAATTTAGAAAGCTTCACTTTTCACCCTAGTGTAGATTGCAGAAGATGTAAGGGCTTTCAGAGTTCACTTCAGAGCATATTGGCCTAGTGTCATTTAATCTCAATCTGACATGCCTTAGGTCAAGGGCATCAAACCCTTGGGCATCAAACTGTGGGCCGAATGTGGCCCCTGGAAACAATTGATCCTGCCCCTGTCATAATTGGGCTCTCCCAGCTTGATCATTGGGCTCTCTCATATCTTGAAAATATGAACAAGATTTGCACATTTTCTCTCTTCTGTCATTTGCAGCTAATGAGTTTCTATGTGAGAACGAAGTGCTTCTTTCTGACCATCATCTGCTAAATGGTGTCACTTCCTGCTTAATGGTGTCACTTCCAGCCCTCAGCAGGCACCATGAATGCTATTCGGCCCACTATATGAAATGGGTTTGACACCTCCGCTTTAGTTAGAGTGAGAGGTTGGTGCAAGAACCCTGCCTCCTTGTTAATTATGTATTTGCTTCATGGATAGCAAATCCCAGTTATCCACAGTGTGGAATCCTCTTCACATTTAAGAACAAGGGAAGGTCATCAATACACATCTTCCTCACGATGTTGGAGAGTACTTCAGGGATGGAAAGCTAAGCAGACTCTGCATTCTCCAGTGAATGAAATGAATGGTGCCATAAATACATGACGCTGCTGTTTAAAAAAAAAAAAAGGATTCAGTGGGCCTGAAATTTGTAGTCTTTTTTGGAAGCTTCCAATCCAGTGAATAATAGCTGTAAAACCCTTCCATTGTTGTGGAGCAGAGGATCAATGATAAATGGGAAGGTAGGCAGAAAAGGTGGAAGGAGAACTTTGCTTTCCATTTTCCCCATCCAAACTATGTAAGCTCAAGGCCAATGGCATTTCTCCAGGAAAACCCAACAGATGGATGTAGCAAGAAGAGTGAATCCATCTTTGACATGCTGCTTTCTTCCGAACCCTATGTTTCTTCCTAAACATAGAAAGGACTTCTTGACATTTAGGGTTGATGAAATGAAAGTGACCTGATCTACCCAGAATAGTGGGGCAGCCCATGGATATATATGAGAGCCAGGATGGTGTAGTGGTTTGGGAGGTGGACTTAGACCTGGAAGATCCAGGCTTGAATGCCCCCTCAGCCATGAAGCTTCCTGTGTGACCTTTGGCCAGTCACTTTTTCTCAGTCTCACCTACCTCGCCAGGTTGTTGTGAGGACAAAAGGAGGTGTGTACACCACCCTGAGCTCTGTGGAGGAAGGGTGGTATAAAAATGTGAAAATAATAAATAATAAATATATGGAAAAAGCATATATTAGCATGCTCCACTTGCTCATCTGAGCACGTCAAAATCTCTGGACTAGGCTGAATTTCTGGCTTCTGTATTTGGAGCACAAGCCTATGCATATCTACTCAGAAGTAAGGACCATTGTAGTAAATGGGGCTTACTCCCAGGAAAGTGTTGTAAGAGTGCACCCTAAGGGTCTAATCCTATCCTACTTTCCAGAACTGATGCAGCTGTACCAATGGGGTGTGCACTGTATTTAGCAGTGGGGAGGGCAGTCATGAAAAACCTCCTCATGGCCCTAACCCTTTATCCTTCCCTTCTCCTCTGAGCACTTCCTCTTGTCCTCTGACCTGTTAAGATGTGCACACCAGGGCTCTGATGCCCAGGCCATCTTGAGCACAAGGCATGCAGGGCGAGGCAGCTCCATGGCCTTGCTATCTCTAAGTGTTAGCTGAACCTCTGGTCCTAATCAGATTCTGTAAATATATACTCAATGGAACTGTAAGTAAATAACTTATTTTTTTGCAACTTTAACAAGCCATTGCCTCTTTGTCTTTTTTATTGATTAGCAGTCAGCTGGTGAGGGAGGTTCCCTGGGGTGATACCCAAAGAGGAAACTATTTTTAATTTCCTCCAACAAGGGCTGCATTGCAGCTGCATTGCCACTGGAGAGTTGGATAGCCCTGGGCCCTAAGTGAATTATAATCTGTGGAAGGTATGAGATCAAATACAAGGCAGCAGCCCTAAGTAATCTTTCCCCCCTACTCTGCAAAGAACGTCACAATTAGCTTTGGAAAAATGTCACTAATCAAGCTCTGCCGGCAATGTCTGTACCCATAATAGGTGGTGTTAATACAATGATTAGTCCTCTTAATGGCTGCCTACCCAATGACTCTGCTCACTTTTTAAGCAAATGGTAATTTGCCCATAAAAATGGGTTTTGAAGGTAGGAGGGTGGTTCTGGGCTCTCACATTAGAAACACAGCCTTTCCTGTTGGCATATAATGGTGATTTTTAATGAAAACAGATGATATGTAATTGACATAAATTATCCTACTCCTTCGAACAATGTTTTAGACTCTCAACATACGTTTAAAGTGATTTGAGAAGACAAAAGTCAGAAATGGCCTTTGAATATGTTCGGCTTTTTTGGAAAAAGAGCTCAGTCTTGAAACAAATTATTGCTGAAAATGACACACATTTTGTAATAGCTTGCAGCAATTCAAGGATAAAGTCTAATTTAGACTGAATAATTAAAGGATCAGTGTAAGCCCTCTTTCAAATGCCAAGGAAGAATAAATGTTAAATACAGGGGAACAGTGTAATTTAGAAAACTTAGAACTTCAAAAGGCACATCGAGAAGACACGTGGCAAATATTTAATTTTTCATGATGTTTTTCTCTGTTTTGGTCTAATAATAATTTTATTTCTACCCCACCCTACTCCCCAAAGGGACCCAGGGCGGCTTACAACGGTTAAAAACAGATTAAAACATGATTTAGCAAACAGATAAAAACATAACACATTAACAGATATCATAACATAAAAACTGATCTAGAATCAGTTAGTTAAAAATAGTTTTTGTCTTCTGCACTGTCTTCTTCAGTGCCTTGATCAATGTGCCAGAAAATAATTCTTTCAATGGGTCTCCATTCCAGTATTTTCAACACATTTAAGGGCCTGATCATATCCAGCATAGGAGCAACAGCTCCAAATGTCTACCGCTGCATCCTATGCTAGATGCAAGCAGGCTGGAGGTCTACTCAGGAAGGGGAAATTCATTCTCTTACCCTGAATAAAGCTCCAGCCTGCTCAATGGGGCTACTTGAGTCTGCATCAGCTCAATCACTGGTGCAGACTCCAGCAGCCCTTTGTCAGGCTTCTGAGCCCAACATGGGGAATAGGAGGCCTCCATTGGTCCCACCCCCTTCTGGCCTGTCCGTACCCCAGTTCTACCTTCCCCCACCCCAAAACATCTCCGCCTGCCCCCCACTACCCTCCCCATGCCACACCGCATCAATAGGGCAGCACAGTACTCCGCAACTGTCCTGCTTGTTCCTATTTGCATTATGGTACATTTGCTACACCCAATGGGGCTGAGGCTGGGGCTGCAGCTGCAGCACTGGGGCTGAGGCAGCTTGGGACCAGGCTGTTTCTTGCCTTAGGGTTCAATCCTATCCAATTTCCCAGTGAAAATGCAGCCTCAATGCAGCCCCAAGATAATGGATCAAAAGTTCCCTTACTTTGAGTAGAGCTCTGTGATGCCCACTGCAGGAAGCAGCGCATGCCCCATTGGCATAGCTGCATCAGTGCTGGAAAGTTGAATAGGATTGGCCCCTTAACAACCTACTTCCTCTTTCTTAGAAATTATATAGGAACCTCACCTCTTCCAAGTGCAGTTGCAGACCTACCATTAAGTCTGATGGGGCAAATGCCCCAGGCGTGAGACTCTAGGACCCCATGGAAGCCTCTTTGAGGTTCCTGACAGGGTTGGAAACTGTGCTTCCGGTTTCCCAGAAGTACAGTTTATAGTGTCGGGGAACCTCATAGAGGCTTCCCCGACATTGGCTCCGGTCGTGTGAAGCTCCATGAGCCTCAGGTGAGATGGGGGGGGGGCAGATTTTCTCATGAGAGGGGTGGCAGCAGCCCACAGGAGGGGTGGCTTTGCAGACCTTTGCCCCATGTGCGCGGCTGAGGAGGCCCACCACTGTCTGACCGCTTTCAAATTTGGGCTATTTTTTGTTCAGTAAGGGTCAAACTATATATTGTAGCACTTGGTTACCATTTCTGTATTTGGTAACACAGAAATGTGATAGAAGCCACAGGTTGACAACTCTGGATCACAGGGTGGGGAAGGGAATCTTGATCTCAACCCACCTCCCCATGATTGCTATTTCTCTCCCCCCAAAAAGGAAGGAAAAAGCTTAACACTAATGTTATATAAGCATGAAGCACCTTTTTTATGGTTTCACACTCAACTGTGTGTGACACACAGTCAATTGTGACTCTTACACTGAAGAACTTATGAGCTCAAACTTTTTTCCTCACCTGCTGAAATGATATTTTAAGGCATGTCATTTTTTTTTTTTTTTTGCTTTCTGTTGTTTCCTTGAAGTTTTCAGCAAGCAATTGTCACTGCTGACAAAAAAGACATTTAGCTCTGATAAGCACAGTGCAGTTTTCCTCAAGGCACTTTTCAATAAATAAGTGTGAATTCACATAGGAGCCATAGAAGTTAAGTTTATGAGATTTCCCATTCCTATATAGCTTTTTCATTTTTGAAAACTATACCTTTTATAAGTTGGCAACCTTCAGTCTTGAAAGACTATGGTATAAGCCTACAGCACCTGGTATTCCCAGGCGGTCTCTGATCTACTTCTGAGATCAGACGAGATCGGGCATGTGCAGGGTAACAGTTGCTGCTATTCCTTTTATAATGCAAATGAAAATGTGTTAACTATACAACACACAGCACTCACTGGCTTTGTTGATTTCCTGTTATCCAATTTTGCATTATCGTTGTAAAATCAGAATATCAAACCTGCAGAGAGGTTTTATCAAGCCTGTAAAATAAGAATACCAAACCTAATATTTACAAACTGTATAATTAGGCAGTTGGCTTTCTTTATTAGTGTCTTTTGTTCTTGCATGTCTTTGTTTTACACTGGTGGGACTTACTCTGTTCTGTAAAGCAATCAAGAGAAAGTCCTTGTATTTATCCCACACGCACACATGCATACACAGAGAGAGAGAGAGAGAGAGAGAGATTCAAAATATTTCTATTTCAACTACATTTAGACATATCATTTTCGGTGGAATTGCTGCTGATGTAACTTTGAGTAAACTGGAAAAGAAGTTTGATCCTAAGGTGGCACTAGCTCTATTCAAGAGCTTTTTGATTGGAGGGTACTGGAATGGGCAGCTGGAGATGGTTAAAAGGCCTTGAGGGATGAGAAAGGGGGCATTGATAGGTCAATAGGAGATCTGCCCTCAGAAGCTACCACTAGGATTGAGCCACCCATGTGCTGAATTGGACTCTGGATCACAGTTCAGATGAAGAAGAGCTGAGGAAAGTCCAAGGGAGGCTCACCACAAAAGTCAAGGATAGTGTCAAGGAGGGGTGCCTGGACACAAGCCCAAGTGGACATAAGTCCAATGGGACATGATTGAGACATACAAAATTATGCATGGGAAGGAAAGAGTGGATAGAGAGATGCTCTTTACACTCTCACATAACACCAGAACCAGGGGACAGCCACTAAAATTGAGTGTTGGGAGAGTTAGGACAGACAAAAGAAAATATTTCTTTACTCAGCGTGTGGTTGGTCTGTGGAACTCCTTGCCACAGGATGTGGTGATGGCGTCTGGCCTGGACACCTTTAAAAGGGGATTGGACAAGTTTCTGGAGGAAAAATCCATTACGGGTTACAAGCCGAGATGCGTATGGCAACCTCCTGATTTTAGAAATGGGCTATGTCAGAATGCCAGATGCAAGGGAGGGCACCAGAATGAGGTCTCTTGTTATCTGGTGTGCTCCTGGGGCATTTGGTGGGCCGCTGTGAGATACAGGAAGCTGGACTAGATGGGCCTATGGCTTGATCCAGTGGGGCTGTTCTTATGTTCTTATGTTAAGTGGATATTCAAGAAAATTGTGAAGATCAGGCAAGCAATGTCTACAATGGGTTCTACAATAGGCTAAAATGTAAGAAACAAGTTGTCCTTACTCAAGTGCCCAAAGGTGAGATCTGGTAGAAGTGCCAGGTCTTAGACTGTGAGGTTGCCAATTATACCTACCAGAACAATAGAGAACAAAATATGACTGGGGGTGAATAGTCACACTTGTTTTGTTCCCTGTAAAACAAAATAATTTGATTGATGTGGAGATACATTTCCAGAGTCTAACAAGAGGGTTACCAGGCATGTCTAGATTTTGCAATCTAGTTTGTTGGATTAGTCCTATTATAATAAATTTCCTGCCAGAGGGAATTTGATTTCTTCTGTTTTCAGATTAGATATATTCAAAGGAACAGGATGCCAATTACAGATGTCAACTATCTTGAAACCAGAATAAATATTCCTGGAATCAGAAAGCTGTTGACTCTAGTGGTGCAAAATTAGTACTTCACTTAAATTTTTCTCCACTTCTGAAAGATTGAGGGCATGCTCTGATTAACTTTTGACTTAGGTTAACTATCTCATAGTCGGTACAAGTTTGCTTCCAGCAGCAAGTTGCTTGACACATAGAAATGTGACATTTTGATTTTTCAGTGATGCAAACATGTTCTTATTCCTCTACTTTTGACATTTTTAATTGATTCTTTGGTTCCAATAATCCTTTGACATAGCCACGTACGCTAATCCTATCGTCAGTTATCTGATTCACATTTTGAATTTGAATGTTTGTGGCACTGTTTGTGAAGCACATTATTTAACTGGATAATGGGCACTAGTGGTGATCACTGGTGACTTGCCCCGTTCCTATCAGAGGGGTGGGAATGGAATCTATCACAGAGATTTGCCCTAGGGCACTCTACAACTGGCACTGACCCTATTTTCTACATATGACAACATGTGAAACTCACCTTTGGGCTCTTGATTCTGGAAAGCTAATAAAATATTGCATATGAATGGAGGGCAATGCAGTAGTTGGAATGGGAGTCAAACGTGTCTCTCACTCATGATATGGGTGAGTCCAGTGAACACCAGTCTAATTGGGTAAGAGGCACTTTTTCAAGTGGGTGCTCCTTTTTTTAGCAGGGGGAGAGTAACTGGCCCACTCACCCCAGCACTGTCTTTTCTAGTGGCTGCCTGCTGGTATTCATTTGCATCTTTTTAGATTGTGAGCCCTTTTGGGACAGGGAGCCATTTAGTTATTTGATTTTTCTCTATAAACCGCTTTGTGAACTTTTAGTTGAAAAGCGGTATATAAATACTGTTAATAATAAAATACTGTTAATAACAGCAATAGTGTTCTCAGACGCTTTGAACGACACATCCCCCTTTACTCCATGAGGCTCTGTTGTACTGAGGAAAGTGGGACAGAAATGGAATGGAGTACAATTAGTACATGCATACACGCAATAGCTTAAGATCTGGGGGTGTGTGAGAAGACAGGATGTATACAAAAGTATACAGGGATGGATAAAGTGGATAGAGAGATGCTCTTTTCCCTCTCACACATCACCAGAACCAGGGGACATCCACTAAAATTGAGTGTTGGGAGAGTTAGGACACAGAGAAAATATTTCTTTACCCAGCATGTAATTAGTCTGTGGAACTCCTTGCCACAGGATGTGGTGATGGCATCTGGCCTAGATGCCTTTAAACGGGGATTGAACAAATTTCTGGAGAAAAAGTCCATCATTGGTTACAAGCCATGATGGGTATATTCAGCCTCCTGATTTCTGAAGTAGGCTACCTCAGAAGTCCAGATACAAGGGAGTGGCACCAAGATACAGGTCTCTTATTGTGTGGTGTGCTCCCTAAGGCATTTGGGGGGCCACAGTGAGATACAGGAAGCTGGACTGGATGGGTCTTTGACCTGATTCAGTGGGGTTCTTCATATGTTAGGTACATGCTTGCCTCTTTTCTAGGTAATGGTATCATGTACATCCCTACAGGTGGAGACGAAAGAGGTCTCTGTGGAATCTTCTGTTCTTTTGACAGAGCACAGCTGTATCCATGGAGGGAGGAGAATCATGTCTTATGTACATCATAGTAATCTGACATTTAGGGTACTGTTGGCAAACTAGTCCCGCAACATGGGAGACAGACTGCTTCTGTGAATAAAACTTTTCTTCTATTCCATGCATGGGGCAACAAGTTTGAATCCAAAAGTTTGTGTAATATATCCTCACTGAGAGTCATGATTTCCCCCGGAATAACCTTTTTGTGTTATTCTGTGCAGCTTTGACTGTCATCTATTTTTGCCCTTGGCCAACCTTTTGGTGCTGTACATTTCCTTCCAACCAAGTTATAACATGCTGCTGTCATTTTCTTATCACTAACAGCTGATTGCTTAGGGCAGTTTTATGAGCAACACTATAATCCCTCCTATGTCAGATGAACCCATCATTCTCTCCTGAGATGATAACTGCTGTATAATACTTGCATTATAGAATATTTGTTTAGTGACAGAAAGGACTATGTAAGACATTAGGTCAATATAGCTACAAAAGATGTCCAGGTTGATGTAAGAATAATTTCCATTACATTTTAACACTGAATCTGCCACTAAAGTGATAATTTCATGACATGACTTTTATAACAGATGGGCAATTTTATATGAAGTTGTTTGCTATATTAATAGGTGAACTACTGTAAAATTATTTTTAGAAATGATGTTTAAACATCTAGACCAGCTATTTTCAACCTTTTTCATCACAGGGCACAAGACAAAGCACTAACATTGTCAAGGCACACCATTAGGTTTTTGACAATTGACAAGGCACACCATGCTGCCAGTGGGGGACTCACATCCCCCATTGGCCCTACTAATAAATGATCTTCTCCAAAATTCCTGTGGCACACCTGTGGACCACTCGTGGCACACCAATGTGCCATGGCATAGTGGTTGAAAATGGCTGATTGGAAATGGCAATTGGAACCTGAAATTGCCCGACAAATGTCATTATTCACATTTAACATCATGCATTGGACAAAGGGAATCTTCCAGATTACTTTTCCTGTTAAAGCATCTAAAATTCAGCTAAGAAACAAGTTGACATTCTTTGACTCATCTGATGTCTCTTTCTTGGCTACACATTTCTGAAATTTGCCCAAGAGATGTGGAATTAGAGGCAATTCAGATATATAATGTTGGGCTATTTCATCACATGTGGGGCACAGGGAAACTCAATGATTTTAAAAGTCAGAAAGAAGTCATTGTTTTCCTATTAGAATATTGGAAAAAGTATATCAAATGACTTTGGAATCAATCAGGGTCATATAGCAAAAAACCCTTTTTTCCTGATTGCTCCCCACCAACCCTGTTTGTTTACTGATAACAAGAAAACAGGACCATAAGTAGTAAAAAGGTTTCAAAGAAAAATATTTTATTGATCATTCACAAGCATGCACATCTCTGTTAGCTGTACAGGAATCCTTAAGCTATTCCTTTTGTATGAGTGTGTGAGACCTCATGCATGGTGGACTTCATGCGACTGGTCAGAGCTCATGGAGAGAGGTCTTGTATCTTGGGAGATCAGGAGGAGAGAGAGAGAGAGAAGAGAAGGAAGAAGGAAGTGAAGTAGGGACACACTCCCACAGGTCAAAGAGGACAAGAGACAGGTAGCTTCTGAGTCATCTGCTTTCTGGACAATACACTGCCCCCCTCATGTCCTGCAGGTGGTGTTGTACCTGCTTTTGAACAAATAAAGCAAACAAACAGATACGTGATTAAGAAGTCACAGGGACTAGTTGACACTCAAGCCTTTACAAAACACACACGTAGAAATCTGTTGTCCAATAGTCACAGGAAAATATATCACTAATCTGTACAACCCATCACCACCAAGAGCAATTTTATTCAGTTTGTTCAGAAACTAATCATGGTCAGTTAGGAATCATGGGCATCACTGAGCCAGAAAAGTGAGTGAATAACATTCACTTTTTCAGGGTGATATCCCAAGCAACTCTTCAGAGGTCTGAACTGGATGACTGGGCAACAATATGTCTGATGAGATTCTGTGGGCCGTATCCCAACATTGACAAACAGAAGAAAGTCCATGCAAGCACATCTACCCATCCCCTCCTCTCCACAGCAGTCTTCTGAGCAATTATGGAGGTGGCAGAGGAACCTCTCAAAAAGGTGGTGATGGGGCCCTAGGAGCTGCAGAAGGAGATGACATTTCTCCTAGTTTCACAGAGAAGTACCTTCCATTAGCTGTTTGGGGAAATGCTTGCCCACACCTCCTTCCACCTGTAGAGATTAATTAAAAATTACAGTTTTAAGCCCAGCTCATCTAGAGTTTCATGGGGAAAAAATTAACACTTATAATCAGGCTCAGAAACTAATTGACTCTCAATTAAAATGCACAACAGTAGAATTCTGCACAAGCTGAATTGCTTTAGTCTGACCTGGAGATCAACAGTCTGACCTGGGCTACTAATGATAGCAGCCAAGTCCCTTCCAAGGAGAAGGAACGGCAAAGAGCTGTTGCTTCTAACACATCTGATCAGAAGTATAGCTGGGGAGTGGCCGTACTTGCAAGGCTGCAATCCTACACATATTTACCTAGGAGTAGGTCCCATTGAACTCTATGGGGCTTACTTCTAAGTAGATATGTATAAGACTGGGTTGAGACTGGCTTTAAGAAGCTAAAGAAAGACACACTTAAGTTATTATTTTAAATGAGTGTTAGGCTGAGTAAGAGAACTCATTAGAAAGGTTTTGCAGCTGCAACTGGCTCTAGAGGCAAGGAGGAGGGGCCTCATTACACCAGCGGCCAGGTGCCTAAAGAAACTTAGGCCCAAATCCTAACCCACTTTCCAGCCCTGGCATAGCTGTGCCAATGGGACGTGTGTTGCATCCTGCAGTTGGGGAGCACTCATAGAGGCCTCCTCAAAGTAAGGGAATGTTTGTTTCCTTACCTAGGAGCTGGAAAGTGGGTTAGGATTGCACTCTTAGTGTTTTGTGCCCCCCCCTTCCAGGAATGCTAGTGCCTGGACCAAAATCTTTACAGCTGCAGATTGTGGAGGAGGCAGGAACTGTAGAAAGCAGGAAATTCTGCAGCGAGCATTGTGCAAGCACACAGTTGCGGACTGGACAATCACACTGCTGTGGAAGCACTGCCAGCCCAACCATGAGACAATCCGAAGTGGGCTGCATCAGCAACAGATTGTGAGGGGGTCTGAGGGGGTGACATATTCAGGGAGCCCTTCACCCTGTCTCCACCATCCCCCTCTAGCCCACCAAAGAAGCAAGTTGCAATGATCCACTAGCCACTCGTTCATGCAAGAAGCAGATCAGCCCCCTCCTTACCTTGCTTGTTGTGCAGTTTCCTTAGGCCATTTCTGCCCAATGTTGCATATACGCAACAGGGATCAAGTGTGCACACCTGTGGGTCGGGCAGAAAGGCGTTAAAGCTGAAAATGCAGGACTTCCAGATTTATTTACAGGTGTGCGCCACTTAACGAGGAGACGTTCTCTGATCTCTGTTGTTATGTGATTAGGTTGTTAAGTGAACATCCCACCCAATCTAGTGCCTTTGATGTGTAAACAGGCATTCCTGCCCGACACTTGCTGGCTGCACAGGCTACTGGAGATAAGACTGCCTGTTCTTTGTATTAAGAGCCTCTCTATTGTAGCCTCTGCTGCAGGCTATGGGAGACTTGATTGCCTCATTAAGAACCTCTTTGCTGTGATTTGACCACTGTCATATATGTGGTCTGTCATTATGTGGTCTGTTGTTAAGCGGCACATGCCTGTGTTTCTCTCCTTAGAAAAAGCTTGAAGTCTCATGCTTCTGAGTTTGAAAATAATGTATGAGAAGTAGAGTAAGGAGCTTTTTTTCTCCCCTTCTCTAAACACCCATCAGTGTGGAGTCGTATTGCAGGTTGCATTGCCTATCTGGAAGCAGCGCCCTGGCTTCTTGGTGAAGGGAAAGGCCATAATTCTCCCCCCCCCCCATCAATTGTGGCACAGTGATTGGTGGTAGATTTGCCTAGCCAACCATGAGACAAATTACAGCAGGTTGGAGCTTGGGAAAGGAACAGGCAGGAGAAGCTGCAGCTACCTTTCTTCCCATCTCATTGGGTGAAGCAAAGATATATGGGATTTGCAAGTTTGGACCTGGGAACCTTACAGACTACTTGCTTTCCATTTCCTCAACCTATATATGTATACCTTAAGAAAAATTGCTAATACATCTGAGAGAGAGAGAGAGAGAGAGAGAGAGAGAGAGACTTCTATTAGACCTTCACTAATGAGAGTTTAAGACAAAAGCAAAGATTATTGTGTAATTTTTGGGCAAATCCTAATAGAGCCTTATGCTGCCAAAACCAGTCTATCATCTTCTGAAGCAGACTGTTCCACTGCTGAAAAGTGACAGCCTAAAAGAATTTAACATTTTTGCAGCATCAACAGGGTATCAGATACTGTTGTGCAAACACAGCAAGTGCTTAATATACCTTAGGTTTTCATTACATTGTATGTAGTACCTTAGCTAAGTACAGTGGGTATATATAACGCACCTGAAGTATCAACAGCATACAGTTAAGGAACAGGTATCTTTGGATCTGTTAAAATTTCTACGAAATGGGTAAAATGTATCCAAATGTGTATGAAGCTAGTGCCAAATATATAAATGCACATGGTATTTTTAAATATTTGGGGAATGCTTGCCATGTGCAGCCTATTTTACAATCCTTATCTCATTAACCGTCTCCGAGGTATATAGTTACTTTGCCAGCTTTGCAGACACGTGCTTCAGACTGAGATATAAGATTTGCTCAGGGCCACCCAAAGAGCCCTTGTCAGAAGTGCAAATTAATCCTGGGCCTTCCGAGAACAACTAAGACTAGATTTGACTCTTCTAGCCCAATAGAAAGACACTTGGGCTTGGACTTGCTGTGATGGAAGGATGCTGGGAAAGATGTCACGTTTGTCCAGATGATAAATTCAATCAAACCACAGCAGCAGTTTAGCCTTGGTAGGAGACCCTACTGTTTTGGAGGCCAAGATAATAACCAAACCAGTCCGCATGCAATTGACAGAATTTTGTTTACGGACTTGAACTTTGTTCACTGATTTCACTGGTATGAATTTTGACTCTGGAGAGAGGAAATTAACATATTTCAAAGACTAGATTTCTTTTTTTAAGAAAAAAGAAATGGTATCAGCATGATAGAACATTGATTTGGGGAGAGGGAATAGCTTTGCTCATAATTCATGTGCCCCCTTTTCCAAATCAAAACATATAAATTTTGTCAAGTGTCCCTTCTGTGCATTCAGAAAGGAGGAGCAAGGGTGACACCTCCTGTCTCCTTTCACTCCACATGACACCTCCACTCCGTGTCTCCACCCATGGCCTGGAATGGCTAGGAGAGGAGTGAACGACCTGTTCTCTTGAGCTTGGCTGTGACGCAGTGACATTGGAGCGAGGTCTTGGAGGCATGCTGATGGCCACATAGCTGACAGCAATCAAGAGGAGGAGGAGAAGGCAACACGGTGGGAGGGTTTGAAACCAGGGCCAAATCAGGGCAAAGTGGAGGGAGAGGAGGAAGAGGAAGTGGAACAGAAAGAGGAGAGGAACAGAGAGAGGAGGGAGCAGAGACAAGTGAAAGAGAAGAAAGGAAGATGAGAAGAACAAGGAGAGGAAGGAAGGAGGAAGAGAAGAACAGATAGAATGAAACAAATAGAGATAAGAGAGGAGGAAGGGAGCAGAGAGAAAACAGGGCAGATGGCAGAGTGGAAAAGGCAGACAAGCAAAGATGAGTAGGAGGGAGCAAGAAGATGACAGGGAGAGGAAGAGAAGTGGCAGAGAGAGGAGATCCAGTGAGGAAGGAAGGAGCAGGACTGAATAGCAGCAGGTGTGCAGCTGGAGATTGAGAGCCAAGAACAGTGATTTTCAACCTTTTTCATTTCGTGGCACACTGGCAAGGCACTAAAATGGTCAGGGCACACCATCAGCTTTTTGACAATTGACAAGGCACACTGTGCTGTCAATGGGGGCTCACATCCCCCAATGGTCCTATTGATAAATGACCCTCTCCCAAATTTCCGCGGCACACCAGTCTACCACAGCACAGTGGTTGAAAATGGCTGGCCAAGAAGGAGGCAAAGCCAGGAAGAGAGCAGAAGCAAGGAGAAGGAAGGAGGAAAAGGAAGTCCACCCCACAAGGTCCCTAGATGGCACCAGCCCTTGTCCCACATCATTGGGCAGGGGATGTCTTTATGGGTTCCATGCCCACTTGGCAGAGTAAGCGAGCCCACAGATCTGACAGAGGTCAGTCTGAGGGGGAAGGGCCAAAAAAGCAGATCTAACAGCCAAGTTCAGCCACCCGCTTGTGGCTGAGAATTTGTTGCAGCACGGCACAAACTCAAATAAACCAATTACAGCAGAATCAACTTAGTTCTCCACTGTCATGTTTCATGACCCCAGGCAACATCTCCTTGTACCAGAATGTCACATTCCAACCCATATGATGTGAACCTCCAGTGGGATGAACCTACACAGTCACAAGCTGCGACGTCTTCCACAAGTTCATTGAAAAATCTAAGAGGGACCTCATACATGTGTAGTGTCTTCTTTTCATGCCCTTGGCATTTGCACAAAGAATTCCTAATCAAGGAAAGACCCTACTTGCAGACAGATCTACATGAGTAGAAGCCCCCTCCCATACTTTCCATTGACTGAATGGACAGTAAAATATGTGTGAATTCTTAAGAGTCTATGGGCGCAATCCTAACCCCTTAGGTCAGTGCTTTCCAGCACTGACATAAGGGCAGTGCAGCTCCGAGGTAAAGGATTAGACATTCCCTTACTTTGAGGAGGCCTCTGTGAGTGGCACCCAACTGCAGGATGCAGCACATGTCCCATTGGCACCGCTATGCCAGTGCTGGAAAATATTGACATAAGGAGTTAGGATTGCGCCCTATATGACATTAGATTGTGACAGCTTGTTTTTGTTCCAGGAATGTTCAATTGACACATGTTTATTATCCATGGGTGCTCTTACAGTGCACACACACCTGTGGGGCACAGAAGACAGTCTTTTGTCTCCTTGGTGATAATCAGATGTAATGTTCTAGAATTATGTAATTCCCTGCTATTGCCAGCAGGTGCCTCTGTTAGCACTACAAATTTGGATTGCAAAACACAGGACAGGCATTGGATAAAACAAGGAGAGTAAAAAGCAAGTTCTTTTGACATTTTGTGCTGAGATGGGTGCTTATGCATGCACAGTTAGACATGAGTAGGGTCTTGTGTTCCGTCAGAAAACCTGAGAGCAAACACAAAGGGTTCCTGGTTACATGTACAGCTGTATGTATGTAAAGGCTATGGTGCGACTTTCCATAGAATGTGCTACGCTCTGTACATATGGAGCCCATATGGTCAAGAAGCTGAGAAGGAGGTAGACAGAGTATTACAACAGTATTACTATTGTATACTCATTCCTTAAATGGTGAACTGCACATTCTGAGAAGGAGGTAGACAGAGGATTATCAGTGTGACACTGGTTGATTCCAGTGCTAGACTAGGTTGCTATACCATATGGATCTCGGTCTAAATATGGAAGACATGAATATTCTTAAGTAAGAGTGCATTAATTAGGCAATCCTTCTTGAGTGCATATTTTTGCTTTGAAAATTTATTTTAAACACATCACTGACCACAAACACACTTAACAGGAAAGAAAAATGGCAAATGCTAGATTCAAATCATCCATCCTTGTCCTATAGTCTTAATATGAATGTTAGCAGACATCAGTACAAAATATACCAGTAGCAATAGTGAAATCTTTGTAGTCAAACTGCTGAAAACAATTCCCATTTTCTGCATAGGTCCTGGAGCTGTTTGTTCTGCTGCCTCAGATGTGAGCTTGTCCTTAATTTTAGGTACCTTGTTGCAAACCACCCATGAGAAAAGGTCTTGGGAGTCCTGGCATAACTCACTTTCCCTTATCAACTGCCTGATGCAATGTTGAATCCAGTAGTTTTCATTGGTATTGCTAAGCCCCTCCCAGCTCAACAACCGTGAAATGAAATGTGAATTAGGGCTACTAAAACAAAGTTATTAAGAGCAGATCTTCACAGGCATACAGATGTCTCCACTTATCCTGTTTATTTCTTCAGCAACTACACAAAGTCACCATTGCAGTGGTGGCACTCAAGTACAGAAGAACTTTTTAAGGAATAGTTGTTGCTTTTAAACTTATTGGAGAAAAACAAAAAGCCCAGGAATTTACCTTAATTTGAATCTCCTTACTGGAAATAGTGGCTCTGGCTTCTTGTAAACAGTTGACAATTTTCCTGATTTCATCAAGGTATATTTTATTCCCAAGTTCTTACTCTGCAGCCCTGCTGGATATAGGGGGTGTCTTCACCAGCTAAATATCTTTATCAGCAAAGAGCTGAAACTAAAGGTATTTTGCAATGTCAGCTGACAAAATTGAAATGAACACTCTCTCCCAAGAAGAGGCAGATGGCAGATGTGATTACCAACCAGATGTTAAGGAGACCAACTTCAGCAGTTCACACGTGGACTGGTGCAAATATGAACTCCGTTCTTCAACCTCTCTTCCCACTGGTAAGCCTTAATTCATGTGAACTGTTTTTGGTGTCATCTTTGTATCTAGCAATTTAGTGATTCTGATTGATCAGAGTGATTTAGAACCAAAACAAGTAACAGGCATTTAACAACTAGTGGTTGTGGGAATCAATAAGAACCAGCTGGGAGGCCCCTGTGCAGTTGTTGAAGGATCAATACCTCGCAGACTTCTGTTTTGTTGAACTGTTTGGCCAGAACAAATGCAATTCTAGTGTAATGGATGCAGTCAAACAATATTTCTTGATAGCTTTCCATATGTTTACTGAATTTAGGAATCATTTCTATTGGTGAATATGGGTTTCTGGGTTCCCTCTAGAAATGCCTAAATTATTGAGCAATACATTTTGCATGTAATAAATTGCTTGACTCCATCTGTGCAATACAACTATTGCATCAACAGGTGTTGAGGGAGCACAAAATAAGAGGTTTCACACTGATGTATTTTCAAATGAGATGGCAGAGTTGCAAAGATTTATCTAGGTGTCTCTGGCATAGAAAATCATTCTTGTATGATGCGATTATGTTCCATTTCATCCCATGTGAGTCTCACGTAGTACATTTTTTGGATCATGCCACTGATTCATCATAAGAATTTATTAGAGCTATTTGTAGCTGATGTCATGTGCTTTGAAAACTTCTTGGGTTTCATACTCCCCCCCCCTTCTCATTCAGTCCTGTCTTATTCTTTCTCTCTCTCTCTCTTGCACATGTGCACATGCACACACAAAGATGGAGTATAATTCAACTGGGCAAAAACTCACAACTGGTCTTGTTAAACTAGTTCTGCTCAACTTTGGCATACAACAGGGACCAAATGAGTACACCTGTGGGCTGGGCAAAAATGGGTTTTAATGTGCTTTGTAAAATCCACAGATGCCAGCTCCCATGGATCTCATTGTGTGTTGCAGGAGGCTGGTCAAAGGGAGGAGGCAGCTAAGGGCTCAATCCTATTAAAATTTCTTGCACCAATGCAGCCACAATGTAACCCCAAGGTAAGGGAACAAACATTCCCTTACCTTGAGGAGGCCTCCATGATTGCCCTCCCACCACAGGATGAAGCACACACTCCACTGACATGGCTACTAGAAAGTTGGATAGGATTGGGCCCCAAATCGACTACACATGTACCTGTCCACTTGGTATTGTGAAGTAAGGTAAGGGTGTAATCTTTACAACAAAATCTGCATGCAAGTGAGAGAAGCTAAACTGCTCCCTTTGCCTACCTTACCTCTTATCTGTCACTACATGCACTTTCCTTCCAGTTTTACTTTGATACTTAAAGTGACCCGGTCTGAGGAAAGGACTTGCAGTGACAGTGTCTCAAGCTGTGGTGCAAGGAGGTTCAGCTTTTCACACCTCCATGTATCTTTTGTCAAAACAAAAAATGTGTCAACCTGAGATCCCTGCCCCCAACTTCATACATGTGTGTTGTGTGTTGGCATCCTTCAGTCTCGGAAGACTATGGTATTGCGCTCTGAATGGTGGTTCTGGAACAGTGTCCTCTCCAGTGCGTGAAGCCTGGGTAAAGTAGATATGGAGGATAGACTGTTACCCTTGCAGCAAATCCCCCCTCTCCACGTTGCTGAAATGGTCCAATGGAAAGGCAGAAGCCAATACAGTTGGTTCCAGTGGCGTCGCAGGAGTTGCCAGAACGTGACTGTGTTCAGCCATGAACTGCCTCAGGGACTCCGGCTCCGGATTTTGCCTCAAGGTTGACTCCTGAAGCCTTTTCCATAACTGGATGTAGCCACAAGGCAGTGGAGGTTTGGGATCAGAGTTTTCCTTCTCTCAGATGAGCTGCCTTCCCAGGCTAACGAGTCCCATCTACCCGGTGGCTGTTTAGTCACCTCTTACGACAAGTACGGCCAAACCGAGGGCCTATTCTTATCCCCAGCCCCCAGGGGATAACTTCATACATGAATGGGAACAAACATGGATAAACTAACATGAGAGCAATTGCCACATCTAGTATGGCTCTATGTATCCTCTGTAAAAACTGTGACCAAAATAGAATCTCTGTTCATCAGACAGGTGCCTGTCTCCTTAAAGCACTGATTTCTAAATAGGGGCTCTGGGACCTTCTGCCTGTTTGTGTCTGTGTTTGAGACAAGTTGCCAGGATGCCAGCAAACTGCACTGAGGAAAATATTGCAAACAGAAGCAGTGATTATTGTCAGAGGTTGTTCTGAGTCAAGAATAAGCAAGGATGGAGAGACTTTGTGGTCACTCCTGCAAAGATTTTGTGGTCAATCAAATGTCACGGCCTAAAATGTACAATGGAATGCTCTGCAGACAATCACAAACATGATTCATGATGAGAGTCTGCAAAATGAGCTGTAGAGAGCACTTGCCTGTTCCTTTCAATTCCTTTCAAGCCATTGAATAAATGAGGTGTGGAATCCATCACACCTTCCTTGATGGTGGAACTTTGCTGACTTCATGACGTTTGTCATCTCACAGGACTCACCAGGGATTACTCTGCTGACTCACGTTTGCACCTGATGTTTAATCCCAGGAAGTACAGGCAAACTCAGCATAAGGTGCTTGAATGTAAACATGGATCTCGGGGCAAAGATGAATAACCTCATAGAAATTGGACATAAATTACTTAAGAAAAATCATATGCAGGAGTAAATACAATTGATGTCATTGGGGGGAAGATTGCAGATCTTTGTAAATTTTTTTATATTGTATATTCTATACAATACAACATTTGCCTGAGTTTGAGACCACTTCCAGGCAGTGCTGTGCCAAGCCAATGGGAGAGATGCTACCTGGAACAAGAGAGCACTTGCAAAGCATGCATGTCCTGCTTGGCCCCAGAGCCAGGGCCAGCCTTAGGGTGATTTAACCAATATGGCTGAAGCAAGCAAGTGGAGCATTGCTGCTGGAAGGCCCTTCCACCTGCCCCTGCATCCATTTTGCTCAAAATGACCCTCCTGGAAGCAGTTGGTGGTGAAGTCATCACATCACTGCAACCCACTTCCAGGTGTGGTGCTTTGTGCAGGGCGCCATCGACCCTGGGCTCACCGCTGCAACAAGTTCTGATGAGCATTGGGCCCCACAGCTCCTGGTTGTCTTGTCTGACTGTTCGTGGGCACTGCTGTGATTGGGTTTTCAACAATCTGTGCTCTTCTGTGCAGTTCTATGCTCTTCTGGGTGAAGCAGCTTTTTCCCATTTGGTACCACTCTGCCTGGTCTCCTGGGGCATTTGGTGGGCCGCTGTGAGATACAGGAAGCTGAACTAGATGGGCCTATGGCCTGATCCAGTGGGGCTGTTCTTATGTTCTTATGTTCTTAATTTGGGATGGTAACAGAAAAATCTACCATTTTCCCCCTTCCATTCAGCTGCTGACACAGTATAAAGGGGAAAGCGAAGATCAGGAAGGAGTATGTGAATGCTAACCACTAGTCAACACTCCCCTCAATTGGCCTGCAGGAACCAGCTCCTAAGAACAACTATATTAAATCAGCTCCCAGAGACCTCCTTCTCTTCCAAAGTAACATCACCTTCATTTCCAGAATCCTGTCAGCCAATTGCCTTCTCCTACGTCCAATTAGTGTGCTGATCTTTATAGCTGTAAGGAAACCAAGGCCTCTATTCAAATCTATTACAAATGCTCAACCCCAGACAAAATCTCTGAATGTTATTATCTTCCTTTCATTGAATGTCCCAATACCATTTCTCCCTCAATTTGCAAGTTCACGTTTTGTTTAAATCTTGCTTTTCTTCTAGAGACAGTTAGAAGTCAACACTCACTGGTACACTAGTACACTTGACTGCCACACTAGTCAACAACACTAGTACAATTAAGGGTGCAATTCAAAAGGCACCCTAGACTGATTCAAGTCCCTTGCGCTGGCCCATCGTCATTGTGAAAGTGCTGTAAAGCACTTTCATGCTGACTTTAGAGGAGGGAGGCTGTTGCACAGATATGCGCCGGCCTCCAGAGGCCAAATCATGCCCCCCTGTGCCAGCCGATGGTTAAGTATGTACCGGCCTTTCTAGGCCATTGTGAGGGTCTGAGGAGGTGTGAAGAAGGCAAGAGGAAGACATTTCAGGGCAGGGGGAGGGCAAGTGGTGGGTGGGACTGTGGGCACTTGGTGGAGAAGCGGGGGGGGGCAAGGTCAGGATCCGGCACTTATGCCAGATTGTATCCCATTCCCGGGCAGCCTGGGGCAACTCTGGGCTGCTCGGATCTGCGTCACCTCTTTTAAATGGCGCAGATCCAAGCAGACCTATTGGGGCTGCAGTGGCTTTCCCAGGGATAAGAGGAAGCAATTCCCCTTGCCCTGGGCTGAGCCACATGTAGCCTGAAACTTGCATTGAATACAGGGCAGGCATGTCGGTCTTCCTGTTCCAGTGCAAGTTAGGATTGCGCTGTAAGATTCAGGTGCCTTCTTTTTTCCATAGCTCTATGACCAGAAACACAATGCCAAGTTCACAGGTGCCAAGAGAAAGTGGAGCTGCAGTGTGGAACAGATGTTATTACAGACTCCCTGACCTCTGAGTTTGGCAGAATCTATTTCATTATTTGTGATAGGTAGCAGGATAACTATAGATGTCCCACTGAGCTGCTGTCATTTTTAATTTTGACTTTACTAGGAAGCCAAATGGAACTGTAATGTTCAATTAGCATCATGTCCTGATAATAGGAGCCTTTAGCATAAGAAAAAAAAACCTGGAGAGATAGTCTGTCTATGCTCATCTATGCAGATGAGCATTGTTTAAAAAATGAAATAGCTATGTACTGAGATTCTTGATGCTACAACCCAGTGCATTGTCACCAGTGTGGACCAAAAGTTGACACTTGCTGTGAAGGGAGATTTTGTTGTCTGCTGTTATCAAAATGAGGACAATTTTAAAAGGCAGTATTTCAAGAAAATATGGACACACAAAATGTATTTTCCACTTCCTCTACACTTTTCTGGTTACGGGAACTGCCTTTATTTGCTTCACACCAGATTTCCAGCCCTCTTATCTCTAAAAATAGAGGGGCAGTGGTTTTCAGTTTGAGATATACTGTTGCTTGCACTGAGAAAGCTGAAAAGAGCAGTGGTGTAGCTAACGAACATGTAGTCCAGTGCAGAGCTCAAAATGATGCCCCGGAAGTGATGTTGCAACCAGAAGAGATGTCACACTCTGGCTTTTTAAAAAATGCAAATTTGGGGGAGATCTGCCTCCTCCGCCCCAGCAGTTCACCACACACTTAATCTGCCACCTCTCCCCAGCCAGTGGCATAGCTAAAACATCTATATGCTATCTGGGATCAAAGAAGATTTTATAGCCCCCCTCCATGACAGAATCAAATTTAATTAAGTAAATAAATAAAAAGTGTGACCCTTATCGGTTAGAGACACTGTGCTGAGGTGAAGAGGGATGGTTATTCTCTCCCTGCTAAATATAAGAGGAGCACCACTTGAAAAAGTGCCTCTTTACCAGTTAGCAGTAGTAACTGTGTTATGATACATGGAAATAATAGCTGACTCTTATTAACACCTTATTGGTTCCATGCTGTGCAATAATAACATCTCATTGGCTGTCAGAACAATCAGTCTCATGGGTCAGTTTTGAGTTTAAAAAATCCACTTTTTGTTCCATAAGACAGTGGTGTTTTTGTTTTCTGGTTAATTGGCCATAACTTTTGATAGAATATAGATATTCAAATAGGGTTTGTTTCATTGCATTCTGCTTTAAATTACCTTTCCAATGATATATAGCATGATGGTATTATTCGTACATACCACATTTTTTTCACAATTTTGGCCACTGGTGTCAAGTTCAACTTGTTGCCTCCCTAAAGCTTGTTGCCCAGTGCAACTGCTACCCTCTGCACCCCCTTAGCTACGCCACTGGAAAGGAGCATTGCAAGGGGTCTCTAAGCATTTGTTTGCTTCAGTTTATTGCTCATGTTCTACATCAGGAATACAGAAAACATGCCATCAAAGACTCTTCTAGGGTTGCTTTGCCATTATGCTATATATTTAGAACAGCTATTTTCAACTGGTGTGCTACGGCACATAGGTGTGCCACAGCATTTTGGAGCACAGCCATTGAAAATAGCTGAAAATCTCTTGCAAGTTCCACAGCTCTGTTTTTAGGGCAAATGCCTATAGAAACAAATTGTCCACCCCTCTTCCCCTACTGACTTTCTTGGGCCAGGAAGTCTTCCATGGGGCTACTTGGTTCTGCACCAGTGATTGAGCTAGTCTGGTTCTGAGTAGACTCATAGGGGCTGTCAGGAAGGCCCCCCTGAGAGAAAGTTTATCAGGTACACAATGCTTATTTTGGGCCGCTTCCTAAAGTGAAGTCCCAAGGTGAATCATCACAATTTCTAATCTAGTTTAAGAAGAACAGTGTGCTGTTGGTAGGAGAATCTTGTCTTTCTTTCTGGATGTGGTGTTCAGTCTTTAAAAGAAAAAAAAAACTGAAGCACACATTTACAGTGAGTCCATTGCCAGTGAACAATTCAAAGCTCACACAGAGGTCTAACGTGCTGAGCCACTGACCTCTGCCCCCCAAGTTCATGACTTATATCCTCACATGGCTATAACAGATGGAAACTAAACTGGATATAGAAGCTTAATATCTCCCAAAGGCACTGTTTTTCTTGTATGCTCTTCCTCCCACTAATGAAATATTTACTTTTAAGTTGGGGAAAGGGGGCTGCTCCAAATCTATTTAAAGGGAAATTGTGCAGTGATTTATGACCGGACAGGCAGCTGTACTCGTTCTAAGGCAGTCCATCTTTCCTAGAGAACACTGTATAAGAGGGATGAGAGACAGAGTATAAGGCAGTGCTTAGCATACGGGATGCTGAATGATGTAAATGAGACTGCCTAACTCCACAGGTACTGTACATATATTACAGTATGTTGGTGTGGGGTTAAGATTGATGGGTAGCTTGCCTGAGACCTGGCTCTTTCTCTTGATCTGTGCATCATTTGTTATCGTGTTGGCAACAGCTTATTTTATTTTTTAGTAACCAAGTGACCCGGCCACAGGTTATGAAGCCTTTTCGTCTTTCTTTAGGAAACAGCTTGGGCAGTGAGGTATCCTACATGCTCACTGATACAAACTGAGCCGACAAAAAAAGAGAAGGATGTTTCTGAGATACAGTGGGCCATCAGAATCTACAGGAGATGAGTTCCAGGACCCCCCGTGGATACTAAATTTCATGGATAACTGAATTGAGAGGGTTGGCACGGTGCTGCAACAACTTACCTGGGGGCTGCACCCAGCCTTCTGGCAGTTGTGAGTGGCTCCCAGCCTCCTCAGAAGGCCTCCTGGACACAACTGAAAGACACTTCCAGTTTTCCAATTGGCTGGTAAACCGGAAGTGCCTTCCAGCACAACTGGGAGAATCTCTGAGGCCCTCCAGCCGCAGGCTCACTGTCTGCAGATATTCACATCTACGGATGTCGAGCCCATAAATAAGGAGGGCCCACTGTAGACTTCTTTTCCTAACAGTGCCTTTATAAATTGTGTTGCTACTCTAAGCTATAGAGCAGTGATTTCCAGAGTCTCTGGGAGTTCGGGAACAGCTATAAGTGCTTGTAGGGGAAGGGCAAAAGCAGCGATGTGATTGCCATGATTCCACCACTCCTTAGGGGGGAAAAGGATTTTTTAAACTTGCCTGTGACAGCTTCAGCCCTCCAGAGGGTCCAAGGAGCCTGCTGACCCCACTGTTTTGTCAAATTCCCAGTTCCCTAGAGAACCTATGCCTGCTTTTAGCTAATTAGTTTCACTCTGTTCCCCAACAATGGCCCTAGATTTCTCAAACTGTGAGTCAGGACTCACTAGGTGGATCGTGAGCCAATTTCAGGTGAGTCCCCTTTCATTTCAATATTTTATTTTTAATATATTAGACTTGATGCTACCCTGGTATGTGACTGCATTTGGGGAAATGTTACAGACCTGTACATTTAACAAGCTACTGTGTATATTCTTTTAACAATGATAGTCAATGGGACTTACACCTGGGTAAGTGTGGGTAGGATTGCAGCCTAGGGTTGTTAAAAATCTTCCTGCTTGATGATGTCACTTTTGGTCATGACATCACTTCCGGTGGGCCATGGCAGATTCTCATTCTAAATAGTGGGTCCAAGTGCTAAATGTGTGAGAACCACTGCTTTAAACGACCTAGTTGCCTCTGGTAGCTGCAGTTGTGCAGCATACCTACTGCTAGTTAGAGCCCTGGGCTTAACCTTATACCCAGAGCAAGGGGCCACTGTTGACAACACACCCTATCTCCTTGAGGCATCTTGCGTATTTCCATTACACCCCCTGCAGGTTTCCCTGTGCCTCCAAACTGCTGAAAATGATGAAAAACAGCCTCTTCCAGTTTTCTCAACAAAAATCAGAAGTGGCCGTTTCCCCCTATTTTCAGCAGTCCGGAGGCATGGGGAGCCCTGCAGAGGGGTCGCAGGCTCCCCGGACCCTCCAGAGAGCTGAACTGTAACTGTACCTTTTGTAACCTTCTGGCCCCCAACAGCTGTTCAATCATGGCAATTGTATCACTGCCTTCACCATAGCACCACCCCTTAAGGGGGCAGAGATAGGGCTTCCCTGGCTGGGGCATTGTGATGCCCCAGTTTGGGAAACTCTGCCCTAAAATGCTATCAAAGAACAGAATGATATTAAGCTTTGAAGGTTTAAGGTGAATGCAATAAACGTAAACAAACCAAAATTATTCTAGGTGAGTGTTGATACATTTATAGAAGATTGATGTTGCTCCAGGCCTGCTTCTCACAGGTTGCCCTCACAACAATCTATTGTGCATTCATAGTGATCTTGTGATTGATATGCTTAGATCGAACTCTTTCACTGTCATTTCCAGCTGATTAAGCCCCATTTGATAGGAGTTCCCCACACCACGGTACAGTATTGATTTTCCTCTCAGTTCATCAGGACGGTCACAACTAATAACAAGAGATGCTGGGCAATAAGGAGTTGTGCTCCAAATAAATTTCCCTTGGGAAAACTTAGCAGATCGGAAGGCTCATCTCTAAAGCTTGATTGATCACCATATTTGGTGTCAGTAAGGAATCTTTCCCAAGGTCAGCTGACATCCCCCAAGTCTGTGACATTGTTTCTAATTTTTTTCTTGAAGTTTGTGGTTTGGCACCTACTAAAATCCATTTGCCTTGGTGCATGGTGGTCTATTTTGTTCAGGTTATTCTCTGAGACACTGCTAGCTGGATTACCTCTTTCATGGCAGAAGAATGGACTAAGATAATTATTTAGAGCCTTCCATGATTTTGTGGCATATTCAGTTATGTTTCACATTCATGTTGATCATTTAATGACTACAACATCCAATAATGACTTGTGTGTATGAAACAAGACTTTGGGCACAATCCTACCCAGGTCTACTCAGAAGTAAATCCTATTTTGTTCAATGGGGCTTACTCTCAAGAAAGTGCAGCCTTCATGGCTTATTCTAATTCCTCAGGTAGCGTTTTCATATCACTTCACCTCATAAACAATGACGTCAATCCAGCAAAATTTCGGGTAAGCACATATTACCAACAGCTGAATCCTAACTAACTCCCCATGTAGCAATACAGAGCTGGCAACATGGGCCTGCTGTATCCCGCAGGGGGAAGTTGGCCTCCGGAGGCTCCTTGGAGTAAGGGAAAATTTGGGCCACCAGGTCTACTCATGCTGGGCCACTGGGTCTACTCAGACCTGTGCCAGCAATATTGCTGACACAAGTCCACGTAGACCCAGGTCATAGGATTGAGGGTTTGAAGGGGGTTAGGTTTTGGTGGACATTGCTACTTTATGATTCAGTGGATGCCACTGTTGCCAAACCTGCCCCCTTCCCACTCCCAATCTGCCCTCTTTCCTGCCCCCATTGCCACCCCAATTCTACCCACTCCTGCCTTCCTCCTACCACCTGTGCACACTTGCCTGTGCCGGTGGGTTTCTGGTGGCCACAGGTGCACTGAGCCAGCCACTCACCTGTTATGGCAGCAGCCAGGCCATTCACTCTGGTGTGCTGTCTTTTGAGACTGTTGGAAAGTATCTAGTGCTGCTGGAATGCTTGTTCCAATGGCACTGCCCTTAGGATTGGGCCATAATTTTCCTAGTGGTAACAGAGATGTTTGCCCAGTTCTTATATGTATTCTAAAGTATGATAAAGAACAGCAGTACAGCCAGACGTGGCTGGTTTTGAAGGACATGGTTCTACCATGAGTTATAAAATTAATAGCTCATTACTACCTGGTTCTTTGTTAAGGGAAGTCAGTGGTTAATTTGTTCTCACAGTGTTAAACTTGTATTGGTATCAATAATAGTATTGTTTCAAAGATGTCAACAACCCCTCCCCCTTTTTCTTATAGGAGTGCTTGACAAACCAGTCTGAGGAATGGAAGGCCTTTACTATACTGAAGCAAAGTACTCATTTAAAAAAAAAAAAATCCATGTAAGAAGCTGAATATTGTAAATAAAGAGGAGACTGAACAATGTTGGGAAAATCTAAATATTTCTTAAAAGAGAACTTGGCTGCCTGTTTGTCTCCACAGGCAAGCATGAGCTATGCTATTTTATGCCATTCAGCCAGGAATTAGGTGTTTATACCATTACCACTAATTAGTCCTGTGTTTATCAGATGCTTTCTTTTGGAAGACCAGAAAAAAAGATCATCTCAGGTCAGCTCCCCTGAATCATACAATTTAACATGCTTCTCAAAGCATTCCTTTCCATTCTGTGAAGTAAACTGGATGCAAGATTACAAATTTTACAAGGTGGCACTGAGTAAGACGGTCATAACTGAGCATTACTCTGTATTGTTTCTGTCTGTGTCAACATCAGTCACGGAATAAGGGGATTGAGTAAAGAACAGAAAGCAGATGGAAGAGTTAAATGAAGAGTTTTCAAAATGGAAGAAAGTAAGAAATGGAGAGAGTCCCTTAAGGATTTCTATTGTCTTCTTCCTTTTTTCTTCCTCCCCCATTCTTGCTGCCATTTGACCAAGGAAAAGGGTGAATGATAAAAGAAGAGGCATGTCAAAATCAATAGCAATCTAGAGTTGTTAGAGGCAACTCTAGAACCTAGAGGCAACCCACAGGAAGAAGTGAAGACAATGGAGGCAGTACTGTCTGCCAATGCCCCAATGAGCTGTCATGCCCATCACTGAGGCACCTCAGATGCAAGGCAGGATGTTGTGTGTAAGGCCAGCACTGTGATCAGCTATGATTGAGTGTTTAGGTGTCTCACAGAGATCTAGATGATCTCTCTGCAATTCCTTCTTCTCGCCAGGCCACAGATGCTCTGCACCAGACTGTATCTGCCTAGGATTCCCAGGGGCTCTCTCACATTTCAAGGCAGATGCAGTCTGGAGTCTTGATAATCTGCACTGTGTCTTACGCTGAGCTCAGAGTGTCAATGCACAAGGTCTGGGCAGGAATTTTGTTGCCAGGACAGGCTATTTGAGTGTTTCTGAAGTCTCATTCCAAGGCTAAAATTGTTTGTTTCCAGACGAGGAAGATTCAATTTGTTTATATTACTGCTTTGACACTTTTCCTGGAAAGGGTGTGGGTGTTTTTTAAATTCCCTGTGTGAAGAGTGATTTGGAGACTGAAGGCTCTCAGATATGGAACTTTTCCATATATAGTTTCCCCTTGCTGAATCTTTCTGTGTACTGATCTTGAGAACGCAGGCTGTGAAAGGGGCCGAACAATTTTTGGCACAAGGTCTCTAGTATATCAAGAAGGACACAGGCAAAATGTGTGCTTAACCCTAATTTAAATTAGATTTGTAATGCAGGCTACTGCTTGTGACACGTTTTCAGATTGAAGATGAACTCCATGAGTTGCTTCAGAGACCTGTTGTGCAAATATGTTTCACATGAAGGAGGGCATCTCCCAACTACAGCTTAATCTACTAAAGGTTGAGATGATTCACTGGGGGGGATTTCAATCAGCAGTGCTGAAAGTTCATGGCACACTTGTTCCTGATGCTGCCCATCGTGGCAGTGGTGATTACTGTAATCAGAAATGACAAACGAAATTATGTATTTCAGCTGACCTTTCTTCCCAGCACTGAATTCTCAAATCATTACTTATCTCAGATCTTGCAGCATTTCAAAAATGTGCCCAGTTGTACTTCTAATCATATGCCAATTGAAGTATATTTAATCAGTTAACGAATCAATTTGAGAGTGAAAGGACAAGTAGAGATGTGAAGGTGACTGATGTAAATCATCTAACGCAGTTTTAAAAAAAAGACTGAATAAGGAGCCATAGAGAAAAAAGATTAGAACAAAAACTATTTTTTTTCATAAATGGTAATCGGCACTCATAAATGCAATGATGTTGTCTCAGAAAAGTCACCATGAGGTTTTTTTTTTTCCCCCCTTCTTGGTTTTTATATGTGAAAGTACCACCACGTTGTAAAATTCTGAAAAATGTTTATCCCAGTGGTACCTAAACTTTTGAGCATCTGGACCCACCTAAAAGAAAAGTTTCACTTTACCAGCCACTCAGACCTCTGTGGCTATAATGGTGATTGGGCAGCAGTGCTCCCCCCCCCCCAAGTAGCAGGTTGTTTAACCCTTAATGCACATAGCCTAATCTACCCTGTCAGTTTTGTGAACCACCAAAAATTGGGTCGTGACGTGGACCACAGATCCACAGTTTGGAAACTGCTAGTTTATCCTGTTCACAGCTTCCCTACACAAACATTAAATGCTCAGAAGGGAGTAGAATCATCTGCACATGTACAGTTCATGTTCATAGGGCTACATACACATCTTCAGTTGAATGTGTGGTAGTCAGAGGCATGATTTCTCTGTCCTCCATGCATATGCATGTGAAGAAGATTTTTGTAGTGCTGTTTTCATATCAAAACAGTTACCATTCCTATACTATATACAGGTTGAGTCACATTATTCAGGAGGGTTCTTCCCCCATAACTCACCTGGATGGCAAAAATCGCACTGTAGCAAATCAATTTAAAAAACAAAGTCCCTTTGCTCAGGTGATTTAAAAACAGCCTTGCTGACCTTTGTGATAAGATAGAGTCAACAATCTGATAGAGTCAAACAATTGTTGTTAAGACAACAATCCAACAATCAGTCTCTCTCCAGGCACTTAGAAAGGATTATCTTTCTTCAGGGGGAAGGGTCTCTTGGAGAGAGAATGATTGATGGATTGTCAGCTGGCTGGCCTCTATTGTAAAGATCTGTTTTCTTTTCATTTAAAGGGCCCTTCTCATTGTGTTGAGATAAAAATCTCTACAACAGTAAGAAAAGCATTTTAAAGGGGTGCATTTTTCCCCTTCTCCAGGGATCAGCACATTCCTTCTCACTTGCAGTGGTCATTCGTGCTGAGTCAAATCCATGTATAAAAAATCTGTATATAACAAGGTAGGACCTGTATACTATATTTTTGAGATATGTATAGTGAATGGTGTATTGTCCACCTTCCTTTTGCTGGACCTCTAGGGGTCAAATGAGATATGAATATAATGACACCATTGACCATAGCATGTACGTATGCTTGTGTTTTTTAGAGTTAATGGAAGCATTTTCAGGCCAAATAGCACACATGGTGAATGATATGGATTGAGTCAATGGCAGAGCTTGGGTTAGGATACTAACCTTAGAGCCCAATCCTATGCATGTCTACTCAGAAATAAGTTCCATTATAGTCAATGGGGCTTACTCCCAGAAAAGTGTGAATAGGATTGTAGTCTTAGAGCCCAATCCTGTGCTCGGCGGCATGGCTCCATGCCACTGAGCACTGTTGCAAATGTGCCGTAAGACATGTTTGCTAGCCTTACCACCTCACCGCCTTTTCTAACCTCACTAGCCCAGTGCCGGCCAGAGCTGGGCTAGCGCGGGGCGGTCGCCCAGCTTCCGCTGAGCTGCGGTACAGTTAGCGGGGGTGGAAATGGGGGAAGGGGGGATGGGGGAGGCCGGCGGGGGGCAGAGAGGGGGCAGGGGGAGTCGTGCTGGGCGGAGGGAGGGAGGCGTGCCGGGGAGAGGGAGGTGGGTTAGATCCGCAGGATCCAAAGTGCTCATGGAGGGCTCCACGCCCTACATGAGAGCCTTTACTTTACAGCCGACCTTTTGGTTCGCAGTAAAGTGAGTAGCCCCATTGCAGGGCTGCTTACCTTACTTGGGAGAAGGGAACGAAAGTTCCCTTCTCCCAAGGCACCTCCCTCAGTATCCCGGGATATGCAGGATCCGGCGGCAGCCCTTCTCAGTGCCGCCAAGCCTGGGCGCCCCGAGCAGCTCAGGATTGGGCTGCCCATGACTTAGGTTGTTAAGGTTGGATCCCCATACAGATATGTGCAGAAGAAGATCAAACACACCAGAGCCAATTATATAATGAAAGGCATAATTTGTTCATAACACTGTCCCTCCACCCCAGTTCTTCTGAACCTGTGCTTTTGACAATGAAAAGAGCATAAATTGTATTGTAAGTCTTGTTGCTGGTTAGGACAGGAAAAAAAAAAATATATTGACAAATGTAATAAGATTATGCAAAGGCAAAAGAAGATATTTTCAACTCATCCTTCAAAGGAGATGAAACAAAGGAGACTTGTTTACTTCATGTCTGAATATATTCTTTTTCCTTGGGAGTCAGCTGTCCTTCAAACTAATTTATCTAGAGGAAGGAAGGACTGTATTTTGGTCCATTTTACCCTACCAGGATTCATTTTCAAATGAACATAGACCTGCTAAGGAAGCAAGTGATGAGACACTCAAAGGTTTATTTGAATTTTCTCATAAACAACTGGGCTTTTATGGCAAATAGCATTTCATCGAAGGAAATAAAGGGATTATCCTGTCTGCACAGTGCCCAGATGATACAATAATACTAAAATGCAACTCGATGTCTGTCTCCTTCCTTCCCTTTTGGGCACCCACATCGATGAATGGTGTGTTTTGTTTACATTTTGTTTATTTTACATTTTGTTTATTTTATGTCTCTCTTTGAAGGTGTCTGTGGTAATAGCCTTTCTCCTTCCATATATACTGTGGAACAGCATCCCTCATTTTCAGAAACTGGTTTTCTTTAACAGCCTGGTGGTTCAAGTAATGTGGCAAAAAGTTTTTATGGTGAAATCCCACCCTATAACTATAGTGGCTGGATTGCTCTGCGTTTCTTAGTTTGGCACATCTCAAGGTACAGTGGTGGTGCCAGCATAGTGATGTCATTACTCCAGCTAAAACTTTAGTAGGTGCAAGTGTGATATACTGTCAAAACAATTATATACATAAGGAAAGAAAATGGACAGGCACAGCTATGCTAAAATTCTGGATTTCTCCAGTGTATTCTATGGGCAGCTCGCACTTTTCCAAACTCTTTGGGTTATGAGTGTGAGAGGTGGTCACGGGTTTCTCATCTTCCATGTTCTTTCTCAATCTAGCTGGGTCAGTCAAGGGAAACTGACTCCCCAAAAGAGCTCAGAGGCACTCCCACTTTTGTTGGGTAACAACTGAACAAGGGAAGATGGAGGGAAAGGTCTACAAGGTGACACAGCATGTGTGTTATATGTGAGAAAGGGAAGGGAGGCCAAACTATACCTGCTCTAAGTCTGGTGAGTTGATGTTGCCACACAGCTTTGGGGATCTTGAGGCCCAGCAAATCAAGTCCCCAAAAGTCTTGACAACCAAGCCAAGTGGGGGCAGGGGGGGCGGAGAGGAGTTAAAGTCCAGAAAGGCAACACCAGGAGTCCAGGTAGTCAGAGACTGATGGAGTTGTAGCAAGGTTGCATATTTTGCACAGTAAAATAGCTCTGGGCAGCTTTTGTGATGTCAGTTCTGAGGCAGCCCAGAGCAATTCAACTTGGGGGTCCCTTAAAACCTGTTTTGACTTGTTTGAAAGAGTTAATCAAGGCATATGAAAGAGCAATCAAGAGTGAATGTTTGAGGGAGTTGGAGCATTAACAAAATGATGACGAGGGTGCTGCAAGAAGGCTTTCAAAAGCTCCCAGGCTCTCTTGATTGGATTATCTAAGGCAACACTATGCCTGATTGCATCTTTCCAGAAAGATTTGTTGTTGTTGTTGCTTGCTGGGGACTCCTGTTGGGGGGGAGGGAAGGGTGCCATACATTTGCATAAGACTCACATGCCAGCTTCTAACCAAGACTCCTCTTTTACCTGGTTTACCTAGTCAGAAATCCCTGAGTGCAAATACTGGCTTGTGCCCATTTCATTTGCACACATTCAATGGAGCCAGTAAGTACCATTTCTGTCTCTCATATTATAAAACATGATTGGCTTACTATATTGCCAGGATAAATATAATAGTCATCTAAAATATATATACTCTAGTTAAGAACATAAGAACAGCCCCACTGGATCAGGCCAGAGGCCCATCTAGTCCAGCTTCCTGTATCTCACAGCGGCCCACCAAATGCTCCAGGGAGCACACCAGATAGCAAGAGACTTCATCCTGGTGCCCTCCCTTGCATCTGGCATAGCCCATTTCTAAAATCAGGAGGTTGCACATACACATCATGGCTTGTAACCCGTAATGGATTTTTCCTCCAGAAACTTGTCCAATCCCCTTTTAAAGGCGTCCAGGCCAGATGCCATCACCACATCCTGTGACAAGGAGTTCCACAGACCAACCACACACTGTGTAAAGAAATATTTTCTTTTTTCTGTCCTAACTCTCCCAACACTCAATTTTAGTGGCTGTCCCCTGGTTCTGGTGTTATGTGAGAGTGTAAAGAGCATCTCTCTATCCACTCTGTCCATCCCCTGCATAATTTTGTATGTCTCAATCATGTCCCCCCTCAGGCGCCTCTTTTCTAGGCTGAAGAGGCCGAAACGCCATAGCCTTTCCTCATAAGGAAGGTGCCCCAGCCCAGTAATCATATTAGTCGCTCTCTTTTGCACCTTTTCCATTTCCACTATGTCTTTTTTGAGATGCGGCGACCAGAACTGGACACAATACTCCAGGTGTGGCCTTACCATTGATTTGTACAATGGCATTATAATATTAGCCGTTTTGTTCTCAATACCTTTTCTAATGATCCCAAGCATAGAATTGGCCTTCTTTACCTACTGCCACACACTGAGTCGACACTTTCATCAACTTGTCCACCACCACACCACCCCAAGTTCCCCTTGGATTCCTGGTAGGCGTAGCTGGGGGGGGCAGTAAGTACTGTAGGTTCCTGTAATGGAAATGTGCAAGATCCCTCAAGGATCTTGAGGTATGTGTGGTGTGGTGTCAACAGGGTGTGGTGTCAACAGTGGCCCCTTGCTGTGGCAGATCTGGAAAGCATGGGGTTAAAACCAGGCCTTATATTGCAGTGAGAGTGCTACACAGTTGCAACCACTTGGAGACTATGCCCTCAGGGTTAAAAGCAGCACCTGGAGGAACGAAAGGTGTGCTTGGTAGGCCACTGTGAGATACAGGAAGCTGGACTAGATGGACCTTTGGCCTGATCCAGCAGGGTGGTTCTTATGTTCTTATGAAGGAGGTTGGAGAGGCTGGAACAAAGTTGTAGAGACTGAGGGCTCGATCCTATCCAATTTTCCAGTGCCAGTGCAATTGTGCCCATGGGGTGTGCACTGCATCCTGTGGTGGGGAGGTAGTCACAGAGGCCTCCTCAAGGTATGGGAACATTTGTTCCCTTACCTCAGGGCTGCATTGTGGCTGCACTAGTGCTGGAAAGTTGGATAGGATTGGGCCCTGAGAGAGAGCAGAAGGAAGGAGCTTGGAATAAAGAGGATGGACTGACTCAATGGACTGAATGAACAGAGACTACTGGAGACTGGTGTGTGGCTGCCATGCCCAGGAGCTGCTGGGAACCAAGGTGTTGAAGCAGCAGCTGGAGAAGCTGCTGAAGGGAGAGGGGAGGAAGGAGGAATTCTGTAGGTTGAAGAGGAGAGCTACCCTGGTGGTTAGGTCCAGCAGTGATTTCTGCAGGATTAGGACTATTTTGAGTGAAGAGGGAAATTAATTAGCCTAAAATGGGCATAAGTTCTCTAGACCAAGTTTGTAAAAGGAATTTGGCAAAACAGTGCACAATGTGACGTGTAACTGGCCCCTCCCACTCGCCGGAGCCAACAACGTGTAGTATGTTGCTGTCACTGCCCAGAATGGCTCAGACTGCTAGTAGGAGCGGTGGTTACACAGCGCATTGCGGCAACTCTAATACTTATGGTGCCTCCATAGCTGTGCTACTTAGGATTCCAATCATGTGTAAAAAAACCCCAAAAAATAAAGGAGGCTTCAGTAAGAGCTCCTTTGTTTCCATTTTTGTCTTCCTAGTCTATATTTGTCTAATTTAGATTGTAAATCTAAATTTAGATGGTACCAGGGATCCTGGTAGGCGTAGCCAGAGACTGTCTCCTCTAAAAATTCCTGTAAACTGCCATGCAAATTATGTAAATAGTTCCTCTAAATAAACATCAGAGAGTTCTCCACTTTTTGTTATGCTCTAAGCCAGGATTTAGCTGTTACTCTAACCTCAGGCAACAATTAAAATTTTTTGTGCATGGGCTCTAGAACTGAGAATGTAATACCTCTGTACAAGCCCAATCTTACTGGGTTCTGAAGGTTTTTTGAAATAAGAACATCTTCAGGCCTCACCAAAAGGCTTCTAAATGAGGGAGCTGTTCTCAATTCAAAGGGGAAGGAATTCCATAGAATAGGAGCCACTACCGAGAAGACCCTATTTCTGGCTGCCATTCTCCTAACCTCTCTCACTGGAGGCACATCCAAAATTGCCCTCTCAGTTGATCAGAGAGACAGCAGGCCGGATTATATGGAAAGATGTGGTCTTTAAAATATGTTGGTCCCAAGCAGCTGGTCCCTCTTGCCATGGAGAAACTGGAGTAGTTGGGAGGTGACCTCAACTTGGAGCCAGGGTGGTGATACCTAAAGGGGAGAAGCTCCCCCAAAATATGTGTCCACATTAAAGAGGGGGAAGAGTTTTGGTGTAGTTAAGACCTTCTGCAGGTTAACATGACATCATTGTTCTCATTCAATAAACATGGTCTGATCTTGTTGCATGTACATTACTGTACTTGTTGCATGAACAACATGCAAAGCTGATCTTGTTGCATGTACATTGTGGGTGGAGTCAGGGCAAAGAGGGAAAGAGAAGTAAGCAAAGACTCAAGCTGAAATGGGAGGGAAAGTATCAGAAAGAAAAACGAATGTTCAACATTCAGAAAACACTTTCAAGTACTCATAGTTTCTCACACATTATGCTGATGTCATTAAACCAGTCCTGGAAGGTAGCTAAGGCTGCAGTGCTAAGTAACTAAGTGCACACTTGCCTGGGAGTGAGTCCCATTAATTATATGCAACTTACTTCTGAGTAGACATGCACAGACTTGGGCTGAAACTACTAGTATCCCCATATTGCAGATGGGAATGTTGAAGCTAACAAAGGGTTAGCTTGCTGAGTAGGCTTGCAAAAGTAGGCTTGCTGAGTTAGTACATGGGGCAGCTGATATTTGAACCCAAGAAATCTTGGTTTGATGTTCAGTTGCCTACCTCTGCACTAACAATCTCTTAGATGCTCAAAAAAGCAGCAAGGTTACGGGGGGGGGGGGAGAGAGAGCAGGAAAGTCATTCCAGTTTTCCCTAGTTGGAACTGGTGTGAGCACCACTTGGCAATTGGGTGTGTGGCCATGGGCTGTGGTGTGGCTATCAGGACATCATGAAGAGCTCCTACACATTAATATTTACCACCATGCAACTGTTGCAAAGGCTGTGTTAAATTTATGGCTATTCTAGATAGTGCCAGAGTCAGCAAGCTGACAAACATCTCTTCTGAATTGTACAGACTGAGCTAAGTGGCTGAAATCTTGCAAAGCAAATTCGAAGCCATAATCAGAAGATCAACATGCAAATGGAAATATACTGGCCTGTGAATTCACACAATGCAAATAATGCAGTCATGAGTTAGGATTTTTATCGGGCAACATTAATTCTCTTTTTAATTTAGCAAATTCTTATGGCATTAGAATGCAGAACATTGCCAGAAACCCTCAGCATGAAATATATAACACCTCAAACAAGTTTCCCTGCGTTTTTCTCCTTTCTAAAATATAATTTACTCTCAGTCATAAAAATGGCAATAAAAATACCTCTTATCATGACTTATTGCTAATTATTTTTGCATTGCAACAGTAATTAGGCTCATTCAATTAAACTTTAAATATGAACATATAATAGAAAGACGGAGGGAGAAAGACATTTTCACTGGACATTTTAATTTGCAAACTGATTGTCCCAATTTGACTTGGTTGAAATCTCCATTTATTAAATTCCAGAGCTGATAAAGTGAATGCCAAAATTATAAGGAGCAAATATTGATAGTGAAGGATTATGTGATAGCAGAGAAAACCTAGCCTTTTCTTTTAATATGATAGTATGAAAATAGGGTCTCTAAACAGAAGAGGAAGCAAATAAGCAGCGCAGTTTCAATCATTCTCTGTTCACCATAGTACTTTTGTCAAATATGCCACAATGATGAGATTCCCGATTCAGATCTCATAGTAACAGAGAATATATTGCACTGTTTAACATGAAGGAAATCACTGAGCCACCTGGGGAGTGGGAAAAAATCAGCACTATACTGGCTGTCATTTTATTGTCCATCACTACTGCTGAAACAGAGACGCCTGCGTTGGCTTGGTCATGTTGTGAGAATGGATGATGGCCGGATCCCAAAGGATCTCCTCTATGGAGAACTTGTGCAAGGAAAGCGCCCTACAGGTAGACCACAGCTGCGATACAAGGACATCTGCAAGAGGGATCTGAAGGCCTTAGGAGTGGACCTCAACAAGTGGGAAACCCTGGCCTCTAAGCGGCCCACTTGGAGGCAGGCTGTGCAGCATGGCCTTTCCCAGTTTGAAGAGACACTTGGCCAACAGTCTGAGGCAAAGAGGCAAAGAAGGAAGGCCCATAGCCAGGGAGACAGACCAGGGACAGACTGCACTTGCTCCCGATGTGGAAGGGATTGTCACTTCCGGATTGGCCTTTTCAGCTACACTAGACGCTGTGCCAGAACCACCTTTCAGAGCGCGATACCATAGTCTTTCGAGGCTAAAGGTTGCCAACACACAACAGTCCAGAAGGGAAAGTGAAGAGTCACAGTCAGTGGTGTAGCAAGGTAAGAACTGCAAGCGATGCAATGCACCTTGTAAATGACCCCTCCCACTTGCCACCAGCGCCATGCTGGGCAGTGACGGCAACATACAGAGTGCTCCAGCACATTACTGTCACTGCTTAGAATGGCTCCAGTGGTGAGTGGGAGGGGCCATTTACATGGTGCACTGCAACACTTGCAGTTCTTACAGCGCTACGCCACCACCTGTGACTCTTAACTTTCCCTTCTGGAACTGCATAAAGAATACTACAGGCGCCACAATGCACTGTGTAAGCAGTCCCTCCCACTTGCCACCAGAGCCATTCTGGGCAGTGACAGCAACATACGGGAATGCTCCTGCACATTAACTGTCACTGCATTGAATGGCTCCAGTGGTGAGTGGGAGGGGCTGCTTACACAGTGCATTGTGGCGCCTGTAGTACTTACCAGGCTATCCCCCCCACAGCTATGCCACTGGTCACAGCAAAGAGTCTCAGGTAAGGCCCTTAAAAAAAAAATTCCCCAACTTGACACAGGCAGTGGAACAAGGCCTAGACATGGGTGATACCAGCAGCAGCAGCATTATCTACATCAGGGATGCTCACACTTTTTTGGCTGGAGAGCTACTTTGAAACCCAGCAAGGCCCGGAGATCTACCAGAGTTTTTTTACAATGTTCGTGCCATCATAACATATAACATTTATGTGTACAATGTATGTTGGTGTACCTTGCATAACTGCATGAGCCAATATTGCACAACACAACATAATTAACGATAAACATTTTTTGTAATTACTTGAGTTTACTTTGATGACTTGCACTGAAGTGAATCAGCCAAGGATGCATAGTCCAGACAGTAGCTGCTGACAGCCAGCCTCAAGCACACTTCCAAATGTTCATCAGTCATGGTGGAAAGGTACTTGGACTTAATGATCTTCATGTAGGAAAAGGCTGACTCAAATAAGTGGAGCCCTTCCTGCCTCAGGTGCTCTTATATCCCTGAGGGCCCTATTGCCTTCAAGTGACTGCAGCTGTGCAGCACACTCTGCTGGATGCCCAGGCCTTACCCTTAAAGGGGCCACTGCTGACACCACATCTACCTCCTCACCAGATCTTCCTCGATTCCAATACAAGTGGGGGGGGGGGCAGATCTCCATACATACCAGTGCAAAAGCAGGGGAAAGGTGTGGGGGAGGGAAGTTCTCTGTATAGACATCACAGCAAGACCAGTGCAAAACCCCTTGCACACAGAACCAACAGATGGAAGTGGGGGGGCAGATCTCCATACATACCAGTGCAAAAACGGGAAAGGTAAGTCAGCCCCAGTAGAGTCAATGGGGCTCACTCCCAGGGATGCGTGGATGGGAGAAAAGCCTGCCAGCGGCTCCTCTCCCAGAGAGGAGCCTGCCAGGTGCTCACTCCCTGGGCTCCCTGGGCTCGCTCCCTGGGCTCCCAGGACTCACTCCCTGGGCTTGCTCCCTGGGCTCACAAGCCTGCCAGGGGCTCACTCCTAGGGATGTGTGGACGGGACAGAAGCCTGTGATCGACTCATTTCGCCTCGAGATCGACTGGTAGCTCACGATCGACATAATGAGCACCCCTGATCTACATCCTTCCAGGCCTCAGTCTGCTTTTCCAGGTCCACTCCAACTTATGTCAGCAAAATCACTCAGGCACAGGTCTACGTCAACCTGTTCCAGAGCCTGAAGCTTACACCTAGGTAAGGGAACAAACTTTATTGTTATGTGGACGGGGCCTCCTCCCAGACGTAATAAATTTTCTAACTTGATTTTTAATCAAAAGAAAAATGCAACCTCCACACTTCAGATCAGATCTTATGAAAAAAATGTTTCTTTTATGACAGTCTTTGGTATTAAATGAACACTTATTGAAGAAAGTGTCAAGTATCCTGGGAGAAGAAATGAAATCATCCATTGTCCAGCCTAATTGAAACAACAACTTCTAGAATTATGTTTCATTTTTTCCTTACAAAAGGCGAATGTAGAGTACATTCATTAGAGGGTGAATGTTCAGCAGGGTTAGAGGGTGTTCAGCAGGGATGGGAAAATCCAGCAGGGCTTGACTTGAGTCCAGAGTCACCGCCCCCCACAACAAGACTAAAAAATGAGTCATAACAGGGGCACTTTCTGAGTTGCCAGGTCACCCTTTAGTGACTAAGGAACTCGAGTCAAGTCCCCCCCTGCGGGGGGAAAAATGGGGCTACTGCCAGGTTCTGTGTGTGTGTGTGTGTGTGTGTGTGTGAGAGAGAGAGAGAGAGAGAGAGAGAGAGAGAGAGAGAGAGAGAGAGTTCACTTTAAAGACTCCCCTGCTGCCCCTGTTTACCATCTGTAAAGAGGGTGGGAGGGACTGCAAGAGAGCAGGGACAGAAGTGGCAAGAGGGAGGAAGGTCACATTCAGCAGCTGCAAGGCTTACCAGGACGACCCAAGTCTTTGCAGCTCTACTCAGAAGTAGTCCCACTCTAGTCAATCATTTAAAGAGGCTCCTTCCCCCAAGTAACAATAGAACCATGCCATGCAGTTGGCAAGCATGATCTCTACAAATGGCCTCCTTCCCCCTTCCCTGGGCTTCTGCAGCCAATTGTAAGGCAAGAACCCCCTTGGGCTCCTCCTCCTCCTGCCCTCCCTCAGCCAAAGATCCAATGATCATTGGTTCCTTCCTTCCTATCAGAGACCCACTCCCACCTCCCTCCCTCTGCAAAAGCAAACATTAACCCTTCTCTGCCTACCGCGTGGAACTCCCTGCTGCTTGCCTGGTTGGAATGATGGCACCGCGAGGTTTTTCACGCCGCAAAAACAGTAAGCAAGCACACCAGACACAGACAAACTCGAGTCAGTATGTGTGGGGATGAGTGCCGAATCAGGGGATCCATGACTTGAATATTTTTCAGAGTCTTCCATGTGCATGTCTCACAAGCCAACGAGTCACAAAAAAAATGCACATTTTCAAGACTCCAGTCCGAGTCACTGACTTGAGTTCCCATCCCTGGTGTTCAGTCTGGAAGAGGGAAATCTAGGTAAATTTGAAGAATCTGCTTCAAAGCCTTCCACCCAATCCCATTAAACCTTGGGTGATTCACTATCCCACAACCTATCTAAGCCATAAGGTTGTGGGAAACGGCAGGAAATGAGAGGCGAAATGCCATCTTTCTGGGTGCCACCCGAGTTTTGTTTAACCCAAGGGAATAAGACTCTTGTAACTGGTTCATTTGCATCATTCCCATCAGGCAAACTACTGTTCTTTGTATCTTCTTTTCAACTCCAGTGCTCTCCTTATGTCAAAAAGAGTAATGGGTTGTTGGCACTTCACACAGAGACAAGACTATGAATGGTAACGTTTTATTTCCTGACACTACCAAGCATGAGACAAAGCAGACTCTCATTTCCAAAATCAATTCTGAATCTATAATAGGATTAGACTTAATCCTTGTATATAGTTGTCAGAAGAGAAAATAAACTTCCCAGAGCTAGTTTCAGATGAGTTTACTAGTCTGTGGAATTTGGAAAACATGGAAATGAAACCATTATGGTAAGACTCATATTACAAGCTGAATTGTCTTTGGCCCTGTTTTGTGTATTAGTAGGCCTAAGTCATAGTTAAATATATATCTTAGGAGTATAGTGAAACTGGGTAAAAACAATCTATCCGAATAGGATGTGTTTTATTTTAATAGTTAGCTCTTGCCAACTGGGCTAGCAGGCCCACCTTTTCAGTAACAGTTCTCTTATAGGTAACAACCACAGTGGGACCTCAGTATCCACTGATTTGGTATCCACTGATTTGACTTACCACTGATACCAGGGTCCACCTTTAAATGCCTTGTAACAAGGAAAACAAAACACCAAAATCAAATTTCCTTCCTTCACACTGTTAAATAATTATATTTCATTCCATTAGATTCCATTAATCACTCCAGCTGGTAGCTGAATGTGGTATACTGTCTATACCAATGCATTCTGGCGCGATAATAGAGGAGAAAGAAACCTGGAAGTGCATCTTTAAAGCTATTTTTCCACTGAATTGGTATCTACTAATTTTTTT
This sequence comes from Tiliqua scincoides, assembly GCF_035046505.1. Classification (NCBI taxonomy): domain Eukaryota; kingdom Metazoa; phylum Chordata; class Lepidosauria; order Squamata; family Scincidae; genus Tiliqua; species Tiliqua scincoides. The sequence continues at coordinate 39,150,109 of NC_089821.1, forward strand.
TTACCCACTGGGAGTTCCAAAACAGAACCCCTGTGAATAACGAGTCACAACCTGTATCTCAGGTCAGCACAGCGTAGCAGCTTTTCCAGTGTGTCTTTTCTGTTTTTCGGGGGCAGGGAACTATTTCTTAATGTTACTATGTAAACCATTTTGTGAACTTTTTGATTGAAAAGTATAATATACACATTCATCATTGTTTTAAGTACAGTTGGTTGTTGAAAATGAAATATTGATTGCTCATTTATGAATATATATATCTATTATTAGTGAAGACAATCATAATTTATTGAACAAAATTGTAGATAGACCTGCTACCTAGTTGTACTAATCATTTACATGGAGGAGCTTCTCATTTCCTATGTAGGGAGGAGCATATTGACAGTCTCGGAAGAGGAATTGGAAGCCATTGTGCATGCATGATTTCTTGAGCTTGTATCTAAATGTCAAACTCATTTCATACAGTGGACCGAAAAGCATTCATGATGCCTATTGAGGGCTGAAAGTGATGTCATTAAGCAGGTCATGACCATAAAAAAGCACCTTTTTCTCACTTAGGAATTCATTAGCTTCAAATGTCAGAAGAGAAAACATAAATCTTGATCATATTTTCAAGCTATACAAAAGTTCAAATATCATGCGGGCTGCCCCTTTCAGCAGTGACACCTGAGAGCAGCTGGTGGTGGTGCTGGGAGACCCCAAAGCAGGACCTAGGAGAGGGGGGTAAAGGGGGTAATTTGTACCTAGGCCCAGGGTAAAAAAGATGGCCCGGGAGTCAAAGGAGGGGGCCCAGAAATTTCCTGGGATCTGACATTTTCCTATCTACTCAGACTTGTTGCCCGTACAGGATGCTGGGGACACTACCATGCCTGGGGATGCTGAGAACACTACTGATGCCACATAGGTGGGTAGACCTGGGCTCCAAAGACTTTTCCAGCTATCTCTACCCTCCTCTCTCCTTGCTTCGCCCCTCCCTATCCCTATTCTGCTCACCAGTCACCACCCTCCCCCCTCTGTTTCATCCAAAAGAAACTTAGTACCCCCTGACAAAATTCCTTTCAGAGGCCCTGCCCCAAAGGCCAGTTAAAGTGCTTCTGAGGGCCGCATCTGGATCATCATAAGGAGTGCCTTATTTTTGACTCTCCTGATCTAAATGTACCCCCCTTGAAAAATCTGAATTGACCAACAGTAAGTTCTCAGGCTATTTGTAAGAAAAGCTCTCAGGTAGATTGTGAAGTAATGACAAGAAACAAGTCAAGACCATATTTTGCATTGTTTTAAGGTTACCTGATCAAGACTTCCACATTAGAGTTGGGATTCAGCTGCCCAAGAGAAGACTGAATATATGTTTTTCTCCCCAGTGGGATGCCTCTTGTATCTCACATGGCAAACCTCTTTCAAAATTTTCTGGATTTTCAGTAGCAGTTTGTAATCTGCTTGGAATCTATCACTGAGGACTGATATTCATGCCAAAAAAAGTCAAAATTTCAATGGGCATGCCAAAGATCCTGGCCTGTATCTATTTCACCAGTTTGTATCAACACAGTGCAACAGTCCTTCCTGTGTAACATATAGAACCCATAAATTGATGTCTTTCTTTCAATACCAGTGTATAGGAAGCTGTTGTAGCTATGTTACCCCAGGCACTGTCTTGAAAATCACAATCGCGCAAATCCATGGATTCACTACACAAAATTTTGTTGTATTTGAATAAGCCAAGGGGTTTAATATTCTGGTTGATTTCCCAAACAGCAATGACGATGGCCTAGTATTCATCCCAAATTTATTTGCAATAATTGATAATGTTTTATTCTAATAATTTGCAATAATCTCTTTACAGGTGTGCATTGTTGTACACAGTACAGAACTCTGGTGCATGCTCCAGAATGCACAGCTAATCAATACAGAGCATTGTGCATGCATTGAAACTTGTAACCTATAGGTTCACACTAATGTTCATTAAACACTGTGACTGTACAGTGTAAGGGAATATTTGCAGGACACTGACAAGCAATAGCTGTCTTTGAAGGAATTGTCCATCCACCAATACTCATCTCGTTGGGAAACTCCTCATAAACTTCCGGTACTCCAGTGTTCTCCAGTAAACAGTTTGAAAGTCACTGTTCTAAATTTAGGATAAGTGAATGGGTTTTTTCATTTCCAAAGTTTTAAAAATAACATTTGTTTATTCCTATAATAGACATGCTTTTCCTCTGAACTGGTAGAAGGACACCACATCCTCACAGTATGTTTATTTGTTGGTGGCAAGAGGCCATCTGATAATATTTGATAATAATACAACAGTAGTGCCAAGGGGCAGAAAAAAATCAGAAATGCCTGCTGCTTCTATACACTATGCAAGCCAGAAGCAAACACAGGCTTGGGAATTCTATATCTGAATACTTTCATCCTGTAACAAAAGTTGACCCATCTGAGGAATAGCATTCTCTCAGGAGAACTAAACATTTTGGTCCCATTTTGTGTGAATAAGGCACACAGTACAATTCCCCAAAATTTCTCTATTTCCCCCCCCCCCCAATACTCTGACCTGGGACCAACTTGTTCTGCGCAAGCTGAGATCACATTCATATCACTCTCACACTGTATCAGGTTTTGGTGATTTTGTACAGTGCAGTTCACTAGAATTTTGTGCATCAATGGAAACAATTCCACTCCAGATAAGCAAAGTTAAGGCTCCTATAAGGTGTTTGCAGCTGAAACTTCAGTGCTCCTGCCACCTACTGAACACATTTTTAAATACTGGCATGCTTTAGTGTATAGCACAGTTTTGTTATTAATTTTTGTTAATAACAAAATTATTTTGTTAATAATTTTTGTTAATAATTAATTGTTTTTAGCCATTGGGATTTTGTGTTTTACTGTATTTTAATGACTTTTTGTATTATAATCTTGTTGTTGGCTACCTTGAACATCCCATTTTATAGGAGGAAAGGCGGGATATAAATTTTTTAAAATATATAAACAACAGCTATACATTTTACATGCTGGAACTGTAAGGGTGCAAACTTATACACACACGTCAATGTGAGCAAGTCGTACTGTAGTGAGCATGAAAAATGTACTTTGAGACAAGGGGAGTTTCGGGTGAGCAGAACTGGGCAGGTCAGTTGTAATTTTGTGGTTTTGTTTTAAATCTTACGTGCGGTGATGTGGTGCTGTAGTGAGGTGGTTTATGCACCAAACCCAAGCTGAGCACAGCTCTGCAGTGGCATTCTCGGGGGGGGGGGACGCGCAGTGGTAAGTTTTGCAGATACCTCACCGCACCATCTAAGCAGTCCCTCCTCTCATCTTCGGAGCCATTCCAGGTGGTGAGAGCAATGCAGAGGCCTCTCTTCATGTTGCTCTCACCATCCAGATCAGCTTTGAAAGCAAGGGGGAGGGGCCACTTACATGGCACGTTGGGGTACAGAACTTACTGTTGTGTCCCCCCCTTGGAATGCCACTGCAGCTCTGGGTCCTTTCCTTATTGCCGCTGCCGCTACCAATCTTGCTGTCTCCTGTGCAGTGCTTCTAAAATTACAATCAAGCGTAAGTTATCTCTGTCATATATGAAATAGCCATTAGGCACATTTTTGTAGAAGATGATCCCTGTATTTGAATCAAAGGCCCAGGTTGGTATAGCAGTGCTGGTGTTAGACTTGGATGATATAGGTTCAAATCCCTGCTCCGCACAAAGCTTCCTGGTGACCTTGGACTATCTCTCAGCCTAACCTACCTCACAGGGTTGTTGTGAGGACAAAAGGAGGAAAGGAACCATGTAGACCTCTCTGAGCTCCTTGGAAGGAGGGTGGTAGAAAATGTGAAAAATAAATAAAATGAATCAATTACGCCACAGTCTAACTTTCTGCACTGGTGCCAGGATAACAGATGATGCATCAAAGCAAGCATGTTTAAAGCCACAAAATCAATGAATTTTGGGGTTAAATGTCCACTGTGTACAAAAATGATGTAGTGTGGTGTTATACTATTTTTTTTAATAATTTGAACAGCTACTCCTGCTGAACCATCACTGCCCATTTTCCATTACTTTTGGGGAGGAGGCAGGAGGAAGAATTGTGGCCCTTGTTTTGTTTCAGAATCCAGAATGCCACTAAGCACCCAATCTTATCCAACTTTCCAGTGCCAATATCTGCCAACAGGATATGCACTGCATCCTGCGGTGGGGGGGGGGGGGAAATCACAGGGAATGTTTGCTCCCTTACCTTAGGGCTGCATTGCAGCTGTAGTGGTGCTAGAAATTTGAATAAGATTGGGCCCTAAACTATCGAACCCATTGTGCTTGATTTTGCCCTCATTTCCACTTGTCTAAGAAAGAAATATACATGGCAAAATTCTTTTTGTTTTTTGCAGAATGTTATTTGGGTTACACACATTGGTAAAATGCTGTCCCTGCTCATAAGGTAAACAGTATGCCTTTTACGTTTTGTTCTTTAACAGGGAGACATGAATAAAGTTAACAGTTTGAGCTTTCTGTAAACTCTCAGTTGACCTTATAAACCAGGGCTTTCCAAACTTTAAACAGTTTAGAAGATTTCACCATAAAATTATCTGCTTTTTGTCACAGGGTACAGAACAGGGTACCGATTCTGCTTTGGTATAATAATTTCTTTAGGAAGCAAAAATTGTATGGTGAAGACCCAGCTTCTCCAGTTGAGCTAATACAGACTCTCTGGACAACACATAGTCAAGTGCATACTCTTTGTGTATGTGTCCATTTAACAAAAAGCAGTCTCAAAGCGCTGTCCCTCCCAATTACTTTTCACCTCAGTAGCTTCTCCAACTGCTTTTTCTCCAGCAGGGGTAAAGATACGGATTCGTGTATTTTTCTCTCCTGGGAGAAAAACAACTTGAAGAGGTGAAAAAACAGTTGGAGGAGAAAATATTAAGCAATTTTGTTCCATCGGTTTCTTTATTTCTCTATCCTGACGTTCTTCTGCATAAATGTGTCATCCCCAGTGGTGCTTTTACTTTAAAAAAAAGTGTTGGCAGAAAGATGCCCCTATGTATCATGTAGAGTTGGGACTTGACATGAAATGGCAAAACCTATTCTTCTGTGTTTCCTTGAGCAGGATGATAAGTAGTTTTCAGGCAAAATTTTCTGTTTATTTTTAAGATCATGTGGATCTGATGGTATGATAACACTACAACTAGAACACTGCTCATTTCCCAAGAGATGGGAATATGTCTTTGCACCATGCCCCTTGTAGCTGGCTGCCTTTTCTGGAGCCAACTAAGAGTTTTATATTCTTCATCGGATTGCCACTTAGTGAACAAAAGTTCACTTACCCCAGGGAAAGCCTCCACTGCCACCATGGGATTCCTCAGATCTACTTATGCTATTTAGCAGGTATAAGTCCAAAGAATTTAGGCAGGGTTTCTCAAACTAGGACATCATGATGCCCCAACCTGAGGGCCCTGGACTCTTTCCCTTTAGGGGGCGGGAGCAGGGGGGAGGTAGCAACGCGATCCCCATGATTGCGTCGCTAAGGGGGTTGCAGGGATAGGCATTTACTTACCAGTCCCTGCTGCAGCCTCCCAGGGGTGTGGGGAGCCCTGCGCGATGCTCTGCAGGGCTCCCCAGCCTTCAGAAAGTGAAAGCGGAGTGATCATGCTCCACTTCTGGTTTTGCAAAGGCAGGGTGCCATTGCTCTGCTTTCACTTTTTAAGCTTCAAGGAGCCCTGTGGAGGGTCGTGCAGGGCTCCCCACACCCCTGGGAGGCTGCAGCAGGGACTGGTAAATAAATGCCTGTCCCCCCGCCCCTGCTGCCTTCCCCACTCCCACACTGGCACTTTATTGCGGTCCTCAAACTCCCTGAGAGTTTGAGTACCGCAGGACTTCAGGTTAACAGATACAAAGGGGAACAGAGTGCCTATACTTTTAACCTTTGTATAGAACAGAGAATTTTTGCAGGTGCAGCCCAACATGGAAGGGTTCAAAGAGATCGTACCTGTCAGCATTCCCTCTTCTATACAATGGTTGAAGGTTTAGGCACTCTGTTCCCCTTTGTATCTGGTAAACTTAAAGGGTGAAGTGAAGGAGTAAGGAAGTTATTCCAAAGGGGCTCAAACTCTTAAGGAAAAGCTGAGACACCAGCACCAGCCGTGGGGAGGAATGCTGTTCTGATTAACAGTAAATAAGGATAGTTGCTCTAACAGTTCGACAGACACAATGTTAAAATTTGCCTTGTAGCCAGTTAGCAGAGAATGGCCAGGAAATTCCACCCTAAATTAAAATCATTTGAGTCATGGGTTATTGCCTTCCACTTTACTGTGTACCTTGCTCTGCTTATTAGCTAGTACCATCTGGAGTACCTACTGGGCAAGTGCTTCTGTCACAAGGTTGACACCCATTCCCCCCCCTCCCTGTACAGATTTTTTCTGTTTTCATGGCAAGCAGAAATTTCTCCCCTAGTACATTTCCATGCTAGACAGACAGGTTGAGTGTTTGTTTGCAGCAGCCATAGGCGTCCTGAGCAAAGAATAAAACTGAATGACCATCTAAAACACTTGAGTTCAAAACTGTGTTAAAGAAAATGTAGATGCCGAGGCTAGAATGAGGATACAAAAGTGAATGCTGACAACTTTCAGATATGCTCCATCTTACCACCATAGCGACCATTATTATTTTCGTTCCGGTCCAACCTGGTTATCTGGTTATCTCATCGCCGCTAGTCTATGCCTTCCGAATGAATCCTAGTCAAACCTGGCAGTATAAGCTCCCACTTCAGCTGATTTCATTACAAGATGGCACCTTCTGTCACCTACTGACAACCTCATGTTTCAAAATGAAGGTTGGTTGCTGTCTGACTTTGCCAAGAGCAATATGATCATAATTATTATCTGAGAATTTGTCTGGATTCCTTTTTCAGCCTTAACCAGATCATACCTGTTAATAATTACAGTCACATATATGAAATACAAAAATTTCCACTCATCAAAGGAAAAAAAAAATCCTTTATTCCTCAATCCTCCTGTTGAGAGTAAAAACTACGTCTCATTTTGTACAAAAGTTAGAATAAATGAAGTATGGGGAGGGGAAGAAACTACCCTAATATCTCTCAGGCTTGTTTTCTGTAATATTGTTTAGTATAGTAAAAGAATTTTAATTCTCAATTACTCAGTTTCACTACAAAAAAGTATGTATCAATCTCACTGGAGAAATTGTATGATACTCTCCATGCTGTGTTTGGTCTTTGTGACTTCACACACAGAGGCTGATGAGCCCAAAAGTACTAATCAATTAGAGCACAGTTAAAAGTCAATACAAGGGCCATCAGATCAACTGGAATAACTGTCTGGACAAAAAAAATTGTCTTGACTGGGCAGCAGAATATTGAAGCGGCCAAACTGGCCTAAACACAGAAGAGGGGCATTCATACTCTGGGGGCTAAGACCAAAAGGGCTGTCACATGCTCTCTCTAAATGGACTTTCTGAAGGGGAACACAGAATATGGGCCTCTGAAGATGAACAGACTAGGTGGGCAGATTAACATGGGGAGAGCTTATTCTTCACAAATCAATTTATTCTTGAAGAGAACAAGTTTAGTCCAGTAGTTCCCAAACCTTTTGGTACCTGGACCCATTTTTTAAAAAAATGACACTCTATAGGGACCCACCTGGGTTTACCAGACTTTTAAAAAAGGAGATCTAAAAAGAAATAATATTTTATTTATTTATTTATTTAAAAGTAACAATAACTAGTAAAAAGATCCTCAGACATTTATCTTCCTGTATTTACACATGCTTGCAAACTGCAGGAGCTGAGCTCTTTGCAGGGTAATTAGCAGTTACAGTATCTGATTTCTGAATGACCTCAGGGCTTGGGGAAATTGAATGTCCTCGGGGCAATTAGTTATCTGACCTTTCCATCACCCTTTGGCGGCCCACCAAAGATCAGGTTGTGACCCACCAGTGGGTCCTGACCCACAGTTTGGGAAACACTAATTTTATTTCCGTGTCTGTGCATTGCAACAAGCTGTAATTTGGATCACAGTGCATATTTCTCAAATGCCTATATTCAGTGGCATCACTAAAGGCTAAATCCTATCCAATTTTCCAGCACTGCTGCAGCCATGCCAACAGGGCATATGCTGCATCCTGTAGAAGGGGGGCTTTCATGGAGGCTTCCTCCAACTAAGGGAATGCTTGTTCCCTTTCCTCGGGGCTGCACTGCGGTTGCACCGGCATTGGAAAGTGGGATGGGATTGGGCCCTAAGGTTGGTGTCACCCCATGCAGTCATGATGTCATCCACATGGACCTCCAGCAATACGGGGGTGGGGCTGCAAGCAGTGCAAAATTCCGATGCCGAGGAGACATGCTGAAGTGGCCTCCAAGAGATACCTGGTAAAGCCATGACAGAAATACAAAGATAGAGGGCTCAGCCAAAAGCCAAGAGTCACTGGCTGATGCCTGCAAATGGATGCCCTGCAGCCACTCAAATGGCGATGCCAAGTGGATGCGATATCACTCCAACGGCGACAGTATGCCAATCCCAAATGCAAGAACCGGATGCTGGTTCCAAGTTGTCAAAGATACAAAACCTGAAAGTCATTTTGGTGTCATTCCCCAATGTCATCCAGTGTGGTCCACATCCCCTGTGTTCCCTAGTGATGCCACTACCTATATTAGGGTCGCCCAGAAAGTAATGCACCACATTTTTTTTTTCTCAGCCTACAGTAATGGTACGAATGTGAAACTTTAGATATACATTATTTGAATTTTCAGGAGTGCGCACACAAATTTTTGGTTTCTTCAGACAGATAGCGTAGCTGCAGCAGTGTTTCGAAATGGCGTCTGTAAGTGATGTATGTTACAAGCAGCGTGTCGTCATTGAATTTCTCACTGTGGAGAAAGAAACTGTTGGGAACATTCACAAACATTTGTGTACAGTTTATGGAGAATCTGCAGTCAACAGAAGTACGGTTAGTTGCTGGGCACAGAGGGTGAGGCCATTAGAAGGCGGTTCAGCAGAGCTCCAAGATTTGCAGCGTTCGGGGCAGCCATCCACGGCTGTCACACCTGACAAGACGCAGCTTGCTGATGTGCTCATTCGCGAGGACCGACGCATAACGACTAGGCAGTTGGCGCTGAAGCTGTCAATCAGCAAAGGAAGTGTGGATGCAATCATCCATGCTCTTGATTACTCAAAAGTGTGTGCATGATGGGTTCCACGCTGTCTTACGGTGGACCACAAATCTCTCAGAAAAAACATTTCTTCTGAGTTGCTGAAACATTTTGAAGATGAGGGGGAAGCGTTCTTGTCCAGGATTGTGACAGGTGATGAAACCTGGGTTCACCATTTTGAGCCCGAAACAAAACGACAGTCGATGGAATGGCGTCATCCTCAATCTCCACAGAAGAAAAAATTCAAAGCAACTGCTTCCGCCGGTAAGGTCATGATCACTGTGTTTTGGGACTGTGAGGGTGTCATACTCACTGATGTGATGCCAAGAGGCAGCACCATTAATTCTGAAGCTTATGTGAAGACATTAACCAAACTCAAGAAGCACTTCCAGCGACTTCAGCGCCATAACAACCCAGGTGAATGTTTGATTCAACATGATAACGCTCGGCCTCACACAAGTTTGAGGACTTCGGAACACATCACTAAACAGGGTTGGACTTGTTACCCCATCCACCCTACAGCCCTGACCTAGCTCCCTCAGACTTCCACTTGTTTGGGCCATTAAAGGATGCCATTCGCGGAAGACATTTTGAGGATGACGAAGAGGTGATTCGCACAGTGCAGAAATGGCTTCGTGACCAGAACAAGGAGTGGTACTGACAGGGCATACATGCCCTTGTGTCTCGCTGGAGGAAGGCCATAGAACTGGACGGAGATTACGTGGAAAAATAGGGAGTGTAGAAGAAACATCATTCTTTCTTGTGTGTAAGTTTCATTGTGTTCAATAAATAATTGTTGAAGAAAAAAAATGTGGTGCATTACTTTCTGGGCGACCCTCGTATTTTCTTAAGGCAGTGCAGAACCCCCTGCAAAACTTCACTGGCCTTATCAAAACTCGTTTTGATAAACCTACATGTATAAGGTATACACCTACGCATTTATCTCAAAATTTCACCGTAGGCAAAATTTGTTGGCAACACTAGCTGAGTCCCATTTTATATGGAAATAAAAATATGTTTTTTTTCCCCCCCTACAATCTCTGTTAGCAATATTACTACAAGAAACATGGGTGTTGCCATTTTACTCACCAAACAGAACATAGGGTTCCTTGAAGCTGTACATAGCTCAGTACATTTGCAATGAAAGTAATAGAATTTTCTACTGTAAACCAGTTTCTGTATCAGCAGAAAAGAAACTGAGGTGGTGTTTCACACTCCACCCCCAAAGCTTTTGATCCCTTTGCATTATACACACACACTGTCAATCCCGACAACAGTGCATCTGGAAAATCCACCAGGATATTTATAATGTTGCATGTAGTATTTATGCCTCTGGTATTAATCCCAAACTATTACAAACACATTTCTGTGCCAATATACCTCATTTTGTATCCACAGAAAGAAGCATAAAAATATCTCTGGTGTTAAGCACTTGGATTTGCATTACATATTGACAATAACAAGGAACATAACTCTGTGTGTCACACAAAAATTGTTAATGCTGAATTGCAGAGGCACTGATTCCACTGGTAATCTTAGTTGTGGTGTTTTGTTTTTTGCATCATCAAAACATTTTAATTATCTTAAATTTAATAAGGAGTAACTGGCCCTCCTCACCCCAGCACTGTCTTTTCTAGTGGCTGTCTACTGGTGTTCTTTTGCATTCTTTAAGATTGTGAGCCCTTTTGGGACAGGGAGCCATTAGTTGTTTGTTTGATTTTCTCTGTAAACCGCTTTGTGAACTTTCCGTTGAAAAGCGGTATATAAATAGTGTTAATAATTTTGTATATTTGTATTGGCAACCTTCAGTCTCGAAAGACTATGGTATCGCGCTCTGAAAGGTGGTTCTGGCACAGCGTCTAGTGTGGCTGAAAAGGCCAATCCGGGAGTGACAATCCCTTCCACACCGGGTGCAAGTGCAGTCTGTCCCTGGTCTGTCTCCCTGGCTATGGGCCTTCCTTCTTTGCCTCTTAGCCTCAGACTGTTGGCAAAGTGTCTCTTCAAACTGGGAAAGGCCATATTAATAATAATAATAATAATAATAATAATAATAATAATAATAATAATATTGTGTTTTTATCCATCTTTTTATTGTGTTGGCAACCTTCAGTCTCAAAAGACTATGGTATCGCGCTTTGAATGGTGGTTCTGGAACAGCGTCTAGTGTGGCTGAAAAGGCCGATTTGGGAGTGACAATCCATCTTTTATCCTTTATCTTGTATTGGCAACCTTCAGTCTCGAAAGACTATGGTATCGCGCTCTGAAAGGTGGTTCTGGCACAGCGTCTAGTGTGGCTGAAAAGGCCAATCCGGGAGTGACAATCCCTTCCACACCGGGAGCAAGTGCAGTCTGTCCCTGGTCTGTCTCCCTGGCTATGGGCCTTCCTTCTTTGCCTCTTAGCCTCAGACTGTTGGCAAAGTGTCTCTTCAAACTGGGAAAGGCCATGCTGCACAGCCTGCCTCCAAGCGGGCCGCTCAGAGGCCAGGGTTTCCCACTTGTTGAGGTCCATCCCTAAGGCCTTCAGATCCCTCTTGCAGATGTCCTTGTATCGCAGCTGTGGTCTACCTGTAGGGCGCTTTCCTTGCACGAGTTCTCCATAGAGGAGATCCTTTGGGATCCGGCCATCATCCATTCTCACAACATGACCAAGCCAACGCAGGCGTCTTTGTTTCAGCAGTGAATACATGCTAGGGATTCCAGCACGTTCCAGGACTGTGTTGTTTGGAACTTTGTCCTGCCAGGTGATGCCGAGGATGCGTCGGAGGCAGCGCATGTGGAAAGCGCTCAGTTTCCTCTCCTGTTGTGAGCGAAGAGTCCATGACTCGCTGCAGTACAGAAGTGTACTCAGGACGCAAGCTCTGTAGACCTGGATCTTGGTATGTTCCGTCAGCTTCTTGTTGGACCAGACTCTCTTTGTGAGTCTGGAAAACGTGGTAGCTGCTTTACCAATGCACTTGTTTAGCTCGGTATCGAGAGAATGAGTGTCGGAGATCGTTGAGCCAAGGTACACAAAGTCATGGACAACCTCCAGTTCATGCTCAGAGATTGTAATGCAGGGAGGTGAGTCCACATCCTGAACCATGACCTGTGTTTTCTTCAGGCTGATTGTCAGTCCAAAATCTTGGCAGGCCTTGCTAAAACGATCCATGAGCTGCTGGAGATCTTTGGCAGAGTGGGTAGTGACAGCTGCATCGTCGGCAAAGAGGAAGTCACGCAGACATTTCAGCTGGACTTTGGATTTTGCTCTCAGTCTGGAGAGGTTGAAGAGCTTTCCGTCTGATCTGGTCCGGAGATAGATGCCTTCTGTTGCAGTTCCAAAGGCCTGCTTCAGCAGGACAGCGAAGAAAATCCCAAACAAGGTTGGTGCAAGAACACAGCCCTGCTTCACTCCGCTTCGGATGTCAAAAGGGTCTGATGTGGAGCCATCGAAGACAACAGTGCCCTTCATGTCCTTGTGGAAAGATCTGATGATGCTGAGGAGCCTGGGTGGACAGCCAATCTTGGGGAGAATCTTGAAGAGGCCGTCTCTGCTGACCAGGTCGAAAGCCTTTGTGAGATCTATGTAGGCTATAAAGAGTGGCTGTCGTTGTTCCCTGCATTTCTCCTGCAGTTGTCTAAGGGAGAATACTATATCAGTGGTGGACCTGTTGGCTCGGAATCCACACTGCGATTCTGGATAGACGCTCTCTGCAAGTACCTGGAGCCTCTTTAGTACAACTCGGGCAAACAGCTTTCCTACAACGCTAAGGAGAGAGATGCCACGGTAGTTGTTGCAGTCACCCCTGTCACCTTTGTTCTTGTACAGCGTGATGATGTTTGCATCCCTCATGTCTTGAGGTTCTCCACCTTCTCTCCAGCAGAGACAGAGGATTTCATGCAGCTCAGTGACGATGATCTCTTTGCAGCATTTTAGGACTTCAGCAGGGATGCTGTCTTTTCCAGGTGCCTTGCCAAAGGCAAGAGAGTCCAGGGCCACGTGAAGTTCTTCTAGGGTTGGTTCACTGTCAAGCTCTTCCAGCACAGGCAGGCACTCAATGCTGTTCAGCGTTTCTTCAGTGACTACATTTTCTCTGGAATATAGCTCAGAGTAGTGCTGCACCCAGCGTTCCATCTGCTGCGCCCGATCCTGGATGACCTCGCCTGTGGCAGACTTCAGAGGGGCAATTTTCTTCTGTGTTGGACCTAGGGCCTGCTTGATACCATCATACATCCCCTTGATGTTGCCCGTGTCAGCTGCTATCTGTATCTCGGAACAGAGCTGGAGCCAGTAGTCGTTAGCACATCTCCTGGCAGTCTGTTGGACTTTGCTGCGAGCAGTTCGGAGGACCTGCAGGTTGCGCTCACTGGGACAGGCCTTGTATGCTGCTTGAGCTCTCCTCTTTTCCTCAATGACTGGTGTCAACTCCTCAGAGTGGGCTTCAAACCAGTCTGCCGCCTTGTTGGTCTTCTTGCCGAATATGGACAAGGCGGTGTTGTAAACGGTATTCTTGAAATGTTCCCATCTGTTGGATGCGTTTGCGTCGGCCGGGCCTGGAAGAGATTCCTCAAGCGCTTGTGCAAATTCCTCCACTTTTCTCTGATCCCGGGTCTTGCTGGTATCAATGCGAGGTCTTCCTTCCTTTTTCGTGTGATACAGTCGCTTTGTTTGCAGTTTCACTCTGCTGCACACCAGGGAGTGGTCAGTGTCGCAGGCAGCACCATGATAACTGCGTGTGATCTTGATGCTGGGAAGGCTGGAGCGTCTGGTGAGGATCAGGTCGAGCTGGTGCCAGTGCTTTGATCTTGGATGTCTCCAAGAGACTCTATGTTGGGGCTTTGTGTTGAAGAATGTGTTGCTGACACAGAGACCGTGATGACAGCAAAACTCTAGCAGGCGTTGGCCATTTTCGTTCATCCTCCCAGTGCCAAACTGTCCTAAGCAAGTGGGCCGTGAACTGTTATCAGCACCAACTCTAGCATTGAAATCGCCGAGGATGAACAATGGCTCTTTTACAGGGATATCCTTTATCTATTGCTGTGTTTTTATCTATCCTATTTTGTGTTTTTGATCTATCCTATTGCCTAATAATGCATTAAGAACATATGAAGAGCCCAGCTGGATCAGGCCAAAGGCCCATCTAGTCCAGCTTCTTGTATCTCGCAGTGGCCCACCAGATGCCTTGGGAAGCACGCAAGACAATAAAAGACCTGCATCCTGGTGCCCTCCCTTGCATCTGGTATTCTGAGGTAGAATACCTAGAAGTAGGTAGAATATCCTACTTCTAAAATCAGGAGGTTGCACATAACCACCATGGTTTGTAATCTGTGATGGACTTTTCTTCCAGAAATCTGTCCAATCCCTGTTTAAAAGCATGTAGACCAGACAGCGTTACCACATCCTGTAATACCAGTCATATTGTAACAGCAATCATATTGTAATACCAGTCATATTATATACGTGCAGAGTGTAAATTGTGGCTAAACTATTTATGCAATGCCAAAATAGTGGCATTTTAAAAATCCTCACACCAAAATTAATAAAGACACATCAAAATATCCAGATAAACACAAAATTGTTCAAATTTTGTTACACAGTGCACTGCTTCAGAAATAGCAATGCATACCTCATCATAAGACAGAATTACCTACCTGGTTGTTGCATGGGTAATAAAGTTAAAATCTTTGTTTTGATAATGCACTAATATACATTTAAAAAATATTTAGGCTGCAATGCTATACCTACTTGGAATTAAGTCTTATTGAACTTCTTGGCACCATTTATGAATAAACACATACAAAATTAAGTTACAATCAGGCATCCTGATATAGTAGACCTAAAATGCCCATGAACATAATGCTGATTTGTACTGCAGACTAACGTCCAGATCCTACACATGGCCATCTTCAATAGCTCATGCACCCCTTTGCAAAGCCCAACAATAAACAGGATGGAGCTCATTTATCTAGAAATGAAACTGCATAGTGAAGAGTAGAGACCACAGTAAAAAAGATTGTTTCAAGTCTATAGATATTCCATGTGATTAAGTGGTCTACCACCAAGCAGTGCATCCATACATTGTCAACACACATCGTCCTGACACAGTCCAGGCACCAGCTGATTACAAGCACAAAGAATAAAATAGTATTGCTCAACTAGTTGATTGTAGTTGCACTTTAGGGCATGAGGAAAGATCCCTGTCCCATAGTGGGTAGAATTGGCCTGGTCAAAGCAATGGTCACTCCTAAATTGTAGCTTAACAGTTTGGTGTTCTGTTTGATGGGCTTGCTGACATGCAGTGGTGTGGGTTTTCCAGGGACAAAATAACCCTGAATTGGAAATTTTCCCAGTGATCTAGTTCAACTGGAATTTAATTTAGCATGTTCTATCTATATTTAGTAAACAAGGCCAAAAAACAAAACAAAACATAGAAGCCCATCAAGCTAATTTGACACACCATATAAATATCTCAAAACTTTGTTCCAACCCACAAAAAAAAAAAAAATGAACTGACATATTTGATGAGGAGTTGCAATTGAGTAACTTAACTTGCAATTCTATGCACACATTCCAGAAAGCAAGACAGTGGAATCTTATCTCCATATGAACGTGTACAGAACTGTAGTACTGATGTTGTTTTACATGTTATATAAAGTACATGCTGGCAAGGGCCAGAAAGGGCTCAGCCGGACAGGGTGTGGCTTACCAGAGAGTTGAGCACAGTGTATCTGCCCATACTGCAAGTATCTTCAGAAACCTTCCCATCCCATGGCAAGTACCAACAGGAGCCTTTTCATCCCTTGAGAGAGGAGGCATAGGACCCACAGGAGATCAGGCAGGGAAAGTGGAACCAGGAAGGGAAAGAAGGAACAGGCAAGACCAGGAGAATGTGAGTGGGCCAGGCATGAAAAGGGTACGAGTTGGAGGCTGACTCAAGAGAGACCCCAGAGTCCTGGGAGGCAGGTGAAGGCCTGAAGCTGAGGAGATATACGGTGCTGTCAACCCTATCTTTGCCTTTGTTCTAAGGCCCAAGGGAGGGAGAGAAAAGTAAGCCAGGTGGGTGTAGCTTGAAGTCCTGATGTTCCTATACCAGTGGGAACCCCAGTGGCAGGTAAGAGCCCTAGACCCCCCCCCCTTCTTGGGGCCCCTGACAAAGTGAACACATTGAAAGTTAACATTCAAGTTTTTAGCACGCCCCCTGCTGCAGCGCATTAGATCTATAGATATTGCCTAGACTAGAGTTATTCTTCTGAAAAATCAGTTACCTTTGAAAATTCTTAATTTGAATGAATCTATTCACCATTACTACCTTATGTGTGAAATGGTACATTTGTAGAAATGAAAGCTTTTCCATATGCATGCAAATATAGCTGTGGAAAACTTTCTACTGTGTATCACTGCACACATGCACAGAAAACAGTGACGAGTGCCCAGCTGAGGCACCACTTTTACCATCTTTTTGTCTTAACACTGCAACAGAACTGGCCTGTTATGAGGCACAGAGGTTTGCATAGAAGAAGCTGATGTGTTGCAAAGTTGGGTGCCCTGATAGCCCAGAACTAACTGTATTTCACTGCCAGTATGTCTCATAGATTTCTATTAACTTTACCGCTTGTAGTGACATCGTGGAAGATATTACCGAGGAGATAGGGTGTGGTGTCCACAGTGCCCCTTGCTCTAAGTAAATGCAGGATTAAAGCCCAGGTGGTAGCTGGAGGTGTGCTGCACAGCTGCAGCCACTAGAGGCTAAAGTGAACCTGGGAGCATATAAACAGCACCTGGAGGAACTAGTGGGGGGTGCGCAGGTTGGAGGGAGACTGGCTTGGCTTGGCTTGGCTTGGCTTAGCTTAGCTTATGGACTTTGGAATCTGACCCTGGACTGGGACTTGGCATATTGACTTTGGACTTTAACTTGGATACCCTAACTGATTTGACTGACTTACCTGGAACCTGACCTTGGACTGTAACTCAGCTTATTGGCTCTGGACTCAGATTTGGCAACTCTCATTGATTGAACTGGTTTACTTGGAATCTGTGGACTGGAACTGGACTCTGACTTTTGCTTGCTGTACTGGTGAGTTTCACAAGGGAAACTAATGAGCCTTAAGCGGGTGTGAGGCCCAGTGGAGTGGGAGTCTGGCAGAACACAACTACATGTTCATAGTTCCTCCCCTCCTTTTGTCACCACAACTATGTGAGGCTGAGAGATAGTGATTGGTACAAAGTCACTCAGGAAACTTCATGGCTAAGCAGAGATTTGGATGTGGGTCTTCCAGGTCTAAGTCCAACTCCTGAAATGCTACACCATCCTGCCTCTCCTGCGTGCTTAAATGCATGCATTTAAGATCATGGTCCAAATGAACAACCTGTTTCAATGACACTAGGCAATGTCTTCTGGAATTTAGACATACATGAAAGACAAAAGACAGAAGCCTATGCATGTCTACTCAAAGGTAAGTTCCATTTTGTTCAATGGGGCTTACTCCCTGGAAAGTGTGTATAGGACCCTGTAGGATTATGTCTGATTAGACATGCGTAGGATTGTGCCATCTGTCCAAGCATTAAAGGATGAAATTTGGCTTCAAGTGGAGAAATCATGGGGAAATCTCATATTTATTTCCACTCTTGAGTGTTGGGGAGGGGGGAAATGGATGAATTTAGAACAATTGGTTCACAGATGTGTTTTTTCCTCAGTAAATTTATATTTTGAACCTGAAATCCCCCCAAAGGCCTTCTGTTGCTAGAGATAGTCTATTTGAGCAAAAAGCCTTAACAATTTAAATCCTTGGGCTGTATCTTTCTGCTCAATAATTCACAGGTGCTTGTGATGCTTCTTTAAAACCAATGGCTTCACTGGGAGGGGGAACTCCACCTCCTCCATTTTCAAGTGTTTGAATGAAGTGTGGTACTTTGGACTAAAATAATAAACCTGGCAGAAAATCAATTGAAACATGCAGGGCGGAATCATTGTGCATGAATGTAGGCAGAGATAATTTCCCAAATAAACTCCCCGGATCCTTGTTATGTTCAGTGGTACAAAAAGAACAGAAAGTTACAATGGCCTTCATTTGGACAGTGCCTGTCCTGCTGTTAATGAAATATGACAACTTGGAAATCATAACTACAATGCATTCATGCATGAGAATGATTCCTGTGTCATTGTCTCTCCCTTCCCATTGTACAGAAATGTCCATGGAAGAGGCCTTGGGCAATAACCTCTCTTCTGCTCAAAAGCTGTGTGCTTGTAGCAACTCAGTGTATTCAAAAGGATGCATGAATGAAAGAATTTAGATAGGGGGTTCTTTGAGAAGGGTGGGTTTTGTGTGTGTGTGTGTGTGTGTTCTGGTTTTCTTTGTTTAGAGAGCAGTTGCTTGCATTTAAAACAAGTTGTTTTAAGTTGGGTTGTAACACAGTTGCTACGATCTCTGCAGAAAGAAAATGTAGCATTTCCTCAGGCTACTCCTTAGATTCAACATACATTTCAATGTACAGTTGGCCCAAACAGTTGTGGACCTGCCATTAGGTCCGATGGGGCAAAAGCCCTGGGCGCTAGCTGCTAGGACCCCACAGAAGCCTCTCTGACAGCCCAATTCTAGTCACACTTTCCTGAGGGTAAGCCCCATTGACTGTAATGGCACTTACTTCTGAGTAGACATGCATAGGCTTGGGCTGTGAGGCTCCCGATGGGGTTGGAAACTGCTTTTCCAGTTTTCCAGAAGCACAGTTTAAAGTGTCGGGGAACCTCAGGGAGGTTTCCGCGCCGCAGATGGAGGTTGCGCAAGGCTCTGTGAACCTCAGGTGAGTGGGGAGGAGGCTTTTTGTGTGGGGGTGGCGGTGACAGCAGAGGGCGCACCACAGTGGACCTTTGCCCTGGGCTATTCCAGCTGGGGAGCTCCACTGCTGGGTCTGCATCTTACGTGAGGGTAACATTCTGATGTCGGCATGTAAAACCAAAATTACTTATAGTCAGAGCAATCTTAAATCGAACAATGCATACTGTCTCTTTATAAATTAAAATCACCATATAAGAGGCACGCAAGAACTGAGATGACTGACAGCCCAACCCTATCTAACTTTCCAGTTCCACTGCACCAACAATGCAGTCCTGAGGTAAGGGAACAAATGCTCCCTTACTTTGAGGAGGCTTCTGTGACTGCCCCACTCTGCAGCATGCAGCGTACACCCCACTGGCACAGCTCCGTCAATGCTGGAAAGTTGTATGGGATTGGGCCTTTGGAACAGCAACTTCAGGCTCTCACTTCAAGCTCACTGCACAGCATGTAATTAGGAAGTGGAATGGTAAGCAGAATACCCTGCACTATTTATTTTGCTTTTTTATTTGGACCAAGGGCATGTACTTGAATTCACACAAGTAAAGTGTGCATAAGGAATAGTCGACTGTACCATTCAGTTCCGTACCAATTGAATTGAAACTGGCCCTTGCAGTTTAATTTTACTTGTTTATTATTGACTCCTGCATCAAATTTAGTCTGCTTTATTTATGTATTTACTTACATTTGGGCAGCAGTTCCTAAACTCTCAGGGAGAGTTTAGGACTCTGTAAGTGATTGCGGGAGAGGAGAGAGGCAACAGTGTGATTGCCATGATCACACCACTACTGGGGACAAAAGGTTTTTTATCTTACTTTTGGGGGGGGGGGTCACTGTGGCTCTTTGGAGGATCCAGTGGGTCCATGCCCCTCGACAGGCACCCCAGTGCCTCCAAACTGCTGTAAATAGTGGGGGGGAAACCACTTTCAGTTCTGCGATGAAAACCAGAAATTGCTTTTTTCCTGCTGTTTACAGCGGTTTGGAGACATGGGCCCACAGAGGGAACTGCGGGCTCCCTGGATCCTCCAGAGAGCCATAACAACCCCCGAGGTAAGTTTTTAAAAAACCTGTTTGTCCCCAGTGGTGGCACAATTGTGGTGATCACATCACTGCTGTTGCCTTTCCCCTTAAGGGGGCTTACTCCTGGGTAAGTGTGGGTAGGATTGCAGCCTAGGATTGTTAAAATTTTTCTGCTTGATAATGTCACTTCCAGTGGGTCCTTACAGATTCTCATTCTAAAAAGTGGGTCCTGGTGCTAAACGTGTGAGAACCACTGATATATAGCATGGTGGTATTATTCCTAACAACCACAAATTTAACAGTTTTGAATGCTAGTGGTGTGATCCCCCCATGGATGGCACCCGGGGTGGCCTGCCCCTGCCCCCACTACTACACCATTGCTTGGCCTTTTGTTTTATGTTGGCCAGGCCAGACTCGCTGGTATCCTTATATTCCTCCTAGCCAAGTTGCTGTTGTTGGCAAGAAAGTGAAAAGGCTAGAATGACTGACATAGCCAAGCTGACTTGTCCTAACCTCAAAGAAAGGTGGTTTTCTAATAAGGTGAGGGGTTTCCATTCATCACAAGCATGTGAAAATAAAAAATGACATTCGGTGTTTAAAAGAAAAAAGACACTGAGGCTGCAATCCTATCCATACTTACCTGGGAGTAAGCACTATTGACTATAATGGGACTTACTTCTGAGTAGACATGCATAGGATTGGGCTCTCAAGAATCCAATGTATAGGATGGAGAAGGGAAAGAGAGAGGAGGGAGGGTGTGTGTGTGTGTGTGTGTGTGTGTGTGTGTGTGTGTGTGTGTGTGTGTGTGTGAGAGAGAGAGAGAGAGAGAGAGAGAGAGAGAGAGAGAGAGAGATATTGATTGATTGATTGATTGATTTCGGTTTCTGAATATGGACAAAATATTCATTGGCCAAGTTGTGGAATAACAGGATACCCTAAGCTACAATGTATCTTGATTATTACTCACAATTGTTGGAATTAATTCAAGCCAAAATTACAGAATAGAGATATATTGAATACCCACTTTAAAAAAAAGTCTATATATGCACTACAGGTGCAGAACACCTTTAGAATGGAATGTTGTTTTGAAGTACAAGTGTAAGCTCTGGCAATTATTTCAAAATGCAAAAAATCATTAGTCTTAATGAAGCAGCAGATAGAATTGCAAATGACTTTTGAGCAGATGGGCAAAAAGTCTGCATATTTCTTTATATCTGAAAACAATTTTCTCTGGAGGATCATTTCCTGAAATAGCTTTGGAAGGGGAAAAAATCATTACTGTGACACTTCACAGTATTGTCAGGACATTCATTCTTCACATGCAGCAGTAATAAAATTAATCAAGTACTCTTGTGCAACTTCCATTTGTTCCAGCGAAACATTTGTAGGAAGAATTTGGAGTACCCAGTGTAGTGAGACATTGTTCCACAAGACAATCCGATGTGAAAAACAACTTACTGGTATTTAAGGTTCAGCATATATTACCTCTAGCAATACTTATGATCGTCCTTGAGGCTTTAAAAAAAGGGTTTCAAAACAGTACCTTTAGCCATATCCACAAACAAATGTTTTTGCACTTCTGCTATATGTGTGATTATTTACACGTCTGCTATTTTACATATTAGTGTAACATAACAGGTTTATTTAGCGTATGGCATATAATACATGGACTTATCTAACAATTAAGCTAGATCAAATATCAATGTCCAGTTTGTCCAGCCATTCAAGGACAGAGTTACCTTCATTGAAAAAGTCAGACCATGGGCCAGTAAACTTCAGTTTGCAACCAGACACAATGTGGTATATGGTTTGGTGGGAAAACCTGCAATTGCACTGTGGGGTAGATACTAGCCCCCATTTAAACATTGAGTCCTGGCAATACATAATAAGTATACAGGGCTGTTGTCATGAATCAGCAGCAGTAGGCAACTGGTGAAGGCTTGAAGTTCTTAGAAATGCTAAGGACATTGCTGAGGGCTATCCCTTTCTCCCATTGCAACTTGGAGAGCAATCCTAACAGAAGCTTTGGCATCTGCTGAACCGGCTCAAGTTGTTGTGCATATGCTATAAAGCACGTTCATGACAGCCTGGGAATAAGTAGCCGGCAGGTATATTGAAGGACATGGAGCAGGAATTGAGATTTGGTGTGCCCCCTGAGGTGGGCTTGGAGAACAAGAACTTTACTTCAAAGGCTGCCTGGCTCAGGGAAGGTGGCTGGTGACCCCTCTGGACTTGGATTGCAAAGTCAACCACAAAGTTTGTCTGGTTGTGGGAGGCAGTGCAATTTAGCTTCTCCAACCCCCTTTCCAGGATGCTGAGAAACTGGAATCATCAGAAGATGGTCTACAGACTGTAGTCAGGATGGTGACGCTCAAAGGGGGAACAGACATAATGTGCTGTTTCTTCCAAAGAAGATGCCTGCACTAAAAGGAGGAATATCTAGAGATAGAACTAGCTGCAGGGTTGATGCAGCCTGTTGCATTAATTTCAATCAATGTGGCCCAGTTTTAATCCAAACTTGTTTTGTGTCTTTATTGGGGGTTATACAGGCAATAAGCTTTTCTCTTTGAGAGTTCTGGATAGGCAGAATCAATGTAACTCCCTAGCTATGTTGTTCACACCTTTCCGTGGTTCTCAGAGGACATGCAGAACCAGAATTTTTTTAAAATAAACATTTTAAAATGCAAAAGATTCCCAAAGTGATTGGAAAACAACCTGAATGCCAAATTGAAGTGAGAAAAATAGCAAAACATACTTCTCTGCCCGCAAGGTTTCTCACATGGTTTCCCTTCCCAAATACAAACACATGTGGTGACAACCCATTGTGACAGACATCAAAAGGATTCTCTGCCAAAAGGAAATGAAGAAACTAAACTTCCAGTTGTGTGATTCTCAATTTGTTTGAGATCTTTTCCCCCTCCTAAAATGGCACAAACGAGGAATAAAAAACCCGGTCCTTTCGCTTCGTAAACAGCAGAAAAATGTGCATATTGTCATGTTTCAGTAAACTAGGCACAAAATATGAGCTCCTTGTCTCTCAATCAGATATAGGAAAGCCGTGCCAAATGTAAGTCAACTCTGACTCTGGTCAGATATAAATTTAAAAAGCAAGCAAAATACTATTTCCTGTGGGAAACAAGTATCCTTTGGAGAAGATGCAAGGCCTGGCACAAGTATAAATTCAGGCCTGCCCTGTGTCTTATCCTAGTTTTTTATGTTTATTTTTTTCTGAAAAAACCTCTGAAAGTTTTTTTTATATAACATTTTTGTTATTTTGTTTCTGGGAATCGCAAACACGGAGGCTTGCACACACATACCAAACAAAGAATATAAAAGAAAAGGGTAAATGCAGTGTCTCTCTGACTACCTCAGGTTCTTTCAAGAAATATGTTTCTTGTAACGCTGTCATAAAAAAGGAATAGAGAAAAACTGTAATGGGAACTTGGAGGAAATACAGACTCCAAAGAAGAATGCCCATTAGCCATGTGTGTACTCTGGTCTTTATACATTATAAGTCACAGTTTACATACTGGGTCAGAACGTGGGGAAAACAACTGTAAAGATGTCTTCAGAGCTGGAGATGTTCAGAAGAACTGAGCCCGATGCAGATGACATTGTCTGCATGGTTATTTAAACCCATTTCTGCCCAAGGTTGCATATACGTAACAGGGACCAAACATGCACACCTGTGGGCTGGGCAAAAGTGGTTTAACTGGAGAGTCCAGAAGCACACTGGCAAGTCCTGATCTTATCCAATGTACTCCTGAAGACCCTCCTCCATGTCTTGCACATAATAGCATTTGTAAAGGCAAATACATGAGATTCACCTCTTGGTTGGGAAAACTAGTGTCGGAGAAATACCATACATGTGGGGGGTGAAGGGTGGCAGCATGGTGCAGAGTGGGACATAGTGCCATGTTTTCACTCCCCCATACTTCCTTGCCACGCAAATGATAATTATGGGCCCGATCCTGTCCAACTGTCCAGCACCGGTGCAGCTGCAATGCAGCCTTGAAGTAAGAGAACAAATGTTTCAATACCTTAAGAAGACCTATGTGACTGCGCCGCCACCACAGGATGCAGTGCATGCTGCACCAGCACTGGAAAATTGGATAGGATTGGCCCAATATCTACAAAGAGCTAAATGAATGAATACTTCCCCCATTTTGTGTAGTAGCAGTCAGTTCCCCAGACTGGCTTATTTCAATTTACAGGAGTTTTAATAGTCTTATGGTGCTGACCATAAAGCCTTGAGGTGATCAGTATTTTGCCCCATTCTCCCACCCCCCAATACAGGGAAGCACTAAGAGTGCAGCTTATTGAAGCTGCTATGATACCAGGGGGAGGGGGGCTTGAATGGTTAGGGGTCCTCTCTGAACCCTTTTCCCATTTGGACAGTGTAAGGCATTGGCCCACCCACCTCCCACAGAGCTAGCTGGCCAAGTGGAAATGTTTTTCCCTTCAACCTGATTGGCATGACCAGTGGAGATTTTTTTTGCCTACTTCAGACTGCCCAAGCCAATTGGCTGTAGTTTAACGAGATGCTCACAACTGGCAGGTATGGTGCAAGTTGTGATTAGCATTAGGGATCTTTGTGCATCCTGAGAAAGTGCACAGGGGCATGGGGAGACAGAACCAGTCCCAAGAGTTTGATCCATGCAGTGATGTTGGCTGGGAGCCCCTTATCTATGAATTGTTAAGGCTGCTTGGTTTGGGGAGGGAAAAGCAATCCAAGTCTTCCTCAAGGCCCCTTGAAGGGGTTGACATTGAAAACTATGATTGCAAATGGTGATTATTAGCTTAGAGCAGGGGTCTCCAAACTTTTTGGCCAGAGGGCCGCATCAAATATCTGGCATGGTGTGGAGGGCCGAAAAAAAAATTTAAATATAAAATTTAAATAAATAAATTAGAGATGGAACTTACAGCCCAATCTTATGCGTGTCTACTCAGAAGTAAGTCCCATTAGAGTCAATGGGGCTTACTGTCAGGAAAGTGTCGATAGGATTGGGCTGTTAGATGAGTGAATAAATGAATGAATGGGCCCATTCATTCAACCTCTCTGGCCTTCAGAACACCCTCCAGACACAATCAGAGCACAGCTCCGATCATGTTCAGTTGAGTGGGCCAAAGGCTTTCAGGGGACAAGAGGTTGGCTGCAGGCTGGAAAGAGGCTTGCTGCGGGCCGCATCTGGCCCCTGGGCCGGGGTTTGGAGACCCTTGGCTTAGAGATAGGATATGATGCCCAAAGGGAGGATAGACAGTAGGTGGCTATCTCCTTTAAGGAAGGGAAACCTCGCCAAAGGGGATAGCGTAAAGTTAGGGCCATTGCAAGTCTTTGGGGGGGGGGCTATACCATTTGATAGAATAAAGATATTTCAACACAGTTTTTCACAGAACAACACAGTTCTGCATTAAATTACCCTTGATATATAATGTGGTATTATCCAGGAATACAAAGTTGTTCATAGTTTTGGCCACTAGCGGTGTCACCTCCTGAATGCATCACCCGGCACGGTCCACACCCCCAGGTCCCCCAGCAATACCACTGCACAGAACTATGACCTATAACAAACCGGATGAGAAATCTGTTTCTTGTCTCTATGCAGGCACAATTCCGCAACACAAAAGATATATAAGCTTATGCCTTTAGTTTGTATAAATACTTTTATTTGTTGCACAATCCTAACATGAATTGGGCTGGTGCACTGTGGTTTGAAAACTGTGGCATGAACAGAGCATCATTTTAGGTGTACTGCTGTGCTAGTGAGTCTACAACAGGATATAAAAGGGAGGTGCAACAGTGGTGGCGGCAGAACAAGGCAGGGAGGTGTGTAATGGGGGAGTGGAGGATATGGAAGGGGAGTGGGAAGGAAGACTGAGGAAAGTGACAGAGGCACTCCTATGTGTTGATATCCTGATCCTGTCTGTCTTCCTTACTGCCACTGTTGCATACCTAGGCTTTACACCTGCTATGCAGATGTAGATCCAAGGAGTCTCATGGCATCCATGGAGGCTTTCCTGGTGTAAGTGATCAAACATTCACTTACCCCAAGGAGACCTTTTCAACTGCCCCCTTCCCATGGATACAGTGCATGCTCTGTTGCTGTGGGCAGGGTTGGGCTTTTAGGCACATGCATCAAAAACTTTTAATTGTCATTATAGCAATGAGTTTGTATGCCTGCTTGTTTAGGAGATATATGAATTTCAAAATGGGAAATTCGATTTAAATAAGTGATGCTGCTGGTGATTTAAATTAATCCACCCTGCTGAGACAAACCCCCCCCCCCTCCCCATTAGCCACAGAACCTATCCTTTGACTGGAGCACATTTAACCAAATGAAGGAAGGCATTAAACAGAGATAATTCTCCAAATGTTTAGCAATGCAAGCCACAGATTTTCTGCCAGAGACAGCAGGTGGTAATTGCCACCTAATTTGAATCTTTGTAAAGATGTGAATCTCTGAAAGGGGGGCATGTTTAGAAAACCATAGAAAGATCAATGCAGGAAATGGGTCTCAGCTCCAGCTTTGTCGTCTTCTTTTCCTTAGAGCCCTGCAAATTCAATTTCAATGACACTGAACATCAACAGCACAGGCTTGTTTTTCTTCATGCAGTGCCTTTGGTAGGAAGTCAAGCTTGAAATATTCTCTCAGAGACACATAAGGCCCAGTCCTATTCAACTTTCCTGCACTGATGCAGCGATGCCAATAGGGTGTGTGTTACATCCTACAGTGCACCCTGCATCCTCCAATCATGGAGGACTCCTCAAGGTAAGAGAACATTTGTTCACTTACCTCGGGGCTGCATTGCAGCTGCATGAATGCCAAAAATTTGGATAGGTTGGGCCCATAGTTCAAATCAGGGGCAGCCAATTTCTGAGGCCAACTGAAATGGCCACTTTGAGCAGTGGGCTGGGGTTGGCAGCAAGTTGGCAAGGGATGCCCAGCACTCAGTAATTACTCACCGCCATCCTGTGAGTAGCTGCTTTCTCAGCTGTTTCACTCGGCCACTGCCCCATCCAATTCTCACATGCTTTCTTAGTGAGGAAGCAGGAGGAGGATTGAGTGCTATTTTGGTGGCAGCAGACCAGGTCTCTCAAAGGAAGCAGTGGCTTGCAGCATAATCACAAGTCACCATGGATCTTCATCAAACATGCGCACTGATGTGCATTGCATGTGTGGGTTAGGGATGGCATACCAGAAAATATGATTGCCACTGGTAATTTTGTTCATCATAGATGTCATAATCAGGGAGTCCTACTCTGCCTGTAATTGTGAATTACAATGGTGTGGTTCTTTGTACACAACAAGAGATATCACACTGCACAACATACCAGCTATGAAGTGTTCAGGTTCAATTTGTGCCACCTTTGTTTCTGGAATAAGATATGACAATGGGAGTGGAGTACGGGGTGAAGAGCATCAAAATCAATTTCTGCCTGCTCCAGCTGTACCACTGAATTCCCATACTGACCTTGAGTTTTATCAGTCCCAAGACTTTCTGAATCATGTTCTGTCCAAGTATACTTAAATCACACCCACAGCCACTTGGCAGCATGTGCTGAATATATAGTTCCGCTTCTCTGCTACCTAGGGGGCTTCTGTTAGTACTATTTCACAGCTTTCGTGCTTGGAACATTGGGTCCTTTCTGAATGGCCTTTCCTTGCAGAAATTCACAGGCTTCTGGAGAGCCATTTTAAAAGGAATAAATCAACAAACACAATTCACTCATAGTGCTATAGATCTACATTTTTCTCCCCACTGTTCCTGGGGTTTAGATGTAAGCTCTTACTTTATTGTTTTATTTTTGTGCTTTCTTAGCCAAAGTGGCCTATGCCAGGATATTCCAGTTACAATGGATTTTTTTTTTTTAGCAAAATCACCTAGTAGATTTAAATTCTCAGCTTCCACTCACATCAGATCAAAATAGCTTCATACAGAGCAGCATGAAAAAGGTTGTTTTTCTTATCCTCTCCTTCTCCTTAAGGAATGCTTAATACTTACAAGGTTTAGGCTCCAT